>NC_058080.1:190996075-192235163 GCF_014858855.1 Bufo gargarizans
ATCCTGATGAATTGATGAATTTAATATAGCCAAGTGGTTTTATTGTGATTTTAAAATGCACTTGCACTTTTTTATAATATGAGATTGTTCTTGTATACTTTGATTGGACACTGCACTTTATTGGCACAAGCACTTTATATACAAAGACGCATGAGAATATATATCAAGATCACAATACAAGAAGATCTGTTGAAAGATTTGAATGGAGCGAATTTTTTTACTTTGATTTTGTATCAGCTGTCACTAATTGTAATCACTTGATTAATTGATGTTGTTCACATGTATTGAAAAGTTGTATTTAGATGCCAGCATGTTGTTGGTCTGTGCACTTGGCTTGAGAAGGATCCCGGAAGGGGATTGAAACGTTGCCTATTTTTGTGTCACATGTGTGAATAAAGACACTGCGTTTTTTTACAAGAAGAGTGCTGCGTTGATTTTTCATTGAATATATATATGTATATATATATATATATATATATATATAAAAAGCAGACTGATGTACCAGCCCTGAAAAGGGCTTTTTGGGGTGCTGCCAGGACGCTCTCCTTACAGCAGATGAGTCTGTCCCTCCTCTCACTGAGAATGCAGCTTTCGAATGAATCTAAAATGGATGCTGTCCAGGAGGTGGGAGTGTCTGGGATGGAGGGTCTGCTGCTGATTGGCTGGAATGTGTCTGCTGACTGTTAGGTACAGGGTAAAAGTTTACTCAATGATGATGTATAGGGGGCGGACCGAACATCGCATATGTTCACCCGCCACGGCAAACGCGAACAAGCTATGTTCGCCGAGAACTGTTCGCCGGCGAATAGTTCGGGACATCACTAGCCACAGTATGTTTTTAAACAGGCTGTTTATTAAAGCTGTCAAACATGTATTTTCCCATAGCTATGTATGTCAGTGTCACTCTGATATGATTTACTATTGCTGTCATTGCGTTCAAGAGCTTTGGGAGGGAAAGAGAAAAAGCAAAAATTCACAAAATGCTAATCTCTAGTTCTAATATTAATTAATACCTTAAGGACCGGGCTCATTTTCACCTTCAGTACCAGGCTTTTTTTTGCAAATCTGACCAGTGTCACTATGTGGTGATAACTCTAAAACGCTTTGACTGAACCAGGCCATTCTCAGATAGTTATTTCTTTACATTTCCCATATGTCTACTTCATGTTAGGATCATTTTTGGAATTACATTTTATTTTTGGGGGACGTTACAAGGCTTAGAAGTTTAGTAGTAAATCTTGAAATTTCTCATAAATTTTGAAAAGCCAACTTTTTAAGGACCAGTTCAGGTCTGAAGTCACTTTGTGGAGCTTACATAATAGAAACAACCCAAAAATGACCCCATTCTAGAAACTACACCCCTCAAAGTATTCAAAACTGATTTTACAAACGTTGTTAACCCTTTAAATGTTCCAAAAGAATTAATGGAATATAGAGATACAATTTCAAAATTTTACTTTTTTGGCAGATTTTCCATTTTTTTTCCCAGTTACAAAGCAAGGGTTAACAGCCAAACAAAACTCAATATTTATGGCCCTGATTCTGTAGTTTACAGAAAAATCCCATATGTGGTTGTAAACTACTGTACGGGCACACGGCAGGGCGCAGAAGGAAAGGAATGCCATACGGTTTTTGGAAGGCAGATTTTGCTTGACTAGTTTTTTTTTACAGCATGTCCCATTTGAAGCCCCCCTGATGCACCCCTAGAGTAGAAACTCCAAAAAAGTGACCCCATTTTAGAAACTACGGGATAGAGTGGAAGTGTTTTTGGTACTAGTTTAGGGTGCATATGATTTTTGGTTGCTCTATATTACACTTTTTGTGAGGCAAGGTAACAAGAAATAGCTGTTTTGGCAAAGTTTTTTTTTTTTGGTATTTACAAAATTCATCTCACAGGTTAGATCATGTTGTATTTTTATAGAGCAGGTTGTCACGGACGTGGCGATACCTAATATGTATACATTTTTTTTATTTATGTAAGTTTTACACAATGATTTCATTTTTGAAACAAAAAAGATCATGTTTTAGTGTTTCCATAGTCTAAGAGCCATAGTTTTTTCAGTTTTTGGGCGATTATCTTGGTTAGGGTAAGATTTTTGCAGGCTGAGATGACGGTTTGATTGGCACTATTTTGGGGTGCATATGACTTTTTGATCGCTTGCTATTACACTTTTTGTGATGTAAGGTGACAAAAAATGGTTTATTTAGCACAGTCTATATTTTTTATTTTTTATGGTGTTCATCTGAGGGGTTCGGTCATGTGATATGTTTATAGAGCCGGTCGATACGGACGCAGCAATACCTAATATGTAAACTTTTTATTTATGTAAGTTTTACACAATAACAGCTTTTTTAAAACTAAAAAAATTATGTTTTAGTGTCTCCATATTCTGAGCCATAGATCTTTTTTATTTTTTGGGCGATTGTCTCAGGTAGGGGCTAATTTTTTTGTGGGATGAGGTGATGGTTAGATTGGCACTATTTTGGTGGGCGTACGCCTTTTTGATCGCTTGCTGTTGTACTTTTTGTGATGGAAGGTGACCAAAAATTGTTTATTTAGAACAGTTTTTATTTTTTATGGTATTCATCTGAGGGGTTAGGTCATGTGATATGTTTATAGAGCTGGTCGATACGGACGCGACGATACCAAATATGTATTTTCCCTATTTTCTACACTTTTTTTAACTTTATTTTGGGAAAAGGATGCTTTTTTTTTTTTACTTGAAACTTTATTTTTATTTTTTTTTAAACTTTCATTTTATTAACTTTTTTTTTCCACTTTATTATTTGTCCCACTCTGGGACTTCAACATTACAGGGTCTGATCCCTGTTTCAATGCAGCACGATACATCTGTATTGTGCTGTATTGAAATGTTAGTGTCTTACACTGTAAGACGCTAACAGTTGCCTAGGAGACCCAGCGTGGGGGCTTGGCCTCTTAGGCCTCTGTACATGCCAGGCCCCAAGCCTTTGAATGGCTTGGGGATGCCATGGCAACCATCAAGTCCCCGCCACAGCAGCACGGGGACTGATGGATGAGGTCAGGGAGCGTAAACCTCCCATATGCCGAGGTCAGCGCTGACCGTGGCATATGAGGGGTTAATCTACCGACATCTGCATCATCACCGATGCTGGTGGAGGCAGCAGGGATCCAGCTGTCAGTAACAGCCAGATCTCTGCCGCTGATCGAGGCACCGCACGCTGGGGCGAGGAAGGACCGCAGGACGAGAATGCTCGTCCTCTAGCGCTAAGTGCCGGTGATTTAGGATGAGCATTCTCGTCCTGGGTCGTTAAGGGGTTAATATGTTACCAAAATGCCTGTAAAAACCTACTCACCTGTTTTTCAAAATAACTAGAGTTCATACAGTTATTTCAACATGAAAATAATAAAAGTGAAAATTTGGTCGCAGTTCATAGCCTCCTACATGATTTAAAGAATCTTAACCAAACTTGGAACATAATAAAATAAAGTAATGTCGCACTAGAATGAGGGGGGGAACCACCAGAGGTGCTCCCACTAACAGACAACACCCAGTCTGAAAAAGTGGAATAAATATAAAGTAAAAGTGGGGCACTCTCTTAAGTAAAGGGATCTTTATTGTAATAATATATAATTAAAATTGCAGTAGGGTTAATATAACAATAGATGAGCAATAAAATTGATATTCAATAAAAATAGTACAAGTAGCAAGTGAAATTACAGTCCTATTAAAATTGTATTAAATAACGACATAAGTTGATCCCAAAAATGAATAAATTAATAAATAAATTAATCCATTGTTTTCCACTCTGGTAGTAGTTTATGCATATGACAAGTCAATTGATATTGTAATTTGTTTGGATATCAAAGTTTCCAGATATATCAGTCTCTTCATATACTTCAGTCTATGACTGAATGCAAAGTTCTCCTGATAGGAAATAGTCACCTGCACTTCAATGAATCTGCAACGTTGTGTGCATAAGGTAACAAAAGTTCAAGATGATGTAGCTGTTCGCTTGTTGCGAATAATGTTAAGAAGCTACTGATGCGTACAGCGGCGTCCCGCTGTAATGTTTCAACAAGCGATCGCTAAAATTCAGTATAATCTTACCCGGAGGTTTGCTGGACAGTGAGCCCTCGACTCGGCACGTTTGGTTGATATAGTCCCGGTCTCAAGGGTTACTGCTTGGATTCAAAACTTGGCGCCACTAGGATTTGTTTGGTCCACGTGTTTCTGGCGTCTCTGATGTCGCAGTTAGTAAGTTTTGAAGAAAATCTTTTTCATAAAGCAGTGTCCAAATCTCCGGAGTTATACAAGCCTTGTTTCCTTTAGGGGGGAACTTGTACCAGACGCGTTTCAGGGATTTATAGTATTGACCCCTTCCTCAGTGGTTAACATCCCCCTTCTATTATCCCATTTTTATAGTGGTTACAGCATGTATGAAGGACTGGTCTGGAATATTACTTTTTCCAGGATTGGGATCCAAATGATAATTCTTTCCAGCTTAAAATTTAAATATGTCATTAAATATCACACTTCCAGACGATAGAGTAAGAAATGCTTATATACAGTTAATCTCCATATAGTCAGGAATCGACCAGTAGAAAAAACGCACCGGTGCCGCATGCGGTTTCAGTGCGGTTTCAGTGCGGTTCCGGTGCGTTTTCTTCAAAATTTCGATTTTTCCAAATATTTCATTGAAATAGTTCACTTGGTACCTTCTATAACGAATTTAAAAGATAAAATACTTAAAACATTCAAGATTTATCAAAAAACTTCAAATTGGCACTAATTCATCATTGACATAGTAGTACATGAGGACATTCATATATTATAAAACAAAAAACGCACCAGAATCGCAGAGGTCTTGAACATGCGTTAATGATGCGGTTTTTCTAAAAATGAATCCCTAAATTCTTCAACAGGTTTTACAAGGGTGGTTCACATCCGATTATTTTCAAACATTAAAGGAATACTAAAAAAGCGTAATCATAGATTTAAAGAGCATCAAAGCCATTAACACATTCCAGACATATCGAAAGTGAATTGTTTTGTTCTTTCCTTTCTCTCAATGGTGGTAGAACAGTGGGGGTAAAGCAGTAGGGTAAATGCCAAGTGTAGAGGAGAAACTGGACCAATATATAATATAGTCCAGTTAGTCATCGACAGATGGCATCCACCCTATAGGAAACCAAATAGTTCAAAGTCTGCGTTCAATCCTGACGGTTGTAAGGTGTTGAGTTCATAAATTCGTTTTGTTTCCAACCGTGACATTTTTTCTAAATGGTTTCCCCCTCTCCAATCCTTTTGTACCCTATCGATGGCTGTAAATTTCAATCCTGAAGGGTCTTGATTGTGTACTGTTTTAAAATGGGATGATAGTGAGTGAGTTTCAAATCCCTTTTTTATATTACTAATGTGTTCTGCAATACGCTTTTTGAGTGTCCTTTTAGTCCTTCCTACATATTGAAGCCCACACGGGCATTTGATTACGTATATCACATTTTCCGTGCTGCAGGTGAGGAATTCATCAATTTTATGGCTATAATTGTTTGTATTTGATATGACTATATTTGTTTTTTTAGGGAACGAAGTAATTTTACAATTATTGCATCTTCCGCAACGGAAAAATCCCTGAATATTTGCCCAAGATTGGACCGTGGTAATACATGGAATCTTTTTCTGAATAGTAGGGGCTATTTTGATATTTAAATTGGGTGCTTTAGTAAATACAATTTTCGGTTTGGATGGTATTATAGTATTTAATACTTTATCTTTTTTTAAAAGGTGCCAATGTTTATGGATGATCGATCGGACCTTCCCAAACTCTCCATTGAAAGGTAAAATCAGACGTAAACTAGAATCCGTAGTTTCAATTTTTACAGCTTTTTTTTCTTCAAAAAATTTCTGCCTATCCATCTCTTTTACTTTATTAAGAGCAGCATCTAAAATTTCTATGGGATATTTTTTATCCAAAAATTGATCAGTCATAATTTTAGCTTCTTTTTTAAATTCCTCATCCTGTGTGCAATTACGTTTAGCTCTTCTCAATTGTCCTTGTGGGATGTTAATTAACCAATTAGGGAGATGACAGCTGTTAAATAAAATATAACTATTGCATGCTGTGGGTTTAACAAAGGTTGTGCATTGTAGTTTACCGTCTTTATTGGAGATTTTTAAGTCTAGGAATTCTAATGATGTTTTGCTAGTCTTTCCTGTGAAAGACAAGTTCCACTCATTATTATTAATATCATTTAAAAACTGATTTAAAGAGTCCCCGTCTTCCTGCCATATAAAAAATACATCGTCGATGTATCGTTGCCAGAGCACCAGATTCGTCCCCAGCTTGGGTTGGATATTTTCACATTCCCACTGTGCCATAAATAAATTTGCATAGCTGGGGGCGAACGTGGTGCCCATGGCTGTGCCCTGCATTTGTATATAAAAATCTTCTAAAAAATTAAAATAATTGTGTTTTAGAATAAAATCTATAGCGTCCACCACGTATTCTATTTGTTTTTGATTTAAGGTGCCTTCTAGTGATAGTTGGGATGTGACAGATTTTTTGCCCTGTTCGTGCCTAATTACGGTATATAATGATTGTACATCAAGGGTACCCATAGTCCAAACTTGGAACATATCGTATACTCTTCATGGTCCAACTTAAAATACTGTGGTGTTGACAAGTCCAGCTGACAGTTTGTTATTTATTTATGTTACACACTTATATAGCACTGACCTATTCCACAGTGCTTTGCAGACATTAGCATCACAATCTACGTTCCCTATCAGTATGTCTTTGGCATGTGGGAGGAAACCGGAGTACCCAGAGGAAACCCATTCAAACATGGGTAGAACGTACAAACTCCAGGTAGATGTTGTCCTTGGTTGGATTCAAAGGCACTGAGCTACTGTGCTGCCACATGCTTTGTTCTGTAAGGTTTTGATAAAGTAATGTGTTTTCATATAGCGTGCATTTAGCCGTTAGTGACCGCCCATATGCCTTTTCATAGTGGTCCCTAACAGGCCTTAGGCTAGGGCGCTACCTTTTTACGGTGGCCTATACTAAGAACTGCATGGGTCTCCCCTACAATGAAGAGCAATAGTCTTGCTCTCATGTGCTCTCCTGCTTTATTAGCCTGGATAAGAGAAGCAATGTAGTTTAACCTTTTACATACACCTTACATACAATGGTCAATAGCATGCACAGTATCTAAGTAATTTAGAGGGTAGGGCCTCCCTCTGTCAAGCATCAGCACTGCCACAAATGAGATCCCAGGATGCCAATGTCAGAGGATGGCAGCTGGGGGCCTAATGAAGGTTCCCAGGCCTGCTGTCAGTGATTGCCTATCAGTTCTGACAGTATAAGGCCTCATGCACATGACAGTGTTTTTTCACTGTCAGTGATTTGGCTTCAGTGGTCCGTGTCCGATTTTGCTTCAGTTGTGTATCCTTGTGTCTTCCTTTTTTTCTGTCGACAGGGGGAAAAAAGGAAGGTTAATGAAAAGTGTAATTTTATTGCACCAAGGTCTTGTAGAAAAAAACGGACACGGACGCGGACACGGATGACATACCAGTTGTGCATCAGTTTTTTTTTTACGGACCCATTGACTTGAATGGGTCTGTCCTCCGTTTTCCACTGACAAGAATAGGACAGGTTTTATTTTTTTGACGGACTGGAATCACGGATCACGGACGCGGAGAAGAAACGGGGGACTATCATTTTTTTTTTCCACAGCTCCATAGAAATGAACGGGACCTCCACTAAACTGTAAAAAATGACGGAACGGACGCGGATGCACACAACGGTCGTGTGCATGAGGCCTAACACTGTATTAGCTCAGTATATTATAGAAGTAATCAGAACACAGGGCCGGTTGTGTTGATATTTACACTGCCTAGCCCCGTCAATCAAAGTGCTAAGTGCACAGCAGTTGCAAAGAGAGCAGAGTCTCTAGGTGTAACGGCAATACCCTTTTGCATATACTAAACATAGCACATACAAACATGGGACCAACACAGATGCCTTCAGCACATGTAACAGGTCAGCTAGTTTCATAGATACAAATCTGCTGATAGATGTTCTTTAACGATATCAAAAATCATATCACCCCACTTTCCTCATACTACAAATGAAAATAAATAAACTATTAAAAAATAATCATCATTGGCACCACTGTGCTTCCAAATTTCCTGCATTATTCAAATATACACTTATTTATCCCTTACAGTAAATGGGCAAATAAAAAGGGGGGTGGGGAATTAGCCTTTTTCGTCATTTTATCTGACCCCAAAAAATGAATAAAAAGTGATCAAAAAGGCACGCACACTCCAAAATAGTATAATTTAAAACTACAGATTGCAAAAAAATGAGCCCTCACATAGCTCTGTAGATGTGAATAAAAAAAAAAGGCTATGCAGGTCAGAATTTGTGTTGCAAATATTCTAATCACAAATGTTTATAGCGAATATCGGCACTTCAAAAATTCGCGAAGATGTAGAATATAAAGTGTATATTTGTAATCGTGAATATTCTAGATTATTTTTCATCAGTCACCTCCCTTCTTGCTTGTGGGCCAATGAGAAGGCTGCAATATCTTTGTCAGAGCTTAGCAACATCCCTAGCAACCAATAGGAAAGTTGCCTACCCCTTACTATATAAGGACCTCCCCAGCAGCCATTTTCTGCAGTTCTGAGAGAGAGAGCAGTGACAGCAGTGACTCTGTGCTTTCATCTGGATCCTATTCCTTATTCTTTATAAAATTAATATTGTTAATTACAGCAGAGCTATGTTATTGATGATACTTTCAAGACACACTAGAATCCATCGCACATGAACACAATCCAGAAAAATTGAGACACCCCCCCTCACATTGGGCATATAATGAAGCAGTTATTTTGCAGGGTATGATTTACCATTGTAGGCAACACATATGTGAAAAGAAAGATGCAGGTGTGTTAAGGTCCAAACCTTTTGATCTCCAATCATCCACCAACGGATTTGCATTTGTACCACAAAAAACACTTGATGTTCTAAAATCTGCATTAGATGACAGACCGTGCATGCGCAGACCGGAAGGACGGATCCGGCATTCCGGTATTTTGAATGCCTGATCCGGCACTAATACATTCCTATGGAAAAAAATATAGGCTGCAAGTTTCTGCAGTCTTTTGCAGTTCTGAGAGAGAGCAGTGACAGAAGTGACTCTGTGCTTTCATCTGGATCCTATTCCTTATCCAATTACATTAGATAGTTAGTTAGCTCATATATTCAATATATATATATATATATATGTACGTATATATGTGTGTATGTTCCGGAAATCTCAAAAACAAAACCATCCACTTCAACGAAACTTGGTATACACATCCCTTGCTACCAGAAAATAAATCTTGTGGGGGTCTCAGCTCTCTAGGACGTACGGTTCCTGAGATATTGCCAAAAAATAACCTGCATTTGCCAATACAAGTCTTTCTATTCATATGCCAACTGCCATACACACGGTCACATGTCTCTTATCAGCCAAAAGAAGCTCGCAGGCCCTTACTCTCCATACACACAGCTTTACTCCAGGTTTCCATAACAACCCAACCAACCCAAGTCGCACAACACATATGGCACAACTACACTGCTGCATGCATCTATCTTGAATGGATTTTTTGGCGACTGTCGTGTCACAGTCGCAACATGTTGCATGCCACAGTGCGACACCATAGCTTATCATTATAAAAAATTG
The DNA here is from genome assembly GCF_014858855.1 of Bufo gargarizans. NCBI lineage: Eukaryota > Metazoa > Chordata > Amphibia > Anura > Bufonidae > Bufo > Bufo gargarizans. The sequence goes on from NC_058080.1 coordinate 191,005,794, forward strand.
TTGAGACAAAATGTCGCACAACACATGTCGTCGAGCAGCCCTAGCCTTAACGGGGCAGGGCCCTGTGGAGGTCACTGTTAAAGTGGCGAGCAATGTAGAGGTCACGGTTAAAGGAGCATGCACTGTGAAGGTCTTTGTTAAAGGGGCGGGCACTGTGAAGGTCACATAAAGGGGCGATATAATAATATCAAAGACAGGTGCACTCTGCGGTCCTACTAAACCCTCAAACTGATGTTAAAATTAAGAGATTAGCCAATATATCCTACTGTGGAGGACATGTCTGAGCCCGAGTACCGCTTTAAGGTTTCTCAAATAGCTTGGCTCCTAACACTCACCTACCTGAGCCATATGGGCAATACCAGGGGCCAGTGGGCGAATTACAGGAGCGTGAGGTCCGACTCACAGACAACTCACCAGTTACCTCCAGCATGTAGCCATGCTTGCAATGGGAGGAGGGAGGAGTCTGCGAGTCCCACTCAAGACTGGCTGATATGGCCCAGGCCTCGCAGGTGCACCTAAATGTAGCCTGTGGATGGAAAACAGGCACATTTAAATTGGAGTATATACACCTCCAGGCATCTCTATATACAAACAAAATGAAAACAATTGCATGGTGTTAAACAGGCAGGAAGTGCTCAAGCCCATATGCAGTTGTGTATATATATATATATATATATATATATAGGGGAGAAAATCCTGCACTTGTGGCCCGTTGCTAATGGCGATCCCCAGCACAAATGCATACAGTGGAGGATGCCTGCAGTGGACCACAAGTACGACAATGAATATCCTACACAAGATAGCAATTATGTAGATGTGATAACCGATATAACAATATAATAATAGTAAAGACAGGTGCACCCTGCGGTCTTACTATACCCTCAAACGGATGTTAAAATTGAGAGATTAGCCAACATATCCTACTGTGAAGGAAATGTCTGAGTGTTAGGACCCGAGCTACTTGAGAAACCTTGGGGCGGTGCTCGGGCTCAGACAATTCCTCCACAGTAGGATATGTTGGCTATTCTCTCAATTTTAACATCAGTTTGAGGGTTTAGTAAGAACGCAGAGTGCACCTGTCTTTGCTATTATTATATTGGTTATCACATAATTGCTATCTTGTATAGGATGCTTATTGTGGTACTTGTGGTCCACTGCGGGCATCCTCCACTGTATGCATTTTTGCTGGGGATCGCTATTAGCAATGGGCCACAAGTGCAGGATTTTCTCCCCTGTGTATATTTATATGCACAACTGCATATGGGTTTAAGCACTTCCTGCCTGTTTAACACCACGCCATTTTTTTCAGTTTGTTTGCGCATAAAGGGGCGGCCCATGTAGAGGTCACTTAAAGGGGCGGGCACTGTGGAGGTCACTGTTAAAGGAACAGACACTGTGGAGGCAATAACCACGGCACCACCACGAATCGGAATACTGGGACTCCAGTGAGTAGTGCTGACCAAACAATTTTTTGAGACACTGTGGAGGTCACTGAGAAAGGGATGGACACTGTGGAGGTCGCTGCTAAAGGGACGGGTACTGGGGAGATCACTGTTAAAGGGGCGGGCACTGTTAAGGTCACTGTTAAAAGGGTGGGCACTGCGGAGGTCACTGTCAAAGAGGCGGGCACTGTGGAGGTCACATAAATGGGCGGCCAGTGTAGAGGTCACTTAAAGGGACGGGCACTGTGGAGGTCACTGTTAAAGGGGCGGGCACTGTGGAGTTCACTGTTAATGGGGCGGGTGCTGTGGAGGTCACTGTTAAAGGGATGGGCACTGTGAAGGTCACTGTTAATGCGGCGGGCACTGTGGAGGACACTTAAAGGGGTGGGCATTGTTGAGGTCACTGTTAAAGACACAGACACTGTGGAGGTCACTGAGAAAGGGATGGACACTGTGGAGGTCACTGTTAATGGGACAGACACTGTGCAGGTTACTGTTAAAGGGGCAGGGTGCAGTGTAGGTCACTGTTAAGGCGACATGCCTCTGAGAAGGTAAATTTCAAGTGAGGTACTGTGAATCTCAAAGTTAAGGGGACGGGCTGCTGTAGATGTCCCATTGTAAGAAGGCGGAGCACTATGGGAGGGTCAGTGTTAAGGAGTGAGAAGCAGTGGAGTTGACTGTTAAGGGGGCAGGGTGCTGTAGAGGTCACAGTTATGGGGATACTGTGGATATCTTTTAACGACACACAGAATCATTAAATGAAATAGATGAAATGTACCCGTGCGAAGCCGGGTCCTTCTGCTAATATATATACAGGGAGTGCAGAATTATTAGGCAAATGAGTATTTTGACCACATCATCCTCTTTATGCATGTTGTCTTACTCCAAGCTGTATAGGCTCGAAAGCCTACTACCAATTAAGCATATTAGGTGATGTGCATCTCTGTAATGAGAAGGGGTGTGGTCTAATGACATCAACACCCTATATCAGGTGTGCATAATTATTAGGCAACTTCCTTTCCTTTGGCAAAATGGGTCAAAAGAAGGACTTGACAGGCTTAGAAAAGTCAAAAATAGTGAGATATCTTGCAGAGGGATGCAGCACTCTTAAAATTGCAAAGCTTCTGAAGCGTGATCATCGAACAATCAAGCATTTCATTCAAAATAGTCAACAGGGTCGCAAGAAGCGTGTGGAAAAACCAAGGCGCAAAATAACTGCCCATGAACTGAGAAAAGTCAAGCGTGCAGCTGCCAAGATGCCACTTGCCACCAGTTTGGCCATATTTCAGAGCTGCAACATCACTGGAGTGCCCAAAAGCACAAGGTGTGCAATACTCAGAGACATGGCCAAGGTAAGAAAAGGCTGAAAGACGACCACCACTGAACAAGACACACAAGCTGAAACATCAAGACTGGGCCAAGAAATATCTCAAGACTGATTTTTCTAAGGTTTTATGGACTGATGAAATGAGAGTAAGTCTTGATGGGCCAGATGGATGGGCCCGTGGCTGGATTGGTAAAGGGCAGAGAGCTCCAGTCCGACTCAGACGCCAGCAAGGTGGAGGTGGAGTACTGGTTTGGGCTTGTATCATCAAAGATGAGCTTGTGGGGCCTTTTCGGGTTGAGGATGGAGTCAAGCTCAACTCCCAGTCCTACTGCTAGTTTCTGGAAGACACCTTCTTCAAGCAGTGGTACAGGAAGAAGTCTGCATCCTTCAAGAAAAACATGATTTTCATGCAGGACAATGCTCCATCACACGCGTCCAAGTACTTCACAGCGTGGCTGGCAAGAAAGGGTATAAAAGAAGAAAATCTAATGACATGGCCTCCTTGTTCACCTGATCTGAACCCCATTGAGAACCTGTGGTCCATCATCAAATGTGAGATTTACAAGGAGGGAAAACAGTACACCTCTCTGAACAGTGTCTGGGAGGCTGTGGTTGCTGCTGCACGCAATGTTGATGGTGAACAGATCAAAACACTGACAGAATCCATGGATGGCAGGCTTTTGAGTGTCCTTGCAAAGAAAGGTGGCTATATTGGTCACTGATTTGTTTTTGTTTTTGAATGTCAGAAATGTATATTTGTGAATGTTGAGATGTTATATTGGTTTCACTGGTAAAAATAAATAATTGAAATGGGTATATATTTGTTTTTTGTTAAGTTGCCTAATAATTATGCACAGTAATAGTCACCTGCACACACAGATATCCCCCTAAAATAGCTAAAACTAAAAACTACTTCCAAAAATATTCAGCTTTGATATTAATGAGTTTTTTGGGTTCATTGAGAACATGGTTGTTGTTCAATAATAAAATTAATCCTCAAAAATACAACTTGCCTAATAATTCTGCACTCCCTGTATAATACAGATAGTTAGTGGGAGATAGTCAGTGTAGGTTAGATAGTGATATAGTGTAGCTGATATGAATTACTGTTTCTCTGCTGTCCATACATGCTACAGACATAGCGCTGTGATGTCACAACAATACTTAGTGCACCAATCAGTAATATCTACTCAGACCTGATAAAATTTAAAGTTGCATGTAGTGCACAAAAATATGCACATCATTAGTGGCAATTTGCGCAATAGCGAAAATAATGACTGGAGATCACAAATTCTAGAATTTGAGATTTTATTGCAAATATTATGTGAAAAATTCACGAAATATCCCAAAAACAAATATTGCCTATGCCGCTCATCACTAGTCAGAATATGGTAATACTGATCGAAAATTATATATTTATTAAAATATTTGTTTAATATTAGTATAAAAAGGTATTATTTTATTAAAACACACAAAAAAATGATACAAAGGTGGTATCACTGTAATAGTACTGACCTGGAGATTGAAGGGAACAGGTCAGTTGTACTGTATAGGAAACTAGGACACACCATAAAAAACAAAACCTATAAAACTATGGTGGACTGGCATTTTTTTGTTCAAATTTCACCCCATTTGGAATTTATTTCCAGCTTTTCAACACATTGTATGCAACATTAAATGGCACTATTAGAAAGTACAACTTGTCCAGCAAAAAACAAGCCCCCATACAGCTAAGTGAACGGAAACCTTTAAATGTTATGGCTTAGGAAGGCTTCGAGTAAACAGCGTAAATGCAAAAGTTGAAAATTGCTGTCCTCAAAGGGGTAAAGCTTCTCCTGCCGCAATCTAGCATAAATAGGTATATCCAGCAGTCAGAGCCATGGACCCTGAGGAGATGACAGCTACTTCTATTGTTTCTGTTCTAGCCTACATGAGAGGAATGCAGCTGCTCCCACTCCAGCCCAAACTGTCACTATAGCATATTAAAATGACAGAACCTGGAAAATTAGGAAAACATTCAGTGTCAAATTTAAAGAATATAGTGCAATAAATAAAAGAAGAAGGGAGGGTGTCAGGACTCTAGTTCGGCTTTGGCTACTTTCACACCTGCGTTCAGTGCGGATCCGTCTTGTATCTGCACAGACGGATCCGCACCGATAATGCAAATGCTTGTATCCATTCATAGCGGATCCCTTTGCATTATTCATTAAAAAAAAGTCTAATTTAAAACGGATCCATCTTGACTTACATTGAAAGTCAATGTGGGACGGATCCATTTTAAATTGCACCATATTGTGTCAGTGAAAACGGATCCGTCCCCATTGACTGGACGGATCAGTTTGGCTCTGCACTGTCAGGCGGACACCAAAACGCTGCAAGCTGCGTTTTAGTGTCCGCCTCAAAAGCGGAACAGAAACCAAACGCAGCCAAATTGATGCGTTCTGAATGGATCCTTATTCATACAGAATGCATTGGGGCTGAACTGATCCATTTTGGGCTGCTTGTGAGAGCCCTGAAACAAATCTCGGACCCAGAAACGCCAGTGTGAAAGTAGCCTTAGGAGTCCTTGCTCTGACTTCATATATAGCTATGTCCATATATGGAGTCAGTGCTTGGGGACACACCAGTGTATTTAAATCTAATTTAGCCTGTATTTCAGAAAATCTTCTGCTGGGATTCAAACTCACAAGTGTCTGTATTAGAGGCAAGGCAGTTAACCACTCAGCAATAGCTGCATAGCTAGTTAATTTAAGAAAAAAAGCTGCAAATTCAAATCCCGCCACAAACTTTTTCAGAAATAGAGGCTAAACTTAATTTAAACACTACAAAAAAATAAATGATGAGACTTCTACTGTAAAGGTCTCAGTAGAAGTACAGTAAAAGTCTCTTCTTCTTTTTTTTTAAGTAACTAGCCATGCTGCTATTATAACTGAGTGGTTAAGTGCCTTGCCTCTAATGCAGAAGGTCATGAGTCTGAATCCCCTCAGAAACTTTTCTGAAATACAGGCTGTGATGGACTGGGGCTGCTGGAGAAGCCTGAGGCCTGCCTCCTTCCTACAGACTATGGACTCAGAACTATAGAGACCCCCCCCCCCAGACCTTTTGTGGTTACAAGGAACTATGAACCCTGATTTATGTGTGGAATTTATATGCCACATATTTTCTATTGCCCATTAAAAAGGCTTGGTGGGGATTCAGCAACACAAAAAGGGTTAACTCTGCACTGAGACTCCCACTGATTGTGTTAGTGATGGGATTAAGATAGCTGACTAGGAGTAGCCGACTCCTAGATTAGTAGATCACCCTATGATACACTCAGGAGATAATCCCATCACATTTGTCTCCTCTCTCCATATTCATTCATTATGGAGGGGGTGAAGATGTCTGTTTGCATGTTGTTCATGGTTGATTGCGTTATGTTGTTAGACTTCTTGAACTGTATATATACTGAGTTGATCTTCAATAAAGAGAGTTCCTGTTTTACCCTTCATCATGTTGAGGCTGGTGTTTGGGTAACTAATCGACACTGGGGATTGTTATACGCTGAAGATTTGCTATATTCCTCTGGCTATAACTACTAGCTCTTGTAAGAGCTGTTACTGTTCCTGATTCCTGTGGTGGTCATGGTGTTGAGTGGAGTGCTTGGAGTCCTCAGGAAGCACTAGGAGCATCCATCAACGGAGGTACCCGGTTGGGGTGCCAGGAGATCCGTTACACAGGCTAAATTACACTGCCTGTCCCAAGAAAAAGTCGCCACCCCAAAAAAAAAGTTACACACGTTAATATTTTGTTGGACCGCCTTTAGCTTTAATTACGGCACACATTCGCTGTGGCATTGTTTCGATAAACTTCTGCAATGTCACAAGATTTATTTCCATCCAGTGTTGCATACATTTTTCACCAAGATCTTGCATTGATGATGGTAGAGTCTGACTGCTGTGCAAAGCCGTCTCCAGCACATTCCAAAGATTCTCAATGGGATTAAGGTCTGGACACTGTGGTGGCCAATCCATGTATGAAAACGATTTCTCATGCTCCCTGAACCACTCTTTCACAATTTGAGCCCCATGAATCCTGGCATTGTCATCTTGGAATATGCCCCTGCCATCAGGGAAGAAAAACTCCATTGATGAAATAAATTCTCGAAGTGCCGATATTCGCAATCAAAATTTGCGATTTGAATATTCGTGATCAACACTAATTATAGGTATACTGTATCACACCCCTGCCTCAATTATTTTTTGGGGGGGCAACTGGTATATCGCACCAGTTGTAATTAGCTATTCCAGTAGCATTTGTCCCTCTGTATAGCTGAATATAAAATCAGTAATTTTCGAACCTCAGTATCTTTCTTCCAAGCTATACATGTTAAGGTCCTTTAACCTTTCCTGGTAAGTTTTTATCCTGCAATCCATGTACTTGTTTAGCAGCTCTTCTTGGAACTCTCTCCAAAGTATCAATATACTTATGGAGATATGGTCTCCAGTACTGCGCACAATACTCCAAATGAGACTGGGGAGGAGTAAAGTGAAAAGAAGGCAGAGCAGCCTGGGCACCTACACACTGAACGCCGCCCGAGGGCACTTGCGAGTGCTCATTTGCATATGAATTAAACTTTGTTTTTCCTGCTTGTGCAACTCTAAAGAAAAGAACAAAGGTACCATTACAATCCTGTATAGGTGTGCTAAAGAGCCATGTAAGCACTTTATATGACCATATGGAGGTGACAGACTCCCTTTAACAGTCTGTCCCTGCTCCACAAAGCATCCTTTCTCTACACTGGCAAAAGACTGAATGTAAAATGGCGGCCAGATCGCATTTATTTATAGAGTAGGGGGTGTATCCATGTGCTGAAACGTCTCAATTGGCTGTCCTGTCCCAATCTGATGTATGTGTCATTGGTCAGGTATGTGTCATGGGTAAATTCGGCACAATGCAAAAGAATATGGCGCCGAACAAGCAAAGTTCACCATGAGACGACCGCCGGGCAAAGCGCAAGGCTATCTCTAGTCAGGGATACAGTCAGTTGGAAATTTGTAACTAGATATAGTATAGTAACTGATCTGCTATGTGGCTACTTAGTTCTAAGATAGCATGGCTAGGGGGACTGGAACCTCTGCGTACTACATTTTGTTTTTGTTTTGGATGGGAAGTTGTCCATTGAGGAGGATGTAGAGGAAGTAGATAAATGCCTGGTGTCAGAACCAGACCTACAGAACTGTGGAGGTGTCAGTAGCACCTGGCCTTATTGCGATGGTAAATCATCGTCACACAAAACATTGATCCAATGGGCCATGAGAAACATAGATGGGCTTTGGGCCTAAGTTTACTAACATGATTAAACTTCTGTATAGATCCTTCACTGCAAGATTGAATATAAATGGTAAATACAATAAGTTTTTGTATGACTAGAGGCAATCGCCAGGGATGCCCACTCTCGCCCTTTTTTGTTTGATATTTACATCGAGCCTTTGGCTGCTAAAGTATGTTCAGGACGTCAGCTGACCTCATTCCTGACCAACTGCAGAAACCCCAGATCACAGCACTGCCCCCACAGGCTTGTATAGTAGGCAGTAGGCATGATGGGTGCATCACGTCATCTGCCTCTCTTCTTACCCTCATGCGCCCATCACTCTGGAACAGGGTAAATCTGGACTCATCAGACCACATGACCTTGAGTCCAATCTTTATGCTCCCTAGCAAATTGAAGCCTTTTTTTCTGGTTTGCCTCACTGATTAGTGGTTTTCTTATGGCTACACAGCTGTTCAGTCCTAATCCCTTGAGTTCCCTTCGCATTGTGCGTATGGAAATGCTCTTACTTTCACTATTAAACATAGCCCTGAGTTCTACTGTTGTTTTTCTTCGATTTGATTTCACCAAACGTTTAAGTGATCGCAGATCACGATCATTCAGGATATTTTCCCTCCACATTTCTTCCTTGAATACGATGGGTCCCCACTATCCTTTCAGTTTTTAGTAATGTGTTGGACAGTTCTTAACCCAATTTTAGTAGTTTCTGCAATGTCCTTAGATGTTTTCTTTGCTTGATGCATGCCAATGATTTCCCCTTTCTCAAACAGACTAACATCTTTTGCACAACCACGAGATGTGTCTTTCGACATGGTTGTTTAAGAAATGAGAAGCAACTCATTGCACCAGTTGGGGTTAAATAACTTGTTGCCAGCTGAAAGATAATCGCCCGTGCAGTACTTATCCAATAGGAGGCTCATAACTATTTGCTTAGTTAAATACAGGTGGCAATTTTTTGGGGGGACAGGCAGTATAGATTTAAATACACTGGAGTGTCCCCAACCACTGACTCTATATATGGATTCAGAGCAGGGACTCCTAAACTGCAGACTCACACTGAGGGATTCCCTCACTGTACAGTGATCTTCTGCATAGAAAGAGAGGCTAAATTAGTTTTAAATACACTGACTCAAGCATCGCTCTCAAGCACACGTGATGTTCAGCCGAACTCCGTGATGTGCCGAGCATAGCAATGCTCGAGCCAAACTGGTGGTCGGCCGAGCCTACTCTCTCAACACAATTTAAAAGTCATTATAAAGTAAAGAGTACATTAAAAGTTATGTTAAGTATAAAAGTCACTCATAATTTGACCGCTCTATAGAAGTTAAGTAGATGGAAGTTAAATTGTCCTTAAAATTGTGTTAAATGAATTCTGTATTTCAAAAACAAATAAGCAAATCTATCAGTTTACAGATGTAGATGACAGATAATCACATGCAAATTAGCAAAGGTAGGCATAACTTAATATCACCCCAAACTAAAAATCCCTATCACTGAACTAGCCTCATACATATGTAGGGTGCATACACACAACCACACATGTTTTGCGGTCCATAAATTGCCGATCTGCAAAACACGGACGCTGCCTATGTGCATTCCACAAATTGCAGAACTGAACGGGGAGCCCATTATAGAAATGCCTATTCTTGTCCACGATTGGGTGGTCTGGCTATCACCCTGTGTAAAGTCCTACCTCATTTCCTCATCTGCCACATTCAGAGCATTGTCCTTAATTGTGAACAGCGAGCGTTTGAGTAGACACAGTAGTTGGATGGTTACGCTGATAATAGCGTTATCGCCACTAACCAACTGTGTGAATTCATCAACGTTTTTTAAAACCTCACAGAGGTCTGCCATCAATTCCCACTCCTCGCTTGTGAATAGTCGCAGTTGACTTATTAGGCAACGACCATGTTGCAGCTGGTATTCCACAACTGCCCTCTGCTGCTCACAAAGCCTGGCCAACATGTGGAACGTAGAGTTCCAGTGCATGCTCACGTCGTAAAAAGTCGGTGAGCTGGAAGCAGCAAGCACTGCTGCAGTGTTGACAGACTGGCTGAAGCTGTGGACGACTTGCGGAAGTGGACACACGCGCGGCGCGCCTTCACGAGTAGCTCTGGCAAATGGGGGTAGGTTTTGATAAACCACTGAACCACTAAGTTTAAGACGTGGGCTAGGCATGGGATGTGTGTCAGGTTGCCGAGCTCCAAAGCCTCCACCAATTTATGGCCATTGTCAGACACAAACATGCCTGGTTCTAGGTTGAGTTGTGAGAGCCACAGCCTGGTCTGGTTCCTTATACCCTGCCACAGCTCTGCTGCAGTGTGCTGTTTGTCCCCTAAGTAGATCAGCTTCAGCACGGCCTGTTGACGCTTATCCACAGCAGTGCTACACTGCTTCCAGCTAGCGACTGATGGCTGACTGCTGCTGGAAGTGGAAGTGGAGGAGAAGGCGGCGGAGGAGGAGGAGGTGGGGGTTGGAGCCAGTAGCATAACTGCTTGCGGAGATCCTGACATACATAGGGCCCGCAATCCTGGGTGTGGGTAGCACATGTGCCATCCCAGGGTAAGACTCACTCCCAGCCTCCACAACATTCACCCAGTGTGCGGTCAGAGAAATGGAGCATCCCTGGCCACCCGCACTTGTCCATGTGTCCGTGGTGGTGGACATTCTCAGTAACTGCATTGGTCAGGGCACAGGTGATGTTCTGGAACACGTGCTGGTGTAAGGCGGGCACTGCACACTGTGAAAAATAGTGGCTGCTGGGGACTGCGTACCAAGGGACGGCCACCGACATCAGGCTGCGGAATGCCTCAGTGTCCACAAGCCTACATGGCAACATTTCATGGGTCAGTAATTTGAAAAGTTGTGCATTTGGTGCTATGGCCTGTGGGTTGGGTATTTGCGCTTGCCTTCAAATGACTGTGTTATGGACATTTGGATGCTGCGCTGGGACAGGGAGGTGGATGTTGTTGCTGATGGTTCATGAGAAGGTTCAGGTGCAGGGCAAGGGGCATCTGGGCCTGCGCCTTCGACAGGGGATTAGCAAGAAGTGCTTAACACAGGGGAAGAGGAGGCAGTGGTGTGACCCGCAGACCCAGATTGTGGATCTAAGCGTTCGGCCCACTTGTTAGGGTGCTTGGATGCCATGTGGCGGATCATGCTGGTGGTGGTGTGGTTGCTAGTGTTCACGGCCCAGCTCATTTTGGTACGGCAAGGGTTGCAAACTACCACCCTTTTGTCGTCTGCACTTTCCTCAAAAAAGCGCCATACTGCGGAACACCTACGCCTTGGCAAGGTAGATTTACGCATAAGGGTGCTCGGTGTAAAGGTTGCAGGCCAGTTTGGTGTCGTCATTTTGATAAGGCACAGGTAGCAAATTACTATTATTTTATCGTCCGCACTTTCCTCAGAAAAGCGCCAGACTGAGGAACACCTACCCATTGGCAAGAGAGATGACTGCAAGGGGGTGCTCCAGGGAACATTTGCGGGCCTGTTTGGTGTGGCCTGCCTTCTCCCTTTTGCCACCCCACTGCCTCTTCCAGCCTGTTGTGGTGATGCGGATCCCTACCCCTCTGTACTGCTGTCCTCACTCGGCTTTTCACCTTCCCATGTTGGGTCAGTGACCTCATTGTCAACCACATCCTCTTCCATTTCCTCACTCTGCTCATCCTCCTGACTTGACCTAACCACAACCCCAGTGATTGGAAACTGTGTCTCATTATCATCCACCTTGTGAATGAATGGTTGCCGTTCACCACCGTCATCTTCTTGAGACTGTGAAGGCTCAAGAGGTTGGGAACCAGGGCACAATATCTCAGGTCTCTCTTCAAGCGTGCTGGGCGCGAGGGCCAAATTTAATAGTGGCGCTGAAAAGAGCTCCTCGGAATATCCGATTGTAGGATCACATGTTTGGCAAGCCTCTCCATGGTGGGAGGAAGTATGATCAGATAGAGGATTTAGTTGACCAGACTCTTGGCTACAGAGACTGGACTTGGTGGAAGAGAGGCTGGTGCTTAACCGACTGGAAGCATTATCTTCAGCAATCCAACCAACCAACTGTTTGCACAGGTCCGACTTGAACAGTGTTGTCCTGCACCACCCAGTGAAGTTGGACATGAAGCTGGGTACAGTGGATAATTTTTTTCTGGTGCACTAGCAGCAGGTGCAGTTACATTGTGCCCAGTGCCACGGCCTCTGAGTGCACCATCAGCACCACGGCCACTTCCCCGTCCCTTAGTGCTCGCCTTCTTCATATTATTAGTTTTGTCACTAGATGTGGCGCAGATTTTTTTTACAGTCCGCTAAAGACACAGTTTTCTGATGCAGGACACTATATGTCACAGGAACACACAGAATATGGACACTATATTAGGCTCAGATTTTTTGAATTTCCCCTAAATAAACTGTTTTCGGATGGCGTACTGTATATGTCACAGAACACCACAGAATATGGACAGTGTTTTCGGTCAAGATTATTTAAATCTGCGGTACAAACACTGTTTTCTGATGTAGTTTATATTTATATTTTTCAATATATCTAGGCCTGACAACCACACAAGGTATCACACAATTCACGGATTACACCGTTGACAGCAAAAATGTGGATAGATTATGGGAGAAAAATAGTTTTCTGTATTTTACATTTTTTCCCTATATCTAGGCCTGACAACCACACAATGTATTGAAGCGCAGATCACACAATTCACGGATTACACCATTGACAGCAAAAATGTGGACAGATTATGGGAGAAAAATTGTTTTCTGTATTTTTTTCCCCCTATACCTAGGCCTGACAACCACACAATGTATTGAAGCGCAGATTACACAGTTCACAGATTACAACATTGACAGCAAAAATGTGGACAGATTATAGGAGAAAAATTGTTTTCTGTATTTTAAAATTGTTCCCTATATCTAGGCCTGACAATCACACAATGTATTGAAGCGCAGATCAAACAATTCACAGATTACACCGTTGACAGCAAACATGTGGACAGTGTCACAGCCACTATCTCTGGCTGTGACCTTCCGTCCTTGCTCATTCGGCGCTCCTCGCTGAAGTTTCGTTTCTGTGTGTTATTTGTGGCTCTGTATGGGTTAACTCCCCTGTGTTTCTATTAGGAGTTAATCCTCTCTGTCTGCTCCATGGGTGTGGCCTCTCTGCTGCACCTATGGAACCTGTATATAAGGCCTCATGCACACGACACTATTTTTTCACGGTCCGCAAAAACGGGGTCCATAGGTCCGTGATCTGTGACCGTCTTTTCGTCCGTGGGTCTTCCTTGATTTTTGGAGGATCCACGGACATGAAAAAAAAGTTGTTTTGGTGTCCGCCTGGCCGTGCGGAGCCAAACGGATCCGTCCTGAATTACAATGCAAGTCAATGGGGACGGATCCGTTTGACGTTGACACAATATGGTGCAATTACAAACGGATCCGTCCCCATTGACTTTCAATGTAAAGTCAGGTGTCCCTTTTATACCATCGGATCGGAGTTTTCTCCAATCCGATGGTATATTTTAACTTGAAGCGTCCCCATCACCATGGGAACGCCTCTATGTTAGAATATACTGTCGGATATGAGTTAGATCGTGAAAACTCATATCCGACAGTATATTCTTTTTTTCTTTTTTTTTTTTAAAACATATTTATTTTGTTTTCAAAGCCGTAAAGCATGACAGTAGGTTACAGGGTAAAATGTAACATGGAAAGGTACATAATCTTCAACAATTTTGAAATCAAGGCATCAATGTAGAGGAAGCACGCACTCAGATGACCTACATATGCAAATCAGGTACATTGTACGAACATTCTGACCATATTCACAACTACCTGTGTGTGGAGGAATTTTCTCAGGTTTGGAGCATAAAACTATGCGCGGAGCTGTTTAGTCTAGAGTAGCCTAAATGTCATTAGGGTCAAGATGCTGGAAGCAAACCCCTGCATGAGGGGCAATCCAAGCTTAGAAGGCTCGAGGTATGTGTGGGATATGACAACAGAGCATATGAGAAAGGATGTGTAAACAACCAGGGGGGGGGGGGGGGAGTGCCTATGAGCTATTGGAGAATCTAAAGGTGGACCAGAGTGACCAACGCTTCAAAAAGGTCGGGTGTGTGCGAGATTCCCAAGCAGATAGTTCTTCAAAACGATAAAGCTGGTCCACCTTAAGCTTCCACTGCTCAATTGTCGGCAACGAGGTCTGGAGCCAGTGTTTGGGGACGAGTAGACGCGCTGCAATCAAGAGCTGTTTGAAAAGATAACTTGGAGAGGGTTGATTTGCGTCTGTATAGTGGGACAGCAATGCGCCAAGTGGAGACATCTTTACCGATTCACGGCAAATTTGGTTGCTTAATCGAAAGATATCTGCCCACCATTTGCTAATAACTGGACAGTTCCACCAAATATGGAGGAAGGTCCCAGTCCCGACAGTATATTCTAACACAGAGGCGTTCCCATGGTGATGGGGACGCGTCTAGTTAGAATATACTACAAACTGTGTACATGACTGCCCCCTGCTGCCTGGCAGCACCCGATTTCTTACAGGGGGCCGTGATCAGCACAATTAACCCCTCATTAACCCAACATTGGTGGCCCGTGTGTGGCCTCCCATCTCCCCCCCCCTCCAATCGGTAACCATGGCAACCAGGACGCTACTGCAGCCCTGGTTGCCATGGTTACTTAGCAAAAGTACAATAGTAGAAGCATCATACTTACCTGCTGGCTGTTGCGATGTCTGTGTCCGGCCGGGAGCTCCTTCTACTGGTAAGTGACAGTTCATTTAGCAATGCGCCGCACAGACCTGTCACTTACCAGTAGGTGGAGCTCCCGGCCGGACACAGACATTGCAGCAGCCAGCAGGTAAGTATGATACTTCTACTATTGTACTATTGCTAAGTAACCATGGCAACCAGGACTGCAGTAGCGTCCTGGTTGCCATGGTTACCGATCGGAGCCCCAGCGATTAAACTGGGACTCCGATCGGAACTCCGCTGCCACCAATGATCGGGGGGAGATGGGAGGCCGCACACTGCCACCAATGTTGTTAATGCTATAGAGGGAGGGGGGGCCGATATAGATTCTGTATGAACATACATGCTGTGGGAGAACCGTCTTTTTATCTTCATGATGCCTTTGAATGAAAGACCCATGGTTGATAGGATAAAAGGGGAACCAGCTATATAGACCCTTTGATGATGATGTGGGGCTGTCAAGGTTTGCACCATATATAATATAACTCTAGAGTGATGTTCATAGTAAATGGAGACTGTGACTAAAAGGGTCCACTTGTTTGATAATTTACATAGCTTGAGAACTTCTCTCTAAAAAGTAATTGAGTGAAATGGTGTTGGAGGTAAATTAAGAAGTAGCAGGTTTAGCCATAAAAATCTAGGGAGACTGTGAGAGAATGTGGGCGACTCCTCCAATGGAGGGGCAGCCTTACATTCTCCCATTTAAACTCCCCCACAGAATGAATGAGAGTATGGTACTGGATGGGTTAGCGTACTGAGGGTTAATCACCCCTGGAACGCTTACCCTATATACCAGTCACTGGATGAATGGTGGTAAACCTACATGGATAGCCTCTGAATAAAACACCATGTTATTCACTCTGAAGTTTGAGAGATATAATAGAAATTAACTATATAAAAGAATGTATCAGTGGCCCAGATAGCAACAGCCTCCATAAGATAGTTAATGTACTAGAATGGCATAATTAATGGCCTGACATAATGTTGATATTTGTGTGTGGTGGGTACCAGACAGCCCGTATCGTTTAATTAAGGGCTCTATTTGTAATTTTGCCTAAATATGTCAAAATATATAGTATCACTGGGCCTTGGCATTTAGTGGCATTAAGATTAGAGACTGAATAGAACGGAGTATGATCATGTGATAGCGCGTCATCGGAGCAACGAGATCACATGACCAGAAAGTGGGGCATAGCCTGATGGAAATGCGCATAGAAGGGCGGAAGTGACGACTTCGCGCATGCGCAGATCATACCCAGAGACGCCGAAGCCTCGTGGTATAGTGTGAGAACATCGATATGCACCTGTAGTGAAGAGGACGGGACGGCATCTCCTACAGCATGGTGAAGCAAAGGATGAAAGTATGTTATTTGGGATTGATTATGGAGTGGGCAATATGTAAATGTTCTTAAGAAGTAATGAGGGGGTTAAAGGGTAGGGCTCAGCAGTAACCAATGCGGAGCCATGGGACTGTATTTAATGTTCACTGTGTCATTTGTGTATTGGGAGCTTGACAAAGACCATTAGGTTGAAACGTTGCTACACAAGGTGTAATAAAGAAATTGATTGGAATCCCTCTGGAGTGCCGTGGCTCATTCTACATTGTTCATTACGGAAATCCTAGGACCAGGATTTAATGCTACAGGCACCACCATGTACTGGATTTGCTACAATAATAGTGAGTAGTGCTGGCCTATTTTTTATCTATGTAAATGAAGGTCTGAGGACATGCACGCTCACCTAGCATAGCCTTTTGTTATCTATGCTGGAGATCGTGGGAGGAGAAAAATGGATACACCAAAAAGTCTACTCTACACCAGTGAACAGATTTCGCACATCTTGAGCGGGAGTGATGATGAGGGAGCATTCCTGAACAAACCCACAGTGGATCTGATTAAACGTAAATATGAAATGGAAAAAAAACAGCTTATTAACACCGAACTTCATCTGTCCACATTAAGGGAGTATTATAAGGCTGAACGCATACCGAGAGGACTAAGGACACATCTGAGACCAATTCTGTTTCCTAATAATCCAGAGTTCCTGACTAAGTTCGCCTTTTTAGCAGATAGATTTTCTATGGACATGATGCTATTAAATATGGACTTTTTGCAACAAGATCTGTTAAAAATACAAGCAAGAATAATAGAACATGAACGACAATTACAATCTCTACAAACTGAACAGGAATATCAAATAGTAAGAGAACGGATGGAACAAGATCTAAGGAAATACCGAGATAATATTGAGACAACAAAGAGACAAAAGTGGAGTAGGGACCAAGACGACTATAGTAAAGGAAGTATTTATAAAACAATAATGACAAATAGGAACAGAAATCCAAGGTCTCAAAGAAAATTCAAGACACAGACATCAAGACTTAATCGTGGGAACTTGACAGATACAGAGTCTTCAGGGTAACAAAGTGAAGCTTTTTTAGGAGAAAGAACAAGAGAAGCACACAGAGAGGGGGACGAAAATGCCGGCGCCGGGGACAAGGGAGAGGAAGGAGTGAGAGTCACACGATCGAAAAGGCCACCGACGGGTTCCAGATTCACCAGGAAATGAATGGAGAAGTGGATAACACTCTAGTGGTAAATATTTTCTCTTGTGAACTATCCAGAGATGAAATATTGCTTCTGAATAGGGGACTAACCTTCAGTCCAGAAACAGAGATTGACTGGTTCCAAGTGGAAATGGACCTACATAATTTCTTTAGGCGTATCAAACTGAAGGTGCACTTCAGTGAAATGGCGCCTACAGGTGATAAAGAAATACAGAAGGAGGTCCTTTCGCTGAAGGGCATGGGCCTTTTCCTCAAAAGTGACTTTCAACCGCCTGTATATAACAAAGCTATTGAGACCTTTGTCTCCCTTGTCAGACTGGAGATTGAAAAACTCAAGAGATCAAAAGTGGATCTAAATATCACCAATCTGACAAGGGGAGAGAAAGCAGCATTAAAGTCCCTAAAAAATAGAAGGGAAATTACTATCAAAAGGGCGGATAAGGGAGGAGCCACCGTGGTGATGGACACGGATAAGTACAAAATGGAGGTGATGAGACAAGTGAATGACAAGGAGGTATATAAACCTCTAAGTCATGATCCAAAATGGATCATTATACGCAAGATTAGGTTATTGGCGGATAGCGCTTTCGCGAATGACCTGATCAATGCCAATTTACATACTTATCTCGTGCCCCAGAACCCGGTGACTCCTCTCTTATATATCCTCCCTAAGATACACAAAGGGTTGATAGACCCGCCAGGACGCCCCATTGTGTCCGGCATGGGGTCAGTCTTCTCCAATGTTGCAACTTTTTTAGATAAAATCCTAAGATGTTATGCAATGGAAGCCAAATCCTACGTGAAGGATACTACAGATTTTTTGTTAAAAATTGATGCACTAGAATTTCAAGAGGGAGATTTTTTGGTTTCATTCGATGTAACCAGCCTCTATACCAGTATTGATCATGAACTGGGATTGGAGGCAGTTAAATGGGCCCTAGAGAGGTCAGATTATGGGTCTGACACCAAATCATTTTTAATCTCCCTACTTGAAATTCTACTGTATCATAATTATTTTTTGTTTGAGGATATGTTTTATGAGCAATGTCGGGGCACCGCGATGGGGTCCAACGTGGCCCCGACATATGCGAATATATACATGTCAAAAATAGAGGAGACGTCTATATACCCATCCACCCTCTACAGTAATGTGAGGGGGTGGATGTGGTATATAGACGATATTTTCCTTATATGGAATGGTACGGAAGAAAAATTACAGGAATTTCATGATTATATTAATCAGCTGCATGATCAATTAAGATTTACAAAAGTGTACTCAGCGGAATCATTACAATTTCTAGATACGTTGGTTTATGTAAGAGAAGGTAAATTGGAAACCGATCTCTTTATTAAGCCAACGGACAGGAATAGTATGTTATGCTTTGATAGTGCTCATCCTAGGAGGTCAGTAGAATCTTTACCGTTTAGCCAGTTCTTACAAGCAAGAAGAATAGTGTCAGAAGAAAGTCTGGTAGATGATAGACTGAAAAAAATGGGACAAAGATTTAGGGATAGGAAATACCCCAAAAAACTGATAGATAGACATTTAGAAAAAGCTAGGAATAGTAACCGACAGCAACTATTAACCAACACAATGAAGAGGGAGGAACCAAAAATAAATAGGATCCCATTTGTATCCACTTATAGTAAAATGAGCAATCGCATCTCAAGCATACTGAGACATAACTGGCACATACTGACGCATTCCTTTCCTAAGGTTATTGAATTTCAATCCCCTCCACTGATGTCATATAAGAGGCCCAGAAATCTTAAGGATAGCCTGACATCAGCTGATGTTAAAACTAAGAAAAAAGAGACTGGTAGAAGAGGTTGTTACCCTTGCTTGGGCTGCTGCAATTGCGGCAGCCTAATCAAGGGTGACTCCTTCTGCCACCCTCGAACGGTGAAGAAATATGACATTAGAGGACACTATACATGCAATACAGACTTTGCCATCTATAGCTTGCAATGCCCGTGTGGCCTTCTCTATATAGGAGAGACGACACAGCCCTGTAAAAACAGGATTAACCAACATCGGTACACTATACGCAAGCTTTTAACCAAAAAAGAAAAAGAAAGAAACCAGCAAAATCAAGGAGGTGATGATGAAGCGGAGTTACCAGTGCCTGAACACTTTTGGAAATATAGACATAATGTCTCTCAATTGAGATATAGGATTATTGATAATGTCCCAACTTTAAGGAGAGGTGGAGATAGGGAGAAGCTGCTAAAACAAAAAGAGCTAAGATGGATCTACGAGTTGGAGACATTAGAGCCGAAGGGCCTTAATAGGGAATTTAAGGTGGGTTCCCTTTTCTGATTCCCGATCAGGTTGTGCGTAAATGTGTTTCAAATACTAGGCTAAGAAGCCGGTTTTTAACATATATGTATATATGAATATATCTAAACTCCTATTTGTGCCTATATCTCAATTTTTATGATGATAGTTCATTTAAAGAATTCTTTTTCTCTTTTCTTAGATTCTGTATGAACATACATGCTGTGGGAGAACCGTCTTTTTATCTTCATGATGCCTTTGAATGAAAGACCCATGGTTGATAGGATAAAAGGGGAACCAGCTATATAGACCCTTTGATGACGATGTGGGGCTGTCAAGGTTTGCACCATATATAATATAACTCTAGAGTGATGCTCATAGTAAATGGAGACTGTGACTAAAAGGGTCCACTTGTTTGATAATTTACATAGCTTGAGAACTTCTCTCTAAAAAGTAATTGAGTGAAATGGTGTTGGAGGTAAATTAAGAAGTAGCAGGTTTAGCCATAAAAATCTAGGGAGACTGTGAGAGAATGTGGGCGACTCCTCCAATGGAGGGGCAGCCTTACATTCCCCCATTTAAACTCCCCCACAGAATGAATGAGAGTATGGTACTGGATGGGTTAGCGTACTGAGGGTTAATCACCCCTGGAACGCTTACCCTATATACCAGTCACTGGATGAATGGTGGTAAACCTACATGGATAGCCTCTGAATAAAACACCATGTTATTCACTCTGAAGTTTGAGAGATATAATAGAAATTAACTATATAAAAGAATGTATCAGTTGCCCAGATAGCAACAGCCTCCATAAGATAGTTAATGTACTAGAATGGCATAATTAATGGCCTGACATAATGTTGATATTTGTGTGTGGTGGGTACCAGACAGCCCGCATCGTTTAATTAAGGGCTCTATTTGTAATTTTGCCTAAATATGTCAAAATATATAGTATCACTGGGCCTTGGCATTTAGTGGCATTAAGATTAGAGACTGAATAGAACGGAGTATGATCATGTGATAGCGCATCATCGGAGCGACGAGATCACATGACCAGAAAGTGGGGCATAGCCTGATGGAAATGCGCATAGAAGGGCGGAAGTGACGACTTCGCGCATGCACAAATCATACCCAGAGACGCCGAAGCCTCGTGGTATAGTGTGAGAACATCGATATGCACCTGTAGTGAAGAGGACGGGACGGCATCTCCTACAGCATGGTGAAGCAAAGGATGAAAGTATGTTATTTGGGATTGATTATGGAGTGGGCAATATGTAAATGTTCTTAAGAAGTAATGAGGGGGTTAAAGGGTAGGGCTCAGCAGTAACCAATGCGGAGCCATGGGACTGTATTTAATGTTCACTGTGTCATTTGTGTATTGGGAGCTTGACAAAGACCATTAGGTTGAAACGTTGCTACACAAGGTGTAATAAAGAAATTGATTGGAATCCCTCTGGAGTGCCGTGGCTCATTCTACATTGGGCACACACTGTGCCACCAACAAATTATTACAATAGAGGGAGGAAGGGGGGGACGGGGGGGGCGCACACTGTGCCACCAACGAATTATTACAATAGAGGGAGGAACGGGGCGGCACTGGCCACCAATGAAATTTAAACTGGGGAGAGAGGGGGTCTGCCCCCTGCTGCCTGGCAGCCCCAGATCTCTTATAGGGGGCTATGATACGCACAATTAACCCCTTCAGGTGCGGCACTTGAGGGGTTAATTGTACGGATCACAGCCCCCTGTAAGAGATCGGGTGCTGCCAGGCAGCAGGGGGCAGTCTTGTACACAGTTTGTAGTGTATTCTAACTAGAAGTGTCCCCATCACCATGGGAATGCCTCTGTGTTAGAATATACTGTCGGATATGAGTTTTCACGAAGTGAAAACTTAGATCTGTAAAAGCTTTTATGCAGACGGATCTTCGGATCCGTCTGTATGAAAGTAACCTACAGCCAAGGATCACGGACACGGATGCCAATCTTGTGTGCATCCGTGTTTTTTTTTACTTGAATGGGTCCGTGAACCGTTGTCCGTCAAAAAAATAGGACAGGTCTTATTTTTTTGACGGACAGGATACACGGATCACGGATGCGGCTGCAAAACGGTGCATTTTCCGATTTTTCCACGGACCCATTGAAAGTCAATGAGTCCGCGAACAAAAACCGAAAACAGCACAACGGCCACGGATGCACACAACGGTCGTGTGCATGAGGCCTAAGGCTGAGGCTTCCTCAGTTCTGTGTCAGCTCTCCTGGTGTGTGTTGTCTTGTCCTGCTCCTAGTTTGTACTCACTCTCCCATGCTGCTGACCCATGGGATCCATGTCTGTCTGTGTGTGTTCTGTGGGTTTCCTACTTGTTCATTCCCGTCCTCTTTCCTGTGTTTTATTATCTGTTCTGCCAGTTATGTTTGAGTTACCTTGTGTATTTATATAGAGTGCTATGGGCAAGGCCACGCAGTATACCACTGGTGGAGCTAGTCCTTCTCTGCTCATTGCAACTCCTGTTCCCTTGCGTGAACTCCTGCTTGTGATTTTAGTTGCTATTTGTATTTGCCTGTTTATGTTTGCCTATGTACCATCGGTACCTCCTGGTACCTGTTGTCCATTTGCTCCTGTTGTCACTGTCTAGTTCATGCTCCACAGTGGACCCTGGCAACTCCCTGCGGCAAAGTCTAACCCTACCATCTGGGGCCCTAGTGAATACCAGGAGTTGCTTAGTCACGCCCCTCTGGAGTATTACTAGACAGTGGCACAGTGGGGGTTTTCGTGCCACTGTGCGGATGGTACATAGAGCTCTAAATTTTCCCTGTGTTTCCCTCCTTGGTTTCTGTTTTGTGCAATAAACTCTTGTGTGTCTGTACCTGATTTCCGTTTGTTTATTGCTTGACGATGCGGTGGTCTCTCCTGGGACCTCCAACTTGTGACTTGTTTTCTGTATTTAATTTTTTTTCCCTATATCTAGGCCTGACAACCACACAATGTATTGAAGCGCAGATCACACAATTCACGGATTACACCGTTGACAGCAAAAATGTAGATAGATTATGGGAGAAAAATTGTTTTCTGTATTTTTTCCCCCCCCTATATCTAGACATGACAACCACACAATGTATTGAAGCGCAGATCGCACAATTCACAGATTACACCATTGACAGAAAAAATGTGGATAAATTATGGGAGAAAAAAAAAATTCTGTATTTTTTTTCCCCTATATCTAGGCCTGACAACCACACAGCATATGGAAGCGCAGATCACACAATTCACGGATTACACTGTTGACAGCAAAAATGTGGAAAGATTATGGGAGAAAAATAGTATTCTGTATTTAATTTTTTTTCCCTATATCTAGGCCTGACAACCACACAAGTTATTGAAGCGCAAATCACACAATTCACGGATTTCACAGTTGACAGCAAAAATATAAATAGATTGTAGGAGAAAAATTGTTTACTGTATTTTACATTTTTTTCCTATATCTTGGCCTGACAACCACACAATGTATTGAAGGGCACATAACACAATTCACGGATTGCACCATTGACAGCAAAAATGTGGATAGATTATGGGAGAAAAATTTTCTGTATTAATTTTTTTTCCCCTATATCTAGGCCTGACAACCACACAATGTATTGAAGAGGAGATTACACCGTTGACAGCAGATATATGGACAGATTATGGGAGAAAAATAGCTTTCTGTATTTAATTTTTTTCCCCTATATCTAGGCCTGATAACCACACAATGTATTGAAGCGCAAATCACACAATTCACGGATTGCACCGTTGACAGCAAAAATGTGGATAGATTATCAGAAACAAAATTGTGTTTTCTGTATTATAATTTTTTCCCTTTATCTGGGCCTGACAACCACACAATGTATTGAAGCGCAGATTACACAATTCATGGATTGCACTGTTGACAGCAAAAATGTGGACATATTATGGGAGAAAAATCGTTTTCTGTATTTTAATTTTTTTCCCTATATCTGGGCCTGACAACCACACAATGTATTGAAGCGCACATCACACAATTCATGGATTACACCGCTGACAGCAAAAATGTGGACTACCTGTGAGGAACACAGTAGCAGTGCACGAGTACATAAAAGCAGGCCGCACCAGTTTCACAAGCAGCAATTTAAGTCTGGAGTCTCTGATGAGAAGTTTTTTTCAGCCTCCTTGTGAAGAAACCACCCAGCAGCAGCAGCAGTGGGACATGCAGCATAACCTCCACCAGCATGTGGTGGCATATTTGGATTGCACCCTGTCACCTGTGATCCAAGATCCCCTGGACTACCGGGCAGCCAAACTTAGAGCACGGCCAACCAGTGTTGGGTGAGCAGGCCGAATACAGCATGTGCTCGAGCGCAAAACTCGATTCTCCTCCCTGCACATTTGTTGGCTGCTACACAGCCAATAAACCTGCAGGTAAGTACTTCTATTCACTGTAATGCAGTGATTGGCTGGCTGGAATGCGGCATCGGATGCTATATAGCACCCCATGACACATGTTCGGCTCAGTATTATAGAGCTGGAGAGCAGAAGGGAGAGATAGTGTAGGGATTGAAATAGCAATAATTTTGTTTTTATACTTATTATAGACCCAAAAGTACTTTTAAGGACTATTGTGTGTGACAGCAATATATATTTTTATCGCAACCTGCGCTAAATAGCTTGCAATTGTGTGGCCGCTGCAGACAGTGACATTATCTGCGCTACATCTCCTGTCTACTATGTGCGCAGCCTAAAATTATCTGTGACATCCAGTGCACTTTTTCCGTAGATGGCGTCGGCTGCGGACAGTTAAATTACCTGCACTACATCTCCTGCATAACAATTGCATATCCAAAATATCAGTGACATTCAGTCAATTTTTTTTGCTACTGGTTGCAGCGACATTACATTATTGCGCTACATCTCCTATATAATGGTTGCCCATCCTAAATATCAGTGACATTCATTCAGTGAATTTTTTATGACGTGGTGGTGACAGAGACATTACTTGCGCTATACCTCCTGTTTAAGGTGTACACATCATAAAAATATCTATGACATTCTGTGTACTTTATTTGCGCATACACTTACAAAACCTGCGCTACTGTATGTGTGACATACTTGCAAGCATATATACAATTTAAAATGTCCAAGGCGAGCATTAAGGGACGGGGAAGTGGCCTCTCGCCAAGCCCACTTGAACAGGGACCTGAGGAGATCATGTGCCCTGATTCCCAAACTCTGGAGCAACCACAGTCAGAAGAAGATGACGGTGGGGAACGGCAATTAGTGTTTCACGAGATGGATGATGATGATGAGACACAGTTGCTAATAAATCAACCGCAATTAGTGTCTCAAGAGGTTCATGATGAGGATGAGATATAGTGGTCAATAACTGAGGTTGTTGTTAGGTCAACAAGTCAGGAGGATGACCAGAGTGAGGAAGTGGAAGAGGATGTGGTGGACGATAAAGTCACTGACCCAACCTGGTAAGGTGGCGAGCCGAGCGAGGACAGCAGTACAGAGGGGAGGGATCTGCAGCACCGCAACAGGCTGGAAGAGGCAGTGTGGTGGCAAAAGGGAGAAGGCGGGCCACACCAAACAGGCCCGCAAATGTTTCCTGGAGCACCCCCTTGCAGCCATCTCCCTTGCCAAGGGGTAGGTGTTCCACAGTCTGGCGCTTTTTTGAAGAAAGTGCGGACGATAAAATAATTGTAATTTGCTACCTGTGCCGTACCAAAATGAGCAGGGGCGTGAACACTAGTAACCTCACCACCACCAGCATGAGCCGCCACATAGCATTAAAGCACCCTAATAGGTGGGCCGAACGCCTGGGTACACAACCAGTGTCTGGGGTCACACCACTGCCTCTTCTTCCCCTGTGTTATGTGCTGGCCAATACCCTGTCCAAGACGTAGGCCTGGATGTCTCCCGCCATGCACCTGGACTTTTGCAAGCACCATCAGCTAGCACATCCAGCTAGCACATCCACTTCTGTGTCCCATTGCAGCATACAGATGTCTATACCCCAGGCCTTTGAACGAAAGCGAAAATACCCAGCCACCCATCCACAGACTATAGCACTAAATGTGCACCTTTCAAAATAGCTGGCCCTGGAAATGTTACCATTTAGGCTTGTGGACACTGAGGCTTTCCGCAGGCTGATGGCAGCAGCTGTCCCGCGGGACTCTGTCCAATATTTTTCACGGTGTGCAGTCCCAGCCTTACATCAGCATGTGTCCTGTAACATCCCCCGTGCCCTGATCAACGCAGTTATTGGGAAGGCCCACCTAACGACTGACTCATGGACAAGTGCTTTTGGCCAGGGACGCTACATTTCCCTGACAGCACACTGGGTGAACGTTGTGGAGGCTGCGAGCGAGTAGTACCCTGGGATGGCACAGGTGCTACCGATGCCAAGGATTGTGGGCCCTACTTCCATGAGAGTTTCTGCCACTACCTATGTTAGTGGCTGCAACCCTCCCTTCTCCTCCACCTCCTCTTCCACTTCTACCTCTGAATTATCATCTTCCAGCACCAGTCAGCCATCAGTCAGTAGCTGGAAGCAGTGTAGCACTGAAGTAGGGACGCAGCAATAGGCTGTGTTTAAACTGATCTGCTTAGATGACAAACAGTACACCACCACAGAACTGTGGCAGGGGATAAGGGACCAAACTGAGCTGTGGCTCTTGCCACTCAACCTACAACCAAGCATGGTTGTGTCTGACAATGGCCGTAACTTGGTGGCGGCTTTGGAGCTTGGCAAGCTCACAAACTTACCATGCTTAGCCCACGTGTTCAACCTAGTGGTTCAGCGGTTTCTCAAAACCTACCCCAATT
Source organism: Bufo gargarizans (assembly GCF_014858855.1). Taxonomy (NCBI): domain Eukaryota; kingdom Metazoa; phylum Chordata; class Amphibia; order Anura; family Bufonidae; genus Bufo; species Bufo gargarizans. Next base: position 191,032,305 of record NC_058080.1, read on the forward strand.
TGCCTGGGCTACTGGCGAAGGTGCGCCGCGTGTGTGCCCATTTCCACAACTCATCGACAGCTTCCGCCGGTCTGGAAACGCTGCAGCAGTGCTTGCAATTGCCAGCTCACCGACTGTTGTGCGATGTGAGCACTCGCTAGAACTCCACATTCCACATTCCTGACCTCTGTGAGGCTTTACTCAACTTTAAGGAATCAACACAGATGGTGAGCGGCAATAACTCTATTATCAGCGTAACCATCCCACTTCTGTGTCACCTCAAAAGCTTGCTGCTCACAAGTAAGGTGGACGCTTTGCATGTGGAAGAGGTGGAAATTGGGGAAGAAAGTACACAGGGTGATAGCCATACCACCCTCAGTTCGTCTTCTCAGCGCAAATTGGATGAGGAGGAGGAGCAGGAGACAGTTACATCCGCTACAGAGGGTAGTACCCATGGAAGTTTTATTCTATCTGTTCAGCGTGGATGGGTAGAAGAGAAAGAAGAGGATAAGGAGATTCGAGAGTCATCATCCTGATGAGGACAGCAAAGTCTTGTCTGTTGGGACTCTGGCATACACGGCTGATTTTATGTTAGGCTGCCTTTCCCATGATCCTTGCATTGTACGCATTTTGGCCAACACCGATTACTGGTTGTTCACCCTTCTCGACCCCCACTACAAAGAAAACTTATCATCTCTCATTCCTGTGGTGGAGAGGACGAGCAAAATGGTGCAATAACAGAAGGTCCTTGTGGAAAAATTGCTCCAGAAATTTCCAGCTGACAATGCTGGCTGCAGAGTACGTAGCTCCTTGGCCAACTGAGGAGGGGAGACCAGTGGAACACGCAGCAGTTCCAACAGAGGCAGCCACCCTCATCCTGTTTCACAAGGAGGGAAACATTTTGGAAGATGGTGAAGGAGTAAGGAGCAGACCGTGTCAGCGTCCTCAGTCATCCCTGTGTGCCTTGCAACTATTGGGTGTACAAGCTGGACATGTGGCACGGACTGGCGCTCTACGCCTTGGAGTTGCTGGCCTGCCCCGCCACCAGCGCTTTGTCAGAGCATGTATTTAGTGCTGCTGGGGGCAAAATAACTGATAAGCGCATCCGCCTGTCACCTGAAAATGCTGACCAGTTGACTCTTATAAAAATGAACAAGGCCTGAATTGCCCCTGGCTTCTCTACTCCACCAGAGGAAAGTGTCCTAACATATAGGCATCCTAAATGTGGCTTTTATGGTGTATTGAATACACTGTATTCCCATGCATCCCTTCCACCACTAAAAAGGATATTTGGTTCAATCTTGCTCTTCTCGTCCTCCTCCATCATATCAACATGCTTATTAGGTTGCCCTCGCTCCTAATGTTTTAGAGGGTCATTTCAGCAGAGGGGCCCTCACCCATAATGTTTTTGAGGGTCACCAGCAGGCCCTCAACCATAATGTTTTAGATGGTCAGCTCAGCAGCAGGCCCTCAACCATAATGTTTTAGAGAGTCAGCTCAGCAGTAGGCCCTCGCCCACAAAATGTTTTAGATGGTAAGCTCGGCAGCAGGCCCTTGCCCACAAATTTTTTTAGATGGTCAGCTCAGCAGCAGGCCTTGCCCACAACATTTTTTAGATTGTCAGCTCGACAGCAGGCCCTCGGTATCACGACCGGCGTGCCTATCACATACGTGACACAAAGGGAGGGAAAAGGGGAGGCTCTGTCCAAGGGAGAGGGAAAGGTGGTGACCCTTATCTCACCTTGAGACTGGCACCTGACTGCCCTGATGTCCCTAGACGGGTTCCTCACCCATACTCCGATTGCGTGCCTAAAACCCTGGCTTTCCCTAAGATGAGCCCTAGATAGTGAATAGGGCGGTGGGGACACTAGTCCGCACCACTAGCTCTAAAGGAAAACACCAAGGGGAGGACAGACAATACAGACAAACATATAATCCCAGGTGGGTGACAACAGAAGACAACAAAAAGCCCAACAGGGATCCGGAGGGTAACACTCTGGAACAACAACCAGGATTCACAGCTCCAGTGGGTCAGTATAGAAGTCCAGGCAGGAAGCTCTATATCTGGCAACCAGAGAAGTGAGAGAGGAGAATATAAGGAGATTGGGAGTGACAGACAAGAAACAGCTGAGGAGAAGGAGCTACAGATCCCTGAGTGAGACAAAAAGGATAGTAAGGCAAACACAGAAAACTATCATTAAGAAACAACGTGATCTTTAGACATAGAGCGCGCAGCCACCCGTTGCAACTTCCTGTCCCCGGGTATAACGGAGTCAGACGTGGCTCTTGACACCCTCGTGACACTCGGCCCCAAATTTTTTTTAGATGGTCAGCTCAGCAGCTGCTCCTAATGTTTTTGAAGGTCATGAGCAGGCTATCAATCATAATTTTTTAAGGGTGTGTATGATGCCCTCCCTTATGTGTAATAAAGGGTGTATTGGAGTGCCAGTTCCTTGTAATTTTTAGCAACCCTTTCTCATACTGCATAGGCTTTATGAGTGTAGGAGTCACACTACCTGAACAATTGTACTACAATGTAAATGAGGCCCTCCTTTATGTGATATACAGGTTGTATCGGAGGGCCTCTCTCTTGTAATTTTTGGCAGCACTTGCACTTTATATACAAGTAAATATATGGGAAAGAATGTTTCCTAATAATTTTTCCTCTAAAATCGATTTTATCTTCGGTTTGGTGCATATTATTGTCAGTCTGTAAAAGTGGCGTACTACTCGGACAACATCATTCCAAGCAGCAACCTGGGAGTCCAAGATGCATCCAGACATCCTACCCATGCTGTTCCTGAACCATTTCACTGGTGTTTCCAACAATTTCTGACCTTTTCCTATGAACCAGACACCCTTCCCTCTTCAGAGAGGGGGTGCCTGGTTAATGCTCGAGTTCTCCTATTCACTACCATTGTGCTAGGGTGCTCGGTAGAGCACCCGAGCATCCCGAGGTGTTCTACTCGAGCACCCGAGCACTTTGGTGCTCGACGAACACTAATGGCCACAACTGGCCGAGTTTGCCTTGGGCATGCTTTCCTGCATAGCCAGCAGTTTGGCATCAAAGCAGGTGTTCGGTGCATAGTTACCCCTAAGAGAACTAGCCTTTCCCCCCAAAATGCTGAGAGACTAACCTTCATAAAGATGAATCAGGTGTAGATCAACCAGGATCTCCAGACACTGTTGCCTGATGCAACAGAATAGATCATTCTGACACTAATGATCATTCTGTAGTGTGCTAGAAATGTACTCCAACAGAACTTTTTCTTCTCCAGTCGGAGGAAGTGCCCCCTTGTCTTTTGAGGGCATTTTACATGGAACAGTTTTTCACCGTATTTTTTGTATGGTCCATTTATATATTTGTATAGGTTAATCATGTCCCCCTTAGATGTCTCTTCTCAAGACTAAATAAATGTAATCCTTTAATCTTTCTTCATAACTAAGACCCCCCCCCCCCATGCCCCTTATCAGTTTTGTCGCTCTCCTCTGTACTTTCTTCAGCTGCAGTGCATCCTTTCTATTGACTGGTGCCCAGAACTGAACTGCATATTCCAGATGTGGCCGCACCAACGCTATGTAAAGTGGTAATATTACATCCCTGTCCCACGAGTCCATGCCTCGCTTAATGCATGACAATGTCCTGATGCCCTTAGAAGCAGTTGATTGACATTGTATGCTGTTATTTAATCTACCATCTACAAGGACACAAAAATCCTTCTCTATAAGTGACTCTCCCAGTGTTACATCACCTAGGACATATGAAGCATGGAGATTATTACTACCAAAATGCATAACTTTACAATTATCTACATTGAACCTCATTTGCCAAGTTGATGCCCAATCACTCAGAGTGTTCAAGTCAGCTTGTAGTTTATAGACCTCTTCGATAGACTGTACAGTACTACAAAGCTTAATGTCATCTGCAAAAATAGAAATGGTGCTATTAATCTCGTCTTCAATATCATTAATAAATAAACTGAATAATAGAGGGCCCAGCACTGAACCTTGGGGTACACTACTTATAACACGGGACCATTCTGAATAGGAATCATTGACCATAACTCTCTGGACATGGTCCTTCGGACAGTTTTAAATACAATTACAAACTATACTTTCCAAGCCTATATACCTTACTTTACCTATTTAACATCTATGAGGGACAGTATCAAAAGCCTTTGCAAAATCCAGAAACACTACATCCACGGCCGCCCCTCTGTCCAGGCTTCTACTCACCTCCTCATAAAAACAAATCAGGTTAGTCTGACAACTTCTGTCCTTGATAAACCCATGTTGGTTATCACTTGTAATATTATTTATTTAAAGTCACATTCTCCTGTATATAGTCCCTTAAGAGTCCTTCAAACATTTTTCCCACTACAGAAGTTATACTAACTGGTCTATAATAACCTGTGAAGGACCTATATCCTTTTTTGAATGTGGGCACCACATTTGCCTTCCGCCAATCACTTGGCACTGTACCAGTACCTAGAGAATCTTTAAAAATTATAAACAGCGGCACAGCAATGACTTAACTGAGCTCTTTAAGCACTCTTTGGTGTAATCCATCTGGACCAGGAGCCTTGTTCACATTTACCTTATTTAATTTATCTTGGACCATATCTACATTTAGCCAATTGAGTATATTACTGGATGTACAGCCCCAGCGCCACAGATATCAGCTCCATTCTATTCTTTTATATATACAGAGCTAAAAGACCCATTTAGTAACTCTTCCTTTTCCTTATCTTCAGTGACTACCCCCCACTCCCCTTTACCGTTATTTAGGGAACCCAACTGCTCGGACCTTTTTGTATTTTTGTTAATTTTATCTCCTGTTTACAGATTTTATTAAGCCCTTTGTAAACTTATTAAGCCCTTTTTTTGTCTTTTTTTCCCCTTTTTACAGTAGCTGTAAGCCATGGGGGTTTAATTTTAGCCGTTTATACTTGTTACCTAAAGGAATCATTTTGCTTCTTATAGTTTAGGGGGAATACAATTATATTGTGGTCACTATTACCTAGTGTTTCTGAAACAGTAACATTTCCAACAAGCTCTGCATCATTAGAAATTACCACATCCAACAGATCATTGCCCCTAGTGTGGGCTTCTACAAACTGGCCCATAAAGTGGTCCTGCAGCAAGTTGAGGAATTTTCTCCCCTTTGCAGTTGAGGCAGAATCATCACCCCAGCCAATGTCTGGAAAGTTTGTGAACTCCAACCAAAAATACTACGCAAGCCATTTTTTGTCTGGCTGAAAGCCTGCATACCTGAATATGCTGGAAAGCAGCCAGAATCTCACCGAACCCCATTACAGTAAATGGGACTGCTGGAGTTCACAGCTCATATATGAATCCGGCCTAATTGTACTTCGGCAATCACCCTCTAAGGGTTATCAACCTCTAAGTTGTACAAAGTCATAAAATCATGGGCTTGGTTTTTTGATCCCAAAAAAAGAAATTGTGCTGTTGAATGCTATATTATGATGGTTGTCTTCTATAGAGGCATTGTTATACCTTATAGTATGGAACAGCAGAAATTCTAAGTGCTTTCATATAGCTTCCATGTTACAGTATTTACCCATCCAGTTCCTGATCTGGCTCTTCCACATTTCCTGCCCTAGTCCGGCTCTTCTTCTTTCTCGCACTTGGCTGCCAAGAAAGCCAATGCCTGAAGATGATGTAAGGCCTCTTTCACACAGGCAAGTTTTCCACATTGGCCCGCCCTGAATCCGGACCGATTCATTTCTATGGGGCTGTGCACATGAGCCGATTTTCACTCATCACTTGTGCGTTGCGTTAAAATCGCAGCATGCTCTATATTGTGCATTTTTCACGCAACGCAGGCCCTATGGAAGTGAATAGATCAAGTGGTGATGGATCATGTGATGAGCGCAGTGACGTCATCAAAGGTCCTTGAGCCAGGTCCAGAAGAAAGAAGAGGAGATCTGCTATGTGACCAAGTGGATGGGGTGAGTTAAATTTGTTTATTATTTTTAACCCCTCTATCACTATCACTTAATACAGTATTCTTATGTACAGTATTAAGAATGCTCTTATTTTCCCTTATAACCATGTTATAAGGGAAAATAATAAAATGTACACAACACCTAACCCAAACCCGAACTTCTGTGAAGAAGTCAGGGTTCGGGTCTGGGTAACAAACATGCCAATTTTTCTCATGCGCAAGCAAAACGCATTAAAATGCTTTGCACTCGCGCTGAAAAATTGTGCATTTTCCCGCGACGCATCCGCATTCTATCTGGCCCTCACATGCGATGCCCGTGTGAAAGAGGCCTAATAGGTGTCAGGTTTAAAACTACCTACTGTTCTGCAGACTTTGTCAGATTATAGGGCCCAGTGCTAGTCCTATTGGTTTCCTGATGCCTCATGATTGCTGACTCTTGCACATTTCACTGACCTGTTTAATAGGCTTTGTTTACACTTCAGTGTTTGGTCAGTGATTTCCATCAGTGATTTGTGAACCAAAACCAGAAGTGAAGCTTACACAGAGATAAGGTATAATGGAAAGATCTGCACCTGTTCTGTGGTTTTGACCCACACCTGGTTTTGGCTCACAAATCACAGATGAAAATCACTGACCAAACACTAAAGTGTGAACAAGGCCTTAATCTTGGGATTGACCTGTTGTTCCAAAGATTTGGAAAACTTCTTCATTGCTGCTGTCAATTTAAAGCCTTAGGCCTCATGCACATGACCGTTTTTAGGGTCCGCATCTGAGCCACAGTTTTTGCGGCTTGGATGCAGACCCATTCACTTCAATGGGGCCGCAAAAGATGAGGACAGCACTCCGTGTGCTGTCCGCATCCGTTGCTCCGTTCCGAGGCCCCGCAAAAAAAATATAGCATGTCCTATTCTTGTCCGTTTTGCGGACAAGAATAGGCATTTCTACAATGGGCCCCGCCCGTTCCGTTCCGCAAATTGCGGAAGGCACACGGGTGGCTTCAGTTTTTTTACGGATCCGTGGTTTGCAGACTGCAAAAAACTAAATGGTTGTGTGCATGAGGCCTTATTCACACGTCAGTGTTTTGGTCAGTTATTTCCATCAGTGACTGTGAGCCAAACCAGGATTGGAGCCTCCACAGACATAAGGTATAAGGGAAAAATCTGCACCTTTTCTGTGTTAAGAGCCACACCTGGTTTTGGCTCAAAATCACTGATGGAAATTACTGACCAAATACTGAAGTGTGAATGAGGCATAAGACTATTCGGTTCAAGTCCAACATGTGTATTCACTGTAGGACAGTCCCTGTCTCATTGCAGGAGGCATAAGCTGAAGAATACATGATCTCCTAGACTGTGCACCCCAGTTTAGCCTGTGCCTTTTGGATTAAGTCTAGAGCAGGGGTCAGCAACCTTCAACACTCCAGCTGTTCTGAAACTACAACTCCCAGCATGTTCCAACTCATTTCTATAAGAGTTCTGAGAAAAGTAGAGCAAGTATGTATGCTGGGAGTTGTAGTTTCACAACACCTGGAATGCCAAATGTTGCCTACCCCTGGTCTAGAGCATCCACCACTAGACAAGCATTGTAACAGTGTGCTGGGCATGAAACCTTTGATTTATTTATGTTTGTAGTGCAAACAGAGAAAATAGTAAGTCTCAACATTTTTAGGAATAAAAAGTATAGTAGCACAGAATATAACATGTGTGAGAGCTGCAGCAAATTACCTCAGAGCTATAAAGGGGCTAACTTATTCATCAGTTAGGAGTACTTTCATTTAGAAGTAGCCCATCAGCCCATTGAATTTATTATGTGAGAACAAGTCACCATGAGCCACCATTTATACTAAGTCTGTTGCCTCTAAATAATTATGAAACTGGAATCTAGTTACGTGGCCTTGTAAATGTTTTATCTAACGCAATTTAAATATAAATTTCCTCTTAAATTATTGATCACTTATGAAGGTGGTGTCTCACTCCTTGTGAAAAAGTCCTTCATTTATTTCATTTACCACTGCAGGAATGAGTTCTAGAAAGCATATTAGCGATAGTTAAATATTATCTACATGAAATCAGGCTTAACATTCAGGGTTTACCATTATGCATTAAAGATATTATAGCACAAATGAATACCTTCATGACAAGTCATGGAACTGTATTATACCGCACAAGCAGACTCCACTCCTTAATGAATTCATATTAAAGAGGCTGTATTGTGTCACCTTACAATAATTATATTTAGTAATGCATATAAAAGCTATACTTTCAATCACTTGTTCTAAATATAATTTCTGCACATATTTTCATAATCACATTCATCCTTTGCATTTCCAGGCACTGTAATAAATGCATTTTGTCTCTGCTCTTTATACGTTTGTCTGGAAATGTCAAATTTTAAAAATGACCACATTTGAGAGCTTTTTTTTGGTGGTTAGTGTCTTGCATTCTGCAGGTTTTTACCGCCTGATAATAGATATTATTTGAAACTCTTTGGCCTTCAGATGGGCAAACCAAATCTACTTATTTGGAATTCATCCCAAATTTCCCCCCAAAATTCAGAATCTAGCGGACATTATGTGATTAGTTTTGGGCGAATGAGAGAGAGGCATAATGTATTTTTTATTTTGGAAAGAAAGTTAGTTTGAATATCTTTCCCAGAAACCCAAAGGAATGCAAATTAGCATTTCTTTATTTTAAAAAAAAATAATTTAATAATTGAACAGTTCAAGCTACCACCAAGGGGAATATATTGTTATGAAAAAGCACTAATTAAACCATTTGGGCTTCCACAGGGCTAAAATCTTATTAGCAAAAATACTGATGGAACAGTTCAAGACTACCACCAGAGGAAGATCTAATGGTTGCATTAAATTGTTCAAACATTAAAATCTAAGGTATAGATCAGGAGTAATGGAGTCTATTGTACATTATTACCAAATAGGTTTTATCCCTGGGAAGACATATAGATGTAGAAGCGTTAGAGATCATAGTTGAATCACAAAAGCGCAGAGTGATATCTTCTTTCTTTACAACATGTACGCATAAAAAGACTAGTGAGAAAATTCAGGGTGCAATTTCGGTTTGTAAACAGCAGATGGCACATGGAACTGCAGTTTCAAATCGTAGCATTTGTACCAAATAAAGTAATGAATGAATGGCCCCCTGTGACTTCCCCATCTGAAGCTACTGTACACCTCATTTTATGTGATAATATATATGCAATTTGGCGGCCGCAGCTACCCAGCATGCTCTACTATCATGCCAGATTGACAGAGGGCAAGCGGGCACCATGGTGTTACCTTGGGGGGGGGTCTTAGGATGGATGGAATGAGTGGGCACTGTGGTGTTACCTGGGGGTGGATGAACAACCAGCGGGCATTGTGGCATTACCTGCTTAGGGGGTGAGAGGAAATGAGCAGGTACCATGGCGGAAGAACAAGTGATGAGTGCACCTACTGTGGCAGCCACTATGCAGTTAACTCTTCTTCTCCCACAGGTTTGTCCTGGATAAGGACTTTTCTGGCTGGGATCGGAAGCAGCGCAGGGACAGCCCGGTGCAGTTCAGTGAGGATCCCTTCGGTAGAAGCTCAGGAAGGAGTGAGGGCTGACCAGAAGAAGGGGCTGCCCCTGGAGCGATGCCGCTGATTATAGGGCTTATCGGTGGCTGTAAGGTAATCCAAGCTAAAAAGCTGGCAATAAAGAAGGATTGTAGGAAACAAGTTCACTGGGTATCGATGCACTGCACCTTTTCGGTGGCAGTATATGCCAGTGCGGCTCGTACACTGGGCGACTTCCTCTGCCCATAGGCAGTATGGACACATTTATTTATTTGCAAACAGCAGTCACTCTCTCAACAGTAACTAAGTATTTAAGTATTTTAGTTTTTTATTTTTGTTTATTTTTTTCCTCTTAATACAATAAAATGTCATTGGAAAAAGAAAAAAAAATTGCGACTGTGCTTCATATGTTATCGCTGCCAACAACCCATTTGTTACCTTCCTTATCCCGGTACTATAATAGCAAATAATATTGCCATACTTGGATCTCTGGTGACTGATTTTAAATGGCATCTGTCAGCAGTTTAAAACAGATTAAACAGCGCAGCAGATCCTTACTGTAAAATATCTATAAGACTATAATATAATTTGCAGTTTAAGGGGTCTTTAACGGATTGCACTGGGCTTCTGTAAATAAAAGTTAAGGAAAAAAATAAGAAAGCACTTTTCCTTTCCAAAGTAAATATGAACTGACTGAATAAACAACTTTTTTGATTTTTTTTCTGAATGAAAGGACATAATGTACAGTAGTAGATGAATGAGTGGGGAGATTTTAAGTCCAGCTCCGCAACAAAGGGGCATTTCTGTGACAGGATTTCACACACAACAATTACTGTAAACATATTCTCAGGATCGCTTCTGATTGCCAGTAGGGGCATGCGGGAAGTTTAACTTGATGCAGCTATCTTCTCCTCCTCCTTTCTGTGTCCGGGAGCGAGGAGCTAGGTGCCTGCATCGCATCTGTGCCTAGCAACATCCCATCTGTGCCCAGCACCCCCTTCTGACCCTCCACAGTGCCATATGGCACTAAAAGGGATTTAGGGAAAGGTTAGGGACAGGTTAGGTTAGGCAGGGATATTCAGGGAAAGTTTTGTGAAAAAAAAAAAAAAATGTTTGATTGTTGTATCACCCTAATCGGGTGTCTGGGGTCCACAGCACAGCTGTGTGACCCTAGACCCCCCAGGGGTGCTGCAGCTTGCCCCACTGCTCCCCCCCCATTTATTTACTTTTTTCCTGCGTACGCTGACTGTGGCCGGCACTCTTATGTCCGGCCACTGTTAGCGCATGGCACACCCCACCACTGATCAGCTTCAGACGGCAGATCAGCGAGTTTGAATAAAAAAAATAAATAATTCTCATTTTTGGCCCTTTTTTATTTTTTTTTTTTTTTTTTCTGTTAGTTTTAGGGATAAGTACATGAACACCCGTGCCCTCACACACACTAAATAAAGATTTCCACACACGCACTCACACTCCTCTATGGCCTGCCGGATGTTCTCGGCCGAGGAGGCATACGCCCAGCTTGCCTCCAACTCCGAGAGCCCCAGTGAGGGCGAGGATGATCCCACTTTCCTTTTGTCATCCGCGTTCTCCTCATCATCTAGCGATGATGATGAGCCCCCAAGGCGGCGGAGACGCCACCAGGCGGAGCAAGGGGACCGCCGTGCCTGGGACCCTGTGGCCCACACTAGTACGAGAAGCTCTGGGGCTCGTACTAGTTTTCCGGCCCACCAGTTAAGTCCACCAGAGCCCCTACTGGTGAACTTGCATGGTGTACCCCAGAGGATTTTGAGCCTGTGATTCCTGATTTTGTTGGTCAACCACTGAATCCAGATTCCCACAGTGGGCTTCACTGAATATGACTATTTTTGTCTTTTTTTCAGCGACCACTTTGGGAATCTGATGGTGGAGCAAGCAAACGTGTTTGCCCAACAGTTCATTGCTCAACACCTGGGCTTCTTTTTGGCTAGGGCCGGTGACTGGACTCCGGTCAGTACAGCCGAGATGAGGACATTTTGGGGCCTCGTGCTGCACATGGGCCTAGTCAAAAAACCTAGTGTCAGGCATTACTGGAGTGGGGACGTCCTCTACCAGACCCCACTTTACAGTACGGCCATGACACATACCCGGTTTGAGGCTATCCGTAAATGCCTGCATTATGCACATAATGCAGCATGTCCCCCCAAGGTGATCCTGCCAATGACCACCTGTACAAAATCAGGCCGGTCATCGATCACTTTAGGGCAAAAGTTTTGGAGGCCTATGTACCTGGAAGGGAGGTTGCGGTTGATGAGTCTCTCATTGCTTTTAAGGGAAGACTCATTTTCCACCAGTATGTTCACTCTAAGCGGGCTAAGGTATGGCGTGAAGCTGTACAAACTTTGTGAGAGTACCTCAGGGTACACTTACAAGTTTTGTATGTACGAGGGGCGAGATTCCCGTATTCAACCTCCAGAATGTCCCCCCACTCTGGGTGTTAGCGGGAAACTTGTGTGGGACCATATGCACCCACTGCTAGATAAGGGTTACCACCTGTACGTGGACAAATTTTATACTAGTATCCCCTTGTTCCAGGGCCTTGCCGCCAGATCCACGTCCGCTTGTGGGACTGTGCGGAAAAATCTACGCGGCCTCCCTACCCACCCCCTCCAGGTACCTATCCCCAGGGGTGAGATCCATGCCCTTACCAGTGTAAACCTGTTGCTGGTCAGATATAAGGACAAGAGGGATGTCCTTGTACTGTCCACAATTCACGGTAACAGCATCTCCTCTGTCCCTGGCGAGGTACCATGACAACGGTCCTCAAACCCGATTGTATCGTCGAATACAATCGGTATATGGGAGGAGTTGATCTCTCTGATCAAGTCCTCAAGCCATATAATGCCATGTGTAAAAACCCAGGCATGGTACAAAAAAGTTGCGCTCTACTTGGTACAGGTTGCTATGTACAACTCTTTTGTGCTGTCCAGGAGCGCTGGCAACACAGAGACATTCCTCCAGTTCTATGAGGCAGTCCTCAAGGCCCTGATCTTTTCTGACCGGGAAAGAGCAGGCCGGAATACCTCGGGAACTGGAGTCGCCCGGATCGTCCCTGGCCAACACTTTCCAAGTGTGGTTCCCCCATACTGGAAAGAAGGGACAGACCCAAAAAAGGTGCAGAGTGTGTCACAGGAGGGGGATACAAAAGGACACCACCACTCAGTGTGACACATGCCCTGATCATCCGGGCCTCTGCATTATTGGTTGCTTCAGGGAGTACCACACTTCCATGAAGTACTAAATTTATAATCCCCTTCCCCAATTTTAATACCATTTATCCACTGACAATCGGAAAAAGAACTATGGTTCTCAGACTTAAAAATACCTCATGACCTAACCCATCAGATGAAAACACTAAAAAAATTAATAAAATCAAAGCGGTGCAAAAAAAGGTATTTTTTTGTCACCTTACATCACAAATAGTGTAATAGCAAGCAATCAAAAAGTCATATGCCCCCCAAAATAGTGCCAATAAAACCGTCCTCTCATTCCGCAAAAAATGAGCCCCTACCTAAGATAATTGGCTAAAAAATAATAAAAAACTGACAAAACTGACTCAGAGGCGGCTCTTCCATTAGGCCACTTAGGCCGCCGCCTAAGGCTTTGCGCTGGTGGGGACCTCGCTCTGGCTCCCACCAGCATCTGACACCGCCGTAATTTAATTGTCTGCTCCTCCGGACCGGACGGACCTAAGACACACACACACACTAGTAGTAACTAAGTTAAGACGAGCCACCGCACAGGCATGTCTCTAAATGCAACAGCAGACCCACCCTGCCCTCAGAGCGCTACGCAGTCAGGGAGAGAAGAAGCGCCATCTCATCTCACCGACTGTCGCCAGCGCCGCCCTGAAGACAGTGTCAGTGGTGGGGGACTCACTGGACTGTCACTGTGGATTGTGGAAGAATTAGAATCCTCCAAGGTGGTCAGGTGTGTGTCCTACTCCCTGTCCTGCTGGCTGCTGTACCCCTCCTCCAAGTCCCCCCTCCCTGGCTGTGGCCTGATCTGATATTAAGAGAGAGAGAGTAAGTGGGGGACTGAGAAATGTGCAATTGGGGGGGGGGGGGTAACATGTGTTGCCAGGCAAGCCTCATGGAGGGGGTCTAGGGGACTGAGAAATGTGCAATGGGGGGGTTAAGATGTGCTGCCAGGCAAGCCTCATGGAGGGGGTTTAGGGGACTGAGAAAGGCCCCCCCCCCCATTGCACATTTCTCAGTCTCCTAGACCCCCTTCATGAGGCTTGCCTGGCAGCACATCTTACCTGGTAAGATGTGCTGCCAGGCAAGCCTCATGGAGGGGGTCTAGGGGACTAAGAAATGTGCAATGGGGGGGTAAGATGTGCTGCCAGGCAAGCCTCATGGAGGGGGTTTAGGGGACTGAGAAATGTGCAATGGGGGGGTAAGATGTGCTGCAAGGCAAGCCTCATGGAGGGGCTTTAGGGGACTGAGAAATGTGCAATGGGGGGGGGGGGGGGTAAGATGTGCTGCCAGGCAAACTTCATGGAGGTGGTTTAGGGGACTGAGAAATGTGCAATTGGGGGGAGGTAGGATGTGCTGCAAGGCAAGCCTCATGGACGGGGTTTAGGGGACTGAGAAATGTGCAATGGGGGGGTAAGATGTGCTGCCGGCCTCATGGAGGGGGACTGAGAAATGTGCAATTTATGGGGGTGGGGGGTGGTAAGATGTGTTGCCAGCCTCATGGAGGGGGACTCATTAGGTGGTACTATAGGGGCATCTACTGCGGCCACAAAGAAGGGGTATTTTTTTATGGGGGGGCTCTGTATATTTTTTTTACTGGGGCACATTATGGTGGGTACTATGGGGAAGAGGGGGAGAGGAGTACTATGGGGTCATCTCCGGGGGGCACTAAGAAGGGGTATTTTATACTGGCACATTATGGGGGGCACTAGGAGGAAGGGGAGAGGAGCACTATGGGGGCATTTACTGGGGGCACTATATAGGGGTATTTTATACTGGCACATCATGGGGGCACTATGCGGACATTAGCTCAACTGGGGGCATTAAAAGAGGGTATTTTTCGCACTGTCACATTATAACAATAATTATTTCTACTCGTGGGGAGGCATTATGGTGGGCTTTATTACTTATGTTTTTTTTCCTCACACAGGAACCGTTCTTGGACTTACTTTATTTGGTTTCCCATTGCTCACGCCAGCTACCGGCCGGCGCGCACAGCAGAGGGGAGTAGAGAGGACAGAGCAAGTTAACTACCACGAGGAAAAGAAAAAGGAAGAATAGAGAGAGGAAAAAGGGACTTGGGACAGTACGTGGATCCCACTTATATCCCTGGGAACTTGTAGGAAACTGACAGCATTCTATTGCAGGTAAGAACGCTGCATATAACAGGATTGTTACATCGGGTCATATATTTTGTAGTATCCAAGGAAAGTGTCTTTTTTTACAGTGCAGGATCCAATTAACCTTATAGTTTCTATTTTAGATTTTAATTGTTAAGTCCAGGCAGGGCTTTCTATCAGAGCCCAGCAGCGGCCCTCGGAATTTTTCCTAGGGCAATATCAGATACGTAGGTTGCATAGATTAGCGGCAGGAGTACCCCCCTCCTTTCTGTTTTATTACTCCCCCATAGTATGACCCCCTAATAGCAGCACCATCCTCTCCCTGCTCTGCTATCCCTCTGCCCATTCTTCAAATCCTTATTATGAAATCTTTCTCATTGAAGTGGCGTCCGAGATCCCCAAGGGTCAAGCCAAGTAATTGTAAGTTTTCATGTGAAATATGTTTGTTATACACATATAGCCTACACTGTGCCACACAATATACACTTCACTGTCCTTTACTATGTGCTGCAAGCATGCAGCTGCTTAACCCTGACTGTGACATCACTGTGTATACCCTATACTGTGATGTCACTCACTGTGCATGTTAACTCTGTACTGTTAATATGCACAGTGATGTCACATACAGTACAGCCAGGGTTAATATGCACTGTGACATCTCTGTACAGGGTTAACATGCACAGTGAGTGACATCACAGTACAGGGTCATATATGTGATGTCACAGTCAGGGTTAAGCAGGGTTATGCATTGTGCATATTAACCCTTTACTGTGAGGTCACTGCATATTAACCACTTCAGCCCCGCTAGGTGAAACCCCCTTCATGACCAGGCCACTTTTTACACTTCGGCACTACACTCCTTTCACCGTTTATCGCTCGGTCATGCAACTTACCACCCAAATGAATTTTACCTCCTTTTCTTCTCACTAATAGAGCTTTCATTTGGTGGTATTTTATTGCTGCTGACATTTTTACTTTTTTTGTTATTAATCAAAATGTAACGATTTTTTTGCAAAAAATGACATTTTTCACTTTCAGCTGTGAAATTTTGCAAAAAAAACGACATCCATATATAAATTTTTCGCTAAATTTATAGTTCTACATGTCTTTGATAAAAAAAAAATGTTTGGGCAAAAAAAAAAATGGTTTGGGTAAAAGTTATAGCATTTACAAACTATGGTACAAAAATGTGAATTTCCGCTTTTTGAAACGGCTCTGATTTTCTGAGCACCTGTCATGTTTCCTGAGGTTCTACAATGCCCAGACAGTAGAAAACCCCCACAAATGACCCCATTTCGGAAAGTAGACACCCTAAGGTATTCGCTGATGGGCATAGTGAGTTCATAGAACTTTTTATTTTTTGTCACAAGTTAGCGGAAAATGATGATGATTTTTTATATATTTTTTTTTTCTTACAAAGTCTCATATTGCACTAACTTGCGACAAAAAATAAAAAATTCTAGGAACTCACCATGCCCCTCACAGAATACCTTGGGGTGTCTTCTTTCCAAAATGGGGTCACTTGTGGGGTAGTTATACTGCCCTGGCAATTTAGGGGCCCAAATGTGTGAGAAGAACTTTGCAATCAAAATGTGTAAGAAATGACCGGTGAAATCCGAAAGGTGCACTTTGGAATATGCGCCCCTTTGCCCACCTTGGCAGCATAAAAGTGTCACACATGTGGTATCGCCGTACTCAGGAGAAGTTGGGGAATGTGTTTTGGGGTGTCATTTTACATATACCCATGCTGGGTGAGAGAAATATCTTGGCAAAAGACAACTTTTCCCATTTTTTTATACAAAGTTGGCATTTGACCAAGATATTTTTCTCACCCAGCATGGGTATATGTAAAATGACACCCCAAAACACATTCCCCAACTTCTCCTGAGTACGGCGATACCACATGTGTGACACTTTATTGCAGCCTAGGTGGGCAAAGGGGCGCATATTCCAAAGTGCACCTTTCGGATTTCACCGGTCATTTTTTACAGATTTTGATTGCAAAGTACTTCTCACATATATGGGCCCCTAAATTGCCAGGGCAGTATAACTACGCCACAAGTGACCCCATTTTGGAAAGAAGACACCCCAAGGTATTCCGTGAGGGGCACTGCGAGTTCCTAGAATTTTTTATTTTTTGTCACAAGTTAGCGAAAAATGATGATTTTTTTTTTCTCTTTTTTCCTTACAAAGTCTCATATTCCACTAACTTGCGACAAAAAATAAAAAATTCTAGGAACTCACCATGCCCCTCACAGAATACCTTGGGGTGTCTTCTTTCCAAAATGGGGTCACTTGTGGGGTAGTTATACTGCCCTGGCAATTTAGGGGCCCATATGTGTGAGAAGTACTTTGCAATCAAAATGTGTAAAAAATGGCCTGCAAAATCCGAAAGGTGCACTTTGGAATATGTGCCCCTTTGCCCACCTTGGCATCAAAAAAGTGTCACACATCTGGTATCGCCGTACTCAGGAGAAGTTGGGGAATGTGTTTTGGGGTGCCATTTTACATATACCCATGCTGGGTGAGAGAAATATGTTGGCAAACGACAACTTTTCCCATTTTTTTATACAAAGTTGGCATTTGACCAAGATATTTATCTCACCCAGCATGGGTATATGTAAAATGACACCCCAAAACACATTCCCCAACTTCTTCTGAGTACGGCGATACCAGATGTGTCACACTTTTTTGCAGCCTAGATGCGCAAAGGTGCCCAAATTCCTTTTAGGAGGGCATTTTTAGACATTTGGATCCCAGACTTCTTCTCACGCTTTAGGGCCCCTAAAAAGCCAGGGCAGTATAAATACCCCACATGTGACCCCACTTTGGAAAGAAGACACCCCAAGGTATCCAATGAGGGGCCTGGCAAGTTCATAGAATTTTTTTTTTTTCGCATAAGTTAGCGGAAATTTTTTTTTTTTTGTTTTTTCTCACAAAGTCTCACTTTCCGCTAACTTAGGACAAAAATTTCAATCTTTCATGGACTCAATATGCCCCTCAGCAAATACCTTGGGGTGTCTTCTTTCCAAAATGGGGTCAGTTGTGGGGTGTTTGTACTGCCCTGGCATTTGAGGGTCTCCGCAATCATTACATGTATGGCCAGCATTAGGAGTTTCTGCTATCCTCCTTATATTGAGCATACAGGTAATGAGATTTTTTTTTCCGTTCAGCCTCTGGGCTGAAAGAAAAAAATGAACGGCACAGATTTCTTCATTCGCATCGATCAATGTGGATGATCTCTTCCTGAAATTTGAGGAAGGATCCAGTTCTCCCAGCCTTACTGTAGAGAACAAAACTATTGTACAGAGCCAATTGAATTAAATATACAGACACCTTCTTATACCAGCGTCTGGTGCGTCGGGAAACTAAATACGGAGCCAACATCTGGTCATTGAAGTCGACCCCTCCCATGTGGAGGTTATAGTCGTGGACTGAGAGGGGCTTTTCAATGACACGGGTTGCTCGCTCAATTTGTATTGTCGTGTCTGCGTGAATGGAGGAGAGCATGTAAACGTCACGCTTGTCTCTCCATTTCACCGCGAGCAGTTCTTCGTTACACAGTGCGGCCCTCTGCCCCCTTGCAAGACGGGTGCTAACGAGCCGTTGGGGGAAGCCCGCGCGACTAGTTCGCGCGGTACCACAGGCGCCAATCCGTTCTAGAAACAAATGCCTAAAGAGGGCCACACTTGTGTAGAAATTGTCCAGATAAAGATGGTACCCCTTGCCGAATAAGGGTGACACCAAGTCCCAAACTGTCTTCCCACTGCTCCCCAGGTAGTCAGGGCAACCGACCGGCTCCAGGGTCTGATCTTTTCCCTCATAGACCCAAAATTTGTGGGTATAGCCTGTGGCCCTTTCACAGAGCTTATACAATTTGACCCCATACCGGGCGCGCTTGCTTGGGATGTATTGTTTGAAGCCAAGGCGCCCGGTAAAATGTATCAGGGACTCGTCTATGCAGATGTTTTGCTCAGGGGTATACAAATCTGCAAATTTCAGGTTGAAATGGTCTATGAGGGGCCGAATTTTGTGGAGCCGGTCAAAAGCAGGGTGGCCCCTGGGACGGGAGGCGGTGTAGTCACTAAAGTGCAGGAAACGCAGGATGACCTCAAATCGTGTCCTGGACATAGCAGCAGAGAACATGGGCATGTGATGAATCGGGTTCGTGGACCAATATGACCGCAATTCATGCTTTTTTGTCAGGCCCATGTTGAGGAGGAGGCCCAGAAAAGTTTTAAATTCGGAAACTTGGACTGGTTTCCACCGGAAAGGCTGGGCATAAAAGCTTCCCGGGTTAGCGGTGATAAATTGTGTGGCATACCTGTTTGTCTCAGCCACGACTAAGTCTAAAAGCTCAGCAGTCAAGAACAGCTCAAAAAATCCCAGGGCCGAATCGATCTGAGCTGTCTCAACCCGAACTCCAGACTGGGCGGTGAAAGGGAAAACTACGGGTGCGGCTGAAGTTGGGGACTGCCAATCAGGGTTTGCCAGCACCTCTGGGATTCTAGGGGCTCTACGGGCACGTCTTTGCGGTGGCTGCGACGGGGTCACTACTGCACGTGCCACCGTACCAGCTTCAACTGCCCTTCTGGTGCTCGCTACTTCACCAGGTTGTACGGCAGTGCTGGTACTAGGTCCAGGAAGGGCTGGGCTGCTGGTGTATGCCTCACCACGTAATCCGACAGCACCAGCCCCACTCTGCTGCTCTTGAAGCTGGATCCTGCGCAACCTGCGGTCTAGTGACACGGGGCCGGGTACGCCTGGTGCTATCAGGGACCTCAGCCTCCTCGTCCGAACTTTGGGTCAGAGAGCCACTGCTTTCTACAGGTTCGTATTCTGACCCGCTGGATTCATCAGATGAGGGTTCCCACTCCTCATCCGACTGGGTCAGAAGCCTGTAGGCCTCTTCAGAAGAATACCCCCTGTTAGACATGTGGGCAACTAAATTTCGGGGTATTCCCTGAGACTACCCAAGAAAAAAAAAGCAAGCCTGTCTTACAAATGGGAGGCTAGCGAAGTACCGGAGGCTGCTGCGGTTGATAAAAAATATCAAAACTGATTTTTTTTTATCGCCGCAGTGCGTGTAAAGTGAATGTGCAGCGATCAAAAAAAAAATATTTTTTTTGTCACTGCGGTGGGGCGGGCGTGGGTGTACGCACGTGTGGGCGACCGATCAGGCCTGATCGGGCAAACACTGCGTTTTGGGTGGAGGGAGAACTAAAGTGACACTAGTACAATTATAGATCTGACCGTGATCAGTTTTGAACGGTCAATACCAGTGAAAAAAAAAAGTGACAGTTTGCACTGATCACTTTTTTCCTTTCACTAGTGATTGACAGGGGCGATCAAAGGGGTGATCAAAGGGTTAATTGGGGTGATCTGGGGGCTAAGTGTGGTGTAGTGGGTACTCACAGTGATGTGTGCTCCTCTGCTCCTCTGCTGGAACCAACCGACCAAAAGAAGGAGCAGAGGAGCACAGCAGCCATATAACCCCATCATATTTACTAATATGTGGGGTTAAATGGCTGCTGATTGGATTTTTAAAAAATCAGCAGCCTGCCAGCCAATGATCGTGGCCGGCAGGCTGCTGACGAAATACTTTGCTTCGAAATGCCGGCCCGCGATGCGCATGCGCGGGCCGGCTGTGACGTAATCTCGCGTCTCGCGAGAAGACGCGCCGATGCGTCCAGGAGGAACAAATCAACCACCTCCCGGACGCATCGGTGCGTACAGCGGTCGGGAGGTGGTTAAAGAGGTACTCTGGGATCCGAAAATAAATCCCCTATCTAAAGGATAGGAGATAAGTGTCTGATCGTGTGTGTGTGTGGGGGGGGGGGGGGGCAGCCGATGGGGTCCCCCATGATCTCCTCCTGTATGGTACTCCGGATCTCCTTGTGCCCGTAGCGGTGGTCAACTCTCCCCCTCCATGTATCTGGAGAGCCGCAGACACAGCACTTGTGTATCTCTACGTGAGATCACGGGCATCCCAGCGATCAGACACTTGTCCCCTATCATTTCCTATCCTATTCACCATATTTTGGAGTTTTTCACAAAAAATGCAGCATGTGTCAACAAAAATGCACCAATTATATAAAGTACAATATGTCACAAAAAACACTCTCAGAATTGCTTTCCTCAGAAAAAAGCGTTCTAAAGTTATTACCATTTAAATAGACCCAGTCGAATAAAAAAAATACTAAAACATGGTTATTAAGGTAAAAAATGGGTCCGTCCTTAAGCGGTTAATATTTAGCCAAATTTATGTTTGTTTAACATTATAGGATAGAAGAAAAATATGCATAAAAGTGGGAGAGAGCGTGACAGGGGATGAAAATTTGAATCGGGTCACAAAAAAAGAAAAAAGCATATTGCTTTTGAGGATTGCAAAGAAGAATTACGTGGCTCTATGCATACATTTTTAAAGACAGGGAAGATAACTGCAGTTGAAGAGGTACCTGAACATGAACAGGTGGAATCCGGTTTGGCTGAGAAAGATGATTCACAGCCAAGCACTTCTGGTCAGACTGAACATCAAAACATTTTGTGTAGCACTGAGGAAGGAGTTGCAGAAAATTCTCAGGATTCTGGTTCTGACCATTCAGAGTCCAGTCATCAGCCTTTTAGTTATGATCCTGGGGAATGGAATTTCCCAGTGGACAATAAAGACAGAATATGTTATATCCAAAAAGAACCAATCAGGGAAGAAAATGTAACTTTTTCCATTAGACAGTACAAAAAGACATTTTTCCAACTTTCATTACCTTCGTATTCTTAGCAAACAAGGAAACCCAAGACAGGCGCTGGCTGGTTTACTCTGAACAGAAGGACTGTGTTTTCCGTTTTCCCTGTCGACTATTCTCAGTATCACGGAAAGCTTTTGTGTCTGATGGCTGCAGTGACTGGAAGAACCTCAGCAGTCGACTGAGTCTTCATGAAAATAGTTCTGACCATTTAGAGAACATTCTTAAATGGATGGAAGCTGAAAACAGATTCAGATGTGGGAAAACTATTGATGCATCAATACAGAAGCAAATACTGCTTGAAAAACAGCGTTGGCAGGAAATTCTAGAAAGGCTTCTGGCCACAATGCAGTTTTTGGTGTCTCACAACTTATCATTTAGAGGTCACAGGGACAATTTAGAAGAAGAGAGAAGTGGAAATTTTATAGTTCTAATTAAACATTGTGCAAGATTTGATCCTGTTCTTCGTGAGCACTTACAGAGGATAGACGATAAACGTGTACACAACCATCACTTGGGCAAAAATATCCAAAATGAATTAATTGCACTATCGGCCAAACTTGTCAAGCAAACAGTTATTGAAAAGATTCTCCAGGCAAAATATTACTCAATCATTCTTGATTGCACTAGAGACATCAGTCACATTGAACAGATGACTGTGATATTGCACCATGTTGATGCAAAGTCAGGAGACATTGAAGAACATTTCATTGGATTATACTAGTGGAAAAAACTACAGCTGAAGAGTTGACAAAAACCATACTCATGGAAATTGAACAATCTGGTTTGGACATCAAAAACTGTAGAGGGCAGGGATATGATAATGGTGCTAACATGCAGGAAGAGAAGAGTAGTGTCAAAACCAGGATATTAAATATAAATCTTTTAGCCTTTTTTACACCCTGTGGATGTCACAGTTGGAATTTGGTACTTGGCGATGCAGCAGCATCTTGTTCAAAAGCAAAACAATTTTTTGGGGTTTTGCAACGACTGTACATGTTATTTTCTGGCTCATCCAATAGGTGGGCTGCTTTAAAAGAGAAGGTTACTATTCCCCTCAAGCCATTATCTGACACTAGATGGGAATGCAGAGTTGAGAGTGTAAAGGCTGTTTGTTACCAAATAAAAGAAATCGCTGAGTGTCTGGAAGAGATGGCACAGAAAAACAGAAAAACAATGATCCTGCATTCTGTAGTGAATGTAATTCACTACAACAAGAAATTTTGTCATGCGAGTTTGTACTATCATTAGTTGTGTGGTATGAGATTTTGGTAAAAATTAACATGATCAGCAAGGTATGGCAAAAGTCTAATATGCAGTTAGATACATAATTGAAGAATTTGGAAGAATTCCTTCGCTGGTTGGAACATTATAGACAAAATGGCTTTACTTCTGCAATTGTTGCTGCCAGCGAAATAGCTGAAGAATTGGACATTCCAAAAGAATTTCGACAGAGTCGGATACGCAGGGCCAAAAGAATGTTTGACTATGAGGGCCCAGATGAACCAGTTGCTGAAGCCACAGACATATTCAGAGCAGAATACTTCTACATTATTGTTGACAAGATTCGCACTAGTGCTGCGCCTCCGTTTGAAGGTTTAAAAGGCTATGTTAACAATTTTGGTTTCTTATATGACATCTCATCTTTATGCATGAAATCTGATGAAGACCTTTTACAAAACTGTAAAGAACTGGAAACACGACTTACTTTACCCAATTCTTCTGATTCTGATGTACGAGGTCTAGAATTGTACGAAGAGCTACGAATGTGTACTTGTACTAAGCCTCAAAAATTGGAAATGTGCGGGTCTTTGAAATACCTCATTGATAATAACTTAACTGATATTTATCCAAACATTTATGTAGCATTTAGAGTCATCTTAACAATTCCAGTTACTGTTGCATCAGCAGAGAGGAGCTTTTCAAAACTAAAATGAATAAAAACCTACCTCAGATTAACTATGAGCCAAGAGAGATTATCTGCCCTGGCAATTTTGTCCATTGAACATGATCTGGCTTCCAAATTGAATTATTCAGATGTGATTAATGAATTTACAACAGCAAAATGTAGGAGAATGTTTTAAAATTCAGCTTGTGCTGACTCAGAGATGTGGTCCTTTTAAAGTTTACAACTGTTAACACCTCAAGGAGGCTTGTGTATGAGCCCCAACTGTGATTTAGCACATATTTTGTGATAAAGGGATTTTCCACCCTTTTATGTTATTTATTGTTGTATATTGTTATTTAAGTTTGTTACGCTGCTGGAAAATTTTAAACTCTGCGATTTTTGATTCTTGGTATTTTAAGTTATTGATATTCTTTCTTGCTAAAGGAAACTGTGGTACTTTAATTGTTATCGCCGATCCACAAGATAGGATATAAGTGTATGCTCGCAGGGGGTCTGACCGCTGGGACCCCTGTGATCTCCTGCCTGGTGCCACAGCCTGAGCCTGTGGTTAACAAGCCCCCTCCATGTATCTCTTTGGGAGAGTTGAAGAAACACGAATGCTGTATCTCTGTCTCTCCTATAGAGATGAATAGAGGGGCCGTACCGCTCTGAAGCCTAGCAGAGACGGCGTTCTTGGCGCTGGGAAGCAGATCGGGGCGCTCCCCCCCCCCCCTCCCGATTAAACATTTTATCTCCTATCCTGTAGATAGAGAAATAAGATTAAGATGTGGGGGAGAATTATTTATTTAATTGCCATATTAAACATGTTAAATACACACATATGTTGTAAGAGTATTTATTTTCCCTGACAAATGTATTGCACATGTAATAGACAGACTAAGGATACTATACCAAGTGTTTTTGTTTGTAGTTGATATTTATTATCACTTGCCTATCTTGTGTTCGTGGGGGCCTCATGTTCGAGTTTCGCCTAAGGCCTCACAAAGTCTAGTGCCGCCTCTGAACTGACTCTTAGACTATGGAGATACTAAAATGTTGGGTTTTTTTGTTTATAAAAGGAAAATATAGTGTAAAACCTAAATAGATTTTAAAAAGTAGACATATTAGGTATCTCCGCGTCCTTAAGAATCTGCTCTATAAAAATACCCCATGACCTAACCCCTTAGATGAACAAAGTTAAAAAAAATAAAATAAAAACTGTCCCAAAACAGCTATTTTTGGGCAAATTTTCCATTTTAATCACTTTTTTCCAGTAACAAAGCAAGGGTTAACAGCCAAACAAAACTTTCTGGAAGACCCAAAAAAAAGTTTTCTGGAAGGCAGATTTTGATGGCCTTTTTTTTCTTTTTGGCACCATGTCCCATTTGAAGAACCCCTAGAGTAGAAACTCCAAAAAGTGACCCCCATCTAAGAAACGACACCCCTCAAGGTATTCAAAACTGATTTTACAAACAATATTAACCCTTTATGTGTTCCTCAACAGTTTATAGCAAATGGAGATGAAATTTCAGAATTTCTATTTTTGGTAGCCTTGCCTCACAAAAATGTAATATAGAGCAACCAAAAATCATATGTACCCTAAAAATAGTCCCCAAAAAACTGCCACCTTATCACGTAGTTTCCAAAATGGGGTCACTTTTATGGAGTTTCTACTCTAGGGGTGCATCAGGGGGGCTTCAAATGGGACATGGTGTAAATAAACCAGACCAGCAAAATCTGCCTTCCAAAAACCACATGGCACTCCTTTCCCTCTACGCCCTACCGGGTGCCCGTACAGTAGTTTATGGCCACATATGGGGTGTTTCTGCAAACTACAGAATCAGGGCAATAAATATAAAATTTTGTTTGGCTGTTAACCCTTGCTTTTTTACTGGAAAAAAATGATCAATATGGAAAATTTGCCCAAAAATTGAAATTCTTAAATTTCATCTTTATTTGCCAATAACTCTTGTGGAACACCTAAAGGGTTAACAAAGTTTGTAATATCAGTTTTGAATACCTTGAGGGATGTAGTTTCTTAGATGGACTCACTTTTATTGAGTTTCTACTCTAGGGGTGCATCAGGGTCCTTAAAAAGTTGGTTTTTGAAAATTTCTGAAAAATTTAAGGTTTTGCTTCTAAACTTCTAAGCCTTGTAACATCCCCAAAAAATAAAATGTCATTCCCAAAATGATCCTAACATGAAGTAGACATATGGGGAATGTAAAGTAATAACTATTTTGGAGGTATTGCTATATATTATAGAAGTATAGAAATTTAAACTTGGAATTTTGCAATTTTTTAAAATTTTGGGTAAATTTGGTATTTTTTTATAAATAAAAATGAATTTTTTTTAACTCCATTTTACCAGTGTCATGAAGTACAATATGTGATGAAAAAACAATCTCACAATGGCCTGGATAAGTACAATCGTTTTAAAGTTATTCATACATAAAGTGACACTGGTCAGATTTGCAAAAAATGGCCTGGTCCTTAAGGTAAAAATTAGCCCGGTCCTTAAGGCCCCTTTCACACGGGTGAGTATTCCGCGCTGATGTGATGTGTGAGTTGAACGCATTGCACCCGCACTGAATACCGACCCATTAATTTCTATGGGGCTGTTCACATGAGCGGTGATTTTCACGCATCACTTGTGCGTTGCGTGAAAATCGCAGCATGCTCTATATTCTGCGTTTTTCACGTATCGCATGCCCCATAGAAGTGAATAGGGTTGCGTGAAAATCGCAAGCTTTCACAAGCAAGTGCGGATGCGGTGCGATTTTCACGCACGGTTGCTAGGAGACGATCGGGATGGAGATCCGATCATTATTATTTTCCCTTATAACATGGTTATAAGGGAAAATAATAGCATTCTGAATACAGAATGCATAGTAAAATAGCGCTGGAGGGGTTAAAAATAAAAATAAAAAATTAACTCACCTTAATCCACTTTCTCGCGCAGCCCGGCATCTCCTTCTGTCTTGATCTTAGTTGTGTGTAGCAACAAGGACCTTTGATGGCATCACAGTCATCACATGATCCATCACATGATCTTTTGCCATGGTGATGGATCATGTGATGACCGGAGTGACATCACCACAGGTCCTGTTGCTACACAAAGCTAAGATTAAGACAGAAGGAGATGCTGGCTACGCGAGCAAGTAGACTAAGGTGAGTTAAATTATTTTTATTTATTTTTTAACCCCTTCAGCGCTATTTTACTATGCATTCTGTATTCAGAATGCTAATCTTTTCCCCTATAACCATGTTTTAAGGGAAAATAATACAATCTACAGAACACCGATCCCAGACCCGAACTTCTGTGAAGAAGTTCGGATTTGGGTATCAAACATGCTAGATTTTTCTCACGTGAGTGCAAAATGCATGACAATGTTTGGCACTCGCGCGGAAAAAATGCGGGTGTTCCCGCAATGCACCCGCACATGTTTCCGCAACGGCCGTGTGAAAGAGGCCTAAGGGGTTAAAGTGTGGACATAAAATTCATCAATATATGCCACATACTCAAAACCATGATCACATAAATAATTAGTGTTCAAATGACATGATTGTAACAATAACTAGGTGAATCATGTGATATTTTTATAGAGGCGACCATCACGGACTCGGCAATACCAAATATGTCGATTTTATTAGTGTTTTTTTTTTTTTACATGTGAAACCTTTTTTTATTTTATTTTTTTAACACTTTTTATTTATTTATTTATTTACACTTATGTCCCCCATAAGGTCAAACTAGACCTCTGGGGGACATTTAACCACCTCAGGTCCCCTTGCTTAAACACCCTTAATGACCAGACCACTTTTTACAATTCTGCACTACACTACTTTCACGGTTTATTGCTCGGTCATACAACTTACCACCCAAATGAATTTTACCTCCTTTTCTTCTCACTAATAGAGTTTGGTGGTATTTCATTGCTGCTGACATTTTTACTTTTTTTGTTATTAATCAAAATCTGTCAAAATATTTGCAAAAAAATGACATTTTTCACTTTCAGTTGTAATTTTTTTTTAAACTACATTTCTATATACATTTTTCTCTAAATTTATTGTTCTACATTTCTTTGATTAAAAAGATGCAATAAGTGTATATTTATTGGTTTGGGTAAAAGTTATAGCGTTTACAAACTATGGTACAAAAATTTGAATTTCCGCATTTTGAAGCAGCTCTGACTTTCTGAGCACCTGTCATGTTTCCTGAGGTTCTACAATTCCCAGACAGTAGAAATACACCACAAATGACCCCATTTGAGAAAGTAGACACCCTAAGGTATTCACTGATGGGCATAGTGAGTTCATAGAACTTTTTATTTTTTGTCACAAGTTAGTGGAAAATGATAATTTTTTTTTTTCTTACAAAGTCTCATATTCCACTAACTTGTGACAAAAAATGAAAACTTCCATCAACTCACTATGCCCATCACAAAATACCTTGGGGTGTCTTCTTTCCAAAATGGGGTCACTTGTGGGGTAGTTATACTGCCCTGGCATTTTAGGGGCCCTAATGCGTGAGAAGTAGTTTTAAATTAAAAAAAAATGTCCTGTGAAATCCTAAAGGTGTTCTTTAGAATTTGGGCCCCTTTGCCCACCTAGGCTGCAAAAAAGTGTCACATATGTGGTATCGCCATACTCATGTGTTTTGGGGTGTCTTTTTACATATATCCATGCTGGGTGAGAGAAATATCTCTCTGAAAGTCAACTTTTCCAATTTGTTTATACAAAGTTGTAATTTGACAGAGATATTTATCTCACCCAGCATGGTTATATGTAAAAAGACACCCCAAAACACATAGCCCTACTTCTCCTGAGTACAGGGATACCATATGTGTGACACTTTTTTGCAGCCTAAGTGGGCAAAGGGGCCCAAATTCTAAAGAGCACCTTTAGGATTTCACAGGGCATTTTTTACACATTTGGATTTTAAACTACTTCTCACGCATTAGGGCCCCTAAAATGCCAGGGCAGTATAAATACCCAACAAGTGACCCCATTTTGAAAAGAAGACACCCCAAGGTATTCCGTGAGGGGCATGGCGAGTTCCTAGAATTTTTTTTTTTGGCACAAGTTAGCGGAAAATGATGATTTTCATTATTTTTTTTTTCTTACAAAGTCTCATATTCCACTAACTTGTGACAAAAAATAAAAACTTCCATGAACTCACTATGCCCCTAACGAAATACCTTGGGGTGTCTTCTTTCCAAAATGGGGTCACTTGTGGGGTAGTTATACTGCCCTGGCATTTTAGGGGCACTAATGCGTGAGAAGTAGTTTGAAATCCAAATGTGTTAAAACTGCCCTGTGAAATCGTAAAGGTGCTCTTTAGAATTTGGACCCCTTTGCCCACCTAGGCTGCAAAAAATGTGTCACACATGTGACATACCCCAAGGTATTCCGTGAGGGGCATGGCGAGTTCATAGAAGTTTTTTTTTTTGCACAAGTTAGCGGAAATTGATTTTTTATTTTTTTTCTCACAAAGTATCCCTTTCCGCTAACTTGTGACAAAAAGTTTAATCT
Source organism: Bufo gargarizans (assembly GCF_014858855.1). Classification (NCBI taxonomy): domain Eukaryota; kingdom Metazoa; phylum Chordata; class Amphibia; order Anura; family Bufonidae; genus Bufo; species Bufo gargarizans. The sequence continues at coordinate 191,061,327 of NC_058080.1, forward strand.
TTCATGGACTCAATATGCCCCTCAGCAAATACCTTGGGGTGTTTTCTTTCCGAAATGGGGTCACATGTGGGGTATTTATACTGCCCTGGCATTTTAGGGGCCCTAAGCGTGAAAAGTCTGGAATATAAATGTCAAAAAAATGTACGCATTTGGATTCCGTGAGGGGTATGGTGAGTTCATGTGAGATTTTATTTTTTGTCACAAGTTAGTGGAAAATTTGACTTTGTAAGAAAAAAAAATCAATTTCCGCTAACTTGTGCCCCAAAAAAAATCTATGAACTCGCCATGCCCCTCAAAAGTGATCTTTTTATAGCGCCGCAGCGATTTTACAGTGTTTTTGCGGTGATTAGAAAAAAAAATATTTCTGTCACTGCGGTAGGGCAGACTGAACACAAGTGTGCGCACAAGATCAGGCCTGTTCGGGCGAACACTGCGTTTTTTGTAGAGCCTATAGAACATATCCTATTCTTGTCCGCAATTGCGGACAAGAAAAGGAATTTTCTATATAGTTCTGCCAAAATGCGGATCCGCAAAATGCGGAAAGCACATTGCTGGTGTCCGTTTTTTGCGGATCCGCGGTGTCCGTGTTTTGTGTATTCGCGGTGTCCGTGTTTTTTCGGACCCACGGATCCGCAAAACACATATGGACGTCTGAATGGAGCCTTACAGGGGGGTGATCAATGACAGGGGGGTGATCAGGGAGTCTATATAGTGTGATCACCACCCTTTCATTGATCACCCCCCTGTAAGGCTCTATTCAGACGTCCGTATGTGTTTTGAGGATCGGATCCATGGATCCGTGGATCCGTAAAACACATACGGACCTCTGAATGGAGCCTTACAGGGGGGTGATCAATGACAGGGGGGTGATCAGGGAGTCTATATGGGGTGATCACCCCCCTGTAAGGCTCCATTCAGACGTCCGTATGTGTTTTGAGGATCTGTGGATCCATGGATCGGATCCGCAAAACACATATGGATGTCTGAATGAAGCCTTACAGGGGGGTGATCAATGACAGGGGGGTGATCAGGGAGTCTATATGGGGTGATCACCCCCCTGTCATTGATCACCCCCCTGTAAGGCTCCATTCAGACGTCTGTATGTGTTTTGCAGATCCGTGGATCCGCAAAACACGGACACCGCGGATCCACAAAACACATACGGACATCTGAATGGAGCCTTCCAGGGGAGTAATCAATGACAGGGGGGTGATCAATGACAGGGGGGTGATCAGGGAGTCTATATGTGGTGATCAGGGGGTTGATAAGGGGTTAATAAGTGACCGGGGGGGGTGTAGTGTAGTGGTGTTTGGTGTTACTTTACAGAGCTGCCTGTGTCCTCTGGTGGTCGATCCAAGCAAAAGGGACCACCAGAGGAACAGGTAGCAGGTATATTAGTTGCTGTTATCAAATCAGCGTCTAATATACCTTTTAGGGGTTAAAAAAAAATCGCATCTACAGCCTGCCAGCGAACGATCGCCGCTGGCAGGCTGTAGATCAGCTAGTTTACCTGCAGTTCCTGTGAACGCGCGCCTGTGTGCGCTCGTTTACAGAAAATCTCGCGTCTCGCAAGATGACGCCCCGGCGCGTCCAGGAGGAATAACAGGGCCGCCGCAAAGACGCAATGCTGCGTGCGGCGGTCCTGTAGTGGTTAAGTTCCCAGTTTTTTTTTTCTTTTGATTTCTCTTGTAACTGGGGCTGACATACAGTAGTAGCCCCAGTTACAGGGGAAATACACCCCCCCCCCCCCCCAGTTCGGTGTTTATTCACACATAAGGAAAAACAAAATGACCGTTCGCAGTTTTGGTGTCTGTTCACACCATGCAATGTCCATAGAACAAAATCTTCACCTGGTTAGCAGTTTTCCATCCGCAGTCTACAGCAGTCTTTAGGGGCCTGTTTCCAGGCATGAGGCTCTCAGCCCTTTAGCACGGCACAAATTCACAGGTCCCAAAACACAGAGACTCCCCAGCTTCTCTGTCAGATGGAGGATAAACCACACCCAGCTGAGACTGCTGGCTGGGTTTTATATAGGTCAAAAAAGACTTGACCTGGAGCATGGGGAGCAGCCACCCACCCAGCACTTTGGCTACTCCCAGTAAGAGCCTGCCCAGATCGGCTTTACAGCCACACTAACAACAAAACAGTGTCAGTCAGCACTAGCTGCCGCTAACATTTAAAACTATCGGCTCTTACCTCAGCGAGGCCAGGAATCTTGGTGACACATACCTTCCATCAATGATGGCTCCTTGCTCATTATCTATACTAATAAAATCACTGTGTATGTGGTGTCTGTGCATGTGTGCCGATTTGTTAAGTGCACATGCGTGGTGCACAAACCAATCAGCACACACTCCACACACACACAGCAGGGACCTCCCAAAGCACTGCGCCGCCGGCCAATAAAAACATGGCGCATCATATACAGCACAGATAGCCCACAGCAGCGCGGCCGTCCAATCAAAGTTGCCACCCGGTCCGCCCACAATTGCGCCAGCCAATAAACACAAGGCGCACCACACACTGTACGGACCGCCCACAGCATGGAGCCGTTCAATCACACCATCCCCACAATGTACGTATGCGTGCGTGCTGATTTGTTAAGTGCGCATACGCAGCGCACAAACCAATCAGCACACACTCCACACACACAGCAGGGTGCGCGTGTGCCGATTATATACAATTGGATCTGAGTTTTCTCCAACCCGATGGTATATTTTAACTTGAAGCGTCCCCATCACTATGGGAACGCCTCTATGTTAGAATATACCATCGGATTTGAGTTAGATCGTGAAAACTCAGATCCGACAGTATATTCTAACACAGAGGCGTTCCCATAGTGATGGGGAAGCTTAAAGTTAGAATATACTAGGAACTGTTTACATAACTGCCCCCTGCTGACTGGCAGCACCAGATACCTCCATAACCGTGTGCCATCCACAGATCCCCCATAACAGTGTCATCCAAAGATCCCCCATAACAGTGCCCTCCACAGATCCCCCCATAACAGTGCCATCCACAGATCCCCCCATAACAGTGCCATCCACAGATCCCCTCATAACAGTGCCATTTACAGATCCCCCAATAACAGTACCATTCACAGATACCCCCATAACATTGTGCCACCCACAGATACCCTCCATAACAGTGCCATCCACAGATTCCCCATAACAGTGCCATCCACAGATCCCCCATAACAGTACCATTCACAGATGCCCCCATAGCAGTGCCATCCACAGATCTCCCATAACAGTGTCATCCAAAGATCCCCCCCATAACAGTGCCATCCACAGATCCCCCATCACAGTGCCAGCACTACTGTTCTAGCGCCCGTTATTGTAACGGGCTTAATGTCTAGTATATATATGTATATATATATATATATATATATAATTTGAGATAGTATGGGAAATTGCCAGTTTAGCCCATACTTTAGACATAAGCCAGGACCTAATACACATTGCTTGACCACCTATTGATTTGCCTATTCTATCTAATCATACTGTTGCTGGGACACTAGATTTTAACCACTTCACATCTGGGCCATTTGCCTCCTTCCTGACCAGGCCTAATTTTGCAAATTTGACATATGTCACTTGATGTGGTAATAGATTTTGAACGCTTTTACTTATCCAAGCCATTTAGAGATTGTTTTCTCGTGACACATTGTACTTCATGATAGTCATAAATTAGAATCAATATATTTCACCTTTATTTATGAAAATATCCCAAATTTACCCAAAATTTTGAAAAATTAGCAATTTTAAATTTTTTTATTTCTCTGCTTTTAAAACAGAAATTGATACCTCGTAAAATATTTATTACTTAAAGGGAACCTGTCACCAGTTTTATGGTGTCCTAACTAAGGGCAACATAAATAAGTGACTGATTTGCTTAGCAAAATGCTGGGTCACATTCTTTAATTGACCCTGTCAATCTGCCAACATCTTGTATTGAAAAGCTCCAGCTGATAATGATGAGTCATGAATATTCATGAGCTCCTGACTCTCCCCACCTACCTGCTGCTGAATGACAGTTTGTTTCCATAGGAATCAGCAGCAGGTGGGCAGGGGAGTGGCTATATCTCTGAATTAAATATACGCTGGACTCAATGACATCACGCTGGACTCGAATCAGCTCATTAGCATGCGGCATCTTTGTGTGTATATTATGATGTAACCATCTGTCACACCAGTAAGTGAATACATCTAAGGCACTTTTTAGTAGTTAATGATTGTATATAATTAGTTAGATTATAATCAAAAATCCACATGACAGGTTCCCTTTAACATTCCTTATATGTCTATTTTATGTTGGCATCATTTTGTAATTGTCATTTTATTTTTTAGGACGTTAGAAGGCTTAACATTTTTAAGAAAATTGCCAAATCCCACTTTTTAAGGACCAGTTGAGGTCTGAAGTCACTTTGTGGGGCTTACATAGTGAATACCCCCATAAATTATCCCATTTTGGAAACTACGCCCCTCAAGTTACTTAAAAATGATTTTACAAACTTTGTTAACCCTTTAGGTGTTCCACAAGAATTAAAGGAAAATGGAGATCAAATTTTAAAATTTCACTTTTTGGGCAGATTTTCCATTTTAATCCATTTTTTTCTTTCACAGCCAAACAAAACTCAATGTTTATTACTGGCAGGGCATGGAAGAAAAGGAGCGCTACATGGTTTTTGAAAGGCAGAGTTTGCTGAACTGGTTTTTATATGCCATGTCCTATTTGAAGCCCCCCTGATGCACCCTTACAATAGAAACTCCCAAAAAGTGACCACATTTTGGAAACAAGGGGATAAGGTGCAAGTTTTATTAGTATTTTTTGGGGGTACATATGATTTTTTTTTATCATTCATTATAACACTTTCTGGGGCAAGGTGACCAGAAAATTGGTTGTTTTAGCACAGTTTTTATTTACTTATTTTTTTCAGCGTTCATCTGATGGGTTAGGTCATGTGACATTTTTATAGAGCAGATCGTTACAGACATGGCGATACCTAATATGTATACTTTTTCTTATTTATTTGTTTTACACAATAATAGCATTTTTGAAACAAACAATTATGTTTTAATGTGTCCATGTTCTGAAAGTTATAGTTTTTTGTAGGTCCTCATTTTTTGCGGGATAAGGTGACTGTTTTCTGGGTACCATTTTGTGGGACATACGCATTTTTGATCACTTTTTGTGATGTAAGGTGACAAAAATGGCTATTTTTGGCACAGTTTTTATTTTTTTACGGTGTTCATCTGAGGGGTTATGTCATGTGATATTTTTATAGAGTTGGTTGCTATGGACCCGGCGATACCTAATATGTATACTTTTTTTTTTCATTTCACTTTAACATAACAATAGCATTTTTTTCATACAGTTTATTTTTATTTTTATGGTGTCTATCAGACTGGGTGGATCATGTGATATTTTTTTAGAGCCGACTGTCACGGATTCGGCAATACCAAATATGTCTATTTTATAATATTTTTTTCTATTTTTAAATAGTTTTTAAATTCCTTGGGGATTTTTTTTTTGACATGTTAAACCTTTTTTTTTTTTTTTTTTTTTTTTTAACTTTTTTTTTCCAGGGGAAATACCCCCCACCAGAAAGGCTGTACAGCTGTATACTGCGCTGTACAGCCTCAGTGCAGGGCTGATCGAGGTCTGTAGAAGACCCGACAGCTCCTGCACTCTCCCGGCCCCCGTGGTCACATAGCATTTCCTGCTCTGTATACACAGCACTCGTTGAGTGCTGTGAACACAGCGATCTAGAAGGCAGGTACACCTGGGAACTGTCTCTGCCTTCTCTCAGGGTTTCCCTGCTGTAACTGACAGCGGGCAACCCGCTCGGCAGCAGCACTATTAGCATGCAGCTGCGATCTCTAAATGGACGTTCAGAAACGTCCATTCAGAGATAGAGAACCACCTCCCGGACGTTTATAGTCAATGGGTTGATGGGAGGTGGTTAATAGACAGATACCTAATATCTTGACAGACAGAAAGTACAGTAGGCATACAGCATCTTTGGGCAAAACATGCAATGTTGATGCCACTCCATTCCCAGTGACTGACCGGCTATCAATGGCAAGAGAATACAGAAGGTTTCCTTCCAGCCTGGAAGGGGTTAAATAAAAAAATATATTTAATAAAAATAGGAATGCATTCCGCCTTCTGGTTTTGCATATAGAGCTATAGATTAATTGTACATATACCATATAATATAAAAATACTGATAAAAATACACATACAAGTAAAATAGGAATGAATATAAAAATTAGAAATAAAAAATATATTGCAAAATCCATGTGTGAGATTCTGCACTTAATAATTCATACTTCATAGAAATGTAATATATAGTCCAATTGTCTAGCAGTCTAGCTCCTTTTACATCATCGTTTCTCCTTTCCGTTGAGGAGCAGGAGAACGAAAAGGATGGATTCTGCAGATAACTGAGACCCGACTGATAACTGAGACCGGACTGAGCGTAACGTAGTTAGGTCTTCGTTCGGTGTCCGCTCAGAATATGATTTTTGAGCGGAGACGAAAGTCCATTTTTAAGGGTTCTTGCATGGCAAGACCACTTACTGTTCTCTAACATATACAGTCAGGTCCATAAATATTGGGACATGGACACAATTGTAACATTTTTGGCTCTATACACCACCACAATGGATTTGAAATTAAACGAACAAGATGTGCTTTAACTGCAGACTGTCAGCTTTAATTTTAAGGTATTTACATCCAAATCAGGTGAACGGTGTAGGAATTAGAACAGTTTGCATATGTGCCTCCCACTTGTTGAGGGAGCAAAAGTAATGGGACAATTGGCTTCTCAGCTGTTCTATGGCCAGGTGTGTGTTATTCCCTCATTATCCCAATTAGCAGATAAAAGGTCCAGAATTCATTTAAAGTGTGCTATTTGCATTTGGAACCTGTTGCTGTCAATAGTCAAGATGAGATCCAAAGAGCTGTCGCTATCAGTGAAGCAAGCCATCATTAGGCTGAAAAAAACAAAACAAACCCATCAGAGAGATAGCATAAACATTAGGCGTGGCCAAAACGACTGTTTGGAACATTCTTAAAAAGAAGGAATGCACCAATGAGCTTGGCAACACCAAAAGACCCGTAAGACCACGGAAAACAACTGTGGTGGATGACAGAAGAATTATTTCCCTGGTTAAGAAAACACCCTTCACAACAGTTGGCCAGATCAAGAACACTCTCCAGGAGGTAGGTGTATGTGTGTCAAAGTCAACAATCAAGAGAAGACTTCACAGGGGGTTCACCACAAGATGTAAACCAATGATGAGCCTCAAAAACAGGAAGGCCAGATTAGAGTTTGCCAAACAACATCTAAAAAAGCCTTCACAGTTCTGGAACAACAGCCTATGAACAGATGAGACCAAGATCAACTTGTACCAGAGTGATGGTAGGAGAAGAGTATGGAGAAGGAAAGGAACTGCTAATGAACCTAAGCATACCACCTTATCAGTGAAGCATGGTGGTGGTAGTGTCATGGCGTGGGCATGTATGGCTGCCAATGGAACTGGTTCTCTTGTATTTATTGATGATGTGACTGCTGACAAAAGCAGCAGGATGAATTCTGAGGTGTTTCTGGCAATATTATCTGCTCATATTCAGCCAAATACTTCAGAACTCATTGGACGGAGGTTCATAGTGCAGATGGACAATGACCCAAAGCATACTGCAAAAGCAACTAAAGAGTTTTTTAAGGGAAAGAAGTGGAATGTTATGCAATGTCCAAGTCAATCACCTGACCTGAATCCGATTGAGCATGCATTTCACTTGCTGAAGACAAAACTGAAGGGAAAATGCCCCAAGAACAAGCAGGAACTGAAGACAGTTGCAGTAGAGGCCTGGCAGAGCATCATCAGGGATGAAACCCAGCGTCTGGTGATGTCTATGCGTTCCAGACTTCAGGCTGTAATTGACTGCAAAGGATTTGCAACCAAGTATTAAAAAGTGAAAGTTTGATTTATGATTATTATTCAGTTCCATTACTTTTGGTCCCTTAACAAGTGGGAGGCACATATGCAAACTGTTGTAATACCTACACCTATACCTACACCGTTCACCTGATTTGGATGTAAATACCCTCAAATTAAAGCAGACAGTCTGCAGTTAAAGCACATATTGTTCATTTTATTTAAAATCCATTGTGGTGGTGTATAGAGCCAAAAATTTTAGAATTGTGTCGATGTCCCAATATTTATGGACGAGACTGTATATTTCTATTATAGCCAAATGTACCACCCTAACTCCTCCCACCGTTTTTACACTACATAGACAGTAATATAACGAAACGTGCGGATTGTTCCCGATTGGTGTGCTATTACTTTGTGGAACGTTTAGCCAAAAGGTTCACAAAATATCAGTGTTTTTGTGGCCAAATTGGTCCCATAGGAATGAATGGTGGAATGTTCAAAAGCTAGAGTGTGAGCTGAAAAATCAGGACATGATTTCTAAACTCCCACCACTCCCTCATTTTCAAGCCCACCTACACAAATCTTATATCAAAACATTCAGCTATCCCTGCTGCCACTAAAAAAAGGCCATGGCTAAGCCATAGTTCTGATAGTTTTCACAATATGACCATTTGTTTGCAACTCACGCCGTCCATTGACATTCATTGAAACTTCATTGGGTCTTGTGATTCTTATAAAGCTCTTCGCTGTAGGATTTATAATTTTTTAAACTACAACTGTTTGATGATGGCAACCGCCAGTGGAGTGACCTATCTTTACTGTTGGGACTGGGGTGTGCTTTCTATTGCTGTGTCTGTACAGAAGTCTGAGGGGCTCTTGTCTCTCTGGGTGGCAATGTCATGTGACCACTACTCTGAAGATGCTTGCTGCAGTGCATGCTGGGATATTTATTTTCACTTTACAGCTGCTCCGCCCACACAGGCTGTCTGAGGAAGCTTTTCAGGGGAACATGTCATGGTGAATCATGTTCATATGTGACTCTGCCTGTACATTTGTACACTGTGATCCTTACACTTGCTTGAAAAGGGCTCTATGGTTGAGCTGAAATGTTGCGACCACATGGGTGAATAAAGTATTTTTCTTTCCACAATTTTTTTGTGAGAGTTCTGCCACCAGCTAATATCCAGAGTTACACCATGCGCAGCATGCTCAACAGTGAGATGGGCTGCGAGTGACTCAATAAGATCTTGGTTGGTTGTCACAGGTATCTGGAGCAATGCTGATAGCAGTGCATCTCACGGATGCTGGAGGGTGGGTGGAGGAGCATCCATAGAAAGAACACAATGATTAAGGTGGTCCTACAGATGCTAAATGTCATTCAAGTCTGAGGAATAAAGGGGGCAATTGTAAGAGGCAGCCCTGAATCAACTAGAAGCATTTCCAGCACTTATATCTATGCAGACTGTCATGTTTCCCTCCGGCCACCAGAGGCCACTGTGACTAAACAGGAACCTGAGTTGTGCTGGCCAGAGGCTAAGAAAGAGTTAAGATGTTTTTCCCGGGCAGTTCCAGAAGTTGCTGGGGGCCTTGCTGAGATAACAGGGAGAGATGGACTGCTGAGAAATAACAGTAAAAGACTGTAGCAGCAGGAGGCTATATTAGGTTATAGAGTCAGGGACTTAGTCAGTGCACTTTAGAAGCATCCCCTGGGTAGCAGGGCTAGATAGGAAATTGGCAGTAAGAGTAGCTTGCAAGCTAACTGCTTACTGTTTAGCTCATTCTGTGTATATGCATAACTCCATTGCCATTGTTGTTGATTTACGTTCACCTGTTAATACCATTCCTGTCTTTGTCCCATTGTGTCTCTGGTGCGGTGGTACTGTATTGTTACTCAGGTTTTCCGGCAGTTTCATTTTGCTCCTTTTTTTGAACAATAGTTTTTATTAATAATTTCAAGAAATAAAAAAATAAAAAAAGTAGTAGGTTACAAATGAATGAGTTCAATCACATGTAAAAAGTCATAATAGAGGAGTAATTAAGGCACTTATTACAGCCGATAATGAGGTAGAAATTTACACTTCATATACAAAACAGCTTAATATTATAAATATAATAATATCAAACAATATCAAAACAGGTATGTAGATGTAAGAGGAAATACAAGGAAACACTGGCGTAAGAGAAGAAAGCGCAAGTGATATTACATTCTAATGGATGCACTGGGAGGTATGTTGCATTTAATGTTGGCTAGCCAAACTTCCCAGTTTTTTAGAAATCTGGATTTAGAATTCCTAGCCGATGCCCAAAGGCCCTCATATAAACAATTATTATCAAGCGTTCTAAGAATTCTATGTATATTAGGTAGAGAACCATTTTTCCAGCAAGCAGCAATTTTCAGACGGGTGACAAATATTAAATGACTGGCAATAGTCCTAAAATGATAAGGAAGATCTATGAGACCTACCGATAATAAAGCCATCTTGGGAGAAGGGTCTACAGTATAGCAAGCCAGAGCCGAAATGTACTTAAAGATTGAATTCCACAGAGATTTTACTATAGGGCAATTCCACCACATATGAAGGTACGATCCACAAACGTGACCACACCTCCAACAAGCGGGGGAGACCTCTGGAAAAATTTTATTTAAGTAAACAGGTGTTCTATACCATCTGTACAGTATTTTCCTTGCTCCCTCTAGGTGATCAGAGCATTTAGAGAGTTTAGAAACAGAGGTAAAGACTTCAGTCCATTCTGAGTCTGAAAGAGCAACACCCAGATCTTCATTCCACATATCTAAAATATGCTGTAAGGGATTTACATTTGATTCCTTCAATATTTGATACCCTTTAGTAATACCTTTATCTAATCTATGTGACATATGAATCCACTCTGTTAAATATTGATTAATTGAAGTGAAATGAAAAATCCTTGGGGATTGTAGTAAATGTCTTATTCTTAGGTACTTATAAAAATCTGTATTGGGAATATTGAACTCTTTGTTTAAGTAAGCAAAGTCCACAAAAACATCATCTTTCCTTAGTTGATCAATATTAGTGATACCCAAGGAAATCCATTATCAATCTTGAGGTCTGGTATTACCAGTTCACAAATTTTCAGGGGGAGAGAAAGTATTGAGGTGGAAACTAATTTTTCTGTTCTAGCAATGGAGTACCAAATGTTATGAATTGCTTTTAGGGTTGAGAGTGGAGTAGTATTCTTGGTTCCAAAGGCTGCTGTTGCAGAGAGACGCAAGCTTAAGTCATAAGAACCCATTATATTCTTTTCAAGTAAAACCCATTTTTTCGAAGTGTCATTTTTAATCAGATATCTCATTTGATCGAGTATGGAGGATGTATAGTAATGTTTAATAGAAGGTACATTAAGGCCTCCTGTTCTAAGTGATTTATTAAGGATAAGCCCTTTAACTCTGGGTTTAAATTTCCCCCAGATGTGCTTGTTGATTAAGGCCTGTAGTTTCGTGATATATCCTTTGGGGATAATAATAGGAATATTGCGGAACATATAAATAATTTTGGGTAGAATTACCATTTTTATTGCAGCAATTCTTCCTAACCATGAAAGTGAGTCTATTCTTAGATTATTCAAGGAGTCGTTAATTTTATTGTATAAAGGCCAAAAGTTGACTTTAAATAATTTACTAGCAGGGAAGGCAAGCTGGATGCCTAAATAAGTCAGTGATTCCTCTGCCCAGGGATATTTATACAAGTTGGATATTGAGCGTTTGGTAGATTGAGATAGCCCCATATCAAGAATTTGGGATTTATTAATATTGACTTTATAGAAGGAAGCTTTGCCAAAATTAGATATAATATCATTAATTGCACTTAGAGCAGTAGTTGGATTTGATGTCAATATTAGTACATCGTCAGCAAAGAGACCAATGCGATGATCTGTATTACCCACTGTTATCCCATTAATAAGAGGAGAGGATCTAATGTGTTCCGCAAAGGGTTCCATTGCCAGGGCAAATATCAAGGGTGACATGGGGCATCCTTGCCTGGTTCCATTCTTTATATTGAATGGAGCAGACAGAAAGCTGGATGAATATATAGATGCAGATGGATTTGAATATAATGACATTACTGCTGATAAGAAGAAATCCTTAAATCCAAACTTTTCCAAAGTAGCTTGAATGTATTTCCAGTGTATTCTATCGAACGCCTTCTCCGCGTCCAGGGAAAGGAGTAAGGAAGGCGTTCGGGAGGAATATGCTACATCCAGAAGATCTATGAATCTCCTAGTACCATCTGAAGATTGTCTATTGGGAACAAACCCAATTTGATCATTAGCTATTAGGGAAGGTAGAATGCTAGATAGTCTTGTTGCTAAAATTTTTGCAAATATCTTTACATCAGAGTTTAATAGTGATATTGGTCTGAAGTTAGCCGGTTTAGGCTGCTTTCACACTAGCGTTCGGGTTTCCGTTCGTGAGCTCCGTTTGAAGGAGCTCACGAGCGGACCCGAACGCAGCCGTCCAGCCCTGATGCAGTCTGAATGGAGGCGGATCCGCTCAGACTGCATCAGTCTGGCGGCGTTCAGCCTCCGCTCCGCTCGCCTCCGCACGGACAGGCGGACAGCTGAACGCTGCTTGCAGCGTTCGGGTGTCCGCCTGGCCGTGCGGAGGCGTGCGGATCCGTCCAGACTTACAATGTAAGTCAATGGGGACGGATCCGTTTGAAGATGCCACAATGTGGCTCAATCTTCAAGCGGATCCGTCCCCCATTGACTTTACATTGAAAGTCTGGACGGATCCGTCCCAGGCTATTTTCACACTTAGCTTTTTTTAGCTAATATAATGCAGACGGATCCGTTCTGAACGGAGCCTCCGTCTGCATTATTATGGGCGGATCCGTTCAGAACGGATCCGCCCGAACGCTAGTGTGAAAGTAGCCTTATCTGCGGGTTTACCAGGTTTTGGAAGGGTTATTATCAGTGCATTTAGCATGTCTTTGGGGATTGAATTTTGTTTTGCTATCAAATTGAAAGATCTATTCAAGAAGGGGCTTAAGATGTGGGAGAAATTTTTATAGTATTCATTTGTGAGTCCATCAGGGCCTGGGGACTTATTGTTTTTGAGGGATTGGATCGCTTCAGTTATTTCTAGATGTGTGATTCTAGCGTTAAGGGATTGGTTTTGGGATGAGGTTATGGACGGAAGAGAAATGCCCTTGAGAAAGTCATTAATATATTCAGGGGTAGGTTGAACTATGTCAGTTGTTTTTTCCAGATTATATAGGTTTTCATAGTATTTTGCAAATTCTTCTGCTATGTGTTTGGGGTTATACAACTTTTGATTCTGGTTATCGTATAAAAAGGGAATCCTGGATTTGACTTCTCTCTTTTTAATTCTGTTAGCTAAGATTTTTGATGCTTTGTTGCCCTGAGAATAATGATCTGATTTTAGTTTTCGAAGGTGGAATTCATGTTTTTCATGGAGGTGAAGATATAAGTGGTGTCTAGCTGTTTTTAGTTTGTTAATGGCTTTTGGGTCCAGAGAGGCCTTAGAAGACTCCTCTAGATCCTTGATGTTCGCTAATAGTTTATCTAAAACTTCCCTTCTGTTTTTCTTTTGAATAGCTGCATGTTTTAGCAATACACCTCTTATAAATGCTTTGTGCGCACTCCATATTGTAATATCTGATACCAGATTATTGTCATTTGTCTTAAAATATTCTTGTAACGAATTTTCTACGTCTGTGCGGATAGAAGCATTTTGGAGTAGGGAGTTGTTAAGTCTCCACGGGGAATATATTCTATTGCTGTATGTGTCATCTAGTGTAAGGGAGATAAATGCATGGTCAGACCACGTTATGTTAGATATCGTTACCTCTATCACTTTTTGAAGAAGCCATTTATCTGAAAGAAAGAGGTCGATCCTAGAATAAGTATTGTGTGGATGCGAAAAAAAAGTAAAATCTTTTTCATTGGCATGATGCACCCTCCAGATATCTAGGAGTCCTTCCTGAAATAGAAAATCTCTAAATTGTGAGTTTTTGGGAGACAGGATAGGAGGGGGAAGCTTATCAATTGAGGAGTCAGGGCACATATTAAAATCTCCGCAGATCAATAAGGATCCTTGCTTAGAATCTTGAGCTAATTTAATGGTGCGTTTGATAAAATTAATCTGATCAGCATTAGGGGCATACAGGTTTACTATTGTGTATCTGGTATTGTTTATATCACACATTATGATGATATATCTACCCTCCTTATCTATTATTGTGTCATGACAATGGAAAGCAACAGAATTCTTGAAACCCAAAATCACACCTTTTCTTTTTTTCGTGGCCGGGGAGAAGAAAATATGCGGGAAGGAGGGGTGAGAAAATCTGTATGAGTCTTCCTCATTAAGGTGGGATTCCTGAATACAGATGATGTCAGCTCCCTGTTTCCGCACCTCGTTCCAACATGTTGAACGCTTAAAGGGGTTATTGAGACCCTTAACATTTGCAGAGAAAATTTTTATGCCTTTACTGGACATTTTGAATTTTAAGGTAGCATGCTTGGGTTCCCAATCTGAAATGATTGGTTAACCGTATATGAATAACATAGTAAAGTGCCCAATTGTTACCATATTTCGGTTGTGGGGATCGTAGAATTATACCTTTAGAGACAAATATTTGAGTACGTGGGTATAGACCCTTTTTGTGTAACCTAGTAAAACAGTAAATTAAAACATAAATAATAAAGTGAATATTAAATAACAATAACATAACACTGGTCTAACAATGACCACAAGTTGTGATGTATCTCACTTAGTATAGGAGACGTTAAGTAAACAGTGGATTAGAGAATGTGAACACAGAGATGGAATATGTGTTCTGAGAGGTAGAGCAGCGGGTGTGGAGCCCCGCAAAATTAGTGTAGCACGAAAGCATACCTAATTCAATATAGATATTGTCCAGAATATAAATCATGGAGGGTTTCTTCCTACTTTCGTCCATTCTGGAGTCAGGTTCAGGTGGCTTCTATCTGAGGAAGGCCTGTGGATTGGAGAGTTCATTGCTTTGTCCTTGTCTTTGTCTTTGGCGCCCTCTGGTGGCACAGTGATGTTCCATTTGATAAAGGCATTTGACGCTTCCTGAGGAGAAACTAGTACAGTTGAAGAGTTTTGATATCTTACAATCAGTTTAACAGGGAAGCCCCATTTATAAGGGATATTATTATCCCTTAGTGCTTTAGTGTACTTTTGAAATTCACGTCTTCTACTCAGCATTGCTGGTGAGAGGTCGGTAAACAGAAGGACATTACAAAATCTGTCAGGAATGTCCGTCCTCTTTTTTTGGGCTTCTCTCATCAGGGATTCCTTTAGATGGTAGAAATGGATTCTAGCTAGTACATCTCTGGGAATAGAGGCTGGTAAAGCTTTGGGTTTAGGAACCCGGTGTACCCGGTCTATGATTAATTCTGACCCTGGGGTGTCTGGTAAATATGACGCTATAAGATCCGTAATAAAATCTTGTAACTGAGAGTCCAAAACGCTTTCAGGGATGCTTCTGAATCTTATATTGTTTCTTCTGGAGCGATCCTCCAGATCCGCAATTTTAAGTTTCATGGTAGCTATGTCATCTTCAACCGCATTATGATTATCTACTAGCGAGTTATGCGCTGTGACAAATTCCTCCATTTTTTCCTCCAGGTGTGCGGTTCTTTCCCCTATAGCGACTATATCTGCATGTATAATAGAGATTGTCTCTTTAAAGTCACCATGTATGGATCTTTTTAGATCTGCCAGCATGTCTTGCATAGTAGTGACTGTTAGCCCAGGATCTATGCCTGGTGAGGTAGGGTAAGTATCAAGGGGAGAGCTATATGGCTGTTGCTCACTCACCCTTCTTTGTTTTTTAGGTTCCTGTGGCGGTGGAGAACCGGATCCTGCTGAGGAGGGAGATCCAGAAGATCGCTGGACGGGTGCCGCTGCTGAGACTGGACAGGGCTCTCCCTCTGTGTGGCGGGAACCGGCGCCATCTTGGGAAGACCCAGGAGCTGGGTGAAAAAACGCCGTCATCTTTTGAGGCTGCGATCCCTTCTTCCGTCCCCTGGTCATCATCGGCAGGACTACTGTATCGAGGGCTGTCCTGGGGTAGGTAAGTATGAGGTATATTCTCTGTAGATATGCTGCTATGAGCCGTTATCGAGACTCCACAGCCGGAGCTCCCACACTATGCGCCCTCTCCTCTCGGCATCCGGCCACGCCCCCCCATTTTGCTCCTTAACCCCATAGGGACCCATGACGTACCGGTACGGCATGGATCCCGAGTCCTTAAGGACCCATGACGTAACGGTACGTCATGAGTTTAAAGTGAGATTGTGGCGTCCCAGGGGTTAATCCGCACAGGATGCCGGCTGAAATCATTCAGCCGGCATCCTGTCACAACGCTTGGGGGGGGTCATATGACCTGCGGTTTGTTGCGATTTCTGCTGTTTCTGATCTGCTGATTCTGATCGCGATCCCCCACCCGCCTCCAGCCGAATAATCGTTGGCTTCTAGTGGGTATACCAGGGTGTCAGCACATTGCTGACATGCTGGTATAAACGACTGACATCTGTGAATGGATTTCAGCCGTTTAACCCTTTCCATACAGCGGTCTGTACGGACCGATGTATGGAAAGAGTTAACGGTAAGATGCGGCTCCCTCCCTCTCCCATCGGGGGGCTGCTGTGCCTTTGCAGCCCCCCGACAGGATGGGGTGACAGAGGGAGCCCCAGTCCTTACCCTTCCCCGTCTGCGAAGTTGTGGCCACAACTTCGCAGCGGTGGAAGGTTCCCATGGCAACAGGGCGCCTTCTCAGGCGTCCTGCTGTCCATAGTGCTGAACAGATCTATGCTAAAGGCATAGATCTGTTCAGACAAAGTGTAAGTAAAATACAGTACAGTACAATATATATATTGTGCTGTACTGTATTATACAGACATCAGACCCACTGGATCTTCAAGAACCAAGTGGGTCTGGGTAAAAAAAAAAGTAAGAAAAAGTGAAAAAAGTGAAAATAAAAAATCACATTTATCACTAATTAAAAATGAAAAAAATTAAATTACCTACACATGTTTGGTATTAACGAGTCTGTAATGACCTGATCTATAAAACAGTCATGTTACTTTCCCCGCACGGTGAACGCCATAAAAATAAAAAAATAAAAACTATGAGAAAATTGAAATTTTGCCCACCTTACTTCCCAAAAAAGGTAATAAAAGTGATCAAAAAAGTTGCATGTACACCAAAATAGTGCCAATCAAACCATCATCTCATCCCGCAAAAAATGAGACCCTACCCAAGATAATCTCCCAAAAACTGAAAAAACTATGGCTCTTAGACTATGGAAACACTAAAACATGATTTTTTTTGTTTCAAAAATGAAATCATTGTGTAAAACTTACATAAATAAAAAAAAGTATACATATTAGGTATCTCCGTGTCCATATCGACCGGCTATATAAAAATATCACATTAACCCCTCAGGTGACCACCGTAAAAAAATAAAAACGATTTAAAAAAAGCAATTTTTTGTCATCTTACGTCACAAAAAGTGCAATAGCGAGCGATCAAAATGTCATATGCAATAGTGGCAATAAAACAGCCATCTCATCCCACAAAAAATGAGACCCTACTTAAGATAATCGCCCAAAAACTGAAAAAACTATGGCTCTTAGGCTATGGAGACACTAAAACTTTTTTTGTTTTATAAATGAAATCATTGTGTAAAACTTACATAAATAATAAAATTGTATACATATTGGGTATCGCTGCGTCCGTGACAATCTGCTCTATAAAATTACCACATGATCTAACCTTTCAGATGAATGTTGTAATAAAAATAAAAAAAATACGGTGCCAAAAAGCCTATTTCTTGTTACCTTGCCGCACAAAAAGTGCAATATAGAGCAACCAAAAATCATATGTACCCTAAACTAGCACCAACAAAACTGCCACCTTATCCCGTAGTTTCTAAAATGGGGTCACTTTTTTGGAGTTTCTACTCTAGGGGTGCATCAGGGGGGCTTCAAATTGGACATGGTATCAAAAAAACCAGTCCAGCAAAATCTGACTTCCAAAAACCGTATGGCATTCCTTTCCTTCTGCGCCCTGCCGTGTGCCCGTACAGCAGTTTACAACCACATATGAGGTGTTTCTGTAAACTACAGAATCAGGGCCATAAATATAGAGTTTTGTTTGGCTGTTAACCCTTGCTTTGTTACTTGAAAAAAATATTAAAATGGAAAATCTGCCAAAAAAGTAAAATTTTGAAATTGTATCTCTATTTTCCATTAAATCTTGTGCAACACCTAAAGGGTTAACAAAGTTTGTAAAATCAGTTTTGAATACCTTGAGGGGTGTAGTTTCTTAGATGGGGTCACTTTTAGGGAGTTTCTACGCTAGGGGTGCATCAGGGGGCTTCAAATGGGACATGGTGTAAATAAACCAGTCCAGCAAAATCTGCCTTCCAAAAACCAAACGGCGCACCTTTCACTCTACACCCCGCTGTGTGGCCGTACAGTAGTTTACGGCCACATATGGGGTGTTTCTGTAAACGGAAGAGTCAGGGCAATAAAGATACAGTCTTGTTTGGCTGTTAACCCTTGCTTTGTTAGTGGAAAAAGATTTCATCCCCATTTGCCAATAACTCTTGTGCAACACCTAAAGGGTTAACAAAGTTTGTAAAATCAGTTTTGAATACCTTGAAGGGTGTAGTTTATAGAATGGGGTCATTTTTGGGTGGTTTCTATTATGTAAGCCTCGCAAAGTGACTTCAGAGCTGTAGTGGTCCCTAAAAATTGGGTTTTTGTAAATTTCTGAAAAATTTCAATATTTGCTTCTAAAGTTCTAAACCTTGTAACATCCCCAAAAAATAAAATATAATTCCCAAAATAATTCAAACATGAAGTAGACATATGGGGAATGTAAAGTCATCACAATTTTTGGGGGTATTACTATGTATTACAGAAGTAGAGAAACTGAAACTTTGAAATTTGCTAATTTTTCAAAAATTTTGGTAAATTAGGTATTTTTTATGCAAAAAAATAATATTTTTTACTTCATTTTACTAGTGTCATGAAGTACAATATGTGACAAAAAAAGAATCTCAGAATGGCCTGCATAAGTCAAAGCGTTTTAAAGTTATGAGCACTTAAAGTGACACTGGTCAGATTTGCAAAAAATGGCCAAGTCCTTAAGGTGAAATAGGGCTGAGTCCTTAAGGGGTTAATAAAGCCGGTTTTTGCTTCAGTCTCCTTGTCCGCTGTACTGTACTTGAATCCTACTTTGCGGTCTCTCCCTCCTCTGACCGCTACAAGTGGCGCCGCAAGCAGGGTACAGTCACAGAGATGGAGGCGGCTGAAGGCAATGTGCATAATGCTAATGTAAGCACCTCAGGCAATGGTGGAACCCCTGCAAGGGCCCTCCCTATTGGCACGTTGTTTAACTTGCTACCTAAATCTGATGGCCAGAACATGTCACTGGCGGACTGGGTGTCAAGATTACAGAGCGCTGCTAGGATTTACAATGTCAGCCCAGAACTACAAGTAGAAATCGCTTTGGCCGCTCTAGAGGGTGAGGCCCGACAAAATGTCCTACTACAACCAGAAGCCACGCGCAATACATTAAAAGAGTGCGATTCCTGGAAAAAATATACGATGAAACAGCCAGCGCAGGGCACCTCAGGGAGAAATTATTTTACCGAATTCAGCGGGAAGACGAAGTTGTCTCGCAGTATGCAATTGCGCTACAGGAAGTGTTGGCCGAGGTGCAAAAAAAAGAGGCGGATGGAGTAACCGCCATGGGAACTGCAGATCGGATCCTGCGGGAACAATTCATTCTGGGACTCTACAGCACTCCCCTAAACAAGGGGCCTGCAGGAACGAATTAGGGTGGACTCTACACTAACCTTTAGACAAATATTAGCAGAGGCACTGGCACTGAGCAAAGAAGAAAGTTATGTGTCCGCAGTGATACGGACCCAGACTGTCACCTCCCCCGGGGTTTCAAAGAGCGAAGAGGTCCTAGTCAGAGTAGTACAAGACTTACAGAGCTCTCTGAGTGCTATGCAAGAAAAGTTGACACACCTGGAAAAATGGATTGAGTCGCACTATACCCCTGAAACTGCCTACCCAGCCCGACAACAAATTTACCAGGCGCCCCCATGGGTTCCTATATAAGAATATCCTCACCCTAATTTATCTTCTCACCATGCTCCTTAATATCCTCCAAGGAAGCCCATCAATCATCCTAAGGGCACCCCCCATTCGCAGACAAGGAGAAGGCCATCAAGGGGCACAGTGTTGGCGGTGTGGAAATTATGGACATTATGCCAGAGTGTTGGATTGATGTGGCTAGACGCCCAGAGCCACCGTTAAACTTCCTGCCCCAGCAGTAGTGGGACGTACTGCGGGGGAGGTGGAGAGCCAAGATACCCAGTATGGCTCCGAACACCTGGTCGCAGGGTGTCCCACCATTCGAGCTGAATTTGAAGCCATTACGGTCGACTGCTTAGTGGATACCGGGTCACAAGTAGCGACTATGCCTGAGTCACTCTTCTACCGTTACTTCCAAGCGCTGGCCAAGCCAGAGCGAGAGACGCTAGTCCGGGTTACAGTGGCCAATCAACAACAGATCCCTGTCACAGGAGTCGTGTGGATGAATGTACGGCTATGTGGGCAAGAAGTGGGACGGAAAGGTATCCTGCTGGTCTCTGAGACGTTCAAAGAAGATGTGCCTGTGATAATGGGCATGAACATTCTACGAGAATTAGATCAGATAATGTTCACCAAACGGGGGTCAGGCTATTGGAAACAAGCTACTCTGCACAAACCTACTCAGAAAGCGTTTCAACGGCTGATCCGATTCTGTGGGACACAGAAAATTATCCCAGCACACCAGTCTGTGGGAACGATCCGAGCGCCAGGAAAAGCTACACTCACTATCTCCCTGGACAGGAGACCGTGTTGATGTTACGCGTGGGAACCTTCCGCAATCTTGAAGGTATGGAGGTGTTCAGAGAAACCGACGGCCCTAGGAGAGTTGGGTCAGGATGTCCTGGTGGCCCGAACACTGGGAGTGGTCCAGAATGGACAAGTACCCATAAAAGCTGTGAATATGGGACATCTAGAAGTTTCCTTGACGCCAGGAGTGGAACTGGCTCATGTGTACCTACATCGGGGAGAAGTATTGAGTCAGAGAGAAGTGACTCTAGCTCCGGTAGGTGATGCTGTTTGGACCCTGGCAGTTACTGCCAGTGTAGAAGAGATGCCGACCCCAGAATGGAATGGGAGAACTATCTTGGCGTGACGTACATTTGCCCGTCACGCCGATGACTTTGGCTGCACAGATGCTATCACACATGAGATACCGACGGGAAAGATATCGGCAGATTCCGCCCAAGTTGTACCAGGAAGTGAAAACATTGTTGAAACAGATGATAGATTCTGGAGTGGTGCGGGGTAGCCAGAGCCCTTGGGCCCCAGTGGTGCTTGTTAAGAAGAAGGATGGCACTATTCGGTTTTGTGTGGATTACCGGCGGTTGAATGCATGCACCGCACAAGACTCATATCCTCTGCCATGTATTGAGGAGTCTCTGACTGCTCTAGGATGAGCCAAATACTTCTCTACCTTGGACCTGGCGAGCGGGTACTGGCAAGTACCAGTGGCCAAGCAAGACAAGGCAAAGACGGCGTTCATACTCCAGTCCCCATGGGACTATTCAAATTCAACAGGATGCCATTTGGGCTGACTAATGCCCTGGGGACCTTCCAGCGGCTGATGGAGAGATGCCTTGGAGACCTGAATTTTGAAGCCTCTTTGATATACCTGGACGATATCATCGTATACTCTGCTACTTTTCAAGAACACCTGAATCGGCTAGGGCAGGTACTCGAGCTGCGTTCCCATGGCCTGAAGGTAAAGCCAAAGAAGTGTAATCTCTTCAAGAGGAAGATCGAGTACTTGGGCCATAGGGCGTCCCAAGATGGAGTGTTGCCGTCCCAAGACAAAGTGGGCTGTTTCACCGCAAAAGATAGCGGGCCCTCTGAATGAGTTGTTGAGAGGAATGGCTGGGCAGAGCCAAAATATTCCCTGGGGGCAGATGCAGGAAGAGGCCTTACAGGACCTGAAAGAAGCTCTGACTTTGGCCCCCATATTGGCTTATGCTGACTTTGATAAACCATTTCTCTTATCTACTGATGGCAGTCTCTACGGACTCGGGGCAGTCCTGTCGCAGGTACAAGATGGACATGAGAGGGTGATCGCCTACGCCAGTAGATCCTTGCGAGAGACAGAGCGAAACCCCCACAACTACAGTTCCTTCCGGCTAGAACTCCTTGCCCTGGTGTGGGCCATGACGGAGAAGTTTGCAGGATATTTGACAGGAGCTAAGATCTTTGTACGGACTGATAACAATCCCCTGGCCCATCTGGACACTGCCAAGTTGGGAGCCCTGGAGCAACGGTGGGCAGCTCGCCTTGCAAAATATGACTTCTCAATTTGCTACCGTTTCTCCACGGAGAACGCTAATGCGGACGGCCTGTTGAGGGTTACTTTTGAGACCCCAATAGGGGATGTCGATGAACAAAAAGAAGAAGATGAAACTCTGGATTTCCGCAAGTTCGCTCTGCCCACAGTTGCGGCACAGACAAGTGGGGAGGCCCGAAAGCTACCCAAGGCATTGAGGAGGACTAATGAGGACTGCGGACGATTTAAGGATGAAGATGTTGGACTGCGGCAGATGAAAAGCTGGGTAACCCAACGAAGGAAGCCCAACAAAGTAGTAAGGGCTGAACTGGATGCCGAGATCAAGTCCGTTCTACATCAATGGGACAGACTGGAAATGCATGGAGCTGTTCTGTACCGCAAGTGGCAACAGCCCAATGACCTAGAGGCGAGGTGGCAAGTAGTCATACCCGGAAGTGTGGCATGTGAGATAGCCAAAGAAGCCCATGAATTTGGAGCTCACTTCTGGCCCGCCAAGACTTACCAGTGGCTGCAGCGTTATGTGTATTGTCCGCGACTGGAGGCCGTGGTGGAGGAACTTTGCCGACAGTGTCCAGTGTGTGAACTCACTAAAAGCACGAAACAGAGGGCACCCCTCCAGTCCATACAGACCAAAGAACCGCTGGAATTATTGATGATAGACTACCTCCTCGTGGGACAATCATCAAGAGGTCCACAGTACTGCCTGGTCATGGTTGACTACTTCTCCAAGTTTGCAGTAGTCTCCCCAACTCAGGATCAGACGGCTGAGTCCGCAGCACGCGCTATCTGTCAGGATTTCATCCGGGTCTATGGGTGTCCAAAGCGGATCCACTCAGATCAAGTGGCGTGTTTTCAAGGGAAAGTAATGGAGGAGCTACACAGACTATACAGTATTGAAAAATCCAGAACGACCCCCTATCATCCCCAAGGGAATGGGGCCTGTGGGCGCTTCAACCGGACGCTGCTACAAATGCTGAGAACGCTAGAGGAAGACAAGAGGGCACACTGGCCTGATTACCTGCCGGAACTAGTTTGGGCCTACAATAATCGGGTCCATACCATCACCGGTTACACCCCGTATATGTTACTGTTTGAGAGAGCTGGTAGAGAAATCGTTGAATTGAACCTGGAACCTGGAGCGATCAACCACCTCATGGGTGAAAGAACACCGTCAGCAACTCCAGACCATCCGCCGTTTGGCAGGCCAGCGGTTAAAAGAGAGAACTCATATGGACCTTCCTCCAGTCCAGGAGGTGCCACTGAAGCCTGGAGACCGGGTCCCGGTAAGAGAGAAACGCACCAGAGGCAAATTGAGTGAGCGTTGGGAAGTAAAGCCATACAAAGTGATCAAGAGAGTGTACCCTAATGGTCCGGTTTACGAAGTGCAAGTTGAAAATGAGGAGTTTGCTTCACAGACTTTACATAGGAATATGCTACGTCAATGCCGGTCCGCAGATTCTGCACCTATTTAGAGAACACCTTCTCCTCCTGCCCCATACCCAAAATGTTATCTCAGATGGAAACGAATGTGAAGACTGGTGGACCGTTCCTGACACTGCGGAAGGTCCCCAGGCCATAGGTGATGAGGCTCCTGCTACAGAACCAGTACCGTCTCGCAGTGAGGAGGAACCCGCGACCATACCCAGATCTCCTGCTGTAATGGAAGAGCCCAGGTTAACAACTCCCAGTGGAGAAAGTCAGGTCTTAGCAGATAGTCAAGACCTCCGGAGATCCAGTAGGTCTACTGCAGGGGTTCCACCAAACAGGTACGCTGATGATGATTTAATTTGGTCTGCCTGTAGGTATTGTAGGTATTGTGGACAATGTTGTACTGCCGTTTAAATGTTTCATTAACCCCTTTGTTTTCCATGGACTATATAGCAAGGCCGAGGACCGCCACCTTTAAGTGGGGAGGCATATAAGAGGCAGCCCTGAATCAACCAGCAGCATTTCCAGCACTTATATCTATGCAGACTATCATGTTTCCCTCCGGCCCCCAGAGGCCACTGTGACTAAACAGAAACCTGAGTTGTGCTGGCCAGAGGCTAAGAAAGAGTTAAGAAGTTTTTCCCGGCTTGTTCCAGAAGTTGCTGGGGGCCTTGCTGAGATAACAGGGAGAGATGGACTGCTGAGAGATAACTGTAAAGACTGTAGCAGCAGGAGGCTATATTAGCTGAGATTTTCCTGACAGCTGTGGAGCTGCACACAGAGGACTTCATTGTGTGTTCCAGAGGAGTAAGACCGTGTGTAGAGACCAGTACAAGCTGGATCCTTCCTGCCAGAGCTGGAACTAGGCGGAGATCTGCATCTGTGGTGACCAGAGAGAGAAAGACAGCCAAGCAAGCGACCGGACCTGGATCCAGACTGCACATTATTGTACCCAGGAGAATCTGCAGAACTTTGAGTGGCACCAGGAGAATCTGCAGAACTGTGAGTGGCACCGGTGCTTTTCTGTGATAGGTTATAGAGTCAGGGACTTAGTCAGTGCGCTGTAGAAGCATCCCATGGGTAGCAGGGCTAGACAGGAAATTGGTAGTGAGAGTAGCTTGCAAGCTGACTGCTTACTGTTTAGCTCATTCTGTGTATATGCAAAACTCCATTGCCATTGTTGTTGATTTATGTTCACCTGTTAATACCATTCCTGTCTTTGTCCCATTGTGCCGCTGATGCGGTGGTACTGTATTGTTACTCAGGTTTTCCGGCAGTTTCATTTTGCTCCTTAAAAAAGCAGTTTTTTTGCTTCAGTCTCCTTGTCCACTGTACTTTACTTGAATCCTGCTTTGTGGTCTCTCCCTCCTCTGACCACTACACAATGGTAGTTCTTGGAAGTCTAGATAAACCAATGTCAGACATTTCTAGCCATGAGACATGTATTACCCTGCTGGAAGATCCCATTTGCCCCAGGGAATGCAGTCGGTTCCCCGCATAAGTGCTGGGTTTCATCCAGACAAAACTGGTGCATGCACAGTTTTGTCCAGGCGAAACCTGACACTCATGCCAGATCCCATTATAGTGAATGGCTCTGGCAGTGCATGGCAGTATCTGGTTAGGCTGGATAAAGTGAACTTTAGTAGGATGTTTCTTTGCCGGAACAGCCTGCCAGATAGATTTACCATGTGTGAAATTAGCCTGTAATGTTTGTGATCATTATTATATCTCTGAAATCTAAGGAGATATACCATAATATTGGGAATAGCATATTCAATCTGATTTTTATGCACGTCTAGTTGGATATGTGAGTAATCATGAAGTTACTTAATGCATAAATCTTATCAATAAATATTACCACAATATTATAACCATAAACCTTTCAATACCTAAAATATCAAACTAATGTCAGCAATGTGTAATTTGAAAACTCTCTTTCCATATATTGCTCCCTTAAAAGGTTTACTACTTTTATTCAGCTTTTAAAGTTAGAATGTACCTGCTATATTTTTCTAAATGGTATTATCCAGTAATGTGATTTTTCATTGATGCCCTTAAGCAAAATTAATCTCCTGTTTATTTAAGATAAACTGACATTTTGATTTTATTGCATTCATTTGACTACACATAACAAAATAATTTCCTGAATTTCTTTATAAAAGTTAAAGTTTTTATCACTTTTAGTGGGTAGATCGCTACTAAAATTATTTTTTATATACAGTGCATGTCTTTTAGCTTCTTATTGATTAAGATTGCAGCTATTTTTTGCATTTAAATACTGTATGTTTTATATTATTATGCCTACTTTGTCTTGGCTTGTACACTACAACACAGGTCTGTATATCAATGTGGATTAAAATTATTTACATGTCTTAAAAAAGTTGAAAATTTTCAAAATTTGAATTTCTCCACTTTCAAGACAGACAGACATGCTTCAGGGTTAATAGTTAACATTTAACATATGTCTCCTTTATGTTGGTACTCAAATAAAACAATAGCTGATCTTAAGGAGACCAGCTACAGAAAACACTGTGTAGCCTCATTTAAGAGTCTCAACACAGCAATCCAAAGTGCAAAGCTCCCTGGGAAACAGTAATATGCAAAATAACTGTGGATCCCCAGTTATGGGTCTTTAACACTGTGAAAGCCAGATATCTCTCAAAGGAAGTAAAACCAAACAAAGGGGTGTCCCCATTACAGAGATCACCAAATCCACCATATTAAGTGGCCCCTATGTCAAGATCCCGCTCTTTTACAAGCTTTAAGGATGTGACGGGGAAGACCTGCCAGTTATCCATCCACAGCCAACTGTTTCAGGGTGTTGCCCCCTCATCAGTGTGGAGTAGGATTCTGGCTAACCGGGAGCAATGCCTTGGAGACTACTCAAACAAAACAATAGCTGATCTTAAGGAGACCAGCTACAGAAAACACTGTGGAGCCTCATTTAAGAGTCTCAACACAGCAATCCAAAGTGCAAAGCTCCCTGGGAAACAGATTATAAGCTTGTAAAAGAGCAGGATCTTGACATAGGGGCCATTTAATATAGTGGATTTGGTGATCTCTGTAATGGGGACACCCTTTTGCTTAGTTTTCCTTCCTTTGAGTGATATCTGGCTTTCACTGTGTTGAAGACCCATAACTGGGCCTCCACAGTTATTTTGCATTTTACTGTTTCCCAGGGAGCTTTGCACTTTGGATTGCTGTGTTGAGACTCTTAAATGAGGCTCCACAATGTTTTCTGTAGCTGGTCTCCTTAAGATCAGCTATTGTTTTGTTTGAATAGTCTTCAAGGCATTGCTCTCGGTTAGCCAGAATCCTACTCCACACCTAACACCCCGAAGCAGCTGGCTGTGCATGGATAACTGGCTTAGGTATTCCCCGTCACATCCTTAAAGCTTGTAAAAGAGTAGGGTCTTGACATAGGGGCCACTTAATATGGTGGATTTGGTGATCTCTGTAATAGGGACACCCCTTTGCTTGGTTTTCACTGTGTTGAAGACCCATAATGGGCTCCACATTTATTTTGCATATTCCTTTATGTTGGTAGCATTTTTTAAAGTACTTTTACTTTTTGGGGATGTAACTTTTAAGTTAGCAGCAATTTTTCAAATTTGCAAGAAAGTTTCCCAAACCTAGTTTTATGATACCAATTCACTGCACCCCCAAAAGACCTTGCTAGGTGCTAGGAGTTTCACAGAGATTAATGTAAAATGGAGGTAAAATTAAATAATACAATTTTTTCAGGTTTTCAATTTTCTTTCAATCGTTTTTTATTGAGTGTTTTCAGCAAAATTACATTGTATACATCATCTGTTCGATTGTTCATAACGAGGATGAATGCATAGATAGTCATAGATGATGATACAGCAGGTATTGTAACATTTTTATCTAAATAAAGTGTAACAAATTTAAACAAAATAAAACATTGCCAAACATAGCAGTTATATCAGATGTTTCTAAATTGCTAAGTCTTGTGGGTGATTCATGTTCTGGGACATAGTTAATAGCCAGTTTTCTTACTGGCGAGTAAACTTATCCACATTATGTTTCCTGTAGGCCATTATTTTCTCATACATACAGTTATTGTGTACTTTGGTTAAGTTATCAGCTATCGTAGGGATGTTGGCAGATTTCCAATACCTGGTGATTGCCAGTTTCGTTGCCAAAAATAGGTGGGCCACTGGGACTCGGCTCCAAGCCGGTATGGTGTATATAGCCATGGAAAAGAGAGTCGAGTATGCAGATTTTTGAATAGCGAACCCACAGAATCTGGAGGCCACTTTGAATTTCTCTGACCATATCTGTAGCACTAAGGGGCACGTCCAAAGGATATATAGCAAGGTACCAGATTTCCACAACCATGCCAGCAAAGATTCTGCTCAGTTTATCAGGGGTATAGTACCATCTTAGCATGTCTTGATAGCAGCCTCAAATAGAGAGGTGCTACGGAAGGTTGCAGAAATAAATTTAAATATTGCTATCCATTCTACGTCAGATATATTCCCTTGTAGTTCTCTATTCCATGCTAGGACTGGGGCGGTTTTAGAGAAAGTGGATTTAGAGCTTAAGGCTACATATAATGGTCCGATGCCCAACTTAATATCAGGTCATGTTGGGGAGGTCCACAACTCAAAAATCTCTCTATAGGCAACCACCAGGTGTGATTATTTAGATTGCAGAAGGTGCCGAATGTGCAAATATTTTTTAAGAAATCCCCTCTGGGCATTCTTGAATTCTGTTTGGAGTTTGGTAAAGGTCTTTATGGCATCTTTTTTTATAAAATTGGCTCAGAGGTTGGATACCTAAAGAGTGCCAGAGGGTTAGATCTGTATTAGGTAGATGTAGTTCCACTAACTGTTGTGGGGACACCTCCAGCAGAGAGAAAGGCTGATGTATACTTCTTTGATGGAACATACGCCAGTGGTGGACTAAAGCCTGTAACACAGCTGGCAGAGGTGGCAGTTTGAGCTGGGAGACACTGAGACTGTTTATAAGTAGAGTTTTAAGATGCTTGGTAGAAGCGAGTGAGGACTCAATTTGCACCCAGGGAGTATGGGCATCTGCTGTCTACCATTTCTTCAACGCCTGAGTCTGGGTGGCCAAAAAGTAATCCCTCAAATCTGGAAGACGGTGCCCTCCTTTAGTTTTAGGTTTTATGAGAATGCCTGCGGCAATCTGAAGTTTACTCCCTGACCACACAAAGTTGTTAAGTAGGCCTTGTGCTTTCCTGAAAAAGTGGTTGGGGACTATGATAGGGACCATCCTAAATAAGAATAAAAGCTTTGATTAAAGATTAACATTTGAAATGTTGCAATGCGGCCTACCCAGGAAACTTCATATTTGCTATATAAAGTAGTGTCGTGTTTGATGATGTCTAATAAAGGAAGGTAGTTTATGAGGTATAGACTGGACATCACAGGTGGTATGGCGACTCCCAGGTATTGTATACTGTCCTGTCTCCAATCAAAAGGGAAGTCTTGCTGTAAGGATTTTAATAAGTGGTCTGGGATATTCAGTGAGAGGATCTGGGATTTAGTTTCATTGACCTTGTAGTATGACAGGCATCCATATTCTTTGATGAGGGAGAGTGCTGCTGGTAGGGCAGTCTGAGGGGACGAGAGTTTCAGGAGTACATCGTCCCCATACAGAGATATGCAGTGATGATTTCTTCCTATTTGAATGCCAGTGATGTCTGAGAGGAGTCTAATAGCCTGAGCTAGAGGTTCAATTCCTAAGAAGAAAATCAAGGGCGAGAGAGGGCACCCTTGTCGAGTGGCATTTGTTAAAGAGAATGAGGATGACAAGGCTCCATTTATAAACACTCTTGCTGAAGGCTTAGAGTAAAGGGCCCGTATAGCAGTAATAACCTCTCCCAAGCCCATTGTTCCCAACACTGAGAAGGCGATCGACCAGCTTAGGCGGTTGAATGCCTTCTCTGTATCGAGGGTCACCAACAATGCACCATCACCCCTACGGTTAATATAATCCACCAGGTTCAAGGTCTGACGGGTATTATCTATGATTTGTCTCCGCTTAATAAATCCCGTCTGATTGGCATCTATTAGGAGTGGTAGGATGTTTGATAGTCTAATTGCTAGAATCTTGGCGTAGATTTTTAAATCTGTGTTTAAAAGGGATATGGGTCTAAAATTCTGGGGTCTGTCTGGGGATATGACAGGTATTGGTAGGGTGACTATAGAGGCTGTCAGCAACTCATCTGGGAAAGACCCATCTTGAAATGCTGTTTTGTATACTGGTAGTAGGCGGGGTAAAATTTGGTCTTGAAATGTTTTGCAGTATATGTTAGATAAGCCGTCAGGGCCCAGGGACTTATGAAGGGGAAGGGAGGAGATGGTTTTAGCAATTTCTAGATGGCTAATTGTCATGGTCTTACCTTCTTGCTGTTCTCCTTCGTTTGACATGTGCTGGCGGCCATCTTGGTTTCTGGGTTTCTTGTAGCCTCCAACCCTGCGGCTTCTCCTTCCCACTGGGAGGAGCTGGATGCCTAGCTCATATATATAGGAGGTCTGTGGCTTCAGTTCCTTGCTTGGTCCTCCTGTGTTCACATGCTTCTAAGACTGCTGCTGCTTCTGGTTCCTGATCCTGGCTTCGTCTGACTACCCTGCTGGTTCCTGATCCAGGCTTCGTCTGACTACCCTTCTGGTTCCTGACCTCTGGCTTCGCAAGACCCTGCTTCGGTTTAGCCATCCGTTTGGACTTTTGCCTTACAGCTTGATTTCCAATAAAGCCTCCTTATTTCCACTTATCTCTTGTTGTACGTCTGGTTCATGGTTCCTTGACATTAGGACCAAGCCATGAATTCTGACGGTACAGGGCCATCCTCGCTACCTACGCTGGTTGCCAGACTTGATCAGCAGGATCACCTGTTGGGTCGGTTCGCCGTGGCGTTGCAAACCCTGCTTGAACGCACGGCTCATTTAGCTTTCGTTGCCGATGGGTCGGTTGTCGCTCCTGGGCCCGCTCCTACTGCCGCTCCGGTTGTTGCGCCAGAGTCTACCCCGACACCTGTTGCTGCGCCTGCGGTGTTTCGGGGTATGACCAGTTCTGCCCCCCTTCCACAGCGCTTTGGGGGAGAGCCAACTCAGTGCCGAGGTTTCCTTAACCAGGTGGGCATTTATTTCGAGTTGCTGCCACATGCCTTTCCTACTGAGAGATCAAAGGTGGGCTTCTTGATCTCGCTGCTCTCGGACAAGGCCTTGGCCTGGGCCAGCCCTTTATGGGAGAACAACAATCCGGTGGTTGCCGAGTTTTCCGGTTTTGTTGCTTCTCTTCGGAAGGTATTCGATGTGCCGGCTCGTGCCGCCTCTGCTGCGAAGCTCCTTATGTCCATCAGACAGGGTTCACAATCCGTAGCTGAATACGCCATTAAGTTTCGTACCCTGGCAGCAGAGGTGGGCTGGAATAATGAGGCTCTGGTCGCTGCTTTCTCTCATGGTCTCTCGGATGCCTTGAAGGATGAGGTTGCAGCTAAGGACCTACCAGTGAAGCTCGAGTCCCTTATTTCTTTCGTGATTTTGATTGACACCAGACTCAGGGAGAGACCTTCCTTTAAGGAGAGCCTGCGGAGGTCTTCTAACAGATTGGCGCCTACGTTTGCTGTCCCACCCGTGCCTCCCTCTCCTCCCACGCCTCCTGGGGATGACTTGTCTGGGGGTGAACCCATGCAGCTGGGGTTTGCTCGCCTGTCCGAGGGGGAGAGGGTACTCCGGAGACGCGAGGGCCGATGCATGTACTGTGGTCTCGGTGGGCATTTTCGGTTGGCATGCCCGAACCGTCCGGGAAACGCTCGCACCTGAGATCCTGTCGGGGGCAGATCTTGGGTGGAGTCTCCTCGTCCCCGGTTTCCCGTGTTGACAAACCACTGATCACTGTTGTCCTCTCCTGGGTCGGGGGCTCGGTGACGACCCAGGCGTTGGTGGACTCTGGTGCTGGTGGTTTGTTCATTGATAGTGTGTTCGCTGCCGCCAATTCCATTCCTCTGCAGCCTCGAGGTTCCCCACTGGCTCTTGAGGCGATAGACGGCAGACCCCTTCTGCCGCCACACGTGACTCAGGAGACTCTTCCAGTGGGGATGGCCATTGGTGCCGTTCACAGAGAGTCGGTCTGTCTCCAGGTTATTTCGTCTCCACACTACTCGGTGGTCTTGGGGTACCCCTGGCTCCAGAAGCATAATCCGACTTTCGATTGGAGATCGGCCGAGATCCTCTCGTGGTCACCGCAGTGTGGGGCTAGTTGCATCCATGGGCCTGTCAAGTTGCTGTGTACTTCCTCGGACTCTCTGTTGCCTCCTGAATACGAGGAGTACCGGGATGTATTCGATAAGGTGCGTGCGGTTGCCCTACCTCCGCACCGCCCATACGATTGTGCCATAGAGTTACAATCTGGTGCCGTTCCTCCTCGTGGCAAAGTCTATCCACTGTCGGTAGCGGAGAATGAGGCCATGGAGGAGTACGTGAGGGAGGCGCTTTCACGCGGACACATTCGCAAATCCTCGTCCCCGGCAGGGGCTGGATTTTTCTTTGTGAAAAAGAAGGGCGGTGAGTTGAGGCCTTGCATCGATTACAGGGGTCTCAATCGCATCACGATCAAGAACGCTTACCCGATACCCTTGATTTCCGAGCTGTTCGATCGCCTCAAAGGGGCCACGGTCTTTACCAAACTCGACCTGAGGGCGGCATATAACCTGGTAAGGATCAAGGCGGGCGATGAGTGGAAGACCGCGTTTAACACCAGGACCGGTCATTATGAATCCTTGGTTATGCCCTTTGGGTTGTGCAATGCGCCCGCAGTCTTCCAGGAATTCATCAACGATGTTTTCCGTGACCTGTTGCAGCAGTGTGTGGTGGTCTATTTGGATGACATCTTGGTATATTCTGAATCCATGTAGGCCCACATTCTGGATGTCAGACGAGTGTTGCAACGGTTACGAGAGAACAAGCTGTTCGGTAAGCTTGAGAAATGCGAATTTCACCAATCCCAGGTAACCTTCCTAGGTTACATCATTTCCGCTGAGGGGTTCTCCATGGATCCTGAGAAGGTTTCGGCTGTCTTACAGTGGCCCCAGCCCAGTGGTCTTCGTGCCCTGCAGCGCTTTTTGGGCTTCACCAATTATTATCGGAAGTTCATCAGGGACTTTTCCATGCTAGCCAAGCCTCTCACGGATCTGACCAGGAAGGGCAGTAATCCCCAGGTCTGGCCGCTCGAGGCCATCCGAGCTTTTGAGGCTCTAAAGTCCGCCTTTGTGTCGGCTCCGATTCTGTCGCATCCCAACCCTGGGTTGCCTTTTGTCCTCGAGGTGGACGCGTCTGAGACGGGAGTAGGCGCCCTCCTGTCTCAGCGTAGAACACCAGAGGGTCCTCTGCTTCCTTGTGGGTTTTACTCCCGGAAACTGTCTTCCGCAGAGTGCAACTATCAGATTGGTGACAGGGAGTTATTGGCCATCGTGCAGGCCCTTAAAGAATGGAGGCACTTGCTCGAGGGCTCGGTGGTTCCGGTTCTCATCCTGACGGACCACAAGAATCTGACCTACCTCTCTGAGGCCAAGAGATTGACACCACGTCAGGCCAGATGGGCTCTGTTCTTGTCACGTTTTAATTACGTGGTCTCCTACCTACCCGGTTCCAAGAACATCAGAGCGGATGCCTTATCACGGCAGTACTCCGAGCTGTCCGGGGAGGAGTCGATTCCGACTTCGGTCATACCTCCGAATCAGATCCTGGCCGCTATTCGCACCAGCCTGACCTCTCCCCTGGGTGAGCAGATTTTGGCGGCTCAATCTGGTGCTCCCTCTGGGAGACCCAACGGCAGATGTTTTGTGCCTGAGGAGTTGCGCACTCGGTTGTTGCGAACCTACCATAACTCCAAGGCCGCGGGGCATCCTGGAAAGAATCAGCTGTCCTGGGCTGTTTCACGTCTGTTCTGGTGGCCTTCTCTACGTTCCGACATCGCCGCATATGTAGCGGCATGCTCCGTTTGTGCCCAGAGTAAGTCCCCTCGGCACCTTCCGTTGGGCCTTTTGCAACCCATAGCCACCGGGGAGCGTCCATGGTCACACCTGGGGATGGATTTCATTGTGGACCTCCCTGCATCCCGAGGCCATACGGTCATTCTCATGATTGTGGATCGGTTTTCCAAAATGTGCCACTGTGTTCCTCTCAAGAAGTTACCCTCTGCACAAGAGTTGGCCTCGATTTTTGCCAGGGAGGTCTTCCGGTTGCACAGTTTGCCCAAGGAGATTGTGTCGGATCGGGGGAGTCAGTTTGTGTCCAGGTTCTGGTGCGCCTTTTGCTCCCAGTTGGGGATTCGTCTCTCTTTCTCCTCGGCCTACCACCCTCAGTCCAATGGGGCCGCAGAACGATCCAATCAGGCCTTGGAGCAATTCCTTCGTTGCTATGTCTCCGATCACCAAGACAATTGGGTTGACCTCCTGCCTTGGGCTGAGTTTGCCAGGAACACGGCGGTGAACTCTTCCTCTGGGACGTCTCCCTTCATGGCCAATTATGGGTTCCAACCTGCCGTGTTACCGGAGGTATTCTCTCCCCAGGATATTCCGGCTGTGGAGGATCACCTTTCCGTCCTACGTGCTTCTTGGGTACAGATCCAGAGGTCCCTTGAGGTCTCTGCGCAGCGCCAGAGACTCCAGGCTGATCGCAGACGAGCGCCCGCTCCTTCCTACCAGGTTGGAGACCGTGTATGGTTGTCCACCCGCAACCTCAACCTTCGAGTGCCCACTCCCAAGCTGGCGCCTCGCTTTGTTGGTCCCTTCCGAGTGCTTTGCAGGGTAAACCCGGTAGCCTATGCCCTTGCGCTTCCTCCTGGCATGCGGATCTCCAACGTGTTTCATGTCTCCCTGTTGAAGCCACTGGTGTGTAATCGTTTCACTTCCTCGGTTCCTCGGCCTCGTCCGGTCCAAGTGGGCAATCGTGAGGAGTATGAGGTGAGCAATATCCTGGACTCACGCCTGGTCCGCGGTCGGGTGCAGTTTTTGGTCCATTGGCGTGGATATGGTCCAGAGGAGCGTTCCTGGGTTCCCTCCGCAGATGTCCATGCCCCTGCCTTGCTCCGAGCCTTCCACGCACACTTCCCTCAGAAACCGTTCTTTACTCTGCGGAGGAGGGGCCCTTGAGGGGGAGGTACTGTCATGGTCTTACCTTCTTGCTGTTCTCCTTCGTTTGACATGTGCTGGCGGCCATCTTGGTTTCTGGGTTTCTTGTAGCCTCCAACCCTGCGGCTTCTCCTTACCACTGGGAGGAGCTGGATGCCTAGCTCATATATATAGGAGGTCTGTGGCTTCAGTTCCTTGCTTGGTCCTCCTGTGTTCACATGCTTCTAAGACTGCTGCTGCTTCTGGTTCCTGATCCAGGCTTCGTCTGACTACCCTGCTGGTTCCTGATCCTGGCTTCGTCTGACTACCCTGCTGGTTCCTGATCCTGGCTTCGTCTGACTACCCTGCTGGTTCCTGATCCAGGCTTCGTCTGACTACCCTTCTGGTTCCTGACCTCTGGCTTCGCAAGACCCTGCTTCGGTTTAGCCATCCGTTTGGACTTTTGCCTTACAGCTTGATTTCCAATAAAGCCTCCTTATTTCCACTTATCTCTTGTTGTACGTCTGGTTCATGGTTCCTTGACACTAATGGGGTGAGACAGTAAGTCCCTCTGGTGAGTAGACAGGAGCGGGAGATTTAAGTTCTCTAAGTAGGAGTTAATTTCAAAGGGTGATGCTATCTGTAGCGTGGGAGAGTCTCTAAGATTATATTGTGCCAAATAGTATTCAGCAAACTGGTCAGCCATGGCTTTCGGGTCATAGATCTTGCTACCATTAGTGAGGTGCATAAGGTAGGGAATTCTTGCTTTCGCTGCTCTCATTTTTAGGCAACAGGCTAACAGTTTCCAAGCCTTGTCTTGTGAGTAATAACAGGCTTTAGTAGCTCTCAAGTTCTTTTCATAAGTGAAAAGAAGGCATTCTAAGTTGTGTCCTGAGAGAGTGGATTTGAGTCGCTCTTTCTGAAGAAAAAGAAGATTTGTTTAGTGATTCTAGGGAGTTAAGTTGGGTAAGTATAGTATGCATTCTCTGTTCTCTGTTTTTTTGCTTGATAGCCCAGTTTAATTAATATGCCTTGAATATATGCCTTGTGGGCATTTCATAAGCAGTGGGGGCTGGAAACTGAACCCTCGTTTAGCTCAAAGTACTCTGTCACAGCTTTCTCTAATTCTGTTTTATAACCTGGATTAAAGATAATGTAGGTGCTACAACACCAAAGAGAGTCCCTGGTGTTATATGTTTCCTGTATAGAAAGGAACCACTTGATCGTCTCAACGGTAAAATGTGTGGCCAGCTGGAGAAGTGATCTGCTAACCAAAATTAAGTCTATGTGAGAGTAAGTACAGGTCCTTCTAAAAAAATTAGCATATTGTGATAAAGTTCATTATTTTCTGTAATGTACTGATAAACATTAGACTTTCATATATTTTAGATTCATTACACACAACTGAAGTAGTTCAAGCCTTTTATTGTTTTAATATTGATGATTTTGGCATACAGCTCATGAAAACCCCAAATTCCTATCTCAAAAAATTAGAATATCATGAAAAGGTTCTCTAAACGAGCTAATAACCTAATCATCTGAATCAACTAATTAACTCTAAACACCTGCAAAAGATTCCTGAGGCTTTTAAAAACTCCCAGCCTGGTTCATTACTCAAAACCGCAATCATGGGTAAGACTGCCGACCTGACTGCTGTCCAGAAGGCCATCATTGACACCCTCAAGCAAGAGGGTAAGACACAGAAAGAAATTTCTGAACGAATAGGCTGTTCCCAGAGTGCTGTATCAAGGCACCTCAGTGGGAAGTCTGTGGGAAGGAAAAAGTGTGGCAGAAAACGCTGCACAACGAGAAGAGGTGACCGGACCCTGAGGAAGATTGTGGAGAAGGACTGATTCCACTGCGGAAGCAGTGGACTGAGTCTGGAGTAGAAACATCCAGAGCCACCGTGTACAGGCGCGTGCAGGAAATGGGCTACAGGTGCCGCATTCCCCAGGTCAAGCCACTTTTGAACCAGAAACAGCGGCAGAAGCGCCTGACCTGGGCTACAGAGAAGCAGCACTGGACTGTTGCTCAGTGGTCCAAAGTACTTTTTTCGGATGAAAGCAAATTTTGCATGTCATTCGGAAATCAAGGTGCCAGAGTCTGGAGGAAGACTGGGGAGAGGGAAATGCCAAAATGCCTGAAGTCCAGTGTCAAGTACCCACAGTCAGTGATGGTCTGGGGTGCCATGTCAGCTGCTGGTGTTGGTCCACTGTGTTTTATCAAGGGCAGGGTCAATGCAGCTAGCTATCAGGAGATTTTGGAGCACTTCATGCTTCCATCTGCTGAAAAGCTTTATGGAGATGAAGATTTCATTTTTTAGCACAACCTGGCACCTGCTCACAGTGCCAAAACCACTGGTAAATGGTTTACTGACCATGGTATTACTGTGCTCAATTGGCCTGACAACTCTCCTGACCTGAACCCCATAGAGAATCTGTGGGATATTGGGAAGAGAAAGTTGAGAGACGCAAGACCCAACACTCTGGACGAGCCTAAGGCCGCTATCGAAGCATCCTGGGCCTCCATAACACCTCAGCAGTGCCACAGGCTGATTGCCTCCATGCCACGCCGCATTGAAGCAGTCATTTCTGCAAAAGGATCACCGACCAAGTATTGAGTGCATAACTGAACATAATTATTTGAAGGTTGACTTTTTTTGTATTAAAAACACTTTTCTTTTATTAGTCGGATGAGATATGCTAATTTTTTTAGATAGGAATTTTGGGTTTTCATGAGCTGTTTGCCAAAATCATCAATATTAAAACAATAAAAGGCTTGAACTACTTCAGTTGTGTGTAATGAATCTAAAATATATGAAAGTCTAATGTTTATCAGTACATTACAGAAAATAATGAACTTTATCACAATATGCTAATTTTTTTAGAAGGACCTGTATTATGCACAGGCGAAAAGAAAGAGTAGCCCCACTCAGATGCGTGATGGATCCTCCAAATGTCACACAGCTCATCGCGTCTAAATAGGGAGTTTAAGGTAGGGTACGACTTCCTATTGCTAGTTGTGGAATGCATCTCAGCATCAGTTACTATATTAAAGTCACTAAAGACTATGAGGTGGCCTTGTCGCATTTTTGTCGTTTTGGCCATCACATTATTGAGAAAGTACAGCTGGTGTTTGTTTGGAGCATAGATAGCTACTATAGTATATGTGATATTATTCATAGTACATATTAAGATAATAAATCTGCAGTTTTTTTTCAATATATCTTTATTGAAGAATTTTGTCATATATCCAAAGAAAACATTGATCAAAGGAATCATATATAATACCCGTACATCGGGTCATGTTATAATAGCGTACATTGTTCTCAGGAGCAAGACAGCGGTATGCACTCCAATGAATACATCTATAGGACAGTCTGCTATAACATTACTACATTGCAGTGGCAATGTTTAACAAAGTAAACAAGAGAAGTAACCCAAAAGTAGAAAAGAAGAAAAGAAAGTGGCAGAGCTTGTATTGCAGACCAAGGCTAAGAGATGTACATCCTAGAAATCTAACAGCGCGAACAGTTTGGCTCGTTACCATATGACACTTGTGTACAGAGGCTGTATATGTCAACTCGTCAGGCATTGGGTGGGTTGGTCCACTGCGCCCATTCCCTATCAAACCTGTGTAATGCGAAACCTTTGTGTGCAATCATTTTTTCAAATGACCTAGTAGTGTCTACTGAGTTAATGATTTCTTGAATAGTCGGAATTGTTGGGCTTCTCCAGTACCTAGTTATGGCCAACTTCGTGGCCAGGAACAGGTGCATAGCAATGATCCTAAATTTATATGGGATCTCCATAATATTAACAAAGAGTTAGGCCAGAGCCGGGTCACTATCTAGCTCGCGGCCTGTTACCTTTGCAACCAGTTGGAAAATGCTAGCCCATAAATCTTTCAATAGAGGACAGCTCCAGAAAATATGCATGAGGGACCCCCTACCACCACATCCCCTCCAGCACAGTGGCTCTAAGCCAGGGTAGATGCGGCTCAGTCTCAAAGGGGTAAAATACCATCTGAGTAAGGTTTTCGAGTAAGCTTCCAGATGAGATACGCATTTCAGCCGTTTAGTCGCAAAAGTTATAGCTGCGGACCACTGCGCTGGGGGTATATCGCGACCCAGATCATGCTCCCAAGAGGTAATGGGAGTGGATTTTACAAAGGAATTTTTGTTGCCCAGAAACGTATAGACAGGGCGTATTCCCTTCCACTTGGAAAGTTTCATATTCCACTGATTCAGGAGCTCAGCATGTGAGTGTACCAAGAGCGTAGGATTAGTAGCTAATAGGTGGCGAATCCTCAGATATTTATAGAAGTCACTTTTATGTATCTTGAAACGGTTTTGCAGATTCTCGAAGGAATCAAGACCCTCCAGGTGGAGCAGATCAGCAACCGTTGCTACCCCTCCAATCCTCCATCCCTCAAGAGAGAGATCAGGAATGAGGCATTGCAACGCCTCTATTGGTGTGACCTTTGCTATAGAAGCGGTAGTTCCATGACCACCACCATGATACCTTTTCCAGGCTTTCAAAGAGGTGGAAAGTAAATATGGGAGGGAATGTGACGGTATCTCTTTGAAAAGGGAAGCTAACAGTAATGCCTTCAAATTATGGGTTGGGGCAAGGGTCTGCTCAATGTGGACCCAATGTTTGAGGTTATCAGTGGCCCACCATTCCTTGAGTTGGTGCACCCTAGTAGCTAAATAGTAATCGTAAATGTTTGGGAGGTTCAAGCCTCCCACTTTCTTAAATTTGCACATTATAGACTTAGCAATGCGGGTGGGCCTCTCTTCCAGATAAACTTATTCAGTAGTTTGTTGACAGTAATGAAAAAGGAGTTGGGAAGATCCAGTGGGAGAATTCTGAATAAATAGAGAAGCTTAGGGAGCACATGCTGCTGGAAGGCTGCCACTCTGCCTAACCACGATAGTTCAGTTTTTGTTATACTATCCAATTCCTTCTGGAGATCTGAGAGGAC
This sequence comes from Bufo gargarizans, assembly GCF_014858855.1. Lineage (NCBI taxonomy): Eukaryota > Metazoa > Chordata > Amphibia > Anura > Bufonidae > Bufo > Bufo gargarizans. The sequence goes on from NC_058080.1 coordinate 191,101,273, forward strand.
GTTAGGAAAATTTGCGTCAAACAATTTTGGAATAGTGGGGGTAAGTTGAACCCCGAGGTATTGAACTCCTGATGACTGCCAGTCCCAGGGGTAGGTTTGTTTCAACAGGTCTAGGGTATGACTGGGTATAAAGAGGGGGAGGGCTTGAGACTTACTCTCATTTAGTTTATAAAATGATAATGTGCCGTAAGTGTGTATAACTTCCCTCACTTCGTGAAGGGACAGAGTTGGGTTGGTCAAGGAAAGGATTATGTCGTCCACATATAATGAAAGGGTGTGTTGCCTGTCACCTATCCGGATTCCTGATATATTCTTGGATTGTCTGATGGCCTGCGCTAACGGCTCTAAGGATAGAATAAAAATAAGGGGGGAAAGGGGGCACCCCTGCCTCGTACCATTTGAAAGGTTAAAAGGGTCAGACAACACCCCGTTAGTTAGAACTCGGGCAGCAGGGCCCTTGTATAGTGCCTCTATAGCTCTAATAGTGTCGACAGGGAAGCCCATCCTATGGAGCACCGAGAAGGCAAACGACCAATTCACTCGGTCGAACGCCTTCTCGGCGTCCAGCGTGAGGAACAGCGTGGGCACTCGCAGTTTGTTGACTGTCGAGGAGATTTAACACTCTCCTAGAGTTGTCAGTGATTTGCCTACCCACGACGAAGCCCACCTGGTCAGGGGCGATCAGGGACGGGATGATCCCTGCCACCCTGTTCGCTAGCAATTTGGCATCGATTTTTAGGTCGGTATTGAGGAGGGAGATGGGCCGGAAATTTTGGGGAATGGTCGGTTCTTTACCAGGTTTTGGTAACGTGACAATAGTGGCCTCTATCATCTCTCTAGGCATATAACCGTCCAACATAATCCTCGCTAGGGATGAGTGAAGGTGCGGACCTAGGATTTCTGAGAAAAGTTTATAGTAAGAATTAGACAAGCCGTCTGGCCCAAGACTCTTATGATGGGGTAGCTGCTTGATAATACGCAATACTTCCTCTAATGTGATGGGCAGACAAATTCTAGATTTTTGCTCTTCAGACATGGAAGGCAAGGAGAGGGAGTCAAGGAAATTACCAATGTCGTGGTCAGAAGGCTGAACCACCTCATTGTTATCAGCTAAGTTATATAATTGTGAATAAAAGGACATGAAACTATTCGCAATCTCCCTTGGATCATATATTTTATGGTTTTTTGCGGGGTTCCAGAGAAAAGCTATCCGGGAGTTTTGGGCCTTGCGTTCGATTCTACTGGCTAGAAGTTTCCCTGCCTTGTTTGCCTGCGAGTAATACATACCTTTAGTTTTTTTCAGGGACAGTTCATATTTATGCAGCATGTGCTCCCTAAGCTGAGCCCTAAGAGAACCTAACTCTTCTGAATAACTAGAAGTAGGTGATGACTTATTCAAAATCTCTAATGCTCTGATTTTATTCAATAAGTATGTAGTGAGACGTTCTCTTCTGTTTTTAGCTTTGTGTCCAAGTTTGATAAAAAATACCCCGAATGTAGGCCTTATGCGCTACCCAGGTGGTAGATGGGTTATCAACAGAGTTTACATTGTTCTGAAAATATTCAGCCAGCGCGGATTTCACCTCTGACTGGCTATCCGGGTCGGCCAGTAAGTATTCATTTATTCTCCAGGTCGGGTTCGGAGGGCGGTTATATTGTTCTGAAATATTCACTGAAACAGGAGCATGGTCTGACCATGATATTGCTCCTATGTCTGAGCTTGTAATAATCAAGAGAGAAGCCCTGTCTACCAGCACAAGATCTATGCGGGAATATGACAAGTGTGAAGGAGAAAAATAGGTATAGTCTCGTTCCGTGGCATGGTGTAAACGCCATATATCATATAAAGCCATTTTAGACAGGAGGTCTATTAGCGTGTTAGGGTTCCTTCTCGTAAGGGAGGAGGTGTCTACAGATGTATCTGGGACCAAATTAAAATCTCCACAGATAAGGACCCTTCCTTGTTGAACGGACTGGACCTTATTGAGGAGCTTTTGGAGGAAACGCTGGGGATGCTTGTTAGGTGCGTAGAGACTTACCAGGGTGTATAGGACGTTGTTCAGGCGACAGATGTGTATGATATACCGCCCTCCGGAATCGACAACAGAAGATACCGCAGAATACGCAACAGTATTTTTGATTGCTAGCAGCACCCCTCTCTTCTTCTTCGACCAGTGAGCCTGGAGAATAACTGGAAAATATCTATGTTTAAGGCGATCAGCATCAGCAGCTATTATATGTGTCTCTTGGGCACAGAATATGTCACACTGCAGGGAAAGGGCCTCCCTCCACATCAGGTTGCGCTTGTAAGGGCTATTCAGCCCCCTAACGTTTAGAGTGCTAAGCTTCAGTACCATTTGTAACCCATGATGCTATCAACGCACAAAATATCCTGATGTGGAGGGAGGCGCAGCCCCAACAGCCCAGGACGTATACAAGTTAATGCAACACAAGGTAGTGCTCTGCCAAGAACATGAAAAGGGTTAAAACTGAAAGGTAACACAAAAACAGTGACTGAGGAGTCACAACACATTAGTAAGGCACAAGTGTGCGCCTTTGCAATTATCGGGGAAAAAGTCCTGCCAAATGCCAGAACAGAGGATGGTAGGACTACTGCTCCGTAGCAATAGAAGCAGAAAAAGGTCCCCTTTAATGCGCTTTTTTACGCCGTCTATTTTCCACCAACTGCCAATCTCCAGATGCATGATGACTTCTAGGAACATCAGGTTCGCGTGTAGGTTCCACTGAAATGTTCCATGAAGCAAGGGTTGCTTTCCCTTCAGCTACTGACCGGATCACCACCATTGAGCCCTCTTTGTGTATCAAGAGCTTAACCGGGAAGCCCCATCTATAAGCAATGGAATGTGCTCTCAAAGCAGTAGTAATAGGGGCAAGAGACTTCCGAATCTGTAGTGTCGCTGCTGAAAGGTCCACAAATAGTTTAACCCCCTCATATGGGGCCGGGAGGGCCTCCATTTTCCTTGCGGCCATGAGAAGTTGCTCCTTGATATGAAAAAAGTGCACCCTTGCTAGTACGTCCCTCGGAACATCATCCGGCAGGTGCTTAGGCTTGACCATCCTGTGTGCCCTATCAATTATTAAATCTCGCTCGCTCTGTTAGGCAGGAGCACACGGATCAGCTTCTGTATGTATCCTGCTAGTTCAGATGCTGCAATGTCTTCTGGAACCCCCCGCAGTTTGAGGTTGTTCCGGCGGGAACGGTCCTCTAAGTCCGCAATCTTAGCTTTAAGCTGGGTGACTTCATCAGAGAGGAGCTCATGAGAGTCAATTAAAGTGTTATGGGAAGTGGCAAATTCACCCATTTTTGTCTCCACATGCACCATTTTATCCCCCAGTTCTTTAACTGTAGCCTGGATCGGGACTATTGATTTTGCTATCTGTGCAGTAGTGGAGTGGTGAAATGCCAGAAGCATGTCCTTTAATAGAGTCCCAGAGGCTGGTTGATCTGATGTCTGCAGACCTTGTAGTGCCTCCTGAATCGAGGGAGAACCCGACTGACCCTCAGGCAGAGAAAAACACTCACCGGAGTTACTGGGACCGCGATGCCGTGGCCGCTGTTTGTCAGGGCTAGCTGTCGGTGAGGACTGCGTAATGGCGTTCTCAGGGGGAGCGGGGGTATCTACCTCCTTCATTCTCTGCAGTCTATATGAGGCTGCTGCTGGCGGGGACTCCACAGAGGAAGCGCTGGAAGGAGAGTGGTGTTGCTGGGGTCCAGACGGAGAGTGCGATCCTGACTAGAGGGAAGGGCTTGAGCCCGGGATGCTGCGTGCTCCGTCTCCGCCGGCGCCATCTTTGTTCTTCTCCTGGGTAAAGAAAAAATCCAGTTTGCCTTGTTGTTTCAGGCTGTCCTGTTCTCACAACATGTACCCCCGGGGTCTGTATGCAGTTCAACAGGCAGATATCACCATTCTACTAGTTAATAAGATGAGACTTGTTTCTGTAGTCTGTGGTTTTTATTAACCGGCAGTAGATAAGGTAAACTAGGAAAATGAACATACAATAACTGAGTATACAGCACAATGTACACAAAACCAATACAAAAACATAAATAAATCCCTTACCGACGATGCTTTAGTAAGAGACACACAATGTGCAGCTGCTCCTTCCATGAGGTGAGGAGAAAAGGAAGCAGGAGCCTGTCTCTTTCCCAGAAAGCACTGTGAGCAGGAAGTCAGGTGACCTAATGAATATGCATAACTTAAAAAAGCCAGAAGATGCACTTACAGCTAAAGGTCACTAGATGGTGCTGAAGACACACACATGAGCACTCACATTAACAACTATGCATAGAAGACAGTACACTCCCCGCTTGACATCAGCCGATGTCACCATTAGAGTCCTCAACAGGTAACAGTAGGATTAGTTCGGAAGTAGGTCTGATAAACAGTTTGGTCTCATTTTGTTTGAAAATCTTGACCTCTACTTTACGGACATGTCCGTCTTCACTTGGGAACACTTTAGTAATGAGGCCCAAAGGCCAATGATTTCTTTGAGCCTGAGAGTCTTTAACAAGAACAATGTCATCAGGTTTTAGGTTGGGCTTAACTGTGTGCCATTTGGTTCTTGTTTGTAAGGTGGGAAGATATTGCCTCTTCCACCTATTCCAGAAGGTATCGGCAAGGCCTTGCACTTGTCTCCATTGGCGTTTGTAGAGATCTTTGGTGCCAAACTCTCCAGAAGGAGCACTCACTATACCAGTCTTTTGGGTAAGTAGAGAGGCAGGCGTAAGCAGTATTGGATCTCCTGGGTCATTTGATATCGGAGCCAAGGGTCTGGCATTGATAATGGCTGAGACTTCGGCCATAAAGGTTGTAAGGCATTCATGAGAGAGTCTAGCATTACCCACTTGTAGGAAAATAGAGTTCAAGATTCTGCGGGCTATGTGTGCTAAGCAGGTGATAGCTCGCACAAGTGACTTCCAGGTGGAAAACCTGATGAAACGGTGACTACCGAGCTGATTGTACGAATTTACAGTGAGTAGTACAGATACCTGGGGGCGGATTTCTTTGTCAGAATCTGCATCTAACAGCTCATATGAGTCACAGGCAGAAGAATGTTCTGAGTTGTATAGAAAGGCAGGACCCGTGAACCAGACTGTGTTCTTAAGGTGACTGGCAGCAACTGACCTGGTTGCTAAGTCTGCTGGGTTATGGTCAGTAGGTACAAAGTGCCATTGCTTTGGTATAGTGGACCTCCTGATTCTTAACACTCGGTTGTTAACGTAAACGTAAAAACGCCTAGTTTGGTTGTAAATGTAGCCCAGGACCACTTTACTGTCTGTATAAAACTTGGTGTCTCGAATCTCTAGGTTTATCTCTGATGTAATTAATTCCGCTAGTTCAACGGCTAGTACAGCGGCACAGAGCTCTAGCCTGGGTATTGTATGTTCGAGAAGTGGTGCGAGTTTTGCTTTGCCCATGACAAACCCTGTGTGACACTGACCTTTGTTGTCTATAGTTTTAAGATACGCTACTGCAGCAATTGCTTTGACGGACGCATCAGAGAATACATAGAGTTTTTGTGTTTTTACTTCTGTGGATGGCACAGGAGCGTAAGAACGTGGAACATGCAGGCTAGATAAAGTCTTTAGGGAGTTTCTCCACTCTATCCATAGGTTTCTTTTTTCAGGGGATAGTGGGTGATCCCAATCCAATGTTTCCTGAGTTAAGTCTCTAAGTAGTGATTTGCCCTGGATTGTAACAGGGGCAGTGAATCCTAAGGGATCATAAAGACTGTTTATGGCAGACAGGACACCTCTACGGGTAAAGGGCTTCTCTTCCTGGCTGACTTGGAAGGTAAACGTATCTGATTTTAGATCCCAGAGGAGACCAAGGCTACGTTGTATAGGAAGGGAGTCAGTCCCTAAGTCTAAGCTCTGTAGGTCATTTGAATGGTCTTGAGAGGGAAATGCTTCTATCAGCTGCTTACTATTAGAGGCTATTTTGTGGAGTCTCAGGTTTGAGCATGCAAGCATTTCTTGAGCTCTCTTAAGGAGACTTATTGCATCCTCAACAGTGGGTAGTGATTTTAGACAGTCATCTACATAAAAGTCTCTTTCTACGAATTGTCTGACGTCTGACCCATATTCTAGTTCGCCTTCCTGAGCAGAGTGTCTAAGACCATAAGTTGCAACTGCAGGGGAGGGGCTGTTACCAAAGATATGTACCCGCATGCGGTACTCCGCAATATCTTTTGTGGGGTCATTGTCAACAAACCAAAGAAATCTTAAAAAGTTTCTGTGTTCCTCTTTAACGAGAAAGCAATGAAACATCTGCTGAATGTCTGCCATGAAGGCAACAGAGTCTTTGCGAAAACGAAGCAGTACTCCTAGGAGCTTGTTGTTAAGATCAGGACCTGAGAGCAGGACGTTGTTTAAGGAGACGCCTTCATATTTTGCACTAGAGTCAAACACTACTCTAATTTGGCCCGGTTTCTTTGGGTGGTAAACCCCGAATATGGGTAAATACCAACATTCTTCTGAGTTTTTAAGGGTAGGAGCTACCTCGGCATGACCATTCTCAAATATTTTCCTCATGAAAGTAAAGAAGTGATCTTTCATTTCTGGCTTCTTATGGAAGCTACGCCTTAGAGAGACAAAACGTCTGTAGACTTGCTCTCTGTTGTTAGGCAAACGTTGCCTTTGAGGCCTGAAGGGAAGGGGTGCTACCCAACTATTTGTTTCATCCTTAGTAATTTCTTTTTGCATGGTTTCTAAAAACAATCTGTCTTCGTGGGACATTGCTACCTGATTGTCCTCCTTGGTCCTTTGGAACACTGAGCAACCTAGATGGTCTTTGTCACTGTCACAAGCTATGTCGTGGTCTACAGAGTCTATGAAAGAACAAGGTAGTTGAGTGCTATGTGGCAATTCCTTTATGAGGAAGTTGTTTTTACATGGTTGGAAGATAGAGGGACGTCCATTATCTAATGTGCTTGTAAGCATGCTATTAATGGAAGTTGGTTTGTGTACGCTTCCTAAGCAGACATCTCCTACTATGACCCATCCTAGGTCATGCCTTTGGGCATAAGGAGCATGATGTGGGCCATTAATCTGCTCTCTAGTTTTATGAACTTGTAAGATATCTCTCCCTAGGAGTAGGATTATCTGAGCGTTAGGATCAAGTTTTGGTAAGAGATGGGCTATACGCTGTAAATGGGGGTGATGTATGGCTACCTCTGGTGTAGGGATTTCGTGTCTATTATCAGGGATTTGGTTACATTCCGTAATAGTTGGTAAGGAAAGACACGTTTTACCATCTATGGACTCAATTAGATAGCCACTAGCTCTCCTCCCCGCTGTTTCTACAGTACCTGCACAGGTCTTTAGGGAATAAGGAGTGTTGGGCCCTTTGATGCTGAAAATGTCAAAGAAAGTAGATTTGGCTAGGGACGCATTACTTTGGTCATCTAGGATGGCGTAAACATTGATGGCTTTGTCTCTGCAGCCCTTTGGGTATACTTTTGTTAGGCAGATTTTTGAGCAGGACCTGCCGCCTATGAGTCCTTTACAGACTTCAGTGCATTGCGAAGTAACTGCTGGTGGGTTAGCTTCAGAGTTACTTTCCTCCCCGCCATGCTCTCTGGCACTGTTACTTTGTGATGAGGTCCATGGGGAAGGCCCAGGATGTAGGGCCGTGTTGTGATCTGAGTTGTTGCATTCTGTGCATTTTACACTAACCTGACAGTCTTTGGCCATATGTGATGTTGATGAGCAGCACTTGTAGCAAATGCGGTTCTCTTTGAGGAAGGCTTTGCGATCTCCTATGGACATTTCTCTAAAGGCTCTGCACTTCAGAAGAGGGTGTGGCTTCTTGTGTAGAGGGCACTGCTTACCAGGATCTTTGACTGTTTCGCGGCTGGCGGAGCTGTAATGCCTGTAAGAATCTGCAGGTGAAATGTTAGTTTTGTGCACTGCCACTGATCCTTTGTGTGGTCTGTGGTCATAGGGAGTGGCACAAGACTGTGATAGATCAAAGCTAGGGTCATTACGAATATTAGCTTCTAGCTTTACAAAGTCAACAAACACACTGAAGGGAGGGAATGGCACATTGTAGGTATGTTTGTACCTTGACCCGTGGGAGACCCATTTCTCCTGCAGGTTGTGGGGAAGCTTTAATACAATAGGTTTGACACCTCTGGCAGTGTCGAGGAAAGCAAGCCCCGGTAAATCCCCTTCGGCTTTGGCAACCTGTAATTCCATCAGTAGATCACTTAAATCCCTAAGTTTCTGGAACCCTTTGCTAGATATTTTAGGGAATTCGTCAATTCTTTTAAACAACGCATCCTCTATGACCTCTGCACAACCATAACATTCATCAAGTCTATCCCAGATCATTTTTAGGCCAATCTCTGGGTAGTTTATATTAATATCCCTGATTCTCTTGGCATGTTCTACAGAGTCTTTTCCAAGTCGATCTACGAGGAAGTCTATCTCCTCACTGTATGACAGACCCAAGTCTTTTGTAATGTTATAAAAGGAGGCCCGCCATGCTCTATAGTTTTCAGGGCGATCGCTGAACTTCGCCAGTCCCTTTGTAACAAGCTCTCGTTTAGTAAAGAACCTGGCAAAGTCTATTGTGCTCTGGTTACTACTAAGGTTAGTTGGAGGTGGAAAGTCACAGTGAGAGTGTGGTGTGCGATCATACCTGTATGGAGTCTCTGACTTAGGCCAGCCCATGTCATACCGTCTTATGGGATGCGGTGGCTCTGCAGGCTGGACTGGAAGCTGGCTTCCTTGGTGTGCAGGGAAGTTAGCTGGAGTTTTGTCACGTGGCTCTGGGTTCTCTTGTTTGTAGGACTGGGTTCCGAGTGTGACTCTTTCTTTTGGACGGTATGATTCTTCTGTGGCATAGGTGACGCCTTCGGTTCCTGGGAATGGATCAGCATTGCTGTTTGGTCTGGAGTGTTGACGGACGTACTCTGAAGTGCGATGTATAGGATCTTGCTGGCCGAGTTCTGGGCTAAGCACGCTGCGGTGACTTCCGGTTTTCGGGTATTCCATTGCCTCCAAGAACTCTGCTTCAGCTATGGCGGCTGCCGTTTCTTTCTCTACGGCGAGTTTCTCTAGCTTTGCATCTAAGAGGACCTTTTGCATGTCTATTGAAGCCTGTTGCTTTGCTTTCTCAGCCTCTAGCTGTGCCTTTTCTTCTTTCATCTTCATTTCTTGTTCGGCAAAGGCTGCTTTGACCTTCGCGGCTTCTGCCTTTGCGCGGGCAATGGCAGCCGCATTGCTAACGGAAGATGACTTAGTGGAACCATCCTTCCCTGATCTTGTCTTGTAGCTTGATACTGTGCTACGCGACATGGTGTTGGTGAAGACACTTAACCGCGTGGAGACTACTGTGCGGTGGAATGCCGGTCGCTGTGCTTAGAGAGCGGTCACAGTATGCAATCAAATGTGTCTACATTGCTTGAAGCGGCTATCTCCTTGCAGCACTGGACTGTATAGAAGTCGCTGTGGTGTCCGTTTGCAGATATTGCGTGGACCGTAACAGACTTCTGTGAAGTCAGGTGGCTTCTCTTGCTAGAAGACGTCGTTTACTGTCCTGTTCTCACAACATGTACCCCCGGGGTCTGTATGCAGTTCAACAGGCAGATATCACCATTCTACTAGTTAATAAGATGAGACTTGTTTCTGTAGTCTGTGGTTTTTATTAACCGGCAGTAGATAAGGTAAACTAGGAAAATGAACATACAATAACTGAGTATACAGCACAATGTACACAAAACCAATACAAAAACATAAATAAATCCCTTACCGACGATGCTTTAGTAAGAGACACACAATGTGCAGCTGCTCCTTCCATGAGGTGAGGAGAAAAGGAAGCAGGAGCCTGTCTCTTTCCCAGAAAGCACTGTGAGCAGGAAGTCAGGTGACCTAATGAATATGCATAACTTAAAAAAGCCAGAAGATGCACTTACAGCTAAAGGTCACTAGATGGTGCTGAAGACACACACATGAGCACTCACATTAACAACTATGCATAGAAGACAGTACACAGGCTCTTCCTGCCTCTGGTCATCATAGAGGCATACAGGGGCTTAGAGGGAGAAGCAAGCGTCAGTTTGGTGGATGCTAAAGGGGATTAGCAGGTCTGCTACGCTGTAATGGAGCAGGAGCTCAGGTTCATGCGTCCATCTTCCTCGGCTGCTTGGCCACGCCCCCCTAAATCTGCAGTTTTTATCCAGGAATGTGTTACTAGGTGAGAAAGCAATAGAGTTCCTGAAGGCTAAGAGAAACCCCCTCTGTTTTTTGCAATAGCGAGACTGTACGACATGGGGAAGCAAAGGATGTCTAATCCTGTGGGCATCTTTGCTGTCTAAGTGTGTTTCTTGCACACAAAGGATGTCGGCTTTAAGCTCAAACACCTCCGACCACATATAAGATCTTTTTCGAGGACTATTAAGCCCTTTGGTATTAAAAGAGACTAGTTTAAGAACCATGGGAAATAGTTAAAAGGCAGATATGTCCAGCTAAAACATCAATGACCATATCTTTCCCTCTTCCTCACAATGCACAGCCATCTGAGAAGTTACAGTGAAGGCAAGTGAAGAACATTAAAATGCAACATTAAAGTAAATGAAAAACAATACAAAATAAACAAATGCTCAAACCTGAGTGAAATAGTCACCTATAGAGGTGTATAATCTGGATTTAGGACTTTAAGGGTAACAAGTCCTGTTTGATACCAAGCACTAGAGGTATACTCCAATTCACAAATGCAGGAAGTCGGTCAATGCTTGGTACCCCTCTTGGCACTGACTGTGTGCCATTCAGAAATCAGGTGCCGCGGAGAAGACTGATGAATCTCTTCTGTTGATGGTAGTGATATGTTCCATGAACACAACAAGCGACCTTCATCCACTGAGGCGATGCTATGCTGCTTGCCATTATGGCTGAGCAGAAGCTTCATGGGGAAACCCCATTTGTATGCTCGCTTAGGGTAATTGTAACCGGAGCCAGCAGACGCCTCTGTCACAATGTCGCAGCCCACAAATCCGCATACAATTTCACAGACTGGAATGGTGTTGGCATCTCTGATAGCTGACGGGTTTCTGACAGAACGGCTTCTTTGGTTCGGAAAAAGTGTATCCAGGCCAGGGTATCTCTAGGAGTAGTCTCCGGCAGGTGCCAGGGTCTGGGGATACTTTGTGCACTGTCGATTATTAAATCATGAGCCGCGCAGGAGGGCAGCAGTTTCTGCATAAGGGATTTCAGATAGTCCATGAGGTCAGAGGGTCCGACATCTGGAATTCCACGAAATTGAATGTTATTTCACTCAGAGCGATCTTCTAGGTCATTTAGTTTAGCTTTTATGCGATCCATCTCTGTCTGCATTTCTTCTTGGTTATCTATTAATTGGTTGTGCGATGTTGCAAACTCTTCCATTTTAGTCTCCACATGTGAAACTCGAGAGTCCAGGCCTGTGATAGAGGATTGCAGCGGGACTAGTAGGGGGGAGAAATCATTGTGGAGGGCCGCGCTGAAAGCTATCAACATTTGTTTCAAAAAATTCCCTGATGTGGGTTGATCAGAGGTGGGGAGTTTATGCAGTATTGAGATAATAAGGTGGATTGTCAGAGCTTACCTTCACATCTGCGGCGGGCTGAAGCCTAGACCTCCACTTCTCCGGGCTCCTCATGTCAAGGAAAGATGGCGTCTGCGTCTGTCAGAGGAGGGGGATGACCTTGCGGATCCACTGGTCGCTGAAGTTCGCCGCGAAATGACCGCCGGGCGAACCGCAAGGCCATCTCTAGTAATGGGCACCATGTGATAGATGAAGGTGGATAATGAGAGGGGATACCGTGCTTTATGAGTCGCTTTGTGCAGGAGCTGCAAGTTCAAGCGGCCATCTCGCTCAGCTGCCAAGCCATGCCCCCAGGTTTTTATCATTTTAATCTATTTTCTTTGGAACACAGGTGTTCAAAAAATATATAATTTGGCTACTCTGATTCTACAATTTTTAAAAATATCCCATATGTGGGATACCCCATACCATATTTAGGATGTTTTCATATCTGTAGAGCCTTGAGGTGACCAACACATAAGAAATACCCCCAAAAGACACCATTTTCATATATGGGTGTTTATCCCACATGTGTTTTATATAACTTAGAATTGGATCATGAAAATGAAAAATTATATCTTTAAATAATATACACTCACCTAAAGAATTATTAGGAACACCTGTTCTATTTCTCATTAATGCGATTATCTAGTCAACCAATCACATGGCAGTTGCTTCAATGCATGTAGGGTTGTGGTCCTGGTCAAGACAATCTCCTGAACTCCAAACTGAATGTCAGAATGGGAAAGAAAGGTAATTTAAGCAATTTTGAGCATGGCATGGTTGTTGGTGCCAGACGGGTCGGTCTGAGTATTTCACAATCTGCTCAGTTACTGGGATTTTCACGCACAACCATTTCTAGGGTTTACAAAGAATGGTGTGAAAATGAAAAAACATTCAGTATGCGGCAGTCCTGTGGGCGAAAATCCCTTGTTGATGCTAGAGGTCAGAGGAGAATGGGCCGACTGATTCAAGCTGATAGAAGAGCAACGTTGAATTAAAACCCCACTCGTTACAACCGAGGTATGCAGCAAAGCATTTGTGAAGCCACAACACGCACAACCTTGAGGTAGATGGGCTACAACAGCAGAAGACCCCACCGGATACCACTCATCTCCACTACAAATAGGAAAAAGAGGCTACAATTTGCACAAGTTCACCAAAATTGGACTGTTGAAGACTAGAAAAATGTTGCCTGGTCTGATTGGTCTCGATTTCTGTTGAGATATTCAAATGGTAGAGTCCGAATTTGGCGTAAACAGAATGAGAACATGTATCCATCATGCCTTGTTACCACTGTGCAGGCTGGTGGTGGTGGTGTAATGGTGTGGGGGATGTTTTCTGGCCACACTTTAGGCCCCTTAGTGCCAATTGGCCATTGTTTAAATGCCACGGGCTACCTGACCATGTCCATCCCTTCATGACCACCATGATGGCTACTTACTCTGATGGCTACTTCCAGCAGGATAATGCACCATGTCACAAAGCTTGAATCATTTCAAATTGGTTTCTTGAACATGACAATGAGTTCACTGTACTAAAATGGCCCCCACAGTCACCAGATTTCAACCCAATAGAGCATCTTTGGGATGTGGTGGAACCGGAGCTTCGTGCCCTGGATGTGCATCCCTCAAATGTCCATCAACTGCAAGATGCTATCCTATCAATATGGGCCAACATTTCTAAAGAATGCTATCAGCACCTTGTTGAATCAATGCCACGTAGAATTAAGGCAGTTCTGAAGGCAAAAAGGGGTCCAACACCGTATTAGTATGGTGTTCCTAATAATTCTTTAGGTGAGTGTATATAGTCTTAGCTCATTTTTTTTCATTATCAGATCAGTAGGGCTCTGAATCTTGACAACTCCACTGATCAGCTGGCTGAAAGGGACATGACACTCCAATGAATGTATGTCTCCTTCACTGTTTTTCAGGTACAGCAGCATCATACATTACATTTCCCAGGCTGTGTCAGGAATTGCAGCTCAGTCCCATTCACATGATTGGAACTGAATAGTGTTGATCGAGCACCAAAGTGCTTGGGTGCTCTAGCAAACACCGTGGAAGTCAATAGGAGAACCCAAGCATTAAATCAGGCACCCCCTGCTCTGAAGAGGAGAGGGTGTATGGTTTACAATAAAATGATAGAAATTGATGGAAACACCACAAAATGGTTGGGAAACAGCGGTGGGAAGGAAATCTAGCTGCATCTTAGACTCTTATTACATATGACATACAATAGACAACCACACAAAGGCTATATGCCAACACCTGGGTATGTGCAAGCCAACAATCTATCCATGAGACAGATACAGTCAGCATACCTTACAATGACAGCCTTGTACACTATGAGACATTCAATAACCTTTCTATACAGTTTTGTCATGTTAACTAATTTGCATAAACATGGGCATATGGGAAAGGCATGCAAATGAGCAGAATGTGCCTTGTTTTTCAGCTGAAAAACCATTTGCATGGAAAATTTGCGATAAAAATTCAAGATTACAATATTCGCGATCTACACTACTCATGAACAGCGCCATTTATTGGATTCATAGTCGTATGACCTCTTCCACCATTGACCTTAATCATTGTGGATTGTGCATTTGGGAATTAGAAGGAATAACTGTTGGTCTAAGGAGCTAAGACTAATGTTTTAGGGACTACACTAAAGACTGGTTTGTGTTGGATTGACAGTTTTATGTTTTAATACAGTTGCTATTTGCAAAAAGAAGTATAAAACATCCCTTTATACATTTTACTCCTTAGGTTTCACCGCTAGCTTCAGTTAATGCAGTCTCAACAGCTAAGGGTACTTTCACATTAGCAGCAGGGGACTCCGGCAGGCTGTTCTGGCAGGTGAACAGCCTGTCGGACCCTTTCAGCCGCTAGTTCACGTATGCCCCCAGACTGCCACAACGTCCCCATTGACTATAATGGGGGCGGGGGCGGAGTTCCGGCAGTGCACGGTGAGAGGCAGCCGGACTAAAAGTACTGCCTGCAGTACTTTTAGTCTGGCTGCCTCTTGCTGTGCACTGCCATACCGCTGCCGGAACTCCGCCCCGCCCCCATTATAGTCAATGGGGACAGAGCGGCAGTCCGGGGGCAGACGTGAACTAGCAGCAGGACGGATCTGGCAGGCTGTTTACCCGCCTAAACCACATGGCTGTACTTATTTCCCTAGCTCCTCTGTGAGCACATCCTTTCACAAATGATGGAGCTGGAATTCCCTTAATTTTTTGGGCTTTCACTTTAGTGGTTACCGTTCCAATGATCATATTTATATTTTATATCTAACTGATAAGTGGAAAAAATATTTTAACACTCTTACCATTATGGATGAAAAGTTAAAAGGGTATTCCAGTTGTGTGAAATTATACCCTATCCACAGTTGCAGGTCTATGACAACAATAACATTGAGACAGGTGGTACAATTCAACAGATCTTTATTGAAGGTAACAGTATGATTCAACAAATCACATAACAGATACAACCAGTGCACAACTTAAATATCTTTTAAATATCTGATAGTGAACAATTTCTGGAAATACTATATCATTGTCAGGGGCAACAACAGCAATGCAAATCAGTATATATTCTCTGTAGGATACAGTTCAACAGTCCTTACACCAGGTGTCCCTTTATACTTGATGACTTAGACCCACTCTGAATTGTAATCCAGTGCTTGGGTTCAGATCACGTTGTTCGTCTCTTTCAATCCACTTCCCTGTTTCTAGAGTTTTGATCTGTACGGTGTCTTTAACTTACTACCCGTTGCACAGTTCTTCTTCTCTGAATTCAGCAGGTCACATTTTCTAGTCTGTAGATACCTCTGTTTCTGTTGTTTCACAGACCAGGACACCTTATAGATTCTCTCTCTACTTCAGTCCAGGACCTGAAGTAAGTACTCCTAAAACTTCCCCAACTGTCTCCTTAACTTTGGTTGCATCCTCTTGCTGACAGACAGCAACTAGACACTCTAGCAGGCTGTGCATGCAGGGTTGGTGCAACTTCTGAAGGTGTTACACTGGGACCCCACTGATCACAAGAAAATGGAGTCCATACCCAATATAGTCTCCCAAAATTAAAACCTGATCAGGCATGTTCATAGCCACTCCATTCATGTCTATGGGATTTCTGGAGTACTCTGCCAATTCTGGAACTCCTATAAAAATGAAAGGAGTGGTTGCGCACATGACCAACCAGCCACTACTGTATGTTCCAGCAGTAGGACCTCTACCAATCCAATATATTTTTTTTCTTATTCTGTGTATAGGGGATAACTTCACACAACCAGAGTACACCTTTAAACCTTTTGATAACTTTACAGTCATTATATTTGAATGAGATGTATTGTAGACACGTAGTTCATACTATACCTCATCATGGCTCTGTCATATGGAGGCATATAGAGATTTGTCTTTATTCCAAAGGAATCAAAGAGTAGCACAGTGAGTGTCTATCTCTTTTACTAGCTTTTCTTAACTTTTAGGCCATATTCATACAGCACTTATTATTTTTCCAAACCAGAAGTAGATGCAAAAAAAGAGGACCCATTTAAAGAAAGACTTTGGCCCTGTTTACAAAATGCTAATTTTTTAATATATAGTATTACTGTGCAATGAATAGGCCATTTCAAATGAAGTATTATTGTTATATTCATGCAATAAAATATTGTAATTACATTTCACTATCTGATAGTGCCTCCTGCAATTTCTCATGTTGCCAAAATTCTGTTCCACCTTATCCTTCATTTAGGGTTGGACTAACATTCTCAGTAGATTCCCTGAGCTCTTCTTCCAATCAGTGCCAGCATAGGTTGGATATTACACTGGAAAGCAGTTTTTTGTATTAATGACTTTTAAATAAGGGTGTGAGGGTGTGCATTATAAGATATTTTATTTTTGTGAAATAATACCTTCAATTCAAATCAGAAAATACATCAGTTTCAATTTTTACTTTAATTTTCCATTTTTTTTCTTAAATCCACCCTTGATTTTGCCAAAAACCCACATGAAATCCACAACATTCACATAGGCAAACCGCTCACCCGACACCACACATGCTGTCTGCCATCTGCCCTAAACAGTGAAAACCGGGACTCATCCGTGAACAAAACGCCTCTCCAACGTGCCAAACGCCATTGAATGCGAGCATTTGCCCATTCAAGTCAGTTAAAATGACAAACTGCAGTCAGGTCCAGACCCCGATGAGGACGACGAGCATGCAGATGAGCTTCCCTGAGACGGTTTCTGACAGTTTGTGCAGAAATTCTTTGGTTATGCAAACCAATTGTTGCTGCAGCTGTCCGGGTGGCTGGTCTCAGACGATCATGGAGGTGAACATGCTGGATGTGGAGGTACTGGGTTGGTGTGGTTACACGTGGTCTGCGGTTGTAAGGCCGTTGGATGTACTGCCAAATTCTCTGAAACGCCTTTGGAGACGGCTTATGGTAGATAAATGAACATTCATTGCACAGGCAATAGCTCTGGTAGACATTCCTGCAGTCAGCATGCCAATTGCACACTCTCTCAAAAGTTGTGACATCTGTGGCATTGTGCCGTGTGATCAAACTGCACATTTCAGAGTGGTCTTTTATTGTGGGCAGTCTAAGGCACACCTGTGCAATATTCATGCTGTCTAATCAGCACCTTGATATGCCACACCTGTGAGGTGGGATGGATTATCTTGGCAAAGGAGAAGTGCTCACTAACACTGATTTAGACAGATTTGTGAACAATATTTGAGAGTAATGGGTCTTTTGTGTATGTAGAAAATGTTTCAGATCTTTGAGTTCAGCTCATGCAAAATGGGAGCAAAACCGAAAGTGTTGCGGTTATATTTATGGTCAGTGTAGAAGACCACAGACATATGAAAATAATTTCTTTTTACGTGAAGGTAGAGGGATGACTGCTAGCAGATTGATCCATTTATATATATAATGACCTACTGGGTCAGAATAATCCATCGTTTCAAGGAATTAAAGCACTGCTTATCTTTACTGAAGGAGTTCAATTATCCTTGGAGAAATGAAACTCTTAAAATGTTTCCTTATCACTTTTAACAGTCGGTGTAGTTTTTGTCACGTCTTAAAGAAAAAAAAAGGTTTTGTGCTCATGTGTCAGCATACAGCAGATAAAATGTATGTTAAAGTGGAACTGTTGGAACACATGCATTTCTTTACAATAAAGTTTATGATTGTTTTTTTGTGTGTAAGTGATGTGTAAAAAGGCCTCATACCATTACGGATCTACATGGACTCTGCCACCACAGCATGCTTTTTTGGGTTCTCTATGTAGGAGGTCTTTTCTAGAGATGAGCGAATCGAAGTTGACGAAGTGTAATTTCATGAAAAATTCAATTTGCACCGAATCTGAATTTTCTCATGCTTCGTGGTAACGAATTTTTTCCTAAAGTGGCTGCTGCACGTGTTAGGACATGGAGCAAGGAACTCTGGGAACGAGGGATCATCCACAATCCCATGCATGCAGCCAATCAGCAGCAAGCCAGCCCTGTGATGTCACAGCCCTATAAATAACCTCAGCCATCTTGGATTCAGTCATTTTCCAGTGTGCTCAGTGCAGGTAGAGATGTTAGCAGGCTCTACGGACGGTGCTAGGAAAGACTTAAAAACATTTTGCTGAACAGAAGTTCAGGGAAAGAGCATTAGAAGTGTAGGGAAAGGATAGGGAGGAATTATTACATAGTATTAACGCAGAACAGGGTTCAGTAGCGGAGTTTTCAGCCTGGGTAATAGGAACAATCCTATTACACCTTGCTGCACTGTCTGTGGATCCAAATTGCCATTATACACCTCTGTAATTCCAGCAAAACATTCTTGTTATTCGGGTGCAAGTGCTGTTTGATACAGCGATTAACAGGGTTTATTACAAGGAAATATTTGTATGTCTTATTTGCCCTTGTGAGGTGCAGTTATATGTCCTAAAGCATTTTTGGGCTTGTATTAGTGGGAAAAAGGGCTTATTAGAAGTTGTGTGGTGAAGTGAGAAAATTACTGCCCTTTTTGGCGTGTATTAGTGGCAAAAAAATATATATTTACCGTTCAGCGGTGCAGTTATATGTTCTAAAGCCCTTTTTGGCGTGTATTAGTGGCAAAAAACTATATATTGTTTGCCATTCAGAGGTGCAGTTATATGTTCTAAAGCCTTTTGTGGAGTGTATAAGTGGAAAAAAGGGAGGGCCTATTTGCCTTTCAGCAGTGCAGTTATATGTTCTAAAGCCCTTTTTGGCATGTATTAGTGGCAAAAAAAAAAATATTATTTGCCGTTCAGCGGTGCAGTTATATGCTCTAAAGCCTTTTTTTGCGTGTATTAGTGGCACAAAAAATATTTGCCATTGGGTTGTGAAGTGAGAAAATGACAGCCCTTGTTGGTGTGTATCAGTGGAAAAAAAATGTATTTTAAAAATTATATTTGCTGTTTAGCAGTGCAGTTATATGTTCTTAAAGACTTTTGTGGTGTGTATAAGTGGGAAAAAATAAGGGCTTATTTGCCATTCAGCATTTCAGTTATATGTTCTAAAGCCCCTTTTGGCATGTATTACCCGAAAAACAAAAGGGCTTATTAGCCGTTGTGTGGTGAAGTGAGAATTTTACAGACTTTTTGGGGGTGTTTTAATTTCCTTTTTATTTATTTATTTGATCTAACAGTATGTCACACGGAGAAGTGCCAAGACCTGCACAGGGGAGTGGCAGAGGCCTAAATGTTTCTGGTGCAGGCACTGGTCGCAACAGAGTAAGGGGGCATTTTACCAGGCGTCGCAGCGAGAGGCCTGAGCTCTAGCGGTCGTGTATTGACTAGCAACCCAGCGGTTCTTAAATGGTTGACATCAGACACCCCCATCCATGAGTCCATGGGTTCGTCAGACACAACCCTTAGTTGGCATGGATTGGGAGCAGGCCCTGTGCCCTCACCTGTCCTCAACCTGCCTCTGTCCTTTTCTGTTCCCTCAGCCAGAGAAGTATTATATGCTGTGGGCTCAGCTCCACTAAACAGCAATAATAAGCTACTAGAGCACAGTCAGCAGCTACTGGCCAGCCAAGATGTGGAGGAGACATCCGCCGCTTCCTCCGGTAGGCGGGCAAGTAGTGATGAGGAGAGTGGCGTGGGAGCTGGTGTTGTGAGCGGTCAGGCTACTGACCCAGAGACCGTTGAGGAGGACATCAGTGACTTGCAGACAGTACTCGATGATGATGATGTAAGTAATTGCACTTAGGAGCCGGGTGAATTAGGGGCTTCATCATCATTGGGAAAAGAGGGTAGCAGCTTGCACGTGAGCCAGGAGCGGAGCCAGAGAGTCGCTAGCGTCGCTGTGAGTCAGCACGGTGGCAGCAGTGGGAGGTCAGGGGCCAAACTTGCCCAAGGTAGACTACCCACTTTGCAGGATCCTACCTGCCCGGAAAATAGCACTGCAGGGGTTCATGGAAACAGCGGCGATAGCAGTCAGTCACTGCGGAGTGTTAGGGGTAAAATCACATACTCAGCAGGTGAACATGGTCATTTGTAGAATCTGTGGGCGGAAGGTGAAGCATGGCCAGGGTGAAAATGTTGGCACCATGGTTCTGTATCAACATATGCAGCATCACCATAAAGTGGTCTGGGAGAACCGTGGCTCCGATGTTGTGGTCCAGCTTGTTGCAGCAACCGCTGCATCACCCAGTGGCACACACCTGATTTCAGGCAGTCAAAGTTCCACCACTTCAGCCGAAAGGAGCTGACTGTCCTTCTGATTATCTGCAAGTCCTGACCAAGTTGCTAGTGCTGCAGTCCCTCCCTTTCCAAGTGGTGGACTCTGCCTTTCAGAGAACTGGTGGCTTGTGCCGAGCGGAGATGGAGAGTCCCAAGCCATCATTTCTTTGCCAAAAAGGCAGTACCAGCCCTGCACACACATGTAAAACAGAAGCTGGGCTAGTCCTTGAGCCTGTCGGTGTCTGCCAAAGTGCACTGCAGCGCCGACATGTGGAGCTATAACTACGGTCAGGACAATACATGTCCTTTACGGCCCACTGGGTGAATGTGGTTCCTGCACAGCCATACCAGCAACATGGCCCGGTGACGCATGGTGCATGTGTTCAATCTGGATGTCAAGCGGTTTCTGAAGTCTTCCACCCATCTGCAAGACATCCTAAAAATGGCCAGGAAACTTTGAATGCACTTCATCCACTAGTACACCGCAATGCACACCCTCCTTCAGCTGAGGCAGAACGACATCCCCCAACATAGGCTGATATGCGACGTTTCCACCCATTGGAATTCTACCCTCCATATGCTGGACGACTAAACGAACAGAGAAAGGCCATAAGCAATGTATTGATGATCCAAGCAGACAGGTGTACCCCCTGTGCAACTTCGATATCAGCCAGTGGCTGCTCATGAGTAACACCTGCCATTTGCTCAGGACCTTTGAGGAGTCCATATTATTTGTCAGTTGCCAGGACTACGGGATGAACAACGTCCTTCCACTGCTTCATGGCCTGGAACAGATGCTGGTGAATCGGGCTGGTCAGGGTACTGGAGATGTGGCACCTAGATCTCATGGCCACTTAAGCCCTGTGGGGGCTAAACTGGAGGAGGAGGAGGAGGAGGAGAAGGACATTGGAGCTCAAGCAATGTGTAGCAAAATGGGCGTTTTTTCTACACAGGTGACATGAGAGGAGGAGCAGGATCAGCCAGAGGAGCTACAGGGCAATGAGGTAGGCGATGCAGAGGACCCAGACACACCGTGACAGTATGCAGTGGAGATGGAGGCAAGCAGTCCCTCCGAGTGACTTGCACAAATGGCCCAATGCATGCTCACTTGCTTGGGCAGTGACAGTCAAATTGTCACCATTCGGCAGAGGGATGACTTCTGGCTCTCCACATTGTTGGACCCTTGCTACAAGTCCAAAATGGGGGCCTTTTTTACACCCGCTGAGAGGTAGGACAAACTGAACTACTATAGAGACCTCTTATGTAGTCAGTTGGCCTCTGCCTATCTGCGCCATCGTCCATCCTCTCGCAGGTCTGACTGGGGGGGGGGGGGGTCCTCTGCACTCACGTTCTTCTGCCATGGCTGCTATGGCAGGGTTGGGGGTAGGAGCAGTTCCAGCTCAATCAGCAGCAACTTGAGTCTAGAGTCCCTAATGAGTAGCTTTCTTCACCCGCCTAGAGAAAGAAGGAGCTAGAACTGGAGCAGGACCTGAACCAGCAGGTGGTGGCATACTTGGACAGCACCCTGCCACCCCACATTGAAGATCTGCTGAACTACTGGGCAGCCAAACTATATTTGTGGCCGCAACTGGCAGAGTTTGCCCTGAAAAAGCTGTCCTGCCCGGCCAGTAGTGTAGCATCAGAGCGGGTGTTTAGTGCGGCAGGGGCCATAGTTACTAAAAGAAGAACCCTCCTGTCCACCCAAAATGTGGAGAGACTGGCCTTTGGCAAGATGAATCAGACATGGATCAGCCAGGATTTCCACCCACCAATGCCTGATGTATTAGACCAGATCATCCATGGTGCCACACCAACACTTTGACAAAAGAGACCGGTTTCTTCCGGCTATCTGCCTCAGCTACTATTCTAATGCTGCCATCTGCCTGATGCCACACATCTGATGCCAAGTTCTCCTTCTTTCACCCACCATCTTCAGCTGGTACTGGTATTGCCACCAAACGCCCCACTCTGTCACCGGATCACTCTGTGGTCTCCTGATGCTGCTGCCACCTCCACATTATGTCACCTTGCCACCCTGTGGTCTTCTGATGCTGCTGCCACCTCCACACTATGCCACCTTGCCACTCTGTGGTCTCCTGATGCTGACGCTACCTCAACACTATGTCATCTTGCCACTCTGTGGCCTCTTGATGCTGATGCTGCCACCTCTACACTTTCATTGTGCCACCCTGTGGCCTCCTCCTGATGCTGCTGCCACAACCTCCAGACTCTGTCATTGTGCCAGTCTGTGGTCTCCTCAACACTATGTCATCTTGCCACCCTGTGGCCTCATCCTGATGCTGCTGCTGATGTCACCTCCACACTCTGTTATTGTGCCACTCTGTGGCCTCCTGATGCTGCTGCTGCCACCTCCACACTCTGTCATTGTGCCACCCTGTGGCCTCCTACTGATGCTGCTGCCACCTCTAGACTCTGTCATTGGGCCACTCTGTGGTCTTCTCATGCTGCTTCCACCTCACCACTATATCATAGAGCCACTACCAGTGTCTTCTTATGTGGCACAAGGGTCTTTGGGCCCCCTCAGGCTCCTGGACCCTGTAGCGACTGCTACCTCTGCACCCCCTATATCTGCGCCCCTGGTCTAATTGCAACACAGAAAATGAAATGAATACTAATCTATTCTAGTCTACAGGCCAATTTATAAGTCCAATTTTCGACACAGACAATTGGTCTATTCTGAGAAAATCAAAGCATGGTCAATTGTGGCCTGATCTTGGGCCAAAACTTGGACATTCAAGTCCATGGGTGCATGATAAAAAAAGACAGTACATATATGCAATGCACATGCAGCCCATTTAAAACAAAACATCTAGAACACAGGCAATTTTAAGATCCCTTGTCTGAATGTGTATTTACTAGTATTTCCTTAAAACAAAGTACCCGTATTTTTCTCCCTATAAGACACACTTTTTCCCCTCCAAAAGTGTGGGGGGAAATAGCAGTGCGTCTCATAGAGTGAATGCTGCGGCCGTCGGGTGTATCGGCTTAGAGGGAGATGGGGCTGGGGCCGGCATCTGGTTCTGTAATGGCAACGGGGCCCGGTGCAGTCACTGTATTCTACTACACCGGGCCCCACTCACTGTAGTATAATCATATCTAACCTGTAGGTATGGTTAAACTATTCAAATCATCTTAAATCCAGCACATGTACTACTTACTACTAACTTCATTGCAGTCAGCAGGCCGGACAGGCGGCAGCATAACTCACTACGTCATTCGACTGCTCCTCCTACTTTATGAATGAAGCAGGCGGCGCAGGTGCGTGATGTAGTGAGTCATGCTGCCAGCATCCGCCCGGCGTCCTGGCTGCTACGAAGTTAGTAGTAAGTAGTACATGCACTGGATTTAAGATGATTTGAATAGTTTAGAGGATAACTGTCACATTTAGACCCTAATTTCAATTTTCATATATGTAGTTACTAATAACATGATATTCCAGAATCAGTTACTATTAGACTGACTTACCCCATATTTAATAAGATTCAGCCCTTAGCAATCAGTCTGCATAAAACTGCAATTTCACTATTCAGTTAAGATGGCCGCCACTGCCCTCACCCTGAGGCTAATCCTGCCTGCCCTCACTATCCAGTAACAATAGCCCCCCAAAGGTGTCAGTAACCAGAGCCCTCCCCTCCTAAAGGGTTAATCTCCTGCAGCACAAAGGGGTCCTCTTACCACATGTTGCTTTCATTTATACACTGAGCAGATGGCAGATCTCCCTTCCCTGGTCTGCGCTGCTTCAACCCTGCATTCTCCAGCTCTGCTGAGTGAGGGAGCATCTGCCAAGCACAGGGACAGGGAGAAGTGCACACAGCCCAGGCACTGTTATCAGCTGCTGGGGAGGACCTGGCTTTAATAATTTACTTACAGTCCCTGGCTGTACCTGACCTTGCACGGTGCTCCTCTATC
The DNA here is from genome assembly GCF_014858855.1 of Bufo gargarizans. Taxonomy (NCBI): domain Eukaryota; kingdom Metazoa; phylum Chordata; class Amphibia; order Anura; family Bufonidae; genus Bufo; species Bufo gargarizans. Next base: position 191,125,498 of record NC_058080.1, read on the forward strand.
TGTTCTCAGGCACCTCAAACTGCTGCCCTCCAGCTGTTGTAAAACTACAACTCCTACAATGCCCTGCTGTAGGCTGATAACTGTAGGCTGTTCGGGCATGCTGGGAGTTGTAGTTTTGCAACAGCTGGAGGGCCGCAGTTTGAGATGCCTGGTTTAGATGGACAATGCCTAGCAACCCTATTTTAAGCACAGGTAAAAGTAGGCAGTACAGGGAACAAAAATGTGGAATTAAGGGGTAATTGAATACACAGTGAAAAGTTGAAATAGGGCCACCAAGGTGATATTAATCACCACAATCCAATACTCGAAAAAAATTATAATATGACAGTTATACTTTAACAATACCTACAAGTTAGTTATGATTATACTACAGTGAGCGGGGCCCGGTGTAGTAGAATACAGTGACTGCACCGGGCCCCGGTGACACATTAGATAAGATGCTATATATGTGTCATCCACAGATGCCACCATAACAGTGCAATCTATAGATGCCCCCATAATGATCCCCCATAACAGTGCCATCCACATATGCCCCCATAACAGTGCCATCCACATATGCCCCCATACCAGTGCTATCCACATATGCCCCTATAACAGTGCCATCCACAGATGCCCCCATAACAATACCATCCACATATGCCCCCACAACAGTGTCATCCACAAATGCCCCCATAACAGTGCCATCCACAAATCCCCCATAAGTGTCATCCACAGACCACCATTAGTTCAAAACCCACCAAAAGCACACCTTTTTCTTATTTTCCTCCTCAAAAACCTAGGTGTGTCTTATGGGCAAAACATACGGTATTCCACACATATGGTGGAGCATGTTGTCATCTCCTTGAGTCTAAATTCTATACACTGCTTTTAAGATCTGTGAGATGCAGATCCTGAATACAATAAAGTGTGTGAGGCCTTAGGCTAGTGTCACAGTCTTTCCTGGGACAGGAATTAGAAGATCTAGGATACTGGCTGCATGTGATGTGAGCTGACAGCCTCTCTGGTTTCACTCTTCTGTGCTGTTGCTAGGCATGACCACACCTCTGGTCTCAGGTGTAGCTTAAGTGGTAATTCCTACTCCTCTATTTAGCCTGACCTCACCCATCATGCTATGTGGTTGATAGCTCCTTTTGGATGTTGGAAGTGCTGGTGTTGGTTCTCCTCTGAGTTCCTGCTCGTCCGCATACTTCGGAGTTAAGTGTCTTTCCTTTATTCTTTGTTTGTTGATTTCCCCTATGTTTTGGTTTAGGCCTGAGGGAGTCTCCTGCTCCTTCAGCTGGAAGGAACAAGTTGTCTCTTGTCCTGACACTATTTTCAGTGCCCTGTAGGGTCAAATAGGGCCCTAGGTTACAGCGTATGAACATTCCTACCTTCAAGGTCTGTTCATACTGATAGTAGTCAGGGCTCAGTTTAAGGATTCACTAGGTGGTGACCTTTTCCCCTTTTCCTTAGTTTCCAGACTTAGTACCTTTTCCTTTCCCTCTTGTGTTCGGTGTGGAGTTGTCGACCCACACCGCGTCGTGACAGCTAGGTTCACATCTCTGGCAGAGGAACAGATTACTGGAGTTACCATATCTGTCATAGCAGAATACTACCGGCGAGGGTCTTGTGGGTTTAAAGCATAAATGTTGACTTTCTGCCAGAGAATTAGAATTGCATGGAACAGGCTACCAAAGTTACAAAATGGAGATGTGAAAGAATCCTTACAGCAGAATTCACATACTGTACAGCAGATTGGTTGTTGAAATTTATGTGACTGTCTGAATGAGTCCATACTTTCTGCTAAAATAAACATATTTGAATGAATGGAAATGATTTTCAGTTGCAGTAATTTCTGTAATAAATAAAGAATTTGAATAAAATTTTTTGTTAAAATACTAATGTGAAGGTAAATAAGAATTTAGTAACCTTTCATTTCACTTTGCATATACCTTTCAGTTTATAATATAATTTATTTAACTGTGTGGTCTATATCTCTAGGTCTGAACGCTTGTCACATGACCTCATCCAGTAAATAAGGCTGTTGTAGCACCAGAGGTCCATGCCCATCTGGCATCTTCCTACTCACAGTAAGCGCAGTGGCCGGGATACTTGTGGGAGGGCAGAGTTATATTTGTATAATTAGGAGTTATTTTATTATTTATAAGGTAAGATAAGATATTGAGTGATATAATTGTGTATTACTGTATACACTATTATGTATGTTTCTGTGTAGAAGGACTAGGGAGGAGATAGTGTAGACCATAGCAATTGATTAAAGAATGTATGTCAGACTAGATGTTTAACAGAGAGAGTGGTCCGAGTACAGCAGAGACAGAGAAAGTATGAGAGGAAGTCCATTGAATGACCAAACTGACGAGTGAAAAATGTGTAAAGAAACAGAGGAGTGAATAGTGCTGCATTAGCCAGTATTCAGCAGTTTATATTGGTTGTAACTGTTCAAATGGATGTGCCTCTTCATCCTGAAGAAGTTAAAGGGATTGTGCAGTGTTCCTATATTAAAGGGGTTCTGCAGTTCTTTTAAACTGATGATCTATCCATCTGATTGGCGGGGATCCGACACCCGGGACCACTGCCGATCAGCTGTTTGAGAAGGCAGCGGCACTCCAGGCGCCGCTGCCTTTTCTCGGCTTGCCTCAGGCCCAGTGTCATCACTACTAGTACCACGGGCTTGGGCAGGGCTAAGCTCTGTTCATTTGAATAGTCGGGCCTGTGGTAAACAGCGAGAAGGCCACGCCGCTACTGCCAGTGCCACTGCCTTCTCAATAGCTGATCGCAGGGCAGGGCCGGTTTTAGACAAAATGTGACCCTGGGCAAAATCAAAAGTGGGGCCCCAAATCTTGTATTAATGTGGTAAAAACACAGTCTGACGTCCGACACCCTGCACCCCGCCGATCAGCTGTTTGAGGAGACGGCGAGTGCTGTTCACTGCTGCTGTCCCATAGACATACAGCAGAAGTGTAGGAAGAGAGAAGGGAGATGGCACGTGTGCACAGCACGCCATCTCCTCATACAGCTGATCGTCAGGGGTGCCAGGTGTTGGACCCCCGCCAATCTGATATTGATGACCTATCCTGAGGACATTTAGGATAAAAAATAAATAAAAAACTCCTTCCCGTCCCCCCGCCGCTGTCTGCAATTCAGGCAGCAGATTTATCTGTGGCTTGTATTGCTGCGTCCTGCATACGGTCCCAATGTCATCACCACTCCTGCTTCAGGTCTCGCATGACCACAACATCTTGCAAGACCCAGTGCAGAAGGTTGCAGTGATGTCATTGCAGCTTCTTGTGTTGTTCTAATGCCTCACAGGCTTGAGGCTTAGTGGCCTGAGGTAAAGTTGCACAGCCATGAGTGCGCCCCCCTTTATGGGTAGCGAAGTGGCGTGCTAGGCAGATGACTACCCTCGCCTATCCATCGGCCCGGCCCTAATTTAGAGCACATTACCGCAGGAGGTATAACAGGAGAAGACTATAACTCCCAGCATGTTTAGGCTATTATTATTTTATATCAGAGCACATTACAGGGGGGCGTATAAGAGGATGGGACTAAAACTCCCAGCATGTCCAAGCCGTTATTATGTAATATCAGAGTATGTTATAAAAGAGGAGGTATAAGAGGAGAGGACTACAACTCCCAACATATCCAGGGTGTTGTAATGTATCCTGATATTACATAATAATGGCCTGGACATGCTAAGAGTTGTAGTCCTCTTCTATTATACCTCCTCTTGTAATGTACTCTGATATTACATAACAAGCTGGACATGTTGGGAGTTGTAGTCCTCTCCTCATTCATCATCTTGTAATGTACTCTGTTTTACATAACAGGAGGTATAAAAGGAGAGGACTACAGCTCCCAGCAGTTCCCTGGCACTTACATTGAATCCATCCTTCTTCACTTCTTCTCATGCATCACTGGTCTTCTATTTCATTACTTAACTGCACTGCTGAGCTGAGCTCCGCCTCCTTTTCTGGTCACATGATGGTGAGGTCATCATAGGTCCTTCATCCCCTCTTCTCTGCTGAGCTCCGCCTCCTGCACCTGACATCATCGCAGGGCCTACAGCTCCAGTAGAAGAGTCCTGCTGGTGTCTGGAGCTGTCAGCACTAGGGTAATGATTTCTCTTATATGTACAGTGAGGGGACCTTACACTGCATTACAATGTGCAGCTGTTCAGCTGTCCGCTCGTTTGCTTCCACAGATATTCAGCTGAACAGCAGCACTGAAGCAGGGGCCCCTTTAGACAATGGGGGCCCTGGGCAATTGTTCAGTTTGCCCCCCCTTAACGCCAGCCCTGTCAGCGGAGGTCCTGGGTGTCGGACCCCCGCCGATCAGATACTTATGATCTATCCAGTGGATAGATCATCAGTTTAAAAGAACTGCAGAACCTGTTTAATGATTTATCCTTGGGATAGGTCATCAGTATCAGATTGGTGGGGTCCGACTCCTATCAACGCCGATAATCATCTGTTTGAAGAGGCTGCAGAGTTCAGACGATTGCTGCGTACTTTTCACTGTTCAACTGCACCAATATACTAGCACTGCACAATCCCTTTAAAATTTTGTTTCACAATGCAATGCTGTCTGTGTGTATCAGCAGTAATAAGTCAAAGCAACAGGACTTGTATTTTCTCCTGAAACAGGGGTGAAGGGGGTGAAGAATGAGGATAATGTAGGGGAGGAGTGGTTCTGGATGAGGGTGCAGGGGCAATCAAAGTCCAGTTGCTCTTACTTATTACTACTGGTATATCATCACATTCAGAGACATTGTCTGTGCCTCTTTAAATTGATGGATAGACACAGTAAAAATAGACAAGTCACTCCTAGCATTGTACTCCTCCTAGTATTGGCCACCTACATACTCACATCTGTGTTCTATGGGCTAGACAGAGGTGTGTAATGAAGGTAGATTGTTGGAAGATCAGACAATTCTCTCTACTGGTGGTCTGTCTGGACCTTCCAGAGCATGTTTGCCATGTGTACATGTCCTCAAGGAACCACTGCTAACAAAATGTCCTAACAGGTAGAGCAGAACGGCCTAGAATGATGGGCAACTTGTCAAAATGACCATCCTTCTTCTTTTAGTGTAGTGTTGCATCCTCTCTCAAAGTCTGTCAACTCGGCAACATGTCTTTGTGTGCCTTGTTAAGGCATGTCCAGTAGTCAACAATCTCTCACCAAGATGTACCCAAGATGACAGCCTTTTTATAGGACATCGGGGAAAGATCTTTTACACACTCTTGTAGCAAGACCCAGTGTCTAATCATACCACACTTGTAATCATTCACGTACATATCTGCCTGTCATTTTCTATCTGGGTGCGTTATATTTTTGGTCAATAAATGTATATTGCATCTAAACAGAGTACATCTTGGAGCTTACTTTAGAATAAGTACAAATCAACACTCACCAATACTGTAAAAGCCATGTACAAGGTATAAGGAAGCTGCGCATTGTTTTACCATTGTAGCAGGATACATAAAATGACCTGAGGGTCATGAGTAACATAACAATACTCCCTGATCTCCCATAACAATAGCCAATAAATCCTCTTGGAGTCGTTTATGCGTGTGAGCATGCAATATTTTACTTTGATGCCTGAGTCCCATTGTTTTAAATTCCGTTTTGGAAGCTTGTGCCTAATGTGAGACCATAATTTCCGGCAGCAATTGTTTCTGTTATTTCCACTGAAATGGCCTGCAATTGAGTTTTATTTCCAGGATGCACATACATTCTGTGACAAGGACATCATTTGTAGAGATGCACTTAAATACTGGCTAAAAGGAACAGGTGTTTTAAGACCTTATTAGTGCTTTAGCTTGGCTCTGAGAACCACATTTATATTCCCTTATACCAGGTTCCTGTGAGACGTACCTTATTATAACTAATTGGTTTCCAAGTGCACATACAACATTTCACTAACACGAGGCATCATGTATTGTGTTTCGCCACTTCTGTTCCTCACGCACAAGCCTTTCTGTTTTAGCATAGGTATTTCTAGCTGTCAGATAGCTCCTGCTTTACCACAATAGACATATTATTTCAGTCCCCTGTAAACTGTTAAAGTATCAATAAATGAAATTGCGTTGAATGCGGCCTCTTGCTAAATATGGCTTAACTCGTCCCAGCCTATATGAATTACAGCTTTTTATGGCTTGCTCAAAGGCAGATTCTACAATATATATTAAATCAAAGATAATAACCTGCGTAGCTGCACTTTGCTGTGAGTGTATTTAACTTTTGTCTTCATGCCTTGTTGCTTTACGAAATTATTAGCCCCAGCAATTTGTTTGTAACTATAATGGTAATTGTTTCTCTGCTCCTGCATAATGCACAAACACGGAAATACATTTGTCTGGATCCGTGAGGTACTCAAAAGCTTCGGGCCCCTCATGCAAGTATTAATAGGTAAATATTTATTAATAGAAAGATACAATAATAAATGCATATATGGCGGTTTCAATTAATGGTAAAAGGTGCAGGAGGATAAAGTGACAAGTGCACAGAGCCACCCAAACAATCCAAAAACGGATATGTCAGATAGGTAAGATGGTACATGGGGTAAAATGGGACAAGTATTGTCTAAACTAATGCAATAAATGGTAATAGTGCCAATAAGTAATTGCACAGAAAGCACAGCGTCCCTGTTACACCACCAGATGTCACAAAAATATAAGAACATTAAGTCGCAATTAAGTTGCAGAGCGGTCAGCCAGAATGGTAACAACAAGCAAGGCGAAACACGCGCCGGGCAAGGTTGCCATCACCCCATTCCTTCTGGTCAGTATAGGTTTCCACCGTCCATTGTACTTGTATTGCTGGTTGCAGGCGGATCAGCGTCCGATCACTGGTTGTTACCATTCTGGCTGACCGCTCTGCAACTTAATTGCGACTTAATGTTCTTATATTTTTGTGACATCTGGTGGTGTAACAGGGACGCTGTGCTGTCTGTGCAATTACTTATTGGCACTATTACCATTTATTGCATTCGTTTAGACAATACTTGTCCCATTTTACCCCATGTACCATTTTACCTATCTGACATATCAGTTTTTGGATTGTTTGGGTGGCTCCGTGCACTTGTCACTTTATCCTCCTGCACCTTTTACCATTAATTGAAACCGCCATATATGCATTTATTATTGTATCTTTCTATTAATAAAGATTTATCAACTATATATGTGTGTGACTTATTAGGTTTTCTATCTATGTACACACATATTTTCTTACACGCTAGCCTAACATCTTTTGGTAAGTATTAACAGGTGCAGAAGAGTCTAAGACTTTGTACACACAACAGATATAAGGAGGATTTAATTCTGTAACTACACAGAGATTAAATCTCAGTGTAATCAGAAAAAATAAAGCTGACCATTTTCACAAGAGGAGCGTCTTTAATCATTGAATACGTATTTATCTTTTGTAGTGTATTTAATCCCAAAAGCTATAGTCCATTTTCTGCTAGCCTGTATAGGTGACTACCAGCATCCCCCTATAGCCTGTCAGGATATTTCAACTTGAAGAAAAAGAAGAAAAAAAAAGGCTACTCGAAATATCCTGAGAGGGCACATCAGTTTTGGACTGGGGTACCTAGGGCCCACCAGTAAAATTCATTTTGGGGGCCCACCATACGGATACATTCGAATATAATAAATAATTTAACAAGTTTTTTATATGAACACCGGCTGGTTGAGGTGCTGTACATTGAATATATGTATGTAGTGCAGTAAGTCTACTGTGTTATGTCCCACTTGTGCAGGGAGTGGGAGACTAGGGCCCAACCTTGCTCAGGGGCCCACCGGGGGATTCCCCTGTACCCCTGTGGGCCAGTCCGAGCCTGGGGCACATCCACATGAGACAGATTTGAGGCAGACATTTCTGCAAATGTCCGTTCATCTTAATGCTGGTTACAGAAGATCCCTGCACATGTTTAAAAAACAAGCCTTTTCAAAGGTATGCCATAGATTTTCAGATGCAAAAATTTCTACAAGAAATGTTCCATGTGTGAATATATTCTTACTAGTGTTGGTCGATAAACTTGCAGCCAATAAACTTGAAGGGAAGTACTGGCACTTACTGTAATGCTGTAGCCATATTATTAGCGCAACCTGCGCTAAATTGCGCTCAATTGTTTGACCGCTGCTGACAGTGACACAACATCTGCTACATCTGTTGTGTTACATTTGCGCATCTTAAATATCTGTGACATTCAGCGCAATTGTTTGGCCGCTGCTGACAGCGACATTACCTGCGCTACATCTCCCATATAACGTTTGCGCATTCTAAATATCTGTGACATTCAGTGTAATATTTTTAGCTGCTGGTGACAGCGACATTACCTGCACTACATCTCCTGTATAATGTTAGGCTGCGCAAATGTTATACAGTGTGCCGAACTGGGCAGACACCTCAATGAAGTCAATGGGGACGCAAACTTTTGAGCCCTAAAATGGCTGTAGAAATGTCATGGAAAGGGCTAGAGGGCTGCAAATGCCAGCAAATTGTGGTTAAGAGCATGGCAAGTGCTCTGCAAACTAATGAGCATAGGAAAATGACTTCAAATAAAATACGTAAAAAAAAAAAAAATAAAAAAAAAAAAATTAAATCTTGATCTAGAAGGATGAGGTCCATATGGAGTAAGAGGTTGAGGAGGCAGTGGATGTGGCGGTGTAGGTGGAAGTGGCAGAGGAGGAGGTGGAGGTAGCCTACACTGGTTTTTGGTTTTAAATTTTATTTTTTATTTTGCAAATTAGGGTACACCCCAAAACATTGGGAAATATAACCTATGATAACCCCCTCCAGCCATGCTAAACAAATGTTTAGACAATACACTGGCTGCAGGGCAGGCCAGCCCCTCCAAGGCGTAAAAGTCAAGCTCAGGCCATGTGCCCAATTTGGAGACCCAGAAGTTGCAGAGGGCAGACCCATCAGTCAGTTTGTGTAGGCATGTGCACACATACTGCTCCACCATGTCGCACATCCCCGTGATGTTCACAATCCAATTTGATATCTGCTCTATGAACTTTCGCTGTTCTTTTCTGCGCCTACCATGTTGATCATGGTTAGCGGCGTATCAGGGTTACACGCCGGAGAGGGAGCGTCAGAAGGGATAGCACATCCAAGGTAGATCAATGGATGAAATTTAATTGTGATCGGAAATGTGGGAGAAGTTATTAAAATGGAAGAATCGAAGGAAAGGAGGGGGCACGCGGCAATTACCCACTCCCGACCTGGGGAGGTAGTGATGATAAATAACAATACAGGACTCTTAAGATGCCCTGTTATTGGAATGATTAATAAAAAATTATAGGGGATGTCACTAGGGTATTTAGGATTTGGAAACGTTAGACAGGAGAGGCCCTGCTGCCCCTTTGTTGACTCTAGATAACTTCTGCCTGATCGCACGTCACATTTGTAGAGCTGCATTAGGCCCGACCAAATACCGCTGAAGGTTCTGTCGCCTACTCGCACCTGAGAAAGGTGTTTCACTTGTGCGTGTAGCTGGCACAGATCGACCACGTCCTCTCCCTGCAACAGGAGCTCCACCAGTAGCACCACGACCGGGGCCACGTCCCTTATTTGACTCTCTCCTCATAGTTCTCAAATTTAGGATCTTGCCCAAAATGTCTGTCTTTTTTATAACAGAATAGAACAGCAGTATCTAACGCATGTATCTCACAATGAAAAATGCAGCAAGGGCTGCAATATCAAGTACTTTGCCTAAAATAAGTGTTTTTTTAAACCCAAAATATTATTGCTGTATTTCAGGCTTGTATCTGTCAGTATGGGATCTGCGTCTCCACTGCAGGGTGGCAGATCGCTGTCTACACATCGCAGCACTATGGGTCCCAGTACTGGCTTACCATGTAGGAGACGCAGGTGCCCGCCAGCATACCGCCGCATTCCTCCTCTCTGCCAGGTGTGATCTGATGCGCTATAGCATGCGCGCACGCACCTCTCCCATTCTTATAGAAGTAGGCAGCTGGTTCCTAATTGCCATCCCCACCCGGAGGCGGGACTATTTTGTATTTAAGGCAGCTTCACTCATCATGAAGTGCCCAAGCGTGGTTGTTGTACCTCTTGACTTCCGCTGAAGCATCCCACTGTGTCTGTTTATTGGATTTCCTGGATTCTGACCTCCGCTTCATTTGACTACGTAACTGCCTGCTGTCTGTTTATTGGATCACCTGGATTATAGACCTCTGCACTGCCTGATTAAGCGTCTGCCCATCTCCTCCTGTAAGTCTGCCTGGATCCAGACCCTGCACTGCCTATGAGACTGCTTATATCTGCATGCTATATTGCTCTGAACTTTGTGTTGCCTGTATCTGTCAAGTGACTTTTGAATACTGTCTGCCAGTAAATATCATCTGTTCCTTTATTCTGCCTTTGTTGGACTCTGTTCACAATACTGCAGGTAGCTGCATTCAAGGTAGCAGGTGCAGACACCAAGGTCCTGACTCTGAGAGTCAGCAGTCAGCAATATTGGACTAATTCCCAGTCCTCTATCAGCTGACACAGAGGATCCACATCCTCTGGTCGTAACAGTATCTCACACTGACAGATGCATCAAGGGCTGTAAAATTGAGTATTTTGCCCAAAAAGGGTGTTTTTTTTAAAACCCCAAAAATTATTGCTGTATTTCTAGCTTAAATTGCACACTGACTAATGTGACAGAGGCCCCAGATTGAGGGTATTGCCAAAAATGGGTGTTTAAAACCCAGAAAGTTATTGAAGTATTTCAAGCTTGTTTTTAACAATTACAGATACAGCAAAGGCTGCAAGTACTTTGCCCAAAAAGGGTGTTTTTTTTAATAACGGATTATGACAGCAGTATATAAGGCTTGAATTTAACACTGACAGATGCCGACAAGGCCGCAAATTACGTATATTGCCAAAAATGGGTGTTTCTTTAATAGCAGAATATGACAGCAGTATCTAACGCTTGTATTTCACACTGGAAGATGCAACGAAGGCTGTAAAATGTAGTATTTAGCCTAAAAAGGGTGTTTCTTAAAACCCAGAAAATTATTGCTGTATTTCTAGCTTAAATGGCACACTGACTAATGCGGCAGAGGCCCCAGATGGAGGTTATGGCCAAAAATGTGTGTTTTTTAAAACCCAGAAAATGATTTAAGTATTTCAAGCTTGTTTTTTAACAATCACAGATGCAGCAAAGGCTACAATATTAAGTACTTTGCCTAAAAAGGGTGTTTTTTTTTATATAAAAGAATATGACAGCAGTATATAACGCCTGAATTTCACACTGACAGAGGCAGCAAGGGCTGTAAAATTGAGTATTTTGCCCAAAAAGGGTGTTTTTTAAAACCCAGAAAATTATTACTGTATTTCTAGCTTAAATTGCACACTGACTAATGCGGCAGGGGCCCCAGATGGAGGGTATTGACAAAAATGGGTGTTTTTAAAATCCATAGAGTTATTGAAATATTTCAAGCTTGTTTTTAACAATCACAGATGCAGCAAAGGCTGCAATATTAAGTACTTTGCCCAAAATGGGTGTTTTTTTTTATAACAGAATATGACAGCAGTATATAAAGCTTGGATTTCACACTGACAGATGCAGCAAGGGCTGTAAAATTGTAAAATTGAGTATATTGCCCAAAAAGTTTTTTTTTTTTAAACCCAGAAAATTATTGCTGTATTTCTAGCTTAAATTGCACACTGACTAATGCTGCAAAGGCCACAGATGTAGGGTCTTTCCAAAAATTGGTGATTTTTTTAAACCCAGAATATGATTACAGTAGTTCAAGCTTCTATTTGACTGTCACAAATGCTCACATGCTGTGTTGTTGCACAGAACTTGTATAAAATGGCCGCCGCCCACCTAACTAACAGACGGATAAGTTATTTTTCTCTGTCACTGGGCAGGGTAAAAAGATTGCGCACTGCACCCACAAAACTGAGTTAACAAGCACTTCTGATTAAAGATTCTGTCCTATTCTCTCCCTCACAGCGGCAGCATCCTATCGCTACACTAATCAGAGCAGAGAGACGTAAAGCACTACATAACTCCAGCTTATATAGAGGCTGGGTCACATGCTGCACTGGCCAATCACAGCCATGCCATTAGAAGGCATGACTGTGATGGCTTCTAAGGGCACATGAGTTAAACGCTTGTTGATTGGCTGCCTTTCAAAAAGCACCGTTAACTCGCCGAACACCGAACCCAAACTTTTACTGAAATGTTCGGGGCCGGGGTCCAAAAATCCTAACGTTCGGTACGAACCTGAACTTTACAGTTCGGGTTTGCTCAACCCTACTCCTGCAGTCTTACAAAATTTTATGAATGACATATTCAGAGAATTTGTTGATAAATTTATGATTGTATATCTTGATGATATTTAGATTATTTCCCCGACTTGGCATACCCAGTGCTTGAAATTCTAAAAAAATAAATAAAAAATATTTGTAAAATTAGAAAAATGTGTTTTTGGGGTACAAGAGATTTTATGGGGAGTGACTACAAGCGGGAGTAAAAGATTTAGGAAATTTATAAATGAATGAGTCCAATGGAATAAATTAGTTGGAGAAAGTTGAAGCTAAATTATGGATGGGAATTGTCACTTCGATGGATTTGAGTATGTTTTAACGTTATGTCTTTATGGGGGAGGGGAGGGTATTTAATGTTTGTGGGTAGTAGATGGTTATGCCCTTGATGAAGCGTGGAGCGAAACCTGGGTTGGGCAGGATTGTTGAGATTGCCCTTACTGTTTGTTACCATCTTGCGTTTGTGAGTAGAAATGTCCCGAACTCTTCGCCGGCGAACAGTTCCCGGCGAATATCGCATGTTCGCATTCGCCGCGGTGTTCGGTCCGCCTCCTATACGTCATCATTGAGCAAACTTTGACCCTGTACCTCACAGTCAGCAGACACATTCCAGCCAAGCAGCATACTCTCCCTCCCAGACCCTCCCACCGCCTATCAAAAAGCAAGGACAGCATCCGTCTTAGATTAATTCTGAAGTTGCAGTGTCACACTGTTGTAATCGCAATGCGGTTAATACAGGTTATATTAATCGCATTGCGATTACAACTTAGAGCTGGGTTCCTAATGGTTATATTGATTAGAATAGAACGAAGATTGAGAATATAGTGCTATATTCGTTGTCAATTCTAGCAATACAACCATTAGGAACTCAGATCTAAGTTGTAATCGCAATGCGAATAATGCAGGTTATATTAATCGCATTGCGAATTCAACTTAGAGCTAAGTTCCTAATGGTTGTATTGCTAGAATTGACGAATACAACGAATATAGCACTATATTCTCAATCTTTGTTGTATTCTAGCAATACAACCATTAGGAACCCAACAGCTCTAAGTTGTATTCGCGTACGAATTAAACTTAAAGTTGTATTAACGAAGTTAACGAATATGGAATATAGCAGTGCTAAGTTGAAATCGCAATGTGATTAATTCGAGTTCTATAAATCGCAGTGCGATTTCAACTTACCACATTCTGCGTCAACTACGTAATTTTCCATGGGAGTTTTGCCATGGATCCCCCTCTGGCATGCCACAGTCCAGGTGTTAGTCCCCTTGAAACAACTTTTCCATCACTATTGTGGCCACAAAGAGTCCCTGTGGGTTTTCAAATTCGCCTTCCTATTGAAGTCTATTGCGGTTCGCACTTTCGCGAACATTTGCGGAAATTTGCGTTCGCCGTTCACGAACGGAAAATTTTATGTTCGCGACATCTCTATTTGTGAGTATATTAAATATTTTATACGCTGACCTTTCAAGCGGTGCTTTACTATTGAAGCGATTAAATGTCTTTCTAGCGGTGTTGATAAAAGATAAGAAGGAAAGCCTTGGAGGTTGTGTGATGTGGCTATATGTATTTATTGATATCCCACAGGAACCTTGGATTGGTGATAGGGGGACCTGATAAATTGCCTATGTCTCTAGAATTGGATGGGTCAAGCTTGAAGAGGTTTTATTCTTCTGGATAGGGAACGCGCATTCCCACAAAAATCCATGTATTGAACTGTAACTTGTGCCCACTTCACTTTCGGGAATCACTGCGGCAAACCATAGACAATGGACTGGAGCTGAATAGTTTTTAACAAAAAATGTTTTAACTAGGTTATATCCTTACACTACACTCGTTTAAGATGGATCCTGGGAAGGTACAGGCTATTCAAGACTGGGTAAGGCCATCTTCCCTCAAAGCATTACAACGCTTCCTTGGGTTCTCTAATTATTATCGTAAATTTATAATAAATAAAAAAAATAGTAATTGCTAGACCCTTAACCGACTTAACCAAGAAGGGGGCAGATCTTGTTAACTGCCCTGTAGAGGCCATAGAAGCCTTCAAAACTCTTAAGAAATATTTTGGGAACGCCCCAGTCTTGATTCAGCTAGATCAAGAGAAAACTTTTGTGGTGGAGGTCGATGCTTGTGAGGATGGGGTGGGGGCTATTCTTTCTCTGGGACCCTCTAACCTCACTAATCTAAGGCCTTGTGCTTTCTTTTCACGAAAATTATCTCCTACTGAGAGGAATTACGATATTGGCAATCGTGAATTGTTAGCTATTAAATAGGCATTTGAGGAGTGGAGAAATTTTTTAGAGTGGGCCAAACATTGCATCACTGTTCTTACTGATCATAAAAATGTATTATTTCTCAAATCTGCAAAATGCCTGAATCCTCGTCAGGCCAGATGGGGAATGTTCTTCACGCGTTTTAACTTCTTTATTACTTTCAAGCCAGGAAGTAAGAATGATGCTTTGTCTCGAAGCTTTTGTGCGTTTCAACCCCCTGACACTCCTCCTGAACCTATCTTGCCAGCAAACATCATTGTGGCATCTTTATCTGTGGATCTTGCTTCTAATATTTAGGCAGCACAACACCTGGCTCTGGAGAAGACACCCACAGAGAAGTTATTTGTTCCTGGTCATTTTCATCTCCGGCTGCTGAGTGAGTGCCATTATTCTGTTTAATGTGGTCATCCTGATATTGAGGCCACCAGAGAACTGGTGTGCAGGTCTTATTGGTGGACCCCGTTATCTAGAGATGTCAGTTTTTTTGTCTCTGCTTGCGAGGTATGTGCCAGATCCAAGACTCCTAGAACACGCCCTGTTGGTGAATTACGACCATTACCCATTCCTAGTAAACCCTGGTCACATATTTCTATGGATTTCATTACTGACTTGCAATCCTCTGAGGGTGAATCTTGGTTTGGGTAGTGGTCAATATTTTTAGTAAGATGGTACATTTTGTTCCTCTGGACAAGCTCCCAAATGCTAAGACTCTGGCTTCTGTTTTTTTTGAGCAAGTAGTACGATTGCATGGAGTTTCTGAGAACATTGTATCTGACAGGGGTGTTCAGTTTGTTTGCAAGTTTTGGATAGCATTTTGTCACAGGTGTGAGATATCGTTGTCCTTTTCATCAGCTTTTCATTCTTAGAATAATGGACAGACTGAACGATTGAAGCAGGCTGTGGAACAATTTTTAATGTCTTACATCTCTGATAATCAGAAATTATGGGTGAAATATCTTCCTTTGGCAGAGTTTGCTATCAATAACCGTGTGAACTCTCCCAATGGAGTCTCGCCGTTCTTCTGTAATTTTGGCTTCCATCCGCGTTTTAATTCTTGTTCGTCTATCTTCTCACCTAACTCTGAAGCTGATAGTGTAACTTCAGAACTGTGCAAAGTTTGGGTTCAGGTTCAGTCGAACCTGGAAAAAGCTCAGGAGGTTCAAAAATGTAAAGCTATTAGGAAGCGTTCCAAAGGGGGAGAAAGTCTGGTTGTCCACAAAAAAAAAATGTCCTTAAAAGTGTATTCTAGGAAATTTGTGCCACAATTTGTTGGACCATATGAAATTCTTGACATCATTTATCCTGTATCTTTTAGATTGAAGCTGCCAGACTCATTTCGTATCCACAACGTATTTCATAAATCTTTGCTTAAAAAATATATTCCACACATGGTTCCATCTCAGGCAGTTCCTTCCCTGGTACTGGTGAATGGTCAAAATGAATTAGTTATTTCTAAAATCATTGATGTTAGGAAACTTCATAACTCATTTCAGTACCTTGTCCATTGGAAGGGTTATGGACCCGAGGAGAGGTCCTGGGTGACGGTGAATAAGATTCATGCTTCTAGGTTGATTAGAAAATGTCATCTCGCTCATCCAGAAAAACCTTCTCCTGTGACTTTGGGTCCGGTGGCCCCCCGTCGAGGGGGGTACTGTCACAGGGCGGCGGCTTTGCGCTCTTTCCCTTCAGTACCACCAGCGTGATAACTTTAACCACCTCCGGACCGCCTAACGCAGATGTGCGGTCCGGAGGTGGCAGGGCTGTGCACAGTCACGCATATACGCGTCATCTCGCGAGACGCGAGATGACGCGAGTATGCGCCCGCGCGTGCGCAGTTTGCGCCGGCATTTCATCGAGAGGTATTTCGTCAGCAACCTGCCAGCCAATGATCGTGGCTGGCAGGTTGCTGATTTTTAAAAAATCCAATCAAAGTGCCAGATAGCAGATCATATTTGTAAATATGATCTGTTATATGGCTGCCTGCTCCTCTGCTGGTTCTTTTCGTCGGTTGGATCCAGCAGAGGAGCAGGCTTCACAGTGAGTACACCAAACACTACACTATAGCCCCTGATCACCCCCCTGAACCCCAATTAACCCTTTGATCACCCCTTTGATCACCCCTTTGATCACCCCTGTCAATCACAAGTGAAAAGAAAAAAGTGATCAGTGCAAACTGTCACTTTTTTTTTTCACTGTTATTGACCGTTAGGTTTTAGGTATAGTTTAGGTCCCTTGGTTAGGTAGTTAGCGATCAGTTAGCGCCCAGCCCACCGCACCGCAATCCGTTATTCGCTGATTAGCGTATCGCTAATCAGCATTTGTACTTTTATAGTATCTGGAAGTGATCAAAACTGATCACGGTCAGATCTATAATAGTACTAGTGTCACTTTAGTTCGCCCTCCACCCAAAACGCAGTGTTTGCCCGATCAGGCCTGATCGGTCGCCCACACGTGCGTTCGCCCACACCCGCCCCACCGCAGTGACAAAAAAAAAAATTTTTTTTTGATCACTGCACATTCACTTTACACGCACTGCGGCGATAAAAAAATCAGTTTTGATATTTTTTATCAACCGCAGCGGCCTCCGGTACTTCGCTAGCCTCCCCTTTGTAAGACAGGCTTGCTTTTTTTTTCTTGGGTAGTCTCAGGGAATACCCCTAAATTTAGTTGCCCACATGTCTAACAGGGGGTATTCTTCTGAAGAGGCCTACAGGCTTCTGACCCAGTCGGATGAGGAGTGGGAACCCTCATCTGATGAATCCAGCGGGTCAGAATACGAACCTGTAGAAAGCAGTGGCTCTCTGACCCAAAGTTCGGACGAGGAGGCTGAGGTCCCTGATACCACCAGGCGTACCCGGCCCCGTGTCGCTAGACCGCAGGTTGCGCAGGATCCGCTTCAAGAGCAGCAGAGTGGGGCTGGTGCTGTCGGATTACGTGGTGAGGCATACACCAGCAGCCCAGCCCTCCCTGGACCTAGTACCAGCACTGCCGTACAACCTGGTGAAGTAGCGAGCACCAGAAGGGCAGTTGAAGCTGGTACGGTGGCACGTGCAGTAGTGACCCCGTCGCAGCCACAGCAAAGACGTGCCCGTAGAGCCCCTAGAATCCCAGAGGTGCTGGCAAACCCTGATTGGCAGTCCCCAACTTCAGCCGCACCTGTAGTTTTCCCTTTCACTGCCCAGTCTGGAGTTCGGGTTGAGACGGCTCAGATCGGTTCGGCCCTGGGATTTTTTGAGCTGTTCTTGACTGCGGAGCTTTTAGACATAGTTGTGGCCGAAACAAACAGGTATGCCACACAATTTATCACCGCTAACCCGGGAAGCTTTTATGCCCAGCCTTTCCGGTGGAAACCAGTCCAAGTTTCCGAACTTAAAACTTTTCTGGGCCTCCTCCTCAACATGGGCCTGACAAAAAAGCATGAATTGCGGTCATATTGGTCCACGAACCCGATTCATCACATGCCCATGTTCTCTGCTGCCATGTCCAGGGCACGTTTTGAGGCCATCCTGCGGTTCCTGCACTTTAGTGACAACACCGCCTCCCGTCCCAGGGGCCACCCTGCTTTTGACCGGCTCCACAAAATTCGGCCCCTCATAGACCATTTCAACCAGGAAATTTGCAGATATTTATACCCCAGAGCAAAACATCTGCATAGACGAGTCCCTGATACATTTTACCGGGCGCCTTGGCTTCAAACAATACATCCCAAGCAAGCGCGCCCGGTATGGGGTCAAATTGTATAAGCTCTGTGAAAGGGCCACAGGCTATACCCACAAATTTCGAGTCTATGAGGGAAAAGATCAGACCCTGGAGCCGGTCGGTTGCCCTGACTACCTGGGGAGCAGTGGGAAGACAGTTTGGGACTTGGTGTCACCCTTATTCGGCAAGGGGTACCATCTTTATGTGGACAATTTTTACACAAGTGTGGCCCTCTTTAGGCATTTGTTTCTAGAACGGATTGGCGCCTGTGGTACCGCGCGAACTAGTCGCGCGGGCTTCCCCCAACGGCTCGTTACCACCCGTCTTGCAAGGGGGCAGAGGGCCGCACTGTGTAACGAAGAACTGCTCGCGGTGAAATGGAGAGACAAGCGTGACGTTTACATGCTCTCCTCCATTCACGCAGACACGACAATACAAATTGAGCGAGCAACCCGTGTCATTGAAAAGCCCCTCTCAGTCCACGACTATAACCTCCACATGGGAGGGGTCGACTTCAATGACCAGATGTTGTCTCCGTATTTAGTTTCCCGACGCACCAGACGCTGGTATAAGAAGGTGTCTGTATATTTAATTCAATTGGCTCTGTACAATAGTTTTGTTCTCTAAGTAAGGCTGGGAGAACTGGATCCTTCCTCAAATTTCAGGAAGAGATCATCGAGAACCTCCTGTATCCAGGAGGTTCCGTGGCCCCAACCACCAGTGTAGTTAGCCATCTACATGAGCGACATTTCCCCAATGTCGTTCCTGGTACCTCAACCCAACAGTCACCCCAAAAAAGATGTCGTGTCTGTAGCAGGAGTGGAATAAGGCGTGACACCCGCTATTTCTGTCCTGACTGTCCGGACCACCCTGCCCTATGCTTTGGAGAGTGTTTCCGGAAGTACCACTCACAGGTACACTATTAGCATAGGGATCATCTCACCAGGACAGGCACACAGGGCTATTAGGGCCCATTCACTCACTGCTGCTGCAAACGTCTCCTTTCACATGGGACAAAGTGCATAACGCACTTCGCCACATCTTTGGGCGATTTGCGCTTTGCACATTGACCCATGGGGAAGGAGAGGTTTGTTCTATAAAGGTAAAAAAAAAAAAAAAAAAAAAAAAAAAACACACCAGTAAGCAAACACGTTAATGTTCAGTAAAAAAAGTTAAAGTTACATGTTCTGTTGCAAAGTTAATAAAATTATTGCGTTGCGGCCTGGTTTTTTCTTTTTTTTTTTTTTTTTTTACCTTCCAGGTGGACCAACCGATTGACTAGCTGCAGCACCGATGTGCATTCTGACAGAAGCATTGCGCTGCTGTCAGATTACACGCAAGTCGGTGTATGCGGCGCTGCAAGACGGGATTTTCTCCTCTGCAGTGACAGATACGTTTGCCGAGGAATACGAGCTGAGGAGGAGGCGGCGTTCCTATGCTTTGGCAAGCACTTTGTATATATATATAAAAAAAAAAAAAAAAAAAAAAAGAAATCCCGGCAATGATTTATTCATCCACATCGATTGATGTGAATGGAGAAATCTGGTTTGCCAGGGCATACGAGCTAAGTGGGTATGGATGTAGGGCGGAGCTCCTATGTCCTGGCAGACGCCTTTCCCCTCCATTTTTTTTTTGAAAAAAATCATCATTTTCCGCTAACTTGTGACAAAAAATAAAAAATTCTAGGAACTCGCCATGCCCCTCACGGAATACCTTGGGGTGTCTTCTTTCCAAAATGGGGTCACTTGTGGCGTAGTTATACTGCCCTGGCAATTTAGGTGCCCAAATGTGTGAGAAGTACCTTGCAATCAAAATGTGTAAAAAATGGCCTGCAAAATCCGAAAGGTGCACTTTGGAATATGTGCCCCTTTGCCCACCTTGGCAGCAAAAAAGTGTGACACATCTGGTATCGCCGTACTCAGGAGAAGTTGGGGAATGTGTTTTGGGGTGACATTTTACATATACCCATGCTGGATGAGAGAAATATCTTGGCAAAAGACAACTTTTCCCATTTTTTTATACAAAGTTGGCATTTGACCAAGATATTTTTCTCACCCAGCATGGGTATATGTAAAATGACACCCCAAAACACATTCCCCAACTTCTCCTGAGTACGGCGATACCAGATGTGTCACACTTTTTTGCTGCCAAGGTGGGCAAAGGGGCACATATTCCAAAGTGCACCTTTTGGATTTCACCGGTCATTTTTTACACATTTTGATTGCAAAGTTCTTCTCACACATTTGGGCCCCTAAATTGCCAGGGCAGTATAACTACCCCACAAGTGACCCCATTTTGGAAAGAAGACACCCCAAGGTATTCTGTGAGGGGCATGGTGAGTTCCTAAAAATTTATATTTTTTGTCGCAAGTTAGTGGAATATGAGACTTTGTAAGAAAAAATAAAAAAAATAAAATCATCATCATTTTCCGCTAACTTGTGACAAAAAATAAAAAGTTCTATGAACTCACTATGCCCATCAGCGAATACCTTAGGGTGTCTACTTTCCGAAATGGGGTCATTTGTGGGGGTTTTCTACTGTTTGGGCATTGTAGAACCTCAGGAATCATGACAGGTGCTCAGAAAGTCAGAGCTGTTTCACATTTTTGTACCATAGTTTGTAAATGCTATAACTTTTACCCAAACCATTTTTTTTTTTTGCCCAAACATTTTTTTTTTATCAAAGACATGTAGAACAATAAATTTGGCGAAAAATTTATATATGGATGTCGTTTTTTTTGCAAAATTTTACAGCTGAAAGTGAAAAATGTCATTTTTTTGCTAAAAAATCGTTACATTTTGATTAATAACAAAAAATGTAAAAATGCCAGCAGCAATGAAATACCACCAAATGAAAGCTCTATTAGTGAGAAGAAAAGGACGTAAAATTCATTTGTATGGTTGTCAAGTTGCATGACCGAGCGATAAACGGTGAAAGTAGTGTAGTGCCGAAGTGTAAAAAGTGCTCTGGTCATGAAGGGGGTTTCACCTAGCGGGGCTGAAGTGGTAAAAATCACAAGAGGACCCTGTCCGGGAATGTTTTTTTTATTTTTTGAAAAACACTACTGCCTAACCGGCTACTAGCCACTCTTGTCCCGGACAATAATATTTAACTTTTACTTCTTTATTAAAACAATTGCAAAAAGTAAACTTATGTGAGCTACCTGAAGGACTAAAACTAGCTATACCTCACTAAATGCTATTCCAGACTGATATACACCCTAGGAGTGATGGCGGGGGGGCAATATTCCTCACTGCTTTCCCTAAATTCCTGCTATAATAGCTGAAGTATTTTGCTGTACCTTATTATTCCTAACTCCCACAATTGAGGCGTAAGTTGACAGGCAAGGGCCTGTTCACATTGAGCAATTTGCACTAAGCACATAGAGTTTGGTCTGGCATCGGTGAGGTACAACACTGTAAAACCTAATTCCTGCCCCCCAACATGTTTCGCCAGCTAATCTGGCTTCATCAGCGGTATTGGGCAGACTTGAATGGTAAACGCTGGTATGAGAAATTCATAGGCCACCTTCTAAATTTATAGGCCACCAATTATGGAGAAACTAACCAATCTCACCCAGGAATACAGGTGCATGCTAAGACTGCCCTAGGAGGGTAAAGATTATAGTTGTGATGAACTCCCTCGTCACCTGCCGATGGGAGTTACCTTGAGACCCGCTGCACATTGGGTTGCGGCGCCCGGACTTAACTTCTGTACGCGCCGACAGCCTTCACTGCGCATGCGCTGGAACTCAGCAGTCTGAAGCCGGCAACGGATGGTACTGCGGCTGCGCCTACACTTAGTTGTTTGTCTCCCTGTTGCTGTAACGAGATGCATCTGCGCTCTGTTTTCTTCTCTTCTTCTCTACACCTGAGTATTCTAGTTACTGCGCCTGCGCTTACACTTAGAGACAATGCACATTAATCTTACAGGCATTGTACCAGGTTGGCAATGCATGGGTCTAACTTGTCACCTATTGCTTTATGTATTGCACCATTTTAACCTAGGTAGTTACTAAACTAGTTTGATAATAATATAACAATTAAGTATTGAATAATATGTATTAGGTAGTAATATGCAGTTCAGGTCCTCCAATATAATTTATCATTATTAGCTATCCACTAATTAATCTAGTATCTTGATTTTTGGCACTATATTCTTTTCTCATATACTTAGTATCCCTCATGATAGTTTGTGGTACTTCATTGTTTCTTTAATACTTGGTTACTATTATTGAGAGACCTAAATCTCATTCAACCATTATGAACACCAGTTGGTGCCTCCATTGTCTTAATAAAAATGTATTAATTAGTCAAGCATTTTCATATGCTCACTATACACAATTTTTACAGCTGAAGAGTATAACGTGCAGGTCTTCCTTATTACAGAAATGATGAAAATGTAAAATCTTCGTTGAGGCAATTAGGGCTGAGGCTTTCCAGGCGGTAAATCCACCTAGTCTCTTCTTGAAGGAGATTTCTATCCAGATCTCCTCTATGTGCTCCCAAGGTTTTCTTGCATAGACCCCAGAATTGTAAACAATTAATAATGCATGTAAACAAGTAATGCATGGAAAATATAGAGGAAAATATAGATAAAGTAGAAGCCGTAAAAAAGAAAATAGAAAGGGATTTTTGGTTTACCTTTTTGACACAAAACAGTACGGATGCAGGTTATATTAAAAATGCAATAAAAAGAAATTGGTTGGTTCTTAAGAACAAGGACATCCCAGATCGCCCAGATATCCTATATAAGAAAGCTCCCAACTTAAGAATGCAGCTAGTACACAGTTCAATTCCGATTCACCAAAAAAGGAGTAATATGCACAAGTTCACTTGGTGCATTTTATTGTGGTAAGAATAGAACAGCCGCAAATAGGATCCAATATGTAGAGGTTGTAAAGTCCACAGGCAATGGACAGGAGTTAAAGATTAATGGTGGTCTTTCCTGTGAGAAAGAGGGGGTTATTTACGTGCTGGAGTGTCCTTGTGGCCTCCAGTAAGTAGGGAGGACAATGAGAAAATTAAAAGTTCAGATATTAGAACATATGAGGAATATTAAGAAAGGTCTAATAACACATAGTGTCTCCCTGCATTTTAAACAATGTCATAAAAAAAACCTAAAGGCCTCAAATTTGTAGGAATAGAGGCAGTGAACACCTATTGGCGAGGGGGTGACCCCGTCGCACAAATAAGCAAGCGAAAGGTAGAATGGATCTACAAGCTTAATACTTTACAACCCAAAGGGATGTGTAACGGTCATGTACACACACACACACACAGGGGGGAGGACAGTGACCACTGTGCTCCACCCTCACCCCTGGCCCTGCCTACTTGCCTCACGAGTCCTGATGACAGGGGACAACTGGACAGCAGCCCCTAACTTAGGATACATGCGGGAAGGACAGACAAGACAAATAACGGACAGGTCAAAACTAAGAGGACAACACAGTACAGAGGGATAAGCAAAGAAAGGTCAGGAGGTCATAAATACCAGGAGAGTCAAGAAGTACCAAAGGAGTCTGCAAAGAATAGTCAGGTGGAAGCCGAGGTCAATATACCAGGAAGGATGCGCAGTACAGGAGGAGCAGGCAAAGGATCGTCAGGGAACAGGATCAGGTAAGTACACAGGTATCCAACAACTGCCAGGAACCTAAATTAACAGGCAACCTGTGGCCAGCAGGCTGCCTGTATTTATAGTGGGGAGTGAGGGTCATGTGACGTGGCCAGCGTCACATAACCGACAAACCGACCAGTTGAGCACCAAGGGATCACCTCGGCGCTCAAGGCAGACCTAGGAGCAGGGAGCCTCCCAGCTAGAAAAGTCACCCTGGGAACGAGGTCAACCACAGATCCTCGCTCCCGAAGCTAAGCAGCAGGTCTGAGGCTGATGGGAGACCGAGTGCGCCTTCTGCACCCCGTTACAGGATGAACATGGAATTTGATTTAAACCCTTGGTCTGATTCTGCTGTAAATTAAGATATTATAGTTCCTTTTCAGTAGCTACATACTTACCTGCTTGCCGCCGTGTCTGACCCTTTGGGAGGAATGTGCTGGTTCCCGGGTGTGAACTGAGACGGTCGGCATTGGAAAGACGCAAAGGCGGGACGCTATCATAGAGACTAAGAGCGTGTATTTATTGGTCGCCTAGAACATTTGACTAGTGATGTGTAGTATATACATGTGACCATTTTATGAATGAACAATGAGACAGGACGTTATCATGGAGACTAAAAGTGTACATTTATTGGCTGCTTGAAACATGTGACTAGTGATGTGTGGTTTATACAGTACAGACCAAAAGTTTGGACACACCTTCTTATTCAAAGAGTTTTCTTTATTTTCATGACTATGAAGGCATCAAAACTATGAATTAACACATGTGGAATTATATACATAACAAACAAGTGTGAAACAACTGAAAATATGTCATATTCTAGGTTCTTCCAAGTAGCCACCTTTTGATTTGATTACTGCTTTGCACACTCTTGGCATTCTCTTGATGAGCTTCAAGAGGTAGTCACCTGAAATGGTCTTCCAAGAGTCTTGAAGGAGTTCCCAGAGATGCTTAGCACTTGTTGGCCCTTTTGCCTTCACTCTGCGGTCCAGCTCTCCCCAAACCATCTCGATTGGGTTCAGGTCCGGTGACTGTGGAGGCCAGGTCATCTGGCGCAGCACCCCATCAATCTCCTGCATGGTCAAATAGCCCTTACTTTCATAGTTTTCCCAATTTTTCGGCTGACTGACTGACCTTAATTTTTTAAAGTAATGATGGCCACTCGTTTTTCTTTACTTAGCAGTTTTTTTCTTGCCATAATACAAATTCCAACAGTCTATTCAGTAGGACTATTAGCTGTGTATCCACCTGACTTCTCTTCAACATACCTGATGGTCCCAACCCCATTTATAAGGCAAGAAATCCCACTTATTAAACCTGACAGGGCACACCTGTGAAGTGAAAAACATTTCAGGTGACTACCTCTTGAAGCTCATCAAGAGAATGCCAAGAGTGTGCAAAGCAGTAATAAAAGCAAAAGGCTGCTACTTTGAAGAACCTAGAATATGACATATTTTCAGTTGTTTCACACTTGTTTGTTATGTACATCATTCCACATGTGTTAATTCATAGTTTTGATGCCTTCAGTGTGAAACTACAATTTTCATAGTCATGAAAATAAAGAAAACTCTTTGAATGAGAAGGTGTGTCCAAACTTTTGGTCTGTACTGTACATGTGACCATTTTATGAATGAAAAATGAGAATCTGTTTTACTGGGGAAAAGGGATTGGTAGCTGTATTTGTATTTCAAATGTTTTATATATGAACTGTTATCTATTTATTTGTTATTTATGTTTTTATTTATTTATTTGTATGCAGTCGTGGCCAAAAGTTTTGAGAATTACATAAATATTGGAAATTGGAAAAGTTGCTGCTTAAAGAGGACCTTTCACCAGAATTAAACTTCTAAAGTAACTATACAGGCATGTAGAGCGGCGCCCAGGGACCCCCCTGCACTTACTGTTATACCTGGGAGCCGCTCCGTTCTCCCGTTATTGGCTCCGGTATCTTTACAGTTAGGCTCCACCCAGGGGAACCTGCCGGAGCCTCCTTCTCCCATGCTGCAGCGCTGGCCAATCACAGCGCTCAGCTCATAGCCTGAGAGAGAAAAAAGCCTCTCAGGCTATGAGCTGAGCGCTGTGATTGGCCAGCGCTGCAGCATGGGAGAAGGAGGCACCGGCAGGTTCCCCTGGGTGGAGCCTAACTGTAAAGGTACCGGAGGCAATAACGGGAGAACGGAGCGGCGCCCAGGTATAACAGTAAGTGCAGGGGGGTCCCTGGGCGCCGCTCTCCATGTCTGTATAGTTAGTTTAGAAGTTTAATTCTGGTGAAAGGTCCTCTTTAAGTTTTTATAATAGCAATTTGCATATACTCCAGAATGTTATGAAGAGTGATGAGATGAATTGCATAGTCCTTCTTTACCATGAAAATTAACTTTATCCCCCCCAAAAAAAACTTTCCACTGCATTTCAATGCTGTCATTAAAGGACCTGCTGAGATTATTTCAGTAATCGTCTTGTTAACTCAGGTGAGAATGTTGACGAGCACAAGGCTGGAGATCATTATGTCAGGCTGATTGGGTTCAAATGGCAGACTTGACCTGTTAAAAGGAGGGTGATGCTTGAAATCATTGTTATTCCATTGTTAACCATGGTGACCTGCAAAGAAACGCGTGCAGCCATCATTGTGTTGCATAAAAATGGCTTCACAGGCAAGGATATTGTGGCTACTAAGATTGCACCTCAATCAACAATTTATAGGATCATCAAGAACTTCAAGGAAAGAGGTTCAATTCTTGTTAAGAAGGCTTAAGGGCATCCAAGAAAGTCCAGCAAGCGCCAGGATCGTTTCCTAAAAAAGATTCAGCTGCAGGATCGGAGTGCCACCAGTGCAGAGCTTGCTCAGGAATGGCAGCAGGCAGGTGTGAGCGCATCTGCACGCACAGTGAGGCAAAGACTTTTGGAAGATGGCCTTGTGTAAAGAAGGGCAGCAAAGAAGTCACTTCTCTCCAAAAAAAAACATCAGGGACAGACTGATCTTCTGCAGAAAATATGGTGAATGGACTGCTGAGGACTGGGGCAAAGTCATATTCTCTGATGAAGCCTCTTTCCGATTATTTGGGGCATCAGGAAAAAGGCTTGTCCTGAGAAGTAAAGGTGAGCGCTATCATCAGTCCTGTGTCATGCCAACAATAAAGCATCCTGAGACCATTCATGTGTGGGGTTGCTTCTCATCCAAGGGAGTGGGCTCACTCACAATTTTGCCCAAAAACACAGCCATGAATAAAGAATAGTACCAAAACACCCTCCAACAGCAACTTCTTCCAACAATCCAACAACAGTTTGGTGAAGAACAATGCATTTTCCAGCATGATGGAGCACCGTGCCATAAGGCAAAAGTGATAACTAAGTGGCTCGGGGACCAAAACGTTGACATTTTGGGTCCATGGCCTGGAAACTCCCCAGATCGTAATCCCATTAAGAACTTGTGGACAAACAAAAACCCACTAATTCTGACAAACTCCAAGAAGTGACTATGAAAGAATAGGTTGCTATCAGTCAGGAATTGGCCCAGAAGTTGATTGAGAGCATGCCCAGTCGAATTGCAGAGGTCCTGAAAAAGAAGGGACAACACAGCAAATACTGACTCTTTGCATAAATGTCATGTAATTGTCAATTAAAGCCTTTGAAATGTATGAAGTGCGTGTAATTATATTTCACTACATCACAGAAACAACTGAAACAAAGATCTAAAAGCAGTTTAGCAGCAAACTTTGTGGAAACTAATATTTGTGTCATTCTCAAAACTTTTGGCCACGACTGTACATGTGGATGTTATTCTACCTATGTGGAGGAGATGTGGAGCTGGCAACTTTGTTTGAATACGGCTCTATAGGGTGGATCAGACTAATCGAACTGTGAGGTAACTTCCTGCAAGCTTTGGGATTGGGGGAGGGTAAGGTTATAATGAACTAAAGTCAGAACAGTTTTAGACATTGCCCCTGACGAAACCTTGAGCGAAAGCCGGGTCAGGCAGAGATGCAAATTTATTTTATGATATGCTGGCAATTTTAATATGTTTGTGAGTATAATAAATCTTTGTTATCTAAATGCATCTGAAGTATTACACTATGTTGTGATCTTTGATACCCTTTAAATAATCCTTTGGAGGTTCGTGGAACAAACAACAGGAGTATCATTGTCTTGTGTCTTTTTACTTGGTTGTTTGCACCAAAGAAAGAGGCAGGTTTAAAAGGAAAAGCAGCACAGTTCCAGCACTTGTCCATGAGTCCATGGTTAAGTGGACCTTCCCAGTAACTGTGTTGGTCAGGGCACGTGTGAGGTTTTGTGACACATGTTGGTGGAAGGCGGGCATGGCACACCTTGAAAAATAATAGCAGTTGGGGACAGAGTACCGCGGGACGGCCGCCAACATCAGGCTGCGGAAGTCCTCAGTGTCCAAAAGACTAAATGGCAACATTTCCAGGGCAAGAAATTTTGAAAGGTGCGCATTTAGTGCTATGGCCTGTGGGTGGGTGGCTGTATATTTGCGCTTGCGTTAAACAGCCTGGGGTAATGACATTTGGACACTGCGCTTGAACAGGGAAGTGGATATGGTTGCTGATGGTGCTTGCGAAGGTCCAGATGCAGCTCAGGAGGCATCCTCGCCTGCGCCTTCGACAGCCAAATGTCCAGCATGTACCATAGAGGAAGCGGAGGCAGTGGTGTGACCCGCAGACACAGATTGTGGATCCAGGAGTTTCTCCCACTTATTACAGTGCTTAGATGCCATGTGGCAGATCATTCTGGTGGTGGTGAGGTTGCCAGTGTTCACTCCCCGGCTTAAAGGGAACCTGTCATCGGGATTTTGTGTACAGATCTGAGGACATGGGTTGCTAGATGGCCGCTAGCACATCCGCAATACCCTGTCCCCATAGCTCTGTGTGCTTTTATTGTGTAAAAAACCCGATTTAATACATATGCAAATTAACCTGAGATGAGTCCTGTCCCTGACTCATCTCACATACAGGACTCATCTCAAGTTAATTTGCATATGTATCAAATCGTTTTTTTTTACACAATAAAAGCACACAGAGCTATGGGGACTGGGCATTGCGGATGTGCTAGCGGCCATCTAACAACCCATGTCCTCAGCTCTGTACACAAAATGCCAGTGACAGGTTCCCTTTAATATGGTGTGGCACAGGTTGCCAACTGCGGACCACCTACCCCTTGGTAAGGGAGATTTATGTAAGTGGGTGCTCCATGGAAAAATTGCGGGCCTCTTTGGTGTGGCTTGCCTTCTCCGTTTTGCCATCCCACTGCCTCTTCCAGCCTGTTACGGTGCTGCAGATCCTTATCCCTCTGTACTGCTGTCCTCGCTCGGCTTTCCACCTTCCCAGGTTGGGTCAATGACCTCATCGTCCACCACCTCCTCTTCCACTTCCTCACTCTGATCATCCTCTTGAGTTGTTGACCTAACCACAACCTCAGTGATTGACAACTGTGTCCCATCCTCTTCATCAACCTCTTGAAACAGTAATTGTGGTTGACTCATTGGCAACTGTGTCTCATCACCATCCACCTCATTAAACACTAATTGCCGTTCCCCACCATCATGTTCTTGTGACTGTGGATGCTCAAGAGGTTGGGAATAGAGATGTCGCGAACATAAAATTTTCCATTCGCGAACGGCGAACGCAAATTTCCTCAAATGTTCGCGAACGGGCGAACCGCCATAGACTTCAATAGGCAGGCGAATTTTAAAACCCACAGGGACTCTTTCTAGCCACAGTAGTGATGTAAAAGTTGTTTCAAGGGGACTAACACCTGGACTGTAGCAAGCCGGAGGGGGATCCATGGCAAAACTCTCATGGAAAATTGCATAGTTGAAGTTTAACAATCCTAAATTTTTTTGAACGACGTGGTTTAAAACATCCAGTGTGTGTATACGATCAGGTATGATGTTGTATCGATCAGGTAGTGTAAGGGTTACGCCCGTTTCGCAGACATTGACAGACCAAACTCCCCTTTTAATGCATCGCAAACAACCGCAAACAGTCCATTTGCCCAACCGCAAACTCCCCATTTGCACAAGGTTGGATACCAAGCTAGGCATGTCCAGTTGATGTCATTGAAGGTTTCTTCCTCCACCAAGGGTCCCCGAAAGGTGAATTGAATTGATTTTTCGAATGGGGAGATGGTTAAAAAAATGCTGTCTCCCTCCCCTGTGTTTGAATCCACGGTCACTGCGTCTGCGCCGTGCAATTTACTGTCACACCCGATATGAGTGTTATTTTCTGTAGTTCTCTTCTCATCAGTTTAATCCCTGTTACGTCCCCAATATGGGGTCCATTTATTGAATAGATTTTTCGAACGGGGAGATGGTGAAAAAAACGCTGGCTCCCTCCCCTTTGTTTTAATCCACGGTCACTGCGTCTGCGCCGTGCAATTTACTGTCACACCCGATATGAGTGGTATTTTCTGTAGTACTATTCTCATCAGTTTAATCCCTGTTACGTCCCCTATCAGGATGTGTATTGAATGGATTTTAGACAACCGCAAACAGTTGTCAAAAGTTAACAAACTCCTTGCAGTAATGTGATTTATCTGTGTGCGTCCTTCTTGTTACTTCCAATTTGGGGCACTGCGCGTGCGCCGTGCAGTGTACTCTGCCACACGGTGTGAGTGGTGTGTTAACTAGTACTATTCTTATCAGTTTAATCCCTGTTACGTCCCCTATCTGGGGACTTGTGTTGAATTAATTTTAGGAACAGGAAGATGGAAAAAGCAGCTTGGTCGGTCCTCTTACTCCCAAGTTGGGGCACTGCGCGTGCACAGAGCAATGTGCTGTGACACCCTATATGAGTGGTGTCTTAACTAGTACTATTCCCATCAGTTTAATCCCTGTTACGTCCCATATCAGGGATTGCCTTTTGTGAAAAAAAAATTTAGGCCGGGTACCTTCGACTGCCTTTACAGTGACAGACCAAACTCTGATACACCAAACTGAATTGATTTTAGGAACCTGGAGATGGAAAAAGCAGCTTGGTCAGTCCTCTTACTCCCAAGTTGGGGCACTGCATGTGCACGGAGCAATGTGCTGTGACACCCTATATGAGTGGTGTCTTAACTAGTACTATTCCTATCAGTTTAATCCCTGTTACGTCCCCTATCCGGGGACGTGTGTCGAATTGATTAACCATTGTCAAATTAACGAACCATTACGACATCCTGAAATAATTTAGTTCTGAGCTCTGTACTTGCTTTGTATTGGAATTGATGGGGATTTTTTAAATTGTCTGCATTATTTCTAATAAACTATTAAGAGACTTTATTATAATTTTATTATTTTATGCATTAAAAACCCATACAACTTATACAAAATTATCCAGCCGATCGCTTTTGGTCTGATCATAATGAAGCAACGGCCTTATCATCTGGGGTGTGGTAACATTGCCAACACACTCATAGAGGTGATGATCGCTTCATTGTGATACGCAAGCCCCTTTACCACAACAAGGTAACGATCACGAAGGGGAATTTACATTTTTATGTGCCTTTTTTTTTTTTTTTTTTTTTGCAGCCACAGTGCAGCACAAGAGGACAGAAAAATTAGGCATGTACACATGCCTGAAAAACAATGGTATTGTTGCAGCCGCTGTTGTAGCAGCGGCCGGAAAAAATGATGTTTTCCAGGCAGAAAGGTGACTAAAACATTGCGGCTTGAACCCTATTTTTAAATCTCTGGCCCTGACACAAAGAAGATATAGGACAGATGTCACAATTCACTGCAGACACCCCCTATATAAAAAGTATTGAAAATAATGGAAAAAATTTATTAAATTTTAACTTATATTTTTTAATCTCTGGCCCTGACACATAGAAGGTATTGGACAGATGTCACAATTCACTGCAGACACCCTCTATAGGAAAAGTATTGAAAATTATGGAAAAATATATTAATTTCACTTATATTTCCCCAATCTCAGGCCCTGACACACAGAAGGTATTGGACAGATGTCACAGGTCACTGCAGACACCATCTGCAAGTTAGGCAGACAATGTCATAGAGCAGCAGGAAATGGTAGCAGAATGCTTGGGTGTATAGGGAGAGGCATTACCAGTAGAAAAAGGGGAGGTGCTCATGCCGCTCTACAGAGCACTAGTGAGACCTTTTTTGGAGTATTATGCTCAGTACTGGAGACCATATCTTCAGAAGGATATTGATACTTTGGAGAGAGTTCAGAGAAGAGCTACTAAACTGGTACATGGATTGCAGGATAAAACTTACCAGGAAAGATTAAAGGACCTTAACATGTATAGCTTGGAAGAAAGACGAGACATAGGGGATGTGATAGAGACTTTTAAATACATAAAGGGAAACAACAAGGTAAAAGAGAAGAGAATATTTAAAAGAAGAAATACTGCTACAAGATGATATACCATATTTTTCGCTTTATAAGATGAACCTGAACCTGAGTTTTCAGAGGAGGAAAATTGAGAAAAAAATAATTTGAACTAAAAGGTGGACTAAAACATTTTAATAAAATAATATATAATGTGCAAACATTACTAACTGCCATCAGCAGCATTATGAAACATTAACAATAACAGAAGAGAAAGATTTTCGGTACGACATGACCTCTAGTCATCTGAAAACCCCCAAAACTCTTCACTGCTGTCTGAACTCAGTGGCTTACTGTCACTGGTATCACTGTCACTGGTGTCTTCATATAGGACACCATCCTCCGAACCATCCAGGGCATAACTGATGCCACATTTTTTTAAGGATTTGACAACCGTTTCTTCCTTTACTGATTGCCATGATGACTTCACCCACTCGCAGACTTGGGTGATAGTGGGCCTCTTCATCCGTCCACTGGGTGTAAGGTCATGATTCCCAGCAGCCATCCACTTATTCCACTCCTCCCGCATGCAAACCTTAAATGGCTTGTTTAATGATACATCAAGAGACTGCAGCTGGCTGGTAAGCCCCCCAGGAATGACCGCTAGATGAGTGTTCACGTCTTTGAACCTCTTTTTTGTGTTTTTCGGTGATATGTGCCCTAAACTGGTCAAGCACAAGTAAGGCCAGTTTCTTCAGAAGCCCTCCAGGTCGTTTGGACCACACTTTGTCAACCCATATTCCCATGCCATTCTCGTCCATCCACCCTTTCTCATGAACATGGACAATCACTCCTCTTGGAATCCCCTCTTTTGGCATGTTCTTCCTTTTGAAAATGATCATTGGTGGCAGTTTGGTCCCATCTGCGCAGCAGGACAATACAACCGTGTAATGGGTTTTTTCGTGCCCTGAGGTCTTCACTGTTACGGTTTTTGTGCCTCTCATATCAACAGTCCTGTTCGATGGAACATCGAAGGTTAATGGGACTTCATCCATATTCCCAATCTGGCTTATTTGATAGCCATTTTTCTGCATAAAGAGTGGACAAGGGGGTGATCAGCTTTACACATAGTGCATAAGGAGTGGATCAGGGGGTGATCAGTTCTGTACATGGTGTATAAGATGAAGAACAGCTCTGCACATGGTGTATAAGGGTACTTTCACACTAGAGTTTTTCTTTTCCGGCACTGAGTTCCGTCCTAGGGGCTCAATATTGGAATAGAACTGATCAGTTTCATCCTCATGCATTCTGAATGGAGATAAATCCGTTCAGGATGCATCAGGATGGCCTCAGTTCAGTCACTGAACAGTGTTTTGGACGGAGGAAAAAAACACCTCTTGTGGGAAGAGGCGATAAGAGGAGAGGAGAGAAGGAGGTCTTATGAGGATCGGAGAGTGCGTGTGGGGATGTATCGGGAAAGTAGCTCAGAGATGTAGGGAGGGGACAGGTTATGGACGGCCTTGTATGTGTTTGTTAGTACTTTGAAGTGGATTCGTTGGGCAATGGGGAGCCAGTGAAGGGATTGGTAGAGGGGAGAGGCAGAGGAGTAATAAGGTGAGAGGTGGATTAGTCGGGCAGCAGAGTTGAGGATAGATTGGAGGGGTGCGAGAGTGCTAGGTGGAAGGCCACAGAGGAGAATGTTGCAGTAGTCTAGGCGGGAGATAATGAAGGCATGTACGAGCATTTTCGCAGATTTAAAGTTAAGGAAAGCACGGATGCAGGAGATGTTTTTGAGTTGGAGGCAGCAGGTGGTGGAAAGGGCTTGGATGTGCGGTCGGAAGGAAAGAGCAGAATCTAAGGTCACTCCAAGGCAGCGAGCTTTGTTGACTGGGGATAATGTGCAGCCATTGATCATGATAGATAGGTCTGTTGGGGGGGTTGAACAAGATGGGGGAAAGATTATGAATTCTGTCTTATCCATGTTAAGTTTAAGAAAGCGAGAGGCGAAGAAGGATGATATAGAAGATAGACATTGTGGGATTCTTGATAGTAAGGTGGTGATGTCTGGACCAGAGAGGTAGCTTTGTGTGTCATCAGCATAGGAGTCATACTGAAAGCCATGGGACTCTATGAGCTGTCCCAGGCCAAAAGTGTAGATTGAGAAGAGCAGGGGTCCTAGGACAGAGCCTTGCGGGACACCAACAGAGAGGGCATGAGACGAGGAGGTGGTGCGGGAGTGGGAGACGCTAAATGTCCGGTCTGTGAGGTATGATGTGATCCAGGAGAGAGCCAAGTCAGTGATGCCAAGAGATGAGAGAGTTTGTAACAGAAGGGAGTGGTCAATAGTGTCGAAGGTAGAGGACAGGTCAAGGAGAAGGAGGACAGAGTATTGTTTCTTGGTTTTGGCCGTCAGTAGGTCATTGGTAACTTTGGTAAGGGCAGTCTCGGTCGAGTGGTGGGTTCGGAAGCCAGAATGTAGGCGGTCAAAGAGGGAGCAGGAGGAGAGGTGGGAGGACAGTTCTGAATGGACATGTTTCTTGAATCCAGCACAAATTTGTGAAAAGAAAGAATCTTGGACTTGTATTCTTTTGGCATTTTTGTGCTATTCTAGTTTTGGTGCGCATAGCAAGGCCACACCTCCTCATAAATCTGAAGCACCATGATGGGGATGCAGTAAACTCATCAATGCCTTTTTCTGCAGCTAGATGCTTGGCTTCATATATGATCATTTTGGTAGATACGCAGAAGCCATTATTCCTATGACGTGTGATCCACTCTTTCATTTCCACGTCAATCTATGGCCATTTTGCAGTACGCCCACGAAAAGTGTGTTTGCTTTTATCTGCTTTCTGCAGCTGATCCCCCTGTTTCCTCCACTCCCGTCTCTCAGCTGCCCTGTTTCCATGTTCTTTGGCGTATTTTATCACCTCCAGTTTAAAAGGGATCTTATATGAAAGCCTTTTCTGCTTTGACATCTTTCTACAGTAAATATGGATGCAGCAGGAGACTACAGTACGGTAGTATTCTACAACAAAACAGAGTAATAAAAGCATGTCAGTGTCATGGGGACACTAGCTGAGAATATCAGTGTATGACACTGTTATGGGGGATCTGGGGAGGACACTGTTATATGGGATCTGTGGACGTCACACGGTTATGGGGGATCTGTGGACGTCACACGGTTATGGGGGATCTGTGGACGTCACACGGTTATGGGGGATCTGTGGACGTCACACGGTTATGGGGGATCTGTGGACGTCACACGGTTATGGGGGATCTGTGGATATCAAACTGTTATTGGGGACCTGTGGATGTCACACTGTTATTGGGGACCTGTGGATGTCACACTGTTATGGGGGGTCTGTGGATGTTACACAGTTATGGGGGATCTGTGGACGTCACACGGTTATGGGGGATCTGTGGATGTCACACTGTTATGGGGGATCTGTGGATGTCACACTGTTATTGGGGACCTGTGGATGTCACACTGTTATTGGGGACCTGTGGATTTCACACTGTTATTGGGGACCTGTGGATGTCACACGGTTATGGGGGACGTGTGGATGTCACACTGTTATTGGGGACTTGTGGATGTCACACTGTTATTGGGGACCTCTGGATGTCACATTGCTATGGGGGATCTCTGGATGTCACGCTGTTATGGGGGATCTCTGGATGTCACGCTGTTATGGGGGATCTCTGGATGTCACGCTGTTATGGGGATCTCTGAATGTCACGCTGTTATGGGGGATCTCTGGATGTCACACTGTTATGGGGGATCTCTGGATGTCACACTGTTATGGGGGATCTCTGGATGTCACGCTGTTATGGGGGATCTCTGGATGTCACGCTGTTATGGGGGATCTCTGGATGTCACACTGTTATGGGGGATCTCTGGATGTCACGCTGTTATGGGGGATCTCTGGATGCCACTGTTATGTGATTATAACCCCCATCATAAAGAATACACTGATAAGAGGAGTTATAGTTAAATATGAACACTGTCTAGGGACTGTATTACAATAGCTTACGGTAACTGATATGGCTACCATATACCGTAACCCACCTTTTCCATAGGAATCCACCAGTGAACTGCAGTATATGGGTGGATTACTATGGATAAGGGGGGTTATAGTCATTTTTAATATACGGTACCGTAGACAGATGGCAGTTAGAGAACAATACCTGGACACTGTTTATATTATGGTAAATATGACTATAACCCCTCTCATCCATAGGAATCCACCCATATTTTGCAGTACATGGGTGGATTTCTATGGATGAGGGGGGTTATAGTCATATTTAATATAGACACATGACTATTGCAGAACAGTGTTTATTTTAAATATGACTATAACCCCCCACATCCATAGGAATTCACCCATATACTGCAGTATATGGGTGGATTTCTATGGATGATGGGGGATATAGTCATATTTGGCACACAGTTTTTAATTAGGGTACCATAAATTGCCTTAAGATGCCCTCACCTTGGGACTTAGGATGCAATCTATGGTACCCAGAGGGGGTGGGGGGGGGGGTGTCATGTGGCACTGAACAGTGTACTGGTAGCTGATTGGTGGAGGAAGGGGGAGCAGGACTCACCACCAATCAGCACCAGACAAGTAGAGTTGGGGTGAGTAGAAACTGCCCAGGGGGATAGGAGAAACTGCCTGCCTGGGGGGAAGGGGGTCTGGATCTGTACTTGGATACAGCAGGCTGGCGGGAAAGGGGGGGGCGCAGCTGTACCACACAGGCTGGCGGCACTATATGGCATACAGAGAAGATGCCGCCAGCCTGCAGACATCAAGGAAGGAGGAGGTGAGGAGTAACTGCCGGGGGAAGGGGGGGGCAGAGACTTGAGGAGCGGCGCTGTACCACACAGGCTGGCGGCACTATATGGCATACAGAGAAGATGCCGCCAGCCTGCAGACAGCGAGGAAGGAGGAGGTGAGGAGTAACTGCCGGGGGGAACAGTGGGGTGGTGGCTTGAGGGGCGGCGCTGTACCACACAGGCTGGCGGCACTATATAGCATACAGAGATGCCGCCAGCCTGCAGACAGTTATGGAACCAGACCGGACGCTCCAGGACTAGCTTACATGGAGGAGATCGGGCGCAGCACTTGGTCATCAGTGAAACCGCCAGCCCGCTGCTTCAATGTATGCACGGGCTGGCGGCTTAACTGAAGGGTACCGTGAGTGCTGCCCGTCCGTTCTCCTGTCCGTCCTCCCGCCTGTTCTCCCATTGTTTTATGGCAGCTCAGGAGCAGTTAGTGAGAGCTCCTGAGCTGCAACAAGTTACACATTTGGGCCACAGTCGTTTTATAAGACACACTAACTTTTTCCCTCCACTTTGGAGGGAAAAAAAGTGTGTCTTATAAAACGAAAAATACTGTAGTTTTAGAGGGGCAAAGGTTTAAAAGTAATAACAGGAAGTATTACTTTACTGAGAAAGTAGTGGATGCATGGAATAGCCTTCCTGCAGAAGTGGTAGCTGCAAATACAGTGGAGTTTGTGCATGCATGGGATAGGCATAAGGCCATCCTTCATATAAGATAGGGCCAAGGGCTATTCATAATATACAGTATATTACACATTCTATGTTTCTATCTATAGAAAAAGTATTGAAAATTATATAAAAATATATTGATTTTCACTAATATGTCTCCGAAGTCACTGCAGACACGCTTTATATAAAAAGTATGGTAAATGATGGAAATTTTTGAATACATTTTCACTTATATTTCTTCAATCTCTGGCCCAGACATACAGAAGGTATTGAACAGATGCCACAAGTCACTGCAGACACGTTCTAAATAAAAATGATTTAAAATGATGGAAAAAGTATGTTAGTTTTTACTTATATTTCTCCAATCTCTGGCCCTGACATGGAAGGTATAGGACAGATGTCACAAGTCACTGCAGACACCCTCTATATAAAAAGTATTAAAAATGATGAAAAAAATATATACATTTTCACTTATATGTTTAAATCTCTGGCCCTGACACGCAGAAGGTATTGGATAGATGCCACAAGTCACTGCAGATACCCTCTATAGAAAAAGCATTGAAAATGATGGAAAAAAGATATTAATTTTCACTTATATTTCTTAAATCTCTGGCCCTGACACACAGAAGGTTTTGGACAGATGTCACAAGTCACTGCAGACAACCTTTATATAAAAAGTATGGAAAATGAACGGAAAAAAATATATACATTTTCAGTTATATTTCTCCAATCTCTGGCCCAGACACACAGAAGGTAATGAACAGACGTCACAAGTCACAGTGACTGCAGACAGATGTCACAAGTCACTGCAGACACCCTTTATATAAAAAGTATGGGAAATAATGGAAAAAATATATTCATGTTCACTTATATTTATTCAATCTCTGTCCCTGACACACAGAAGGTATTGATCAGAAAAAGCATTGAAAATGATGAAAAAATATATATTAATTTTCACTTATATTTCTTAAATCTCTGGCCCTGACACACAAAAGGTATTGGACAGATGTCACAAGTCACTGCAGACAACCTTTATATAAAAAGTATGGAAAATGAACGGAAAAAAATATATACATTTTCAGTTATATTTCTCCAATCTCTGGCCCAGACACACAAGGTCATGAACAGATGTCACAAGTCACAGTGACTGCAGACAGATGTCACAAGTCACTGCAGACACCCTTTATATAAAAAGTATGGGAAATGATGGACAAAATATATTCATGTTCACTTATATTTATTCAATCTCTGTCCCTGACACACAGAAGGTATTGATCAGAAAAAGCATTGAAAATGATGAGAAAAAATATATTAATTTTCACTTATATTTCTTAAATCTCTGGCTTTGACACACAGAAGGTATTGGAAAGATGTCACAAGTCACCGCAGACTCCCTCTATAGAAAAAGTATTAAAAATGATGGAAAAATATATGAATTTTCACTTATATTTCTCCAATCTCTGACCCTGACATACAGAAAGTATTGGACAGATGTCACAAGTCACTGTAGATACCCTCTATAGAAAAAGTATTAAAAATGATAGAAAAAATATATAAATTAGAAAGTATTGGACAGATGTCACAAGTCATTGCAGACACCCTTTATATAAAATGTATGGGAAACAATTGAGAAAAGATATTCCTTTTCACTTATTTTTCTCCAATCTCGGGCACAAACACACAGAAGGTATTGAACAGATGTCACATGTCACTGCAGACACGTTCTAAATAAATATTATTGTAAATGATGGAAAAAGTATGTTAATTTTTACTTATATTTCTCCAATCTCTGGCCCTGACACACTGAAGGTATAGGACAGATGTCAAAAGTCACTACAGACACCCTTTATATAAAAAGTATTGAAAATTATGGAAAAAAACATATTAATTTTCACTTATATTTCTCCAATCTCTGTCCTTGACACACAGAAGGTATTGAACAGAAGTCACAAGTCTCTGCAGACACCCTCTTTATAAAAAGTATGGAAAATGATGGAAAAAATATATTAATTTTTACTTATATTTCTCCAATGTCTGGCATAGACATACAGAACGTATTGGACAGATGTCACAAGTCACTGCAGACACCCTCTATAGAAAAAGTATTAAAAATGATAGAAAAAATGTATACATTTTCACTTAAATTTCTCCAATCTCCGGCCTTGACACACAGAATGTATTGGACAGATGTCAAAAGTCACTGCAGACACCCTTGTGACACCTGACACACAGAAGGTATTCAACAGAAAAAGCATTGAAAGTGATGGAAAAAATATATTAATATTTACTTATATTTCTCCAATTTCTGGCCCTGACACACAGAAGGTATTGGATAGATGTCACATGTCACTGCAGACACCCTTTATATAAAAAGTATGGGAAATGATGTAAAAATATATTAATTTTCACTTAGATTTCTCCAATCTCTGACCCTGACACACAGAAGGTATTGGACAGATGTCACAAGTCACTGCAGACACCCTCTATAGAAAAAGTATTGAAAATGACGGAATAAAATATTAATTTTCACTTATATTTCTCTAATCTCTGGCCCTGACACACAGAAGGTATTGGATAGATGTTACAAATCAATGCAGATACCCTCTATATAAAAAGTATTGAAAATGATTGGGAGAAATTATAAAATATATTAATTTTCACTTTAATGTCTCCAATTTCTGGCCCTGGCACACAGATGGCATTGCACAGATGTCAAAAAGTCACTGCAGACACCCTCTATATAAAAAGTATTATAAATGCTGGAAAAAAAATTGGTACTGTAGCTATAAAATTCCTCTAGCCTGCCACCACACACAATAGTCTTTAAAAGGACTTTTCGGTCTTTGAAACGATTTTGTACTAAATAGATTGCTTTTACACTACCTCTACTATCTGTCCCTTCCAAAGCACAGCTCTACCTGACTACAAATGAGCCGAACATGTGTCAGCGGGTGCTTTATAGCACCCAATGACATTTTTTGGCCAGCCAATCACTGTAATGCCAGTAGCCAACATGGCTACTGGCATTATAGTGATGGCAGTACTTACCTGCACGTTTATTGGCTGCATAGCAGCTGCAAAACGTTTTGGTAGGAGACTCGAGTATGGCACTCGGTCAAGTACCGCCATGTGTCGAGCATAGTGATGCTGGAGCCGAACAGCAGTTCGGCTGAGCATGCTCGCTGAACACTAATCCAAACCTTAAACAATTTTCTTGTCACTCCACTTCTGTCAGCTTTATGTCAAGCATTGATCTGGCCTTTGCTAATCCAGATTGCCTTCTTAAAGTATCAATGGCTGAGTATCTTCATAGAGGCATCTTGTATCATGCCCGACTTCAAAATATTCTAATCATACCCATTGAGCTTCCTGTTAGCCACATAAAGTTAAGTCTCCAATGTGGGTACTTCCGGTTAAGAGTAAATGTAAGAAGAAGTTTGCAGAGGAACACATCCCCTAATAGAATAGGAGTGCTTATTTCTGCCATAGCAGCTTATAGGACCAAGCTATTACAGGTTTGTGCTTTCCTTAGCTGAATCTCTCTGTAATGGAGTAAACTTTAACCATTGACCCTACTGGGGAACATCAGGCTGAA
Organism: Bufo gargarizans; assembly: GCF_014858855.1. Classification (NCBI taxonomy): domain Eukaryota; kingdom Metazoa; phylum Chordata; class Amphibia; order Anura; family Bufonidae; genus Bufo; species Bufo gargarizans. The sequence goes on from NC_058080.1 coordinate 191,166,769, forward strand.
CGGTTGTCTGCTCAATGGACTTATACATTATGCCTAACAGACAGTGCTCAGAAAAAACTGTTGGCTCAGCAGCAGACCATTTTTATTCTGAGGAAGATGAAATGGGAGGAACCTGCCATATCTATCTATGATGGAAACACCACAAACAGCTGTGGTCATTATTACATCTGAATCTGGAAAACTGTTGACCAGACCTGATGATATCCGCATGCAGCTGGAACAATAGTATTGTAATTTAAAACATCCAATTCCTGGCACTCACTGCACTGCACAATAGTTTGCATCATAATTTTCACAGGAAACGCTGTGAAGGATACCCACCATGACTACTAAAACCCCCATCTATTTCACTACTACTACTATCACCCTTTTCACCTCCTGACTAGACAACTGCAAAAGCACTGATTTAATTTCTCTTTTCATTGACTTCTCTTTGGTTGCTTCTGTTGTAATTATAGCACTGGGTGAATGCAATTGTTAGCTACTGTTTCTCAGCTACTTTCACACTCGCGTTTTGGCTTCCCATTTCTGAGATCCGTCATGGGCTCTCACAAGCAGTCCAAAACAGATCAGTTTTGCCCTAATGCATTCTGAATTAAAAAGGATCCGCTCAGAACGCAATCAGTTTTCCTCTGATCTGTATCCATTCCGCTCTTGAGGCGGACACCAAAACGCTGCCTGCACCGTTTTGCTGTCCGCTTGACGTAACTGAGCGAAGCGGATTCGTCCTGGCACATAGTGTAAGTCAATAGGGACAGATCCTTTCTCTGGCACAATAGAAAACAGATTGTCTCCCATTGACTTTCAATGGAGTCCATAACGGATCTGTCTTGGCTATGTTACAGATAATATAAACGGATCTGTTCATGACGGATGCATGCAGTTGTATTATTGTAACGGGTTCCAAAATGCGAGTGTGAAAGTAGCCTAAATCTGTATTTAAAAAAAACTGCAAAAACAAAACCTCTAAAAAATAATCATGTGTTCACATTGTTTCTTATGTAATTATCATGGACAAAGGGAACATGAGTACTGGTTGAAGAGAAATCCAGATTTTATGTTGGAAATAATGCTGTAAAGTGGTTAATTCATAAGCTCATCCTAATCACGAAGCATTGCTACCCACAGTAGAAGTGTAGGTTTAAATATAAAACTCTCTTTTAAATTGTTCTGTTTCTAGTTCTGCACTGAGGTCCCATGAGGACCAGAAGCCATCACTTCAAAGGTAAGACGATAAAACTTGTCCTGCTGTCTAGAGCTTTGACCTAGCAAGGAAAGAAACTGAGAAGCTCCCAACGAAATCAGCAAAACGTGATGTGTGGATACACTGTACTTTATCACTAGGCACATAAATCTGACCTCTAGCCTAAAACCACAGCACCTGTTCAATTAAATTGGAATACAGTTTTTTTCTTAAATCCATCCCCTTCCAGAAATACATCTTTGATTGTCAGTAGTACTAAGAAATCTCACAAAAATAACACTAAACTAATAATTTCTTTGCCTTTTATAGTGCTGACTGAAAACCCAATAGCTAACAATACCCAATAGCTTTCTTTGTTGAAATGCTGCTACAATACTTCATACTAAGTTGAACAAAGAAATATAATAGAATTGAGCACTCCACGTGCAAACACTAAAACGCATAGAGAAGAATATCGGTAAGTCTGCAGGAGAAATGACTTAAGGTTTGCACATATAACTTCTAAATGGACGTACCTGGATTTTTAAAGGGGTTGTCCGAGTTATGAAAAAAAAATAAAGCACTCAAAATCTGATGGGCAGCAATATATAACTATATATAACTAAGCTAAGCAAGTTTTATGCAAATATATATATATATATATATATATATATATATATATATATACAGTACAAACCAAAAGTTTGGACACACATTCTCATTCAAAGAGTTTTCTTTATTTTCATGAGTATGAAAATTGTAGATTCACACTGAAGGCATCAAAACTATGAATTAACACATGTGGAATTATATACATAACAAAAAAGTGTGAAACAACTGAAAATATGTCATATTCTAGGTTCTTCAAAGTAGCCACCTTTTGCTTTGATTACTGCTTTGCACACCCTTGGCAATCTCTTGATGAGTTTCAAGAGGTAGTCACCTGAAATGGTTTTCACTTCACAGGTGTGCCCTGTCAGGTTTAATAAGTGGGATTTTCTTGCCTTATAAATGGGGTTGGGACCATCAGTTGCATTGTGGAGAAGTCAGGTAGATACACAGCTGATAGTCCTACTGAATAGACTGTTAGAATTTGTATTATGGCAAGAAAAAAGCAGCTAAGTAAAGAAAAACTTTAAAAAATGAAGGTCAGTCAGTCGGAAAAATTGGGAAAACTTTGAAAGTGTCCCCAAGTGCAGTCACAAAAACCATCAAGCGCTACAAAGAAACTGGCTCACATGCGGACCGCCCCAGGAAAGGAAGACTAAGAGTCACCTCTGCTGCGGAGGATAAGTTAATCCGAGTCACCAGCCTCAGAAATCGCAGATTAACAGCAGCTCAGATTAGAGACCAGGTCAATGCCACACAGAGTTCTAGCAGCAGACACATCTCTAGAACAACTGTTAAGAGGAGACTGTGTGAATCAGGCCTTCATGGTAGAATATCTGCTAGGAAACCACTGCTAAGAACAGGCAACAAGCAGAAGAGACTTGATTGGGCTAAAGAACACAAGGAATGGACATTAGACCATTGGAGATCTGTGCTTTGGTCTGATGAGTCCAAATTTGAGATCTTTGGTTCCAAACACTGTGTCTTTGAGCGACGCAGGAAAAGTGAACGGATGGACTCTACATGCCTGGTTCCCACCGTGAAGCATGGAGGAGGAGGTGTGATGGTGTGGGGGTGCTTTGCTGGTGACACTGTTGGGGATTTTTTTCAAAATTGAAGGCGTACTGAACCAGCATGGCTACCACAGCATCTTGCAGCGGCATGCTATTCCATCCGGTTTGCGTTTAGTTGGACCATCATTTATTTTTCAACAGGACAATGACCCCAAGCACACCTCTAGGCTGTGTAAGGGCTATTTGACCACAAAGGAGAGTGATGGGGTGCTGCGCCAGATGACCTGGCCGCCACAGTCACCGGACCTGAACCCAATCGAGATGGTTTGGGGTGAGCTGGACCGCAGAGTGAAGGCAAAAGGGCCTGTGAAGTAAAAACCATTTCAGGTGACTACCTCTTGAAGCTCATCAAGAGATTGCCAAGGGTGTGCAAAGCAGTAATCAAAGCAAAAGGTGGCTACTTTGAAGAACCTAGAATATGACATATTTTCAGTTGTTTCACACTTTCTTGTTATGTATATAATTCCACATGTGTTAATTCATAGTTTTGATGCCTTCAGTGTGAATCTACAATTTTCATAGTCATGAAAATAAAGAAAACTCTTTGAATGAGAATGTGTGTCCAAACTTTTGGTCTGTACTGTATATTTCCTCATTTCCCTGGTTCTTTTCTGGCCCTTTGTTTACATGCAATAAAAAACAATCTCTGCCACTCCCCCTGCTCTGCTAAGGGAATGGCTACAAGAGCTGCCCTGAATGACATGTCTGCCTGCTGGGAGAATCAGCAGAATGTTGTAGGACTACAAGTCCCAGCTGTATAATGACACTGCTAAGAAAGAGGATACAAGAGCTGCCCTGAGTGCTGGGAGACTCAGCAGCATGTTGTGTGTGTAGAACTACAAGTCCCAGCTGTATAATGACACTGCTAAGGGAGTGAATACAAGAGCTGCCCTAAGTGCTGGGAGAATCAACAGCAACTTGTAAGTGTAGAACTACAAGTCCCACCTGTATAATGACACTGCTAATACCCACAGGATCTTTCCCCTACCTTTTTGTGCAATGCTATCTGTAGTCTGTCAGCTCCTATGCTCAGAATTGTCACTGCCTGCAGCTAACCAGTCTGTGCAGCTGAAGGTGTTAAGAATCCTAGGAGAGATCAGACAGTGAAGGGGGCGTGGCCAGCACAGTGACGTCTCATTTACAGGCTTATAAAACAACTTTATCAGAGCAGGGAGAGTAGCTGGCATCACAGGTCATGTGACCCCTTAGTCAAATCTGATAAACCAAGCACTGCAGATACAGTAAGTTAATTGTAAAGTTGTTATATTTGCCTAGTTAGGAACATAGAACAAAAAAATAACTCGGACAACCCCTTTAAGTATCCATCTTGTTTAGTGCTTTTCTTGTTGAAATAAGATCCGAAATTTCAATCAAACTGCAAAAATAATAGCCGGTTGAAAACTAGGGCTGGATGTGTAATAGAATCCCCTTCTGAATTGGATTTCTAATAATTAGAACAATTGCTTCCCAAAAAGTTTGAAATTCCAAGGGGTTGAACTGGTTTCCCAGAGATGGAGTGGTGGAGACAATGTCCAGGCAATTAATCAAAGAGAATTGTTCTGGATTTATAATATTGGTACATTCTTGCCAAAGGTTCTGAATTTAGATTTTGATATTTCTTAATGCATGTTTGGATTTTGATTAGGGATGAGCGAACTCGAACTGTATAGTTCGGGTTCGTACCGAATTTTGGGGTGTCCGTGACACGGACCCGAACCCGGACATTTTCGTAAAAGTCCGGGTTCGGGTTCGGTGTTCGTCGCTTTCTTCGCGCTTTTGTGACGCTTTCTTGGCGCTTTTTGAAAGGCTGCAAAGCAGCCAATCAACAAGCGTCATACTACTTGCCCCAAGAGGCCATCACAGCCATGCCTACTATTGGCATGGCTGTGATTGGCCAGAGCACCATGTGACCCAGCCTCTATTTAAGCTGGAGTCACATAGCGCCGCCCGTCACTCTGCTCTGATTAGCGTAGGGAGAGGTTGCGGCTGCGACAGTAGGGCGAGATTAGGCAGATTAACTCCTCCAAAGGACTTGATTAACTGATCGATCTGCAGCTGTGGATCATTGAGCTGCTGATCCTCAATTGCTCACTGTTTTTAGGCTGCACAGACCGTTTGTCAGTCTCATTTTTCTGGGGTGATCGGCGGCCATTTTGTGTCTTGTGGTGCGCCAGCACAAGCTGCGACCAAGTGCATTTAACCCTCAATGGTGTGGTTGTTTTTTGGCTAAAGCCTACATCAGGGTGAAGCTGTCACACCAAGTGCATTTAACCAGCAATAGTCTGTTCATTTTTTGGCCATATACAAAATCAGGGGCAAGCTGCGCCTGTCACCAAGTGCATTTAACCCTCAATGGTGTGGTTGTTTTTTGGCTAAAGCCTACATCAGGGTGAAGCTGTCACACCAAGTGCATTTAACCAGCAATAGTCTGTTCATTTTTTGGCCATATACAAAATCAGGGGCAAGCTGCGCCTGTCACCAAGTGCATTTAACCCTCAATGGTGTGGTTGTTTTTTGGCTAAAGCCTACATCAGGGTGAAGCTGTCACACCAAGTGCATTTAACCAGCAATAGTCTGTTCATTTTTTGGCCATATACAAAATCAGGGGCAAGCTGCGCCTGTCACCAAGTGCATTTAACCCTCAATGGTGTGGTTGTTTTTTGGCTAAAGCCTACATCAGGGTGAAGCTGTCACACCAAGTGCATTTAACCAGCAATAGTCTGTTCATTTTTTGGCCATATCCCAGTCTAATTCTGTCACTAAATCCATACCGGTCACCCAGCGCCTAAATACTAGGCCTCAAATTTATATCCAGCTAAATCTGTCCCTAGTGCTGTAGCTGGGCGAGTTATTTAGTGTCCGTTCAAGCACATTTCTTGTTCTGGGTTGAAATACAATTCCCAATTTAGCAATTTCATAATTTAGTGGTTCCTGCTATATCAGAGCTATTTGAAATCTATCCCAAAAAGGGTATATAATATTGAAGGTGCACATTGGGTCATTCAGAATAACTTCACACACACCCGCTACTGTGTATTTCCAAGTCTAATTCTGTCACTAAACCCATACCTGTCACCCAGCGCCTAAATACTAGGCCTCAAATTTAAATCCCTCTAAATCTCTCGTTACCCACCGCTGTACTGTTGTTGCTGGGCAAGATATTTAGTGTCCGTCAAAGCACATTTTTTGTTCTGGGTTGAAGTACAATTCCCAATTTAGCAATTTCATAATTTAGTGGTTTCTGCTATATCAGAGCTATTTGAAATCTATCCCTAAAAGGGTATATAATATTGAAGGTGCACATAGGGTCATTCAGAATAACTTCACACACACGCTTCTGTGCATTTCCAAGTCTAATTCTGTCACTAAATCCATACCGGTGACCCAGCGCCTAAATACTAGGCCTCAAATTTAAATCCCTCTAAATCTCTCGTTACCCACCACTGTACTGTTGTTGCTGGGCAAGATATTTAGTGTCCGTCAAAGCACATTTTTTGTTCTGGGTTGAAGTACAATTCCCAATTTAGCAATTTCATAATTTAGTGGTTCCTGCTATATCAGAGCTATTTGAAATCTATCCCAAAAAGGGTATATAATATTGAAGGTGCACATTGGGTCATTCAGAATAACTTCACACACACGCTTCTGTGCATTTCCAAGTCTAATTCTGTCACTAAATCCATACCGGTGACCCAGCGCCTAAATACTAGGCCTCAAATTTAAATCCCTCTAAATCTCTCGTTACCCACCGCTGTACTGTTGTTGCTGGGCAAGATATTTAGTGTCCGTCAAAGCACATTTTTTGTTCTGGGTTGAAGTACAATTCCCAATTTAGCAATTTCATAATTTAGTGGTTTCTGCTATATCAGAGCTATTTGAAATCTATCCCTAAAAGGGTATATAATATTGAAGGTGCACATAGGGTCATTCAGAATAACTTCACACACACGCTTCTGTGCATTTCCAAGTCTAATTCTGTCACTAAATCCATACCGGTGACCCAGCGCCTAAATACTAGGCCTCAAATTTAAATCCCTCTAAATCTCTCGTTACCCACCACTGTACTGTTGTTGCTGGGCAAGATATTTAGTGTCCGTCAAAGCACATTTTTTGTTCTGGGTTGAAGTACAATTCCCAATTTAGCAATTTCATAATTTAGTGGTTTCTGCTATATCAGAGCTATTTGAAATCTATCCCTAAAAGGGTATATAATATTGAAGGTGCACATAGGGTCATTCAGAATAACTTCACACACACCGCTACTGTGTATTTCCAAGTCTAATTCTGTCACTAAATCCATACCGGTGACCCAGCGCCTAAATACTAGGCCTCAAATTTAAATCCCTCTAAATCTCTCGTTACCCACCGCTGTACTGTTGTTGCTGGGCAAGATATTTAGTGTCCGTCAAAGCACATTTTTTGTTCTGGGTTGAAGTACAATTCCCAATTTAGCAATTTCATAATTTAGTGGTTTCTGCTATATCAGAGCTATTTGAAATCTATCCCTAAAAGGGTATATAATATTGAAGGTGCACATAGGGTCATTCAGAATAACTTCACACACACCGCTTCTGTGCATTTCCAAGTCTAATTCTGTCACTAAATCCATACCGGTGACCCAGCGCCTAAATACTAGGCCTCAAATTTAAATCCCTCTAAATCTCTCGTTACCCACCACTGTACTGTTGTTGCTGGGCAAGATATTTAGTGTCCGTCAAAGCACATTTTTTGTTCTGGGTTGAAGTACAATTCCCAATTTAGCAATTTCATAATTTAGTGGTTTCCTGCTATATCAGAGCTATTTGAAATCTATCCCTAAAAGGGTATATAATATTGAAGGTGCACATAGGGTCATTCAGAATAACTTCACACACACGCTTCTGTGCATTTCCAAGTCTAATTCTGTCACTAAATCCATACCGGTGACCCAGCGCCTAAATACTAGGCCTCAAATTTAAATCCCTCTAAATCTCTCGTTACCCACCGCTGTACTGTTGTTGCTGGGCAAGATATTTAGTGTCCGTCAAAGCACATTTTTTGTTCTGGGTTGAAGTACAATTCCCAATTTAGCAATTTCATAATTTAGTGGTTTCTGCTATATCAGAGCTATTTGAAATCTATCCCTAAAAGGGTATATAATATTGAAGGTGCACATAGGGTCATTCAGAATAACTTCACACACACGCTTCTGTGCATTTCCAAGTCTAATTCTGTCACTAAATCCATACCGGTGACCCAGCGCCTAAATACTAGGCCTCAAATTTAAATCCCTCTAAATCTCTCGTTACCCACCACTGTACTGTTGTTGCTGGGCAAGATATTTAGTGTCCGTCAAAGCACATTTTTTGTTCTGGGTTGAAGTACAATTCCCAATTTAGCAATTTCATAATTTAGTGGTTCCTGCTATATCAGAGCTATTTGAAATCTATCCCTAAAAGGGTATATAATATTGAAGGTGCACATTGGGTCATTCAGAATAACTTCACACACACCCGCTACTGTGTATTTCCAAGTCTAATTCTGTCACTAAACCCATACCTGTCACCCAGCGCCTAAATACTAGGCCTCAAATTTAAATCCCTCTAAATCTCTCGTTACCCACCGCTGTACTGTTGTTGCTGGGCAAGATATTTAGTGTCCGTCAAAGCACATTTTTTGTTCTGGGTTGAAGTACAATTCCCAATTTAGCAATTTCATAATTTAGTGGTTTCTGCTATATCAGAGCTATTTGAAATCTATCCCTAAAAGGGTATATAATATTGAAGGTGCACATAGGGTCATTCAGAATAACTTCACACACACGCTTCTGTGCATTTCCAAGTCTAATTCTGTCACTAAATCCATACCGGTGACCCAGCGCCTAAATACTAGGCCTCAAATTTAAATCCCTCTAAATCTCTCGTTACCCACCGCTGTACTGTTGTTGCTGGGCAAGATATTTAGTGTCCGTCAAAGCACATTTTTTGTTCTGGGTTGAAGTACAATTCCCAATTTAGCAATTTCATAATTTAGTGGTTCCTGCTATATCAGAGCTATTTGAAATCTATCCCAAAAAGGGTATATAATATTGAAGGTGCACATTGGGTCATTCAGAATAACTTCACACACACCCGCTACTGTGTATTTCCAAGTCTAATTCTGTCACTAAACCCATACCTGTCACCCAGCGCCTAAATACTAGGCCTCAAATTTAAATCCCTCTAAATCTCTCGTTACCGCTGTACTGTTGTAGCTGGGAAAGTTATTTAGTGCCCGTCAAAGCACATTTTTTGTTCTGGGTTGAAGTACAATTCCCAATTTAGCAATTTCATAATTTAGTGGTTCCTGCTATATCAGAGCTATTTGAAATCTATCCCAAAAAGGGTATATAATATTCAAGGTGCACATTGGGTCATTCAGAATAACTTCACACACACGCTTCTGTGCATTTCCAAGTCTAATTCTGTCACTAAATCCATACCGGTCACCCAGCGCCTAAATACTAGGCCTCAAATTTATATCCCGCTGAATTTGAATACAATACATTGGGCCAAATAATATATTTGTTGTTGTGGTGAACCATAACAATGAGAAAAACATCTAGTAAGGGACGCGGACGTGGACATGGTCGTGGTGGTGTTAGTGGACCCTCTGGTGCTGGGAGAGGACGTGGCCGTTCTGCCACATCCACACGTCCTAGTGTACCAACTACCTCAGGTCCCAGTAGCCGCCAGAATTTACAGCGATATATGGTGGGGCCCAATGCCGTTCTAAGGATGGTAAGGCCTGAGCAGGTACAGGCATTAGTCAATTGGGTGGCCGACAGTGGATCCAGCACGTTCACATTATCTCCCACCCAGTCTTCTGCAGAAAGCGCACAGATGGCGCCTGAAAACCAACCCCATCAGTCTGTCACATCACCCCCATGCATACCAGGGAAACTGTCTCAGCCTCAAGTTATGCAGCAGTCTCTTATGCTGTTTGAAGACTCCGCTGGCAGGGTTTCCCAAGGGCATCCACCTAGCCCTTCCCCAGCGGTGAAAGACATAGAATGCACTGACGCACAACCACTTATGTTTCCTGATGATGAGGACATGGGAATACCACCTCAGCATGTCTCTGATGATGACGAAACACAGGTGCCAACTGCTGCGTCTTTCTGCAGTGTGCAGACTGAACAGGAGGTCAGGGATCAAGACTGGGTGGAAGACGATGCAGGGGACGATGAGGTCCTAGACCCCACATGGAATGAAGGTCGTGCCACTGACTTTCACAGTTCGGAGGAAGAGGCAGTGGTGAGACCGAGCCAACAGCGTAGCAAAAGAGGGAGCAGTGGGCAAAAGCAGAACACCCGCCGCCAAGAGACTCCGCCTGCTACTGACCGCCGCCATCTGGGACCGAGCACCCCAAAGGCAGCTTCAAGGAGTTCCCTGGCATGGCACTTCTTCAAACAATGTGCTGACGACAAGACCCGAGTGGTTTGCACGCTGTGCCATCAGAGCCTGAAGCGAGGCATTAACGTTCTGAACCTGAGCACAACCTGCATGACCAGGCACCTGCATGCAAAGCATGAACTGCAGTGGAGTAAACACCTTAAAACCAAGGAAGTCACTCAGGCTCCCCCTGCTACCTCTTCTGCTGCTGCCGCCTCGGCCTATTCTGCTGCTGCCGCCTCGGCCTCTTCCTCCGCCTCTGGAGGAACGTTGGCACCTGCCGCCCAGCAAACAGGGGATGTACCACCAACACCACCACCACCACCTCCGTCACCAAGCGTCTCAACCATGTCACACGCCAGCGTTCAGCTCTCCATCTCACAAACATTTGATAGAAAGCGTAAATTCCCACCTAGCCACCCTCGATCCCTGGCCCTGAATGCCAGCATTTCTAAACTACTGGCCTATGAAATGCTGTCATTTAGGCTGGTGGACACAGACAGCTTCAAACAGCTCATGTCGCTTGCTGTCCCACAGTATGTTGTTCCCAGCCGGCACTACTTCTCCAAGAGAGCCGTGCCTTCCCTGCACAACCAAGTATCCGATAAAATCAAGTGTGCACTGCGCAACGCCATCTGTAGCAAGGTCCACCTAACCACAGATACGTGGACCAGTAAGCACGGCCAGGGACGCTATATCTCCCTAACTGCACACTGGGTAAATGTAGTGGCAGCTGGGCCCCAGGCGGAGAGCTGTTTGGCGCACGTCCTGCCGCCGCCAAGGATCGCAGGGCAACATTCTTTGCCTCCTGTTGCCACCTCCTCCTTCTCGGCTTCCTCCTCCTCTTCTTCCACCTGCTCATCCAGTCAGCCACACACCTTCACCACCAACTTCAGCACAGCCCGGGGTAAACGTCAGCAGGCCATTCTGAAACTCATATGTTTGGGGGACAGGCCCCACACCGCACAGGAGTTGTGGCGGGGTATTGAACAACAGACCGACGAGTGGTTGCTGCCGGTGAGCCTCAAGCCCGGCCTGGTGGTGTGTGATAATGGGCGAAATCTCGTTGCAGCTCTGGGACTAGCCAATTTGACGCACATCCCTTGCTTGGCGCATGTGCTGAATTTGGTGGTGCAGAAGTTCATTCACAACTACCCCGACATGTCAGAGCTGCTGCATAAAGTGCGGGCCGTCTGTTCGCGCTTCCGGCGTTCACATCCTGCCGCTGCTCGCCTGTCTGCGCTACAGCGTAACTTCGGCCTTCCCGCTCACCGCCTCATATGCGACGTGCCCACCAGGTGGAACTCCACCTTGCACATGCTGGACAGACTGTGCGAGCAGCAGCAGGCCATAGTGGAGTTTCAGCTGCAGCACGCACGGGTCAGTCGCACTACAGAACAGCACCACTTCACCACCAATGACTGGGCCTCCATGCGAGACCTGTGTGCCCTGTTGCGCTGTTTCGAGTACTCCACCAACATGGCCAGTGGCGATGACACCGTTATCAGCGTTACAATACCACTTCTATGTCTCCTTGAGAAAACACTTAGGGCGATGATGGAACAGGAGGTGGCCCAGGAGGAGGAGGAGGAGGATGAGGAAGAGGGGTCATTTTTAGCACTTTCAGGCCAGTCTCTTCGAAGTGACTCAGAGGGAGGTTTTTTGCAACAGCAGAGGCCAGGTACAAATGTGGCCAGCCAGGGCCCACTACTGGAGGACGAGGAGGACGAGGATGAGGAGGAGGTGGAGGAGGATGAGGATGAAGCATGGTCACAGCGGGGTGGCACCCAACGCAGCTCGGGTCCATCACTGGTGCGTGGCTGGGGGGAAAGGCAGGACGATGACGATACGCCTCCCACAGAGGACAGCTTGTCCTTACCCCTGGGCAGCCTGGCACACATGAGCGACTACATGCTGCAGTGCCTGCGCAACGACAGCAGAGTTGCCCACATTTTAACCTGTGCGGACTACTGGGTTGCCACCCTGCTGGATCCACGCTACAAAGACAATGTGCCCACCTTACTTCCTGCACTGGAGCGTGATAGGAAGATGCGCGAGTACAAGCGCACGTTGGTAGACGCGCTACTGAGAGCATTCCCAAATGTCACAGGGGAACAAGTGGAAGCCCAAGGCCAAGGCAGAGGAGGAGCAAGAGGTCGCCAAGGCAGCTGTGTCACGGCCAGCTCCTCTGAGGGCAGGGTTAGCATGGCAGAGATGTGGAAAACTTTTGTCAACACGCCACAGCTAACTGCACCACCACCTGATACGCAACGTGTTAGCAGGAGGCAACATTTCACTAACATGGTGGAACAGTACGTGTGCACACCCCTCCACGTACTGACTGATGGTTCGGCCCCATTCAACTTCTGGGTCTCTAAATTGTCCACGTGGCCAGAGCTAGCCTTTTATGCCTTGGAGGTGCTGGCCTGCCCGGCAGCCAGCGTTTTGTCTGAACGTGTATTCAGCACGGCAGGGGGCGTCATTACAGACAAACGCAGCCGCCTGTCTACAGCCAATGTGGACAAGCTGACGTTCATAAAAATGAACCAGGCATGGATCCCACAGGACCTGTCCGTCCCTTGTCCAGATTAGACATTAACTACCTCCCCATAACCATATATTATTGGACTCCAGGGCACTTCCTCATTCAATCCTATTTTTATTTTCATTTTACCATTATATTGCGATGCTACCCAAAGTTGAATGAACCTCTCCTCTGCCTGTGTGCTAGGCCTAAATATATGCCAATGGACTGTTGCAGTGGTGGCTGACATGAAGCCTGATTCTCTGCTATGACATGCAGACTAATTCTCTGCTGACATGAAGCCAGATTGTCTGTTACGGGACCTCTCTCCTCTGCCTGGGTGCTGGGCCTAAATTTATGACAATGGACTGTTGCAGTGGTGGCTGACGTGAAGCCTGATTCTCTGCTATGACATGCAGACTGATTCTCTGCTGACATGAAGCCAGATCGTCTGTTACGGGACCTCTCTGCTCTGCCTGTGTGCTAGGCCTAAATATATGCCAATGGACTGTTGCAGTGGTGGGTGACGTGAAGCCTCATTCTCTGCTATGACATGCAGACTGATTCTCTGCTGACATGAAGCCAGATTGTCTGTTACGGGACCTCTCTGCTCTGCCTGTGTGCTAGGCCTAAATATATGCCAATGGACTGTTGCAGTGGTGGGTGACGTGAAGCCTCATTCTCTGCTATGACATGCAGACTGATTCTCTGCTGTCATGAAGCCAGATTGTCTGTTACGGGACCTCTCTGCTCTGCCTGTGTGCTAGGCCTAAATATATGCCAATGGACTGTTGCAGTGGTGGGTGACGTGAAGCCTCATTCTCTGCTATGACATGCAGACTGATTCTCTGCTGACATGAAGCCAGATTGTCTGTTACGGGACCTCTCTGCTCTGCCTGTGTGCTAGGCCTAAATATATGCCAATGGACTGTTGCAGTGGTGGGTGACGTGAAGCCTCATTCTCTGCTATGACATGCAGACTGATTCTCTGCTGTCATGAAGCCAGATTGTCTGTTACGGGACCTCTCTGCTCTGCCTGTGTGCTAGGCCTAAATATATGCCAATGGACTGTTGCAGTGGTGGGTGACGTGAAGCCTCATTCTCTGCTATGACATGCAGACTAATTCTCTGCTGACATGAAGACAGATTCTCTGTTACGGGACCTCTCTCCTCTGCCTGTGTGTGTGCTGGGCCTAAATATATGCCAATGGACTGTTGCAGTGGTGGCTGACGTGAAGCCTCATTCTCTGCTATGACATGCAGACTGATTCTCTGCTGACATGAAGCCAGATTCTCTGTTACGGGACCTCTCTCCTCTGCCTGTGTGTGTGCTGGGCCTAAATATATGCCAATGGACTGTTGCAGTGGTGGCTGACGTGAAGCCTCATTCTCTGCTATGACATGCAGACTGATTCTCTGCTGACATGAAGCCAGATTCTCTGTTACGGGACCTCTCTCCTCTGCCTGTGTGCTAGGCCTAAATATATGCCAATGGACTGTTGCAGTGGTGGCTGACGTGAAGCCTCATTCTCTGCTATGACATGCAGACTAATTCTCTGCTGACATGAAGACAGATTCTCTGTTACGGGACCTCTCTCCTCTGCCTGGGTGCCGGGGCCTAAATATCTGAGAATGGACTGTTCCAGTGGTGGGTGACGGGAAGCCAGATTCTCTGCTATGGAACCTCTCTCCAATTGATTTTGGTTAATTTTTATTTATTTAATTTTTATTTTAATTAATTTCCCTATCCACATTTGTTTGCAGGGGATTTACCTACATGTTGCTGCCTTTTGCAGCCCTCTAGCCCTTTCCTGGGCTGTTTTACAGCCGTTTTAGGCTACTTTCACACTAGCGTTCGGTATTCCGTTCGTGAGCTCCGTTTGAAGGAGCTCACGAGCGGACCCGAACGCAGCCGTCCAGCCCTGATGCAGTCTGAATGGAGGCGGATCCGCTCAGACTGCATCAGTCTGGCGGCGTTCAGCCTCCGCTCCGCTCGCCTCCGCACGGACAGGCGGACAGCTGAACGCTGCTTGCAGCGTTCGGGTGTCCGCCTGGCCGTGCGGAGGCGTGCGGATCCGTACGGATCCGTCCAGACTTTCAATGTAAGTCAATGGGGACGGATCCGTTTGAAGATGCCACAATGTGGCTCAATCTTCAAGCGGATCCGTCCCCCATTGACTTTACATTGAAAGTCTGGACGGATCCGTACTAGGCTATTTTCACACTTAGCTTTTTTCTGCTAAAATAATGCAGACGGATCCGTACTGAACGGAGCCTCCGTCTGCATTATTATGGGCGGATCCGTTCTGAACGGATCCGCCCGAACGCTAGTGTGAAAGTAGCCTTAGTGCCGAAAAGTTCGGGTCCCCATTGACTTCAATGGGGTTCGGGTTCGGGACGAAGTTCGGATCGGGTTCGGATCCCGAACCCGAACATTTCCGGGATGTTCGGCCGAACTTCTCGAACCCGAACATCCAGGTGTTCGCTCAACTCTAATTTTGATCAGTTTTGTTGACTTCTTAATTTGTAATGGGAGTCTACTCTAGTGACTATGGGGCACATTTATTAAGACCATCGTAGGCCTTAAGCCTCTGCGCTGCCAGAGGATCTCCAAATCTATGTAGAGGCGCCAGCCTCTACATAACTTTGGACGTATTCACCGCTGATTCTAAATGTAAGCCAGCTTCCTTGCTGTCTTACATTAAGACCATTTTCTACACATAAACCAGACATAGAAATTGATAAATGAGATGGGCCTGCTGGCCCGTCCCCTTTCCTGTCCATGTCACGCCCTCTTTTTTAGACCTGGAGTGAGCAGGGAAGAAGTCACGGATTCTGCCGCAACATGGCGTGGAACAGTGGCGTATATCTGTTCATAAATGACCCCTATATACAGTCAGGTCCATAAATATTGGGACATCAACACAATTCTAACATTTTTGGCTCTATACACCACCACAATGGATTTGAAATTAAACGAACAAGATGTGCTTTTAACTGCAGACTGTAAGCTTTAATTTGAGGGTACTTACATAGAAATCAGGTGAACAGTGTAGGAATTACAACAGTTTGCATATGTGCCTCCCACTTGTTAACAGACCAAAAGTAATAGGACAATTGGCTTCTCAGCTGTTCCATGGCCAGGTGTGTGTTATTCCCTCATTATCCCAATTACAATGAGCAGATTAAAGGTCCAGAGTTAATTTCAAGTGTGCTTTTTGCATTTCAAATCTGTTGCTGTCAACTCTCAAAGTGAGATCCAAAGAGCTGTCACTTTCAGTGAAGCAAGCCAACATTAGGTTGAAAAAAACAAAACAAACCCATCAGAAAGATAGCAACATACATTAGGCATGGCCAAAACAACTGTTTGGAACATTCTTAAAAAGAAAGAAAGCACCGGTGAGCTCAGCAACACCAAAAGACCCAGAAGACCACGGAAAACAACTGTGGTGGATGACCGAAGAAATCTTTCCCTGGTGAAGAAAACACCCTTCACAACAGTTGGCCAGATCACGAACACTCTCCAGGAGGTAGGTGTATGTGTGTCAAAGTCAACAATCAGGAGAAGACTCCACCAGAGTGAATACAGAGGGTTCACCACAAGATGTAAACTATTGGTGAGCTTCAAAAACAGGAAGGCCAGACTAGAGTTTGCCAAACGACATCTAAAAAGCCTTCACAGTTCTGGAACAACAGCCTATGAACAGATGAGACCAAGATCAACTTGTAACAGAGTGATGGTAGGAGAAGAGTATGGAGAAGGAAAGGAACTGCTAATGAACCTAAGAATACCACCTTATCAGTGAAGCATGGTGGTGGTAGTGTCATGGCATGGGCATGTATGGCTGCCAAATGAACTGGTTCTCTTGCATTTATTGATGATGTGACTGCTGATAAAAGCAGCAGGATGAATTCTGAAGTGTTTTGGGCAATAGTTTCTGCTCATATTCAGCCAAATGCTTCAGATCTCATTGGACGGCGCTTCACAGTGCAGATGGACAATGACCCAAAGCATATTGAAAAAAAAAACAAATAGTTTTTTAAGGGAAAGAAGTGGAATGTTATGCAATGGCCAAGTCAATCACCTGACCGTAATACGATTGAGCATGCATTTCACTTGCTGAAGGCAAAACTGAAGGGAAAATGCCCCAAGAACAAGCAGGAACTGAAGACAGTTGCAGTAGAGGCCTGGCAGAGCATCACCAGGGATGAAACCTAGCGTCTGGTGATTTCTATGCGTTCCAGACTTCAGGCTGTAATTGACTGCAAAGGATTTGCCACCAAGTATTAAAAAGTGAAAGTTTGATTTATGATTAATATGTCCCATTACTTTTGACCCCTTAACAAGTGGGAGGCACATATGCAAACTGTTGTAATTCCTACACCGTTCACCTGATTTGGATGTAAATACATTTCAAATCCATTGTGGTGGTGTATAGAGCCCAAAATTTTAGAATTGTGTTGATGTCCCAATATTTATGGACCTGGCTGTATGTATTACTCCGGAAGGGATCAACATGTCCCGGAAGAAGCAAATGTAAAACTCCAGCCGGGGGTGGGGTACTGGCATATGTTGTATGCTTGATGTCAATTTTTAGCTTGTAAGTACCACAAATACCTTGCTGGAGAGAATTCAATTGTCACTGGAATATACAATAAGCAATCTTCTTTGACTGACATGCACACAGTCACAAGATCCACATTAGCCAATAGACGCTCACAGGTCCTTCGCTCAGCTTCACTGATATACACAGTTTTGCACCAGGTTTCCATAACATGTATTAGACAATATCAATTTGCAGGTACCTAATTCTTTCTCCCACAGACAAGTGACATATCTTAGCCTCAATGACATATGTGCAGTTTTACACCAGGTTTCCATAACAATCCAGTCACTATTATGGGGTAATGTAGAAGTCACTTTTATGTCAGTGCTGTGGATGTCTCTCTTATGGTGGCACTGGGAAAATCACAGTTATGTGGGACTGTGGATGTCACTGTAATGTAGGCACTATGCATGTTACTGTTATAGTGGCACTGTAGATATCACTGTTATGGGGGCACTATGGATGTCACTCTTATAGGGGCACTGTGGATGTCACTGTTATGAGGGAGCTGTGGATGTCACTGTTATTGGATCACTGTGGATGTCACTGTTATAGGGCACCATGGATGTCACCGTTATGTGGACACTGTGCATGTCACTCTTATGGGGGCTCTGTGGATGGAACTGTTATAGGGGCACTATAGATTATGGGGAAACTGTTAATGTTATGGTACTGGAGGCACTCTAGATGTCACTGTTATGGTGCACCATGGATGTCACTGTTATGTGGGTACTGTGCATGTCACTGTTATGGGTATACTGTACATGTCACTGTTATGGGGTTTCTATGGATGGCACTGTTATGTGGGCACTGTTATGGGAGCACTGTGGATGTCGCTGTTATGAGAGCACTGAGGATGTCACTATTATGGGGCACTATAGATGTCAATGTTATGGGGGCTCTGTGGATGTCACTGTTATGGGAGCACTGTGGATGCCACTGTTATGTGGGCACTGTGCATGTCACTGCTATGGGGGCTCTGTGGATGGCACTATTATGGGGGCACTGTTATGGGGGCACTGTTGGTGTCACTGTTATAGGGACACTATAGATTATGGGGACACTTTGGATGTTATGGTTCTGGGGGAACTATAGATGTCACTGCTATGGGGCACCATCAAAGTCACTGTTATGTGGGTGATGTGGATGGCACTGTTATGAGGTACGGTGGATGTCACTGTTATGGGGTCTGTGAGGATGTCACTGTTATGGGAGCACTGTGGATGTCACTGTTATGGGGCATCATGGATGTCACCGTTATGTGGACACAGTGCATGTCACTGTTATGGGGGTCTATGGATGGCCCTATTATGTGGGCACTGTTATGGAGGCACTGTGGATGTCACTATTATGGGGTCCTCTGGATGTCACTATTATGGGGTCCTCTGGATGTCACTGTTATGGGTACTGTGGATATCACTGTTATGGTGGCACTGTAAATATCACTGCTATGGGGGCGCTGTGGATTTCACAGTTATAGGGGCACTGTGGATGTCACTGTTATGGGGGCACTGTAGATGTCACTGTTATGAGGGCACTGTAGATGTCAATGTTATGGGAGCACCGTTGATGTCACTGTTATGGGGAGTGCTATGGATGTCACTGTTATGGGAGCACTGTGGATGTCACTGTTATGGGGGGCACTGCGGATGTTACTGCTATTGGGGCACTGTGGATGTCATTGTTTTGGGGGCACTCTAGATGTAAATGATATGGGAGCACTGTGGATGACAATGTTATGGGGGTCACTGTGGATATCTTTTAACCACACAAACAAACAACAAATAAAATACACAAAATAGACCAGTGCAAAGTCAGGTCTCACAGTCACATTTAATATAAAATTTGCCTTGCGTTGTCTCTGTCTGCAGCATAGTCAGCTATGGGTTTCTCACATTTGTGTAACTCTTTGTCAGAGTTACACAAATTCCTCATAGGTTTTTGGTTATCGGGATTATCCCATGACTGCTTCCTTTATGCCTCTGCTCAGGACCTCTGCAGGCCCGCTCACCGCCACAGCCCAGACTTCATGTAATGGTGTATGCCTGTTCTGTACTCTGGGGAAGCCCACCCTGGCAAAGCACACAATTTTCACAGTGTGCATTGCTGTAGTGGGTGGCCCTAGAACTCGGAACAGGCACCCACCATGCTGCCCACAGTTCCCTTACCACCCTGACGTTATCCAGTGTCAGGAAGTTCCTGTGTGGCGCTCCAAGCTGGCCCCGCCTCCTTCCTCGTGCAATGCTGCTTCTGGAAGAGGGGAAAAGAGGAAGGGACAGTATGTTCTTAGACCTAGCCCCCCAGCCAAAGTGTTGAAGTGGCGTCCAAGATCCCCAAGGGCCAAGCCACGTAATTGTAAGTTTTCATGTAGAAATTGTTCATGTTATACACATATAGCCTACACTGTGCCACACAATATACAGTATACCTCTGCACTGTGTAGGGGTACACTGTATATTGTACGGCATGGTGTATGGATTATAAAGTATATTAAACAGCATGGTGTAGGGGTTATACTGTATATTGTACATCATGGTGTATTAACTATGCTATATATTGTATGACATGGTGCAGGGATTATAATGTATTCTGTACAGCATAGTGTAGGGATTATATTGTATTGTGCGGGATGGTGCAGGGGTTACACTGTATGCTCTTTGATGTGACAATTATCTTAGGTTTTCCTATTGTCCACCTTTGGCGCTGTGCCCAGCTCTGAGCCGACCCCGCTCAGCAGCTGCCAGGGATTAGAGGGATCACTGCTCATAGTACATGACCATCTCCTTCTAACAAAACTAGAACCAGCCCTGTACCTCACATGGATCCAGAGATCTCCTCATTCATTGCTCTGCTAGATTTATATCAAGCTGACAGCTCAAGGGGAGTGTGTTTTCTGCTGCAGATAAGGGGGCGTGTCTCAGTTCTCCCTATCACAGCTCAGGAGGCAGTTGAAGGATGAAACTGAGCATGTGCGGCCTTCTCAGTGAGCAGGACAAAGAAATAAGAAAAAACAAACAGCAGGTGGCGCTATACAGATACATTTATTGAATAACTGTGCTAAATTTGTAATTACATGATATTACAAAAGTATTCAGATCCAGGTGCTGGTTTGAAAACTGCTGAATATTTTTCATGGGACAACCCCTTTAAACATAAGGAAAATGTCTAGGGACCAATGTTTGCTACTTGTAAGTATCACAATTGGAATTCAATCTGTGGTAATGTTGTTGAAGATATACAGTAAAAGTTCCATATTGGTTTCAGATAAAGAACAGTCATTAGACCTTAGCTAACAGTTTGATTAATCAATATTAATAATTGCAATTGTTTTATACTAGGCAGGCATGAATTCAAACATATGCGCAAACTCCCGGTGTATTAGGCTACTTTTACATTAGCGTTTTTTGCAGATCCGTCATGGATCTGCAAAAACGCTTCCGTTAATAATAATAAAACCGCATATGCAGCATACAACCCGCTAACTTTCTTGCTCTTAAATATCTCAAAGACGAGTTGCTCATTTACTCCAAATATACCCCCACAAACCATTCCCCTGGATGGTTTGAAAACCTGCTATCCACTAGCACTTACCCACCCAAATTAATCTCCTACCTCTACAAAAAGCTCATCCAGCCTTCCACAAGAGTTAAACCCTCTTTCATAGGATTATGGGAAAAGGATCTGAACAAACAGTTCTCAGAAAGGAAATCAACTCACTGTTGATCACCCCTCATAAGATCTCAAGGTGTGTCCGGGTGCGAACGGTTACAAAATTTTGTCCAGATGGTATAAAACGCCTGATAAAATAGCTCTCCTGTACCCCGACGTACCCGACTTGTGCTGGAGATGTGGTTCAGAAAAAGGCTCTTTCATCCACATATGGTGAAACTGCCCCCCCCCCTCCCCCGTTACGTTGGTGGGAACAGATCTTCTTTATTAGCAACTCTTTATGTGGTTCTGACGCCCCATGCACACCTGAGATCGCCCTTTTATCCCTGGATGCATTCAAACATGATAAATGTTATGGGCTGCTGTTGCACCTGTTATCAGCAGCTCGTCTCCTAATCCCCAAGAAATGGCGTTCTGCTGAAATCCCCTCTATTGATCAATGGATGAGCAAAGTCAACCAAATCTATCGCCTTGAGGAACTATCCAACTGGGAGTTAGGTACTAGAAAGAAATTCCTCTTGACTTGGTCAGCCTGGAGGAATCACAGAAAATTCTCCTAATCTGACCCACCCCAAAATCCAATTTCTTCCCTACTCCTTATGCCCTTGAAAAGACTTGAGCTATTCGCCCTTGGCCTCATGAGATGTATGTCACACTTGTTGCTATTGACTTACTGTCTTAATGTTTTAATATAATTCCTTTGAATTGGAACATGGTTCAATTCCTTTATATACTATTGTACTGATCTCTCACTTAACACCTCCTGCTGCGTCAGGATATAACAGATACTCCTAACACTGTAATGTATCCTTTACTCGATTTACAAACTAAAAATCAATAAAAATTGTTTATACAAAAAATAATAATAATAAAACCGCATGCATCCGTCATGAACATATCCAGGTGAATTATGTCTTCTATAGCCATGACTGATCAGTCTTGAACACCATTAAAAGTCAATGGGGGACAGATCATTTTCTATTGTGTCAGATTGTTTCAGAGAAAATGGATCCGTCCTTATTGACTTACATTGTGTATCAGGACGGATCCGTCTTGCTCCGCACCACATTGAGGACCAAAAAAAAAACCGCTACTTGCAGCATTTTTCTGTCCGCAATGGGGACGCAACAAAACGGAACGGAATGCATTTTGGTGCATTCCGTTTCGTTCAGTTCAGTTTTGTCCACCTTGACAATGAATGGGGACAAAACTGAAGCGTTTTCTTCCGCTATTGAGATCCTATGACGGATCTCAAAAGCGGAATTGAAAACACTAGTGTGAAAGTAGCCTTAGATTAGCAAGCATTATTGAGAAGCTCGTAGATGTTTATCTCACCCAGCATGGGTATATGTAAAATGACAACCCAAATCACATTCCCCAACTTCTCCTGAGTACGGCGATACCAGATGTGTGACACTTTTTTGCAGCCTAGATGCGCAAAGGTGCCCAAATTCCTTTTAGGAGGGCATTTTTAGACATTTGGATCCCCGACTTCTTCTCACGCTTTAGGGCCCCTAAAAAGCCAGGGCAGTATAAATACCCCACATGTGACCCCACTTTGGAAAGAAGACACCCCAAGGTATCCAATGAGGGGCCTGGCAAGTTCATAGAAATTTTTTTTTTTCGCATAAGTTAGCGGAAATTGATTTTTTTTTAGTTTTTTCTCACAAAGTCTCACTTTCCGCTAACTTAGGACAAAAATGTAAATCTTTCATGGACTCAATATGCCCCTCAGCAAATACCTTGGGGTGTCTGCTTTCCAAAATGGGGTCATTTGTGGGGTGTTTGTACTGCCCTGGCATTGGAGGGTCTCCGCAATCATTACATGTATGGCCAGCATTAGGAGTTTCTGCTATTCTCCTTATATTGAGCATACAGGTAATGAGATTTTTTTTTCCGTTCAGCCTCTGGGCTGAAAGAAAAAAATGAACGGCACAGATTTCTTCATTCGCATAGATCAATGTGGATGAAAAAATCTCTGCCCAAAAAAAAAAATGGAGGGGAAAGGCGTCTGCCAGGACATAGGCGCTCCGCCCTACATCCATACCCACTTAGCTCGTAAGCCCTGGCAAAACAGATTTCTCCATTCACATCAATCGATGTGGATGAATAAATCATTGCCGGGATTTTTATTTTTTTTATATATACAAAGTGCTTGCCAAAGCATAGGAACGCCGCCTCCTCCTCAGCTCGTATGCCTTGGCAAACGTATCTGTCACTGCAGAGGAGAAAATCTCGTCTTGCAGCGCCGCATACACCGACTTGTGTGTAATCTGACAGCAGCGCAATGCTTCTGTCAGAATGCACATCGGTGCTGCAGCTAGTAGATCGGTTGGTCCACCTGGAAGGTAAAAAAAGAAAAAAAAAAAAAAAAAAACCAGGCCACAACGCAATAATTTTATTAACTTTGGAACAGAACATGTAAACTTTAACTTTTTGAACTAAACATTAACGTGTTTGCTTGTGTTTTTTTTTTGTTTGTTTTTTGTTTTTTTACCTTTATAGAACAAATCTCTCCTTCCCCATGGGTCAATGTGCAAAGCGCAAATCGCCCAAAGATGTGGCGAAGTGCGTTATGCACTTTGTCCCATGTGAAAGGAGACGTTTTCAGCAGCTGTGAGTGAATGGGCCCTAATAGCCTTGTGTGCCTGTCCTGGTGAGATGATCCCTATGCTAGGTGTACCTGTGTGTGGTACTTCCGGAAACACTCCCCTAAGCATAGGGCAGGGTGGTCAGGACAGTCAGGACAGAAATAGCGGGTGTCACGCCTTATTCCACTCCTGCTACAGACACAACATCTTTTTCGGGGTGACGGGTGGGTTGAGGTACAAGAGGTTCTCGATGATCTCTTCCTGAAATTTGAGGAAGGATCCAGTTCTCCCAGCCTTACTGTAGAGAACAAAACTATTGTACAGAGCCAATTGAATTAAATATACAGACACCTTCTTATACCAGCGTCTGGTTCTGCGGGAAACTAAATACGGAGACAACATCTGGTCATTGAAGTCCACCCCTCCCATGTGAAGGTTATAGTCGTGGACTGAGAGGGGCTTTTCAATGACACGGGTTTCTCGCTCAATTTGTATTGTCGTGTCTGCGTGAATGGAGGAGAGCATGTAAACGTCACGCTTGTCTCTCCATTTCACTGCGAGCAGTTCTTCGTTACACAGTGCGGCCCTCTGCCCCCTTGCAAGACGGGTGCTAACGAGCCGTTGGGGGAAGCCCGCGTGACTAGTTCGCGCGGTACCACAGGCACCAATCTGTTCTAGAAACAAATGCCTAAAGAGGGCCACACTTGTGTAAAAATTGTCCACATAAAGATGGTACCCCTTGCCGAATAAGGGTGACACCAAGTCCCAGACTATCTTCCCACTGCTCCCCAGGTAGTCAGGGCAACCGACCGGCTCCAGGGTCTGATCTTTTCCCTCATAGACACGAAATTTGTGTGTATAGCCTGTGGCCCTTTCACAGAGCTTATACAATTTGACCCCATACCGGGCGCGCTTGCTTGGGATGTATTGTTTGAAGCCAAGGCACCCGGTAAAATGTATAAGGGACTCGTCTACGCAGATGTTTTGCTCTGGGGTATACATATCTGCAAATTTCAGGTTGAAATGGTCTATGAGGGGCCGAATTTTGTTGAGCCGGTCAAAAGCAGGGTGGCCTCTGGGACGGGAGGTGCTGTTATCACTAAAGTGCAGGAAACGCAGGATGGTCTCAAATCGTGTCCTGGACATAGCAGCAGAGAACATGGGCATGTGATGAATCGGGTTCGTGGACCAATATGACCGCAATTCATGCTTTTTAGTTAGACCCATGTTGAGGAGGAGGCCCAAAAAAGTTTGAATTTCGGAAACTTGGACTGGTTTCCACCGGAAAGGCTGGGCATAAAAGCTTCCCGGGTTAGCGGTTATAAATTGTGTGGCATACCGGTTTGTCTCTGCCACAACTAAGTCTAAGAGCTCCGCAGTCAAGAACAGCTCAAAAAATCCCAGGGCCGAACCGATCTGAGCTGTCTCAACCCGAACTCCAGACTGGGCGGTGAAAGGGGGAACTACAGGTGCGGCTGAAGTTGGGGACTGCCAATCAGGGTTTGCCAGCACCTCTGGGATTCTAGGGGCTCTACGGGCACGTCTTTGCGGTGGCTGCGACGGGGTCACTACTGCACGTGCCACCGTACCAGCTTCAACTGCCCTTCTGGTGCTCGCTACTTCACCATGTTCTACGGCAGTGCTGGTACTAGGTCCTGGAAGGGCTGGGCTGCTGGTGTATGCCTCACCACGTAATCCGACAGCACCAGCCCCACTCTGCTGCTCTTGAAGCGGATCCTGCGCAACCTGCGGTCTAGCGACACGGGGCCGGGTACGCCTGCTGCTATCAGGGACCTCAGCCTCCTCGTCCGAACTTTGGGTCAGATAGCCACTGCTTTCTACAGGTTCGTATTCTGACCCGCTGGATTCATCAGATGAGGGTTCCCACTCCTCATCCGACTGGGTCAGAAGCCTGTAGGCCTCTTCAGAGGAATACCCCCTGTTTGACATGTGGGCAACTAAATTTAGGGGTATTCCCTGAGACTACCCAAGAAAAAAAAAGCAAGCCTGTCTTACAAAGGGGAGGCTAGCGAAGTACCGGAGGCCGCTGCGGTTGATAAAAAATATCAAAACTGATTTTTTTATCGCCGCAGTGCGTGTAAAGTGAATGTGCAGCGATCAAAAAAAAAAAATTTTTTTGTCACTGCGGTGGGGCGGGCGTGGGCGAACGCACGTGTGGGCGACCGATCAGGCCTGATCGGGCAAACACTGCGTTTTGGGTGGAGGGAGAACTAAAGTGACACTAATACAATTATAGATCTGACCGTGATCAGTTTTGATCACTTCCAGATACTATAAAAGTACAAATGCTGATTAGCGATACGCTAATCAGCGAATAACGGACTGCGGTGCGGTGGGCTGGGCGCTAACCGATCCCTAAACTACCTAACCAAGGGGCCTAAACTATACTGAAACCTAACGGTCAATACCAGTGAAAAAAAAAAAGTGACAGTTTGCACTGATCACTTTTTTCCTTTCACTAGTGATTGACAGGGGCAAGAAGGGGTGATCAAAGGGTTAATAGGGGTGATCTGGGGGCTAAGTGTGGTGTAGTGGGTACTCACAGTGATGTGTGCTCCTCTGCTCCTCTGCTGGAATTAACCGACCAAAAGAAGGAGCAGAGGAGCACAGCAGCCATATAACCCCATCATATTTACTAGTATTAAGGCTGGTTACAGCCTGCATTTGTGGGAGGGGCTGCTGACTATATGTTCCCCACGCGTCCTCACCTTGAGGACGGTTGCTTCATGCAGCTTCCTCGATCCGTCCCGTCACTTCCGGTTCGCAGCGCGTCACTTCCGGGGCTCCTCCGAGCGGCGGTCACGTGCTCCTTGCACTCTGGACCCGAGCGCTCCGCCTCCCCCACGCGTCGGCGGGACGGGTAGGGTCCGGCCTGCGGGCTACCCTCTCCTCTGGGTCTCACCCATCCTCTGGCTTGGGCGCTGTCCCAGGCCGGCGTGCGTTCCGGCAGGGACGCGCGCCGGAGCTTCTCGGCCGGGCCTGGGCTTCCGGTCACGTGATCAGCGTGCGTTTCAGCTTGGAGCGCACGCCGGAATCCGGCCGGGCCCGGGCCCTCGGTCACCTGCTCGGAGTGCGTTCCGGCGTGGAGCGCGCGCCGGATCCCTCACTCAGGCCAGACGATTCCAGGGCAGCGGCCCCAGGGCAGGTAAGCTCTGTCCCCACCGGGTCCCTCCTCACCGCAACTCCCTGTCCGGGCCCCCTTCCGGGCTTCTTGTGGTCGGATAGGCGTGCGTTCCAGCGCGGAACGCACGTCGATACCTGCTCAAGCATGGTTTTATTATGCATGCATACCATGTTCACAGGAAAGGCAATTATGGACACGCTTGTAACCTCAGTTGATCCCTGTGATGTGTGCCTAGTGAACTAATGTATAGGAGATTGCAATATTTCATCAGAAAATAGTCACATGCCTAAAATAGAAAGCACATTTCGAATGTTCTATCTGTACGTAGGGTTTTCCTTCCAGTGCCTGTGTTTACCAGAATGGTTAACTACAATATTGGCATGATGTTCCTGAAGAGAATTGCAATGATCCCTTATTAATATTTTACATCTGTACTTTCTTGCGGCCCAGAACTATCGAGTTGACATTGCTTCAAATAAACAATTATAGTGCAGCATAATCATGCTTCAACACTCCTACAGTCCATATATCATAGGCGTGATATACCCAGGATAACACGCGATACACATGATAGATACGTTCTATCCACTGCTTTTTCGAATTCCACCCTTGTTCCGTGCTCGTGCATCTCACCATATGTCTTCCGCCCCCAACATCAGACAATGCTCTGCACTGTTTTTCATAGGTTGTCATTTTTTTGTTTGTTTCCACAATGTCCTCTGAGAGATGTGGATATTTTCTTAAGCAGGTGGCCCCGGTGCATTTGTTTATGGCGCAGCGGCGTTGGGGCCGCCGTCCTGTGCACACGGGTCTGGCGGCCGTGTCTGCCGCCCTCCTGGGCGCATGCGTCTGGCACCATTGTAGTGCCGTCCTCGCATGCTCAGGTTTGGCACAGCTGTCCCGTGCGGCCCTCCTGGGCACATGCGTGTGGCACCGCCGTGTTACACCTAGGTGCTGATTATTGCTTGTTGTCTATACTTGGGTCTGTTTTCCATGCTTCTTATCTCGCTCGCACACATCATCCGTAGTCTTCCTGGATCACCCAGGCTCGTTCCGCCTCTGTCATCCTGGATCGCCCAGGCTCGTTCCTGTCTCTGTCATCCTGGATCGCCCAGGCTCGTTCTGCCTCTGTCATCCTGGATCGCCCAGGCTCGTTCTGCCTCTGTCATCCTGGTTCGCCCAGGCCCTTTCTGCCTCTGTCATCCTGGATCACCCAGGCCCACACTGCCTCTGTCATCCTTCCTTGCTCCCCGCCCGGTCCTCCGGTCCCGCATCCTCTTTCTCTTCCCTGCTCTCCTAAAGCGATGTTTAAGAACAATGATAATATTAAAGCCAATTGGTATAAGTTCTTCTTTAGTACACCAGACCTGGGGGTATCTACAACTGTAATCAGGTATAATTGCATGTATTGTTTCATAATTGCATGTATTGTTTCTATTTTTCATTTATTTTGCAGTACATTCCAGCCGAGAAGCCGTGGTTAGCAGGCACGGGGCTGGCCGGTCTGTTTCTCCATTTCGATAAAAAAAAAAAAAAAAAAAAGAGAAAAGAAGCTTCAGGAACGCAGCGGAGAGACCAGACGCCGGTGTGATCATTAAGGCGCTGCCTTGCGGACGCTGCTGCAGGGGTCTGGAACTGCGATTCTGGTTCCCATCGTCTAGGCTACCGCTGGCCCAGGTTAAGTAAGTTCGAACCTCCAGTGGACCCCTATTCCCACAAATGCCTTTTAATCGCTGCACAATCGCTCTCTGCCTCCTCGACCGGAACCAGAAACTGCACCTTCCACTGCTGCTACCAGATGTGACACAGGTTATCCCCTCCGGGGTAGCTAACTCCATGGATGTCATTTTAGTCGTGGGGTTTTTGTTACTGTGCCATTTTTCCGGTTTCCTAATGTACCATTTTGGGCAATCTTTTCTATAACAAACAGGGCTGCGGTGCTGTCGTTTATTCAGCCCTCCCGATCAGAAGTAGCGGTTCATCAGCTTCCCGAATTCTTCAGGTTTCAGGTATACGCCTTTTGTCTGTCTTCCCTGTCGTCCTGGATCACCCAGGCTCTCTCTGCTCCTGTCATCCTGGTTCGCCCAGGCTCTCTCTGCTCCTGTCGTCCTGGATCGCCCAGGCTTGCTCTGCTCCTATCGTCCTGGATCGCCCAGGCTCGCTCTGCTCCTGTCGTCCTGGATCGCCCAGGCTCGCTCTGCTCCTGTCGTCCTGGATCGCCCAGGCTCGCTCTGCTCCTGTCGCCCTGGATCGCCCAGGCTCGCTCTGCTCCTGTCGCCCTGGATCGCCCAGGCTCGCTCTGCTCCTGTCGTCCTGGATCGCCCAGGCTCGCTCTGCTCCTGTCATCCTGGATCGCCCAGGCTCGCTCTGCTCCTGTCGTCCTGGATCGCCCAGGCTCGCTCTGCTCCTGTCGCCCTGGATCGCCCAGGCTCGCTCTGCTCCTGTCGTCCTGGATCGCCCAGGCTCGCTCTGCTCCTGTCATCCTGGATCGCCCAGGCTCGCTCTGCTCCTGTCTTCCTGGATCGCCCAGGCTCGCTCTGCTCCTGTCTTCCTGGATCGCCCAGGCTCGCTCTGCTCCTGTCGTCCTGGATCGCCCAGGCTCGCTCTGCTCCTGTCATCCTGGATCGCCCAGGCTCGCTCGGCTCCTGTCATCCTGGATCGCCCAGGCTCGCTCTGCTCCTGTCATCCTGGATCTCCAGTCTCCCTGGATCGCCCAGGCTCGCTCTGCTCCAGTCTCCCTGGATCGCCCAGGCTTGCTCTGCTCCAGTCTCCCTGGATCGCCCAGGCTCGCTCTGCTCCAGTCTCCCTGGTCGCCCAGGCTCGCTCTGCTCCCCTAGGCTCGCCCTACCTCGGTCATGCTGGATCGCCCAGGCTCGCTCTGTCTCTGTCATTCTGGATCACCCAGGCCCGCTCTACCTCAGTCTTCCTGGGTCACCCAGGCCCACGTTGCCTCTCTCATCCTGGGTCGCCCAGGCCCATGTTGCCTCTCACATCCTGGATCGCCCAGCTTGCTCTTCCGCCGTCACCTGGACCGTCACGTCACTAACTACCCACTGCCTTCCCGGTTCGCTCAGGTCATTTAACAGCCCAGCTCCGGCCTGAATCACTCGTGCCCTTGTTACCTCCCGTGTCGGTCGGTTCAATTAACTATTTCCCTCCTACAGCGTGGGTAGTCTTCTTGCCCACTTATCCAGGCCTACCCCGCACTGGCTCCAGGCACAGTTCAGCCAGATAGATCTTGGAGGGTGATAGGCATCCCTCCCGACTCCACGCCAATGTACACCTCAGCCCCTACCACAAGTATTAAGGCTGGTTACAGCCTGCATTTGTGGGAGGGGCTGCTGACTATATGTTCCCCACGCGTCCTCACCTTGAGGACGGTTGCTTCATGCCCCACCCTCCCGACCCTTCTTTCTTTCATTCCACTCTCTTGGGTGGCCCACTTATCCAGGCCTACCCCGCACTGGCTCCAGGCACAGTTCAGCCAGACTGATCTTGGAGGGTGATAGGCATCCCTCCCGACTCCACGCCAATGTACACCTCAGCCCCTACCACAAATATGATGGGTTAAATGGCTGCTGATTGTTTTTTTTAAAAATCAGCAACCTGCCAGCCAATGATCGTGGCCGGCAGGTTGCTGACGAAATACTCTGCTGCGAAATGCCGGCCCGCGATGCGCATGCGCGGGCCGGCTGTGACGTGATCTCGCGTCTCGCGACATGACGCGCCGATGCGTCCAGGAGGAACAAATCAACCACCTCCCGGACGCATCGGCGCGTTAGGCGGTCGGGAGGTGGTTAAACAAAATTAGGCAGGTGCATAAATTTGGGCACTGTTGTCATTTTATTGATTCCAAAACCTTTAGAACTAATTATTGGAACTCAAATTGGCTTGGTAAGCTCAGTGACACCTGACTTACATACACAGGTAAATCCAATTATGAGAAAGAGTATTTAAGGGGGTCAATTGTAAGTTTGCCTCCTCTTTTAATTTTCTCTGAAGAGTAGCAACATGGGGGTCTCAAAACCACTCTCAAATGACCTGAAGACAAAGATTGTTCACTATCATGGTTTAGGGGAAGGATACAGAAAGCTGTCTCAGAGATTTCAGCTGTCTGTTTCCACAGTTAGGAACATATTGAGGAAATGGAAGACCACACTCTCAGTTCAAGTTAAGGCTCAAAGTGGCAGACCAAGAAAAATCTCGGATAGACAGAAGCGACGAATGGTGAGAACAGTCAGAGTCAACCTACAGACCAGCACCAAAGACCTACAACATCATCTTGCTGCAGATGGAGTCACTGTGCATGGTTCAACCATTCAGCGCACTTTACACAAGGAGATGCTGTATGCGAGAGTGATGCAGAGGAAGCCTTTTCTCCGCCCACAGCACAAAAAGTGCCGCTTGAGGTGGGCTAAAGCACATTTGGACAAGCCAGCTTCATTTTGGAATAAGGTGCTGTGGACTGATGAAACTAAAATTGAGTTATTTGGCCATAACAAGGGGCGTTATGCGTGGAGGAAAAAAACACACAGCATTCCAAGAAAAACACCTGCTACCTACAGTAAAATATGGTGGTGGTTCCATCATGCTGTGGGGCTGTGTGGCCAGCGCAGGGACTGGGAATCTTGTCAAAGTTGAGGGACGCATGGATTCCACTCAGTATCAGCAGATTCTGGAGACCAATGTTCATGAATCAGTGACAAAGCTGAAGCTACGCCGGGGCTGGATCTTTCAACAATACAACGACCCTAAACACTGCTCAAAATCCACTAAGGCATTTATGCAGAGGAACAAGTACAACGTTCTGGAATGGCCATCTCAGTCCCCAGACCTGAATATAATTGAAAATCAGTGGTGTGACTTAAAGAGAGCTGTTCCTGCTCGGAAGCCATCAAACCTGAATGAACTAAATATCTTTTGTAAAGAGGAATGGTCCAAAATACCTTCAACCAGAATCCAGACTCTCATTGGAACCTACAGGAAGCGTTTAGAGGCTGTAATTTCTGCAAAAGGAGAATCTACTAAATATTGATTTCATTTCTTTTTTGTGGTGCCCAAATTTATGTACCTGCGCATTTATACAGGAAAATCATGACGATTAACAAGGTTGCCCAAACTTTCGCATCCCACTGTATGTGTATATGTGTACACACGTACACACACATAAAATAATAAATATATAGATATATAAATATACACATACATATAATATGTTGTATGAAGACTTAATCCAAATAATAAATAATGAAAG
The DNA here is from genome assembly GCF_014858855.1 of Bufo gargarizans. Classification (NCBI taxonomy): domain Eukaryota; kingdom Metazoa; phylum Chordata; class Amphibia; order Anura; family Bufonidae; genus Bufo; species Bufo gargarizans. The sequence goes on from NC_058080.1 coordinate 191,198,836, forward strand.
TACAATTGATAAAATGCAATGATAGCTAAAAATACATTATATGCATCTTTAACGTTAACATTAATTTATGCCTGTCACTAGCTGTATACTAGGATCGCTGTAGTTAGATGTCACGGCAATGTAGCAATAAATAAGGTAGTTTGACCATGTGTTTAAGTAAATAAAAAAAATGAAAATAGAAGTAAAAATTAAATTAAATTAAAAATAAAATAAAATTAAAATAAAAGTAAAATAAAATACTGATGATAATAAAAATTACTTGTGGCAAATAAAATTAATGATAGAATGAACACACTAAAATGTACACATGATAAACATATGTATATGTGAGTGGAAAGCCCATCGGTGTAAGATATGGAGGGATGCGTCGCTTACTACCTCTACAGACCAGTTGAATATATCTAGGTACCAAACTGATGGAAGGACCAGTTATATATGTGGTCATAATATTTCATTTATTGAGGCAAACATGTGAATCATGATGGGTAGTTTAATACATATACTGGCACTGCATGGGTGATTGTTTCAAAGCACATAGGCTATGTGCTGGGCTGAAAAGCGATGCCAGGGGGAGAAGACATACCTGGTGGATCACAGAAGGAGCCGCTCGTTCCCCAGCACGTGGGGCGTCTGGTGCGCTGTGAGTTCAGAGTGTGCGCGCATTGCCAGAGTTTAAATTGGCCGGCATCTGAACGCTGGCAGGACATCGCAGCAGGGTGGGCGGAGCTGCGATCATGATGCTGGCCGGAGGGCGGGGAAGGGCTGGTGCAGGGGAGAGGATGATAAGAGACGGGAGGACAAAAGAACCGCTGTGTATTGGTGAAAATAGCTGATGGAAATTGGGTAGAGTAATGACAGTTAGGTTAAGAATAATGACATGTGCTGAAATTAATAACAAGTACTATGCAGATATATGAGGAGATATAAGGCAACCATCTCATACAAATTGTGTAAGTGCTTATTATGCCACAGAGGGGTGCACCCCATTGAGCCCTTCACTCCAAACCAAAGTCTAATAGAAAACCATGACTTCATAAAAAGATTCCTGGCGGATTTAAATTCCTTATCGAGATCAGTCAGTTGATCAGACTTCAATAGCGTAAAGAAATTATCATATGGAGATCTATTCACTAAATACTTACAAAGTGGACTATCCTTCCACTCCCGGAAAAAAAAAACTGTGTGGCTATAAAATATCCCTTGAAGCAAGAGAGATTAACTCCTCCCCTCTCCAAAAGCAAATACCAATGCTCTTGTTTCAGTCTTACACATTTCCTCCCCCAGAGTAGGTCATTAATAATTCTTTCAATTAATTTAAAAAAACCTGTCTTCTATCCAAACTAGAGAGTTCTTAAATACATAGCGTAGCTAGGGAAGAACCACCATTTTAACTAAAGATATTCTGATATCAGCCTTAGATAGAAATAAGTGAAGCCATGTTGTTATTTTTTACCTTAAGCTATTTATCAATGGAATTAAGTTCAGCGGATAAAATCTTCCACCCTGGGAGAGATTATAGTACCTAAATACTCAAAGGACTCAGAAATTTTCAAAATGTTAAAGGGGGCATCATTAGAAAATGCTGATTTATCTAAAGGCATAGTCATATTATCCAGTGGCATAAGGGTAGTTTTTTCCCAAAATTGCATCCAGACCGGAAGCTTCTCCAAACTGGTTTATCGTTTGGATAATATTCAACAAAGTAGATTGAGTCTGTTGAATATAAAATAGAATATTGTCTGCATACAAAGAAATACGGTCTTCCGTTCCTGATACCCCAAACCCCAAAATCATAGGGTCTTGTCTAACTCTAGCAGCCAAAGGCTCGATGTAAATATCAAACAAAAAAGGGCGAGAGTGGGCATCCCTGGCGAGTGCCTCTAGTCATACAAAAACTTATTGTATTTACCATTTATATTCAATCTTGCAGTGGAGGAGCTATACAGAAGTTTAATCATGTTAGTAAACTTAGGCCCAAAGCCCATCTATGTTTCTCATGGCCCATTGAATCAATGTTTTGTGTGACGATGATTTACCATCGCAATAAGGCCAGGTGCTACTGACACCTCCACAGTTCTGCAGGTCTGGTTCTGACACCAGGCATTTATCTACTTCCTCTACATCCTCCTCAATGGACAACTTTCCATCCAAAACAAAAACAAAATGTAGTACTCAGAGGTTCTAGTCCCCCTAGCCATGCTATCTTAGAACTAATGAGCCTAGGCTAAAGTAGCCACATAGCAGATCAGTTACTATACTACATCTAGTTACAAATTTCCAACTGACTGTATCCCTGACTAGAGATAGCCTTGCGGTTTGCCCGGTGGTTGTCTCATGGTGAACTTTGCTCGTTCGGCGCCATATTCTTTTGCATTGTGCCGAATTTACCCATGACACATACCTGACCAATGACACATACATCAGGTGGGACAGGACAGCCAATTGAGACGTTTCAGCACATACACCCCCTACTCTATAAATAAACGCGATCTGGCCACCATTTTACATTCAGTCTTAGAGAGAGGATGCTTTGTGGAGCAGGGACAGACTGTTAAAGGGAGTCTGTCACCTCCATATGGCCATATAAAGTGCTTACATGGCTCTGTAGCACACCTCTACAGGATTGTAATGGTACCTTTGTTCTTTTCTTTAGACTTGCACAAGCAGGAAAAACAAAGTTTAATTCATATGCAAATGAGCACTCGCAAGTGCCCACGGGCGGCGTTCAGTGTGTAGGTGCCCAGACTGCTCTGCCTTCTTTTCACTTTACTCCTCCCCAGTCTCATTTGGAGTATTGTGCGCAGTACTGGAGACCATTTCTCCATAAGTATATTGATACTTTGGAGAGAGTTCCGAGAAGAGCTGCTAAACAAGTACATGGATTGCAGGATAAAACTTACCAGGAAAGGTTAAAGGACCTTAACATGTATAGCTTGGAAGAAAGATACTGAGGTTCGAAAATTACTGATTTTATATTCAGCTATACAGAGGGACAAATGCTACTGGAACAGCTAATTACAACTGGTGCGATATACCAGTTGCCCCCCCAAAAAATGATTGAGGCAGGGGTGTGATACAGTATACCTATAATTAGTGTTGATCACGAATATTCAAATTGCTAATTTTGATTGCGAATATCGGCACTTCGAGAATTTGCAAATATTTAGAATACAGTGATATATATTCGCTATTTTGAATATTCAAGATTTTATTTTTAAATTAGTACAAATGATGACTCCCTGCTTCTAGCTTGTGGGCCAATGAGAAGGCTGCAATATATTTGACTTTAGGAGTAGTGTTGATTGCGAATTTTCGTAATAGAAATTTTTAGTAATGAAAATCAAAGAGATCGTGAAAACTCAGATCCAATGGTATATTCTAACCCCCAGGCGTCCCCATGGTGACAGGGACGCTTGTCGGGGAGGAGTATGCCAAAGTGGAACAACTGTACAGATAAAAAAAAAAGAATAATATTCTAAAAAACAAATATATTCATTTTTTAGAATATTCGTAATATTCTAAAACAAGAATATATAGAAATATAGCGAATATTCGAAAAAACAAAAAACAAATGTAGAACAATTTAGCTAATATAGTGCTATAATCTTATTTTTTAATAGTTGTATTTTTTTCCAATCAGAACTTCAGATGAGAAAATATCCGAATATTCGCTATAATGCTATAGCTATAGAAAGGGGTGTGATATACCTATAATAAAATTTCTATATAGTGTATTTGTATTGGGCAGCATTTGTGTACGGTTCAGCTGAGTTACTGCAGCTATACAGAGGGTCAAACACAACTGGAACAACTAATTTCTACTGGTGTGATTCACCAGTTGCCCCCCCCCCCCAATAAACTGTCTAAAGGCAGGGGTGTGATATACCTATAATTAATTTTTTATTTTATTTTTGCAGCATCCGTGTGCGGCTATGCTGAGATACCACAGCTATACAGAGGGACAAACGCTATTGGAACAACTAATTGCAACTGTTGTGATATACTGTACCAGTTGCCCACCCCAAAAACTTGTTTAGGCAGGGGTGTGATATACGTATAATATAATATATATATATATATATATATTGCATATGCAGCATTTGTGTGCGGTTCTGCTGAGATACCGCAGCTATACAGAGTGACAAACGCTATTGGAACAAGTAATTGCAAGTGTTGCGATACACCAGTTGCCCCACAAAAAACTGATTGAGGCAGGGGTGTGATATACATATAATATATTTTATACAGTGCAGCCCATAATTATTCATACCCCTGATTTTGATGTAAAGTTACTTTTATTCAACCATCAAGTAATTTTTTGACGGGAAATGACATAGGTGTCTCCCAAAAGATAAAAGGACGATGTACAAAAGGCATTATTGTGGAAAAAAAAACATTTCTCAGCTTTTATTTACATTTAAGCAAAAAGTGTCCAGTCTAAAATTATTCATAATCTTCTCAATAATCAATAGAAAAGCCTTTATTGGCTATTATAGCAATCAAATGCTTCCTATAATTGCAGACCAGCTTTTTGCATGTCTCCACAGGTATTTTTGCCCATTCATCTTTAGCAATTGAGATCACCCTGATCTTTAGCTTCCTCCACAGATTCTCAATTGGATTTAAGTCTGGACTCTGGCTGGGCCACTCCAAAACGTTAATGTTGTTGTCTGCTAACCATTTCTTCACCACTTTTGTTGTGTGTTTTGGGTCATTGTCATGCTAAAATGTCCACTGGTGCCCAAGGCCAAGTTTCTCTGCAGACTGCCTGATGTTGTCGGTGAGAATCCTCATGTTTTGCTCTTTTTTCATGGTGCCGTTTACTGTGATTAGGTTCCCTGGTCCATTGGCTGAAAAACTCCCCCGAAGCATTAGGTTCCCACCACCATGTTTGACAGTGGGGATGGTGTTCTTTGGGTTGAAGGCTTCTCCTTTTTTACGCCAAATGAAGGACACATCATTGTGACCAAACAATTCAATTTTTGTTTCATCTGACCATAACACAGAAGACCAGAAGTCTTCTTCTTTGTCCAGATGAGCTTTTGCAAAGACCAAGCAAGCTTTTGTGTGCCTTATCTGGAGAAGTGGCATCCTCCTTGGTCTGCACTGTGCAGTGTCTGTTGGATTGTCTGCCTTGAGACATTGCCACCAGCAGAGCCCAGATTCACCAGGATGGCCTTGGTGGTGATCCTTGGATTCTTTTTCACCTCTCTAACTATCCTCCTGGCCAGCACAGGTGTCACTTTGGCTTCCGACCACGTCCTCTGAAATTTTCCACAGTGCAGAACATCTTCAAATGTAAATAAATGCTGAGAAATGTTTTTTTTTTTCACAATAATGCCTCTTGTACATTGTCTTATTATCTTTTGGGAGACACCTATGTCATTTCCCGTAAAAAAATTACTTGCTAGTTCAATAAAAGTAACTTTAAGTCAAAATTTGCCTGGGGTATGAATAATTATGGGCAGCGCTGTATATAGGGCATGTGCTGCATTTGTGTTCAGTTCTGCTGAGATACTGCAGCTATACAGAGGGACAAACGATACTGGAATAACTAATTTCAACTGGTGTGGTATACCAGTTGCCCCCCAAAAAATGTATTGAGGCAGAGGTTTGATATACCTATAATATAGAATAAGAAAATTGACAGGCACTCTATATCTGATTATAAAAGGATATTTATTGTTGGATCTTATACAAAAAAAATTATTTTTATTTATTTAATATAGATTTTTAAAAAAACATTTGGAGTGGTGTTGTAAAAGACTTAGTATATGGGAGTGTGGAGGGCTTAGTGTAGGTGTGATGGTGCGATGCCTTGCTAAAAGGACCCAGGATTATCGCAACTACATAAGAAATCTGCTTACGAGTTTTTGAAATATACGAATCTTTGCAGTTTGAGATACGAACAAAAACTCAACAACCGAACGGCCTACTACCACGTGTCTGATCACGTGAGACGCCGAACGAGCAGGAAAGAGCGCGCAGCATACAGTGTGGAGAAAACCAACCATCGGGAAGATCATACCAACTACTGTTCCACCAAAACAGGTATCAAACTCGGACCGCAGGGTGAGTACTATCATTTGCAGTATGGGACGCCACCAGCAATAAAATTTAACCCCTGACGGCAGATAAGTATTACCTACACTAACGCTCGCCATTTATACCTGCAAAGATTGCATCCATACTGGACAAATCCTTTCTCAGCCTTGTTTTTTATCCTTTTATCCTTATTTTTATTTTTATCTTTATTTTCATTTTTAACTTTATTTTTATTTTTATTTTTACCCCAATTTTCAATTAAATATTTTATATACATTACCATTCTCATATATTTTGGGACAATCATCTTGTATAAATTTTTTGGGACATTTGCTGTACATTCCTTGGATAATACCTTTGGACATTTCTATATATATTACTGGACATTCCTAATTATGGACATGTGTAAAGGCCGATTCATTGGCCTGTATTTGTGGGAGGGGCTTGGCCACCTACTTCAACGGCCGGCGCCCTCCCACAAGCGTACGTAGTGCAGAGTCCTTTGGAAGCGTGCGCTCGTACCTGGCAGTCCCTTCGGCAGATTGGGTAAGTGCACATGCGTGCGTGCGGTGGTCGGCCCTTTGGTGAGTAGGGGCCGCCATACGCTGGGTCCGCTTCACCAGCCGACAGCAGGGAACGGGGCTCCACAGCACGGGGACCCCTCCTGCCCGTTCAACAGCGGCACCTCGTCAGCCACAGGGGGGGGGGTGGAGCCACGGATACGGCACTCCCCTCCTCCGCCGCCCAGGCTCGTGCTCAGCACCGCTCTCCGGCGGGGGGCGGGGCCACTGGTCACGTGAGGACCCAACCCCCCCGCCCGCTTCCGCCCCTTGTTTTTTCGGCCGAAACACAGCCTGCGCTGCCCCGCTCCCTCACCTGGTGGGCAGCGCAGTCAGCTGTGGGTCAGCAACACAACTTCCCCAAATTGCCAGGGGGCTACACTTTCTCCCCACGCGGTGGAGATGCCCAGCCGGCGGTGGGGCGGCCCCTCGTGGAGTAAGGGGGCACCCCCGCACTGGGCACCCCATCAGGGAGTGGTGGGCCCCCCACGTGGCACGTCCCACACAAGAAGGGGGGAGGCATGTCTGATTAGGCCTCCCCCTATGCCAGGGGGCAGCGCCGTTTCCCCACGCGGTGGAGATGCCCAGCCGGCGGTAGGTCGGCCCCTCGTGGAGTAGGGGGGCACCCCCGCACTGAGCACTCCATCAGGGACCGGTGAGGCCCCCCACGCGGCATTTCTAGTTTCGGCAAGATAGGGCCCTCGTTGCCGGGGGCCCCCCTGTGTCGACCTCATGCCAGAGGGCTGCGCTGCTCCCCACGCGGCAGAAGTGCTCAGCCGGCGGACGGCGCCACCCTGGGACAGAGGGGGCCCCCGCACTGAGCACCCTGTCAGGGACACGCGTCAGCTCTCCACGTGGCACCCGTTTCATGTTTGTGGGGAGTGTCAGCCGTTGCCTAAGATCCATCCCCACTTGGTTCATGGTGCCAGGGAACTCCGCGTTCCCCACGCGGTTACCGTAGAGCACGGTTGGGGCACGCAACGGCTCGCTCCTCGCCCACATTAAAGTCTGGCACGGGCCGCCGTGCCGCTTAGATAGGTAGGGGTTTCATCACCAACATCAGGTACTGGTCAACGTCAATCAAAAACACCCACTCCCACCAGCCACCGTACCTCCCCTCACGAACACGTCCTGGTAATTGAGCCTCACGCATTGACTGGTTCTTTTGTGTTGTTCCGTTGTTGTTTTCCAGGTTCTAACAGTGGTTAGTCAGAAAAAAGTTGGTTGGATCTCAATTGATTTTCCTTGTCTACCAAGGTAGTGGGGTACACGTCGGGGGACGGGAAGTGGCTGCCTTCAGGCTGGTGTCTCATGTTTCTTTTTACGTACAGGTTGTTTCATTTTCATTAAATACTTCCGTGGAAGTCAGTGCATAGGGATTCTCAGTTGGTAAGTACATCAGGTTCCCTTGCATGGACTTCCGGGTGGCGGTTCCTGGCCATTCCTTCACGGCTCTTCTGGTATTAGTGTGCACACCTCACGGGAATTGTTCACCTTTTCATTACGTGGTTAGACAGCGGCACGGATACCAGTGGTCATCCAGGCTAGTCGGTCATATTACGTTACTGTTTTCACAGCTGCAATGTCACGTGCATCAGACATTGTCGAGGCGTCGGTGGACGAGGTCGTAGCACAGACATCCGAGAGGGGCAGTACACCGTCCCTACGTGCTTGGACAGTTCCTAGGCTTATGGCGGAGTTTACAAAGCGGGGCGTTCCTTTCCCGGCAACCGCCAGAAAAGCGGAGCTATATCGGCTGTGGAGAGACTCCCTGGTACCCAGTGCCAATGATCCCCCTGCAACTACGATGCAAACATCGCTGACTCAGAAACACGTCATGCTAAACAGTCTGACGTCGGCCGTCACATCCATGCAGGCGAGATTGGAGTCTATCGAGGCTCGCAGCGCAGTCGCACCAGTTTCCTCCCCTGAGGTTCTGGTCGCCTCCACCTCTGCCATAGCAGACATTCGTTCTGTCCAGTCCGTCCCCAACGTGACTCCCTCCCACTATGTCCCGCTGAACATCAGGAAAGACATCCTAGAGGGTAGGGATGTCAATCTTGCGTCTCTACTCATAGCCTCCAGGGACCTTTCTGACAATAAGGTCATAGCTTGTGGGGAAGTGTCAGTGGTACTAAGGAGCCGCGACCACCGGCTCAACCGCAAATTGTCCATCCCGGAATTCGTCATGGCGTTTAGCCTTTTAGGGATGTCATTTGCACTGCCAGGCCGGACAGGAGGGAGGAACTAGACCTATATCTCTTCAGGGTCACAGAGTTGGGTCATAGGTATGGAGGAACCGCGTTCTATGACTACCACTGTTCGTTTGCAGCTAAGGCGGCAGCGGCTCTCTCCCAATTCCAGCACGTCACTGACTGGTCCAACCTGGACACTGAGCTTTTCTGCAGACACTTTGCAGGTCTGAAGGCTCCCTCCTGTTCCGCCTGTCAGTCTATCTTCCACTCTGTCGAGTGGTGCGATAAGTCCGCCGTCAGCACGGCGTCCTACCCCTCCAGCTCTGCAGCTGGTCCTCTTGAGGTCTTCAGGCCCCCCAACTCAGTAGACAAACTGGGCCGACCCATCGTTCAGCTAGGGAGGGCACAGATATGCAACAACTTTAATTACGCCTATTGTAATTTTGGGCAGTGCCGGTTGTTGCATATCTGTACCAATTGTTTTAGGGCCCACCCCCGAGTAGCATGCTCATTAAAATCGGTAAAAAATTACATGAGTGTGGTCAATATCAGCCGTCTACAAGAATACTTGCAAGGTCACCACAACCCTGGGTTTGTACAGTTCCTGGTGTCAGGATTTCACGAGGGCTTCCATACGGGACTGATCACGACTCCATAGTCCACACATGAGTGCAAAACCTTCAGTCAGCCGATAGAAATCCCGCCTCAGTAGACGCACTAATAGAGGCCGAGTTAAGCAAGGGGTTCCTAATCGGTCCCTTTGGTGTGCCCCCTTTTCAACGCTGGAGAGTCAGTCCCGTGGGGGTAGTCACAGGCAAGTTCAGCGGAAAGGAGAGACTCATTATCGACTTGTCGGCCCCACACGGCTCCCAGGTCCCCAGCCTCAACTCCCTCATTCCTTCGGAGGAAGTGGGCATGAGATACGCTTCGATCGACCAGGCTATCGCTATCATCATGAAAACGGGCCCAGGGTCCTGGTTGTCCAAAGCCGACATATCGGATGCCTTCAAGTTGCTTCCCATCATGCCAGCCCTCTGGCAGTGGCACGGCATCAAGTGGAAAGGCCTGTATTATTTCTCCACTAAGCTCACCTTCGGTTCCAAGAGTAGCCCCTGGCTCTTCGATCAGTTGGCTCAGGCACTCCACTGGATCTTGGCACATAAAGTCCTCTGTGAGTTTGTCATCCACTACTTGGATGACTTCCTGCTGATTGAGAGGCCAGGGGCACTCCCCCTAGGGCTGGGCAAGTTGCTAAGGTGCTTTTCCCAGTTAGGTGTCCCGGTGTCCCCCAAGAAAGTAGAAGGCCCGGCCACAGTCATCACCTTTCTGGGCATCGAGTTAGACTCCCAGCATATGCTAGCTAGGTTGCCGGCGGACAAATTAACAAGGATTAGAGGAGTCATTCACAGGTTCACAGTCACGACCGTGGTCACTAAGGCTGACCTTCAGTCTCTACTGGGCATGTTAAACTTCGCCATGCACATCATCCCGCAGGGCAGAGCGTTCATATCCCGCCTACTGGCGCTCTTAAGTTCCGCCCCGGAACAGGACAGCCCAGTGTACTTGGACAGTCAAGCCCTAGCGGACCTCCACATGTGGGACCATTTCCTCAGCCAGTGGAACGGGGTCTCCTTATTTGTACCCGAGCTGTCGTGTCAGTCGCCTACAGTCTTTTCTGATGCAGCTGCGGGCTCGGGGTTTGCCGCCATTTTCGGCACCCACTGGGTGGCAGACGCATGGCCTGCCGAGGTGGGACAAATCCCGGGGTTCCTCCAGACCTCGGCGCTGTTCGAGCTGTACCCCATCGTGGTGGCCGCCCACATCTGGGGCAATCTTTGGGCCGTCAGTCTGTTCTGTTCGTAACTGACAACACAGCCGTAGTAGACATTCTCAACAGTGGGCTGTCAAAATCTAGCCCAGTCATGTGTTTCCTCAGACGGTTAGTGCAGCTCTCCCTACAACACCACTTTCATGTTTTTAGTGCGCATGTGCCAGGCGCCACCATCCCTCCTCTCGAGTCCTTAAGGCTAATGTAACCGATCACCTTGAGACGGCCCACGCTCTAATACGCCATTCCCTCTCGCCTAACACGACCAGGGCGTACAACACCGGGTGGAAGACGTTCTGCAGGTTTCGAGGGGAATGTCCTCAGGGGGACTCCAGTTTTCCAGAGTACATCCTGGCGTTCATTGGTTACTGCCACTCAGTGCACAAGCTCTCCCACGCTACAGTGAGGTCGTACCTGGCGGGAGTGCAACACTTCCTCTCTGTTAGCCATCCCGAACTAGCATCAGTATTCACCATGCATGCTGTCAAAGCCGCCCTCAAGGGTTTGAGCAAGTGCGGGCCTCAAAGCCAAGTACGCAGGCAACCGGTCACCGGCCCTCTTTTCCGCAAACTGTCCGACGCCTTGGACGGTAATCCGTTCGGGGTTTTGCCCAGCTTGGTACTTAAATCCGCCATCTATTTAGCCTTTTACGGCTTCCTGAGACCTGGGGAGTTTACCTGTTCGCCAGGCAGCAGCAGGTTCCTCACGGTCAGCCAACTGGTCCAGAACTCCGACGGGTTCATATTACTGCTCAAGACGTCTAAGACCTCCCAGTTGGGCCCCCCTGTCCAGGTATCCTTCTTTCCCACAGCACATCAATGGTGTCCCGTCACGGTGCTTCGTCGGTTACGGTCTGCCTTGTCCGAGGCCGGACCGAACAGTCCATTGTTACCCTTCGGGGTGGTTCCGCTCACCACCCACCAGTTCATATCCCATGTAAGGTCACTAGTGGCCAGCGCGGGCGGTGACCCTGCCACCATTTCGGGTCATTCGTTCCGCATAGGTGCGGCATCCGCGGCCTCCAAGAACTGAGTGCCTGCGCATGTCATTCAGAAACTAGAGCGTTGGCACTCGTCTTGTTTCAACCGTTACATACCGCGCCCCGAAACCGAAATGTCGGCAGCCTTTCAAACTTTAGCTTTGTAACGACTTTGCAATAAATTACTTCTGCCTACCAGTATGTCTTTTGCCCTCTTTTAGGCGTCCCTCCACGACACGGTCACGGCACAACTCTAACCGCTTAGGGGTAGGGTAGCCCAGGTAGGACAGACACGTACTTGGTTGCCACGACCACAAGTGTAAAGGCCGATTCATTGGCCTGTATTTGTAGGAGGGGCTTGGCCACCTACTTCAACGGCCGGCGCCCTCCCACAAGCGTACGTAGTGCAGAGTCCTCCCTCCCACCCACCCTTTTCTCCTGTTACTCTCAAAGGGGATGCCCTCTTTCAGGCGTCCCTCCACGACACGGTCACGGCACAACTCTGACCGCTTAGGGGTAGGGTAGCCCAGGTAGGACAGACACGTACTTGGTTGCCACGACCACAAATATATATATTTTTTGGACATTCCTAGACAAAATTAAACTTTTTTCTTTCGGACACCTACTCCTTGGACACTATTGGACCTTTTTAATCTATACGTATATACCACACCTTTTTCACCTCCACGACCACCCCTAGATTTTTTCTCCCGATACCCCCAAGACCCATATCACATTCCATCACACCTACACTAAGCCCTCCACACTCCCATATACTAAGTCTTTTACAACACCACTCCAAATGGTTTTTTAAAAATCAATATTAAATAAATAAAAATATTTTTTTTTGTATAAGATCCAACAATAAATATCCTTTTATAATCAGATATAGAGTGCCTGTCAATTTTCTTATTCTATCATTTAGTCTTCTATCAGTGGTTAGGTGAACCACTTTAGACAAAAGCACCACTCCAGGAAGTAATCTGGGAGAGCCACTATTACCTCTGTATAAACCTCTATACAGTCATGTGAAAAAATTAGGACACCCTTTGAAAGCATGTGGTTTTTTGTAACATTTTTAATAAAAGGTTATTTCATCTCCGTTTCAACAATACAGAGAGATTAAAGTAATCCGACTAAACAAAGAAAACTGAAGAAAAGTCTTTTCAAGATCTTCTGTAAATGTCATTCTACAAAAATGCCTATTCTAACTGAGGAAAAAGATAGGACACCCTTGCCCCTAATAGCGAGTGTTACCTCCTTTGGCTGAAATAACTGCAGTGAGACGGTTCTTGTAGCCATCTACCAGTCTTCGACATCGGTCTGAGGAAATTTTACCCCACTCCTCAATGCAGAACTTTTTCAGCTGTGAGATGTTTGAGGGGTTTCTTGCACGTACAGCCCTTTTCAAGTCACCCCACAGCATCTCAATGGGATTCAAATCTGGACTTTGACTTGGCCATTCCAGGACTCTCCATTTCTTCTTTTTCAGCCAATCTTTGGTTGATTTACTAGTATGTTTTGGGTCATTGTCATGTTGCATGGTCCAGTTCCGCTTCAGCTTTAATTTTCTAACTGATGGTCTCACATGTTCTTCAAGCACCTTCTGATACACAGTAGAATTCATCGTGGATTCTATGATGGTGAGCTGACCAGGTCCTGCTGCAGCAAAGCAGCCCCAAACCATGACACTTCCACCTCCATGCTTCACAGTTGGTATGAGGTTCTTTTCTTGGAATGCTGTGTTTGGTTTACGCCAAACATGTCCTCTGCTGTTGTGTCCAAATAATTCAATTTTGGACTCATCTGTCCAAAGAACATTATTCCAGAAGTCCTGGTCTTTGTCAACTTTATCTCTGGCAAATGTCAGTCTGGCCTCGATGTTTCTCTTGGAAAGCAAAGGTTTCCTCCTTGCACACCTCCCATGCAAGTTAAACTTGTACAGTCTCTTTCTGATTGTAGAGGCATGTACTTCTACATCAACAGTAGCCAGAGCCTGCTGTAGTTCTCGAGATGACACTTTAGGGTTTTTGGAGACCTCTTTTAGCATCTTGCGGTCTGCTCTTGGGGTGAACTTGCTGGGGCGACCAGTCCTGGGCATGTTGGCAGTTGTTTTGAAAGCCCTCCACTTGTAGACTATCTTCCGGACAGTGGAATGGCTGATTTCAAAATCTTTTGAGATCTTTTTAAATCCCTTCCCAGACTCATAGGCTGCTACAATCTTTTTTCTGAAGTCCTCTGACAGCTCTTTTGCTCTCACCATGGTGCTCACTCTCACTTCAACAGTCAGGAGCACACCAAACTAAATGTCTGAGGTTTAAATAGGGCAAGCCTCATTCAACATGCAGAGTAACGATCTACTAATTATGTGCACCTGGTGTGATATACCTGTGTGAGATCTGAGCCAATTTAAGAGGGAATACATGTGAGGGTGTCCTATCTTTTTCCTCAGTTAGAATAGGCATTTTTGTAGAATGACATTTACAGAAGATCTTGAAAAGACTTTTCTTCAGTTTTCTTTGTTTAGTTGGATTACTTTAATCTCTCTGTATTGTTGAAACGGAGATGAAATAACCTTTTATTAAAAATGTTACAAAAAACCACATGCTTTCAAAGGGTGTCCTAATTTTTTCACATGACTGTACCTATAATATAATTTCTATATAGTGCATTTGTATTGTTCAGCATTTGTGTATGGTTCTGCTGAAATACCGCAGCTGTACAGAGGGACAAACGCTATAAAAACTACTAATTGCAACTGTTGTGATATACTAGTTGCCCCCCCAAAAAACTGATTAAGTCAGGGGTTTGATATACGGTATACCTATAATAATATTTCCTTATAGTGCATTTGTATTGTGCAGCATTTATGTGCTGTCCTGCTGAGATACCGCAGCTATACAGAGGGACAAACGCTACTGGAACAACTAATTTCAACTGGTGTGATATACCAGCTGCCCCCCCAAAAAACTGATTGAGGCAGGGGTGTGATATGCCTATGATATAATTTCTATATAGTGCATTTGTATTGTGCAGCTTTTGTGTGCGGTTCTGCTGAGATACTGTAGCTATACAGAGGGACAATTGCTCTTGGAGTGATATACTGTACCTGTTCTTGCCCCAATATAAACTGATTAAGAGGATTGATATATCTGCTTCCAGCAAATACTTATTAAGGGATTCTATATACCTGCTTCCACAAATACTGCTCTTCTATAGGGACTTTGTCACAGGATCATTTTGAAAAATGACAGGCAGAGGAAGAGGCAGGCTATTCCGCAGGAGTGGTAGGGGTTGGGCTGGTGGACCAGGCTAGAGCCTAAGTGGGAAGTTGAAGAAGGTACATTCAAATACGTCAAAGCCTTCCGCTTCTGCACCCTCCTCATCCTCTGTATCAGCACCGTCCTCACTCTCTGCTGTGTGTACCCCAAAGACACCACCTCCTCCACCACCATTGCCCCTCCACTCGAGTCAGAGGAATTATTTTCCAATCAATTTCAAGACCTTACCGATGCACAGCCATTCTTGGCATCGGATTAGGAAAAGGAGGTAGAAACGGCCACCACCCAGCGGTTATACGACAGTACCCAGAACTGCCCAAATAGGGTGGTCCTGCTGTTGCTGCTTACGCCGAGATCTCTAATGTCAGTGTTGGTGAAGGTGAAGATGATGACGTGTCGATGGACGTCGTCTCGTGAGTGCCCACAAGAGATGAAGAGGACGGGAGTTCAGAGGGAGAGAGGGAGCAGCAGATAGGGAGGAGAAGGAGAAGAACCAGGCAGAACTCGTAGTGCACAGAAGGCAAAAAGTAGACTGCAAATGTATCTGGAACAATCCATCCACCATGTACGGTCACATCTTGAGCTCCCAGGACGCCAGCACATGGCTCCGCAGTGTGGGCTTTTTTTAACAAGACAGCTGCTGACGATAGTGTTGACCTATGCAGCCTGTGCTGTCAATGCATAAGTTGTGGTAAGCCCAACACTCACCTAGGGACCACCGCCTTAAGAAAGCACCTGGCTTCCTATCACCGAGCCCAGTGGGAGCAACACCGCCAGAACCCAGAAAGCTGCACTCCCGGTGCTCCAAATCCTGCCTCTTATCCTTGTCCTCTCTCCTCCCATTTGTCCTCCACTCCACCTTCCACTGTGCCATCGTCGCGTTCATCTGACAAAAGGCAGGCTTCTGTGGCCCAAATGTTCGAACATAAAAAGTTGATGACGCCGGATAACACTCTTGCCCAATGGCTTACCGCCGGCTTGTCAGAACTGCTAGCCCACCAACTATTGCCATATAAACGGGTGGACTCAGAGGCCTTTAGAAAATTTGTGGCCATTGGCACACCACAATGGAAGGTCCCCGGAAGGAAATATTTCTCCCAGAAGCGCATCCGAGAGCTATATGGCCATGTTCAGTGGCAAGTGAATGTATGTCTGGCACACAGTATCGGTGCCAATATATATCTGACCACAGACATGTGGTCTAGCAAACGCGGGCAGGGAAGGTACATAACTTTTACTGCCCACTGGGTGAACCTTCTGATGGCCGTCAAGCATGTTACTCGTGGCACTCGTGTGGATTTGGTGTTATAGCAATGGATTGCATGCAGGCCAGCCTCTTCTTCAGCTCCTCCTACTCCATCCTTCATCTCCTCCTTGGCTGACTCCTCCTTTTCCACTGCTACCGCCTCTTCCACTGCACCCCCAAGCTCCCAAGAACCTATTCAACATGCCAGGTGAGATGTTGCCATGCTGTGCTGCGGCTGTTGTGCCTGGAAGCCAAGAGCCACACCGGTCCTGCACTCCTTTCAGCTCTGCTGTCACAGGCCGATCAGTGGCTAACCCCGCTCAATTTGACAGTTGGTAAAGTGGTGTGCGACAACGGTGCCAATCTACTGAGCGCTCTGAAACAGGGCAAAATGACACATGTGCTGTGCAGGGCACACGTCCTGAACACAATCGTGCAGCGATTCGTTGCCAAATACCCCGGTGTCCAGGATGTCTTGCGGCAGGCAAGAAAAATCTCTGGCCATTTTAGAAGATCTTACACGGCCATGGCTTGCCTTTCTGATGTTCAGCGGCGACACCACTTACCTGTCAGACATCTGATGTGGCTGCCCATCGTGCATGAACTCCACCTTGTATATGCTTGATAGGCTGCTACAGCAGAAATGTGCCGTTAACGACTACCTGTACGAACTCTGTGGTAGGACAGGTTCTGTGGAGCATTGTTTTTTTTCACTGCGCCAGTGGCTGCTGATGTGCGATGCATGCAGACTTCTGCGGCCATTTGATGAGATCACCAAACTAGTCAGTCGTAGCCAGGGCACCATCAGTGACATTGTACCTTATGCCTTCTTTCTGGAGCGTGCATTGTGTCATGTCATTGATCAAGCCATCGAGGAGCAGGAGCAGGAAGATGAGGAAGTCGCAATGCTGAATGAATTCCCACGGAGGGGGGGGGGGTAAACAATCTGAGGCAAGTCTGAAACAGGAGTCTGAAAAGGAGTCAGAGGAGGATGGTGCCTGGGGGGAGGAAGAGGAGCAAGAAGATCCCTTGTGTTGTCTGTGGATGGGGGAGGAGACCAAGCACGACATTCTACTGGGCGATGAGCAGGAGCTAGAGCGCTCCACCACTTCCAATTTAGTGCAAATGGGGGCCTTCATGCTCCAGTGTTTGAAGAGGGACCCCCGTATAAAAAACATAAAGGGCAAGGACCAGTACTGGGTATCAACTTACTTAGACCCCCGGTATAAACACAAAATGGCGGACATTGTACGAGCATCACAGAGAGCTGTCAGAATGCAGCATTTCCAGGCCTTGCTTCGAGAGATGCTGCATTCTGCTGTTGCAGGCACTGGCAGAGGAATTTTCACCCACAGAGAAACAGTTGCGAGTACGAATCCTACAGGGCATACAAGAAAAGGTTGGTTTGAAGATGCGCTGATATGAGATAATTCTTGCAGCCAACCCATCGACAGCCGCCCTCCTCCGGATCCAGCCTTAGGGAACGCATAGACCGACAGGTGTCAAACTACATCGTGTTAACTGCCAGTTTTGACTCTATGAGAGACCAGGAACCCCTGGACTACTGGGTGTGCAGTTTTGACATGTGGCCAGAGCTGGCACAATTTGCCATGGAACTCTTGGCTTGCCCTTTATCGAGTGTCCTGTCCGAAGGACGTTCAGTGCAGCAGGGGGGATCTTGACCGATAAGCGCACTCGCCTAGCTCACGACAGTGGGGACTACCTCACATTTGTAAAAATGAATGAGTTATGGATCTCTGAGGAATTCAACACCTGTGACAACCACACTTAATTGAATTTCCTCATGCCAGCCCACACATATTCGCCAACACACAGAACAAATAATGGTACATGTCTTATGTAAATACAGCAGCATAAAAGGCCTTTTCTGTCCAGTGAATGCCTAATGTTTGGGACATCGGAGGAATTCAACACTTGTGACGACCACGTGTTATCCAATTTCAACTATTATCATTTGTTTTGTTTTTTTCAAGAGTGGGATTTCACTATATTTTTAATCCAATTTAATATTTTTTGTTCTTTTAAACATATGTATTTGACATATATTTGTACTGGCCTTCAGTAAAATTGATATCTAAGGACAGTCTAATATACCTCCGGCCACATAAATACTTGATCTTTTCTGTACAGTGAATGCATAATTTTTGGGGCCTATAATTTAACTGGCCAACAGTAAAATTGTTATACGGTGACCGCCTAATGTACCGCCAGCCACGTTATCAATTGTTCTTTTCTGCACGGTGAATTAATAATTTTTGGAGCCTGCAGTCCCCTGGCTGCAGTAAAATTGATATCCATCGACCGTCTAATATACATCCGGCTACATAATCACTTAAACTTTTGTGTACGGTGAATGCATAATTTTTGGGGCCTGTAATTTAACTGGCCAACAGTAAAATTGCTATACGGTGAAAGCCTAATGTACCTCCAGCCACATTATCAATTGTTCTTTTCTGTATGGTGAATAAAAAATTTTTAGGGACCAGTTCAGGTCTGAAGACACTTTGTGAGGCTTATATAATAGAAACCACCCAAAATTGACACCATTCTAGAAACTACACCCCTCAAGGTATTCAAAACTGATTTTCCAAACTTTGTTAACCCTTTAGGTGTTCCACAAGAATTAATGGAAAATTCAGATACAATTTCAAAATTTCACTTTTTTGGGATATTTTCCATTTTAATAATTTTTTTCCAGTTACAAAGCAAGAGTCAATATTTATGGCTCCGATTCTGTAGTTTACAGAAACCCCCTATATGTGGTCATAAACCACTGTACGGGCACACGGCAGGGCGCAGAAGGAAAGGAATACCATACGTTTTTGAAAGGCAGATTTTGCTAGACAGTTTTTTTTTTTACACCATGTCCCATTTGAAGCCCCCCTGATGCACCCCTAGAGTAGAAACTCCACAAAAGTGACTCCATCTAAGAAACTACACCCTTCAAGGTATTCAAAACTGATTTTACAAACATCGTTAACCCTTTAGGTGTTCCACAAGATTTATTGGCAAATAGAGATGACATTTCAGAATTTCAATTTTGGGTAAAATTTTCCATTTTACTATTTTTTTTCCAGTTACAAAGCAAGGGTTAACAGCCATACAAAACTCATTATTTATGGCCCTGATTCTGTAGTTTACAGAAACACCCCATATGTGGTCGTAAACCACTGTACGGGCACACGGTAAAAGACAGAAGGAAAGGAATGCCATACGGTTTTGGAAAGGCAGATTTTGCTAGACAGTTTTTTTTTGGACACCATGTCCCATTTGAAGCCCCCCTGATTAACCCCTAGAAAAGAAACTCCATAAAAGTGACTCCATCTAAGAAACTACACCCCTCAAGGTATTCAAAACTGATTTTAAAAATGTCGTTAACCCTTTAGGTGTTCCACAAGAGTTATTGGCAAATAGAGATGAAATTTCAGAATTTAAATTTTTGGGCAAATTTTCCATTTTACTATTTTTTTCGTTACAAAGCAAGGGTTAACAGCCAAACAAAACTCATTATTTATGGCCCTGATTCTGTAGTTTACATAAACACCCCATATGTGGTCGTAAACCGCTGTACAGGCACACGGCAGGGCGCAGAAGGAAAGGAATGCATACGGTTTTTGGAAGGCAGATTTTGCTAGACAGTTTTATTTTTACACCATGTCCCATTTGAAGCCTCCCTGATGCACCCCTAGAGTAGAAACTCCAAAAAGTGACCCCATTTTAGAAACTACGTCATAGGGTGGAAGTTTTGTTGGTACTAGTTTAGGGTACATATGATTTTTGGTTGCTCTATATTACGCTTTTTGTGAGGCAAGGTAACAAGAAATAGCTTTTTTGGCACCGTTTTTTTTTTGTTATTTACAACATTCATCTGACAGATTAGATCATGTGGTAATTTTATAGAGCAGGTTGTCACGGACGCGGCGATACCTAATATGTATACAATTTTTTTATTTATGTAAGTTTTACACAATGATTTCATTTTTGAAACAAAAAAAATATGCTTTAGTGTCTCCATAGTCTGAGAGCCATAGTTTTTTTCAGTTTTTGGGCGATTATCTAAAGTAGGGTCTCATTTTTTGTGGGATGAGATGACGGTTTTATTGGCACTATTTTGGGGTGCATATGACTTTTTTATCGCTTGCTATTACACTTTTTGTGACATAAGATGACCCAAAAATGTTTTTTTTTACACCGTTTTTATTTTTATTTTTTTACGGTGTTCATCTGAGGGGTTAGGTCATGTGATATTTTTATAGAGTCGGTCGATACGGACGCAGCGATGCCTAATATGTATACTTTTTATTTATTTATGTAAGCTTTACACAATGATTTCATTTTTGAAACAAAAAAAATCATGTTTTAGTGTTTCCATAGTCTAAGAGCCATAATTTTTTCAGTTTTTGGGCGATTATCTTGGGTAGGGTATGATTTTTGCGGGATGAGATGTCGGTTTGATTGGCGCTATTTTGGGGTGCATATGACTTTTTGATCGCTTGCTATTACACTTTTTGTCATGTAAGGTAATTTAGCACAGTTTTTATTTTTTACGGTGTTCATCTCAGGGGTTAGCTGATGTTATATTATTATAGAGCTGGTTGATACGGATGCGGCGATACCTAATATGTATACTTTTTTTCATTTATGTAAGTTTTACGCAATAATATAATTTTTGGAAAAAAAATATCATGTTAGTGTCCCCATAGTTTTTTTTATTTTTTGGCCATTGTCTCATGTAGGGGCTCATTTTTTGCGGGATGAGGTGACGGTTTGATTAGTACTATTTCGGCGTACATGCGACTCTTTTGATCACTTTTATTACCTTTTTGGGAAGTACGGTGGACAAAATTTAAATTTCCTGATAGTTTTTATTTTTTTATTTTTATGGTGTTCTCCGTGCGGGGAAAGTAACATGACCGTTTTATAGATCAGGTCGTTACGGACGCGGCGATACCTAATATGTGTAGTGTATTTTATTTTTTTAATTTTTATTCAGTGATAAATGTGTTTTTATTATCTTTATCTTTTTTCACTTTTTTTTACATTTTTTGGACATTTTCTTGAAGATCCAATGGGTCTGATGTCTGTATAATACAGTACAGTACAATATATATTGTACTGTACTGTATTTTACTTACACTGAACAGATCTATGCTTTTAGCATAGATCTGTTCAGGACCATGGACAGCAGGACGCCTGAGAAGGCGTCCTGTTGCCATGGGAACCTTCCCCGTCTGCCACAACTGAGAAGACGGGGAAGGGGAAGGAGGGGAGATCCCTCCCTCTATACCCCCATCCATCTGGGGGCTGCAAAGGCACAGCAGCCCCCCGATGGCAGAAGGAGGGAGCTCCCTGACTTAACACTTTCCATACCGCGGTCCATAGTGAAACAGCTAAACGCCTGACATTGCAGCGATGTCAGCCGTTTATACCAGAGTGTCAGCAATGTGCTGACACTCTGGTACCACTGACCACCAATGAAAATTCAGCGGGAGGCGGGCGGGGGATCGTGATCCCTCCTGCCGTACCGCCCCCTCCCGCAACTGCCGCACCGCCCCCCAAAATACGCCCACAAACCGCCCCCCCTGCACCCCGCCGTCATAAATGCATTCAGGGGTGCGGGGGGGGGGGGTAAAAAAATTAAACTTTGGCCATTTTTAAGTTTCTGATCCCTGCGGTCAGGGACCGCAGGGATCAGAAACTACATAAAGCGCTGCAAACCGCAGGTCTGAATTGACCTGCGGTTTGCAGCAATTGCCGATATGGGGGGGTCACAGGACCCCCCTCGGCATTGACCCTGGGTGCCTGGCTGTGTGTAACAGCCGGCACTCATTGCTTTCACCATGTCTGCAGACATGGTAACAGTTTAATGCCAGGACGAGTATACTCATCCTGGTGCGCTAAGTACCCTTGCTCCAGGACGAGTATACTCGTCCAAGGTCCTGAAGGGGTTAATCAAATTTTATATTTTTAGTTCTTTTAAACATATTGTTGTAGAAATATTAATAGTTGTAATCAGCTCGCATCAAAGTTTGTGTAAGGAAAAAGGTAAATCCCTATTCCCTTAGCCGCAGTCAGAGCCAGACCCAGGTGTTACCATATTGATTGAATTCTTGCTGAGCACTCCTCTCCACCCTGCTCAGTCTGTGTCTTTTTTTTTTTTTTTACTAACAAAAGGTGTAAAAGGGGCTGGCCCAAGACAAGGATACAGGAAGTGATGACATAGGAAGACAAGACACCATTGTAACGGACCGTTTCAGCAGACAAGGGGTTAAAATCAGTTTAGGCGATATGCCCCTTTCTGAGAGAAAGGCACAACTACTGCAGAACACCAAACTCCCGAACTGGATACAAAATAGCACTCCAAACTGGAACCTCGCGAATAGCTGCAAGCAGACGAACAGGAAAAGCATACAATCAGCTTACACTGTTGGCAATCAGTCTCTAACAGCATACAGGGAATCCCCCAATAACGAGACAAGGCTCCGTGTTGAGGGTCAAGCAGTGGTCTGACTGTACTTCAGGTACAGCCTCTTTTATTCATAAAAAACAAACATAGTATCGCCCACAGGGTTTTGAAATCCAACCAATCAGTATATTACAACACACACAATGCAAGTACAGCAACCAATCGTTCACGCCCCCTAGAGGACCAGAAGGGAGACTGCGACACATAACAGATACAACACATCCCCACAATGCATAATGGTTTCGTCCTCTCTGTCCTGGAGACAACTGAGGGCAATCCAATTATCTCTCAGGACAAAGGGAAGTCGTCAATACACATGTGGAGACAACAGGACAGACATCACCATTTAAACACACAATGGGACAATGGCACAATGGGATAATAGAAACACACCCAGCATATTCCTCCCAAGCTGACAAGTTACACTTATTATAAATTGTTACAACTTTGTGAGGTTACATTGTCCATACATATAACTTACATCAATTTAAACAGTATAACTTGGGGGACAAATCTATCCAAAATTCACTTGAATAGGTTCAGGGGTTCAAAAGTTAGCATGGGCCATAATCCTGAGGCAAGAGGCCTTCAAACAGCCCCCTCCAAAACACCGTGGCGAGGTTGGTTTCGCCACAACCATCATTTAGAATAACCTAGCTAGCTAAGAAGCACATGTATACTATAACCTACCATTACCACTGGAGCTAATTTTATCCAGCCTTGCTCAGTGATCAATGCCAGATAAAATTACTATGATCCTCATGCATGTTTATTTACAGGACAACGTCATTATCTCCAGCGGCTGATCAGGCGCGCTAGAGACAACAAATGCACGTTACTTTCATATATTGTTCTCTTAACAAATGCATCCACCCCAAGCCAATAAATCTGCGTCTTGCGCGGGGGCCCTAGCCGGCGTCCATAAATCAGCCAACAAAACACTGCTCTGCTAAACACATCAGTCTCCCCCGGCCCACAGCCCAGTGCATAGCACATGGATCATTTGCCGACGGAGACCTCTGCGCCCAGCAGCTGTGACAGGACATACACGGGAAGATATCCACTCCAATGGTTTACCCTGACACTGAGAGACATGATGACAATACACAATAAATTAAATACACATCCTAATAAAATTTCCACAACAATATGTATTTGACATTTATTTATACCGGCCTGCAGTAAAATTGATATCCAATGACCGTCTGATATATCTCCAGTCACATAATCACTTGTTCTTTTCTGTTACATTGAATAAATAATTTTTTGGGCCTGTATTCCACTGGCCTACACCATAATTGATATCCAATGACCGTCTAATATACCTCCAGCCACATAATCACTTGATGTTTTCTGTCCGGTGAATGCCTGTTGCCTAATGTTTGGGGCCTGTACTCCCATGGCCTAAAATAAAAAAATTCTAGGCTCCAGCATGGCACATTTATGAGAATTTCCCTTTAAGATGCATAAAAATGGCCCCAGATTAAAATACATATTTTTTTGTGGGAATTTTTGCCATTGGTCCACCTCTGGTATGTCACTGTTTATGTTGTGGGACGATTTGTGCACTTCTTGTAAGTATTTGCTGGCTGAAAATATGATTTGAAGGTTTTTCAGGTTCGTCTGCCATTAAAGTAAATGGGGCCCACCGCGAACTTGCGGTTTGTGAACATTTGATCGTGTTCGCGCGATCGCATTTACGAATTGTCCTGGCCGATGTTCGTCCATCACTGTCGCTGACAACTATAACTGGGCAACATAGTTAGCTACAATGGCAGGTAAATCATGGCAAATAAGCCAGTTCTACTTTACACCAGTTTGATAAATCTCCCCCTACATTTGTAAAAATGAATCAGGCATGGATTCATAGATTTTCATAAACCTCTACCTGATGCTACTGTATAGGTTTATCATTACTGACTGCGGAAACTGGCTATATAACCTCTTTCCGTCCGCCCATAGGATATAAACGTCCTATGGGTGGATCTCTATTTCTGAACGGACGTTTCTGAACGTCCGTTCAGAAACTGCAGCTGCACGCTAATCGTGCAGCTGCTGATCGGGTTGCCTGCTGTCAGTGACAGCAGGGCAACCCAGAGAGAAGGCAGGGACAGTGCCCAGGTGTCCCTGCCTTCTAGATCGCTGCATACATAGCGCTTCCTGTTCCGGCCCGGCGGTCATGTGACCGCCGGGACCGGAGCGTGCAGGCGCTGTGTGAGGTCTTTCACAGACCTCGATCAGCTCTGCTCTGAGGCCGTACAGCGCAGTATTGCGCTGTACAGCCTCTCTGGGGGGTGTATTTCCACTGTAACTGGGGCTACTATGTCAGCCCCAGTTACAGGAGAAATCAACAGTGAAAAAAAAAAAGAAAAAGTGAAGTAAATGTCCCCCAGAGTTCTTGTATGACCTTATGGAGGACGAAAAGTGTAAAGTAAAAAATAAAGGGTTGAAAAAATAAAATAAAAAAAAGTTTCACATGTAAAAAAAAAAAAAAGTCCCCAAGTAAGGAATAAAAAAAAAGTAAAAAATAGAAAAAAATAAATAAAATAGACATATTTGGTATTGCCGCGTCCGTAAAAACCAGCTCTATAAAAATATCACATGACCTAACCCCTCGGGTGAACCGTAAGGTGCAACACCAAATGATCAAAAATGCGTATGTCCCACAAATTGGTACCAATAAAACCGTCACCTCATCCCGCAAAAAATGATCCCCTACATAAGAAAATCTCTCAAAAAATAAAAAAACTATAGCTCTTAGAACATGGAGACACTAAAACATCATTTTGTTTGTTTCAAAATTGCTATTATTGTGTTAAAGTGAAACAAATAAAAAAAGTATACATATTAATTATAGCCGCGTCTGTAAAAAACAGCTCAATGAAAATATCACATGAGCTAACCCCTCGGGTGAACACCGTAAAAAAATAAATAAAAAAAAAATGTGTCAAAACAAGCAATTTTTGTCACCTTACATCACAAAAGGTGCAACACCAAGTGATCAAAAACGTGTATGTCCCACAAAATGGTACCAATAAAACAGTCACCTCATCCCGCAAAAAATGAGCCCCTACATAAGAAAATCTCTCAAAAAATCAAAAAAACTATAGCTCTCAGAACATGGACACAGTAAAACATATTTTTTTTGTTTCAAAAATGCTATTATTGTGTAAAACTTTAATAAATGAGAAAAAGTATACATATTGGGTATCGCCACGTCCGTAACAATCTGCTCTATAAAAATGTCACTTGACTGAACCCCTCAGGTGAACGCTGTAAAAATAAATAAATAGAAACTGTGCTAAAACAACCAATTTTTTGGTCACCTTGCCCCATAAAGTGTTATAATGAATGATCAAAAAAATCATATGTACCCAAAATAGTACTAATAAAACTGGCACCTTATCCCCTAGTTTCCAAAATGGAGTCACTTCTTGGGAGTTTCTACTGTAAGGGTGCATCAGGGGGCTTCAAATGGGACATGGCATCTAAAAACCATGTGGAGTTCCTTTTCTTCTGCGCCCTGCCGTGTGCCCATACAGCAGTTTATGACCACATGTGGGGTATTTCTGTAAACCGCAGAATCTGGGTAATAAATATTGAGTTTTGTTTGGCTGTTAACCATCGATGTGTTAAAAAAAATTGGATTAAAATGGAAAATCTGCCAAAAAAGTGAAATTTAAAAATTTAATCTCCATTTTCCTTTAATTCTTGTGGAACGCCTAAAGGGTTAAAAAAGTTTGTAAAATCGGTTTTGAATACCTTGAGGGGTGTAGTTTATACAATGGGGTCATTTATGGGGGTATCCACTATGTAGGCCCCACAAAGTGACTTCAGACCTGAACTGGTCCTTAAAAAGTGGGTTTTGGCAATTTTCTTAAAAATTTGAAGAATTGCTTCTAAACTTCTAAGCCTTCTAACGTCCTAAAAAAATAAAATGACATTTCCAAAATGATGCCAACATAAAGTAGACATATGGGGAATGTTAAGTAATAAATATTTTATGAGGTATCACTTTCTGTTTTAAAAGCAGAGAAATTGATATTTTGAAAATTGCGAATTTTTCCAATTTTTGGGTAATTTTTTTTTTTTTTTGATAAATAAAGGTGAAATATTTTGACTTAAATTTATGGCTATCATGAAGTACAATGTGTCACGAGAAAACAATCTCTGAATGACTTGGATAAATAAAGGCGTTCCAAAGTTATTACCACATAAAGTGAGATATGTCAGTTTTGCAAAATTAGGCCTGGTCAGGAAGGGGGCAAATGGCCCAGATGGGAAGTGGATAAACTAATGCAGGCATGTGCCCCCAAAAAGGGGAACATTTTCAGAGTGTTTGTTGAAAATTAATTTCTTCTTCTGACACCACCGTGTGTACACTGTAAGGACTCTGCCCCCAGAAAGGGATCATTTTAGGACAGTGTTTATTATTTTAAAACACAGAACAAATCCCTCAGTGCTACATATTTTTAAACAGACTTTTTGTTAACACCGGCTACCATTTGCCTACCTATAGGCATATATGTCACTGTCACATTCACATGATAAATGCCGTGTTGGCATTAAAGACCTTGAAAGGGTTGGATACATGCCGATTGAGGTCACAGTGTCATACACAACTTTTCATGGCAATTAGGACACTTTCAATACCTTTAATTCAGACCAAATTGAAACTGACAAATTTTGTGAAATTTGCTAATCTCGAGTGATTAAAGGAAGTCTGTCATCTACTTTGAGTATTTAAGACCACTCATATAAGAGTATAGCATAGTCATCCAACATAAAAATAATACCTTTATTGTGTCTGTCCCCAGAAGCTGAAGAAAAAAATAACACTTTATAAAAATATGCAAATTAGGCCCCACAAGCTTCTGGACAGACAAAATAAAGGTACTATTTTTATGTTGGGCAACTGTGCTATAACGTGATATGAGTGGTCTTAAATGCTCAATGTAGATGACAGACTCTCTCAAGATTAGAATATTCCTTTAATGGGATTCTGTCACCACACAAGTCCATTGCATGTCTGAATTTCCTGCCCATATTCTAATCGAAGATATGCCCAGATTCATAATCTTGTTTCTTGTTTCTTTCACTCTATTATATTCCTTAATGTCTCATTGTAACACTACTTCTAACATTTGTAAAGAGTAGAGTTGAGCGGACACCTGGATGTTTGGGTTCGACGGGTCCGGCCAAACTTCACAAAAAAGTTTGCGTTTGGGACCCGA
The DNA here is from genome assembly GCF_014858855.1 of Bufo gargarizans. Taxonomy (NCBI): domain Eukaryota; kingdom Metazoa; phylum Chordata; class Amphibia; order Anura; family Bufonidae; genus Bufo; species Bufo gargarizans. The sequence goes on from NC_058080.1 coordinate 191,226,691, forward strand.
ACTTGACCCCGAACCCGAACCCAATTGAAGTCAATGGGTACCCAAACTTTTAAGCACTAAAATGGCTGTAAAAATGTCATGGAAAGGGCTAGAGGGCTGCAAATGGCATCAAAATGTGGTTAAGAGCATGACAAGTGCTCTGCAAACAAATGTGAATTGGGAAAACACTTTAAATAACATAAGATACTTAAAAATATAAAATTATAATCTTGATCTAGGAGGACCAGGCCCATATGGAGTAGCAGGTTGAGGAGGCGGTGGATGTGGCGGTGCAGGTGGAAGTGGTGGTGGAGGTATGTAAATGATATTTTTTTTTTTTTTACCTGTCTACTATGTATAGCAGTAGTACTATACACTCAAAAATACTTGAATTTCAACTGAAAATGTAACTGACAATTTTTTTTTTTGTAACCAGCCTACTAGGTATAGCAGTGGTACATGACACCCAAAAATTTGCGAATTTCACCAGAAAATGACACAGACAATTTTTTTATTGTTTAACCTGTCTACTAGGGTACTTTTTTGGGTACTTCACACCCAAAAAATGTTGAATTTCAACTGAAAATGTAACTGACAGTTTTTTTTTTTTTTTTTTAACCAGCCTACTAGGTATAGCAGTGGTACAGCACACCCAAAAATTGGTGAATTTCATCCGAAAATGTAAATGACAATTTTTTTTAAAACCTGTCTACTAGGTATAGCAGTGGTACTTCACACCCAAAAATTGGTGAATTTCACCCGAAAATGTAACTGACAAAGTAGTGAAATGATATAAAATAAAATACGCACAAATAAAAAAAATATATTTGATTTATGAGGTGGATTTCCATATGGAGTAGGAGATTGAGGAGACGGTGGACGTAGCGGTGTACCGTCCTGGCCAAAAGTTTTGAGAATGACACAAATATTGGTTTTCACAAAGTTTGCTGCTAAACATAGAAACATAGAATGTGTCGGCAGATAAGAACCATTTGGCCCATCTAGTCTGCCCAATATATCTGAATCCTATGAATAGTCCCTGGCCCTATCTTATATGAAGGATAGCCTTATGCCTATCCCATGCATGCTTAAACTCCTTCACTGTATTTGCCGCTACCACTTCTGCAGGAAGGCTATTCCATGCATCCACTACTCTCTCAGTAAAGTAATACTTCCTTATATTACTTTTAAACCTTTGCCCCTCTAATTTAAAACTGTGTCCTCTTGTGGTAGTTTTTCTTCTTTTAAATATGCTCTCCTCCTTTACCGAGTTGATTCCCTTTATGTATTTAAAAGTTTCTATCATATCCCCTCGGTCTCTTCTTTCTTCCAAGCTATACATATTAAGGTCTTTTAACCTTTCCTGGTAAGTTTTATCCTGCAATCCATGGACCAGTTTAGTAGCTCTTCTCTGAACTCTCTCTAGAGTATCTATATCCTTCTGGAGATATGGCCTCCAGTACTGCGCACAATACTCCAAGTGAGGTCTCACCAGTCTCACCTAAACTGCTTTTAGATCTTTGTTTCAGTTGTTTCTGTGCTGTAGTGAACTATAATTACACGCACTTCATACGTTTCAAAGGCTTTTATTGACAATTACATGACATTTATGCAAAGAGTCAGTATTTGCAGTGTTGGGCCTTCTTTTTCAGGACCTCTGCAATTCGACTGGGCATGCTCTCAGTCAACTTCTGGGCCAATTCCTGACTGATAGCAACCCATTCTTTCATAATCACTTCTTGGAGTTTGTCAGAATTAGTGGGTTTTGTTTGTCCACCTGCATCTTGAGGATTGACCACAAGTTCTCAATGGGATTAAGATCTGGGGAGTTTCCAGGCCATGGACCCAAAATGTCAACGTTTTGGTCCCCGAGCCACTTAGTTATCACTTTTGCCTTATGGCACGGTGCTCCATCGTGCTGGAAAATGCATTGTTCTTCACCAAACTTTTGTTGGATTGTTGGAAGAAGTTGCTGTTGTAGGATGTTTTGGTACCATTCTTTATTCATGAGTGTGTTTTTGGGCAAAATTGTGAATGAGCCCACTCCCTTGGATGAGAAGCAACCCCACACATGAATGGTCTCAGAATGCTTTACTGTTGGCATGACACAGGACTGATGGTAGCGCTCACCTTTTCTTCTCCGGACAAGCGTTTTTCCTGATGCCCCAAACAATTGGAAAGAGGCTTCATTGGAGAATATGACTTTGCCCCAGTCCTCAGCAGTCCATTCACCATATTTTCTGCAGAAGATCAATCTGTCCCTGATGTTTTTTTTGTGCAGAAGAAGCTGCTTCTTTGCTGGCCTTCTTGACACCAGGCCATCGTCCAAAAGTCTTCGCCTCACTGTGCGTGCAGATGCGCTCACACCTGCCTGCTGCCATTCCTGAGCAAGCTCTGCACTGGTGGCACTCCGATCCCGCATCCTCTTTAGGAGACGATCCTGGCGCTTGCTGGACTTTCTTGGATGCCCTGAAGCCTTCTTAACAAGAATTGAACCTCTTTCCTTGAAGTTCTTGAGGATCCTATAAATTGTTGGTGAAGCCATTTTTATGCAACGCAATGATGGCTGCACGCGTTTATTTGCAGGTCACCATGGTTAACAATGGAAGAACAATGATTTCAAGCATCACCCTCCTTTTAACAGGTCAAGTCTGCCATTTTAACCCAATCAGCCTGACATAATGATCTCCAGCCATGTGCTCGTCAACATTCTCACCTGAGTTAACAAGACGATTACTGAAATGATCTCAGCAGGTATTTTAATGACAACAATGAAATGTAGTGGAAAGTTTTTTTGGGGATTAAGTTAATTTTCATGGCAAAAAAGGACTATGCAATTCATCTGATCACTCTTCATAACATTTTGGAGTATATGCAAATTGCTATTATAAAAAGTTAAGCAGCAACTTTTCCAATTTCCAATATTTACGAAATTCTCAAAACTTTTGGCCACGACTGTAGGTGGAAGCGGCGGTGGAGGATGAGGTAGCTGACACAGGTTTTTGGTTTTAATTGAATTTTTATAAAATTAAGGTACACTCTAAAAGAGTGTAAAATATCCAAAATACAAGAATGAGCAATTGCGCTGCAGTATAACAATGGTTAGTGCTGGTACACATGTCTATTCTGCACAAGGTACGGACAAGTCCTGAGGGATCCATGCATGGTTCATTTTAATGAACGTGAGCTTGTCCACATTGGCTGTGGACAGGCGGCTGCGCTTGTCTGTGATGACGCCCCCCGCCGTGCTAAACACACGTTCAGATAATGCACTGGCTGCAGGGCAGGCCAGTACCTCCAAGGCGTAAAGGGCAAGCTCAGGACATGTGCCCAATTTGGAGACCCAGAAATTGAAGGGGGCAGACCCATAATTCAGTACGCGTAGGCGTGTGCGCACATACTGCTCCACCATGTTGGTAAAATGCTGTCTCCTGCTAAGACGTTCCATATCAGCTGGTGGTGCTGGTTTTTGTGGCGTGCTGACAAAGCTTTTCCACATTTTGGCCATTCTAACCCTGCCTTTTGAGGTGCTGGCGGTGCCCCAGCTGCGTTGGCGACCTCTTCCTCGTCCTCTGCCTTCGCCTAGTGCTTCCACTGTGCCCCCGCTGTCAGGTGGGAATGCCACCAGCAGCGCGTCTACCAGCGTGTGTTTGTACTCATGCATCTTACGATCACGCTGCAGTGAGGGAATTAAGGACGGTACGTTGTCCTTCTAACGGGGATCCAGCAGCGTGGCCATCCAGTAATCAGCACAAGTTAGAATGTGGGCAACTTGGTGGTCATTGCGGAGACACTGCAGCATGTAATCGCTCATGTGTGTCAGGCTGCCCAGAGGCAACTAAAAGCTGTCCTCTGTGGGAGGTGTATCATCTGTGTCCTCTGTATTCCCCCAGCCATGCACCAGTGATGGCCATGAACTGGTCTGGGTGCCACCCTGCTGTGAACATGGTTCCTCCTCCTCCATCTCCTCCTCCTCATCCTCCACCTCGTCATCCTCCAGAATTGAGACCTGGCTGGACAATTGTGTACCTTGGGTTTGTGGGTGCAGGAACCCACACTCGGAGCCACTTCGGAATGACTGGCCGGAAAACCTACGAAATGATCCCTCCTCCTCCTCCTGTGCCACATCCTCTTTCATCATCGCCAGGAGCGTTTTTTCAAGGAGGCAGAGAAGTGGGATAGTAACACTGAGGACGGCGTTATCGGCACTGGCCATGTTGGTGGAGTACTCGAAACGCAACAAGGAACAAAGTTCTTGCATGGAGGCCCAGTCATTGTTGGTGAAGTGGTGCTGTTCCGCAGAGCGACTCACCCGTGCATGCTGCAGCTGAAACTCCACTATCGCCTGCTGCTGCTCGCACAGTCTGGCCAGCATGTGCAAGGTGGAGTTCCACCTTGTGGGCACGTCACATATGAGGCGGTGAGCAGGAAGGCCGAAGCTACGCTGCAGCGCTGACAGGCGAGCAGCAGCAGGGTGAGAACACCGAAAGCGCGTAAAGACGGCCCACACTTTCTGTAGCAGCTCCGATATATCGGGTTCATTTTTAAGCAACCTCTGCACCACCAAATTCAGCACATGCGCCAGGCAAGGGATGTGCGTCAAACCGGCGAGTCTCAGAGCTGCTACGAGATTTCGCCCATTATCGCACACCACAAGTCCACGCTTGAGGCTCACTGGCACCAACCACTCATTGGTCTGTTGTTCCATACCCGTCCACAACTCCTGCGCGGTGTGGGGTTTGTTCCCCAAACAAATAAGTTTTAAAACTGCCTGCTGTCTTTTACCCCAGGCTGTGCTATAGTTGGTGGTGAAAGTGTTACGCTGACCGGATGAGGAGGTGGTGGAGGATGAGGAAGCGGAGTAGGAGGAGGAAGCAACAGGAGGCAAACTGAAGCTCACTGCAATGCTCGGAGGTGGAAGGACATACGCCAAACTGCTATCTGTCTCAGGCCCAGCGCCACTGCATTTACCCAGTTAGGTGGACCTTGCCACAGATGGTGTTGCACAGTGCACACCTGATTTTGTCCGCCACTTGGTTGTGCAGGGAAGGGATGGCTCGCCTGGAAAAGTAGTGGCGGCTGGGCACGACGTACTGTGGCACAGCCACCGCCATAAGGCTTTTAAAACTCTTTGTCTCCACCAGACAGAATGACAGCATTTCAATGGACAGTAATTTTAAAATGCTGGCATTCAGGGCCAGGGATCGCGGGTGGGTAGGGGGGTACTGCCTCTTCCGCACCAGTGTTTGGGAGATGGAGAGCTGAACGCTTCTGTGGGACATTGTGGAGATGCTTGGTGACCCAGTTGGTGGTGTTGCTTGCAGATCCTCTGTTTTCGGGGTGGCAGGTGCCATTGTCACTCCAGAGGTGCATGAAGAGGCAGAGACTGCAGCAGAAGAGGAAGCAGGAGGAGCCAGAGACCTTTTTTGGTTTTTGAGGTGTCTACTCCACTGCAGCTTGTGCTTTGCACTTAGATGCCTGGTCATACAGGTTGTGCTCAGGTTGAGAACGTTTATGCCTCGCTTCAGGCTCTGATTGCACAGCGTGCAAACCCCTCATATCTTGTCGTCGGCACATTGTCTGAAGAACTGCCACACCAGGGATTTCCTTGGAGCTGCCTTTGGTGTACTCGGTCCCTTTGTGCGTTGGGCAGTAGTAGGCGTACTGTCTAGGGGACGGTCGCTCCGCTTTTGCACCCTGTTCCTTTTTCTGCTGTGCTGGTGGCTCTTTGCGACCACCGCCTCTTCCTCCGAACTAGACAGGTCACTCGCATGACCTTGATTCCATGTTGGGTCGAGGACCTCATCGTCCCCCACATCATCTTTCACCCAGTCTTCACCCTGCCCTCTTTGTTGGTCTGCACACTGCAGAAAGCCTGCAGGTGCTAACTCTGATATTTCAGCAGGAGACTGGGTGGGAGACAATGTGAAGGAATTGGAGGCACTGTCAGCAAGCCAATCTACTATCGCCTGTACTTGTTCTGGCCTCACCATTCATAGAGCCGCATTAGGCCCGACCAAATAACGCTGAAGGTTCTGTGCCTACTCGCACCTGACGAAGGTGTTTCACATGTGCATGTAGCTGGCACAGATTGACCACATCCTCTCCCTGCAACAGGACCTCCACCAGCAGCACCACGACCGTGGCCACGTCTCCTCATTCTCTGCAAATTCAGGATCTTTGCTAAAATGGGTGTTTTTTTTTTATAAAAGAATATAGCAGCAGTATCTAATGCAGTTTCCATGTCAGTGTTACCGAGTGTGTTACCATTTAGTATGTACGGGTGACTTGCATTTTTCCTTCCCATGTGCATAACTTTACATTTATCAGTGTTAAACCTCATCTGCCACTTATCTGCCCAAGCCTCCAATCTATCCAGATCCCTCTGTAGTAGTATACTGTCCTCATCAGTGTAAATTACTTTACACAGTTTAGTGTCATCTGCGAAAATTGATACTTTACTATGCAAGCCTTCTACAAGATCATTAATAAATATATTGAAGAGAATAGGGCCCAATACTGACCCCTGAGGTACCCCACTAGTGACAGTGACCCAATCTGAATGTGTACCGTTAATAACCACCTGTTTTCTATCACTGAGCCAGTTACTTACCCACATACAGGCGTTTTCTCCCAGTCCGAGCATTCTCATTTTATATACTAACCTTTTATGTGGTACAGTGTCAAATGCTTTGGAGAAGTCCAGATATACGACATCCATTGATTCGCCACTGTCAAGTCTAGAACTTACCTCCTCATAGAAACTGATTAAATTAGTTTGACATGATCGATCCCTCACGAAGCCATGCTGATATGGCGTTATTTGCTTATTTCCGTTGAGATGCTCTAATATAGCATCTCTCAGAAAACCTTCAAACAGTTTACCCACAACAGATGTTAAACTTACCGGCCTATAGTTTTCAGGCTCTGTTTTTGGACCCTTTTTGAATATTGGCACCACATTTGCCATGCGCCAATCCTGTGGGACATTCCCTGTCAGTATAGAGTCTGCAAATATCAGAAATAAGGGTCTGGCTATGACATTACTTAATTCCTTTAGGATACGGGGGTGTATGCCATCCGGTCCTGGTGATTTGTCTATTTTAATCTTTTTAAGTCGCTGACCATGTTTTTATTGAACACACCATGTAAACATTCACAGTGCATGTGGAAAAAGTATGTGAACCCTTGGATTTAATAACTGGTTGAACCTCCTTTGGCAGCAATAACTTCAACCAAACGTTTCCTGTAGTTGCAGATCAGACGTGCACAACGGTCAGGAGTAATTCTTGACCATGCCTCTTTACAGAACTGTTTCAGTTCAGCAATATTCTTGGGATATCTGGTGTGAATCGTTTTCTTGAGGTCATGGCACAGCATCTCAATCGGGTTGAGGTCAGGACTCTGACTGGGACACTCCAGAAGGCGTATTTTCTTCTGTTTAAGCCATTCTATTGTTGATTTACTTCTATGGTTTGGGCCGTTGTCCTGTTGCAACACCCATCTTCTGTTAAGCTTCAGCTGGTGGACAGATGGCCTTAAGTTTTCCTGCAGAATGTCTTGATAACAACTCAACTTTGGTTTCATCTGTCTATAGAATATTTTGCCAGTACTGCTGTGGAGCATCCACAGCAGTACAGTGCTCTTCTGCAAACTGTAAATGTGCAGCAATATTTTATTTGGACAGCAGTGGCTTCGTCCCATGATTTCCATTCTTGTTTAGTGTTTCACGTATCGTAGATTCGCTAACAGGGATGTTAGCATATGCCAGAGACTTTTGTAAGTCTTTAGCTGACACTCTAGGATTCTTCTTCACCTCATTGAGCAGTCTGTGCTGTGCTCTTGCAGTCATCTTTACAGGATGGCCACTCCTAGGGAGACTAGCAGCAGTGCTGAACTTTCTTCATTTATAGACAATTTGTCTTACCATGGACTGATGAACAGCAAGGTGTCACGGCGGACGTGCACTCAGTATAACAGATAACGCACCAACCAGGCTCTGGACGAAAGACAGGGGAAGGGTCACCTCCTAACTAATCCCTGACCTTTTTCCCTGCACTGCTTAGCCCACATGCAGACCTTGAAGGTAGGTGTGATGTGTCCTCCAGCCTGGGCTGACAAAACCCTGAATTCCCTGAGATGGTGAAGTGGGGAAAGAGGAGCAGCCTGCTCACACAGAACCTGGATGGGATAGATGACACAAACAACCAAACTAGAAATGCCACTTATCTTCCAGAGCAGGAACAGACAGCCAACCTTCCCTCCAAGCTTCCAGACCACAATGATTAGTATAATCCGCTCAGAGCACTTAGCTGGAGGCCATTTAAACTAATGACTCCACCCAGTGCACCTGATGAGCGGCGGATCCAGCACGGCACCAAAACAAACACTAAACTCGTGCTGCTATCCAGGCCGACCTCCGCACATCGTCAGAGTGGGGCATGACACAAGGCTTTTGGAGATACTTTTATAACCCTTTCCAGCTTTATGCAAGTCAACAATTCTAAATCGTAGGTCTTCTGAGAGCTCTTTTGTGCGAGGCATCATTCACACCAGGCAATGCTTCTTGTGAAAAGCAAACCCAGAACTGGTGTGTGTTTTTTATAGGGCAGGGCAGCTGTAACCAACCCCTCCAATCTCATCTCATTGATTGGACTCCAGTTGGCTGACACCTCACTCCAATTAGCTCTTTGAGGTCATTAGTCTAGGGGTTCACATACTTTTTCCACCTGCACTGTAAATGTTTACATGGTGTGTTCAATAAAAACATGGTAACATTTAATTCTTTGTGTGTTATTAGTTTAAGCAGACTGTGATTGTCTATTGTCATGACTTAGATGAAGATCAGATCACATTTTATGACCAATTTGTGCAGAAATCCATATCATTCCAAAGGGTTCACATACTTTTTCTTGCAACTGTACTGCAATGGCCAATCACAGCCATGCCATTAGTAGGTTTGGCTGCTCTGCAGACTTTCAAAAAGCGCCATTAACTCGCCAAACACTGAACCCGAACATAAACTTTTACTGAAAAGTTCGGGTTCAGATCTGGGATCTTTGCTCAACCCTAGTGCTTAGACATCTATTTCTCCCACAGTGGCTTCCCCACCCTGTCATTCCAGGTGTACCTACTGTGTTAAAGCCAAAGCCTTTCTGGGATCCTGGCCCCTTACCCTAGCTTCCTGTCAAATTCTACACACACAATAAAAATGTCAAATAAGTTAACAGTTACTCCCAGAACAATCCCAAGCAATTCCCAGCTAAAATCCTGGTTTAAATCTATCATCATGCGCTTATCTGCTAGCCTTTTATCAGGGTCACAGATTCTTTAACATAAATTAGGCACAACTGTAAAGTTACCTTATACTCTGCCAGACCCTCAAACAAGACAAATGCCAGACAGGGAGGTACAGACTACTTGTAAGAAAAAGCTTTTATCTCAGCACATCCAGGGGTCGGAGGTCTGAGCAGGAAGGACTTAGTCGTGCCCCATGTGTCTGGCACCAGTTTCAGTTAAGGCAAAAACCCCAATGCCGGATGAGCCCTGGTCTCCGAATTAGAAATTTTATGGATATCCATAGAGAAAAATCAACACAGGCATAGGTCTGTTTATCAAGTGTTTCTAAACTTTATTAAAGAATCTACAAGTTAATAAAAGCAATTTTCTGGATCATTTCCAACTGAAGACGTAGTCAAAAATTTACTTCACTAAATCATTAAAAACACAATCTAAAATGAGCATCTTCTTGGTTATATGCCTAGAACGTCTCCTTAATTTTAACTGTGGGTGCTAGCCACATGCTAGTACTCCTGATGCTTGCTAAAATTCCTTTCTAACAAGCGTTGGTAGGGGCTAGGAGTGACCTTGAAGTTACAGTAACTTTCCACAAGAAGCTCACAGTTCATTACACAAAAAATGGCAGTATGACATACAAACATGGAGACACAACATGGAGTCCTAACCCTCACACACTGTATGTACCACTTTATTTTTTATGGGGTTCTACTATTTATGTCTAGTTCTAAGGCATAATTTAGGGTATTCAATAAAAATAAATTGTTTTATATAGCCCCCTCTTTTTGGCAGATAGTGAGGTTTGAACATTGAGGGGTGGACTGGGGTCCACAGTTTTTGGAGTAGGTTTTTGCCTATTTCCTGTATACCTAATGATTGGTAAAAGTGTGGCAAATAGCCCCTTTTAGATCTCAAAGAAGGTTAAAAAAAATTGTTCTGTTCTGTTGAAAAATACTTAGAAATTAAAAGCAGCTATTTACAGGAAACACATTGCTTATAACTAAGGCTTCCTAAACATATGTCCACCTATCCAGCTCAGTTCTCCTCCGGCATGAAGCAGAAAATGCTGGAGTGAAACTGAGCCAGAACTGATACCATTGTTTTCTGTGGGATAGTGGTCATACATCCGATGCATCAGTTGTAGAGAGACAGTAGCCCTGGGCAGAAAAATGCTCAGTATTTCTGTTTGGGGCTATCAGTATACAGATATCCTTTGTGTCCGGCTGCAATATAAAACAACTGATATATGTAAACCCAGCCTTAGAAAGTAACAGAGAATCACATGCATTTCACAGAGTAGGTGCCGCACTGTAAACTGACATGGTTGAGCACCTCTCTAGGTGGAAAACAATTTTTTTAGTATTCTATTGTATTATTTAAAAAAAAAAAATAGAATTTTCATTACGGGGTCACCTTCAGTTGCCCCAAAAATGTGTTATTCTTAAATAATATAAATTTCTTCTATTTCTATCCATTTCTAGTGGCAATTTACTTCTATTTTCACTGATATGCCTACTATAACCCACATGTATTAGCTATAATACCTTTTCCAAGTATAGCATATTCCACAGATGTCACATTTACTTGGCACCAAACTTAGAATCCTTAGACACAACTATAAAAAAAATGTTTAATTCAGCGATGGCCTGAAATATAAAACGATGAATGTCTTTCCCAGAAATAGTGACAGAAAACTTAAACTGACCTTTAAAATAAAGATCTAATGTTTTCTAATTCTTGTTACCTACAGTATTGTAGTAAATACATCAAAGCTGTCTAAATATTATGCTAGCTATTTGCTGGGACATTTAAACATTTACTCTTGCTATCTTCTTTGCTTAGAATTGGAGGCATTCTCATTCAAATAGTTGAATGCTTTTTATTATGGTACTTGTGGTCCGCTGTGGGCATCCTCCATTGTATGCATTTTTGCTGGGGATCGCCATTAGCAGCGGACCACAAGTGCAGGATCGGCCCCTTCCTGTATAGATGCACCACTGCATATGGGGTTGAGCACTTCCTGCTATTTAATACCACGCCAATTTATAGTTTGTATATAGAATTGTTTGGAGGTGTATAAACTCCTAGTCTGAATGTGCCTTTATTTCCATCCACAGGCAACATTCTGGTGCACATGTGAGGCCCGGGCTATATCAGCCAGTCTTGGGTGGGGCTCAGAGCTCTCTATCTCCTCCCATTGTATGCATGATCTCATGCTGGAGGTTACTGGGAGATTGACTGTGAGTTGGACCTTGCGCTCCTGTAATTTGCCCACTGGCTCCTGGTATTGCCCATACGGCACAGGTAGGTTTAGCGTTAGGTCCCGAGCTACTTGAGAAACCTTGACGCGGTGCTTGGGCTCAGACATGTCCTCCACAGTAGGATATATTGGCTAAACTCTCAATTTTAACATCAAGATGAGGGTCTAATCAGATCGCAGAGTGCACCTGTCTTTGTAAATGTTATTGTTATATTGAATGCTTTTTATTAGCCTGAAAGAATACTCTGTGTGCAGGTCGTTCACTTACACAGATGTATGTAGCAGAGTTATTAGTTATATACATACAGAATATGCTGTATATACTGTACATGTTCTTTTACATTCAGAGAAATGGCCCACAGTATTTAAGGAAATAGAGAAAAGGCAAATTCAGCTCTGTCTTATGTACAATAAAAATAAGTCAGGAAATATTGCTTTACCACACGCTAAGGTGAAATTTTTACCTTTATATTTATATGCCAGATTTATCAGCAAAGCATCTTTATTTTGGCTTTTTATTTCCATTTTTTCAGCTGTCTCTGTATGTACAACTAAGGCTATGTTCACATCATTATTTCGTATTCCGTTATTCTGACCCATCAGAAGAGCGAAAAATAAAAATCCTGTATTTTAGGCATCTGTTATGCACATTATGCATGCATTCTGGCCATTTCCACCTGAAATCTGTTACTTCACACAGAAAGAAAGTCTTGCATACATAATCTTTTCTGCATTTTTTATGAAAAAAACTTGATATTTTAGCTTAATAGTCTGTGCTAATTATGAAAAACAGTACACACGCTATTTTCATAATAGCATCATTTTTTTAATTGGACCATTTTGTAGTAATGGAATTTTTTCAGGAATTATTCCCTACCATTCTCCATACAGTACATACAAATTTATGTGTAGAGGAGAGCTAAGGGTAATAAGTACATTTTATCTAATGCCCTCCACCTGCCTCCTGAAACAAAAGATTCATACTTACCTGCTCCCCGCCACACCAGTCCACCATGCTGCCTCCACTTTAGCCATCTTCTGGTCTCCAATCCGGCTGTACATAGTCACCTCTTCCACTGCAGCCAATAACTGGCTTCAGTAGTGATCTACTGCTTGTGGTCACATCCCCACTGAAGCCAGTTATTGGCTGCAGTGGAGGATGTAACTATACTCATGCATTGCCAGATGTATACACTGTGGGTCTAGAAAAAGGAGACAGTGGAGGAGGTAGGCTGCAGGTGTTAGATAAAATGTCATTATTACTGATAAACTTCTTTAATTTCTTTCCACTATTTTAAAAGGAATCCCAGATTGATTATAAAACTGCATAATAATTGATTTCTGTGTTTACTGTAGAATGCTAGTTAAATTTCTAAATTATGCTCATGAAATGTGATGTCCTTTTCACAAACGTTAAAAATCTGTGGTAATGTGGCAAAGTTTTATTGGAAGATCAGGACATTTACACTTTACCACTAGTATTAGTCCTGAATGCATTCAAGAAATGTTAAAGTATGTGTCAGTCCTACGTCAACATGTGTTCTCTCTAATTTACCCAGACTTCTAATCCACTGCATTTCTATGTTATAGCTGTTAATAGTGGTTAATTTTCAAGAGCACCGAAATTTCCAGGATATGTGAGGAATCCTTCACACAGAGAAGCCTAACAACTTCCAGACCAGGCTATTTACCCCTATTCTTGACCAAGCCTAATTTGTGAATCTGAAAAGTTTCACTTAATGTGGTAATAACTTAAAAATGTTTTTACTTATCCAAGCCATTCTGAGAGTGTTTTCTTGTGACACATTGTACTTCATGTTAGTGGTAAATTTGCATCTATATGTTTTATCTATATTTCTAAAAAAATACAACATAAAATACCTATTAATTAACATTCACCATATATCTACTGTATGTTGGCATCATTTAGTAGTCATTTTATTTGTGTTAGAAGGCTTAGTATTTTAGAAGTCTTTTTTTAAATATTTAAGAAAAGGACCAATTACATTTTAATTTTCTCTTTGAGGCACTTACATAAAACAAATAACCCATAAATTACTCAATTTTAGAAACAAAGCCCTTTGATTTATTCAAAACACATTTTAGAAATGGTGTTTACCCTTTAGGTGTTCCATAGGAATGAAATAACAATGAAGGTGAAATTGAAAAAAAAGATTTGGGCAGATTTTCAATTTTTATCCATTTTTTTTACTGTGACACAACAAGGGGTTTAACAGCAAAACAAACCTCAATATGTATTACTGGGATTCTGCAGTTTAAATAGACTTCTGTATGGGCACACTGTAGAGGAAGGAACCCCATACAGTTTTTGCATGGCAGATTTTGGTAGAATGGTGTCATATTTGAAGAGATCCTGAGGTATCCCGACAGTGGAATCCCCCAAAAAGTGAACCATCATTTTATGTGGTGTACTGGGCATTTTGACCCAACAAGCATTTCATACAATTTATAGCACTTAGCTATGAAAATGAAAAATTATAGATGTTCAGTTGATGATAAATTTAGTAGTTTTGCCGAAGTTCGACAAGAAATTTGATTATTTACGGATTAATTTGTCATGAATCTCTATAAATCAGCCATACCCAGGCCACTCTGCCTTAGGGTACGGCCACACGGAGTGGCCGTGATACTGTGAAGAACCTTTAATATACCCACTTCTCCAACCACAGTGCCCTCCTGCCCTAGAGGTGGGAGCCCTTCTTCTGCCATCTGCTTTTCCTCCTTTTCTATATCGTCTAAAATTTTCAATCAGTAAATAAATTATTATCAGGAACATCCAGCCCCTCCTCTCTGCTTCTTACTGACTTTTCTCGGACATGGAGACTTTGAAGGATGATTTGGAAGAAATAAAGCCAGCAAAAGATGAGGATAGTCATCATTAAGACCTGGCCCTCCTAAGTGGTGCAGACTAGATGGTATCGGTAGCTTGTTGGCAGTGGAATAAAGCTTCCATCTTATTGGTATTGAATTACAGGTCTTATTTTACTGCTGATGTAAGAATACATAAATACAACTGATGCAGAATAAGTCTCCCTGCACTCTCCCTCTCCAATATTCTTCTATTAATCGTTTTCATCAACACTGTCTCTAACGCATTAGCGCTTGCCACGTCTCTCCCTATGCTCAGCTCACAGGACAATGGCAGCGACTGTGGCCTGTGATTTGCTGCAGAAGTCGCATGATCTGCTTTAAAAGGGTATTGATGCAGAGAGAATTGGGACCTGCAGTGCCAGCAGGGAAGTGATGGAGATCAGATAAGTGCCATCTGGAGTTTGGCCATGCTGGGGCATCTGTAGAAAAGGTCCCCAGAGGAGAACAACCCCTTTAAAGGGATTGTCTATTTTCAGCAAATGGCATTTATCATATAGAGAAAGTTAATACAAGCAACTTACTAATATATTGTTATTATCTATATTGCTTCCTTTGCTGGCTAAACTACTTTTTCTATCACATTATCCTCCTTCACCTTAACCCCTTAAGGACACAGCCTTATTACACCTTAGGACCAGGCCATTTTTTGCAAATCTGACCAGTGTCACTTTAAGTGCTGATAACTTTAAAATGCTTTGACTTATCCAGGCCGTTCTGACATTGTTTTTTGTCACATATTGTACTTCATGACACTGGTAAAATTAAGTCAAAAAAATTACCTAATTTAACAAAAATTTGGAAAAATTAGCAAATTTCAAAGTTTCAGTTTCTCTACTTCTGTAATACATAGTAATACCCCCAAAAATTGTGATGACTTTACATTCCCCATATGTCTACTTCATGTTTGAATTATTTTGGGAATGATATTTTATTTTTTGGGGATGTTATAAGGCTTAGAAGTTTAGAAGCAAATCTTGAAATTTTTCAGAAATTTACAAAAACTAAATTTTTAGGGACCAGTTTTAGGGACCAGTTCATAATAGAAACCACCCAAAAATGACCCCATCTAAGAAACTACACCCCTCAAGGTATTCAAAACTGATTTTACATACGTTGTTAACATTTTTTTGTCTAATATTTCATTTTAACCCATTTTTTCTACTAACAAAGCAAGGGTTAACAGCCAAACAAGACTGTATCTTTATTGCCCTGACTCTTCCGTTTACAGAAACACCCCATATGTGGCCGTAAACTACTGTACGGCCACACAGCGGGGCGTAGAGTGAAAGGTGCGCCGTATGGTTTTTGGAAGGCTGATTTTTATGGACTGGTTTATTTACACCATGTCCCATTTGAAGCCCCCTGATGCACCCCTAGAGTAGAAACTCCCTAAAAGTGACCCCATCTAAGAAACTACACCCCTCAAGGTATTCAAAACTGATTTTACATACGTCGTTAACCCTTTAGGTGTTGCACAAGAGTTATTGGCAAATGGGGATGAAATTTGAAAATTTCATTTTTTTTGCCTTATTTTCCATTTTAACCCATGTTTCCCACTAACAAATCAAGGGTTAACAGCCAAACAAGACTGTATCCTTATTGCCCTGACTCTGCCGTTTACAGAAACACCCAATATGTGGCCGTAAACTAATGTACGGCCACACAGCGGGGCGTAGAGTGAAAGGTGCGCTGTATGGTTTTTGGAAGGCTGATTTTTGTGGACTGGTTTATTTACACCATGTCCCATTTGAAGCCCCCTGATGCACCCCTGGAGTAGAAACTCCCTAAAAGTGACCCCATCTTAAAAAATACACCCCTCAAGGTATTCAAAACTGATTTTACATACGTCGTTAACCCTTTCCCTGGGTTCACACCTGAGCGTTTCTGAGACGCGCGTTTTACGCGCGTATTTGTCGCACGCATTTGTTTTATGCGCGTTTTTGCAATAGTAAACGCTCATTTGACGCGCGTTTGTGTGATTGACTGCAGTGTTGTCCAATGAGCAAATATCCCAAAACGCGCGACAAACGCCCAAAAAAAGCTCAAGAACTTGTTTATGCGTCGGGCGTTTTACAGCGCGTTCGAACGCGCTGTAAAACGCAAAAATGTGAACCAGTCCCATAGGGAAGCATTGGTTTGCATCAGTTATGCATTTTACAGTGCGTTCGAACGCGCTGTAAAATGCTCAGGTGTAAACTTAGGGGTAAGGTGTTGCACAAAAGTTATTGGCAAATGGGGATGAAATTTGAAAATTTCATTTTTTTGCCTTATTTTCCATTTTAACCCATGTTTTCCACTAACAAAGCAAGGGTTAACAGCCAAACAAGACTATATCTTTATTACCCTGACTCTGCCGTTTACAGAAACACCCAATATGTGGCCGTACGGCCACACAGCGGGGCGTAGAGTGAAAGATGCGCCGTTTGGTTTTTGGAGGGCTGATTTTTATGGACCGGTTTATTTACACCGTGTCCTGTTTCAACCCCCCTGATGCACCCCTGGAGTCGAAACTCCCTAAAAGTGACCCCATTTTGGAAACTACGGGAAAAGGTGGCTTTTTTGGGGGAGTATTTTTAGGGTAAATATGATTTTTGGTTGCTCTATATTAAATTTTTGTGAGGCAAGGTTACCAAAAATAGAAATTCTGATACCTCATCTCCATTTGCCATTAACTGTTGAGGAACACCTAAAGGGTTAATAAAGTTTGCATAATCAGTTTTGAATACCTTGAGGGGTGTAGTTTCTTAGATGGGGTCACTTTTAGGGAGTTTTTACTCTAGGGGGGCATCAGGGGGGCTTCAAAAGGGATATGGTGTCAATACAAAAGGCCATCAAAATCGGCCTTCCAGAAACCATGTCGGTCCTTTCCTTTTGCGGCCTCCCTTTTACTGATACAGCAGTTTACGACCACAAATGTGAGTTTCTGTAAACTGCAGTATCAGGGTAATAAATTTTAACTTTTGTTTGGTTGTTAACCCTTGTTTTGTTACCGGAAAAAACGGATTGAAATGGAAAAGTGCCCAAAATAGCGGTTTTGGCACCGTTTTTATTTTTTTTTTATTTATTTTTTTAACCGTGTTAATCTGGGTAGTTAGGTCATGGGATATTTTTATAGAGGAGATTCTTACGGACGCGGCAATACCTAATAAGTCTACATTTTTTTTACAATTATTTAGGTTTTTGACTATATTATATTTTTTAATACAACATTTTTTTGGGGTATCTCTAAAGTCTAAGTGTCATTTTTTATTTTCTTTTATCCAATTATCTTATGTTGGGGCTCATTTTTTGCAGGATCAGCGGATGGTTTTATTGGCACTATTTTGGGGGCTATATGACTTTTTGATCGCTTGCTATTAATGTTTTTGTTATGTAAGGTGACCCAAAAATTATTTTTTGCACCTTTTTTTTTTTTTTTTGGACTGTGTTAATCTGGGGGGTTGGGTCATGGGGTATTTTTATAGAGTAGATTATTACGGATGCGGCGATACCTAATAAATCTACTTTTTTTTTACAATTATTTAGGTTTTAGACTATATTATCCTTTTTGATACCCAAACATTTTTTTTGTATCTCTAAAGTCTAACCCTGCTTTCACACCTGAGCGTTTCTCAAACGCGCGTTTTACGCGCGTTTTTGTCGCACGTTTTTATGCGCGTTTTTTGTAATAGTAAACGCGCGTTTGACGCGCGTTTGTGTGATTGACTGCAGTGTCCTATGGCCTCAAACGCGCGTCAAAACGCCCCAAAGAAGCTCAAGTACTTGTTTGAGCGTCGGGCGTTTTACAGCGCGTTCGTACGCGCTGTAAAACGCCCAGGTGTGAACCATTCCCATAGGGAAGCATTGCTTTTCATGTCTTGAGCGTTTTACAGCGCGTTTGAACGCGCTGTAAAACGCTCAGGTGTGAACTTAGGGTAAGAGTCATTTTCTATTTTTTTTATTTTATCCGATTATCTTATGTGGGGGCTCATTTTTTGCAGGATGAGACGACGGTTTTATTGGCACTATTTTGGGGGCTATATTTTGATCGCTTGCTATTAAACTTTTTATTATGTAAGGTGACAAAAAAAACTTTATATATACCTAATATGTCTACTTTTAATAAATTATTTTAGTTTTTTTGAGTGTCTCAAGACTGAGAACCAGTTTTTTTTTTATCCGATGTCAGTGCTAAATTGGGATATAAATTTAGTACTCCATGGAAGTGTGATACTCCCTGAAGCAACCGTCAATGCAGAGGCCCGGATGATCGGGGCACGTGTCGCACTGAGTAGTCGTGTCCTTCCGTATCCCCCTCCTGCGACATACTCTGCACTTTTTTGGGGTTCGTCCCTTCTTTCCAGTATGGGGGACCACACCTGGAAAGTGTTGGCCAGGGACGATCCGGGCGCCTACAGTTCCCGAGGTACTCCGGCCTGCTCTTTCCCGGTCCGAAAAGATCAGGGCCTTGAGGACTGCCTCATAAACTAGAGGAATGTCCCTGTGCTGCTAGCGCTTCGGGATAGTACAAAAGAGCTGTACATGGCAACCTGTACCAAGTAACATAGTAACATAGTAACATAGTACATAAGGCCGAAAAAAGACATTTGTCCATCCAGTTCGGCCTGTTATCCCGCAAGTTGATCCAGAGGAAGACCCCTCTCTAGTAGCTATAGCCTGTAATATTATTAAGCTCCAGAAATACGTCCATGGCCCTCTTGAATTCCTTTATTGTACTCACCATCACCACCTCCTCAGGCAGAGAGTTCCATATTCTCACTGCTCTTACCGTAAAGAATCCTTTTCTATGTTTGTGTACAAACCTTCTTTCCTCCAGGCGCAGAGGATGTCCCCTCGTTACAGTCACAGTCCTGGGGATAAATAGCTGATGGGATAGATCTCTGTACTGACCCTTGATATATTAATACATATTAATTAGATCTCCCCTCAGTCGTCTTTTTTCTAAAGTGAATAACTCTAATTTTGATAATCTTTCAGGGTACTGTAGTTGCCCCATTCCAGTTATTACTTTAGTTGCCCTCCTCTGGACCTTCTCCAGCTCTGCTATGTCTGCCTTGTTTACAGGAGCCCAGAACTGTACACAGTACTCCATGTGTGGTCTGACTAGCGATTTGTAAAGTGGTAGGACTATGTTCTTATCACGGGAATCTATGCCCCTTCTGATGCAACCCATTATCTTGTTGGCCTTGGCAGCAGCTGCCTGACACTGGTTTTTGCAGCTTAGTTTGCTGTTTATTAAAATTCCTAGATCCTTTTCCATGTCAGTGTTACCGAGTGTTTTACCATTTAGTATGTACGGTTGACTTGCATTTTTCCTTCCCATGTGCATAACTTTACATTTATCAGTGTTAAACCCCATCTGCCACTTATCTGCCCAAGCCTCCAGTCTATCCAGATCCCTCTGTAGTAGTATACTGTCCTCATCAGTGTAAATTACTTTACACAGTTTAGTGTCATCTGCGAAAATTGATACTTTACTATGCAAGCCTTCTACAAGATCATTAATAAATATATTGAAGAGAATAGGGCCCAATACTGACCCCTGAGGTACCCCACTAGTGACAGTGACCCAATCTGAGTGTGTACCGTTAATAACCACCCTCTGTTTTCTATCACTGAGCCAGTTACTTACCCACTTACAGACGTTTTCTCCCAGTCCGAGCATTCTCATTTTATATACTAACCTTTTATGTGGTACAGTGTCAAATGCTTTGGAGAAGTCCAGATATACGACATCCATTGATTCACCCCTGTCAAGTCTAGAACTTACCTCCTCATAGAAACGGATTAAATTAGTCTGACATGACCGATCCCTCACGAAGCCATGCTGATATGGCGTTATTTGCTTATTTCTGTTGAGATGCTCTAATATAGCATCTCTCAGAAAACCTTCAAACAGTTTACCCACAACAGATGTTAAACTTACCGGCCTATAGTTTCCAGGGTCTGTTTTTGGCCCCTTTTTGAATATTGGCACCACATATGCCATGCGCCAATCCTGTGGGACATTCCCTGTCAGTATAGAGTCTGCAAATATCAGAAATAAGGGTCTGGCTATGACATTACTTAATTCCTTTAGGATACGGGGGTGTATGTCATCCGGTCCTGGCGATTTGTCTATTTTAATCTTTTTAAGTCGCTGATGTACTTCTTCCTGGGTCAGACAGGACACTTTTAATGGGGAATTTATTTTTGCGTTCTGCATGTCATCTGACAATTTATTTTCCTCAGTGAATACATTGGAGAAAAAAATATTTAACAGCTTTGCTTTCTCCTCATCGCTCTCTGCGACTTCCCCCTCATTACTCTTTAAAGGGCCGACACCTTCAGATTTATACTTTTTAACATTTATATAATTGAAGAACATTTTAGGGTTAGTTTTACTCTCTTTGGCAATTAATCTCTCGGTCTCTAGTTTGGCCGCTTTTATTTGTTTTTTACATGTTCTATTTTTTTCCTTGTAGTTTTTCAGTGCTTCCGTGCTCCCCTCCTGTTTCAGTGAATGATATGCTTTCTTTTTATCATTTATTGCTTTCGTTACAGTTCTATTTATCCACATTGGTTTCTTTTTATTCCTTAACCTTTTATTACCATACGGTATGTACCTCTCACAATGAGATTTTAGGATGTTTTTAAAGATATCCCATTTTGTGGCTGTATTTTTATTTTTGAGGACTTTGTCCCAGTTAGTTTGGCCTATGGCCTCTCTTAGTTGGCTAAATTTAGCTTTTTTGAAGTTTGGTATTTTTGTTCCTCCCTGTAGAAACGCTCGTTTGAATGATAATTGGAAGGTTATTACTTTGTGGTCACTATTTCCCAGGTGTCCCCCAACCTGCACGTCTGTTGTTCTGTCCGGCCTATTGGTTAATACTAAGTCCAATATGGCCGTCCCTCTAGTCGGGTCCTGAACCAGTTGGGAGAGGTAATTGTCTTTGGTTATTGCCAAGAACCTGTTTCCTTTATGAGATATACAAGTTTCAGTTTCCCAGTCTATATCTGGGTAGTTGAAGTCCCCCATAATAACCACCTCATTATGATTTGCCGCCTCGTCTATCTCGTTTAGTAATAGATTTTCTGTGGACTCTGGTATATTAGGTGGTTTATAGTAAACTCCTATTAGTAATTTATTGTTGTTTTTAGCTCCATGTATCTCTACCCACAGTGACTCCACATGTTCATGTCCCTCATTTATATCTTCGCGGAGTGTGGGCTTTAGACCGGACTTTACATAAAGGCAGACCCCTCCTCCTCTCCGGTTTTGACGATCCTTTCTAAACAGACTGTAACCTTGTACATTAACTGCCCAGTCATAGCTATCATCCAGCCATGTCTCAGTTATTCCCACTATGTCATAGTTCTCCTCACACATCACTAATTCCAGTTCACCAGTTTTATTAGTCAGGCTTCTGGCATTAGTATACATACATTTGAGAGGTTTATGTATATTTTTTACCCTACACCTTTCCTTCTGAACTGTTCTAGTCCCTCCTTCCATTCCTCCCCCAGTCCCATTACTTTGCCCCCGGTCTCTATCTGCACTATCTTCCCGTCCTATAACGTAATTACCCTCCCCCCCAGTCCCTAGTTTAAACACTCCTCCAACCTTCTAGCCATCTTTCTCCCCAGCATAGCTGCCCCTTCCCCATTGAGGTGCAGCCCGTCCCTACGATAGAGCCTGTAGCCGATAGAAAAATCGGCCCAGTTCTCCAGGAACCCAAACCCCTCCTTCCTACACCAGTTCTTGAGCCACTTGTTAATCTCTATAATCTCCCGCTGCCTTTCTTGTGTGGCTCGTGGTACAGGCAGTATTTCGGAAAATACTACCTTTGAGGTCCTTGCCCTCAGCTTTTGACCTAAATCCCTGAAATCATTTTTAAGGACTCTCCACCTACCTCTAACTTTGTCATTGGTTCCGATATGGACCATGACCGCTGGATCTTCTCCAGCCCCTCCCAGTAATCTGTCAACCCGATCCGCAATGTGTCGAACTCTAGCGCCAGGAAGACAGCACACTGTTCGGCGATCACGGTCTTTGTGACAGATTTCCCTATCTGTTCCCCTAATAATGGAGTCGCCCACTACCAGCACCTGTCTGGCCTGCCCTGCTCTCCTGGTTCCCTGCTTACTGGAGCTGACATTCCCCTGACTGGCAGAGGAAGTGTCCGGCTGCAGCAGTGCCGTCCCCGGACTGACATCCCCCTCATCTGCCAAACGTGCAAACTTGTTGGGGTGTGTCAGATCAGGGCTAGCCTCCCTGGCACTCTTCCCTCTACCCCGCTTTCTAACTGTTACCCAGCTAGCTACCTCACTTTCCTCAGCCTCCTCTCTGTCACCCTCCCCCTCATCTACCCCAAAGAGTGCTTGCTCGGTGAGAAGCAAACTCTTTTGCAAATTATCAATGCCTCTCAGTGTTGCAACTTGCCCGTTTAGAGACTCGATTTGCGATTCCAAACGGGTTGTTTGCTCACATCTAGAACAAAGATATGCACCCTTGAACTCCTGTTCTAGGACTGCATACATCATGCAAGATGTGCACTGGACTGCGTTGTAAATTGTGCAACACATACTAAATGGGGATTACAACAGTAAAAAAGTAAAACAGTATATATGATTCAGACCTAGACCCTGTCTGCTGTAGCCGAAGGGCTACGCAAAACCAAGCCAACAACACACAAGGAAATTATATCCAACCTTAGTTTCCAAACTTTTTTGTACCATGCCCGGGTTTTGCGCATGGCGTTATATGACTTGAGGACTTGATCCCAGAGATCAACTCCTCCCATATACCGATTGTGGTCGACGATACAATCGGGCTTGAGGACCGTTGCCGCGGTACAGGGACAGGGGTGATGCCGGTACCATGAATTGTGGACAGCATAACGACATCCCTCTTGTCCTTATACATGACCAGCAACAGATTTCCAGTGGTAAGGGCACGGGTCCCACCCCTGGGGATAGGTACCTGGAGGGGGTGGGCAGGGAGGCCGCGTTGATTTTTCCGCACAGTCCCACAAGCGGATGTGGATCTGGCGGCAAGGGACTGGAACAAGGGGATACTGGCATAAAAGTTATCCATGTACAGGTGGTAACCCTTATCCAGGAGTGGGTGTATAAGGTCCCACACAAGTTTCCCGGTAACACCCAGAGTGGGGGGACATTCTGGGGGTTGAATCCGGGAATCTCGCCCCTTGTATACACAAAATTTGTAAGTGTACCCTGAGGTACTCTCACAAATTTTGTATAGCTTCACGCCATACCTCGCCCGCTTTACTGGCAGAAAATGAGTCTCCCCTTGAACGCAATGAGAGACTCATCAACCACGACCTCCCTTCCCCACTCCAGTACAGCCTGGCACTGTGTTTCTTGAGCAGGCCCATATGCAGCACGAGGCCCCAAAATGTCCTCATTTCGGCTGCACTGACCGGCGTCCAGCCACTGGGCCTGGCCAAAAAGGAGCCCGGGTGTTGGGCGTACAGATTCGTCTGCTCCACCATCAGATTTACCAGTGGGTCACTGAAAAAATGACAAAAAAAGTCATATTCAGTGTAGCCCACTGTGGAAATCTGGATTCCTGATTGGCCTACAAAATCAGGAATCACGGGTTCGTATCGCTCTGGGCTACACCAGACTAGTTCACCGGCAGGGTGCTCCGGTGGATTAAACTGGTGGGCCGGGAAACCAGTACGAGCCCTAGAGCTGCTCGTACTAGTGTGGGCCACAGGGTCCCTAACATGGCGGTCCCCTTGCTCCGCCTGGCGGCGTCTCCGCCGCCTTGGGGGCTCATCATCATCGCTAGATGAAGAGGAGGATGCGGATGACAACAGGAATGTGGGGTCATCCTCATCCTCACTGGGACTCTCGGAGTCGGAGGCAAGCTGGGCGTATGCCTCCTCGACCGAGAACGTCCGGCGGGCCATAGGGGAGTGTGTGTCTGCGTGTATATGTGCGTGTGTGTAACTCTTTATTTGGTGTGCGTGTGTGTGGGGGCACGGGTGCTCACGAACTCACCCGAAAACTAACAGAAGAAATAAATAAACTAACTAAAAAAAGGGCAAAAAATGTGGGAAAAAAATTCAAAACCGCTGATCAACCGTCCGAAGTTGATCGGCGGTGGGGTGTGCGATGCGCTAACAGTGGCTGGATGCTAAGTGCCGGCACAGTCAGCGTACACAAAAAAACAAAAACAAAAAAGCACCTAAAAAAAGGTGGGGGGTGGGCAAGTGGCAGCACCCCTGGGGGGTCTAGGTTCACACAGCTGTACGCCCTGTGTCCTAAAGGGGTTAAAATCCAGCAGCAGAGGCCATGCTTGCACACTCTAGGAAAAAGAGCCAGCCTATGTGCATTCTCATGGTCTTGGCCCCCAGAGAGGCTAGAACTTTTTCCTATGGTGTGCAAGCATGACCACCACTGATGGATTTCAGGGTGGTCATAACCATGGAAATGAGCAGGGTGTAATGTGATGGATAAATGGATCAAGCCAGCAAAGGAGGCAATATGGACAATCACAATATATTAGTAAGTGGCTTGTATTAACTTTCTGTACATGATGAATGCCATTTGCTGAAGTGAGATAACCCCTTTAATATTTCATATTCATGTTTTGAAGTAAAAAGATAAATAAGATAAATATAAATAAAAAATAAAAAAAAGTAATTTATTGATCCCATAAGGAAATGTGCACAATTAAACAAATTATACAAAGAACATTGGGGGTCATATTAACACCAATGTTTTAGACACCGTTCTTAATAAAACCCCTGCTCTGGAGATGGATCGCCATAGTTATGTAGAGGCCCCCTCTAAATGTAAGCCAGTTTCCTAACTGGCTTACATTGAGACCATTTTCTAATGGTGCAGCATAGAAAATGATGAGTGAGACGGGCCTACAGTCCGGTCCCCTTCCCCACCACTCCCACTTTTTTTATACCTGGTGTAAGCATGGGGAAGTTGCAAATTGTGGTGCAGCTAACCATTGAGCAGCCATATGCACCTGAAATATGCCTAATATAGGCATATTTCAGTATCATAAATGACCCACATGTTTTTTCATAGTGCTAATCTCTCTGTGACATATTCTTAGTTACAAAACCTATGTCTGGTAAAATGAGACTATTACCTACAGGGCCTTCATCGGTAGTAGGTTACTACTAGGTCAAACCCTTCAGTTTTTTTTGCATTTATTTGATAAATGTCTCCCACTAGATCACTACTTTTTGAGCCTTAGAAAAACATTGCATAAGCTAATATAATAGACATCGGCAGAACTAAGAAAGAATGCTTCAGAGCGCATATACTGTGTAGAAAGCTAAATATACAATAAATCTTTAATAATTCAACTTTTTTTGCTTCATTTGATTTTGTTTAATGGTTCTCTTAAACAACTTTCTTTTCAACCAAAATTCTATTATTATACTTGTAAAAATTGCAAATAAAAATATGACTCATCATTCAATCTCTACAATCTAATTTCACTGAAATGAAAAAGCAGGACACCTAAAAAAAGGATAGATACACTGAGTAAAGATTTACCATATTTATTGTACTATAAGATGCACTTTTTCCCCCCAAAGAGGAGGAGAAACGTCAGTGCATCTTATGGGGTGAATACTAATTAGTAGAGTTGAGCAAACACCTGGATGTTCGGGTTCGAGAAGTTCGGCCGAACTTCCCGGAAATGTTCGGGTAAGGGATCCGTACCCGACCCGAACTTCGTCCCGAACCCGAACCCCATTAAAGTCAATGGGGACCCAAACTTTTCGGCACTAAAAAGGCTGTAAAACAGACCAGGAATTGGCTAGAGGGCTTCAAAAGGCAGCAACATGTAGGTAAATCCCCTGCAAACAAATGTGGATAGGGAAATGAATAAAAATAAAAATAAAATAAATAAAAATTAACCAATATCAATTGGAGAGAGGTCCCATAGCAGAGAATCTGGCTTCACGTCACCCACCACTGTAACAGTCCATTGTCATATATTTAGGCCCCAGCACCCAGGCAGAGGAGAGAGGTCCCATAACAGAGAATCTGGCTTCATGTCAGCAGAGAATCAGTCTTCTTGTCATAGCAGAGAATCATGCTTCACGTCACCCAAAACTGTAACAGTCCATTGTCATAAATTTAGGCCCCGGCACCCAGGCAGAGGAGAGAGGTCCCATAACAGAGAATCTGGCTTCATGTCAGCAGAGAATCAGTCTTCATGTCATAGCAGAGAATCATGCTTCACGTCACCCAACACTGGAACAGTCCATTGTCATAAATTTAGGCCCCGGCACCCAGGCAGAGGAGAGAGGTCCCGTAACAGAGAATCTGGCTTCATGTCAGCAGAGAATCAGTCTTCATGTCATAGCAGAGAATCATGCTTCACGTCACCCAACACTGGAACAGTCCATTGTCAGATATTTAGGCCCCGACACCCAGGCAGAGGAGAGAGGTCCCGTAACAGAGAATCTGGCTTCATGTCAGCAGAGAATCAGTCTTCATGTCATAGCAGAGAATCATGCTTCACGTCACCCAACATTGGAACAGTCCATTGTCATATATTTAGGCCCCGGCACCCAAACAGAGGAGAGGTTCATTCAACTTTGGGTTGCCCCGCAATATAATGGTAAAATGAAAATAAAAATAGGATTGAATGAGGAAGTGCCCTGGAGTACAATAATATATGGTTAAGGGGAGGTAGTTAATGTCTAATCTGCACAAGGGATGGACAGGTCCTGTGGGATCCATGCCTGGTTCATTTTTATGAACGTCAGCTTGTCCACATTGGCTGTAGATAGGCGGCTGCGTATGTCTGTAATGACGCCCCCTGCCGTGCTGAATACACGTTCAGACAAAACGCTGGCCGCCGGGCAGGCCAGCACCTCCAAGGCATAAAAGGCTAGCTCTGGCCACGTGGACAATTTAGAGACCCAGAAGTTGAATGGGGCCGAACCATCAGTCAGTACGTGGAGGGGTGTGCACACGTACTGTTCCACCATGTTAGTGAAATGTTGCCTCCTGCTAACACGTTGCGTATCAGGTGGTGGTGCAGTTAGCTGTGGCGTGTTGACAAAACTTTTCCACATCTCTGCCATGCTAACCCTGCCCTCAGAGGAGCTGGCCGTGACACAGCTGCCTTGGCGACCTCTTGCTCCTCCTCTGCCTTGGCCTTGGGCTTCCACTTGTTCCCCTGTGACATTTGGGAATTCTCTCAGTAGCGCGTCTACCAACGTGCGCTTGTACTCGCGCATCTTCCTATCACGCTCCAGTGCAGGAAGTAAGGTGGGCACATTGTCTTTGTACCGTGGATCCAGCAGGGTGGCAACCCAGTAGTCCGCACACGTTAAAATGGTGGCAACTCTGCTGTCGTTGCGCAGGCATGTGCAAGGTGGAGTTCTGCCTGGTGGGCACGTCGCATATGAGGCGGTGAGCGGGAAGGCCGAAGTTACGCTGTAGCGCAGACAGGCGAGCAGCGGCAGGATGTGAACGCCGGAAGTGCGAACAGACGGCCCGCACTTTATGCAGCAGCTCTGACATGTTGGGGTAGTTGTGAATGAACTTCTGCACCACCAAATTCAGCACATGCGCCAGGCAAGGGATGTGCGTCAAACCGGCTAGTCCCAGAGCTGCAACGAGATTTCGGCCATTCGCTTACCACCAGGCCGGGCTTGAGGCTCACCGGCAGCAACCACTCGTCGGTCTGTTGTTCTATACCCCGCCACAACTCCTGTGCGGTGTGGGGCCTGTCCCCCAAACATATGAGTTTCAGAATGGCCTGCTGACGTTTACCCCGGGCTGTGCTGAAGTTGGTGGTGAAGGTGTGTGGCTGACTGGATGAGCAGGTGGAAGAAGAGGAGGAGGAAGCTGAGTAGGAGGAGGTGGCAACAGGAGGCAAATAATGTTGCCCTGCGATCCTTGGCGGCGGAAGGACGTGCTCCAAACAGCTCTCCGCCTGGGGCCCAGCTGCCACTACATTTACCCAGTGTGCAGTTAGGGAGATATAGCGTCCCTGGCCGTGCTTACTGGTCCACGTATCTGTGGTTAGGTGGACCTTGCCACAGATGGTGTTGCGCAGTGCACACTTGATTTTATCGGATACTTGGTTGTGCAGGGAAGGCACGGCTCTCTTGGAGAAGTAGTGGCGGCTGGAAACAACATACTGTGGGACAGCAAGCGACATGAGCTGTTTGAAGCTGTCTGTGTCCACCAGCCTAAATGACAGCATTTCATAGGCCAGTAGTTTAGAAATGCTGGCATTCAGGGCCAGGGATCGAGGGTGGCTAGGTGGGAATTTACGCTTTCTCTCAAATGTTTGTGAGATGGAGAGCTGAACGCTGCCGTGTGACATGGTTGAGATGCTTGGTGACGGAGGTGGTGGTGTTGGTGGTACATCCCCTGTTTGCTGGGCGGCAGGTGCCAACATTCCTCCAGAGGCGGAGGAAGAGGCTGAGGCGGCAGCAGCAGAAGAGGCCGAGGCGGCAGCAGCAGAAGAGGTAGCAGGGGGAGCCTGAATGACTTCCTTGTTTTTAAGGTGTTTACTCCACTGCAGTTCATGCTTTGCATGCAGGTGCCTGGTCATGCAGGTTGTGCTAAGGTTCAGAACGTTAATGCCTCGGGTCTTGTCGTCAGCACATTGTTTGAAGAAGTGCCATGCCAGGGAACTCCTTGAAGCTTCCTTTGGGGTGCTCGGTCCCAGATGGCGGCGGTCAGTAGCAGGCGGAGTCTCTTGGCGGCAGGTGTTCTGCTTTTGCCCACTGCTCCCTCTTTTGCTACGCTGTTGGCTCGGTCTCACCACTGCCTCTTCCTCCGAATTGTGAAAGTCAGTGGCACGACCTTCATTTCATGTGGGGTCTAGCATCGTCTTCCACCCAGTCTTGATCCCTGACCTCCTGTTCAGTCTGCACACTGCAGAAAGACGCAGCAGTTGGCACCTGTGTTTCGTCATCATCAGAGACGTGCTGAGGTGGTATTCCCATGTCCTCATCATCAGGAAACATAAGTGGTTGTGCGTCATTGCATTATATGTCTTCCACCGCTGGGGAAGGGCTAGGTGGATGCCCTTGGGAAACCCTGCCAGCGGAGTCTTCAAACAACATAAGAGACTGCTGCATAACTTGAGGCTCAGACAGTTTCCCTGGTATGCATGGGGGTGATGTGACAGACTGATGGGCTTGGTTTTCAGGCGCCATCTGTGCGCTTTCTGCAGAAGACTGGGTGGGAGATAATGTGAACGTGCTGGATCCACTGTCGGCCACCCAATTGACTAATGCCTGTACCTGCTCAGGCCTTACCATCCTTAGAGCGGCATTGGGCCCCACCAAATATTGATGTAAATTCTGGTGGCTACTGGGACCTGAGGTAGTTGGTACACTAGGAATTGTAGTTCAACCCAGAACAAAAACTGTGCTTTGACGGACACTAAATAACTTGACCAGCCACAGCAATAACCACAGATTTAGATGAATGTAAATTTGAGGCCTAGTATTTAGGCGCTGGATGACAGGTATACGTTTACAGACAGAATTAGACTTGGAAATGCACAGTAGCGTGTGTGTGAAGTTATTGAGAATGACACTATCTGCACCTTGTATCTAATATACCCTTTTACGGATAGATTTAAAGTAGGTCTGATACAGCAGAAACCACTAAATTAAGAAATTGCTAAATTGGGAATTGTATTTCAACCCAGAACCAAAACTGTGCTTTGACGGACACTAAATAACTTGACCAGCCACAGCAATAACCACAGATTTAGATGAATGTAAATTTGAGGCCTAGTATTTAGGCGCTGGGTGAATGGTATACGTTTACAGACAGAATTAGACTTGGAAATGCACAGTAGCGTGTGTGTGAAGTTATTGAGAATGACCCTATCTGCACCTTGAATCTTATATACCCTTTTAATGAATAGATTTAAAGTAGCCCTGATACAGCAGAAACCACTAATTTAGGAAATTGCTAAGTTGGGAATTGTATTTCAACCCTGAACAAAAATATATCTTTTGTCAGACAGCAGACAGTATTACAATTGGCTGGCCACAGCTGAAACACCAGATTTAGTGTACTGCTATTTTGGCAATTGTATTTCACCCCTCAATAAAATAGCAAGCACAGCCAAGCCCCTGATGTAGGATATAGCCAAAAAATAACCACACTAGTGGGTAAGTAACTGGCTCAATGATAGAAAACAGAGGGTGGTTATTAATGGTACACACTCAGATTGGGTCACTGTCACTAGTGGCGTACCCCAGGGGTCAGTACTGGGTCCTATTCTCTTCAATATATTTATTAATGATCTTGTAGAAGGCTTGCATAGTAAAATATCAATTTTCGCAGATGACACTAAACTGTGTAAAGTAATTAGCACTGAAGAGGACAGTATACTACTACAGAGCGATCTGGATAGATTGGAGGCTTGGGCAGATAAGTGGCAGATGAGGTTTAACACTGACAAATGTACAGTTATGCACATGGGAAGGAATAATGCAAGTCACCCGTACTTATTAAATGGTAAAACACTCGGTAACACTGACATGGAAAAGGATCTAGGAATTTTAATAAACAGCAAACTAAGCTGCAAAAAACAGTGTCAGGCAGCTGCTGCCAAGGCCAATAAGATAATGGGTTGCATCAAAAGGGGCATAGATACCCGTGATGAGAACATAGTTCTACCACTTTACAAATCGCTAGTCAGACCACACATGGAGTACTGTGTACAGTTCTGTGCTCCTGTAAACAAGGCAGACATAGCAGAGCTGGAGAGCGTCCAGAGGAGGGCAACTAAAGTAATAACTGGAATGGGGCAACTACAGTACCCTGAAAGATTATCAAAATTAGGGTTATTCACTTTAGAAAAAAGACACAAACATAGAAGAGGATTCTTTACGGTAAGAGCAGTGAGACTATGGAACTCTCTGCCTGAGGAGGTGGTGATGGTGAGTACAATAAAGGAATTCAAGAGGGGCCTGGATGTATTTCTGGAGTTTAATAATATTACAGGATATAGCTACTAGAGAGAGATCATTGATCCAGGGATTTATTCTGATTGCCTGATTGGAGTCGGGCTTCTACCTCACAGGGTTTTTTTGCCTTCCTCTGGATTAACTTGCAGGATGACAGGCCGAACTGGATGGACAAATGTCTTTTTTCGGCCTTATGTACTATGTTACTATGTTACTATTGATGGTTAAATGCTTGCCCCTGATGTGGGATATAGCCAAAAAATAACCACACTATTGATGGTTAAATGCACTTGGTGACAGCTTGCCCCATATGTAGTATATAGCCAAAAAATAACCACACTATTGATGGTTAAATGCACTTGGTGACAGTTTGACCCTGATGTAGGATATAGCCAAAAAATAACCACACTATTGATGGTTAAATGCACTTGGTGACAGTTTGCCCCTGATGTGGGATATAGCCAAAAAATAACCACACTATTGATGGTTAAATGCACTTGGTGACAGCTTTCCCCTGATGTAGGATATAGCCAAAAAATAACCACACTATTGATGGTTAAATGTACTTGGTGACAGCTTGACCCTGATGTAGGATATAACCAAAAAATAACCACACTATTGATGGTTAAATGCACTTGGTGACAGCTTGCCCCATATGTAGGATATAGCCTAAAAATAACCACACTATTGATGGTTAAATGCACTTGGTGACAGCTTGCCCCATATGTAGGATATAGCCAAAAAACAACCACACTATTGAGGGTTAAATGTACTTGGTGGCAGCTTGTGCTGGCGCACCACAAGACACAAAATGGCCGCCGATCACCCCAGAAAAAAGTGAATTAAAAACGCTCTGGGCAGCCTAAAAACAGTGAGCAATTGAATAGCAGCAGTTCAATGATCCACAGCTGTAGATCGATTACTGAATTAAGTCTTTTGGAGGAGTTAATCACTGCCTAATCTCGCCCTAACGTCGCAGCTGCAACCTCTCCCTACACTGATCAGAGCAGGGTGACGTGCGGCGCTACGTGACTCCAGCTTAAATAGAGGCTGGGTCACATGCTGCACTGGCCAATCACAGCCATGCCAATAGTAGGCATGGCTGTGACGGCCTCTTGGGGCAAGTAGTATGACGCCTGTTGATTGGCTGCTTTGCAGCCTTTCAAAAAGCGCCAAGAAAGCGACGAACACCGAATCCGAACCCAGACTTTTACTAAAATGTTCGGGTTCGGGTCCGTGTCACGGACACCCCAAAATTCGGTACGAACCCGAACTATACAGTTCGGGTTCGCTCATCCCTACTAATTAGTGCTTCAATTATGGAAGTGCTCGTTAGTACAGGAGGATTGGGAAGTGGTGAATGCAGAGCTCCCCAGGTTCTGTACTCACAGCTTCCTGGTCTTCTCCTGTAGGATCCGCATGCTGTGCTGTGACCTGCACACAGCATGAGGACATCAGAGCTCGGGCACAGCACAGCGTGCTGGACCTCAGGAGCGTCAGTCTGATTACTATAGGGGTCTGATCTAAGGTTTGAATGGGGTTCTTATTCACATTGAGATTCTGATCTGAAGTCTGATTAGGGGTCATATTCACATCGGGAGTCTGATCTGAGGTCAGAATGGAGGTCTTATTCACAATGAGGGTCTGATCTAAGTTCTTATTCACATTGGGGCTCTGATCTGAGGTCTGATTGGGGGTTATATTTACATTGGGGGTCTCATCTGAGGCCTGAATGGGGGTCTTTTTAAAACTAGGGTTCTGATCTTAGGTCTTAGTCACATTAGGTATCTGATCTGAGGTCTTATTGGGGTCTGATTAACACTGGGGGTCTGATCTGAGGTCTGATTAACATTAGTGGTTTGATTAGTGCTCTACGCAGAGGTCTGATTAACATTGGGAGTCTGATTGATTGTCTGATCTGAGGTCTAATGAAAAATATATTTTTTCTTTGCTTATTTTTCTTCTCTAAAATCTAGGTGTGTCATTTGGGCAGGTGCGTCTTATTGGGTGAAAAATATGGTAACTTTAAATATAAAAACACATAATACAAAAGTAAAATTTGAAAGGGAAAATATTAACTAAAGAAATTCACAAAAATAAAGCAAAGATCGTGTTTCCGACATTTCAACTACAGTTTACCAAAAGTCATGCACACATCTAAATCATATTTGATATGCAGCTAGTAATTAATATTTTATTGAACAAAAGATGTTTAGAAACTACGGTAGGCTGTCGTCATGGTTAAAAAGGAAGAAGCCCTTGAAATATTAGAAGGGTTTCATCATGTACTGTTCTGCCTAATGAAGAACCTGAAGAAGGACAATCCCTAAAATGACACTACTTCATCTTGTGAAACCCTGATGACATATATAAAATCACATGTAATTAATGTAAAGAAAAAGACTGTGGTGCAGTCCTTTCTCCATGGGGTTCATGCCAATATTTGGATAAAGAAAACATAATTTGGCTTCTCCTGAGTTTGACACTGACTGACTGACTACTCTCACCTTTTGGTCACTTGGGTAGGTTTTCTACCTGTTTTTTGTCGCCTTAAAGGGCTTCTGTCACCCCCCAAACAGCAATTTTCAGTTTTGGACTTAATATATTTGCTAATGTACGCAGATTCCATATATACCCCTCTTACATCTGGCTGTGCTGTAATTTCAGTAAAAATTGTACTTTTGTGATATGCAAATTACTTCAGTACCAGCAAGTTGGGCAGTTACTTGCTGGTAACCGCCGCATCCTTGGTCTGAAAAAACGCCCCCTCCTCCACTTGATTGACAGGGCCAGCGAGCACTCTCATCCTCCAGCTGGCCCTGCCTGCAGCTCAAATCCCGCGCCTGCGCCTTACCGGTCTTCATTCGGCACAGGCGCTCTTGAGAGAAGGACGCTCGCTTGGCTGCCCCTTCCTCAGTGCTCCTGTGCCGATGATGTCAGCCCGACACCCGGAAAAGAAGACTCGCTGGCCCTGTCAATCAAGTGGAGGAGGGGGTGTTTTTTCAGACCAAGGATGCGGCGGCTACCAGCAAGTAACTGCCCAACTTGCTGGTAGTGAAGTAATTTGCATATCACAAACGTACGATTTTTACTGAAATTACAGCACAGCCAGAGGTAAGAGGGGTATATATGGAATCTGCGTACATTAGCAAATATATTAAGTCCAAAACTGAAAATTGCTGTTTGGGGGGGTGACAGAAGCCCTTTAATCGACAAGAAAAACCTGTGTGCCTACCAGCAAAATCCATCTAGACTCTCATTGTGCTCTAGTGAACCTTAGGGCAGCCTTAGATTCTGCCAATCAGTAGAGTAAGAAACATGGATTGCACATCCACATGCCTTGACCTACTACTCCTCAACATAATTTATAAACCTGCACAAGCACTTTGTATACATTTTGATTAAAATGCATAAGCCCACTCACCATGTCAAGTTGTTCTCCTTCAAGTGGGTCCCTACTTTGGCTCATCACCACCAACCCACAGGCACAGCATTACAGCCACCATGCACTACTGCCCCATGTGAACAGATCTCCAAAACCTCACCTGTGTTCTCATAAACTAAACTGAGACGCAGTAGGTATTAACCCTTATAAAATTTGTGGGTTCACTTAGATTCTGCTTTGTACCGTGGTAAAAGAAGATTGTTAGAATTTTTTTCGTTTTTCTGGCTGTAGTTCTTGATGGTGACCTCCGTAGTTTAACCTACAGACTTTTTTCTTCTAGCCTCTCCAGTTTGGTTACTATATGTATTGTTGGTTTCAGCAACCGCTAGTAGTAAATTGTCAGGTATCCTGTGTGCAGCTCTCATTGTCAGTGGGACCTCACCCCATCTTATAAATGTATAGAACTTCTAAGCACTTTAAATATTTAACATTAAAGTACATACTATTTCATGCAGAGCATATCTATTAATAAGAGATTGCACGCAGATGACTACTGTATTTCTCTCTTAATAAGGCTACATGCACACGAACGTTGTTTGTTTCAGTGTTCGTTCCATTTTTTTTGCGGATAGGATGCGGACCCTTTCATTTCAATGGGTCCGCAAAAAATGTGGACAGCGCACCGTGTGCTGTCTGCATCAGTATGTCCGTTCCGTAGCCCCGCAAAAAAAATAGAGCATGTCCTATTCTTGTCCATTCTAGGCATTGTTACAGTGGATCCACACAAAAAACGGATGGCATACGGATGTCATCTCCTTTACTTTTTGTGGACCGCAAAACACATACGGTCATGTGCATGTAGCCTAAGACACACATTTTTACCCTTATGTGGCGGAAAATGCAGTGTGTATTATAAAGTGAATACTAGTGAGCACTTACATATATGCATTAGGTGCGGGGAGTTAAAGGGATCGTGTCACTTCAGCAAATAGCATTTATTATGAAGAGGAAGTTAATACAAGGCACTTACTAATGTATTGTGATTGTCCATATTGCCTCCTTTGCTGGCTTGATTCATTTTTTCATAACATTTCCATCGTTATGACCACCCTACAATCCATCAGTGGTGGCCGTGCTTGCACAATATACAGTCATGTGAAAAAATTAGGACACCCTTTGAAAGCATGTGTTTTTTTGTAACATTTTTAATAAAAGGTTATTTCATCTCCGTTTCAACAATACAGAGAGATTAAAGTAATCCAACTAAACAAAGAAAACTGAAGAAAAGTCTTTTCAAGATCTTCTGTAAATGTCATTCTACAAAAATGCCTATTCTAACTGAGGAAAAAGATAGGACACCCTCACATGTATTCCCTCTTAAATTGGCTCAGATCTCACACAGGTATATCACACCAGGTGCACATAATTAGTAGATCGTTACTCTGCATGTTGAATGAGGCTTGCCCTATTTAAACCTCAGACATTTAGTTTGGTGTGCTCCTGACTGTTGAAGTGAGAGTGAGCACCATGGTGAGAGCAAAAGAGCTGTCAGAGGACTTCAGAAAAAAGATTGTAGCAGCCTATGAGTCTGGGAAGGGATTTAAAAAGATCTCAAAAGATTTTGAAATCAGCCATTCCACTGTCCGGAAGATAGTCTACAAGTGGAGGGCTTTCAAAACAACTGCCAACATGCCCAGGACTGGTCGCCCCAGCAAGTTCACCCCAAGAGCAGACCGCAAGATGCTAAAAGAGGTCTCCAAAAACCCTAAAGTGTCATCTCGAGAACTACAGCAGGCTCTGGCTACTGTTGATGTAGAAGTACATGCCTCTACAATCAGAAAGAGACTGTACAAGTTTAACTTGCATGGGAGGTGTGCAAGGAGGAAACCTTTGCTTTCCAAGAGAAACATCGAGGCCAGACTGACATTTGCCAGAGATAAAGTTGACAAAGACCAGGACTTCTGGAATAATGTTCTTTGGACAGATGAGTCCAAAATTGAATTATTTGGACACAACAGCAGAGGACATGTTTGGCGTAAACCAAACACAGCATTCCAAGAAAAGAACCTCATACCAACTGTGAAGCATGGAGGTGGAAGTGTCATGGTTTGGGGCTGCTTTGCTGCAGCAGGACCTGGTCAGCTCACCATCATAGAATCCACGATGAATTCTACTGTGTATCAGAAGGTGCTGAAGAACATGTGAGACCATCAGTTAGAAAATTAAAGCTGAAGCGGAACTGGACCATGCAACATGACAATGACCCAAAACATACTAGTAAATCAACCAAAGATTGGCTGAAAAAGAAGAAATGGAGAGTCCTGGAATGGCCAAGTCAAAGTCCAGATTTGAATCCCATTGAGATGCTGTGGGGTGACTTGAAAAGGGCTGTACGTGCAAGAAACCCCTCAAACATCTCACAGCTGAAAAAGTTCTGCATTGAGGAGTGGGGTAAAATTTCCTCAGACCGATGTCGAAGACTGGTAGATGGCTACAAGAACCGTCTCACTGCAGTTATTTCAGCCAAAGGAGGCAACACTGTAGGACAAAGCACCAACCTATGTGAGCTCTCATGGTCCCGCCCATCAGAGAAGCCTGCACTATCCTATAGTGAGCAAGCACGGGCACCACTGCTGGATTGCAGAGTGGTCGTAACCATGGGAGCAAGCAGTATATAATGTGTGGGAAAAATAAATCCAGCCAGCAAAGGAGGCAATATGGACAATCACAATACATTAGTAAGTGCCTAATATTAACTTTGCCTACATAATAAATGCCAGTTGTTGAAGTGACACAACCCCTTTAAGCTCTGCAAGCACTGCTGGTACTCACCCTCCCTGGTATTCTTCCCTGGGGTCCCTCTGCAGTGTCCTGACTGCATACAGTATAAGAATGTAGTGCATGCACTATGACCTGGCACTGCACGTAGTAGCCTGGGCCGGAGAAGACAAGTGAGCGCAACTGCTGCAGAGACCTGTAGAGGAGCAGCAAAGCAGGATAGTTAAGTGAAGTTGTTTATTTTATCTCTGATCTGAGGTCTGATGGGGGTCTGGCATGGAATTCTTATCTACGGTCTGATGGGGGTCTGTCATGGAAGTCTAACCTGAGGTCTGATGGGGGTCTCACATGGAGGTCTTATTTGAGGTCTGATGGGGGTCTGTCATGGAGCTCTGATCTAAAGTCAGATGGGGGTATGATCTGAGGTCTAATGGGGGTCTGACATGAAGGTCTGATCTGAGGTCTGGTGGAGGTCTGGCATAAAAGTCTGATCTGAGGTCTGATGGGGGTCTGACATGGAGTTTGGATCTGAGGTTTGATGGGGGTCTGACATGGAGGTCTAATGTGAGGTGCTGATATGGGGATCTGATGTGAGGTCATGATATGAGGGTGTTATCTGAGGATCTGATATGGGGGTCTGATCTGAGGATTTGATACGAGGTCTGATGAAAAATATTTTTTTCTTGTTTTTATCTTTTAAAACCTGGGGTGCATCTAATCATCAGGTGCGTCTTATATAGTGAAAAATATGGTAATTTGATTTTTGTTTTCTATTCCAGCTACAATACATACAGGTCCAGAGACTAAAGGGAATCTGGAGATTTTATAATTAGGAGTAGTGTGCACAGGGCTGAACTACTCGACAGTCACAAATGCATGACTGTCACAAATGCAACAAAGGCCACAAATGTATTATCTTGCCCAAAATGGGTGTTTTTTTAATACCACAAAATAAAAGTGGTATATTACACTTGAATTGGACTGTCAGAAATGCAGCAAAGGCCGCAGATGTATGATATTGCAAAAAATGGGTGTTTTTTTAAAACCCAGAATATAATTGCAGTATTTTAAATTGTATTTCACTGTGACAAATGTAGCCCCACATGTAGGGTATTGCAAAAAATGGGTGTTTTTTTAAAGCCAGAATATAATTGCAGTATTTCAAGCTTGTATTTCACTGTGTCAAATGCAGCAAAGGCCCTTCATGTAGGGTATTGCAAAAAATGGGTGTTTTTTTTAAACCCAGAATATAATTGCAGTATTTTAAGCTTGTATTTTACTGTCACAAATGCAACAAAGGCCATAAATGTATTATCTTGCCCCAAATGGGTGTTTTAAGAATACCATAATATAACAGCGGTATATCATGCCTGTAAAGGACGGTCAGAAATGCAGCAAAGGCCGCAAATTTGACCCTCACTCCCCACTATAAAAACAGGCAGCCTGCTGGCCACAGGTTGCCTGTCAATTCTAGGTTCCTGGAATTTTGTTGGACTACTGAATACTACCTGACCCTGTTCCCTGACGATCCTTTGCCTGCTCCTCCTGTACTGCGCGTCTCTCCTGGTATCCTGACCCCGGCTTCCACCTGACGATTC
Source organism: Bufo gargarizans (assembly GCF_014858855.1). Lineage (NCBI taxonomy): Eukaryota > Metazoa > Chordata > Amphibia > Anura > Bufonidae > Bufo > Bufo gargarizans. Next base: position 191,265,820 of record NC_058080.1, read on the forward strand.
CTTGCGGACACCTGTTGTACTTCGTTTCTATCCTGGTATTTGACCTCGGCTTTTCCTGACTATTCTCTGCTCATTCTTTAGTACTGCGTAGCTCTCTAGGTATTGACCCGGTCTGTTCACGTTCCGTTATTTGTCTTGTCTGTCTTCCCAGCACGTATCCTAAGTTAGGGACTGCCGTCTAGTTGTCCCCTGTCATTAGGACTTGCAAGGCAAGTAGGCCAGGCCAGGGGTGAGGGTGGAGCGCAGTGGTCACTATCCTCCCCCCTGTGTGTAGTGTACGTGACCGTCACAAAAGGCCGCAGATGTAGGGTATTTAAATTGTATTTCACTGTGACAAATGTAGCCCCACATGTAGGGTATTGCAAAAAAATTGTGTTTTTTTAAAACCAGAATATAATTGCAGTATTTCAAGCTTGTTTTTCACTGTGGCAAATGCAGCAAAGGCCACAAATTTTGTATCTTGCCCAAAATTGGTGTTTTTTTAACAACAGAATATACCAGCACTATCTAACGTTTGTATTTCACTGTGACAAATGCAGCAAAGGCCCCAGATGTAGGGCATTGCAAAAAATTTGTGTTTTTTTAAACCCAGAATATTATTGCAGTATTTCAAACTTGTATTTCACTGTGACAAATGCAGCAAAGGACCCAGATGTATGGTATTGCCAAAAATGGGTGTGTTTTTTAACCCCAAATATTATTGCAATATTTCAAGCTTTTATTTCACTGTGACAAATGCAGCAAAGGACCCAGATGCATGGTATTGCCAAAAATGGGTGTTTTTTTTAAACCCAGAATATTATTGCAGTATTTCAAGCTTGTATTTCACTGTGACAAATGCAGCAAAGGACCCAGATATAGGGTATCGCCAAAAATGGGTGATTATTTTAAACCCAGAATATAATTGCAGTATTTCAAGCTTGTACTTGACTGTCACAAATACACATATGCTGTGCTGGTGCACTGAACTTGCATAAAATGGCCCCGACACCCACCTAATTAATAGACAGATAAAAGTTATTTTTCTGTGTCACTGGGCTCAGGGCCAGGTAAAACAATTGTGCACTGCACCCCCAAAAATAAAATAAAAAAAATCGCTGTAGATCGCTGAGTTAACAAGCACTTCTGATAAAATATTCTTTCCTATTCTCTCCCTCAAAGCAGCAGCATCCTATCCCTACACTAATATAAGCAGAGTGACGTGCAGCACTACGTGACTCCAGCTTATATAGAGGCTGGGTCACATGCTGCACTGGCCAATCACAGCCATGCCATTAGTAGGCATAGCTGTGATGGCTTTTAAGGACACACAAGTTAAACGCTTGTTAATTGGCTGCCGCCATTAACTCGCCGAACACCGAACCTGAACCCAAACTTTTACTGAAATGTTCAGGTTCGGGTACGGGGTCCAAAAATCCTAAAGTTCAGTACGAACCTGAACTTTACGGTTCGGGTTCGCTCAACCCTAATCGTAACACATGTCACGCACAAGTATAGAAGGGTATATTTAAACTTGTAATAGTAAAAACATAAGATAGCCATGAGGGGAGAGCCAGAGAAACCTCAAACAAGCTCACCAATGTATTAACAAAGTATAATCACATGTCCCATACCAGTGTCCCTCACTTCCCAAACGCGTTTCACCGAATTATATGTGACTTCATAATGTTTGATGCACTTTCATATTTATACATGTGCAACCTGTAGTAGAGATCCAATTACCTGTGTCTCTCCTCTCTCAAGCACTCTATTAGGTAATATATGTGCCATTAGCAGGAGGACATCTTTCTTGCGCTCACCTTATATACTTTATACATTTAGTCTCATTGTAGTTGTCCCTCTTACACTTTTTTAGTCCCACTGAAATGGTGGGGACTCCTGTGTATATGTTTTTTACTTGTCTGTTATATATCTGAATTTAATAAAGAGATCTTTTTATCAATGAGATGGTTGTTTGTAATTTATAATTTGGCTATATACTATATCTATGTAGGTATCACCTGATATGATAGTACGTCCTGAGTGTGAGGAGCCTTACATGTCTCCCTCAAGTGTCTATCAATACGCACAGCAAGGGACATAGCCGTCTCCAATGACTCGGGATATAAAAAAAACGCCAGTGCGTCCCTCAGGCTCTCGGAAAGCCATTGACAGAATTGACTACTATTTTTAGGGCCCGTACTCCCGTGGCCTAAAATAAAAAATGTCTAGGCTCCAGCAGGGCACATTTTGAGAATCTACCTTTAAGACGCATAAAAATGGCCCATGATTCAAATACATATTTTTGGTGGGACTTCTTGTCACTGTCCATGTTGTGGGACTATTTGTGCACTTCTAGCAAGTATTTGGTGGCTGCAAATATGACCTGAAGGTTTTTCAAGTTTGCCTGCCATTAAAGGGGTTGTCCAGGTTCAGAGCTGAACCCAGACATACCTCAATTTTCACCCCAGCAGCCCTCCTGACAGGACCATCGGAGCAGTTCATGCTCCGATGCTCTCCTTTGCCCTGCACTAAATCGCGCAGGGCAAAGGCATTTTTGGGAGATCCGGTGACGTACCGGGGCTCTCCTTGGGGCTCCCAGGAAGCCCAGTGATGTCACCGTCACCGATGGGTGGGATTTAGCGCTGCCCTAGCCAGTAAAACATCTAGAGCAGCGCTAAAGCCCGCCCATCAGAGCCGGTGACGTCACCAAACACACTGTCGGGCGGAAGTTTCTGCTCAGCAGTGTGTTATTGAAAACAAAAGAACCCGTGCCCTGCGCGATTTAGCTCTGATGCTAGCCTCAGGGGGGCTGCCTGTTTGAAAATAAGGGTTATAGTGCCTGCCGCGAACTTGCGGTTTGTGAACATTTGATCGCGTTCGCAAAACATCACGGATTATGTTCGTCCATCACTACTTAATACACATACTTGAAATCAAACACGCAAACTCTCCCAAATTCGTATTTTTTGTTTGCTTGTATAGGTGCTGCTCCCAAACAACTTCAAACCAGAGTGTTTTTTTTTTTTTTTCCTTTGGATTCAAAGTGCTAGAGTACTCACTGTTCCTGCTGCTCCATGCTGTCATTGGTTGCAGGGTATCCCCCCACCTGCCTACTGTGGCTCACTCCCCTTAGGCATATATGCCCTTCCTGGCACCTAAAGGGAGAGCAGGCAAGAGTTAATCTGTCTCCATCCTGTGACATTGTTCCTGGGATATATAGGGTGCCTTCTCCTGTGGGAGTATACCTAAGCTATAGGTTCCTAGCTTGTCTACTCCTGCAAAGGTACACTATAGTATTATTCTGACCTCCCATGACCGACCTCCCTTTACTGGATTGATTTTGTGCTGCCTATTCTATTTGATGCATACCCAGTGTCTCTTGATCCCCCTGGGTTGGCAGTCACTTAATAGAGATTACTTCAAGAGGTAGCAGCCTGGTAGTTTCCCTGGAACAGTGGGTCAAATCTGTTGTGTTATAATCTGCCAAGGCAAATACAGAAGAGGGCAACCCAAGCAATTATAGAAATGGTTCAATTAAAATATGTAACTTGGGGTTATTCAGTTTGGGGAAAAAACTGCTTAGGAGTAAAGTAATCACAAATATATCAATGGAAAGTAGACCAACCATTTTGGATTTCATGGCGCAATCTATATGGATATAATTTAGATAATTGTTATATATTTTGGGTAGTATATTAAATATATGATTAACATTTGCAAATACTGCAAAAGGACATGAAAATCTCTCACATCCCAAAATCTGTAACATTTGTCATTGAAGTAATTGCACTTAAAGTCTTTGATACCTTCACTTTGTATAAAAAGACAAGCTTGTATCATTCTCTTCATTTATGAATCGCATATTTATTCTTAGAAAAAATTGATTCAATATTATTTAATTGATATTGGCATTTACATTACTTTTTGATAAATGTCATCACTGCAAAAATGACTTTTTCAAAATGGCTGACTAGGACCCTGTTAGGCATCAAGGAGACATTCAACATGTCAGCACTAATTGCGCGTTGTTGAACTCTACAAGTGACTTGCAGTTAATGAATCCAAGATTGATGAAAGGGCTTAATTAGCTCTGTTAGAGCTTATTCTGCAAAATAGTTTTATTGATACAAAAAACACATGAAATCACCACAAAATGTCTAATTGCAGCAGGGAATTAAGGAGTTTAATTCAATACAACTTTTTTAGTTTAATTCAATATAACTTACTTGACTGCAGCCATAATGAAAGATTAGGAAAGAAAGAAAAGTTTGTTTCAGAGATGTGCATTAGTGACAAATAACATTTCTATTTCCTACTAGTGTTCGATGAGCATGCCACACAGCCAATAAACATGCGGGTAAGTACTGGCACTCACTGTAATGCTGTAGCCATGTTAATTACTGGCATTACAGTGATTGGCTGGCTGGAACGTGTCATCGGGTACTACAGTCATGTGAAAAAATTAGGACACCCTTTGAAAGCATGTGTTTTTTTGTAACATTTTTAATAAAAGGTTATTTCATCTCCGTTTCAACAATACAGAGAGATTAAAGTAATCCAACTAAACAAAGAAAACTGAAGAAAAGTCTTTTCAAGATCTTCTGTAAATGTCATTCTACAAAAATGCCTATTCTAACTGAGGAAAAAGATAGGACACCCTCACATGTATTCCCTCTTAAATTGGCTCAGATCTCACACAGGTATATCACACCAGGTGCACATAATTAGTAGATCGTTACTCTGCATGTTGAATGAGGCTTGCCCTATTTAAACCTCAGACATTTAGTTTGGTGTGCTCCTGACTGTTGAAGTGAGAGTGAGCACCATGGTGAGAGCAAAAGAGCTGTCAGAGGACTTCAGAAAAAAGATTGTAGCAGCCTATGAGTCTGGGAAGGGATTTAAAAAGATCTCAAAAGATTTTGAAATCAGCCATTCCACTGTCCGGAAGATAGTCTACAAGTGGAGGGCTTTCAAAACAACTGCCAACATGCCCAGGACTGGTCGCCCCAGCAAGTTCACCCCAAGAGCAGACCGCAAGATGCTAAAAGAGGTCTCCAAAAACCCTAAAGTGTCATCTCGAGAACTACAGCAGGCTCTGGCTACTGTTGATGTAGAAGTACATGCCTCTACAATCAGAAAGAGACTGTACAAGTTTAACTTGCATGGGAGGTGTGCAAGGAGGAAACCTTTGCTTTCCAAGAGAAACATCGAGGCCAGACTGACATTTGCCAGAGATAAAGTTGACAAAGACCAGGACTTCTGGAATAATGTTCTTTGGACAGATGAGTCCAAAATTGAATTATTTGGACACAACAGCAGAGGACATGTTTGGCGTAAACCAAACACAGCATTCCAAGAAAAGAACCTCATACCAACTGTGAAGCATGGAGGTGGAAGTGTCATGGTTTGGGGCTGCTTTGCTGCAGCAGGACCTGGTCAGCTCACCATCATAGAATCCACGATGAATTCTACTGTGTATCAGAAGGTGCTTGAAGAACATGTGAGACCATCAGTTAGAAAATTAAAGCTGAAGCGGAACTGGACCATGCAACATGACAATGACCCAAAACATACTAGTAAATCAACCAAAGATTGGCTGAAAAAGAAGAAATGGAGAGTCCTGGAATGGCCAAGTCAAAGTCCAGATTTGAATCCCATTGAGATGCTGTGGGGTGACTTGAAAAGGGCTGTACGTGCAAGAAACCCCTCAAACATCTCACAGCTGAAAAAGTTCTGCATTGAGGAGTGGGGTAAAATTTCCTCAGACCGATGTCGAAGACTGGTAGATGGCTACAAGAACCGTCTCACTGCAGTTATTTCAGCCAAAGGAGGTAACACTCGCTATTAGGGGCAAGGGTGTCCTATCTTTTTCCTCAGTTAGAATAGGCATTTTTGTAGAATGACATTTACAGAAGATCTTGAAAAGACTTTTCTTCAGTTTTCTTTGTTTAGTTGGATTACTTTAATCTCTCTGTATTGTTGAAACGGAGATGAAATAACCTTTTATTAAAAATGTTACAAAAAACCACATGCTTTCAAAGGGTGTCCTAATTTTTTCACATGACTGTATATAGCACCCGATGACACGTGGTTTGGCTCAGTCTTAGTCAGTGAGAGCTGCAACAAAAGGGACAGATAGTGTAGGCACAGGAATTTAGGCAGGGTTTAGTCTTAAAAGGAGTTAGAGACCCAAAAGTCCTTTTAAGGACTATTGTTTTATCTGGCTGCAATATATGTTTTTAGCGCAACCTGAGCTAAATTGCGTGCTATTGTTTAGCCGCTGCTGACAGTGACACAACCTCTGCTACATCTATTGTGCTACATTTTGTATCCTAAATATCTGTGACATTCAGGGCAATTCTTTGGCTGCTGCTGACAGCGACATTACCTGCGCTACATCTCCTGTGTAACGTTTGCACATCCTAAATATCTGTGACATTCAGCATAATTTTTTTGCTGCTAGTGCCAGCAACATTATCTGTGCTACATCTCCTGTATAACGTTTGCGCATCCTTAATATCTGTGACATTCAGTGTAATTTTTTTGCTGCTGGTGACAGCAACATTACCTGCGCTACATCACCTGTATATCATTTGCGCATCCCAAATATCTGTGACATTCAGTTAATTTTTTTTTTGCCGCTGATGACAGGTAACATTTCCTGTAGAGATGGCCTTGCGGATCGCCTGGCAGTCGGTTTGTGGTGAACTTTGCTTGTGCGTGATTTTCCAAACATGCGAACATATAGCGATGTCTGCTGGCGCCATATTCTTTTGCATTGCACCGAACTTTGACCCATGACACATCCATCAGGTGGGACAGGACAGCAAATTGAGATGTTTCAGCACATGGACACCCCCCCCCCCAACCCTATTACAGAACCCGATCTATCAGCCATTTTACATTATGTGTTTTGCCAGTGTAGGGAGAGGTTGAATTTTAGAGCAGGGACAGACTGTTAGGAACTTAGGGACTCTAAATGCTAGCTAATAGGACCAAAAAAGTTATTTTAAGGACTGGTAGCGTTGTGCTATCGATAGGTGTGATACACAGAGAAGTGTGATATACTTATAATATACTTTCTAACATAAAAAGTATATTATAGTGTATTTGTATGCTTTCAGAAAATACTGATTGAGGGCTGCGATCTATCTGCTTCCATAAAATAGTTATTGAGGTTTTTCATATACCTGCATCCACAAAATTACTGCTTGAGGGTGATACACCTGCTTCAACTAACTGATCGAGGCCTGCCATATATCAGCTTCCACAAAATTGTGATTGTGGTTTTCCATATATCTGCGTCTACAAAATACAGATTGTGGGTTTTGATGAACCTGCTTCAAATAACAACTGATTGAGGCCTTCCATATATTAACTTCCACAAAATAGTGATTGAGGTTTTCCATATACCTGCTTCCACAAAATTACTGCTTGAGGGTGATATACCTGCTTCAACTAACAACTGATTGAGGCCTGCCATATATCAGCTTCCACAAATACTGCTCTGCTCTATGGAATTTGGCACAGGGTCGCTTTGAAAATGACAGGTAGAGGAAGAGGCAGGCCATTCCGTAGGGGTGGTAGGGGTCAGGCATGTGCACCAGGCCAGAGCCTAAGTGGAAAGTAGGAGAAGGTGCACGCGATTACGTAAAAGGATGCACTAGAGTTGGTTGAGTGGCTCACTCAGCTTTCCGCTTCTGCACCCTCCTCATCCTCTCTATCTGCACCATCCTCACTCTCTGCTGTGTGCACTCCCAAAGACACCACCACCACCACTATAGCCTCTCCACTCGAGTCAGAGGAATTATTTTCCCATTCATTCCCAGACTTTACCGATGAGCAGCCATTATTGCCATTGAATGAGGAAGAGGAGGTAGCAATGGCTGCCACCCAGCGGTCTGACGATAGTACCCAGATTAGCCCAAGAAGGGTGGTCCCCGCTTTTGCTGCCTACTTCGAGATCTCTAATGTCAGTGGTGGTGAAGGTGACGATAATGACGTGTTGATGAGCATCACGTGGGTTCCCACAAGAGAGGAAGAGGAGAGGAGTTCGGAGGGGAAGATGGAGCATCAGATAGGGAGGAGAAGGAGGAGAAGCAGTCAGAAATCGTAGTGCACAGGAGGCAAAAAGCAGACTGCAAATGTATCTGAAGCGAGCCATCCACCATGCACGGTTACAGCTGCTGACAATAGTGCTGCCATCTGCAGCGTGTGCTGTCAACGCATAAGTCGCGGTAAACCCAACACTTACCTTGAGACGACCGCCTTAAGAAGGCACCCTAGTGGGAGAAACGCTGTCAGAACCCACAAAGCCTTCTCCTCTCTCCTCCCATTTGTCCTCCACTCCACCTTCCACCGTGCCTTTGTCACGTTTATCTGGCACAAGGCAGACTTCCGTGGCCCAAATGTTCAAGCGTAAAAAAATGATGACGCCGGATAATCCTCTTGCCCAACGGCTGACCTCTGGCTTGTCGGAACTGATATCCCGCCAACTACTGCCATATAAATTGGTGGACTCGGAGGCCTTTAGAAAATTTGTGGCCATTGGCGCAATGGAAGGTACCAGGAAGGAAATATTTCTCCCAGAAGGGCATCCCTGAACTATATGGCCACGTTCAGCGGCAAATTAATATATCTCTAGCACACAGTGCCGGTGCCAAGATACATCTGACCACAGACACGTGTTCTAGAAAACACAGGCAGGGAAGGTACATAACTTTTACTACCCACTGAGTGGACCTTCTGATGGATGTCAAGCATGTAACCTGTTGCACCCGTGTGAATTTGGTGTTACCGACAGGGATTGCATGCAGGCCTGCCTCTACTCCTCCACCTCCATCCCCAGCTTGGCTGACTCCTCCTTTTCCACTGCTACTGCCTCTTTCACTGCATCCCCAAGCTCTCCAAAACCTATTTGACATGCCAGGTGAGACGTTGCCATGCTGTGCTGCGGCTGTTATCCCTGGAAGCCAAGAGCCACACCAGTCCTGCACTGCTTTCAGCTCTGCCGTCACAGGCCAATCAGTGGCTAACCCCACTCAATTTGACAGTTGGTAAAGTGGTGTGCAACAACAGTGCCAATCTGCAGAGTGCGCTGAAACAGGGCAAAATGACACGCGTGCCATGCATGGCACACGTCCTAAACTTAGTCATGCAGCGATTCATTGCCAAATACCCCGGGGTCCAGGACGTCTTGCGCCAGGCCAGGAAAATCTCTTGCCATTTTAGAAGATCATACACGGGCAAGTGGTGTCGCCGCTAAACTTCAGCAAGGGGAACCATGGCCATCAGACATCTGATTTGTGATTGCCTGAGGAGCTGGAACTCCACCTTGTATATGCTTGATAGGTGGCTCCATCAGAAATTCGCAGTTAACGGCTACTTGTACGAAATCTGCGGTGGGACAGGTTCTGGGGAGCTTGGTTTCTTTTCACCGGGCCAGTGGTTTCTCATGCGCGACGCATGTAGACTTCTGCGGCCATTTGATGAGATCACCAAACTGGTCAGGAGCAGCCAGGGCACCATCAGTGACATTATACCTTACATCTTCTCTCTGGAGCATGCATTGCGTCGTGTCATTGATCAAGCCGTCGAAAAGCAGGAGCTGGAAGATGAGGAAGTCGCAATGCTGAATGAATTCCCAGGGGGGCTACTCCATCTGAGACAAGTCAGCAGGAGTCTGAAGAGGAGTCAGAGGAGGATGGTGGCTGGGGGGAGAAGGAGGAGGAGGAGCAAGAAGAGCAGGCTTTAAACTTTTCGGGGATCACTGGTGTTGTCCGTGGCTGGGGTAAGGAGAACAAGGACGACATTCTCCTGGGCGATGAGCAGGAGCCCGGGCGCTTCACCACTTCTAATTTAGTGCAAATGGGTGCCTTCATGCTCCAGTGTTTGAAGAGGGACCCCAATATAAATAGCATAAAGGTCAAGGACCTATACTGGGTGTCATCGTACTTATACCACCGGTACAAACACAAAATGGAAGACATGTTACCAGCATCACAGAGGGCTGTCAGAATGCAGCATTTCCAGGCCTTGCTGCGGTAGATGCTGCATTCTGCTGTTGCGGTTGCTGGCAGAAGAATTTCCACTCACAGCAAAATAGGTGCGGGTACCAATCCTACCGCGCTTGCAAAAAGAGGATGGTTTGAAGGTGTGTTGGTCTCTTCGGATATGAGATCATTCTTGCAGCCAACCCATCGACAGCCGCCCTCTGGATCCAGCCTCAGGGAATGCCTAGACCGACAGGTGTCCGAATACATCGGGTTAACGGCCGATGTGGATGCTCTGAGAAGCGAGAAACCCCTGGTCTACTGGGTGTGCAGACTTGACCTGTGGCCAAAGCTGGCACAATTTGCCATGGAACTCTTGGCTTGCCCCTCAACGAGCGTTCTGTCCGAACGGACGTTCAGCGCAGCAGGGGGGATCGTGACCGATAAGCGCACTTGCCTAGCTCACGACTGTGTGGACTACCTAACATTTCTGTGGTAGAGGCATGGATCTCGGACGAATTCAACACCTGTGACGACCAAGTTTAATTGAATTTCCTCATGCTAGCCCACACATATACGCCACCACCCAGAACAAAGAATGGTCCTTGTCTTATGTATATACAGCGACATAAAAGGCCTTTTATGTCAGGTGAATGTCTAATTTTTGGAGCCTGTACTGGCCCACAGTTACATTTTTATCCTAGTAATGATCGAGCACCAAACTATCAGGGTGTTCGGATGTTCGGCCCGAACATATTGCTATATTCGTGTGCTCGGCCGAGCACCCGAGTATAATGAAACTGAATGGGAGACAACCAAGCACCCCCTGCTCTGAAGATAGAAGGGTGCCTGGTCCATTGGAAAACGTCAGAAAGTGACAGAAACACCACTGAAATGGAACCGGAAAAGCATGGGGATGATGTCTGGATGCATCTTGGACTCCCAGGTCACTTCTGGGAACCATGTTGTCCAAGTTGTACGCCACTTTTACAGACTGACAAAAATACGCACAAAACCCCCCAAAAAAACTATTTTACAGGAAAGATTGTTAGGAAACATTCTTTCCTGTATATTCAATTGTATATAAAGTGCAAGTGCTGTAAAAAATTACAAGCAAGAGGCACTCCGAAACAGCCTGTATATCACATAAAGGAGGGCCTCATTCACATTGTGGTACAATTGTTCATGTAGTGGGACTCCTACACTCATAAAGCCTATGCACTAAGTAAAAGGGCTGCCAAAAATTACAAGCAACCGGCACTCCAAAACACCCTTAGTTACACATAAACGAGGGCATCATACACTCCCTTGAAAAATTATGATTGATAGCCGGCTGGTGACCCTCAAAAACATTTGGAGCAAGGGCCTGCTGATCTGACAATCTAAAACATTAGAGGCGAGGGCCTGCTGCCGCATTGGCGACTCTAGATAATCTCTGGGTGATTGCATGTCCCCGTGACAGCGATGATCCATTTGGATGTCTGCCCTATCGACTTTTGATGATCTTTTCTGCCACCTACCATGGTAACGGGTAATTGTTCGATGCCGGAGAGGGAGCCTGAGAAACAGCTAACACATCCAAGTAAGGCAAGCCGGTGTCGAGCAAATCACACACTCATGACTCGTGGAGGTAGTGACGATAAATAACAATACAGGACTCTTAAGATGCCCTGTTATTGGAATGAGTAATAACAGGGAATGTCACTGCGATATTTTGGATGAGGAAACGTTATACAGGAGAGCTGCCGCTTTGTTGACTCTAGATAACTTCTGTCTGATCGCACGTCCCTGTGACATCCACGATCCATTTGGATATCTTCCCTATCAACTGTCAATGTTCTTTTATGTGCCTAACATGGTGACCACCGGTAACAGGGAATTATTGTTTGATTTTGGAGAGAGCCTGATAAACGGCTATGGCTACTACTTCAAAGCAAGGCAGCATGAGTTGCGGGCTTGCAGGTGAGCTGACCCTGTAAAAGATTTAAGTTGTGGGCCTGCTGGTGAGCTGTAATGTAAAACATTATATGCGAGGGCCTGCATGTGAGCTGACCCAGTTAAAGATTTGAGTTGTGGGCCTGCAGGTGAGCTGACCCAGTAAAAGATTTTAGGTGCAGGCCTGCTGGTGAGCTGAGGTGGAACCGACAAACCCAACTTGATTTTGATGGCTGCATTAATCTGGAGCTGACAGTCATGCAGCTCTACAGATTTGTTTCCACCTGCATCTTTCTCAACAATCTGTGGCCTTAGTCTTTTAATCAGACTCTGTCATTGTGCCACTATGTGGCCTCCTCATGCTGCCATCTCCACACCATGTCACCTTGCCACTCATTTTTATCACCATGCTGCTGCAGCTTAAAAGGGCTTAAAGTGATCACCATGCCCACAATTTAATTATGGTTTTGTAATCGATAAACCCAACTTGTTTTTGTGGGCTGCGCCATTGGCGTAGCTAGAAATGACTGGGTCCCACAGCTAATTTTTTAATTGGGTTCCATCCGACTAATCATTTTTTAGCGACCCCTTCATTTCATACTGCCCCCAGTCCTGTGGCCAGTAAAGATCGTTCTCTCAGACCAGGGCCGGCAGCTGTTTCATCCGTTTTATACACTGCCTATACTGTCACTGCATATAATTTAATTGTGTAATACTGTTGAGGGGGCCCTGACCAAATCCTTTAGTCCTCCTCCTCCTGGATGGGCCCCTTATGGGTCAGGGACCCAAAGCTGCAGCTTCCTCTGCTTCCCCTATAGCTACAGCCCTGGTCTGCATTAATTTGCAGGTGACCGTGATACAGCTCCACAGATTGTTTCCATCTGCATCTTTCTAAACAATCTGTGGCCTTAGTCTTTTATCGAGACTCAGTTATTGTGCCACTATGTAGCCTCCACATGCTGCCATTTCCACATCATGTCACCTTGAAACAAATTTTTATCACCATGCTGCTGCTGATGCAGCTTAAAAGGGCTTAAAGTCATCACAATGCCCACAATCTAATTAAGGTTTTATGTACAAAACCCCCAAAAAAAAGAAGATTTTATAGAAAAAATTGATTGAAAACATTCTTTCCTGTATATTTACTTGCATATAAAGTGCAACTGCTGCCAAAAATTACAAGGAAGAGGCACTCTGATATAACCCGTATATCACATAAAGGAGGGCCTCATTCACATTGAGTTGTGGGCCTGCAGGTGAGCTGACCCTGTAAAAGATTTGAGTTGTGAGCCTGCAGGTGAGCGGACCCGGTAAAAAAATTTGATGTGAGGGCCTGCTGGTGAGCGGACTCTCTAAAAAATTTGATGTGAGGGCCTGCTGGTGAGTGGACCTTCTAAAAAATTATATTCGAAGGCCATATATGCGAGGGCATTATATGTGACAAATAAGAAATGTGTGTTGATATGATGGAAGAGGAGGAGGTGAAAAGGAAGATTCAACCATATACCCTTGTTTGTGGTGGAAGGGGTGCATGGAATACAGTCTATTAACTACATTAAAAACAACAGATGTAAAGTGCCTTTATTTTCATCAGCATTCCTCTGGTGGAGTCGAGAAGTCATGGTCAATCCAGGCCTTGTTCATTTTTATATGAGTCAACCTGTCAGCATTTTCAGTTGACAGGCGGATATGCTTATCTGTTATAATGCCACCAGCAGCACTCATTCCACGCTCAGAGAAAAGGCTGGCGGCAGGGCAGGCCAGCAACTCCAAGGTGTAGAGCGCAAGTTCTTGCCACGTGTCCAGCTTGGACACTCAGTAGTTGTAAGGCACAGAGGAATCATTGAGGACACTGACATGGTCTGCTATGCACTCCTTCACCATCTTCCTAAATTTTTCTCTCCTTGTGGCAGTAGGCCGCACATCAGGGTGAGGGTGTTGGCGGGGTGTCATTAAACTGTCCCAGGGTTTGGAGAGTGTTGCCCTGCCTCTGTTGGAACTGCTGTGTGTTCCCCTTGTCTCCCCTCCTCGGTTGGACAAGGATGTACAGACTCTGCCGCCAGCGTTGTCAGATGGAAAATTTCGGAGCAATTTTCCAACAAGGATCTTCTGGTATTGCACCATTTTGCTCGTCCTCTCCACCTGAGGAATGAGAGATGAGAACTTCTCTTCGTAGCGGGGGTCGCTGGAAAGGCAGCCTAACATGAAGTCAGCCATGTGTGCCAGAGTACCAACAGGCAAAACATTGATGTTGACATCAGGATAACTCTCCATCTCCTCATCCTCCTCCTCCTTTTCTGCCCATCTACGCTGAACAGATGGAATAAAACTTCCATCGATACTACCCTCTGTAGCAGAGGCAACTGTCTCCAGCTCCTCCTGCTCTTCATGGTCCAATTCATGCCGAGAAGACGAACTGTGGGTGGTCTGGCTATCACCCTGTGTAATGTCCTCCCCATTTCCTCGTCTGCCACATTCATAGTGTCGTCCTTAATTGTGAGAGTTGAGCGGACACCTGAATGTTCGGGTTCGAGAAGTTCGGCCAAACTTCCCGGAAATGTTCGGGTTCGGGATCCGAACCCGACCTGAACTTCGTCCCGAACCCGAACCCCATTGAAGTCAATTGGGACCCAAACTTTTCGGCACTAAAAAGGCTGTAAAACAGCCCAGGAAAGGGCTAGAGGGCTGCAAAAGGCAGCAACATGTAGGTAAATCCCCTGCAAACAAATGTGGATAGGGAAATGAAAAAATAAAATAAAAATTAACCAATATCAATTGGAGAGAGGTCCCATAGCAGAGAATCTGGCTTCCCGTCACCCACCACTGGAACAGTCCATTCTCAGATATTTAGGCCCCGGCACCCAGGCAGAGGAGAGAGGTCCCGTAACAGAGAATTTGGCTTCATGTCAGCAGAGAATCAGTCTGCATGTCATAGCAGAGAATCAGGCTTCACGTCAGCCACCACTGCAACAGTCCATTGTCATATATTTAGGCCCAGCACCCAGGCAGAGGAGAGAGGTCCAGTAACAGAGAATCTGGCTTCATGTCAGCAGAGAATCAGTCTGCATGTCATAGCAGAGAATCAGGCTTCACGGCAGCCCCCACTGCAACAGTCCATTGTCAGATATTTAGGCCCAGCACCCAGGCAGAGGAGAGAGGTCCCGTAACAGAGAATCTGGCTTCATGTCAGCAGAGAATCAGTCTGCATGTCATAGCAGAGAATCAGGCTTCACGTCAGCAACCACTGCAACAGTCCATTGTCATATATTTAGGCCCAGCACCCAGGCAGAGGAGAGAGGTCCCGTAACAGAGAATCTGTCTTCATGTCAGCAGAGAATCAGTCTGCATGTCATAGCAAAGAATCAGGCTTCACGTCAGCCCCCACTGCAACAGTCCATTGTCATATATTTAGGACCAGCACCCAGGCAGAGGAGAGAGGTCCCGTAACAGAGAATCTGTCTTCATGTCAGCAGAGAATCAGTCTGCATGTCATAGCAGAGAATCAGGCTTCACGTCAGCCACCACTGCAACAGTCCATTGTCATATATTTAGGCCCAGCAACCAGGCAGAGGAGAGAGGTCCCGTAACAGAGAATCTGGCTTCATGTCAGCAGAGAATCAGTCTGCATGTCATAGCAGAGAATCAGGCTTCACGTCAGCCACCACTGCAACAGTCCATTGTCAGATATTTAGGCCCAGCACCCAGGCAGAGGAGAGAGGTCCCGTAACAGAGAATCTGGATTCATGTCAGCAGAGAATCAGTCTGCATGTCATAGCAGAGAATCAGGCTACACGTCAGCCACCACTGCAACAGTCCATTGTCATATATTTAGGCCCAGCACCCAGGCAGAGGAGAGAGGTCCCGTAACAGAGAATCTGTCTACATGTCAGCAGAGAATTAGTCTGCATGTCATAGCAGAGAATCAGGCTTCACGTCAGCCACCACTGCAACAGTCCATTGTCATATATTTAGGCCCAGCACCCAGGCAGAGGAGAGAGGTCCCGTAACAGAGAATCTGGCTTCATGTCAGCAGAGAATTAGTCTGCATGTCATAGCAGAGAATCAGGCTTCACGTCACCCAACATTGGAACAGTCCATTGGCATATATTTAAGCCCCGGCACCCAGACAGAGGAGAGGTTCATTCAACTTTGGGTAGCCTCGCAATATAATGGTAAAATGAAAATAAAAATAGGATTGAATGAGGAAGTGCCCTGGAGTACAATAATATATGGTTAAGGGGAGGTAGTTAATGTCTAATCTGCACAAGGGATGGACAGGTCCTGTGGGATCCATGCCTGGTTCATTTTTATGAACGTCAGCTTGTCCACATTGGCTGTAGACAGGCGGCTGTGTTTGTCTGTAATGACGCCCCCTGCCGTGCTGAATACACGTTCAGACAAAACGCTGGCCGCCGGGCAGGCCAGCACCTCCAAGGCATAAAAGGCTAGCTCTGGCTACGTGGACATTTTAGAGACCCAGAAGTTGAATGGGGCCGAACCATCAGTCAGTACGTGGAGGGGTGTGCACACGTACTGTTCCACCATGTTAGTGAAATGTTGCCTCCTGCTAACACGTTGCGTATCAGGTGGTGGTGCAGTTAGCTGTGGCGTGTTGACAAAACTTTTCCACATCTCTGCCATGCTAACCCTGCCCTCAGAGGAGCTGGCCGTGACACAGCTGCCTTGGCGACCTCTTGCTCCTCCTCTGCCTTGGCCTTGGGCTTCCACTTGTTCCCCTGTGACATTTGGGAATGCTCTCAGTAGCGCGTCTACCAACGTGTGCTTGTACTCGCGCATCTTCCTATCACGCTCCAGTGCAGGAAGTAAGGTGGGCACATTGTCTTTGTACCGTGGATCCAGCAGGGTGGCAACCCAGTAGTCCGCACACGTTAAAATGGTGGCAACTCTGCTGTCATTGCGCAGGCACTGCAGCATGTAGTCGCTCATGTGTGCCAGGCTGCCCAGGGGTAAGGACAAGCTGTCCTCTGTGGGAGGCGTATCGTCATCGTCCTGCCTTTCCCCCCAGCCACGCACCAGTGATGGACCCGAGCTGCGTTGGGTGCCACCCCGCTGTGACCATGCTTCATCCTCATCCTCCTCCACCTCCTCCTCATCCTCGTCCTCCTCGTCCTCCAGTAGTGGGCCCTGGCTGGCCACATTTGTACCTGGCCTCTGCTGTTGCAAAAGACCTCCCTCTGAGTCACTTCGAAGAGACTGGCCTGAAAGTGCTAAAAATGACCCCTCTTCCTCCTCCTCCTCCTCCTCCTCCTGGGCCACCTCCTCTTCCATCATCGCCCTAAGTGTTTTCTCAAGGAGACATAGAAGTGGTATTGTAACGCTGATAACGGCGTCATCGCCACTGGCCATGTTGGTGGAGTACTCGAAACAGCGCAACAGGGCACACAGGTCTCGCATGGAGGCCCAGTCATTGGTGGTGAAGTGGTGCTGTTCTGTAGTGCGACTGACCCGTGCGTGCTGCAGCTGAAACTCCACTATGGCCTGCTGCTGCTCGCACAGTCTGTCCAGCATGTGCAAGGTGGAGTTCCACCTGGTGGGCACGTCGCATATGAGGCAGTAAGCGGTAAGGCCGAAGTTACGCTGTAGCGCAGACAGGCGAGCAGCGGCAGGATGTGAACGCCGGAAGTGCGAACAGACGGCCCGCACTTTATGCAGCAGCTCTGACATGTCGGGGTAGTTGTGAATGAACTTCTGCACCACCAAATTCAGCACATGCGCCAGGCAAGGGATGTGAGTCAAACCGGCTAGTCCCAGAGCTGCAACGAGATTTCACCCATTATCTCACACCACCAGGCCGGGCTTGAGGCTCACCAGCAGCAACCAATCGTCGGTCTGTTGTTCTATACCACACCACAACTCCTGTGCGGTGTGGGGCCTGTCCCCCAAACATATGAGTTTTAGAATGGCCTGTTGACGTTTACCCCGGGCTGTGCTGAAGTTGGTGGTGAAGGTGTGTGGCTGACTGGATGAGCAGGTGGAAGAAGAGGAGGAGGAAGCTGAGTAGGAGGAGGTGGCAACAGGAGGCAAAGAATAATGCCCTGCGATCCTTGGCGGCGGAAGGACGTGCGCCAAACAGCTCTCCGCCTGGGGCCCAGCTGCCACTACATTTACCCAGTGAGCAGTTAGGGAGATATAGCGTCCCTGGCCGTGCTTACTGGTCCACATATCTGTGGTTAGGCGGACCTTGCTACAGATGGCGTTGCGCAGTGCACACTTGATTTTATCGGATACTTGGTTGTGCAGGGAAGGCACGGCTCTCTTGGAGAAGTAGTGGCGGCTGGGAACAACATACTGTGGGACAGCAAGCGACATGAGCTGTTTGAAGCTGTCTGTGTCCACCAGCCTAAATGACAGCATTTCATAGGCCAGTAGTTTAAAAATGCTGGCATTCAGGGCCAGGGATCGAGGGTGGCTAGGTGGGAATTTACGCTTTCTCTCAAATGTTTGTGAGATGGAGAGCTGAACGCTGCCGTGTGACATGGTTGAGATGCTTGGTGACGGAGGTGGTGATGTTGGTGGTACATCCCCTGTTTGCTGGGTGGCAGGTGCCAACGTTCCTCCAGAGGCGGAGGAAGAGGCCGAGGCGGCAGCAGCAGAAAAGGTAGCAGGGGGAGCCTGAGTGACTTCCTTGGTTTTTAGGTGTTTACTCCACTGCAGTTCATGCTTTGCATGCAGGTGCCTGGTCATGCAGGTTGTGCTCAGGTTCAGAACGTTAATGCCTCGCTTCAGGCTCTGATGGCACAGCGTGCAAACCACTCGGGTCTTGTCGTCAGCACATTGTTTAATGAAGTGCCATGCCAGGGAACTCCTTGAAGCTGCCTTTAGGGTGCTCGGTCCCAGTTGGCGGCGGTCAGTAGCAGGCGGAGTCTCTTGGCGGCGGGTGTTCTGCTTTTGCCCACTGCTCTCTCTTTTGATACG
The DNA here is from genome assembly GCF_014858855.1 of Bufo gargarizans. NCBI lineage: Eukaryota > Metazoa > Chordata > Amphibia > Anura > Bufonidae > Bufo > Bufo gargarizans. Next base: position 191,284,665 of record NC_058080.1, read on the forward strand.
CTGTTGGCTCGGTCTCACCACTGCCTTTTCCTCCGAACTGTGAAAGTCAGTGGCACGACCTTCATTCCATGTGGGGTCTTGGACCTCATCGTCCCCTGCATCGTCTTCCACCCAGTCTTCCTCCCTGACCTCCTGTTCAGTCTGCACACTGCAGAAAGACGCAGCAGTTGGCACCTGTGTTTCGTCATCATCAGAGACGTGCTGAGGTGGTATTCCCATGTCCTCATCATCAGGAAACATAAGTGGTTGTGCGTCAGTGCATTCTATGTCTTCCACCGCTGGGGAAGGGCTAGGTGGATGCCCTTGGGAAACCCTGCCAGCGGAGTCTTCAAACAGCATAAGAGACTGCTGCATAACTTGAGGCTCAGACAGTTTCCCTGGTATGCATAAGTGTGATGTGACAGACTGATGGGCTTGGTTTTCAGGCGCCATCTGTGCGCTTTCTGCAGAAGACTGGGTGGGAGATAATGTGAACGTGCTGGATCCACTGTCGGCCACCCAATTGACTAATGCCTGTACCTGCTCAGGCCTTACCATCCTTAGAACGGCATTGGGCCCCACCATATATCGCTGTAAATTCTGGCGGCTACTGGGACCTGAGGTAGTTGGTACACTAGGACGTGTGGATGTGGCAGAACGGCCACGTCCTCTCCCAGCACCAGAGGGTCCACTAACACCACCACGACCATGTCCACGTCCCTTACTAGATGTTTTCCTCATTGTTATCGTTCACCACCACAACAAAAATATTATTTGGCCCAATGTATTGAATTCAAATTCAGGCCTTTTTTTACAGACACCTAACACTATCTGGCTATCTATTTAGGTACCGTATTACACTAATACAGGCACAGCAGTAACCACAGATTTAGCTGAATATAAATTTGAGGCCTATTATTTAGGCGCTGGGTGACAGGTATAGGTTAACTGACAGAATTCGACTTGGAAATGCACAGTAGCGTGTGTGTGAAGTTATTCTGAATGACCCTATGTGCACCTTGAATCTTATATACCCTTTTAGGGATAGAGTTAAAATAGCTCTGATACAGCAGAAACCACTAAATTAGGAAATTTCTAAATTGGGAATTGTATTTCAACCCAGAACAAAAACTGTGCTTTCACGGACACTAAATAACTTGACCAGTCACACCAGTAACGACAGATTTAGCTGACTATAAATTTGAGGCCTATTTTTTAGGCGCTGGGTGACAGGTATAGGTTTACTGACAGAATTAGACTTGGAAATGCACAGTAGCGTGTGTGTGAAGTTATTCAGAATGACCCTATGTGCACCTTGAATCTTATATACCCTTTAGGGATAGATTTAAAATAGCTCTGATACAGCAGAAACCACTAAATTAGGAAATTACTAAATTGGGAATTGTATTTCAAGCCAGAACAAAAACTGTGCTTTGACGGACACTAAATAAATTGACCAACCACAACAGTACAGCAGTAGAGTTGAGCGAACACCTGGATGTTCGGGTTCGAGAAGTTCGGCCGAACTTCCCAAAAAAATGTTCGGGTTCGGGATCCGAACCCGATCCGAACTTCGTCCCGAACCCCATTGAAGTCAATGGGGACCCGAACTTTTCGGCACTAAAACGGCTGTAAAACAGCCCAGGAAAGGGCTAGAGGGCTGCAAAAGGCAGCAACATGTAGGTAAATCCCCTGCAAACAAATGTGGATAGGGAAATGAATAAAAATAAAAATTAAATAAATAAAAATTAACCAAAATCAATTGGAGAGAGGTCCCATAGCAGACATTCTGGCTTCCCGTCACCCACCACTGGAACAGTCCATTCTCAGATATTTAGGCCCCGGCACCCAGGCAGAGGAGAGAGGTCCCGTAACAGACAATCTGGCTTCATGTCAGCATAGAATCAGTCTTCATGTCATAGCAGAGAATCAGGCTTCACGTCACCCACCACTTTAAGAGTCCATTTTCATAAATTTAGGCCCAGCACCCAGGCAGAGGAGAGAGGTCCCGTAACAGACAATCTGGCTTCATGTCAGCAGAGAATCAGTCTTCATGTCATAGCAGAGAATCAGGCTTCACGTCACCCACCACTGCAACAGTCCATTTTCATAAATTTAGGCCCAGCACCCAGGCAGAGGAGAGAGGTCCCGTAACAGACAATCTGGCTTCATGTCAGCAGAGAATTAGTCTATATGTCATAGCAGAGAATCAGGCTTCACGTCAGCCACCAATGCAACAGTCCATTGTCAGATATTTAGGCCCAGCACCCAGGCAGAGGAGAGAGGTCCCGTAACAGAGGATCTGGCTTCATGTCAGCAGAGAATCAGTCTTCATATCATAGGAGAGAATCAGGCTTCACGTCACCCACCACTGTAAGAGTCCATTTTCATAAATTTAGGCCCAGCACCCAGGCAGAGGAGAGAGGTCCCGTAACAGACAATCTGGCTTCATGTCAGCAGAGAATTAGTCTGCATGTCATAGCAGAGAATGAGGCTTCACGTCAGCCACCACTGCAACAGTCCATTGGCATATATTTAGGCCCAGCACCCAGGCAGAGGAGAGAGGTCCCGTAACAGAGGATCTGGCTTCATGTCAGCAGAGAATCAGTCTGCATGTCATAGCAGAAAATCAGGCTTCACGTCAGCCACCACTGCAACAGTCCATTGTCAGATATTTAGGCCCAGGACCCAGGCAGAGGAGAGAGGTCCCGTAACAGAGGATCTGGCTTCATGTCAGCAGAGAATTAGTCTGCATGTCATAGCAGAGAATCAGGCTTCACATCACCCAACATTGGAACAGTCCATTGGCATATATTTAGGCCCTGGCACCCAGACAGAGGAGAGGTTCATTCAACTTTGGGTAGCCTCGCAATATAATTGTAAAATAAAAATAAAAATAGGATTGAATGAGGAAGTGCCCTGGAGTCCAATAATATATGGTTAAGGGGAGGTAGTTACTGTCTAATCTGGACAAGGGACGGACAGGCCCTGTGGGATCCATGCCTGGTACATTTTTATGAACGTCAGCTTGTCCACATTGGCTGTAGACAGGCGGCTGCGTTTGTCTGTAATGACGCCCCCTGCCGTGCTGAATACACGTTCAGACAAAACGCTGGACGCCGGGCAGGCCAGCACCTCCAAGGCATAAAAGGCTAGCTCTGGCCATGTGGAAAATTTAGAGACCCAGAAGTTGAATGGGGCCGAACCATCAGTCAGTACGTGGAGGGGTGTGCACATGTACTGTTCCACCATGTTAGTGAAATGTTGCCTCCTGCTAACACGTTGCGTATCAGGTGGTGGTGCAGTTAGCTGTGGCGTGTTGACAAAACTTTTCCACATCTCTGCCATGCTAACCCTGCCCTCAGAGGAGCTGGCCGTGACACAGCTGCCTTGGCGACCTCTTGCTCCTCCTCTGCCTTGGCCTTGGGCTTCCACTTGTTCCCCTGTGACATTTGGGAATGCTCTCAGTAGCGTGTCTACCAACGTGCGCTTGTACTCGCGCATCTTCCTATCACGCTCCAGTGCAGGAAGTAAGGTGGGCACATTGTCTTTGTAGCGTGGATCCAGCAGGGTGGCAACCCAGTAGTCCGCACAGGTTAAAATGTGGGCAACTCTGCTGTCGTTGCGCAAGCACTGCAGCATGTAGTCGCTCATGTGTGCCAGGCTGCCCAGGGGTAAGGACAAGCTGTCCTCTGTGGGAGGCGTATCGTCATCATCCTGCCTTTCCCCCCAGCCACGCACCAGTGATGGACCCGAGCTGCGTTGGGTGCCACCCCGCTGTGACCATGCTTCATCCTCATCCTCCTCCACCTCCTCCTCATCCTCGTCCTCCTCGTCCTCCAGTAGTGGGCCCTGGCTGGCCACATTTTTACCTGGCCTCTGCTGTTGCCTCCTCCTCCTGGGCCACCTCCTCTTCCATCATCGCCCTAAGTGTTTTCTCAAGGAGACATAGAAGTGGTATTGTAACGCTGATAACGGCGTCATCGCCACTGGCCATGTTGGTGGAGTACTCGAAACAGCGCAACAGGGCACACAGGTCTCGCATGGAGGCCCAGTCATTGGTGGTGAAGTGGTGCTGTTCTGTAGTGCGACTGACCCGTGCGTGCTGCAGCTGAAACTCCACTATGGCCTGCTGCTGCTCGCACAGTCTGTCCAGCATGTGCAAGGTGGAGTTCCACCTGGTGGGCACGTCGCATATGAGGCGGTGAGCGGGAAGGCCGAAGTTACGCTGTAGCGCAGACAGGCGAGTAGCAGCAGGATGTGAACGCCGGAAGCGCGAACAGACGGCCCGCACTTTATGCAGCAGCTCTGACATGTCGGGGTAGTTGTGAATGATTTTCTGCACCACCAAATTCAGCACATGCGCCAAGCAAGGGATGTGCGTCAAATTGGCTAGTCCCAGAGCTGCAACGAGATTTCGCCCATTATCACACACCACCAGGCCGGGCTTGAGGCTTACCGGCAGCAACCACTCGTCGGTCTGTTGTTATATACCCCACCACAACTCCTGTGCGGTGTGGGGCCTGTCCCCCAAACATATGAGTTTCAGAATGGCCTGCTGACGTTTACCCCGGGCTGTGCTGAAGTTGGTGGTGAAGGTGTGTGGCTGACTGGATGAGCAGGTGGAAGAAGAGGAGGAGGAAGCCGAGAAGGAGGAGGTGGCAACAGGAGGCAAAGAATGTTGCCCTGCGATCCTTGGCGGCGGAAGGACTGCTCAGGCCTTACCATCCTTAGAATGGCATTGGGCCCCACCATATATCGCTGTAAATTCTGGCGGCTACTGGGACCTGAGGTAGTTGGTACACTAGGACGTGTGGATGTGGCAGAATGGCCACGTCCTCTCCCAGCACCAGAGGGTCCACTAACACCACCACGACCATGTCCACGTCCACGTCCCTTACTAGATGTTTTCCTCATTGTTATGGTTCACCACAACAACAAAAATATTATTTGGCCCAATGTATTGTATTCAAATTCAGCTGAATATAAATTTGAGGCCTAGTATTTAGGCGCTGGGTGACCGTTATGGATTTACTGACAGAATTAGACTTGGAAATGCACAGTAGCGTGTGTGTGAAGTTATTCTGAATGACCCTATGTGCACCTTGAATATTATATACCCTTTTAGGGATAGATTTCAAATAGCTCTGATATAGCAGAAACCACTAAATTATGAAATTGCTAAATTTGGAATTGTATTTCAACCCAGAACAAAAAATGTGCTTTGACGGACACTAAATAACTTGCCCAGCCACAACAGGACAGCGGTAACGACAGATTTAGCGGGATATAAATTTGAGGCCTAGTATTTAGGCGCTGGGTGACCGGTATGGATTTACTGACAGAATTAGACTTGGAAATGCACAGTAGCGTGTGTGTGAAGTTATTCTGAATGACCCTATGTGCACCTTGAATATTATATACCCTTTTAGGGATAGATTTCAAATAGCTCTGATATAGCAGAAACCACTAAATTATGAAATTGCTAAATTGGGAATTGTATTTCAACCCAGAACAAAAAATGTGCTTTGACGGACACTAAATAACTTGCCCATCCACAACAGGACAGCGGTAACGACAGATTTAGCGGGATATAAATTTGAGGCCTAGTATTTAGGCGCTGGGTGACCGGTATGGATTTACTGACAGAATTAGACTTGGAAATGCACAGTAGCGTGTGTGTGAAGTTATTCTGAATGACCCTATGTGCACCTTGAATGTTATATACCCTTTTAGGGATAGATTTCAAATAGCTCTGATATAGCAGAAACCACAAAATTATGAAATTGCTAAATTGGGAATTGTATTTCAACCCTGAACAAAAAATGTGCTTTAACAGACACTAAATAACTTGCCCAGCCACAACAGTACAGCGGTAACGACAGATTTAGCGGGATATAAATTTGAGGCCTAGTATTTAGGCGCTGGGTGACCGGTATGGATTTACTAACAGAATTAGACTTGGAAATGCACAGTAGCGTGTGTGTGAAGTTATTCTGAATGACCCTATGTGCACCTTGAATATTATATACCCTTTTAGGGATAGATTTCAAATAGCTCTGATATAGCAGAAACCACTAAATTATGAAATTGCTAAATTGGGAATTGTATTTCAACTCAGAACAAAAAATGTGCTTTGACAGACACTAAATTACTTGCCCATCCACAACAGGACAGCGGTAACGACAGATTTAGCGGGATATAAATTTGAGGCCTAGTATTTAGGCGCTGGGTGACCGGTATGGATTTAGTGACAGAATTAGACTGGGATATGGCCAAAAAATAACCACACTATTGCTGTTTTTTTTTTATTTTTTATAATTGTATATTTATTAAAGAGTGAAGAAATGACAAAGCATATTCACAACAGATCTATGCACATTAGTACAAGACATGAGGCACAACATACGAAGCACCAAATTCACAGTAACCTAGGCAGTAATAACATTCAGTAATATTCCACAACATAAAGAGGAATGTCAATCATTAATATAACAATAAAGCGCACAGATGAAAAAAAATACTGCGTCTATCTTTAATTAGTCCATTATAGGACCACTGAATAACAACAGGACAAGGGTAACGAAAAGAACAAAGACACAAAAGGGGGGGAGGGGGAAGATACCCTAATCTCAGCAGCTCTCTAAGGATGTCTCGTAGCCCAGTAAACGTCCCAGGGATCCCATATGGCATTGAAGAGAGCAATTTTGTCCTGAAACATAGCCGTAGAGTATTCCAGGGTTCGGACTTCCGTCACCCTAGCGTACAAATCAGAAACCCTGGGCGGTTCGGGGCTTTTCCAACATCGTGAGATTAGACAATGGGCTGCTGTAAGTATCATTAGTAGCAACTTAAGTGTGTGTTTTTTAATTTGACGAGGTACCACATTGAGCAGGAAGGACATAGGGTCAGGCTGGATCTCCACCGCAAAAATATCACTTAGAAGGGTGCCCACTCCAGTCCAGTAGGGGCGTATCTTGGGACAGTCCCAATAGATATGAGGCAGTGTACCCCTATGTAACCCACACCTCCAGCATACACTCGGAACTACCGGATTCATTCTATGAAGGAGGTCAGGAGTGTGGTACCAATGCATCAAAATTTTATACTGGTTTTCCTGGTGTAGTACCGCCATTGAGGATTTCGCTGCCCTCCTCCATACAAGGCGCCACAGTGTGTCCGGCAGAGTCATCCCCAGGTATTCCTCCCACCGAACCATGTAGGAGTGCCGTTGGACCCGATCAGGAAAGGGGCACAGTAACATGGAATAGATTCCAGAAATCAAACCCTTCGCGTGTACCCCTTCCCTACAAAGACGTTCAAAGGCAGTCGGGAGGGAGACGGTAACCCCCGAGAAAATGGATCGGGCAAAATGACTGATTTGGATATAAAAGTAATTGGAGGAGGGGGGGAGATCATATTTAGTCTGGAGGGTCGAAAACGACAAAAGCTCCCTAGTGAAGGGATCTACAATATCTGCAAACCTAAACACCCCTCGTTGGAACCATGGTCTCGTCGTGGATGTGGTAAGACTAGCGGGGAGGTTAGGGTGATATAGAAAGGAGGTCATGGCGGAGTGGGTAGACACTAGAGGGAACCGACCACTACACAGGTGCCATATGGATCTAGTGCAGGCCATGGGTCCTAAAAGATCCCTATTTGGCAGGGTGCCATGAGAATCTGACCATAGCATAGAGTTGGGATGAATCGGGGCTAGCCAGAGTCTTTCTATCTGGGCCCAGACAGAGTACGGGTGTAGAGAAGCCCAGGCCGTGACATATCGTAGCTGGGCTGCCCAATAATATTTGGACAAATCAGGCACCCCTAACCCACCCTGTTGCTTACTTGATAGGAGGACTGACCTTGGGATTCTATGACGCTTCCCCGCCCATATGAATCTAAGGAGCTGAGATTGGGTGGATCTCAGGTCCTTAAGGGGAACTGCAATCGGAAGAGTTTCAAAGAGGTATAGTAGCTTGGGCAAAATCGTCATTTTAGTTGCGGCAATGCGTCCCAAGAGAGATAGCGGGAGAGAGTGCCACTTATCCAATAGACCCCTAATTTCTGCGTACATGCGTGGGAAGTTGGCTTTATAAAGATCCCCATATCGTGGTGTAAGATCAACACCCAGGTATCGCAAGGAATCCCTCTTCCATTGGAATGGGAAGTTCACCTTAAGAGAATTCAGGACCACCTGAGGAACATTGAGGGGGAGAGCCTCAGTTTTATGGGTGTTGACCCTATACCCCGAGAGCCGACCGAATTCCTGTAGAATGGAGTGGAGATTTGGTAAGGAAACATGAAGTTTGGTGAGTGTAAGGAGGATGTCGTCTGCATAAAGGGACAATTTGAATTCCTTGTCTCTAACCTGAACCCCTCTAACATCCGGGCAGGATCTGATTTTGGCCGCCAGGGGCTCAATACACATAGCAAATAATAGAGGGGACAAGGGGCACCCTTGTCTCGTCCCGTTGGCAATGCGTATAGGGCGAGAGTGGGCATGAGAAAGTTTGATTGTCGCTGTGGGGGAGGAGTATAAGCTACGTATGGCGTGAATGAAGGGGCCAGAGAGACCGTATGCTTGCAGCGTAGCAAAGAGGAATGGCCAGCTCAAACGGTCAAACGCTTTTTCAGCATCTAAACTAAGAAGGAGCGCCTCCTCCCCCGAGCGAGATACAACATCTATCAGGTCAATGCTTCTGCGGGTGTTATCAGCTCCCTGGCGGCCTGGGACAAATCCTACCTGGTCTTTATGGATCAGGGCGGGGAGGAAAACATTTAGTCGGGAAGCCAAGACTTTGGTATAGATCTTAAGGTCTGAGTTAAGCAGGGCAATAGGCCTGTAATTTTGGCATTCGTGGGGATCTTTCCCAGGTTTCGGGATCATCGTGAGATAAGAGTGGGACATCTGCGCAGGAACCGCATTGCCAGCTAGGAAATGGTTAAAAAGGGTCACTAAGTGAGGGGTTAGTTTGGTCTTGAAAGTCTTATAATATTTTTATGAAAAGCCGTCAGGTCCTGGGGATTTACCTTCAGGCAATTGGTCTACTATATCCCCTATCTCTTCAGGAGTGACCGGACCATTAAGGGTGGAGAGATCGGAGGCTGTCAGGGTAGGAAGGTGACAGGAGGCTAGGTACGACTGGAGTGTACTGTCTCTGATTCCCTCATCTGAGGGGAGGTCGGAGGGTAAATTGTACAGGGCGGTGTAGTAGGACGAGAACCTCTCCGCTATCACCCTAGGGTCATAGTGAATCGTTCCGTCCGCACCCTTAATAGCACTCGGGCTCACTTGAGGAGTGCGGTTCCTGAGTTGTCTGGCCAGCAGCGTGTGTGGTTTGTTCCCCCAGGCATAGTAGCGCTGCCGTGTGTAAAGCAATAGCTTGTTGACACGACCTAGAGCTTGACTCTTCAGTTGGGCTCTAGTGTCTACAATTCGTCTGAGCGTGGAGCGCAAGGGAGAAGCAGCCATCTTGCCCTCTAGAACTCGCAGGCGGGAGGTAAGAGTCCTGACCAATGCAACCGAATCCCTCTTTAGTCTAGAGCTTATCCCAATACAATGACCCCTCATGACCGCTTTATGGGCCTCCCACAGAGGACGAACATCACTCACTGACCCCTCATTCAAAGCAAAGTAAGACTTCAAATGCTCGCGAAGTTCCTCCCTAGTAATGGGCTGCTTCAAAAGGGAGTCATTAAGCCTCCAGTGACATTGGCGGACATGACCCGATCCACTACTAATGTCAATCATTACTGGAGCGTGATCGGACCAGGTGATTTGGCCCATATCTGCCCCTTCCAGTAACCGGAGGGTCGAGATTGTACCAAAAAAATAGTCGATACGGGTGTGGGATCCATGTGGGGCAGAGTAGAAGGAGAAGGATCTGTCAGTTGGGTTGGAGACACGCCAGAGGTCATACAGGGAATACTTCCGCACTAATTTACGAAAGTCCCTAGCCAAACGCTGTTGTGTAGCGGGCACCGACCTACCCGGTAAAGCTAGGCGATCCGTTGAGTCAGAGAAAACGGCATTAAAGTCCCCGCCCAGAAGTACCAAAGATTCCGGAAAGTCCGCCCCTTCAACAAAAACCTTGCGGAGAATTCCGCCAAGAAAGCGGATCTGCAAAATATTTGGAGCATAAATGTTACACAAAGTGATGGGTTTATCTGCTAAGTGACCGCGGAGAATAATATAACGCCCTTGGGGGTCAAGCGTTGAGGATTCAACTCTAAGGGGACACTGCGCGGATACCAAGATGGCGACCCCCGCCTTCCTACGGCAATGAGTAGCCGAGTAAGTAGTAGGGTACAAGTGAGAGGCAAAACGGAAGGAGGAGCCGCCATCAAAGTGTGTCTCCTGTAGGAACACAACATCCGCTTTAAGGGATTTCAGTTCCAGAAGCAAGAGCTTCCTCTTGGCATTGGAATTGAGCCCCTTGACATTGAGAGTCACGCACTTCACCATGAGGATATGTGATGGTAGATATTATATGCAAGATACAGCTCACCAGACTATTCTGCGTGCGTCAGTGGTGTCACACTAGTGGAGCAACAGGTCAGGGTTAAATTGAGGTGTACGATCCCCACAGGCAAGGGAGTTCAGGCACCTATAACAGGAGAAAAATGGGAGAGACAAGAAGGAGGGGGAGGGAGACAGGACAAGACAACACAAAATCAGACAAATAAGTAACAGTAAATAACTATTCCCAGGGAGGGAGTCCCTGCCAGGGGAAAACAACAAACCCCTCAGGGGGTAAGAGTGTCAGAGACCAGCAGGTCAAGGCCGGTCAGAGAGCAAATCTCAGAAAACTGGTATAAAAAACTAAGAACAATAAAGGGCCCTACGGAGAGCCCGCACCGTAGTGGAGCAGGAAAAAGTAGTCAGCAACTGGCCAAACAATACAGATAGGCGACCCAAATACTGATTCATCAGAGTCCTATGTCCCTGTGAACCTAGAGGGGGTAAAAGCATGGCTCAGGACAGCCATTTCCTCCTGGCCAGGAGCGGTCAGGCAGGCGGCCGGTGTCCTGACAACAGAGGAGACCGCGGGGAGGAGGACGCACTGGAACTCTGCTGTCTTTTCCCGGCGACAGGTGACCAAGCGCGCGGTGGCGGAGGCGCTGGGGACTCAAACTCCCAATCAGAGATGTCAGGTATAGGGATTCCCAGCGACTTGCAAAAAGGGTGAAGATCCGTGAAGGAACGGAGAGTCTCTGTTCTTCCCTGATTCCGGACCACCAGGGCAAAAGGGAATCCCCAGCGATAGACGATCTGACGGTTCCTGAGTGATGCAAGAAGAGGTTGGAGATGCCGCCTTTTCTGGAGCGTCAACCAGGATAAGTCAGGAAACAGCTGCACAGGAGCCCCATAAAAGTCAAGGTTGCGCATGGATCATGCTTTAGCCATGATGGCTTCTTTAAGGGCAAAATCGTGGACACAGCAAATTACGTCCCTGGGATGAGCAGCTGAGCCCTTGGGCTTGAGTGCCCTGTGCGCCCTGTCCAGCTTGATCTTATGCGAGGGCGGGCGTTCCAGGACCATATTAAACATGGCTTCCAGTGTGGCAAAGAGGTCTTTCTCTCCGGATGTTTCCGGCAGGCCTCGTATCCTGATGTTATTGCGACGGTCCCGGTTATCCAAGTCCTCCAAGTGTCGTCCCATGCCCCGAAGTACAGCTGTTTGAGCAGAAATAGATTCATGAAGAGCAGAAACATACTGCCTGGTGTCATCATGGGCTTTTTCCAGAGAGTCCACACGATCCACCACTAATTTGATATCAGTGCGGACCGCTGCAATTTCGGCCCTGCAGGCTTCTGTAACTTCAGAGATAAGGGCACGAAAATCCTCCTTTGTAGGCAAACGGCTAAAGTAGCTCGCCCAAGGTTGCGGGGACTCAGGTGAGGCCGGGGGGCCCGAAACAGTGAGTGGTGGAGGGCCTGGTGATCTGGCCCACATGTCAGAGGGCAGAGAGGAGCTGCTATCTCCCAGATCCAGCACAGGGGGGGACGGAGGAGGCTTGTCAGGCCGGGTTTTTTGCAGGGGAGCCCTAATATGGCTAGGAGTGTGGGCCACAGGGGTAGGATCCCAAACCCTGAGGGGAGACCCGGTACCTGTGTGCTCTGTTCCAGTACACGGATCGGATCCAGGTGCCGCCATGACAGTGTCCTCACCGATATCGGCAGGCTGCAGAGACTCCAGAGAAGCAGGGGGGAGCTGCAGAGCCGGTGATCCAGACGAAGAGGCCCCAGGTAAGGCTTCAGATCCCAGTGAAAAACTAGCAGAGGGCCGCTGCTGTACCGCTTTGCCCTCACTGTCTGAGGCGCGGGAGACAGGAGGAGGGAGGGAGGAATGGCGGGAGGCCCTCTGTGTCCTGGCGTGGCGCGGCGGGAGTGCCGATCCGGGCGCCCGCTCCCAGCACTGACGGATGGTCCTGGCAGGTGAGGGGGACCGAGGAGGTAGAGGAGTTCTCCTGGGTCCGGTTTTTTTCCCCATATGGGCCGGTGTTGGGGCGCTGCAGGCCGATTATTAGCGGTGCGGGCAGGAGCCGGTCTCTCAAGCAGCCATCTCCTGTGGTGTCCAGACACGCCCCCCCCCCACTATTGCTGGTTAAATGCACTTGGTGTGACAGCTTGACCAACCACACTACTGAGGGTTAAATGCACTTGGTGACGGGCGCAGCTTGCCCCTGATGTAGTATATGGCCAAAAAATGAACAGACTATTGCTGGTTAAATGCACTTGGTGTGACAGCTTCACCCTGATGTAGGCTTTAGCCAAAAAACAACCACACCATTGAGGGTTAAATGCACTTGGTGACAGGCGCAGCTTGCCCCTGATGTAGTATATGGCCAAAAAATGAACAGACTATTGCTGGTTAAATGCACTTGGTGTGACAGCTTGACCAACCACACTACTGAGGGTTAAATGCACTTGGTGACGGGCGCAGCTTGCCCCTGATGTAGTATATGGCCAAAAAATGAACAGACTATAGCTGGTTAAATGCACTTGGTGTGACAGCTTGACCAACCACACTACTGAGGGTTAAATGCACTTGGTGACGGGCGCAGCTTGCCCCTGATGTAGTATATGGCCAAAAAATGAACAGACTATTGCTGGTTAAATGCACTTGGTGTGACAGCTTGACCAACCACACTACTGAGGGTTAAATGCACTTGGTGACGGGCGCAGCTTGCCCCTGATTTAGTATATGGCCAAAAAATTAACAGACTATTGCTAGTTAAATGCACTTGGTGTGACAGCTTCACCCTGATGTAGGCTTTAGCCAAAAAACAACCACACCATTGAGGGTTAAATGCACTTGGTGACAGGCGCAGCTTGCCCCTGATGTAGTATATGGCCAAAAAATAAACAGACTATTGCTGGTTAAATGCACTTGGTGTGACAGCTTCACCCTGATGTAGGCTTTAGCCAAAAAACAACCACACCATTGAGGGTTAAATGCACTTGGTCGCAGCTTGGATGCACTTGGTCGCAGCACCGCACAAGACACAAAATGGCCGCCGATCACCCCAGAAAAAAGTGACTGACAAACGGTCTGGGCAGCCTAAAAACAGTGAGCAATTGAATTTCAGCAGCTCAATGATGCACAGCTGCAGATCGATCGATTAATCAAGTCCTTTGGAGGAGTTAATCTGCCTAATCTCGCCCTACTGTCGCAGCCGCAACCTCTCCCTACGCTAATCAGAGCAGAGTGACGGGCGGCGCTATGTGACTCCAGCTTAAATAGAGGCTGGGTCACATGGTGCTCTGGCCAATCACAGCCATGCCAATAGTAGGCATGGCTGTGACGGCCTCTTGGGGCAAGTAGTATGACGCTTGTTGATTAGCCTTTCAAAAAGCGGCAAGAAAACGTCACAAAAGCACCAAGAAAGCGACGAACACCGAACCCGAACTTTTACGAAAATGTCCGGGTTCGGGTCCGTGTCACGGACACCCCAAAATTCGGTACGAACCCGAACTATACAGTTCGAGTTCGCTCATCCCTATACAGCAGTAACGACAGATTTAGCTGGATATAAATTTGAGGCCTAGTATTTAGGTGCTGGGTGACAGGTATATGTTTACTGACAGAATTAGACTGGGATATGGCCAAAAAATAACCACACTATTGATGGTTAAATGCACTTGGTGTGACAGCTTGACTAACCAGGTGGTGTGACAGGTGTGCCCCCTCATTTGTGTATCTCAGCTTGACCAACCACACTACTGAGGGTTAAATGCACTTGGTGACAGGCGCAGCTTGCCCCTGATGTAGTATATGGCCAAAAAATAAACAGACTATTGCTGGTTAAATGCACTTGTTGTGACAGCTTCACCCTGATGTAGGATTTAGCCAAAAAACAACCACACCATTGAGGGTTAAATGCACTTGGTGACAGCTTGCCCCTGATGTAGTATATGGCCAAAAAATAAACAGACTATTGCTGGTTAAATGCACTTGGTGTGACAGCTTCACCCTGATGTAGGATTTAGCCAAAAAACAACCACACCATTGAGGGTTAAATGCACTTGGTGACAGCTTGCCCCTGATGTAGTATATGGCCAAAAAATAACCAGACTATTGCTGGTTAAATGCACTTGGTGTGACAGCTTCACCCTGATGTAGGATTTAGCCAAAAAACAACCACACCATTGAGGGTTAAATGCACTTGGTGGCAGCTTGTGCTGGCACACCACAAGACACAAAATGGCCGCCGATCACCCCAGAAAAAAGTGACTGAAAAACGCTCTGGGCAGCCTAAAAACAGTGAGCAATTCAATAGCAGTAGTTCAATCATCCACAGCTGCAGATCGATCTCTGAATGAAGTCCTTTGGAGGAGTTAATCACTGCCTAATCTCGCCCTAACGTCGCGGCTGCAACCTCTCCCTATGCTGATCAGAGCAGAGTGATGTGCCGCGCTACGTGACTCCAACTTAAATAGAGGCTGGGTCACATGGTGCTCTGGCCAATCACAGCCATGCCAATAGTAGGCATGGCTGTGACGGCCTCTTGGGGCAAGTAGTATGACGCTTGTTGATTGGCTGCTTTGCAGCCTTTCAAAAAGCGCCAAAAAAGCAACGAACACCGAACCCGGACTTTTACGAAAATGTCCGGGTTCGGGTCCGTGTCACGGACACCCCAAAATTCGGTACGAACCCGAACTATACAGTTCGGGTTCGGTCATCCCTAATTGTGAGAAGCGATCGTTTGAGTAGACACAGCAGTGGCATGGTTACGCTGATAATAGCGTTGTCACCACTAGCTATCTGTGTGGATTCATCAAAGATATTTAAAACCTCACAGAGGTCTTACATCAATGCCCACTGTTCGCTTTTGAATAGTGGCAGTTGACTCGAAAGGCGATGATCATGTTGCAGCTGGTATTCCACAACTGCCCTCTGCTGCTCACAAAGCATGGCCAACATGTAGAACGTAGAGTTCCAGCGCGTGCTCACGTCGCACAACAGTTGGTGAGCTGGAAGCCGCAAGCGCTGCTGCAGCATTGACAGACCGGCTGAAGCTGCGGATGACTTGTGGAAATGGGCACACACTAGTAGCTCTGGCAAATTGGGGTATGTTTTGATAAACCGCTGAACCACAAAGTTTAACACGTGGGCCAGGCATGGGATATGTGTCAGGTTGCCGAGCTCCAAAGCCGCCACCAAGTTACGGCCATTGTCAGACACAATCATGCCTGGTTGTAGGTTGAGTGGAGAGAGCCACAGCTTGGTCTGGTCCCTTATACCCTGCCACAGCTCTGCGGCAGTGTGCTGTTTGTCCCCTAAGTAGATCAGCTTAAGCACGGCCTGTTGATGCTTACCCATAGAAGTGCTACACTGCTTCCAGCTAGCGACTGGTGGCTGACTGCTGCTGTAGTTGGAAGTGGAGCAGGAGGAGGCAGAAGAGGAGTTGGAGACAGTAACATAGGTGCTGGCGGAGACCCTGATGGACATAGGGCCTGCAATCCCAGGCGTAGGTAGCACCTGTGCCATCCAAGGTATGACCCACTCCTGGCCTACACAACATTCACCCAGTGTGCCATCAGGGAAATGTAGCATCTCTGGCCACCAGCACTTGTCCATGTGTCCGTGGTTAAATGGACCTTTCCAGTAACTGCGTTGGTCAGGGCACGGGTGATATTCTGGGACACATGCTGGTGTAAGGCGGGCACAGCACACCGTGAAAAATAGTGGCGGCTGGGCACTGCATACAGAGGGGCGGCAAGCCTAAATGGCAACATTTCAAGGGCTAGTAATTTCGAAAGATGTGCATTTAGTGCTTTGGCCTGTGGGTTTATGGCTGGGTATTTGCGCTTGCATTCAAATGACTGTGTTATGGACATTTGGATGCTGCACTGGGACAGGGAAGTGGATTTTGTTGCTGATGGTTTATGCGAAGATCTAGGTGAAGAGTGAGAGGCATCCGGGCCTGCGCCTTCAACAGGGGATTGGCCAGCAGTGCATAAAACAGAGGAAGAAAAGGCAGTGGTGTGACCTCACACCCAGATTGTGGACCTAGGCGTACGGCCAACTTATTAGGATGCCATGTGGCGGACCATGCTGGTGGTGGTGAGGTTGCTAGTGTTCATGCACCGGCTCATTTTGGTACGGCACAGATTGCAAATTTCCACTCTTTTGTTATCTGCACTTTCCTCCTAAAATACTGCGGAACACCTGCCCCTTGGCAAGGTAGATTTACGCATGGGGTGCTCGGTGTAACGGTTGCGGGCCTGTTTGGTGTGGGCCGACTTCTCCATTTTGCAACCCCACTGCCTCTTCCAGCCTGTTGCGGTGCTGCAGATCTCTCTCCCTCTGTACTGCTGTCCTCGCTCGGCTTTTCACCTTCCCATGTTGGGTCAGTGACCTTATCGTCAACCACCTCCTCCTCCACTTCCACTCTACTCATCCTCGTGAATTGACCTAACCACAACCTCAGTGATTGGTAACTGTGTCTCATCATCATCCACCTCGTGAGCGAATGATTGTCTTTCACCACCGTCATCTTCTTGAGACTGTGAAGGCTCAAGAGGTTGGAAATCAGGGCACAATATCTCAGGTCCCTCTTCAAGCATGCTGAGCGCGAGGGTCAAATGTAATAGTGGTGCTGGAAAGAGCTCCTTGGAATATCCAAGTGTGGGATCACTCGTTTGACAAGCCTCTCCATGGTGTGAGGAAGGATGATCAGATTGAGGATTTGGTCGACCGGACTCTTGGCTACAGAGACTGGACTTGGTGGAAGAGAGGGCGGTGCTTAACCGACTGGAAACTTTATCTTCAGCAATCCAACCGACCAACTGCTCACACTGGTTCGACTTGGACAGTGTTGTCCTGCACCGCCCAGCTGTAAGTTGGACATAAGGCTGGGCACGGTGGATGTTTTTTTTTTTTTTTTCTGGTGCACTGGCAGCAGGCACAGTTTCATTGCTGCCAGGGCCACGGCCTCTGCGTGCACCATGAGCATCACACCCACTTCCCTATCCCTTAGTGCTCGCCTTCTTCATATTAATGGTTTTGTCACTAGATGTGGCGCAGATTGTTTTACAGTCCGCTAAAGACATAGTTTTCTGATGCAAGACAGTATATGTTACAGAAACTCACAGATTATGGACACTATATTAGGCCCATATTATTGGAATCTGCAATACAGACACTGTTTTCTGATGTAGTACAGTATTGGTTACAGAACATCACAGATTATGGACACTATATTAGGTCCAGATTATTGGAATTTGCAATACAGACACTGTTTTCAGATGCAGGACAATATATGTCACAGAAACCCATAGAATATGGACACTATATTAGGCCCATATTAGTTAAATTTGCCCTAAAGAAACAGTTTTCGGATGGCGCACTGTATATGTCACAGAAAGCCACACACTATGGACACTAGATTAGGCCCAGATTATTTCAATTTACACTAAAGAAGCAGTTTTTGGATAGAGTAATGTATATGTCATGGATGTGTATTACACGCACACACTACAGAGACAGTAGATGGGGGTGGCCCCTGATTATTTAAATTTACGCTAAAGAAACAGCTTTCGGATGGAGTACTGTATATGTCATGGATATGTATTAAACGCTCGCGATAGACAATAAATGTGACGCTGATTATTTGTATTTACGCAAAAAGACACAGTCTGCGGATGATGTACTGTATATGTCACTAATAGGTATTAAATAAAATATCTTGCTGCTGTCAAACACACACACAGTAGTCCTTAAAGGACTTTGGGGTCTTTGAAAAGCTTTTGGTAGTAAAAAAGTAAAAACAGCAAATTTTTCTCCCTGCACTATCTGTCCCTTCCTCAGCACGGATGTCCCTGAGACTGATCAATTTAGCGCAGGTAAAAATATATTGCTGCTGTAAAACACACACACACACAGTAGTCCTTAAAAGGACTTTTGGGTCTTTGAAAAGCTTTCTTAGAATAATAACTGTGAATTTTGCTCCCTACACTGCCTTTCCCTTCCGACGCTCTGCTCTCCCTGACTATGAATGATCCGAGCACGTGTCATAGGGTGCTATACGTGTTCTGGCCAGCCAATCACTGTAATGCCAGCAGCAAACATGACTACGGGCATTACAGTGATGGCAGTACTTACCTGCACCTTTATTGGCTGCTTGGCAGCCTCGAAACGTGTGGGGAGGAGACTCGTGCATGGCGCTCAAGCACATGCGGTACTCGGCCGAGTTCCGCCTTGTGCCGAACATAGCGATGCTCGAGCCGAATTGTTATTCGAGCATGCTTGTTCATCACTAGCTGCCCTGGTTCTGCCCTCACCCGGATGGTCATGTTTGGTTAGGACTCCCCCCATCTGCATTTAAATCTCACAGTCGCGTATGGATTGCGCCAATTTTCATTTTTTCCCTTTTCAGGTTGTTTTGGAGCCCCTTTGCTAATGGTTCTTATAATCTGTGCTGCTATGATAGTAGCACCCAAATAATGAAATTACTGTTCCCATGGATTACAAAGGACTCTGTTGCACTTAAAGTTATGGTTTGTTGCACTTTACCTTCAAGCTCAGAAGCAAAATGGACTCTATCTGATTGCATTAAAAAGGTGCCTTTTATGTGTTTGCATTGTGATTTGCACTAACCGTTTAAAATTTTCAGTAATGTTACAAGTATATTGCCCATTGTGTGTATTCTCTTCCAGGTGCAACATTGTGATTCTATATACATTTTTATATAGATTATGGTCTTTGCACTTCCTTCAGGTCACCAGATAGCACTATATTGCTTAGTTATAGAGTATGTTAATATACTTTCCAATCACGTTTAACATCTCCTTGCTCATTATGGACTGCCTCTGAGGACATTTAAATCTAATGGTTCTTATGTGACCTTGTGTTAGCTAGCAAGCCTAGGTCTAGTGCGACACAGGGGGAACAAAGTGGTTACGTCACAAGGAGATCTAAGACTGTCAAGGGTAACCCGCTGCTAATATGTGTGTTTAGAGTGTATGGCCCTCATGGGAATTATGGGAGAAGTCTGGTTCCTCCCTCTCCTATTTATCTAGGTTCTAAAGCCTCATGCAGCATTAGGGCTCATGCACATGACCGTATGCCCTCCGAGACATACGGTCCGTGAGCGGGTCATATGTCCCGGAGCGACATACATCATGCGCACGGGAGCGCACAGCATCATAGGTTACTATGATGCTGTGCGCATTGGGCCGCCTGCGGAGCTATTGTCACGCAATCATAATATCATATGAGTACGGGAAAATAGTCCCGCGGGTGGCCTGATGCACACATCATCATAGTAACCTATGATGCTGTGCGCACGATGTATGCCGCTCCTGGACATATGGCCCACTCACGGACCGTATGTCTTGGAGGGCATACGGTCGTGTGCATGAGCCCTTAAGGAAATTTGTTTATAGCTACCTAGTCAGTCATCAAGGTGACGAAGCATAAGGCATTATAAGACCTTGATGTTGGGAAAGGATTACAGGATAAAGCCACCCTTCTGTTTGTGGGCGTTTCATAGCATCATTGAGGGATTACAGTATGACACCCCCACGCTTCAGGTGGCACTAGGGCTCAGTATCCACACGGGAGTATTTGAGCGCTTTGTGCAGTCTTATATGGTTCACTGGTTATTACCGAGAGGGCAAACTGTGAATGGACACTCTGCACATACGGGCAGGAACATAGAGGTAGCCGTTTTAAATGTTAGTATGTCAGTATTCTCATGCAGCACCTTAACTTTCATTTGATACCCTTGGAGCATACTCTTACCCTAAGCACAAGCCAAAGATGGCTTGCCTCTTAAGTAAGGGGGAATGTAACGCCCCCGCAGTGGCATTACCACTGTTTACGCCCACTATCTCCTATGGTTGACCTAATGTCATCTTACATATTTACTTCCATGTCCTGCACAATGCATATTTATATTTCTCTGTAATGTTATGGTAAAGTGTAGTGTGCCTGGTTTACCAGCAGATGGCGGCAGCTATGGCAGAGCTAGTTTTCCTAGAGTGGAACCTTCTATCCATTCTTGCCCTCTCTGAAGGGAAGAGTAGCTTACACCCTGTAAGGGGAAGGAGCAGGCTATTGTCCCTCCTGGACGAGTCTACAGAAGTTGAGAGTACCCCTATTAAGGGGAAGGCTGTGTTCCAGCCAGCAGAGCAATTTCTGCTTTGCTGGGCCCAGAGGCTTAAGCTGAGTGCCTCCAGTTAGGAGTGAAGATTCCTTGAATAAAGATAAAGACAAAGATACAGATCAAGATAAAGTCAGACTACAGAAAGCTAAGTTGCAGCCTACAGCAGAAATGGAAAAGTTCCTATTTAATTCAGCCAGAATAGCAGAGCTGAAAGAGTACAGATGTAGCAGTGCTGTTTGTGTTTGCCTGCCAGAAACTTATCTTAAAAGCTGCTGATAACCAAGATAAAGTTGGAAGATTGTTTCCTGATGAAAGGATGTTAACTACTTCGATACCAGTCTGGACTCAATTTATTTTGCAAATTCCTCAACTGTTAACCCTATTATCACTGCTTTGGACGACCATGCCTGGGGTTCCGGATATAGAAACATAGAATGTGTCAGCAGATAAGAACCATTTGGCCCATCTAGTCTGCCCAATATACTGAATACTATGAATAGCCCCTGGCCCTATCTTATATGAAGGATGGCCTGATGCCTATCCCATGCATGCTTAAACTCCTTCACTGTATTTGCAGCTACCACTTCTGCAGGAAGGCTATTCCATGCACCCACTACTATCTCAGTAAAGTAATACTTCCCGATATATTACTTTTAAACCTTTGCCCCTCAATATCCAGGTAGGAGCACCGTGACAAGTGCAAATCCACACCTGAAGGGACACTATAGGCAACCCTTACACCACTCTGGCATTCCTACACTTGGGTTTCACCATCACCTTCTATATAGGGGGACTTAGTCTCTTGTTGCTGAAATGCAACTGGCGTCATCACAAAAACTCTAAAAACTCACATAACACAGTAGAAGAGGCCCCTAGCGGCTGCTGCAGTCATATACATATTAAATGGAGCTTTGCTTTTACTCCTAGAGGCTCTACTCTCTTTGCAACTGCTACCCGTTTGCACATTGATTGACAGGGCCAGGCAGTGAAGACGTCATCATCATGCCTGACTCTGTCATTCAAAATGGAGAGAAGGCAGTAGTTGCAGAGAGAGCAGGGCCTCTAGGTGTTTTAGGCTGTACTCCTCTTTGGTTTTAAAATGTAGCATCCAGCTTGTAGGTGAGATTAAAGTAGGTGAATTGTGCAGCTGTTCATTAAAGATTTAGCATTTATGATTTTCATCAAGTATTGTAATGTGTTTTTGCTTTTTACAAAAGTTCATCCTGTTACGGATGTAGCTAAAGATCAAGGTTGGTTGAAGCCACAATTTTGGACCTTAGCTTATGATGTAGTAAATTAGTAGTACTACCTGTTTCTTTTTAGACTTCATATACGTCAGGACAATAAAAACATATTTTTTTTAGTAACACATCTAAAAAGGCGCACTAGTTTCACGGTTCAGCAAAATGATTACTTCCTCCATTAGTAGTAGCTAATATTATGATTTCATGATAAATATTGAAAAATAAAAATGTCATACATAGCAAAATGATTAGCATACCATTCAATATGTATGGAGTCAGATAATTGGTATGTCAGCATGATATCCTTTCCTATAATGTCAGCAGCATTAGATTGCCTCTTGACTGTGACTGCAAGCAGCCTAGAATTAGCCTTTGTTCACCAACGATTGATTGATGAATTCATTGACTGTGATAACCTGACAGCATGAATAACTGTTGTGCGGGTTAGCTGATTCAGTTCTGGGGAAGAAAATACCTTTGTTAGCATGATGACTATCTATCTATCTATCTATCTATCTATCTATCTATCTATCCCACTATCTAACCCAGTAGCTTGCTGTTATTGGAGCAATTTCTAAAGTATATGGATACACAGGATTTAATGGATCTGATGACAGACTCTTTCTAAAATCTAATGACTAAAAAGATTTTTAAAACCTACACAACATTGTTTTGGTTGGGCATTTCCTCTTTCTTCATGCTTTCTTTAAAGGGGTATTTCCATCTCATACATGACTAGGATATGCCATTGCCATCAACATCAGATAGGTGCGTGTCCCACCTTTGGAACCCTTTCCAGAATGGGCCCCCCAAAGTGAAGGAGAGCACACCTCACTTGCATAACATTCCCTCCATTCGCCGCTATGGGAGTTCTGAAAATGTCACGGAAGGTGTACAGGAAACAAGACAATGCAAAAATGAATATATGACTCACTGGATCCAAAACTAAGGAACAAAAGGGAGACCCCTGCATAAGACCTGGCACTCTCCCTGACTCTGCTCAGCCTATGCAAACACCCCAATGGTAGATGATCGCATATCCACGAACCTCGACTATATAACACCTGAACACCCTACAATAGTGAGGGGACACGACCACCGGCTCCCTACTCTAGACACGGAGGGAGTCAGGGTCACCTGGGATCCAGCAAACATAAAATAACAAATGAATGTACAACACTTATCTTGTAGCAGACTGGGAAATGGATCAGCATGCACACACACTCCAGGAAGTTGTATAAACCGCACACTAATGCATTATGGGGAGGAATTTAAAGGGATGCAATCAGTCCAACTACAAGACAGCTGAGAGAGGCTAACGAGATGAGGAACTAGAAACCAAAACAAAGAAGCTCAAGGAGGAGGTTCTGAAAGGCATCTGTCAGAGCTTCTCAGATGTCTGGTTGTGACAGTACCCCTCCCTCTATGAGTGGACTCCGGACACTCAGAGCCCACCTTCTCAGGAGGGGACCTATGGAAAGCCCTGATGAGACGAGTGGCCTTAATGTCCGTCACTGGGACCCACATCCTCTCCTCAGGACCATAACCCTCCCAATGAACGAGGTACTGGAGAGAACCGCGGACAACACGAGAATCCACAATCCTAGAGACCTGAAATTCAAGATTACCATCAACCATAACTGGAGGAGGAGGCAAAGGCGAGGGTACAATGGGTTGAACATAAGGTTTTAATAAGGACTTATGAAAAACATTATGGATCTTCCAAGTCAGAGGAAGATCAAGACGGTAGGCAACAGGATTGATGACAGACAGGATTTTGTAAGGCCCAATAAACTTAGGACCCAACTTCCAGGAGGGAACCTTCAATTTGATATTCTTAGTAGACAACCACACCAGATCACCAACATTCAGGTCCGGACCAGGCACACGTCTCTTATCTGCCACACGCTTATATCTCTCACTCATGCTCTTTAGATTATCCTGAATCTTTTGCCAAATCGATGACAAAGATGAGGAGAATCTGTCCTCATCAGGTAAACCAGAAGACCCCTCTCCCGAGAATGTCCCAAACTGCGGATGAAACCCATATGCACCAAAAAATGGTGACTTATCAGAGCACTCCTGACGACGGTTATTTAAAGCAAACTCGGCAAGGGACAAAAAAGAACACCAATCCTCCTGATTCTCCGCCACAAAACAGCGCAGATATGTCTCCAGATTCTGATTGACACGCTCTGTCTGACCATTCGACTGCGGGTGGAAAGCAGAAGAGAATGACAACCGAACCCCCAAGCGAGAACAGAAAGCCTTCCAGAATCTGGAAACAAACTGCGTGCCCCTATCAGAGACTTTGTCTGAAGGAATACCATGCAATTTGACAATGTGATCAATAAATGCCTGCGCCGGCGTCTTAGCATTGGGCAAACCAGGAAAAGGGATAAAATGCACAATTTTGCTAAAACGGTCCACCACCACCAGAATCACAGTCTTCCCCGAGGAACGAGGCAGGTCCGTAATGAAGTCCATGGACAGATGTGTCCAAGGATGGGAAGGAATGGGTAAAGGAAGGAGAGGACCTGATGGCCGTGAATGAGGGACTTTGGCACGAGCGCAAGTCTCGCAGGCTGCCACAAAACCCTCAACCGACTTACGAAGCGCAGGCCACCAGAATCTCCGAGCGATGAGATCCACTGTGGCTCTTGCCCCCGGGTGCCCAGCAAGGACCGTATCGTGGTGTTCCTTAAAAATCTTGTGTCTTAAAGCGAGAGGCACAAACAACCTCCCAGGAGGACAAAGATCAGGAGCCTCTGACTGGGCTGCCTGCACCTCTGCCTCCAATTCAGGAAAAAGAGCAGAGACTACCACACCTTCAGCCAAAATGGGACCCGGGTCTTCAAAATTCCCACCTCCAGGAAAACAACGTGACAGGGCATCTGCCTTCACATTCTTAACCCCAGGGCGGAACGTGACAACAAAATTAAACCTTGAAAAGAACAAAGACCATCTGGCCTGTCTCGGGTTCAGACGCTTGGCTGACTCCAAGTAGGCCAGATTTTTATGGTCAGTAAACAGGGTAATAGGGTGTCTGGCTCCCTCTAGCCAATGGCGCCATTTCTCAAAAGCCAACTTGATGGCCAACAATTCCCTATCTCCCACATCGTAATTTCTCTCTGCGGAGGAGTGTTTCTTCGAGAAAAAGGCACAGGGTCGCCATTTGGCAGGAGAGGAACCCTGAGACAAGACCGCACCCACACCCACCTCAGAAGCATCAACCTCAACTATGAAGGGTAGGGAAATATCAGGTTGTACCAAGATGGGAGCGGAAGCAAAACTCTCCTTGATATTAGAAAAGGCCTTACGCGCCTCTACCAACCAGGAAGAAAAATCTACCCCCTTTCTGGTCATATCAGTGAGTGGTTTAACAATAGAGGAATAATTCAAAATAAACTTCCTGTAATAATTGGCAAAGCCCAAAAAACGCATCAGCGCCTACAGATTTTCAGGAAGATCCCACTCAAGCACAGCGCGGACCTTCTCGGGGTCCATGCAAAAACCAGAAGCGGAGAGAAGAAACCCCAGAAATTGAATTTCTGGTACCGCAAACACACATTTTTCCAGTTTCGTGTATAATTTATTCTCCCGCAGGATGAGCAAGACCTGACGTAAGTGATCCTTATGAGTTTTGAAATCAGGAGAAAAAATCAAAATGTCATCCAAATACACTAATACAAATTTTCCCATTAAATGATAAAAAATGCTGTTCACGAAATGCTGAAAAACGGCTGGGGCATTCATCAAACCAAAAGGCATAACCAAATTCTCAAAATGGCCCTCAGGGGTATTGAAGGCCGTCTTCCATTCATCTCCTTCTCTGACCCTGACCAGGTTGTATACCCCTCTTAGATCTAATTTGGAAAAGACTTTAGCCCCAACAATCTGGTTAAACAGGTCCGGGATCAGAGGAAGCGGATAAGGGTCACGAATGGTGATGCTGTTCAGCTCTATGAAATCCAGACAAGGTCTTAAAGAACCATCTTTTTTCTTAACAAAGAAAAAACCAGCGGCAACAGGTGACTTCTAGGGTCGTATGTGTCCTTTTCTCAGACTCTCAGAGATATAAGCATGCATAGCGACCCTTTCAGGTTGGGAAAGATTGTATAAACGAGATTTAGGCAGCTTGGCGCCTGGGATGAGATTAATAGGGCAATCGTACTCCCTGTGCGGGGGCAAATCCTGAACTCCACTCCCAGAGAAGACGTCCGAAAATCCAGAGAGAAAAGGTGGTACAGTCTTAGTAGAAACCTCAGAAACAGATGTCGTGAGGCAATTCTCTCTGCAAAAGTCACTCCAACCATTTATTTGCCTCGCTTGCAAATCAATCGTGGGGTTATGTTTAGTGAGCCAGGGTAGCCCCAACACAAGAGGAGTAGGTAATCCGCTAAGGACGAAACATGACACATCCTCAACATGAGCATCACTCACAATTAAACTAATATTGTGAACTATGCCCTTTAATGATTTCTGAGAAAGTGGAGCGGAATCAATAGCAAAAACAGGAATATCCTTTCCCAAAGTACATACCTGGAAACCATGAGTTATCGCAAAATGATTATCAATGAGATTGACAGCTGCTCCACTATCTACAAAAATCTCACAAAAAATGTTCTTGCTCTCTAGCGCCACCCTGGCAGGCAGGACAAAATGGGAACTACAAGCAAACGGAAAACCTTCAATTTCCGCCTCAACCCTGCCAATAGTAACAGATGGAACATTTTTAAAAGATTTCTTCCTTTTTGTTTCTTTATTATTCCCAGAAAACTGCCTGAATCTCCTAGATGGACAAACATTTGCCAAAGGATTTATACCTCCACAACAAAAACAAACCTTCCCATGCGGGCTGAATCTTCTATTGTCAGAGGCAATCAACCCCAGCTGCATGGGTTCCTGCTCAGAAGGGGCAGACAGCGACTGAGACCCCTGCGCACAGAATGAGACCGCTGCACTGTCCTGGGACTGAGTATGACAGGAAGGAGAGATCTCTCCTCTCTCTCTAAGACGCCTGTCAATACGAACGGCCTGAGACATAGCAGCGTCCAAGGAGATAGGCCTCTCATGAAAGGCAAATGCATCTTTCAATCCCTCTGAAAAACCATGGCAAAATTGACTTTGGAGTGCAGCATCATTCCAACCAGTATCAGCTGCCCATCTCCGAAATTCTGAGCAGTATATCTCTGCGGATTGTTTACCCTGGCATAACATACGTAGTCTAGACTCAGCCAAAGCAACACGATCCGGATCATCATATATCTGACCCTGGGCTAAAAAGAATTCATCCACTGAACGGAGGGGCCGTGCCCCCTCCGGCAGCGAAAAGGCCCACGACTGAGCGTTACCCCTGAGCTGCGATATAATGATCCCCACCCTCCGTTCCTCATCACCAGAGGAATGGGGAAGAAGGCGAAAATGGAGTTTGCAAGCCTCTCTGAAACGCACAAAATTCTCACTACCCCCGGAGAACGTATCCGGGAGCGAGATCTTAGGCTCAGAGCAAACTCCATGAGCGTAAGCTGAACCGGTCACTAGAAACTGAGAAAGAGATCAGCTACCTCCAATGAAAGACCCTGGAAGCGGTCAGTCAAAAGTGAAACCGGATCCATGCTTGAGACGGTTTTGGCGGTTTATAATGTCACGGAAGGTGTACAGGAAACAAGACAATGCAAAAATGAATATATGACTCACTGGATCCAAAACTAAGGAACAAAAGGGAGACCCCTGCATAAGACCTGGCACTCTCCCTGACTCTGATTGCATATCCACGAACCTCGACTATATAACACCTGAACACCCTACAATAGTGAGGGGACACGACCACCGGCTCCCTACTCTAGACACAGAGGGATTCAGGGTCACCTGGGATCCAGCAAACATAAAATCACACATGAATGTACAACACTTAACTTGTAGCAGACTGGGAAATGGATCAGCATGCACACACACTCCAGGAAGTTGTATAAACCGTACACTAATGCATTATGGGGAGGAATTTAAAGGGATGCAATCAGTCCAACTACAAGACAGCTGAGAGAGGCTAACGAGATGAGGAACTAGAAACCAAAACAAAGAAGCTCAAGGAGGAGGTTCTGAAAGGCATCTGTCAGAGCTTCTCAGATGTCTGGTTGTGACAGAAAATGGCTCAGCTGTTTTTGGAAAGCCCATAGCGGTGAGTGGAGAGCACATCATGCAGTCACGGTAACCTCTCCATTCATTGTTATGGGACTGTTGAAATTAGACAAGCTAGTACTTGGCAATTTTTGCAACTCCCATAGCAGTGAATGGAGTGTGGCCGCACATGCACTGCTGCTCTCTTACTTTACTTCAGGGGGCTTGTTTGGGATGTAGGAGCCGGTACCAGAGGTGGGAGCCTCACCTATTTGAAATTAATACGATATGCTAGAGATATGCCATCAATGTCCAAGATGAAAATATCCCTTTAAGATACAGTACATGTACAGAGCTCATCAAATACTCTGTCTATCTATCTATTTATATATACATCCCACCACCCACCTATTTATCTTTCTGGAACAATTTAAAGGCTATGTAAACACTTGGGGGCATTTTATTTTATTTTTTTGCATTGTGCTCACTTTGAGTTAATTTTTTATTTATTTTATTTGTCTTTATTAAAAATACAAAGCCCTTTTTCTGTACAGGGCTGCAATGATCTAGTAGCGGGATCAAAATTTTCTCCCTGCTCCATCAGCCAGCTCACTTGATGGCTCCTTATTAGGGATGAGCGAACCCGAACTGTATAGTTCGGGTTCGTACCGAATTTTGGTGTTCGTCGCTTTCTTGGCGCTTTTTGAAAGGCTGCAAAGCAGCCAATCAACAAGCGTCATACTACTTGCCCCAAGAGGCCATCACAGCCATGCCTACTATTGGCATGGCTGTGATTGGCCAGAGCACCATGTGACCCATCCTCTATTTAAGCTGGAGTCACATAGCGCCGCCCGTCACTCTGCTCTGATTAGCGTAGGGAGAGGTTGCAGCTGCGACAGTAGGGCGAGATTAGGCTGATTAACTCCTCCAAAAGACTCCATCCAGTGATCGATCTGCAGCTGTGCATCATTGAGCTGCTGATACTCAATTGCTCACTGTTTTTAGGCTGCCCAGACTGTTTGTCAGTCACTTTTTTCTGGGGTGATCGGCGGCCATTTTGTGTCTTGTGGTGCGCCAGCACAAGCTGCGACCAAGTGCATTTAACCCTCAATGGTGTGGTTGTTTTTTGGCTAAATCCTACATCAGGGTGAAGCTGTCACACCAAGTGCATTTAACCAGCAATAGTCTGTTTATTTTTTGGCCATATACTACATCAGGGGCAAGCTGCGCCTGTCACCAAGTGCATTTAACCCTCAATGGTGTGGTTGTTTTTTGGCTAAAGCCTACATCAGGGTGAAGCTGTCACACCAAGTGCATTTAACCAGCAATAGTCTGTTTATTTTTTGGCCATATACTACATCAGGGGCAAGCTGAGCCTGTCACCAAGTGCATTTAACCCTCAATGGTGTGGTTGTTTTTTGGCTAAAGCCTACATCAGGGTGAAGCTGTCACACCAAGTGCATTTAACCAGCAATAGTCTGTTTATTTTTTGGCCATATACTACATCAGGGGCAAGCTGCGCCTGTCACCAAGTGCATTTAACCCTCAATGGTGTGGTTGTTTTTTGGCTAAAGCCTACATCAGGGTGAAGCTGTCACACCAAGTGCATTTAACCAGCAATAGTCTGTTTATTTTTTGGCCATATACTACATCAGGGGCAAGCTGAGCCTGTCACCAAGTGCATTTAACCCTCAATGGTGTGGTTGTTTTTTGGCTAAAGCCTACATCAGGGTGAAGCTGTCACACCAAGTGCATTTAACCAGCAATAGTCTGTTTATTTTTTGGCCATATACTACATCAGGGGCAAGCTGCGCCTGTCACCAAGTGCATTTAACCCTCAATGGTGTGGTTGTTTTTTGGCTAAAGCCTACATCAGGGTGAAGCTGTCACACCAAGTGCATTTAACCAGCAATAGTCTGTTTATTTTTTGGCCATATACTACATCAGGGGCAAGCTGCGCCTGTCACAAAGTGCATTTAACCCTCAGTAGTGTGGTTGGTCAAGCTGTCACACTAAGTGCATTTAACCAGCAATAGTCTGTTTATTTTTTGGCCATATACTACATCAGGGGCAAGCTGCACCTGTCACCAAGTGCATTTAACCCTCAGTAGTGTGGTTGGTCAAGCTGTCACACCAAGTGCATTTAACCATCAATAGTGTGGTTATTTTTTGGCCATATCCCAGTCTAATTCTGTCAGTAAACGTATACCTGTCACCCAGCGCCTAAATACTAGGCCTCAAGTTTATATCCAGCTAAATCTGTCGTTACTGCTGTACTGTTGTGGCTGGGCAAGTTATTTAGTGTCCGTCAAAGCACAGTTTTTGTTCTGGGTTGAAATACAATTCCCAATTTAGCAATTTCCTAATTTAGTGGTTTCTGCTGTATCAGGCCTACTTTAAATACATCCCTAAACGGGTATATCAGAATCAAGGTGCTAATAGGGTCATTCTGAATAACTTCACACACACGCTACTGTGCATTTCCAAGTCTAATTCTGTCAGTAAATCTATACCTGTCACCCAGCGCCTAAATACTAGGCCTCAAATTTATATCCAGCTAAATCTGTCGTTACTGCTGTACTGTTGTGGCTGGGCAAGTTATTTAGTGTCCGTCAAAGCACAGTTTTTGTTCAGGGTTGAAATACAATTCCCAATTTAGCAATTTCCTAATTTAGTGGTTTCTGCTGTATCAGGCCTACTTTAAATACATCCCTAAACGGGTATATCAGAATCAAGGTGCTGATAGGGTCATTCTGAATAACTTCACACACACGCTACTGTGCATTTCCAAGTCTAATTCTGTCAGTAAATCTATACCTGTCACCCAGCGCCTAAATACTAGGCCTCAAATTTATATCCAGCTAAATCTGTCGTTACTGCTGTACTGTTGTGGCTGGGCAAGTTATTTAGTGTCCGTCAAAGCACAGTTTTTGTTCTGGGTTGAAATCCAATTCCCAATTTAGCAATTTCCTAATTTAGTGGTTTCTGCTATATC
Organism: Bufo gargarizans; assembly: GCF_014858855.1. NCBI lineage: Eukaryota > Metazoa > Chordata > Amphibia > Anura > Bufonidae > Bufo > Bufo gargarizans. The sequence goes on from NC_058080.1 coordinate 191,315,618, forward strand.
AGAGCTATTTGAAATCTATCCCTAAAAGGGTATATAATATTCAAGGTGCACATAGGGTCATTCACAATAACTTCACACACACGCTACTGTGCATTTCCAAGTCTAATTCTGTCAGTAAATCTATACCTGTCACCCAGCGCCTAAATACTAGGCCTCAAATTTATATCCCGCTAAATCTGTCGTTACTGCTCTACTGTTGTGGCTGGGCAAGTTATTTAGTGTCCGTCAAAGCACAGTTTTTGTTCTGGGTTGAAATACAATTCCCAATTTAGCAATTTCCTAATTTAGTGGTTTCTGCTGTATCAGAGCTATTTGAAATCTATCCCTAAAAGGGTATATAATATTCAAGGTGCACATAGGGTCATTCAGAATAACTTCACACACACGCTACTGTGCATTTCCAAGTCTAATTCTGTCAGTAAATTTATACCTGTCACCCAGCGCCTAAATACTAGGCCTCAAATTTATATCCAGCTAAATCTGTTGTTACTGCTGTACTGTTGTGGCTGGGCAAGTTATTTAGTGTCCGTCAAAGCACATTTTTTGTTCTGGGTTGAAATACAATTCCCAATTTAGCAATTTCCTAATTTAGTGGTTTCTGCTGTATCAGAGCTATTTTAAATCTATTCCTAAAAGGGTATATAAGATTCAAGGTGCACATAGTGTCATTCTGAATAACTTCACACACACTCTACTGTGCATTTCCAAGTCTAATTCTGTCAGTAAACCCTTACCTGTCACCCAGCGCCTAAATACTAGGCCTCACATTTATATTCAGCTGAATTTGAATACAATACATTGGGCCAAATAATATTTTTGTTGTTGTGGTGAATGATAACAATGAGGAAAACATCTAGTAAGGGACGTGGACGTGGACATGGTCGTGGTGGTGTTAGTGGACCCTCTGGTGCTGGGAGAGGACGTGGCCGTTCTGCCACATCCACACGTCCTAGTGTACCAACTACCTCAGGTCCCAGTAGCCGCCAGAATTTACAGCGATATATGGTGGGGCCCAATGCCGTTCTAAGGATGGTAAGGCCTGAGCAGGTACAGGCATTAGTCAATTGGGTGGCCGACAGTGGATCCAGCACATTCACATTATCTCCCACCCAGTCTTCTGCAGAAAGCGCACAGATGGCGCCTGAAAACCAACCCCATCAGTCTGTCACATCACCCCCATGCATACCAGGGAAACTGTCTCAGCCTCAAGTTATGCAGCAGTCTCTTATGCTGTTTGAAGACTCCGCTGGCAGGGTTTCCCAAGGGCTTCCACCTAGCCCTTCCCCAGCGGTGAAAGACATAGAATGCACTGACGCACAACCACTTATGTTTCCTGATGAGGACATGGGAATACCACCTCAGCATGTCTCTGATGATGACGAAACACAGGTGCCAACTGCTGCGTCTTTCTGCAGTGTGCAGACTGAACAGGAGGTCAGGGAGGAAGACTGGGTGGAAGACGATGCAGGGGACGATAAGGTCCTAGACCCCACATGGAATGAAGGTCGTGCCACTGACTTTCACAGTTCGGAGGAAGAGGCAGTGGTGAGACCGAGCCAACAGCGTAGCAAAAGAGGGAGCAGTGGGCAAAAGCAGAACACCCGCCGCCAATAGACTCCGCCTGCTACTGACCGCCGCCATCTTGGACCGAGCACCCCAAAGGCAGCTTCAAGGAGTTCCCTGGCATGGCACTTCTTCAAACAATGTTCTGACGACAAGACCCGAGTGGTTTACACGCTGTGCCATCAGAGCCTGAAGTAAGGCATTAACGTTCTGAACCTTAGCACAACCTGCATGACCAGGCACCTGCATGCAAAGCATGAACTGCAGTGGAGTAAACACCTTAAAAACAAGGAAGTCGCTCAGGCTCCCCCTGCTACCTCTTCTGCTGCTGCCGCCTCGGCCTCTTCTGCTGCTGCCGCCTCGGCCTCTTCTGCTGCTGCCGCCTCGGCCTCTTCCTCCGCCTCTGGAGGAACGTTGGCACCTGCCGCCCAGCAAACAGGGGATGTACCACCAACACCACCACCACCTCCGTCACCAAGCGTCTCAACCATGTCACACGGCAGCGTTCAGCTCTCCATCTCACAAACATTTGAGAGAAAGCGTAAATTCCCACCTAGCCACCCTCGATCCCTGGCCCTGAATGCCAGCATTTCTAAACTACTGGCCTATGAAATGCTGTCATTTAGGCTGGTGGACACAGACAGCTTCAAACAGCTCATGTCGCTTGCTGTCCCACAGTATGTTGTTCCCAGCCGCCACTACTTCTCCAAGAGAGCCGTGCCTTCCCTGCACAACCAAGTATCCGATAAAATCAAGTGTGCACTGCGCAACGCCATCTGTAGCAAGGTCCACCTAACCACAGATACTTAGACCAGTAAGCACGGCCAGGGACGCTATATCTCCCTAACTGCACACTGGGTAAATGTAGTGGCAGCTGGGCCCCAGGCGGAGAGCTGTTTGGCGCGCGTCCTTCCGCCGCCAAGGATCGCAGGGCAACATTCTTTGCCTCCTTTTGCCACCTCCTCCTTCTCGGCTTCCTCCTCCTCTTCTTCCAACTGCTCATCCAGTCAGCCACACACCTTCACCACCAACTTCAGCACAGCCCGGGGTAAACGTCAGCAGGCCATTCTGAAACTCATATGTTTGGGGGACAGGCCCCACACCGCACAGGAGTTGTGGCGGGGTATAGAACAACAGACCGACGAGTGGTTGCTGCCGGTGAGCCTCAAGCCCGGCCTGGTGGTGTGCGATAATGGGCGAAATCTCGTTGCAGCTCTGGGACTAGCCGATTTGACGCACATCCCTTGCCTGGCGCATGTGCTGAATTTTGTGGTGCAGAAGTTCATTCACAACTACCCCGACATGTCAGAGCTGCTGCATAAAGTGCGGGCCGTCTGTTCGCGTTTCCGGCGTTCACATCCTGCCGCTGCTCGCCTGTCTGCGCTACAGCGTAACTCATATGCGACGTGCCCACCAGGTGGAACTCCACCTTGCACATGCTGGACAGACTGTGCGAGCAGCAGCAGGCCATAGTGGAGTTTCAGCTGCAGCACGCACGGGTCAGTCGCACTGCGGAACAGCACCACTTCACCACCAATGACTGGGCCTCCATGCGAGACCTGTGTGCCCTGTTGCGCTGTTTCGAGTACTCCACCAACATGGCCAGTGGCGATGATGCCGTTATCAGCGTTACAATACCACTTCTATGTCTCCTTGAGAAAACACTTAGGGCGATGATGGAAGAGGAGGTGGCCCAGGAGGAGGAGGAGGAGGAGGAGGAAGAGGGGTCATTTTTAGCACTTTCAGGCCAGTCTCTTCAAAGTGACTCAGAGGGAGGTTTTTTGCAACAGCAGAGGCCAGGTACAAATGTGGCCAGCCAGGGCCCACTACTGGAGGACGAGGAGGACGAGGATGAGGAGGAGGTGGAGGAGGATGAGGATGAAGCATGGTCACAGCGGGGTGGCACCCAACGCAGCTCGGGCCCATTACTGGTGCGTGGCTGGGGGGAAAGGTAGGACGATGACGATACGCCTCCCACAGAGGACAGCTTGTCCTTACCCCTGGGCAGCCTGGCACACATGAGCAACTACATGCTGCAGTGCCTGCGCAACGACAGCAGAGTTGCCCACATTTTAACATGTGCGGACTACTGGGTTGCCACCCTGCTGGATCCACGCTACAAAGACAATGTGCCCACCTTACTTCCTGCACTGGAGCGTGATAGGAAGATGCGCGAGTACAAGCGCACGTTGGTAGACGCGCTACTTAGAGCATTCCCAAATGTCACAGGGGAAGAAGTGGAAGCCCAAGGCCAAGGCAGAGGAGGAGCAAGAGGTCGCCAAGGCAGCTGTGTCACGGCCAGCTCCTCTGAGGGCAGGGTTAGCATGGCAGAGATGTGGAAAAGTCAACACGCCACAGCTAACTGCACTACCACCTGATACGCAACGTGTTAGCAGGAGGCAACATTTCACTAACATGGTGGAACAGTACGTGTGCACACCCCTCCACGTACTGACTGATGGTTCGGCCCCATTCAACTTCTGGGTCTCTAAATTGTCCACGTGGCCAGAGCTAGCCTTTTATGCCTTGGAGGTGCTGGCCTGCCCGGCGGCCAGCGTTTTGTCTGAACGTGTATTCAGCTCGGCAGGGGGCGTCATTACAGACAAACGCAGCCGCCTGTCTACAGCCAATGTGGACAAGCTGACGTTCATAAAAATGAACCAGGCATGGATCCCACAGGACCTGTCCGTCCATTGTCCAGATTAGACATTAACTACCTCCCCTTAACCATATATTATTGTACTCCAGGGCACTTCCTCATTCAATCCTATTTTTATTTTCATTTTACCATTATATTGCGAGGCTACCCAAAGTTGAATGAACCTCTCCTCTGTCTGGGTGCCGGGGCCTAAATATATGCCAATAAACTGTTCCAATGTTGGGTGACGTGAAGCCTGATTCTCTGCTATGACATGCAGACTAATTCTCTGCTGACATGAAGCCAGATTCTCTGTTACGGGACCTCTCTCCTCTGCCTGGGTGCTGGGCCTAAATATCTGACAATGGACTGTTGCAGTGGTGGCTGACGTGAAGCCTGATTTTCTGCTATGACATGCAGACTGATTCTCTGCTGACATGAAGCCAGATCCTCTGTTACGGGACCTCTCTCCTCTGCCTGGGTGCTGGGCCTAAATATCTGACATTGGACTGTTGCAGTGGTGGCTGGCGTGAAGCCTGATTTTCTGCTATGACATGCAGACTCATTCTCTGCTGACATGAAGCCAGATCCTCTGTTACGGGACCTCTCTCCTCTGCCTGGGTGCTGGGCCTAAATATCTGACAATGGACTGTTGCAGTGGTGGCTGACGTGAAGCCTGATTCTCTGCTAGGAAATGCAGACTGATTCTCTGCCGACATGAAGCCAGATTGTCTGTTACGGGACCTCTCTCCTCTGCCTGGGTGCTGGGCCTAAATTTATGAAAATGGACTGTTACAGTGGTGGGTGACGTGAAGCCTGATTCTCTGCTATGACATGAAGACTGATTCTCTGGTGACATGAAGCCAGATTCTGTGTTAGGAAACCTCTCTCCTCTGTCTGGGTGCTTGGCCTAAATTTATGAAAATGGACTGTTGCAGTGGTGGCTGATGTGAAACCTGATTCTCTGCTATGACATGCAGACTGATTCTCTGCTGACATGAAGACAGATTCTCTGTTACGGGACCTCTCTCCTCTGCCTGGGTGCCGGGGCCTAAATATCTGAGAATGGACTGTTCCAGTGGTGGGTGACGTGAAGCCAGATTCTCTACTATGGGACCTCTCTCCAATTGATTTTGGTTAATTTTTATTTATTTAATTTTTATTTTAATTCATTTCCCTATCCACATTTGTTTGCAGGGGATTTACCTACATGTTGCTGCCTTTTGCAGCCCTCTAGCCCTTTCCTGGGCTGTTTTACAGCCTTTTTAGTGCCAAAAAGTTCGGGTCCCCATTGACTTCAATGGGGTTCGGGTTTGGGACGAAGTTCGGATCGGGTTCGGATCCCGAACCCGAACATTTTCAAGAAGTTCGGCCAAACTTCTCGAACCCGAACATCCAGGTGTCCGCTCAACTCTACTCCTTATGTCTGATTGCTGACATAATAAACACTCATTATGGCTTAGTTCATATCTTACTGATAAGAATGTGGCTTAAATAAGTGTTTATGACTTCTTAGTAATTTAGAGATAAGAGCTTTAGATGACCTGCACAAAGTGGGTACCAGTCACACAGCTAGAAAAACAGTTAAGGCTAGTTTCACACTAGCGTTTGTCGGTCCGCTCGTGAGCTCCGTTTGAAGGAGCTCACGAGCGGACCCGAACGCCTCCGTCCAGCCCTGATGCAGTCTGAATGGAGCGGATCCGGCCGTCTGGCCGTGCGGAGGCGAGCGGATCCGTTCAGACTTACAATGTAAGTCAATGGGAACGGATCCGCTTGAAGAGGTCACCATATGGCTCAATCTTCAAGCGGATCCGTCCCCTATTGACTTTACATTGAAAGTCTGAACGGATCCGCTCAGGCATCTTGCGCACTTAGAAAATTTTCTACGTTATTAATGCAGACGGATCCGTACTGAACGGAGCCTCCGTCTGCATTAATATGATCGGATCCGTTCAGAACGGATCCGATCAAGCGCTAGTGTGAAAGTAGCCTAACCCTTTGTGAGAGAAGGGCTTAATAGTTTTTAATACTAATTGGAAACAAATGAATTTTAGCCCAAAATGAATAAAATGCAATCATAAAAAAATTGCCTCTGATGGTGTACATAGCCTTTAACACATTGGGTAAAAAGTGTGGGAGCATATAGATCCATAGGTAGGTTCAATAAAAGTATAATTGCAACTATTAAATACATATACAAATGGAAGCACTGCATTCTACACATAGGTTTGCACTAGTGTGGCCTTTGTAGTACATCTATAAAGGTGTCTTCTGTTTTGAAGTATCTCTAGATGTTGAAGGGGACAATTCACAATAATCTGATCTCAAAGTGTCTACTTGCTGGGTTTCCCAGAGATCAGCTGTAACTTCAGAGAAAACCTGCCAGCAAGTGTTACATTCCTCTGAAGCACCACCGCAGGAGAAATTTAGCGTTACACAGTGCACATTCAAAATAAATGGTGGTCTGTGTAAAGAAGGACAGAACAGGTCCTACACAGTGAGATATGCTCTCTGTAACCACTTTCTAGTCTCGCTATGAGATGAATTTGCTGAACAGCGGATCCCACTCGTTGAAAATGTTATTTTATTATTTTATATTATTATTATTATTTACTTGCTAAATTGTCTTTAAATAGTTTTGATTTTATTTTAGAAGCCACCTTTAAAATAATTTATCTAAAAATAAAAGATATACTTTATAGAAAGGAGTATAGAGATGTAGCATAGATAAGAAAGCAGCCGATAAATCGATAACCCTGTAATATGATATAGATGAATGCAGCACAGATATTAAAAGAAAAAGGCATGATCTAGAAATGAACTCTGCATATCACTGTGGGAAACAGTAATGCAGCAAAAATGACAGCAGATTGTCCCTTAGTGTGTTTTTTATTCATGAGGACCATTTTATGTGACAGTAGCTTGATGGGGAAGGAAAATGGGAATAACAAGAATCCTGCAGTCCAATGCATAGTGGAAGTAGCAGGATCCCCAAAGTCACAGAGTAACACTATGTCAGCTTCTTGTAATGCTGATGCAGGAAGATTGAAGTGTCAGAATCACCTTTCTTTGAAGCAAAGTTCATGCATTCAACTTGTTTTAAGAGATTTTCAGTCACACATGGCTTGCTTTTAATTTTATGCCCTTCTGTAGTCTGAGTTTTCTCAAGAGTCTCGATAATAACCTATTTTATATTTTTCATTATGAATTAAAATTTATATATAATCAGCTTATTTGCTAGCGCTGAATACTGATGGCTGAGAGCTTATATTACACAAGAGAATTCTGTAGTGCTTTTGTTCAATTGAGAATTGATGAAGGTTTTATTGAGCAATTTAATATTTCTGGAAGCAGTGATGGTTTAAAAAAAAAAAAAAAAAGATTACTGTTTCAAGGCTTGTAAAAGAAGGCAAAAGTTTTTGTCATAAACCATAGCTGATCTTAATGGTAGAAATTCAGTGTTATCTGATTAACGCACTTTGGCCGTATTGGCTTTATATATTTTTGGTTATTCTAAGTGAAACAGGCAGTGGTTTTGGGCCCACTATGCCAACTAACCAGTTTGACTTTGAGCTAAACTTAAGGGTGTTGTCCTGGTGGTTCCCTGGTATTCACCCTTTAACCCTTACGCTGGGTTCAGACCTGAGCGTTCGCGATGGAGCGTTCTGTATGCGCGATTGTACGGGCGTTTGCAATCACGCATACAGAGACAAGCGAACGCCCATTGTCGCGCCTTCCCCTCTAAAGTCTATGTACGGGAACACGCGACAAGACGCCCCAAAGAAGCTCATGTACTTCTTGGGGCGTCGGGCGTTTTACAGCACGATCGTACGCGCTGTAAAATGCTCAGGTGAGAACCATTCCCATAGGGAAACATTGGTTCTTGCCTGTTGAGCGTTTTACAGCGCGTAAAACGCTCAGGTCTGAACCCAGCATTATACAAGGAATTTGACTTCGGCGCAGGGAACCAACCAGGCTGGAGTAGTCCTGGTGTAGTTGGCTGGTGACCCATGGGGGTCAGAGACACTGGTGTGAAGCGCCAAGGACTAAGCCAAAAAGTGTAGTCTGAATACAGTCCAAAGTCAGGAAAGGCTAAGTACTTGCATATTCTAAATAGCAACTCCAAGGTTAGTGGACAATTACTTCCCATCTTGGTGTTTAAAGTTGATATTATTTGAGACCAATATTGCTGCAGTACCGAGCATTCCCATATATTATGCCTAAAATCTGCCACCTCATGAGAGAATCATAGGCAAACAGCCTCTTCCCTTTGTTTGAAGCTATATAGAGAAACCAGGGTACAATATTAAACTAGATCGTTATAAAAGGAGGAATTTTTAATGTTTTTATAAATTTGAGCCCATTGTTTATTATTGAGTTCGCTAATTTCACTATGACATATGTCCATACTTTTAAACCTTATATTTTCCCTAACATATTCATAATAAATTTATATATCTGTGACAGGGATATATGTCCCTCCTTTGCTCCAACACAATAATCTAGAATATATTTGTGGTATGCCAGACCGACAGGTCACGGTGAGGTCACGGTGTGAGCAACAGGTGTGCCGAGGTAAATACAGTTCTGGTTACTAACGGTTACTCGTCCCTGGGCAGGCTCGAATAAGTAAAGAGGAGAATGGCACAAAGATTCTCTGGGGGCACACTCTGGTGTAAGGGACACAGGCCAGATGGTGATTCGAGGTGCCCTTGATGGTCTGTATTAATGCGCCTATGGCAAGGTCCCTTGTAGTCGTGATGCCAGTACCTTTTGTGGTGGTACAACCATTTACTGTAGTGTTAATTGAGGAACTGAAGACTGAGACGAGGATGGTGTAATTCAACTTATAACTTTTACTGAACGTTGCTATTGGTAACAATTCTATCCAATTTATAAAACAGTCTTTGGTACATCCCAGTATAAAACACAGTCATGGCTGGTCTCTGACTAAACTGGTCTGAACCTACCTAACTTGGGCCTGAGCTAAGCTATATATACACTGTAACACTGCTCCATCTTGTTGAGAAACTAGTGTAGTGCACCCTAACTAGGCCTGTGTAAAGGAACTTACATGTGGAATCACATAGTGACATGGGAGAATATGACATGAGAGGTAGTACAGCATACAGGCATAATATATGACAATAAAACACAATAAAAACAAGTTTGCGGTGCCTACAATCACGAAGTGGGACACTGCATATTGTATAAGCGTGAATTACTTAATAATAACAAAATAAAAAAACTGATAGCATGTTCCTCTTGGAGATATGAGAACGGTATTCATTTCCCTTCTTTACAAATCAGTGCAATAAACCTAAAACCTTTTTAAATAGAAAATGAGTAGTGATGAGCGAGCATCAAAGTGTCCGTGTGTTCGGGTGTTCGGTCCGAACACATTGCGATATTTGTGCGCCCGGCCAAGCACCCGAGTATAATGGAAGGCGACCAGGCACCCCCTGCTCGGATGCATCTTGGACACCAATGTCACTGCTGGGAACCATGTTGTCCGAGTTGTACACCAGTTTTACAGACTGACAAAAAAATGCCCAAAACCCCGCCCCCACAAAAAAATCCTTTCTAGAGGAAAAATTGTTAGAAAGCATTCTTTCCTTTATATTCAATTGTATATACAGTGTAAGTGCTGCCAAAAATTACAAGGAAAAAGAGATACAGCCTCTATATCACATAAAGGAGGGCCTAATTCACATGGTGCTACAATTGTTCAGGTAGTGGGACTCCTACACTCATACAGCCTGTGCATTAAGTAAAAGGCCTGCCAAAAATTACAAGGAATAGGCACTCCAATGCACCTTTTATTACACATAAAGGAGGGCATCATACACACCCTTTAAAAATTAATAATAATTGCCTGCTGCTGCCCCTCAAAACATTACCCTCTAAAACATTTACGGATGAGGGCCTGAAGGTGAGCAGACCGTATGAAACATTGGAGGTGAGGGCCTACAGCTGAGCAAACCCCATAAAACACTGAAGTGAGGGCCTACAGGTGAGCAGACCAAATGACACATTGTAGTGAGGGCCTGAGGGTGAGCGAACCCTATAAAACATTGTAGTGAGGGCCTACAGCTGAGCGAAACCCATAAAACATTGTAGTGAGGGCCTACAGGTGAGCAGACTGTATGAAACATTGGAGGTGAGGGTCTACACGAGAGGAAATCCCATAAGACATTGTAGTGATGGTTTTATGGTGAGCAAACCCCATAAAACATTGTAGTAAGGGCCTACAGCTGAGCAGACCGTATGAAACATTGGAGGCGAGGGCCTACAGGTGAGCGAACCCCAGAAAGCATTGTAGTGAGGGCCTTATGGTGAGCAAAACCCATAAAACATTGTAGCGAGGGCCTACAGGTGAGCAGACCGTATGAAACATTAAAGGTGAGGGCCTACAGGTGAGCGGACCGTATGAAACATTGTAGTGAGGGCCTTATGGTGAGCAAACCGCATAAAACATTGTAGCGAGGGCCTACAGCTGAGCAGACCGTATGAAACATTAAGATGAGGGCCTACAGGTGAGCAGACCATATGAAACATTAGAGGTGAAGGCCTACAGGTGAGCAGACCATTTTGGAGGTGAGGGCCTACAGCTAAGCAGACTGTATGAAACATTAGAGGTGAGAGCCTGAAGGTGAGCAAACTCCATAAAATATTGTAGTGAGGGCCAACAGGTGAGCAGACCGTATGAAACATTGGAGGTGAGGGACTACAGGTGAGCAGACCTTATGAAACATTGGGGGTGAGGGCCTACAGCTGAGCAGACCGTATGAAACACTGGAGTTGAGGGCCTGAAGGTGAGCAAACCCCATAAAACATTGTACAGGTGAGCAGACCATTTGAAACATTGGAGGCGAGAGCCTACAGCTGAGCAAACCCCATGAAACACTGAAGTGAGGGCCTACAGGTGAGCAGACCATATGAAACATTGAGGGTGAGGGCCTACAGCTGAGCAGACCGTATGAAACACTGGAGGTGAGGGCCTGAAGGTGAGAAAACCCCATAAAACATTGTACAGGTGAGCAGACCATTTGAAACATTGGAGGTGAGGGCCTACAGCTGAGCAGACCGCATAAAACATTGGAGGTGAGGGCCTACAGCTGAGCAAACCCCATGAAACACTGAAGTGAGGGTCTACAGGTGAGCAGACCATATGAAACATTGTATTGAGGGCCTACAGCTGAGCAGACTGTATGAAACATTGGAGGTGAAAGCCTACAGGTGAACGAACCCCATAAAACATTGTAGTGAGGGCCTACAGCTGAGCAGACCGTATGAAACACTGTAGTGAGGGCCTACAGGTGAGCAGACCATATAAGAAATTGGAGGTGAGGGCCTACAGCTAGGCAGACTGAATGAAACATTAGAGGTGAATGCCTTCAGGTGAGCGAACCCCATAAAACATTGTAGTGAGAGCCTACAGGTGAGCAGACCGTATGAAACATTGGAGGTGAGGGCCTACAGGTGAGCAGACCATATAAAATATTGTAGTGAGGGCCTACAGCTGAGCAGACCGTATAAAACATTGGGGGTGAGGGCCTACAGCTGAGAAGACCGTATGAAACATTGGAGGTGAGGGCCTGAAGGTGAGCAAACCCCATAAAACTTTGTACAGGTGAGCAGACCGTTTGAAACATTAGAAGTGAGGGCCTACAGCTGAGCAGACCGCATGAAACATTGGAGGTGAGGGCCTATGGCTGAGCAAATCCCATAAAACACTGAAGTGAGGGACTACAGGTGAGCAGACCATATGAAACATTGTAGTGAGGGCCTACAGCTGAGCAGACCATATGAAACATTTGAGGTGAGGGCCTACAGCTGAGCAGACTGTATGAAACATTGGAGGTGAAAAACTACATGTGAGCGAACCCCATAAAACATTGTAGTAAGGACCTACAGCTGAGCAGACCGTATGAAACATTGGAGGTGAGGGCCTGAAGGTGAGAAAACCCCATAAAACATTGTAGTGAGGGCCTACAGGTGAGCAGACCATATGAAACATTGTAGTGAGGGTCTACAGCAGAGCAGAGCGTATGAAACATTGGAGGTGAGGGCCTACAGGTGAGCGAACCCCATAAAACATTGTAGTGAGGGCCTAAAGGTGAGCAGACCGTATGAAACATTGGAGGTGAGGGCCTATAGGTGAGTAGACCGTATGAAACATTGCAGTGAGGGCCTACAGGTGAGCGAACCGTATGAAACATTGGAGGCGAGGGCCTACAGCTGAGCAGACCGTATGAAATATTGGAGGTGAGGGCCTACAGCTGAGCAGACCATGTGAAACATAGGAGGTGAAGGCCTACAGGTGAGCGAACCCAATAAAACATTGGAGGTAAGGGCCTACAGGTGAGAAAACCATATGAAACATTGTATTGAGGGCCTACAGCTGAGCAGACCGTATGAAACATTGGAGGTGAGGGCCTTCAGGTGAGCAAACCCCATAAAACATTGTAGTGAGGGCCTAAAGGTGAGCAGACCATATGAAACATTGGAGGTGAGGGCCTATAGGTGAGTAGACCGTATGAAACATTGCAGTGAGGGCCTACAGGTGAGCGAACCGTATGAAACATTGGAGGCGAGGGCCTACAGCTGAGCAGACCGTATGAAACATTGGAGGCGAGGGCCTACAGCTGAGCAGACCGTATGAAACATAGGAGGTGAAGGCCTACAGGTGAGCGAACCCAATAAAACATTGGAGGTAAGGGCCTACAGGTGAGAAAACCATATGAAACATTGTATTGAGGGCCTACAGCTGAGCAGACCGCATGAAACATTGGAGGTGAGGGCCTTCAGGTGAGTGAACCGCATAAAACATTGTAGTGAGGGCCTTATGGTGAGCAGACCGTATGAAACATTGGAGGTGAGGGCCTAAAGGTGAGCAAACCCCATAAAACATTGTAGTGAGGGCCTACAGGTGAGCAGACCATATGAAACATAGTATTGAGGGCCTACAGGTGAGCAGACCGTATGAAACATTGGAGGTGAGCGCCTACAGGTGAGCAGAACGTAGGAAACATTGGAGTGAGGGCCTACAGGTGAGCACACCGTATGAAACATTGGTGGTGAAGGCTTACAGCTGAGCAGACCGTATGAAACATTGAAGGTGAGGGCCTGAAGGTAAGCAAACTCCATAAAACATTGTATTGAGAGCCTACAGGTGAGCAGACTGTATGAAACATTGAAGGTGAGGGCCTTCAGGTGAGCAGCCCTTATGAAACATTGTAGTGAGGGCCTACACCTGAGCAGCCCGTATGAAACATTGGAGGTGAAGGCCTACAGGGGAGCGAACCCCATAAAACATTGTAGTGAGGGCCTACAGCTGAGCAGACCATAAAACATTGGAGGTGAAAGCCTGAAGCTGAGCGAACCCCATAAAACATTGTAGTGAGGGCCTACAGGTGAGCAGACCGTATGAATAGGGTTGAGGATTTTTGGACCCCGGACCTGAACCCGAACATTTCTGTAAAAGTTTGGATTCAGTGTTCGGCGCTTTCTTGGCACTTTTTGAAAGGCTTCAGAGCAGCCAATCAACAAGCGTTTAACTGTGTGACCTTAAAAGCCATCACAGCCATGCCTACTAATGGCATGGCTGTGATTGGCCAGTGCAGCATGTGACCCAGCCTCTATATAAGCTGGAGTCACGTAGCGCTGCACGTCACTCTTATCCGTCTGTTAGTTAGGTGGGCGGCAGCGGCCACTTTATGCAAGCTCTGCATCTGAGCTTTTGTGATATTCAAATGCAAGCTTGAAATACTGCACTAATAATCTGGTTTTAAAAAAACACACTTTAGATACTGTGGTTCTATTCAGATATTTGAAAAACAACCATTTTGGGCAAAAAACTTTAATTGCGGCCTAGTCTGGATCAGTCCGTGTGAGATACACACTTTAGATACTGTGGTTATAGTCTTCTATTAATAAAACACCCTTTTTGGGCAAAAAACTTTAAAGGATAACCGTTGTATTTATTTATTTTTTTGGAGTATTGGATTGTGGTGATTAATATCACTTTGGTGGCCCTATTTCAACTTTTCACTGTGTATTCAATTACCCTTAATTCCACATTTGTGTTCCTTGTACTGCCTACTTTTACCTGTGCTTAAAATATGGTTGGTAGGCATGGTCCGTCTAAACAGATAGACGGAGCATGCAGCGTGCAAGGTCACATTACTGACAGCCAGGGACTGTATGTAAATGATTAAAGCCAGGTCCTCCCCAGCAGCTGATAACAGTGCCTGGGCTGTGTGCACTTCTCCCTGTCCCTGCGTTTGGCAGATGCTCCCTTACTCAGCAGATTTGGAGAATGCAGGGTTGAAGCAGCACAGACCAGGGAAGGGAGATCTGCCATCTGCTCAGTGTATAAATGAAAGCAACATGTGGTAAGAGGATCCCTTTGTGCTGCAGGAGATTAACCCTTTAGGGGGAGGGCTCTGGTTACTGACACTTTTGGTGTGCTATTGTTACTGGCTAGTGAGGGCAGGCGGGATTAGCCTCAGGGTGAGGGCAATGGAAGCCATCTTAAATGAATAGTGAAATTGCAGTTTTATGCAGACTGGTTGCTAAGGGCTGAATCTTATTAAATATGGGGTAAGTCAGTCTGATAGTAACTGATTCTGGAATATCATGTTATTAGTAACTACATATATGAAAAACGAAATTAGGGTCTAAATGTGACAGTTATCCTTCAATTGCGGTCTAGTCTGCATCTATACGTGTGAGATGCAACCTTTACACACTGTCGTTCTATTCTGCTATTAATTAAACCCCCATTTAGGGCAAGATCCTAAATTTGAGAAATATGAGGAAAGCGTCAAATAAGGGACGTGACCCAGGTCGTGGTGCTACCGTTGGAGCTCCTGTTTCAGGGAGAGGAAATGGTCGATCTGTGCCAGCTACACGCACAAGTGAAACCCCTTCCTCAGGTGCGAGTAGGCGACAGAACCTGCAGCGGTATTTGGTCGGGCCTAATGCGGCTCTACGAATGGTGAGGCCAGAACAAGTAAAGGCGATAGTAGATTGGGTTGCTGACAGTGCCTCTAGTTCTTTCACATTGGCTCCCACCCAGTCTCCTGGTGAAAGATCAGAGTTGGCACCTGCAGCCCATGCCCATCAGTCTTTCACCTCACCCCCTTGCAAATCAGCCAAGCAGTCTGAGCCCCAAGTCATGCAGCAGTCTCTTCTGCTTTTTGATGACTCTGTTAGCAGGGTTTCCCAGGGCCATCCACCTATCCCTGCCCCAGAAGTGGAAGAGATTGAGTGCACCGATGCCCAACCACTTATGTGTCAAGATGAGTACATGGAAGGACCATCGCAGCACGTCTCGGATGATGAGGAAACACAGATGCCAACTGCTGGGGCTTTCGAAAGTGTGCAGACTGACAAGGAGGGCAGGGGTGAAACCTGGGTGGAAGATGATGTGAAGGACGATGAGGTCCTCGACCCACATGGACTCAAGGTCATGCTAGTGACCTATTTAGTACGGAGGAAGAGGCGGTGGTCGCACAGAGCCACCAGCACAGCAGAAGAGGGAGCATGGTGCAAAAGTGAAGCGGCCGTCCCCTAGACAGTACACCTGCTACTGCCCACCGCAGCAAGGGACTGAGCACAGCAAAGCCAACTCCAAGGAGTTCCCTGGCGTGGCAGTTCTTCAGACAATGTGCTGATGACAAGACACGAGTGGTTTGCACGCTGTGCAATCAGAGCCTGAAGCCAGGCATAAACATTCTCAACCTGAGCGCAACCTGCATGACCAGGCATCTAGGTGCAAAGCACGAGCTGCAGTGGAGTAGACACCTCAAAAACCAAGAAAGGTTTCTGGCTCCTCCTGCTTCCTCTTCTGCTGCAGTCTCGGCCTCTTCATCCTCCTCTGGAGTGACAGTGCCACCTGCCACCACGAAAACAGAGGCTTTGCCAGCAACACCACCACCTGGGTCACCAGGCATAATCACAATGTCCCACGGAAGTGTTCAGCTCTCCATCTCCCAAACACTGGAGCGGAAGAGGAATTACCCCCCCACCCACCCGCGATCCCTAGCCCTGAATGCCAGCATTTCTAAATTACTGGCCTTTGAAATGCTGTCATTCCGTCTGGTGGAGACGCAGAGTTTTAAAGGCCTTATGGCGGTGGCTGTCCCACAGTACGTCGTGCCCAGCCACCAGTACTTTTCCAGGTGAGCCATCCCTTCCCTGCACAACAAAGTGGGGGGAAAAAATCAGATGTGCACTGCGCAACGCCATCTGTGGCAAGGTGCACCTTACTACGGATACTTGGACCAGTAAGCACGGTCAGGGATGTTATATCTCCATAACAGCACACTGGGTAAATGCAGTGGTGGCTTGGCCTGAGGCGGATAGCAGTTTGGCGCATGTCCTTTCACCACCGAGGATTGCAGGGCGCTTCAGTTTGCCTCCTGTTGCTTCCTCCTCCTACTCCGCTTCATCATCCTCTACCGGCTCCTCATCCGTTCACCACCAATTTCAGCACAGCCAGGGGTAAACGACAGCAGACAGTTTTAAAACTTATCTGTTTGCGGGACAAACCCCCCCCCCCCCACCGTGCAGGAGCTGTGGACGGGCCTTGAACAACAGACAGATGAGTGGTTGGTACCAGTGAGCCTCAAGTCCGGCCTGGTAGTGTGTAATAATGGGTGAAATCTCGTAGCAGCTCTGGTACTAGCCTGTTTGACGCACATCCCTTGCCTGGCGCATGTGCTGAATTTGGTGGTGCAGAGATTCCTTAAAAATGACTCCGATATGTCAGAGCTGCTGAATAAAGTGCGGGCCATCTGTGCGTGCTTTCGGCGTTCTCACCCTGCTGCTGCTCGTCTGTCAGCGCTGCAGCGTAACTTCGGACTTCCCGCTCACCGCCTCATATGCGACGTGCCCACAAGGTGGAACTCCATCTTCCACATGCTGGCCAGACTGTGCGAGCAGCAGCAGGCGATAGTGGAGTTTCAGCTGCAGCACGCACGGGTGAGACGCTCGGCGGAACGGCACCACTTCACCACCAATGACTGGGCCTCCATGCGAGACCTGTGTTTATTGTTGCGCTGTTTCGAGTACTCCACCAACATGGCCAGTGCCGATAACGCCGTTCTCAGCGTTACTATTCCACTTCTATGCCTCCTTGAAAAAACGCTGCTGGCGATGATGGAAGAGGATGTGGCACAGGAGGAGGAGGAGGAGGAGGAGGAAGAGGGATCATTTCATATGGTTTCCGGACAGTCATTCACAAGTGGCTCCGAGGTTGGGTTCCTGCACCCACAAACACCAGGTACACAATTGTCCAGCCAGGGCACAGTACTGGATGATGATGAGGTGGAGGAGGAGGAGGAGGAGATGCAGGAGGAGGAACCTTGTTCACAGCAGGGTGGCACCCAGACCAGCTCATAGCCATCACTTGTGCATGGCTGGGTGGATACAGAGAACACAGACGATACACCATCCACAGAGGACAGCTTTTCCTTGCCTCTGGGAAGCCTGGCACACATGAGCGATTACATGCTGCAGTGTCTCCGCAACGACCGCCGAGTTGCACACATTCTAACTTGTGCTAATTACTGGTTAGCCACGCTGCTGGATCCCCATTACAAGGACAACGTACCATCCTTAATTCACTCACTGGAGCGTGATCGTAAGATGCGCGAGTACAAGCGCACGCTGGTAGACGCGCTGCTGGTGGCATTCCCACCTGACAGCGGGGGCACAGTGGAAGCACAAGGCGAAGGCAGAGGATGAGGAAGAGGTCGCCAACGCAGCTGGGGCACCGCCAGCACCTCAGAAGGCAGGGTTAGCATGGCCGAAATGTGGAAAAGCTTTGTCAGCACGCCACAACAACCAGCACCACCGGCTAATATGGAACGTCTTAGCAGGAGGCAGCATTTCACCAACATAGTGGAGCAGTATGTGTGCACACGCCTACACATACTAAATGATGGGTCTGCCCCCTTAAACTTTTGGTTCTCCAAATTGGGCACATGGCCTGAGCTTGCCCTTTACGCCTTGGAGGTGCTGGCCTGCCCTGCAGCCAGTGTATTATCTGAACGTGTGTTTAGCACGGCAGGGGACATTATCACAGACAAGCGCAGCTGTCTGTCCACAGCCAATGTGGACAAGCTCACGTTCATTAAAATGAAACAGGCATGGATCCCACAGGACTTGTCCATACCTTGTGCAGAATAGACATGTATACCGGCCTTAACAAGCCATTGTTATACTACAGCGCAAATGCTCATTCTTGTATTTTGGATATTTCACACTTTTTGGAATGTACCCTAATAAAAAAAAAAAAAACTACTTTGTCCTCCTCCACTGCTGCTTCCACCTACACCGTAGCGGTCCACCGCCTCCTCAAACTCCTACTCCATATGCACCTCCACCTCATAAATCAAGTTTTAATTTTTTTATTTGTATGTATTTTATTTTATTTAATTAATTTGTCTGTTAAATTTCTGCTGAGTTTCACCAATTTTTGGGTATGATGTACCACTGCTATACCTAGTAGACAGGTTAAAAAAATTCACTAATTTGTCTGTTACATTTTCGGGTGAAATTCGCCAGTTTTTGGGTGTGATGTACCACTGCTATAATTAGTAGACAGGTTAAAAAAAATCACTAATTTGTCTGTTACATTTTCAGGGGAAATTCACCAATTTTTGGGTGTAATATTTTCCTCCTCTACCTAGTTGACAGCTTAATAAATTTCACTAATTTTTCTTTTACATTTTCGGGTGACAATAAAAAGACCCCTGCTCTACCCTACCAAGTAGACAGGTTTATACATTTTACTAATTTTTCTGTTACATTCTTGGGTTGACATTTTACAATTCTGGACGTGAATAAACCCCTGCTCTGCATAGGTGACAGGGACAAAAATTTCTGAAATTCTTCTTTAATTGATGTGCGCCACCTCCTTTCATTCAACGCTTAAACTTTAACAAGTTGTCCTACATTTGCGCATCAATAATTTGTCCCACATTCGCGCTTTAATAATTTGTCCCACATTTGCGCTTTAATAATTTGTCCCACATTTGCACTTCAATAATTTGTCCCACATTTGCACTTTAATAAGTTTTCCCATATTTCCGCTTGTTAAAAAAAATATTTAATCCATTTATCTCGCTCGGATGTGGGCTCTCTTTCTCACGCTCCCTCTCCGGCGTGGAACCCTGATTCACCGATAACCGTGATCAACATGGTAGGCTCAGAAAAGAACATTAAAAGTTGATAGAGAACCCTTCTACAACATTCTACAGCCAAATATTTCCTAAATTCACAGCACAAGTTTTTCGCCCATGGAGACAAAGCATCAAAGTTCATGATGCGTAGAATAAAGAATAGGAAAGCAGCAAATTACATTCACCAAATAGACTCCCCTCAGGATTCCCCCCTCTACTCCTTCAAGCTAATAGGTACCCGTTTTCGGGAATTCTATGAATCCCTATATAACCTGCCTTCTACAATCACTTCGGAATCCCACTTCTCCCTTACATCCTCCTTTTTAGGATCACTTGGCCTACCATCTCTTTCCGCGGCTATCAAACGAAAGCTGTCATCACCATTTACACTAGAGGAACTAACAACAGCACTGAAGAAGGCACCCCCTAGCAAAAGTCCAGTCCCAGACGGACTAACCGTCTCATATTACAGAACCTTCCAACAACACATTCTCCCCCACTTGCTCTCGGTCTGCAACTCGGCCCTTCAAGGGAAACAACTCTCCAGGGATATGACAATAGCTCATATAACATTGATACCCAAGGAAGGAAAGAACCCTAACCAATGCGCGAACTATAGACCAATTTCACTTCTTAACATTGACCTTAAATTACTGGCAAAGATGCTTGCGAATCGCTTGTCCACGGCTCTCCCATCTTTGGTACATGGGGACCAGGTAGGCTTCATCCGGGGTAGGGAAGACAGAGACAACACATGTAGAGTTCTTAATATTGTTTATTACTCTGCCCTCCGATCCAAACCTCTCCTCCTCCTAAGCACGGATGCAGAGAAAGCATTTGATAAGATTAACTGGTCCTACCTGAACCAAGTCCTGCGAGGATTCAGCCTGCCTGGTCCCTTTGTCCAAGCCACCTTCGCTATGTACTCTCAAGCCTCTGCCTCGGTCTTAGTTAATGGTGACTTATCAGAGCCCTTTCGCATTCGAAACGGCACCCGCCAAGGATGTCCTCTTTCACCCCTACTTTTCGTCCTAGCCCTTGAACCTCTCCTAATCCGATTGAGAGTAGACCCAGATATAAGGGGAATATTATTGGGGGGTCAGGAGCATAAATTGGCCACCTTTGCAGACGACATTATGATCATGACCTCAAATCCAGAAACATCACTCCTAGTGATACAAAACCATTTAGATAAGTATAGCGCCCTTTCCAACTTTAAAATAAATAAGAAAAATTCGCTTGTCATCTGTTTCGGAATCCCCTTAACAACACAACATCGCTTAAAAACCAACTCATCATTCGATTGGTCATCTCCTTTCCTCACCTATCTTGGGATCAAGATAAGCCCCAATATATCTGAACTCTTCTCCCTCAACTACTCCCCATTATTACAATCTATAACAGGGGTGCACAACCTGCGGCCCGGGGGCCACATGCGGCCCTCAATACCATTCTATGCGGCCCCCAACCACCTGGTAGCAGACATGTATGTCTATGTCTTGTGGCTGTTCACATGAATCTTTAATGTATTGTCCCATTAGATGGGAGTCCTGGAAGTGTAACTAGACATTTATAATATATACTGTATGTTCAATATGCCTTAAATATATTATTTCACTTGGTAATACCCCTTTAAAGATTATTTCTGGCCCTTGGAATTGGTTCAGGTTGACAATGTGGCCCCCAACCAGAAAAGGTTGTGCACCCCTGATCTATAACATCTAGCGTAGATAGCTTTAATACCCACATAATTTTGTGGTTCGGATGGAAAAACCTCCTTATGTCTTTAATAATCCCTCGCCTCACATACCTACAACAGGTCCTACCCATACATATACCCTTAGGCCTCTTTCACACTTGCGTTGTCCGGATCCGGCATGTACTCCACTTGCCGGAATTACACGCCGGATCCGGAAAAACGCAAGTGAACTGAAAGCATTTGAAGACGGATCCGTCTTCAAAATGCTTTCAGTGTTACTATGGCAGCCAGGACGCTATTAAAGTCCTGGTTGCCAAAGTAGTAGCGGGGAGCGGTATACTTACAGTCCGTGCGGCTCCCGGGGCGCTCCATAATGACATCAGAGCGCCCCATGCGCATGGATGACGTGCCATGCGACCACGTCATCCATGCGCGTGGGGCGCAATGACGTCACTCTGGAGCGCCCCGGCAGCTGCACGGACGGTAAGTATGCTGCTCCCCCGCTCCCTACTACACTTTACCATGGCTGCCAGGACATTAGCGTCCCGGCAGCCATGGTAACCATTCAGAAAAAGCTAAACGTCGGATCCGGAAATGCGCCGAAACGACGTTTAGCTTAAGGCCCGATCCGGATCAATGCCTTTCAATGGGCATTAATTCCGGATTCGGCCTTGCGGCAAGTGTTCAGGATTTTTGGCCGGAGCAAAAAGCGCAGCATGCTGCGGTATTTTCTCCAGCCAAAAAACGTTCCGGTCCTGAACTAAAGACATCCTGATGCATCCTGAACGGATTTCTCTCCATCCAGAATGCATTAGGATAAAACTGATCAGGATTCTTCCGGCATAGAGCCCCGACGACGGAACTCTATGCCGGAAGAAAAGAGCGCAGGTGTGAAAGAGCCCTTACTATGACTCCCGCAGGAAAATCTTCAGCAAATTTGTATGGAACGGCAAGAGACCTAGACTGTCGTACGACACACTCTCTCGCCCTAAGCAGTCAGGAGGGATGGCGTTACCAGACCCTGAACTATACGGTAAAGCAGTGCTTTTATCCAGGGCAGTAGAATGGCTCAGAAACTCCAATTCTAAACCGTGGGTAGCAATGGAGCAGGAGCTTTTAGGCAAAACATTACGCTCCATCTTGTTGGGAAACTCCAGTCTTATAAATACCCCCTCCTCACCATACCCCATTATCTAAGCCACATTGAAGGCGTGGAAATGGTTCCAAACCACTCACTGCTCAATACCCTTCCCATCCCCCCTCCTTTCTCTGAGAGACATATTGGGTACAGCCCTCCCCATGGTGATTGAATGCACCCCACGACTCCTGAGAGAATCATCTACCCCTGTCTCTTCTCTCTTTGACCCAGCGGGCTATGTGATGCCTATCTCAGAGCTCCAAAAAAGACTTTCTCCACATCACCATTACATGTCTCCCCTATCCTACCTACAGTCATATCTCTCCCAACATACCTCTAGAAGTGACTAACCATTAGTATGGTTAGAGGCTCTTATTAACAACCTCAACCCACCAAAAAAGCTCATCTCCCAACTGTTTCATAGGCTGAATACACCTCCTTTACTCATCAAACCTGCCTACATAAGGCATTGGGAACGTGATCTAGGTCAAGATTTTCCTCTTACCAAATTACTAGACATACTTCTATCTCCACATATTGCATCCCAATGTGTCCGCATACAAGAAAATGGATACAAGCTATTAACTAGATGGTATAAAACTCCAGACATAATCTGCCTTTTTTCTGATTCAGCCTCTGATAGATGTTGGAGATGCCTAAGTAATAGATGATCTTTCTTTCATATCTGGTGGGATTGTCCCACTATAAAAAAATTGGTGGAAGGAAATATTCCGCCTAAGCAACCAGATATGCCAAACCACAGTGCCAATTTCTCCCCTCAAAGCCCTACTTGACATACAGTACAGACCAAAACTTTGGATACACCTTCTCATTCAAAGAGTTTTCATGACTATGAAGGCATCACAACTATGAATTAACACATGTGAAATTATATACATAACAAACAAGTGTGAAACAACTGAAAATATGTCATATTCTAGGTTCTTCAAAGTAGCCACCTTTTGCTTTGATTACTGCTTTGCACACTCTTGGCATTCTCTTGATGAGCTTCAAGAGGTAGTCGCTTCAAGAGGTAGTTCGGCCGAACCTGTCGATCCTGAACATCCAGGTGTCTGCTCAACTCTATTCCACAGCATTTATGTTGAACAGGGTTCAGTAGGGGAGGTTACAGCCTGGGTAATAGGATCAATCCTATTATACCTTGTTGCACTGACTGGGGATCCAAATTGCCATTATACAGCTGTGTAATTCCAGCAAACCATTCTTGTTATTTGGGTGTTTCAGTTATTAACAGGGTTTATTACAAATAAATATTTATACGTCTTATTTGCCCTTGTGCAGTGCAGTTATATGTTCTATAGCATTTTTTGGATTATATAAGTGGGAAAAAAGGGCTTATTAGCCGTTTTGTGGTGCTAAAATTACAGCACTTTTTGTTGTGTATTAGTGGCAAAAGTAAAATATATTTGCCATTCAGCGGTGCAGTTATATGTTCTAAAGCCTTTTGTAGCATGTATTAGTGGTAAAATAATAATATATTTACCGTTCAGCAGTGTAGTTATATGTTCTAAAGCCTTTTGTGGCGTGTATTAGTGGCAAAAGAAAGTATATATTTGCCATTCAGCGGTGCAATTATATGTTATAAAGCCCTTTTTATCATGTAATAGTGGCAAAATAAAAATATATTTGCTGCTCGGTGATGCAGTTATATATTCTAAAGCCTTTTGTGGCGTGTATTAGTGGCAAAAGAAAGATATCTTTGCCATTCAGCGGTGCAGTTATGCACTTTGACAAAAGAGACCTGTTTCTTCTGGCTACCTGCCTGTCATGGTCTTACCTCCTTGCTGTTCCCTTCGTTTGACATGTGCTGGCGGCCATCTTGGTTTCTGGGTTTTCTTGTAGCCTCCCACCCTGCGGCTCCTCCTTCCCACTGGGAGGAGCTGGATGCCTAGCTCATATATATAGGAGGTCTGTGGCTTCAGTTCCTTGCTTGGTCCTCCTGTGTTCACATGCTTCCAAGACTGCTGCTGCTTCTGGTTCCTGATCCTGGCCTCGTCTGACTACCCCGTTGGTTCCTGATTCCGGCTTCGTCTGTCTACCCCGTTGGTTCCTGATTCCGGCTTCGTCTGACTACCCCGTTGGTTCCTGTTCCTGGCTTCGTCTGACTACCCTTCTGGTTCCTGACCTCTGTCTCCGCAAGACCCTGCTTCGGTTTAGCCATCCGTTCGGACTTTGCTTACGGCTTGCTCTTCAATAAAACCTTCTTATTTTCCACTTATCCCTTGTTGTACGTCTGGTTCATGGTTCCATGACATTAGGACCAAGCCATGAATTCTGACGGTACAGGGCCACCCTCGCTACCTACGCTGGTTGCCAGACTTGATCAGCAGGATCACCTGTTGGGTCGGTTCGCTGTGGCGTTGCAAACCCTGCTTGAACGCACGGCTCATTTAGCTTCCGTTGCCGATGGGTCGGTTGTCGCTCCTGGGCCCGCTCCTACTGCCGCTCCGGTTGTTGCGCCAGAGTCTACCCTGACACCTGTTGCTGCGCCTGTGGTGTTTCAGGGTATGACCGGTTCTGCCCCCCTTCCACAGCTGCTTTGGGGGAGAGCCAACTCAGTGCCGAGGTTTCCTTAACCAGGTGGGCATTTACTTCGAGTTGCTGCCACATGCCTTTCCTACTGAGAGATCAAGGGTGGGCTTCTTGATCTCGCTGCTCTCGGACAAGGCCTTGGCCTGGGCCAGCCCTTTATGGGAGAACAACAATCCGGTGGTTGCCGAGTTTTCCGGTTTTGTTGCTTCTCTTCGGAAGGTATTCGATGTGCCGGCTCGTGCTGCCTCTGCTGCGAAGCTCCTTATGTCCATCAGACAGGGTTCACGATCCGTAGCTGAATACGCCATTGAGTTTCGTACCCTGGCAGCAGAGGTGGGCTGGAATAATGAGGCTCTGGTCGCTGCTTTCTCTCATGGTCTCTCGGATGCCTTGAAGGATGAGGTTGCAGCTAAGGACCTACCAGTGGAGCTCGAGTCTCTTATTTCTTTCCTGATTTTGATTGACACCAGACTCAGGGAGAGACCTTCCTTTAAGGAGAGCCTGCGGAGGTCTTCTAACAGATTGGCGCCTACGTTTGCTGTCCCACCCGTGCCTCCCTCTCCTCCCACGCCTCCTGGGGATGACTTGTCTGGGGGTGAACCCATGCAGCGGGGGATTTGCTCGCCTGTCTGAGGGGGAGAGGGTACTCCGGAGACGCGAGGGCCGATGCATGTACTGTGGTCTCGGTGGGCATTTTCGGTTGACATGTCCGAACCGTCCGGGAGAACGCTCGCACCTGAGGTCCTGTCGGGGGCAGATCTTGGGTGGAGTCTCCTCGTCCCCGGTTTCCCGTGTTGACAAACCACTGATCACGGTTGTCCTCTCCTGGGTCGGGGGCTCGGTGACGACCCAGGCGTTGGTGGACTCTGGTGCTGGTGGTTTGTTCATTGATAGAGTGTTCGTTGCCGCCAATTCCATTCCTCTGCAGCCTCGAGGTTCCCCACTGGCTCTTGAGGCGATAGACGGCAGACCCCTTCTGCCGCCACACGTGACTCATGAGACCCTTCCAGTGGGGATAGCCATTGGTGCCGTTCACAGAGAGTCGGTCTGTCTCCAGGTTATTTCGTCTCCACACTACTCGGTGGTCTTGGGGTACCCCTGGCTCCAGAAGCATAATCCGACTTTCGATTGGAGATCGGTCGAGATCCTCTCGTGGTCACCGCAGTGTGGGGCTAGTTGCATCCATGGGCCTGTCAAGTTGCTGTGTACTTCCTCGGACTCTCTGTTGCCTCCTGAATACGAAGAGTACCGGGATGTATTCGATAAGGTGCGCGCGGTTGCCCTACCTCCGCACCGCCCATACGATTGTGCCATAGAGTTACAATCCGGTGCCGTTCCTCCTCGTGGCAAAGTCTATCCACTGTCGGTAGCGGAGAATGAGGCCATGGAGGAGTACGTGAGGGAGGCGCTTTCACGCGGACACATTCGCAAATCCTCGTCCCCGGCAGGGGCTGGATTTTTCTTTGTGAAAAAGAAGGGCGGCGAGTTGAGGCCTTGCATCGATTACAGGGGTCTCAATCGCATCACGATCAAGAACGCTTACCCGATACCCTTGATTTCCGAGCTGTTCGATCGCCTCAAAGGGGCCACGGTCTTTACCAAACTCGACCTGAGGGCGGCATATAACCTGGTAAGGATCAAGGCGGGCGATGAGTGGAAGACCGCGTTTAACACCAGGACCGGTCATTATGAATCCTTGGTTATGCCCTTTGGGTTGTGCAATGCGCCCGCAGTCTTCCAGGAATTCATCAACGATGTTTTCCGTGACCTGTTGCAGCAGTGTGTGGTGGTCTATTTGGATGACATCTTGGTATATTCTGCATCCATGGAGGCCCACATTCTGGATGTCAGACGAGTGTTGCAACGCTTACGAGAGAACAAGCTGTTCGGTAAGCTTGAGAAATGCGAATTTCACCGATCCCAGGTAACCTTCTTAGGTTACATCATTTCCGCTGAGGGGTTCTCCATGGATCCTGAGAAGGTTTCGGCTGTCTTACAGTGGCCCCAGCCCAGTGGGCTTCGTGCCCTGCAGCGCTTTTTGGGCTTCGCCAATTATTATCGGAAGTTCATCAGGGACTTTTCCATGCTAGCCAAGCCTCTCACGGATCTGACCAGGAAGGGCAGTAATCCTCAGGTCTGGCCGCTCGAGGCCATCCGAGCTTTTGAGGCTCTAAAGTCCGCCTTTGTGTCGGCTCCGATTCTGTCGCATCCCAACCCTGGGTTGCCTTTTGTCCTCGAGGTGGACGCGTCTGAGACGGGAGTAGGCGCCCTCCTGTCTCAGCGTAGAACACCAGAGGGTCCTCTGCTTCCTTGTGGGTTTTACTCCCGGAAACTGTCTTCCGCGGAGTGCAACTATCAGATTGGTGACAGGGAGTTATTGGCCATCGTGCAGGCCCTTAAAGAATGGAGGCACTTGCTCGAGGGCTCGGTGGTTCCGGTTCTCATCCTGACGGACCACAAGAATCTGACCTACCTCTCTGAGGCCAAGAGATTGACACCACGTCAGGTCAGATGGGCTCTGTTCTTGTCACGTTTTAATTACGTGGTCTCCTACCTACCCGGCTCCAAGAACATCAGAGCGGATGCCTTATCACGGCAGTACTCCGAGCTGTCCGGGGAGGAGTCGATTCCGACTACGGTCATACCCCCGAATCAGATCCTGGCCGCTATTCGCACCAGCCTGACTTCTCCTCTGGGTGAGCAGATTTTGGCGGCTCAATCTGGTGCTCCCTCTGGGAGACCCAACGGCAGATGTTTTGTGCCTGAGGAGTTGCGCACTCGGTTGTTGCGAACCTACCATAACTCCAAGGCCGCGGGGCACCCTGGAAAGAATCAGCTGTCCTGGGCGGTTTCACGTCTGTTCTGGTGGCCTTCTCTACGTTCCGACATCGCCGCATATGTAGCGGCATGCTCCGTTTGTGCCCAGAGTAAGTCCCCTCGGCACCTTCCGTTGGGCCTTTTGCAACCCATAGCCACCGGGGAGCGTCCATGGTCACACCTGGGGATGGATTTCATTGTGGACCTCCCTGCATCCCGAGGCCATACGGTCATTCTCATGATTGTGGATCGGTTTTCCAAAATGTGCCACTGTGTTCCTCTCAAGAAGTTACCCTCTGCACAAGAGTTGGCCTCGATTTTTGCCAGGGAGGTCTTCCGGTTGCACGGTTTGCCCAAGGAGATTGTGTCGGATCGGGGGAGTCAGTTTGTGTCCAGGTTCTGGCGCGCCTTTTGCTCCCAGTTGGGGATTCATCTCTCTTTCTCCTCGGCCTACCATCCTCAGTCCAATGGGGCCGCAGAACGATCCAATCAGGCCTTGGAGCAATTCCTTCGTTGCTATGTCTCCGATCACCAAGACAATTGGGTTGACCTCCTGCCTTGGGCTGAGTTTGCCAGGAACACGGCGGTGAACTCTTCCTCTGGGACGTCTCCCTTCATGGCCAATTATGGGTTCCAACCTGCCGTGTTACCGGAGGTATTCTCTCCCCAGGATATTCCGGCTGTGGAGGATCACCTTTCCGTCCTACGTGCTTCTTGGGTACAGATCCAGAGGTCCCTTGAGGTCTCTGCGCAGCGCCAGAAACTCCAGGCTGATCGCAGACGAGCGCCCGCTCCTTCCTACCAGGTCGGAGACCGCGTATGGTTGTCCACCCGCAACCTCAACCTTCGAGTGCCCACTCCCAAGCTGGCGCCTCGCTTTGTTGGTCCCTTCCGAGTGCTTCGCAGGGTAAACCCGGTAGCCTATGCCCTTGCGCTTCCTCCTGGCATGCGGATCTCCAACGTGTTTCATGTCTCCCTGTTGAAGCCACTGGTGTGTAATCGTTTCACTTCCTCGATTCCTCGGCCTCGTCCGGTCCAAGTGGGCAATCGTGAGGAGTATGAGGTGAGCAATATCCTGGACTCACGCCTGGTCCGCGGCCGGGTGCAGTTTTTGGTCCATTGGCGTGGTTACGGTCCAGAGGAGCGTTCCTGGGTTCCCTCCGCAGATGTCCATGCTCCTGTCTTGCTCCGAGCCTTCCACGCACGCTTCCCTCAGAAACCGTTCCCTACTCCGCGGAGGAGGGGCCCTTGAGGGGGAGGTACTGTCATGGTCTTACCTCCTTGCTGTTCCCTTCGTTTGACATGTGCTGGCGGCCATCTTGGTTTCTGGGTTTTCTTGTAGCCTCCCACCCTGCGGCTCCTCCTTCCCACTGGGAGGAGCTGGATGCCTAGCTCATATATATAGGAGGTCTGTGGCTTCAGTTCCTTGCTTGGTCCTCCTGTGTTCACATGCTTCCAAGACTGCTGCTGCTTCTGGTTCCTGATCCTGGCCTCGTCTGACTACCCCGTTGGTTCCTGATTCCGGCTTCGTCTGTCTACCCCGTTGGTTCCTGATTCCGGCTTCGTCTGACTACCCCGTTGGTTCCTGTTCCTGGCTTCGTCTGACTACCCTTCTGGTTCCTGACCTCTGTCTCCGCAAGACCCTGCTTCGGTTTAGCCATCCGTTCGGACTTTGCTTACGGCTTGCTCTTCAATAAAACCTTCTTATTTTCCACTTATCCCTTGTTGTACGTCTGGTTCATGGTTCCATGACACTGCCTCAACTATTATTCTGATGCTGCCACCTGCCTGATGACACACATCTGATGCCAAGTGCTCTTTTTTACACCCAATATCATCAGCGGATAGTGGTACTGCCACCCACCTCCACACTATGTCACCTTGCCACTCTGTGGCCTCCTGATGCTGCTGCCACCTCCACCACACTATGTCACCTTGCCATGCTGTGGTCTTCTCATGCTGCTGCCACCTCCACACTTTGTCATTGTGCTGCTCTGTGGCCTCCTGATGCTGCCGCCACCTTCAAACTGTCATTGGGCCACTCTATGGTCTCCTCATGCTGCTTTCACCTCACCACTATGTCATAGGGCCACTCTGTGGACTTCTCATGCTGTTCCCACCCTCCCCACTCCATGACTGGGCCACTATTATGCCTTTCGGCCTTGCTGACATTCATAATTTATTTGACCCTTCTTCTGCTCTGTCAGAAGTAAGGAAAAATTAGATGCCCAATGGATCCTGTCTGTGTAGCAACTGTAAGGCCTGTATGGTCCCATCAGAATTGGCTTGTGATTTGGTAGCCAAAACACAGAAGACATGCAAATATTCAATTCACGTGTCATCTCTGTTTTTTATCCACTCCAGTTTCTTTTTTTGGCATTAGCAAAACTGATGGATTACTGACCAAATACTGACCGAGTGAAGGCGGATGCTCAACAGACAGGATCAGTTTTTTGGGGGTTATTGTTCTGGCGGATCAGATGAAGGGAAAAATAATCAGTGACGTCAACACAAACTTACTGCTGACACCCTCTCCACTCTGTCGAGGGCTCTATTTGTTTAAGCGTTTAATAGGACAGGTTCTGTAGACATCTATGTGAAATCAGCTGATGACGGTGGAAAAGGAGTGCGCTAATATTGACCTGTAAGGCTGAGTTCATACTTAAGTTATTTGGTCAGTTTTGGCCCCGTGACTGTCCAAATACAGTTAAGTGAAGTGTGCAGTGATTCTAAGAGTGACGCCTGTCATCTGAATGTCATACTGACTCACAGCATTATTTCACTACCAAAGCAGACTCCCTATGCGTGTTACTGCAATGCACAGTGTTATACAACACTATAAATGATCTCTGCAACCAGGAAATAGCCCTTTTTTAACGCTTAATGCCGCAAATAAATTCTGATCTAACCAAATTATTATTTTTTTGCAATTTTTATTTATTTTTTTATTCACTCACCTCTAATTCTAAACCTTCTATGTTACCAAAATGATGCCAACATAAAGTGGACATGCAATAAATGTTAGTTTGAATAAAAGTATTTTATGAGTTATCACTATCTGAGGTATCACTGTCTTAAAAGCAAAGAGATTCAAATTCAGAAAATATTATTTAGATTTTTTTTATAAATAAATCATATTGACTCAAATTTACCATTAACATAATGTGCAATGTGTCACGAGTGAACAGTCTCAGAATGGCTTAATAATTAAAAGCATTCCAAAGTTACTAGTTACCACATAAATTGACACGTCAGATTTGCAAATATAGGCGTCATGAAGGGGAAAATGGCCCAGTCTGGAAGTGGTTAAGGGTACTTTCACACTTGCGCCAGAGGATTCCCGCAGGCAGTTCCGTCACCAGAACTACCTGCCGGATCCGGCAATCCGGACGCAAACAGATGGCATTTGTCGGACGGATCCGGATCCATCTGACAAATGTCTCTCCATTGTGTCATCCGGAAAAACAGATCCGGTATTAATTTTTTTGGGCAAAACCTCAAGATTTATTACCTGATTCTTTAGTTAACCTTGAGGTAACCTTACTATGGAAGCTACCTGGAAGTAACCCAATTTTGGAAACTACAACCCCCAAGGAATTTTTCAAGGGGCATTTTATATATTTAGCAACACTAGGCCATGAAAATGAAAAATTACATATTTTACAAGAAAATGTTTCTTTAGCCCCAAATTTTTCTTTTTCACAAAGGGGAATAGGATGTAATGTACCCCATTATTTGTTACCCATTTCTTCCTGAATACGGCAACACCCCATAAGAGAAAAATAATCATGTACATTTGAGGTGTAGATTACTGATTTATACAGCACTGGCTGACAACTATAGAGGCTCTGAGGTGAACTATAAAGACACCCCTAAGAAGTGACCCCCATTTTAGAAACGACACCCCTCAGAGAATTTACCAAGAGGTGTAGTGAGCATATTGACCCCACAGGTGTTTAAAAAAAAAAAAAATCACAGCAGATGGTGCAAAGTGAAATTTGGAATTTTTACACAGATATACCATTTCAGTGCCCAATTGTGTGCCAGTGTGAAAAGTGAGCCTACCTATTACTATGCTGGGCTTCCTGGTTTCATTAACACCCTACATGAGGCCCTATTCTTTTGCCTGGGCATACCATAGGGCTCAGGAGTGACTTATGCATCTTGTTCTGACAACTGTAGAAGCTCTGGGGTAAAATAATAAATGGTACCCCTAAGAAGTGACCCTATATCAAAAACTAAAATTGCAAGCTTTCCACAGGCATTTCAATATCCAATATGTTGTGCCCAGCTTGTGCCATCGCAAACACACCATGCCCTTTAAATTGTTAGGTGGGTTCTACTGGGTTGTGAAATGTCATAAATGTGGGCATAAACTGCAGTTTAAGCTTCAGGGGTCTAAAGGGAAAGACTGAACTCCAAAAGCCAAATGACAGAGTTTGATGGATTAATTTACAGGCGCCTTGATGCTATTGAAGACCCTCTGGGGACCACTACAGACAATTTCTGACAACCATACGTTCATGTTTTTCTCGACAGAGTTTCACAAGGACTTATTTTTTGCACAATTAGTTGCCATTGTCATTGGTTCTATTTTGGGGAACATACAACTTTTTGGTCACTTTTTATTTTGCTTTTTGGGAAGCAGTATAAAATGCTTTTTGGGTTTTGTCATTGCAGCGTGCACCATTTGGGAAAAATGACACTTTAACTTTATTGTGATGGTCAGTACTAGTATTGAGCGAATCTAGGTAAAACAAATTGAATTTGATCCAAATTTCAGGAAAGCTTTGATTCGCCACAAATACAAATTTCTTCACGCTTCATGGTAACAAATAATTTTTTTCCTAAAATGGCAGCTATATGTGTTAGGCCTCATGCACACGACAGTATTTTTTCACGGTCCGCAAAACGGGGTTCCGTTGTTCCGTGATCCGTTTCCGTTTTTGTTTCCGTGTGTCTTCCTTGATTTTTGGAGGATCATGAGGGAGAGTGAAAAAAATCTAAGTCAAGTTTGCCTTGCAAATGATAGGAAAAAAACGGATCACGGATGCGGATTACAATCTTGTGTGCATCAGTGTTTTTTCACGAACCCATTGATTTGAATGGGTCCGCGAACCGTTGTTCGTGAAAAAAATAGGACAGGTCATATTTTTTTGACGGACTGAAAACACGGATCACGGACGCGAATGACAAACGGTGCATTATCCGAGTTTTCAATGGACCCATTGAAAGTAAATGGGTCCGCAGAAAATCACGGAAAACAGAAACAACGGACACGGAACACAACAACGGCCGTGTGCATGAGGCCTTACAAAGTGAAAATAAGAAGGCAGGAAATGCAATATGACCCATAATACCTTGCAGCCACCAATCAGCAGATATCCCCTGTGATGTCACAGCCTTATAAAAAGCTTAATCCTGCCTGGTCTCCACTATTTTACTGTGAACTGAGCACAGGGAGAGACGTGCCAAGTGCTAGGGACAGTGGTTTAGCAATCTTTAAAGGGACACTGACAGGCCCAATAACCATAATTAGCTGTACATATCCATGTACAGGTCTTCTAATGTGCATTAAAAACATATAAGTATCCCCCCTGTCCATATTATGAATACTGTTAACTCACGTTTTATAACCTGAACTAATCGCTGTTCTTTCTGCCCAAGGGGCGGGGTTTCAGCTTCTCTTGCACCCAGCCAGCATCAGCCCAACAGCCGTTTTTGAAGCACCGCCCAGCTCATCAATATTCACTTAGCTGGACGGCTTCTGCAGTCCCCGACCTTACGAGATCCGGCGCATGCCCAATAGAAAGCTATGGGCATCGGACTCGCTTTCAGCTTCCGCGCATGCGCCCGGCACCCATAGCTTTCTATTGGGCATGCGCCGGATCTCAGAAGGTCGGGGACGGCAGAAGCCGCCCAGCTAAGTGAATATGGATGAGCTGGGCGGCGCTTCAAAAACGGCGGTTGGGCTGATGCTGGCTGGGCGCAAGAGAAGCTGAAACCCCGCCCCTTGGGCAGAAAGAACAGCGATTAGTTCAGGTTATAAAACGTGAGTTAACAGTATTCATAATGTGGACAGGGGGGATACTTATATGTTTTTAATGCACATTAGAATACCTGTGCATGGATATGTACAGCTAATTATGGTTATTGGGCCTGTCAGTGTCCCTTTAAATTGTAGAATATTTAATAGGGAGAGTGCAGTGACAGTGCAGGGAGATCATAGGGAGAGTTTTCAGACACTGTAGGGAGCGCATAAGGAGAGCAAAGGCAGACTGCAGGAATAGTGCAGGTTCTGTGTAATCGCCCTGTGCATCTTGTTCCACTGCTGTGTCATTCATTCTTTAGCTCTTTTGTTATGCATACATTTACTGTACCTTAGACAGTCGGTCACATATATTGGTGCGTGCACCTAGTTAATGTAGTTAATCTGTTCAGTTATACGGATACATAGTGGGCATTAGACTCATTGTCAACAGGCAGTTTAATACATATGCACATTTATAAAGTTCTTATGCTGCACCATTTATACTTAATCTGTTCTGTTATACATAGACTGAATGTGCATCAGACTTAGACCTCTTGCACACGACCGTATGGCTTTTTCAGTATTTTGCAGTCCGCAAAAAATACGGATGATGTCCGTGTGAATTCCGTATTTTGCGGAACGGAACAGCTGGCCCCTAATAGAGCAGTACTATCCTTGTCCGTAATGCAGACAATAATAGGACTTGTTCTATTTTCTTGCGGAACGAAAATACGGACATACGGAAACGGAATGCACACGGAGTTACTTCCTTTTTTTTTGCGGACCCATTGAAATGAATGGTTCCGCAAAAAAAAAAATGGAACGACACAGAAAGAAAATACATTTGTGTGCATGAGCCCCCCTTGTCAATATATAGGCACATTTATATAGTTCATCTGCTGCATCATTTATACTTAACCCTTTCTACCCCGGAGGTTTTTTAGTTTTTGCGTTTTCGCTTTGCGCTCCCTGCTTTCCCAGAGCCATAACCTCTTTATTTGTCTGTTCACATAGCCATATGAGGGCTTTTTAAAGGACAAGTTGTACTTTCCAACTCCACCATTTAATATTGCATATGATGTAGTGGAAAGCGGGAAAAAAAATCCAAATAGGGTGAAATTGCAAAAAATAAATAGCAATTCCACCACAGTGCAAGGGCTCCATAGGAAATACTATGCAGCAGCCTCCTGTCATTCGCAAAGATAGGGGCTGCTGCACACAAGCGCTCAGATGGCATCTGATGGGTTAAATGTTCACAATCGGCCACCCGCGACTATGGCACCCGCTCTGCTCTGCTCAGAAGCAAGCGCCATCTTTAAAGACCCGGCCAGCGCCGTACTATTATGGCGCTGGTGGGGAAAGGGTTAATCTGTTCTGTTATACATAGACTGACTGTGCATCAGACTTACTCTCAACAGCCGGTCTAATACATAGGTGCATGTACTTAGTTCATCTGCTGTTCCATTAATAATAAATCTGTACAGTTATACATAGATGTACTGTGCATCAGACTGATTGTCAAGAGACGTGCCGATGAGCCAGTAGGGCAGAAGCAGTTGGAGATCTGGAGCCATCTTTTGTAGTCGTTTGGTAGCTGCCTATGAGTGTGCCATCGCTCATCCTCATGAAGGTCTAACAAGGGGGACCTTCTGAACTCATGCTCCACTGACATGACTGCTGGTGGGGGATGGCATGAGCACCACCAGCTCCATTAGCAGCAACTTAAGTCTTGAGTCTCTGATGAGCACTTTTCTTCACCTGCCTTCTGAAGAAACCACCCAGCAGCAGCAGGACATGGAGCAGAACCTGAACCAGCAGATTGTAGCATACTTGGACTACGCTCTGTGACCCCAGATCCAAGATCCCCTGGATTACTGGGTAGCCAAAGTTGAATTGTGGCCGATACAACAGACTAGACCATTCTTGATCTGACTGTAGTATGCTGCCACACCAGAACATTGTGACAAATGGCCTGTCACTTTTACCCACATGCTGCTGTCACTAACCTGATGCCACACTCCTGCTGCCTCTACTGCCATCTGCCCCTACTGTGATCTGCGATTGTGCTGTTACTGCCACTGCTGTTGCCCGCCCCCCCACCCAATCTGTTTGGGGACCACTATTGTTCCTGCTGTTATCACCCTAACCAATCTGTTACAGGGCCAGTATTGTGACTCTCCATGCTGTTGCCACCCTCATCAGTTTGTTACAGCAACTTATTTCCTTGTTTGGCCCTGTTGATATCAACGTTTATTTTTCCATTCTAATGATCCATCAGAAGAACAGAAAAATCACACAAAAAATGATCCTGTTCTTTGAGCGTTCAGAAGGTCTCTATCACATGGCCAGAATTTAGCATCAATAAAATCATGATTTGGAAGCCAAAAGCAGAAGTGGGTCCAAAACACAGAAGACATGCAAATATTTCCATCACATGTTATCTCTGTTTTGGACCCACTCCTGTTTTTGACTTACCAATACTGATCGAATGCTGGCCAAATACTGATAGTGTTAAGGTGGATGCTCAAACTACAGGATTCACATTTTTTGGGCTGTTCTTCTGACGGATCAGAAGAACGGAAAAATAAACAGCGATGTGAACACAGCCTTACTGCTGACACCCTCCTTATTGTCATGGGGCCACTACTTTAAATTTGAGCCACTGCACGTTAAGTCCACGCTATTAAATTAGACCTGACACTAATTTTGACCTGTTAGGCAGAGTTCACACTTCTGTTATTTTGTCAGTTATTTCCTCAGGCAACAGTCATTCTACATCTAATAGAAGGGATTGAAATGCATATGTTTGCATTGCCATAGCATGGATTAAAAGAGCCTTCTTTTTGTCCACTACTTTATTAGGGCTGCTTCCATGTCCCTATTTTGTTCCACTAAAGAGTCATTTGGACAGCAGCAGGGGTGCTCAGTATTTTTTTTATTTTTTTTGCTTTACTGAAGGATGCATTTTTTTTTTGTTTAGCTAGGAATGTTTGTGGTCTGAACAAAGATGTGTAGGTCATTCAGAAGCGCAGTAACTGTTTCACTACCATAAAGGACTAGCTATGCATGTTGCTGCTCTACACAGTGATGTACACCAGTATACATCCTCCATAAAGTTTAACTGCAGGTCAGGATAGACCTGCTTTAACAAGCTTTGCGACAAATAATTCAGATCAAAGAAAAAAATTTGGGATAAATTTGGCGAAGCGACCGAATCGAATTTTTGATATCTTCAATCATCTCTAGTGAGTACGATTACAGAGATACCAATTTTATATACTTTTTTTTCACACTTTTACACGCTATTTTCTGAGACCCATATTATTTTATTTTTCTGACAGTCTTCTTCTGTGGGGGCTAATTTTTTGGCGAAATGAGGTGATGTTTTTATTGCTATTATTTTGGGGTACATAGTACTCTTAATATTGCTCGGTGACCAAAAAATGGCATAGTCGGCATAGTCATCATTTTTATTTTATTTTTACAGCGTTCATCTGAGGAAGTACATCATGTGATATTTTTATATGGTTGGTCATTATGGACGTAATGTTTATTTTTATTTTTTGTTCTGTATTACACAATGAAAGTGTCTTTTAAAACAAAATCATGTTTTTGTAATAGCATTTTCTGAGAGATTTGTTTGTAATTTACTGCAGACAGTCTTGTGCTCATTTTTTGCGGGATGCGGTGACATTTTTATTGGTACCATTTTAAGGTACATAGTACTTTTTGATTGCTTTATATTACACTTTCATGTGCTGCAAGATGACCAAAACTGGTTGTCTTGAATTACAGCTTTCAGCTGACGGGGTAGATCATGTGATATATTTATGAAGGCGGTCAATATCTAGTATGTCTTTTTTTCTTTTTTGTTTCTACGTTTTGCAATTTTAAGTTTATTGGAAAGGGGGGCTTTCCTTTGTAACACACTTTTTTCACTTTCTTTTTTACTTATTATTTTTGTCCCACTTCAACTTTTTGGGGTTTGATTCCCTCTGCAATGTATTACAATTCATCATGTATTGTAATACATTGACTGTCAGCAATACACTGATAGTGTGTCTATGAGACACAACCTGGGTAATGGGTCTCATAGGCCTCCAAAGTTGGCCATTTTCCCCCTGTAACCGCAGCACGGGGGCTGATAAATTAAGAGAGAGAGCTTCCTCGCTCTGCAAAGCCCATAGAAGCCACGATCAGCGTTTTCACCAAGAAGGTGTCCGGCTGTCAGTAACAGACGGGCCCCTGATGCTGATTGAGCAGGAGCAGTTTCTACACACACCAGATCAGAACACTGTACATGTACGGAGTTGGGACTTAAGTCACAGTCCGCAGCACCATAATGTATGCTGCTGGTATCCTACGGGTTGATAACATACATCTTATAAGTGCTATCCTAGGAATAATACACTATATCACTGTTTCCTACACCTAGTCAGGGGTTCCCCCAAATACTGTTGAGATGTCACTTTTATAGTAGAGTATGCAAACATGTTTCATCTTTCTTGGGTTCCTTGGAAAGCAGACATGCAAAGCAGTTAACAAATCTTGGGAACCCCAAAGGAGTGGCAAAAAATGTCAGGGTCCCTTCCATGGTAGTATTCAACGCAATATGTTTTAAAGGTACAAAATAAATACTTGAGAACATGGGATGGACATAGGCAGCAGAGGGTCTTATTGTTTATGAAGGATGACACTTTGGCAGATTAATTTTTATATTAAATCAAATGGTTTAATTTTTATGGCTGCCTAACCTGATTTATTTAATCAGTTGCTGACAAAAAAATACCTTCTGCAAATAATCAGCAAGAACATTTTTATGCTACTTTTATTTTTCCCATCTTCTAGAACTGCACTACTGTACTGTGCTTTCATAAGAATTCAGAAATTATATATTACTGTATGTGTTGTTTTGCAGCTGTACCTTCATCTATAATGTATCAGTGCAACTGCTCAAATTGACTAAGTATATTATCAAATGCAAGCAATTGTGGCATTTAATTCACCGAATAGTATTACTTAAAACTACTCAAACCCTTCAATGCTTGGTGTGTGTTAATATGTTAAATACTGGTCCAAACTTGTGAGCTCTCCTATCATGTCTGATTTAGCTAACACATATTTCTCATAAAATAAGAATTATAAAGCATCTTTTTATAGAATGCTTAATAGTGAATAATAAAATGACAACTCGGCATTACACAGTCCCAGTAATGGGATGGTGTTAAGATTAGTGATGAGTGGCATATGCAATATTCATTTTCGCGATATTTCGCAAATTTTTCACATACAGTGGGGTGCGAAAGTTTGGGCAACCTTGTTAATAGTCATGATTTTCCTGTATAAATCATTGGTTGTTACGATAAAAAATGTCAGCTAAATATATCATATAGGAGACACACACAGTGATATTTGAGAAGTGAAATGAAGTTTATTGGATTTACAGAAAGAGTGCTATAATTGTTCAAACTAAATTAGGCAGGTGCATAAATTTGGGCACTGTTGTCATTTTATTGATTCCAAAACCTTTAGAACGAATTATTGGAACTCAAATTGGCTTGGTAAGCTCAGTGACCCCCTGACCTACATACACAGGTGAATCCAATTATGATAAAGAGTATTTAAGGGGGTCAATTGTAAGTTTCCCTCCTTTTTTAATTTTCTCTGAAGAGTAGCAACATGGGGGTCTCAAAACAACGCTCAAATGACCTGAAGACAAAGATTGTTCACCATCATGGTTTAGGGGAAGGATATAGAAAGCTGTCTCAGAGATTTCAGCTGTTTGTTTCCACAGTTAGGAACATATTGAGGAAATGGAAGACTATAGGCTCAGTTCAAGTTAAGGCTTGAAGTGGCAGACCAAGAAAAATCTTGGATAGACAGAAGCGACGAATGGTGAGAACAGTCAGAGTCAACCCACAGACCAGCACCAAAGACCTACAACATCATCTTGCTGCAGATGGCGTCACTGTGCATCGTTCAACCATTCGGCGCACTTTACACAAGGAGATGCTGTATGCGAGAGTGATGCAGAGGAAGCCTTTTCTCCGCCCACAGCACAAAAAGTGTCGCTTGAGGTGGGCTAAAGCACATTTGGACAAGCCAGCTTCATTTTGGAATAAGGTGCTGTAGACTGATGAAACTAAAATTGAGTTATTTGGCCATAACAAGGGGCGTTATGTATGGAGGAAAAAGAACACAGCATTCCAAGAAAAACACCTGCTACCTACAGTAAAATATGGTGGTGGTTCCATCATGCTGTGGGGCTGTGTGGCCAGTGCAGGGACTGGGAATCTTGTCAAAGTTGAGGGACGCATGGATTCCACTCAGTATCAGCAGATTCTGGAGACCAATGTCCAGGAATCAGTGACAAAGCTGAAGCTGCGCCGGGGCTGGATCTTTCAACAAGACAATGACCCTAAACACTGCTCAAAATCCACTAAGGCATTTATTCAGAGGAACAAGTACAACATTCTGGAATGGCCATCTCAGTCCCCAGACCTGAATATAATTGAAAATCTGTGGTGTAACTTAAAGAGAGCTGTCCATGCACGGAAGCCATCAAACCTGAATGAACTAAAGATGTTTTGTAAAGAGGAATGGTCCAAAATACCTTCAACCAGAATCCAGACTCTCATTGGAACCTATAGGAAGCGTTTAGAGGCTGTAATTTCTGCAAAAGGAGGATCTACTAAATATTGATTTCATTTCTTTTTTGTGGTGCCCAAATTTATCAACCTGCCTAATTTTGTTTAAACAGTTATAACACACTTTCTGTAAATCCAATAAACTTCATTTCACTTCTCAAATATCACTGTGTGTGTCTCCTATATGATATATTTAACTGACATTTTTTATCGTAACAACCAACGATTTATACAGGAAAATCATGACGATTAACAAGGTTGCCCAAACTTTTGCATCCCACTGTATATATATATGGGGAAACTATGACATAGTGGGAATAACTGAGACATGGCTGGATGATAGCTATGACTGGGCAGTTAATGTGCAGGGTTACAGTCTGTTTAGAAAGGATCGTCAAAACCGGAGAGGGGGAGGGGT
Source organism: Bufo gargarizans (assembly GCF_014858855.1). Classification (NCBI taxonomy): domain Eukaryota; kingdom Metazoa; phylum Chordata; class Amphibia; order Anura; family Bufonidae; genus Bufo; species Bufo gargarizans. Next base: position 191,356,316 of record NC_058080.1, read on the forward strand.
CTGCCTTTATGTAAAGTCCGGTCTAAAGACCACACTCCGTGAAGATATAAGTGAGGGACATGAACATGTGGAGTCACTGTGGGTAGAGATACATGGCGCTAAAAATAATAATAAATTACTAATAGGAGTTTACTATAAACCACCTAATATACCAGAGTCCACAGAAAATCTACTACTAAACGAGATAGATGAGGCGGCAAACCATAATGAGGTGGTTATTATGGGGGACCCAGATATAGACTGGGAAACTGAAACTTGTATATCTCATAAAGGAAACAGGTTCTTGGCAATAACCAAAGACAATTACCTCTCCCAACTGGTTCAGGACCCGACTAGAGGGACGGCCATACTGGACTTAGTATTAACCAATAGGCCTGACAGAACAACAGACGTGCAGGTTGGGGGACACCTGGGAAATAGTGACCACAAAGTAATAACCTTCCGATTATCATTCAAAAGAGCGTTTCTACAGGGAGGAACAAAAATACCAAACTTCAAAAAAGCTAAATTTAGCCAACTAAGAGAGGCCATAGGCCTAACTAAATGGGATAAAGTCCTCACAAATAAAAATACAGCCACAAAATGGGATATCTTTAAAAGCATCCTAAAATCTCATTGTGAGAGGTACATACCGTATGGGAATAAAAGGTTAAGGAACACAAATAAACCAATGTGGATAAACAGAACTGTAAAGAAAGCAATAAATGACAAAAAGAAAGCATATAAAACACTAAAACAGGAAGGTAGCACGGAAGCACTGAAAAACTATAAGGAAAAAAATAGAACATGTAAAAAACAAATAAAAGTGGCCAAACTAGAGACTGAGAGATTAATTGCCAAAGAGAGTAAAACTAACCCTAAAATGTTCTTCAATTATATAAATGTTAAAAAGTATAAATCTAAGGTGTCGGCCCGTTAAAGAGTAATGGGGGGGGGGTCGCAGAGAGCGACGAGGAGAAAGCAAAGCTGTTAAATATTTTTTTCTCCAGTGTATTCACTGAGGAAAATAAACTGTCAGATGACATGCCGAATGTTGAAATAAATTCCCCATTATAAGTGTCCTGTCTGACCCAGGAAGAAGTGCAACAGCGACTTAAAAATATTAAAATAAACAAATCGCCAGGACCGGATGGCATACACCCCCGTATCCTAAGGGAATTAAGTCATGTCATAGCCAGACCCTTATTTCTGATATTTGCAGATTCTATATTGACTGGAATGTCCCACAGGATTGGTGCATGGCAAATGTGGTGCCAATATTCAAAAAGGGTCCAAAAACAGAGCCTGGATCTATAGGCCGGTAAGTTTAACATCTGTTGTGGGTAAACTGTTTGAAGGTTTTCTGAGAGATGCTATGTTAGAGCATCTTAACGGAAATAAGCAAATAACACCATATCAGCATGGCTTCGTGAGGGATTGATCATGTCAAACAAATTTAATCAGTTTCTATGAGGAGGTAAGTTCTAGACTTGACAGCGGCGAATCAATGGATGTCGTGTATCTGGACTTCTCCAAAGCATTTGACACTGTACCACATAAAAGGTTAGTATATAAAATGAGAATTCTCGGACTGGGAGAAAACGTCTGTAAGTGGGTAAGTAACTGGCTCAATGATAGAAAACAGAGGGTGGTTATTAATGGCAAATACTCAGATTGGGTCACTGTCACTAGTGGAGTACCTCAGAGGTCAGTATTGGGCCCTATTCTCTTCAATATATTTATGAATGATCTTGTAGAAGGCTTGCATAGTAAAATATCAATTTTCGCAGATGACACTAAACTGTGTAAAGTAATTAACACTGAAGAGGACAGTATACTGCTACAGAGGGATCTGGATAGATTGGAGGCTTGGGCAGATAAGTGGCAGATGAGGTTTAACACTGACAAATGTAAAGTTATGCACATGGGAAGGAATAATGCAAGTCACCCGTACTTATTAAATGGTAAAACACTCGGTAACACTGACATGGAAAAAGATCTAGGAATTTTAACAAACAGCAAACTAAGCTGCAAAAAACAGTGTCAGCTGCTGCCAAGGCCAATAAGATAATGGGTTGCATCAAAAGGGGCATAGATGCCCGTGATGAGAACATAGTCCTACCACTTTACAAATCATTAGTCAGACCACACATGGAGTACTGTGCACAGTTCTGGGCTCCAGTGAACAAAGCAGACATAGCAGAGCTGGAGAGGGTCCAGAGGAGGGCAACTAAAGTAATAACTGGAATGGGGCAACTACAGTACCCTGAAAGATTATCAAAATTAGGGTTATTCACTTTAGAAAAAAGACGACTGAGAGGAGATCTAATTAATATGTATAAATATATCCGGGGTCAGTACAGAGATCTATCCAATCATCTATTCATTCCCAGGACGGTGACTGTGACGAGGGGACATCCTCTGCGTCTGGAGGAAAGAGGGTTTGTACACAAACATAGAAGAGGATTCTTTACGGTAAGAGCAGTGAGACTATGGAACTCTCTGCCTGAGGAGGTGGTGATGGTGAGTACAATAAAGGAATTCAAGAGGGGCCTGGATGTATTTCTGGAGTGTAATAATATTACAGGATATAGCTACTAGAGAGAGATTTTGATCCAGGGATTTATTCTGATTGCCTGATTGGAGTCGGGAAGGAATTTTTATTCCCCTAAAGTGAGGAAAATTGGCTTCTACCTCACAGTTTTTTTTTTTGCCTTCCTCTGGATCAACTTGCAGGATGACAGGCCGAACTGGATGGACAAATGTCTTTTTTCGGCCTTATGTACTATGTTACTAACTATCTAATGTAATTGGATAACAGGATCCAGATGCAGAGCACAGCAATGTCACTGCTCTCTCTCTCTCTCTCTCTCTCTCTCTCAGAACTGCAAAAAAACAGCAGAAAATGGCTGATGGGTAGTTTCTTTAATAGTAAAGGGGTGGTCAACTTTCTTATTGGTTGCTAGGGATGTTGCTAAGCTCTGACAAAGATATTGCTGCCTTCTCATTGGCCCACAAGCAAGAAGGTAGGTTACTGATGAAAAAAATCTAGAAAATCTATAATATTCGCGATTACGAATATATAGCACTATATTCTACATCTTTGCGAATTCTCAAAGTGCTGTGATTAGAATATTCACAATTAACACTAGTTAAGATGTGTAGGGACAGACACACCCTTAAGGGTGGGTTCACATTAGCGTTATGGATTCCGTTATGGCTTTCCGTTATAACATGGACCTCTCTCTGCTCTGTGATTTTATACCCTGTTTCTTGTCTGGTTTTAAACCTTGGCTTGGCTATTTGCATACTGTATTGACCTCCTGGCTTTCTCCTATTTCTGTACGACCCTTCTCTGTGTGTTTGTCAGTTATGGTTTTCTGTTGTGTGAACAGGTCCCTGCAGTTTTTACCACGGGTACTTGGTTTGGCTCTCTGAACTTACCAGCATAGGGACAGTCAACCAGTTTTGGACTCGCCACTTAGGGCTTGCTCTGCAAGTAGGCAGGGTCAGCAGGTTGGGATCCAGTTAGAGCTCACCATGTGAGTGTGTCTCCCTATCTACGGTCGTAATAGAAAGGTTATTAATCCAGGGGGTGATTTTTGAAGTTGAGAAGATTTTTTTCCCCTAAGATGATGAAACTGACTATTGCCTAATAGGGATTTCTGCCTTTTACTGGGACAACACTGCAAATTAATAGGCTGGATATTCCTCTTACACACTATTTTTGGTGTAGAAAACCTTTCAATGCATTTGCAACTCTTCTAGTCGCAATCTACATTTCACACTGCCCTCGCCATGTCTACAAAAAGGGGGTGTAGTGAGGGCTGAGTGATGACGTTGCGAGGGCGGGGCCAGAAACTGGCATAAATAATAACTGCAATCTACAGCAGCTCCGAGCTGCAGTGGATTTCATTTCAGAGCACTGAGAGCCCGAGGAGGCAGGTCATTTATAATGATGCTTGTGCCTCATCTTAAATTACATGCCTCTTCCAGCAGTGCAGGCCCCATCATGGCCGTCATAACACACGATAGCCTTGATAAATCAGGGCCTAAGTCTTGTTTTTAACCTTACAAGCAATGTTACTACGTATGTTACTATGTAAATTAATCTTCATTTTGTGCTGCAAAACTGTGTACATTTAAGGAGGTTTTCCTGGACTAATGTATTGCTCACCTATGCAGTGACATTTTAAAGTTTCCATTAAATTAATTAGCTTTAAGAGAGTACACCATTTCAGCGCCAATGTGAATGTGGCCCTAATTTTAGGCTTTTCATTTTTCTTGCATTATTTTGTCTCTACAGAAGAAAATAAATATACTGTACCTTTAACCACTAAATCCTTTATTCCTGCAAGGATATGTTCTCAGTATTCAACCAACACCTTGTAACTGCAAAGAAGTTCCAGCAAGTGAAATAAAAACAGGAACAGTATTTCTGAGAAAATTCTGTTACTCACAGAAAAACATCATTTTGTAATGAAAGGTTTTTGTTAAAACAAAAACAAACAAACCTGACACCTTCTACCCTTCCCGAAGACCACTGAGACAGCAAAGGCTTTTGTATTGATTCTTGGATAGGATTGTCAATAAACATGAACTTCTTTCTAACTTTTAATCTACACCTGCTTTTACCAAGGCAAGGTTTATTGAATCCAAAGAGCAATAACGTCACCGGTTAGCACTGCTGTACAATAAATCAAAGGACAAACATTGTCATGCTGAATAATAAACAGGCTGTAATAAAAGGAGTCATATGTTACTAGAACTGAATAAAATTTAAATTATATTATTTCTTTAAAGGTGTTTTCCTGGAGTAAAATATTGATAACCCTTCCTCAAGATAGGTCTTTATTAATTCAACTAGTTTTCCACAAAATAAAACGTTTGGGGAAAATATCAGCCACAAATACAGTTGTGTAAAATTCATGTGTGCATCTTTAACATTTGGTTTAGTCTTGGCCTATTGTGACTCCATCACATGGCCACATTTAAGGCCTCTAGAGTATGTTGGGCTGACAACTATTACCAGATTACTAATGCTTTGTCTTTTATACATTTGTTAGCCATTTAAGATTCAAATGGTTTGCTGTACTGTAAGTTTTCTTAACACGTCAGTTTACTTTGACTCAACTATTTTAACAATATTTAATCTTCAAAATGTATCCAGGACCTTTTTTCTTAATAAGATCAACTCAGAACCACAATTCCATATCCCCTTGGCGTTGGAGCATGACTTACACTTTCTGGTCTTGAATAGACATTGGCAGGTCTTAAGAAAAAACACCTAAACTTTGTAGAAAATAAAATAATTCTGTCTTATTACACACATGGATATAACATTTTAAAATGTTTAAATAGACAGTGCTCCTACTCCTACTTTTCCAAAATTTGCTTAAAATTGCTTAAAAATTGTCACAACAAAAGAAATTACATCTAAAGTAAACACAACACATTTTCAACTACTGCTCAGACTTCTAATTTACTAATATAGGACCAACTTTTTAAGAGGGAAACAGTCAATATCAGAGCTTTCTTCATCTCACCTCAGCTATTGATCGCATGCTTACAAACGTTGTGTCCATGTAATCCCTGTAAGAAAAAGCACACATTTTGCAAAGGTACCTTGGATTGTAGTATATATTCACTCCACTGGGAATTTAGGGGTTAATACTGAAAAGTCTTTAGAACAATTTACTATTTAAAGGGAACCTGTCACCTGGATTTGGGGTATAGAGCTGAGGACATGGGCTGCTAGATCGCCCCTAGCACATCTGCAATACCCAGTCCCCATAGCTCTGTGTGCTTTTATTGTGTAAAAAAAAAAAACGATTTAATACATATGCAAATTAACCTGAGATGAGTCCTGTCCCTGACTCATCTCATGTACAGGATTCATCTCAGGTTAATTTGCATAGGTATCAAATCGGTTTGTTTACACAATAAAAGCACACAGAGCTATGGGCACTGGGTATTGCGGATGTGCTAGATGCCATCTAGCAACCCATGTCCTCAGCTCTATACACAAAATCCCGGTGACAGGTTCCCTTTAAGGTCTTGGTATCCATAAGGCATGGGTCTTTTATCTTTTATCCTAGGTTAAAGTGCTGCTTATGTCTAGCAAGTATCATAAAAAGACAAACAATAACAAGTACACATAATGATAATAATCAATTGCAGTCACCCAGAGGATTGCTGCTAAAGAGTTAATGGCACTGCTAATTAGTTACTGTACTTTCCTATGCCATTTCTGTGGAATCCAAAAGTGGAACACGAGATAACAGCTTAGTTTTCTGGCCCTATTCAGTGGGAGGAAGGTTGGCCTCCTCCCTCTGGGTTAGGAGTGCTATCTAGTCTAGTCTAAGCAGAAGAAGTGTAAGGAGTTGCATGTGTCTGTGCAGTCTGTGAGGCCTACTACTACAGGGACCCTCCATACCTGTATGCTGAGGACAAGTGTCAAACCTTTCAGAGAAAGAAGTATTGAATTTGCAGACTGTAGAGAGCATTTACAGTGGTGCAAAGACAGTAAAAGTAATAATTTGTTTATGTCAACAGACTTAACTGCTTGTGGAAAAGGTAAGTTGCTTCAGCACCCACCACACTTCAATAATGTACTGGCCATCCATTTGATAATCTGCACAGCCTAGTTACTGCAGTACATATTGTTGGAGACATTTTGTACCTATTTGGTTGATTTGGTTGTTTGGATTTAATAGAGAAAGACTCAGCCATCATATGGACGCTATCCCATATTCAGCCTTGAAAAAAATCATGTACAGTATGTACTCTGGAAAAAATATGAACTTATTACAACCATGTAAAGTGAAATGGCCGGCACTGCTCAGTGAAGTTGCTCGGCGGTGCACGTGTCAACGGGCAGGCATCCCAATGTTACAGCTGTAAAGGAAGGACCGGCACTCGCACTGGTTTCTTTATGCAGAATTTAATTTCAGTCACTTATTCATTCATAGTGACGCGGCGTTTCAGCACTAACATGTGCTTTCATCAGACTATACAAACTTATCCTCAAGACATGTCTTAAATAACAGAAAAAAGAAAAAAATAGAGGAACTGACGTCATACCACTGGCTCCTCCCCCCTGACAAGATACAAGGATAGATAAGAAAGCTCCATGTGTCTCCATTTTTAACAATGAGAGGAGTCCCATGATTAATTCCGCTGGAAAATAAAACAAAAAAATTTTTTTATATAAACATCATATCAAACCACTTATATTGTACTCTCGGTTCAAGCCTTTTGGATCCATCGTTTGTAAACGATGGATCCAATATGCTTCTTTTTGCAGGAGTAATTTATTTCGATCACCACCACGGCGAGGTAATGGTACACCCTCAATCACCTGGTAACGTAATTGTGCTATTGTGTGTTTCTTCTCATGGAAATGATAAGGTATAGGGAGCAATAAATTACCCTTCCTGATGGTGGACTTGTGTTTGCTCAACCTGTCTTTGATCCTCATAGAGGTTTCCCCCACGTATAATAGTCCACAGGGACATTTTAGAATGTATACGACGAATCTGCTGTCGCACGTGAACACACCTCTTATGGGAATTCTCTCCCCAGAATGTGGGTGTGAGAGATAAGACCCCTTGATCACGCTTGAGCAATTCACACAATTCAGACAAGGGAATGTACCCTGTCTGGGAGAAGATAACACGCTCTGTCTCAAATCTCGCTTATTGCTACCAATGTCGGCTCTGACTATTTTATCCTTGATATTATCAGCCCTTTTAAAACACATCATGGGGGGTCTTTGAAATTCCTCAATCTGAGGGTATGATTTTGAGATTGTATGCCAATGCTTATTGACAATGCCTCTTAGTTGTTGGGTCAATGGGTGATATTTGACCACCAGTGGGATGCGTGATTGCTTCACTGTCTTGGTTTTTTCAGGAATGTCTACCTTCTTTCTCTGTTCTTGTAGGAGTGGCCTAGGATAACCTCTGGCTAAAAATTTTTTCTCCATTTCTTCTAGCCTAGTTTCACGGACTTCAGTATTGCTAACAATTTTCCTGACCCGCTGAAATTGTGAAAAGGGAATCGATTTCTTTGTAGAGACCGGATGACTGCTGGAGAACGCAAGTAAGCTATTGCGATCCGTCTCTTTTGTAAACAGATCAGTATATAGTCGACCCTCTTTCCCCTTCAGGACCCATGTGTCTAGAAAAGAAATTTTATCCATGTCTTGATGCATGACAAATTGTAGCTCCGTCCAGATTGAGTTCAGGTGCATGGCAAACTCCGTGAGGGATCGAATGTCACCCCGCCATACGCAAAAAATGTCGTCGATGAAACGGCGCCAAAAGATACAATGCTGTGTGTACAGTGGGTCAGGATAAACGAAATGACTCTCAAAATATGACATATAGCTGTTTGCGTACGGCGGCGCGACATTCGATCCCATCGCGGTCCCGCGGCGCTGTTGGTAAAAAGAATCTTGGAATAGAAAGTAGTTCTGTTCAAGCACTATATTCAAAAGTGATAGAAAAAAATCTTTTTCTTTTTTTACATATGTGCTAACATCTAACAGTTCTGCAACGGCTGCAAGTCCCTTTTCGTGCGTTATGGAAGTGTAGAGACTGCATACGTCAAATGTGACTAATATGCAGTCCCCATCTACTGTCAAACGGTGAATCTCAGATAAAAAATGACCTGTATCACGTATATATGATGATGACATTTGAGTCAAAGGGGTCAACACTTTTTCTAGAAAGATTGCTGGACGAGAGAGGATGGAGTCAGTCGACGCCACAATGGGTCGCCCTGGGGGAGTGGTCATAGATTTATGTACTTTGGGTAAGGTGTAAAACACCGGAGTGATTGGGTACTGATTAATCAGGAATTCTCCTAATTTGGCATCGATGACTCCATCCTCTTTGGCCCTATCAGCAACACTTCTGAATGAGACCTTTAATACGAAAAACCGGATCAGTGTCTATTTTTTGATATGTGTTGATATCTCTCAATTGACTCAGGATTTCTGTTATATAGTATTCCTTATCTAGTACAACTAGGGCACCCCCTTTATCAGCGGGCTTAAAGATAAGAGAATTGTCATCCAACATGTGTTTGAGTGCAGATGTTTCCTCTCTATTTAAATTGTTTCTAATTTTAAAGCCCCCTTGTCTAAACTGTAACAATAGTGTATCCACATCTTTTTGTACCAGGTGAATGAAGGTCTCCACTGGGTGGTGTGTTTTGGGAGGCATAAAATTGCTCTTAATCTTAAGATTAAATTGTTTAGCTGTTAGTGAACTACTGTCTGTGGAGACATACTGGTCAGTGTCCTCCTTCTCCTTATGGAAATGGGCTTTAAGTCGCATATTGCGATAAAAGCGTTGCAAGTCCATGTCCAGAGTGAATGTGTCCAAAGTTAGTGCGCGTCACTATGAATGAATAAGTGACTGAAATTAAATTCTGCATAAAGAAACCAGTGCGAGTGCCGGTCCTTCCTTTACAGCTGTAACATTGGGATGCCTGCCCGTTGACACGTGCACCGCCGAGCAACTTCACTGAGCAGTGCCGGCCATTTCACTTTACATAGTTATCTGGCTTTTTGGACACGTGCACGCTCAATTCCTATATCCTCAAATGAATACCTTTGCGTATACAGATGATGAGGCAAGAGATATCGTGGCACAGATTACTGCTTCATCTGACTTCCTGAAGATTTCTCCAGGTGAATTACGGAGCAGGAGCTTGACAAAAGAAGCAAAACATCTTGTGTCATTGGAACTACACGCAGCTACCTTAGCTGAATACCATCGTACCCAGAAAATACCGCGGGGTCTGAGAGTTAATCTCAGACCAACGTTCTTCTGCAACAACATTGAATATTGTACGCGGTTTGCGAACATTTTAAATAAATGCTCGCTGGATATAATAGTGTTAACTATTGAATACCTCACCACAGCGATCAAGGAGTGCAGTGCAAATATTGCGGCAACAAAAGAGCAGCTGAGAGACTGTCTGAAGCCGGAGGATCTGACATCTCTCCAGGAGCAACTGGACAAACAATGCAGCGACCTCAAAAGCAAGATAGAGGCAACAAAGAGATCCAAATACCTGAGGGACACGGAAGACTACAGCATGCACCGGGTCTACAGATGGCAGGATGCCTCAGGCGCAGCGATTCAATCGTCATACAGAAGAGAGCGCAGGACCGGTTCAGGATCATCTGGTTCTGGGAGCGACATTACAAGTGGAATTCAAGGGCCTTTTTTAGCCAAGCGACGAGGAACAAGAAAGCCAATACCAGGAGAGCCGGGCGCCACCACGCACGAGGCAGAAGCTCCAAGGAAGACACGCTCACAGGTACGCAACAGAACTTAATATTGAACCTATCTTCTAAGAATTTAACTCCTGTGCAAATGAACCTGTTAGCGAAAGGCCTGTCTTTCAGTCCCACAGGGACTTTGGACACATTCACTCTGGACATGGACTTGCAACGCTTTTATCGCAATATGCGACTTAAAGCCCATTTCCATAAGGAGAAGGAGGACACTGACCAGTATGTCTCCACAGACTGTAGTTCACTAACAGCTAAACAATTTAATCTTAAGATTAAGAGTAATTTTATGCCTCCCAAAACACACCACCCAGTGGAGACCTTCATTCACCTGGTACAAAAAGATGTGGATACACTATTGTTACAGTTTAGACAAGGGGGCTTTAAAATTAGAAACAATTTAAATAGAGAGGAAACATCTGCACTCAAACACATGTTGGATGACAATTCTCTTATCTTTAAGCCCGCTGATAAAGGGGGTGCCCTAGTTGTACTAGATAAGGAATACTATATAACAGAAATCCTGAGTCAATTGAGAGATATCAACACATATCAAAAAATAGACACTGATCCGGTTTTTCGTATTAAAGGTCTCATTCAGAATGTTGCTGATAGGGCCAGAGAGGATGGAGTCATCGATGCCAAATTAGGAGAATTCCTGATTAATCAGTACCCAATCACTCCGGTGTTTTACACCTTACCCAAAGTACATAAATCTATGACCACTCCCCCAGGGCGACCCATTGTGGCGTCGACTGACTCCATCCTCTCTCGTCCAGCAATCTTTCTAGAAAAAGTGTTGACCCCTTTGACTCAAATGTCATCATCATATATACGTGATACAGGTCATTTTTTATCTGAGATTCACCGTTTGACAGTAGATGGGGACTGCATATTAGTCACATTTGACGTATGCAGTCTCTACACTTCCATAACGCACGAAAAGGGACTTGCAGCCGTTGCAGAACTGTTAGAGGTTAGCACATATGTAAAAAAAGAAAAAGATTTTTTTCTATCACTTTTGAATATAGTGCTTGAACAGAACTACTTTCTATTCCAAGATTCTTTTTACCAACAGCGCCGCGGGACCGCGATGGGATCGAATGTCGCGCCGCCGTACGCAAACAGCTATATGTCATATTTTGAGAGTCATTTCGTTTATCCTGACCCACTGTACACACAGCATTGTATCTTTTGGCGCCGTTTCATCGACGACATTTTTTGCGTATGGCGGGGTGACATTCGATCCCTCACGGAGTTTGCCATGCACCTGAACTCAATCTGGACGGAGCTACAATTTGTCATGCATCAAGACATGGATAAAATTTCTTTTCTAGACACATGGGTCCTGAAGGGGAAAGAGGGTCGACTATATACTGATCTGTTTACAAAAGAGACGGATCGCAATAGCTTACTTGCGTTCTCCAGCAGTCATCCGGTCACTACAAAGAAATCGATTCCCTTTTCACAATTTCAGCGGGTCAGGAAAATTGTTAGCAATACTGAAGTCCGTGAAACTAGGCTAGAAGAAATGGAGAAAACATTTTTAGCCAGAGGTTATCCTAGGCCACTCCTACAAGAACAGAGAAAGAAGGTAGACATTCCTGAAAAAACCAAGACAGTGAAGCAATCACGCATCCCACTGGTGGTCAAATATCACCCATTGACCCAACAACTAAGAGGCATTGTCAATAAGCATTGGCATACAATTCTCAAAATCATACCCTCAGATTGAGGAATTTCAAAGACCCCCCATGATGTGTTTTAAAAGGGCTGATAATATCAAGGATAAAATAGTCAGAGCCGACATTGGTAGCAATAAGCGAGATTTGAGACAGAGCGTGTTATCTTCTCCCAGACAGGGTACATTCCCTTGTCTGAATTGTGTGAATTGCTCAAGCGTGATCAAGGGGTCTTATCTCTCACACCCACATTCTGGGGAGAGAATTCCCATAAGAGGTGTGTTCACGTGCGACAGCAGATTCGTTGTATACATTTTAAAATGTCCCTGTGGACTATTATACGTGGGGGAAACCTCTATGAGGATCAAAGACAGGTTGAGCAAACACAAGTCCACCATCAGGAAGGGTAATTTATTGCTCCCTATACCTTATCATTTCCATGAGAAGAAACACACAATAGCACAATTACGTTACCAGGTGATTGAGGGTGTACCATTACCTCGCCGTGGTGGTGATCGAAATAAATTACTCCTGCAAAAAGAAGCATATTGGATCCATCGTTTACAAACGATGGATCCAAAAGGCTTGAACCGAGAGTACAATATAAGCGGTTTGATATGATGTTTTATATAAAAGAATTTTTTGTTTTATTTTCCAGCGGAATTAATCATGGGACTCCTCTCATTGTTAAAAATGGAGACACATGGAGCTTCCTTATCTATCCTTGTATCTTGTCAGGGGGGAGGAGCCAGTGGTATGACGTCAGTTCCTCTATTTTTTTCTTTTTTCTGTTATTTAAGACATGTCTTGAGGATAAGTTTGTATAGTCTGATGAAAGCACATGTTAGTGCTGAAACGCCGCGTCACTATGAATGAATAAGTGACTGAAATTAAATTCTGCATAAAGAAACCAGTGCGAGTGCCGGTCCTTCCTTTACAACTTATTACAACCAGTGACTTTATTTATGAACTTCCAAAACTACCTCAGCATAGTGCCTTGGATTTTTTACCTCCCAAATACAGCCTGGTTATTGCCTTGCACCACCACAAGCTGTTATCTGGCAATCTGGCTTGCACCCCATCACCACACATATAATAGCAACAAGGTCACCTCAGCTTCTATCAGGCCGGAGCATCAATACCAGAGTGTGCCCCGAATGGTCAGTCAGTCCGAAAAATTGGGAAAACTTTGAAAGTGTCCCCAAGTGCTGTCACAAAAACCATCATGCGCTAAAAAGAAACTGGCTCACATGCGGACCGCCCCAGGAAAGGAAGACCAAGAGTCACCTCCACTGTGGAGGATAAGTTCATCCGAGTCACCAGCCTCAGAAATCGCAGGTTAACAGCAGCTCAGATTAGAGACCAGGTGAATGACACAGAGTTCTAGCAGCAGACACATCTCTAGAACAACTGTGTGAATCAGGCCTTCATGGTAGAATATCTGCTAGGAAACCACTGCTAAGGACAGGCAACAAGCAGAAGAGACTTGTTTGGGCTAAAGAACACAAGGAATGGACATTAGACCAGTGGAAATCTGTGCTTTGGTCTGATGAGTCCAAATTTGAGATCTTTGGTTCCAACCACCGTGTCTTTGTGCGACGCAGAAAAGGTGAACAGATGGACTCTACATGCCTGGTTCCCACCGTGAAGCATGGAGAAGGAGGTGTGATGGTGTGGGGGTGCTTTGCTGGTGATACTGTTGGGGATTTATTCAAAATTGAAGGCATACTGAACCAGCATGGCTACCACAGCATCTTGCAGCGGCATGCTATTCCATCCGGTTTGCGTTTAGTTGGACCATCATTTATGACCTGGCCTCCACAGTCACCGGACCTGAACCCAATCGAGATGCTTTGGGGTGAGCTGGACCGCAGAGTGAAGGCAAAAGGGCCAACAAGTGCTTAGCATCTCTGGGAACTCCTTAAAGACTGTTGGAAGACCATTTCAGGTGACTACCTCTTGAAGCTCATGAAGAGAATGCCAAGAGTGTGCAAAGCAGAATCAAAGCAAAAGGTGGCTACTTTGAAGAACCTAGAATATGACATATTTTCAGTTGTTTCACACTTTTTTGTTATGTATATAATTCCACATGTGTTAATATATAGTTTTGATGCCTTCAGTGTGAATCTCCAATTTTCATAGTCATGAAAATAAAGAAAACTCTTTGAATGAGAAGGTGTGTCCAAACTTTTGGTCTGTACTGTGTATATATATATATATATATATATATATATATATATAAATATATATATAATTGCAAAGAGAACAGCAGCACAGTTAGACAATGTGAAGATGGGTGAAAATCCTCAGGGGAGATAGGTAATACTTCCACTGATAGAACCAAAAAGCAGAAAGTGAGGCAGCATTCCAATTGTGGTGAAGAGCTGTTTATTCCCAAAGCAACATTTCAGCCCAGCACAATGAGGCCTATTCCATATATATTTTGTGGTGAAGTGCATGGTAGAGGTTTAGTGGGGGTATATATCTCAGTCCATACCCCTAGTCCACTACAGGTTCCCCAGGCCCCAGGTGAGGTCAGCTGTGATGAATCACTGAGGGATAAATTAATCCTCAGTGTGTGAGAGTGGGGGAATTGAAAAGGAAGCCTGCAGAGGCTCTGTGTGGTCCCAGCCAGGAGGGCTGGGGGGCCACAAACCTGAGAAAGCCTGTGTTTTGGAGGAACCAGTGGCACCTGAAGATAAGAGGTGTTACACGGTCAGAGACAGGAGGGCTATTAGACCATATCCATCTAAGGTATTGTGTGGTCACCATCAGGAGGACTGGTGGATCAAGACCCCGATGGGTTACATTGGTCATAGCTAGGAAGCTGTCTGACCAAATGGCTAAGTGGAGCTGAATAACATAGTGTGAACACTGAGCTAGGGGTGAGTTAGGGAAAACCTCTGTATAGTGAGCGCCTACGATTTTTTGTTTTGTGCTGATAAAACCAAATACAACAAACATAAGCCAACAGGTCATGTGTGGAACCATAGTCACCTAACCAACCGAAGATATATGAAGCACACATATAATATGAAAAAAACATCTTTATTATGATCAATCCAAATAGTATACATAACATCTATGTGACTTGATAAAAATGTTACAGATAAGTGCTATGAACTATAATCCCCCCAAGCTCTAGGGTAGCATGTACTGAATATATTATACACCTATCAGCTTCATATAAGTTCTCTAGAAATTAAACGAGATGTACCCTAAGTTTCATAATCTTGCCAAATGCTATATGCAACATATGACCAAGCGACAGTCTAAGCACATAGTTGCATACTCCCATAGACTGCAAATAGTGGTTGGGTATACAGTAATTACTTCTATATAATCTGGAAACCCAGCTCAAACAGCAACCAAAGTATTGCTCTAGGGTATAAGCAAAACAAAAATGTCAAAAACACACAAAGGCAAGACCAAGTAAGTTACTAATCCAGGACCCGGGAAGACTAAGAGTACCCCGACATACGTTTCGATTTGCTTTTTCAAAGGAGCATATTATATGTGTGGTTCATATTTCTTCGGTTGTTTTGTGTTGATGAAACACGTTGTGATGTGAAGCTGAGACTTCATTGTGCCAAGTGATGGCAAACTTGGCATTGTTTGAGCTTGAAAAGCTGAAAATCCTCGGTTTGATGAGAAGACTGTCATTGCCAACCCCCTGTGAGAGACCGATCCCTTACAATATATATATATATATATATATATATATATATATATATATATTTATTTATTTATATGATTTGGCACCACAATGTCATGATGTTTGCAGCATGTCATTTAAGTTTAGGTCTTCTTGGACTGGACTTATTATCCCTTATGCAATACTTTGAGCTATGGGACATGTTCCTCAAACCATTCTTGAACATTTTTTTCAGACTAACGGTATATAATCTTGCTTAAAGCTGCTACTGTCATTATGGAGTTCTGTGGACATCAAGGTGTGTAATTGGTCTGTAATAATGTTTAGGAAGGTGGTGCATGTCCAAGTAACATCTTGTATGCCAGGATCCTTATCAATGGTTTTAATTGGTGAATATATATTTCACTTTATCCTTACATTAGTAGCTCAGCTAAGCTGGAAGGGGTATGTCTTTTGACAAGCTCATTGACAGTTTTCAAGAGCAACCAGCAGGACTGAGAATAATTTGCTGTACCATACTGTACCTGTTACAGAATAACTCTGCTAGATGACTGTAATGTCATTTATAGAGATTAATATATACATATTTTCCACTTATAACTATAAAGTGGTGTTCCTGGAGAGAATATCACTGACATGTTATGCTGCATGATCTTTTTATAAAAATGTTGAAAGTTCTAGCCATGTTGACTCTCATGTTGACAATAAATAAGCTAGTTTGTACAATGGAAGAAAATGTGGATTTCAACTAACAAATAACATGGAGCGGATGCTATCTGCTCTTCATGAAGTGTCCTATATTTAGGAAGCATTGTAAAACTAGATATGACTTATAGGGCTTCAAGCTTGAAGATCATAAATCAAAGACATATATGAGGACAAAATTTTGCCACATGGGCCTTGTATCAAAAATAGAACACAATTTTTACATTTCATTTATTTTATATACCAACTTTCAAACAGTAAGAAAATGTATATATACAACCAGTCTGTTATACTTTGACTGGTGTAGTTTCCTATTGTTACACAAACATATGATACTACTGTACATCTAGAACAGTGATTATATCTGTATCTCGAAGCCATAAAAAGCATTTGGAAATGGGATTCTTCCTCTTTATCAAAAATACAATTTATTTTTTTCTTGATCTTTTGTCTTCATGGTACTGATTGTTTTTTAATAAATTCCTTAACATGTTTGGTGTCCTAATTAGTATGTTTTGCCTTGATAAATTCTAAGTCATGAACAACCCTCAAAAATTGTCATGATGACACATAGCCTATGTCTTTTAATAAATGTGTTGCATCGAAGGTCACTGCTCTTTGAATGTAGACCAAAGTATGAAACAACAGGTTTAGTAAATTCCTAGCTATGTGATCCCTTGTCCCAACACAAATGAAACAGTCAATGAAATGGGGTGTATTCAGTCTAAGAGCCTGAGGTAGAATGAGCTCTCTGCCGCTATCAGCTACTTCTTTTGTTTTCTGATCCAAGTGCAGGATGAAGTAGTCAAAATGTGAGCTCTCAGTATTATCATTATTATGTGAAGAGTCCATGCAGGGGACGCAAAGAACAATAAGTTTATGGGTATAACTTAACAAGTCACTGTACTTACACACAATTTAATTTAACCCCTACCCGACCAGAGCCATAATAGTACAGCGCTGGCCATGTCTTTAACTGCCTCCGGACCGCCTAATGCAGGATCGCGGTCCGGAGGCGGCTCTCCCAGGCAGAGTCATGCAGTAATGCGTCATCTCGCGAGACGCGATTAGCCGGCCCGCACATGCGCATCGCTGGCCGGCAATAGTTAGAGGGGGGTCGGGTCATCAGCTTGCCAGCCAATGATCGTGGCTGGCAAGCTGATGATTTAAAAAAAAAACAATCAGAAGCCAGTTAGTAGTTTACCGATCGGTTAGCGCCCAGCCCACCGCACCGCAGTCACTGATTCGCTGATTAGCGCATCGCTAATCAGCATTTGTACTTTTATAGTATCTGTAAGTGATCAAAACTGATCACAGTCAGATCTATAATAGTATTAGTGTCACCTTAGCTCGCCCTCCACCCAAAACGCAGTGTTTGCCCGATCAGGCCTGATCGGTCGCCCACACGTGCGTTCACCCACGCCCGCCCCGCCGCAGTGACAAAAAATATATATTTTTTTATCACTGCACAATCATTTTAAAAGCGCTGCGGCGATAAAGAAATCAGTTTTGATATTTTTATCAACCGCAGCGGCCTCCGGCACTTCGCTAGCCTCCCATTTGTAAGACAGGCTTGCTATTTTTCTTGGGTAGTCTCAGGGAATACCCCTAAATTTAGTAGCCCAAATGTCAAACAAGGGGTATTCTTCTGAAGAGGCCTACAGGCTTCTGACCCAGTCGGATGAGGAATGGGAACCCTCATCTGATGAATCTAGCGGGTCAGAATATGAACCTGTACAAAGCAGTGGCAGTCTGACCCAAAGTTCGGACGAGGAGGTTGAGGTCCCTGATAGCACCAGGCGTACCCGGTCCAGCGTCGCTAGACCACAGTTTGCGCAGGATCCGCTTCAAGGGCAGCAGAGTGGGGCTGGCGCTGTCGGATTACGTGGTGAGGCATACACCAGCAGCGCAGCCCTCCCTGGACCTAGTACCAGCACTGCCGTACAACATGGTGAAGTAGCGAGGGCACCAGAAGGGCAGTTGAAGCTGGTACAGTGGCACGTGCAATAGTTACCCCGTCGCAGCCACCGCACAGACAGGCCCGTAGACCCCCTAGAATCCCTGAGGTGCTGGCAAATCCTGATTGGCAGTCCCCAACTTCAGCCGCACCATTAGTTCCCCCTTTCACCGCCCAGTCTGGAGTTCGGGTTGAGACAGCTCAGATCGGTTCGGCCCTGGGATTTTTTGAGCTGTTCTTGACTGCGGAGCTCTTGGACATAGTCGTGGCAGAAACAAACCGGTATGCCACACAATTTATAACCGCTAACGCGGGAAGCTATTATGCCCAGCCTTTCCGGTGGAAACCAGTCCAAGTTTCCGAAATTAAAACTTTTCTGGGTCTTCTCCTCAACATGGGTCTAACCAAAAAGAATGAATTGCGGTCATATTGGTCCACGAACCCAATTCATTACATGCCCATGTTCTCTGCTGCCATGTCCAGGGCACGATTTGAGGCCATCCTGCATTTCCTGCACTTTAGCGACAAACACCACCTCCCGTCCCAGAGGCCACTCAGCTTTTGACCGGCTCCACAAAATTCGGCCCCTCATAGACCACTTCAACCAGAAATTTGCAGATTTGCATACCCCTGAGCAAAACATCTGCGTAGACGAGTCCCTAATACATTTTACCGGGCGCCTTGGCTTCAAACAATACATCCCAAGCAAGCGCGCCGGTATGGAGTCAAATTGTATAAGCTCTGTGAAAGGGCCACAGGCTATACCCACAAATTTCGGAATCTATGAGGGAAAAGATCAGACCCTGGAGCCGGTCGGTTGCTGTCACAACCAGACAGCTGAGAAGCTCTGACAGAGGCCTTTCAGAACCTCCTCCTTGAGTTTCTGTGTTGTGGTATTCAGTTCCTCCTCTCGTTAGCCTTTCTCAGCTGTCATGTGTTGGACTAATTGCTTCCCTTTAAATTCCTCCCCAGAATGCTTTTCTGGGCGGCTTATACTTCTTCCTGGAGTGTGTGTGCATGCTGACTTTGTTCTCCTGTCTGCTACAAAGCTAAGTGTTGTACCTTTATCTGTTATTTTCTGTTTGCTGGATCCCAGGTGACCCTGACTCCCTCCGTATCTTGTGTAGGGAGCCGGTGGTCGTGTCCCCTCACTATTGTAGGGTGCTCAGGGCTTTATAGTCAAGGTTCGTGGATATGCAAACCTCCACCATTAGGATCTTTGCATAGGCTGAGCAGCCAGGGAAAGTGCCAGGTCTTCTGCAGTGGTCTCCCTTGGTTCCTTAGCTTTTGGATCCAGCGAGTCATTTATACATGTTGCTTTGCCTTGTTTCCTGTACACCGTCCGTGACAGTTGCCCTGACTACCTGGGGAGCAGTGGGAAGACAGTCTGGGACTTGGTGTCACCCTTATTTGGCAAGGGGTACCATCTTCATGTGGACAATTTCTACACAAGTGTGGCCCTCCTCAGGCATTTGTTTCTAGAACAGATTGGCTGCTGTGGCACC
Source organism: Bufo gargarizans (assembly GCF_014858855.1). Taxonomy (NCBI): domain Eukaryota; kingdom Metazoa; phylum Chordata; class Amphibia; order Anura; family Bufonidae; genus Bufo; species Bufo gargarizans. Next base: position 191,376,108 of record NC_058080.1, read on the forward strand.
GCGCAAACTAGTCGCGCGGGCTTTCCCCAACGGCTCGTTACCACCCGTCTTGCAAGGGGGAAGAGGGCTGCCTTGTGTAACGAAGAACTGCTCGCGGTGAAATGGAGAGACAAGTGTGACGTTTACATGCTCTCCTCCATTCACGCAGACACGACAATCCAAATTGAGCGAACAACCAGAGTCATTGAAAAGCCCCTCTCAGTCCACGACTATAACCTTCACATGTGGAGGGGTGGACTTCAATGACCAGATGTTGTCTCCGTATTTAGTTTCCCGATGCACCAGACGCTGGTATAAGAAGGTGTCTGTATATTTAATTCAATTGGCTCTGTATAATAGTTTTGTTCTCTACAGTAAGGCTGGGAGAACAGGATCCTTCCTCAAATTTCAGGAAGAGATCATCGAGAACCTCCTGTATCCAGGAGGTTCCGTGGCTCCATCCACCAGTGTAGTTAGCCGTCTACACGAGCGACATTTCCCCAATGTCGTTGCTGGTACCTCAACCCAACCGTCACCCCGAAAAAGATGTTGTGTCTGTAGCAGGAGTGGAATAAGGCGTGACACCCGCTATTTCTGTCCTGACTGCCCTGACCACCCTGCCCTATGCTTAGGGGAGTGTTTCCGGAAGTACCACACACAGGTACACCTAGCATAGGGATCACATCTCACCAGGACAGGCACACAGGGCTATTAGGGCCCATTCGCACACAGCTGCTGCAAACCTCTCCTTTCACCTGGGACAAAGTACATAATGCACTTCGCCACATCTTTGGGCGATTTGCGCTTTGCACATTGTCCCATGGGGAAGGAGAGGTTTGTCTTATAAAGGCAAAAAAAAACAAAAAAAAAAAAAACACTAGTAAGCAAAAAAGTTAACGTTCAGTTCCAAAAGTTAAATAAAGTTTATATGTTCTGTTCAAAGGTTATTATAAAGTTAATAAAATTATTGCGTTGTGGCCTGTTTTTTTCATTTTTGCTTAGTTTTTTTTTACCTTCCAGGTGGACCAACCGATCGACTAGCTGCAGCACTGATGTGCATTCTGACAGAAGCATTGCGCTGCTGTCAGATTACACACAAGTCGGTGTATGCGGCGCTGCAAGACGAGATTTCTCCTCTGCAGTAAAAGATACGTTTGCCGAGGCATATGAGCTGAGGCGGTGGCGGTGTTCATATGCTTTGGCAAACACTTTGTATATAAAAAAAAAAATTTTAAATCCCGGCAATGATTTATTCATCCACATCGATTGATGTGAATGGAGAAATCGGGTTTGCCAGGGCATACAAGCTAAGTGGGTATAGATGTTGGGCGGAGCTCCTATGTCCTGGCAGACGCCTTTCCCCTTCTATGACACCCCAAAACACATTCCCCAACTTCTCCTGAGTACGGCGATACCACATGTGTGACACTTTTTTGCAGCCTAGGTGGGCAAAGGTTATTTTAGTGGTTAGGACCGTATACCACTTCTCTGTGAAACACTCCACTACATAGAATACATATACGACTGACATGTGTTCCAACTTTTTGGTGGGCTACAGAGACACTGGCCGGGGGACTACGGTATTCGAGTCCGTTGCTGCTGTTCTAAAAAAAAATGTTTGTATTATTGTTTATATATGTATAATCATGATCCATTTGTGATGTAATAAAATATATATATTTTTTAATACACTGGGCATTCTTTGGTTGCTTGTTTAGCAACATTTTAGGTTCATATAGGAGGGCAAAAAGGCCCACATTCCAAAGAGTACCTTTCGGATTTCACAGGCCATTTTTTACACATTTTGATTGCAAACTACTTCTCACGCATATGGGCCCCTAAAATGCCAGGGCAGTATAACTACCCCACAAGTGACCCCATTTTGGAAAGAAGACACCCCAAGGTATTCCGTGAGGGGCATGGCGAGTTCCTAAAAAAAAATTTTTGTCACAAGTTAGCTGAAATTGATGATTTTTATTTATTTTTTTCCTTACAAAGTCTCATATTCTACTAGCTTTCGACAAAAAATAAAAAATTTTAGGAACTCGCCATGCCCCTCACGGAATATCTTGGGGTGTCTTCTTTCCAAAATGGGGTCACTTATGGGGTAGTTATACTGCCCAAATGCGTGTGAAGTAGTTTGCAATCAAAATGTGTAAAAAATGGCCGGTGAAATCCGAAAGGTGCTCTTTGGAATTTGGGCACCTTTGCGCATCTAGGCTGCAAAAAAGTGTCACACATGTGGTATCGCCATACTCAGGAGAAGTTGGGGAATGTGTTTTGGGGTGTCTTTTTGCATATACCCATGCTGGGTGAGATAAATATCTTGGTCAAATGCCAACTTTGTATAACAAAATGGGAAAAGTTGTCTTTTGCCAAAATATTTCTCTCACCCAGCATGGGTATATGTAAAAAGACACCCCAAAACACATTGCCCTACTTCTTCTGAGTACGGCGATACCAGATGTGTGACACTTTTTTGCAGCCTAGGTGGGCAAAGGGGCCCACATTCCAAAGAGCACCTTTTGGATTTCACAGGCCATTTTTTACAGATTTTGATTTCAAACTACTTCCCACACATTTGGGCCCCTAAAATCCCGGGGCAGTATAACTACCCCACAAGTGACCCCATTTTGGAAAGAAGACACCCCAAGGTATTTCATGATGGGCATAGTGAATTAATGGAAGTTTTTATTTTTTGTCACAAGTTAGTGGAATATGAGACTTTGTAAGGAAAAAAAATCAACTTGTGACAAAAAATAAAAAGTTCTATGAACTCACTATGCCCATCAGTGAATACCTTAGGGTGTCTACTTTCAAAAATGGGGTGATTTGTGGGGTTTTTCTACTGTCTGGGCATTTTAGAACCTCAGGAAACATGACAGGTGCTCAGAAAGTCAGAGCTGCTTCAAAAAGCGGAAATTCACATTTTTGTACCATAGTTTGTAAATGCTATAACTTTTACCCAAACCATTTTTTTTACCCAAACATTTTTTTTAATCAAAGACATGTAGAACAATAAATTTAGCGAAAAAATTTATATATGGATGTCGTTTTAAAAAAAAAAATTACAACTGAAAGTGAAAAATGTCTTTTTTTTGCAAACATTTCGTTACATTTCAATTAATAACAAAAAAAGTAAAAATGTCAGCAGCAATGAAATACCACCAAATGAAAGCTCTATTAGTGAGAAGAAAAGCACTTAAATTTCATTTGGGTGGTAAGTTGCATGACCGAGCAATAAACGGTGAAAGTAGTGTAGTGCAGAAGTGTAAAAAGTGGCCTGGTCATTAAGGGTGTTTCAGCTAGGGGGGTTGAAGTGGTTAAAGATGGCGCCTGCTCCTGAGCAGAAACCCGTGGCTCAAGTCCGCAACCGGCTTTAATTACAGTTGCGGACATTTAACACTTCAGGTGCCATGGTCAATCCTGACCACGTCATCTGAACACGTGCAAACCCAGAAGCGCAAACTTCCAAGTATACTCTGGCTCCCTCTGGAGGAAATCAGAGATGCCGAAGCTAGTATGCAGCAGCCCCTGTCATAATAAATTGCATGAGGCTGCTGCATAGTGTTTTCTGTGGAGCCCCTGTCTGTAGCAGGGCTTTATAGGAAACTAGTACTTTTTTATATTTTTCCCATAGGGAACTATAACAAGCAATCAATAGCAATCTAATGATTGCTTGTTATCGTTCTCTATGGGAAAAATAAATAAAAAATATATAAAAATTCTAATCACTGCCCTTTTCTAAAATAAAAATAAAAAACAAAAAAATACACATTATGGGTATTACCATGTGCAAAAATGCTTATATCCCTAAACGGCAAATGGTGAAACAGATAAAAAGACAAAATTTACAACTAAAAGTGATTAAAAAGTCATATACACCCCATAGTAGTATCAATGAAAAGTACAAATCACCCTGCAAAAAATCAATGCTCAAACAGCTTTGTACACCTAACTACAGAAAAGTTATAGTGGTCAGAATATGGCAAAGAGTCAGTATCAAATATCATCCCATTTGGAATTTTCTTCCTGCTTCCTGCTACATCATATGCAATATTAAATGGTAGCATTGGAAAGTACAACTTGTCCCACAAAAAACAAGCCCTCATACGGTTATGTGAATAGAGAAAAAAAAAGTTATGGCTTTCTAAAAGGCAGGGGGCGCAAAACGAAAAAGCAAAAAGGAAAGAAACTCAGGGGTAGAAAGGATTATTAGATAATGGTGTAATTATCAAACTTCTAAATCACTTCATTTAAAAAATCTGCCTGCATTTACTTGAAAAAAAGCTTTAAACTAATGTTCACTAGGAGTCTCACTTTCACCTAATTTATATTCCCCTGCCTGTTGTTAGGCTAGATCCATCTTTATTAACAGAGACGGTTCACAGGAGCTGAGCTCCAGAGCCTGATAGAAGCATTGCCTCAACACAGCTTTTGAAGAGCAGAGAAGCTCCTGTGTGTCTTTAAGTCTGATATCCTCCTATTAATCAGCTTTCTGGGCTTCCTATAAGAAAACAAACATAGTGGGAAGTAAGGTCACTGGCATTTCAGTACTGGCAGATTCCATAGAAGGGAGACGCCCACTGCTTGTGACAAAAATGCATCTAGCTGTGCAGCTGAAACAGGGAATAATATGGAAGGAGAAAATATTAGGAAAGCCCAAAAACACCTGTTCCTTTACAGTTATGATTCTACAATAAAAAATTCTAAAAAAAATTTAAACTTGGGTTTGCTTTAATTGCAATAGATGTAGAGTAGAGATGAGCGAAGATTTGAAAAGTTTGATTCAGCAGCTGAATTTTGCCAAGAAATGTGATTTGTTACAAATTAATTTGCCACAAATCGCTATAAATAAGGTATACCCAGGCTATGCTTCCTTAGGTTATGGCCACATGGAGCAGCCTTACTGTAATGCCAATTAGCCAGCAGGTGCCTTTCATTTAACAAGTCTTCATTGTTAATGGTCGCTTGGCACCTTTAATGCACCTTTAAAAGGAGCTATTGCTGGTATGGAGTTTGGCTGGTTAGGTGGGGGGACAATATGCATATTATTGCTGTTCTGGCCTGCAATCATCTGCAGATTATTTGACAGTAAACGCTGAATATTAGTCAGGTCTGGCACACGCTCTAACCCCAGTGTTCTCCTGCCCTACAGGTGGGAGCCCTTCTTCTGCCATCTGCTTTTCCTCCTTTTCCACATCATCTAATATCAATGAGAATATGTAATCAGAAATATCCAGCTCCTCCTCTCTCTGCATCTTGCTGAATTTTCTTTTTTGGCGTTTTACTTTAAGAGTTAAATGTACAGTACATAACACCTGTTTTCCATGCGATATGTTAAGCTTACCAAACTGTTAGACAAACATCCTATAGTGCCAAGTAAAAACTCTAAAATCAATAGGAACAAAATAACAGCACAAGTGTAGCACTTGGAACGAATTGCAATGTTAATGTAATTGTAACTCTGCACACTTGAGCATATGTGATGAATAGTGACCATAAGGCAGCTGGAAACTTTTGTTGATGCAGAATCTTTTGAAAGGCTCAATATTGTCACTTCAAGTACATCTTAAAAATCAACACACTGTCTGACACATGCATTGAAACAAGGCACAACAAAGGAACATTTCCAAAGCACAAACATTCATCTAGGACAGAAAATTCAATTTCATTCTACAAAATCCTGGATTCTAAAAAGGTAAAAAAATATACAAATGAGAGCGACCAATCTGGAAAATGAAAATGTACATGATTTATTGGTACTACCTCCAATATATAAATGTTTAATTTCTCAATATATCATGTATTTAGGATATCCTTAACCTTTTTAGTACAGAGCTTTTAATAAACAAATAATTAGTTTATTTTTGACTCTGTACAATCCCACCAGTATAGTGCGTTAAGTGCATAGCATCCCCAATGCAGAGGTTTGATACAATAGGAGAAAGGGTTAATGATATCATATAGTTAGACATACACTATCAATAATTGAAAGCTATTGGAAAATCCTGAAATAATTGAGCCGTTGTTCTTGCATAATTGGAATTGAGTGCAACCTTCTGGAACAGATTCCATTCTTAGGGTAGCTTTCTGTTTTTGCATTTCCAGAGCTATAACTTTTTTATTTTTACATTCACTTAGCTGTATGAGGTCATGTATTTTGCAGGACAAGTTGTACTTTCTAGTGGCACCATTTAATTTTGCATACAATGTAATTCAAATAGGGTGGAATTGGAAAAACAACACGATTCTGCCACAGTTTTGTGGGTTTTGTTTTAATACCGTTCCCTATGTGGTAAAACTGCATAAAAGTTAGTTTCATTCTCTAGTCAGTACAATTACAGTGATACCAAACTAATATAGTTTTTGTTCTGTTTTAAAAATAAAAAAAGTATTTTTTGTTTGCATCCTCACATTCTGACCCAAATAACATTTTTTTTTAAAATATTGTGGGCTAGATTTATCATTAGCTCAAGTCAAAATAATGGAGTGAAAAAGTTGCATATTTTTGCGCAATCGCTAAAACTGTGCAAAAATGTGTGACTTTTATTGGCTCTACGCTATGCTCGCCAGTTTTCTGAAAGTAGGCATGTTTTCTTATGTAAATGAATCTCTTGACAGATTTACTATTGCGACAATTTAAAAAAGTCGCAAACAATTGCGTAATTTCACTGCAGTGAGGACCATGCTTATCTTATGCAACTTTTTAATAGAACATGTAACTTTTTCGTAAAGACGTGCGACTTTTTTAAAGCCGCTTACTGAAGGATAAACTGCTACCGTCAAACCACATTTATCACAGTATTAAAGGACCATAAAAAAATCTGATTAGCCAAAAGTGACTTTGGACATATGTAAAAGTGGAGTAAGAAGTAACGTTTTTATTGAAGTTTTCAACAAAATTACAGTCAAAGATAAAATGACATCAAACCCATTACAAATTGCGGGATAAATAAGGAAGCAAGTACAGAGAAAAAACAAGCATGTCTATGACATAGGAGCAAAGCTGCAAGAATGTAATGTAGTTGCGTCAGAATTAGTGCATGATGAGATGGACAAATAGATACAAAAGTGACCTTATGAATATAAAGGTTAATAGGATTCTGAGCTCAGGATATCTTAGGAATTGATAAATATCATACAATGTTGTTAGAAGCTAAAACAATTTATCTGGAAGAATAATAACCTGAATTTCTTAAGACTAAAAAGGTAATTGGGTTGCTCAACCGAGGGTAGAATGGTAAAGGTGCAACTGCTAGTGGCACACCCAGTCCAATAGGTAAATAAGAATCATTTGAATGATTAGCAGGCACACTTTCAATTGGAGTAACGTATTATTTATTAAACTGATTACATAAAATAAAATAAACCCACACATATAAAATATATAAATATATAGCAAGTTAATATGATATTGCGTACATAATAGATCTAAAGCAGCATGAGAAATCAAATTAGCAGCAGAGGGATTCAAATTAGCAGCATATAGAAACATAGAAACATAGAATATGTCGGCAGATAAGAACCATTTGGCCCATCTAGTCTGCCCAATAAAAGTAGAACTAGTTGTACTCCTCCAGTTCAATATCAGTATGAGAATTCAGATTAGCAGCATGAATCAATGAGTATCATTAGTTGCAATCCTCCAGATCCAGATGAACCAATGGTATAAACATCAAGGTGTCAGTCAATCCTCAAATAAGGTATTGTGTCAATGATCGTAACACTGTATACCGTACATCAGCGGTATCAATAAATGCCCAGATTGTCTATCTTCAATTATTGTTCCTCAAATGAAATAAAAATAGTCCCGCTCTATTTAAGCTCACCACATTTGATATAACTGCCGCAGATTATAATATCACCATCAGCTTTTAAGTAAATAGTATGTAGGACTTACTTGCAGGGGGAAAGAGGTTGCTGGCCGATGTACCTAGAAGCGACGTCCCGTGTGTTCTTTGGTACTTGACGGCTTTTACCTTTAAATATGTTTGTTTGCCCCCCTCGCAGTCCCGTACATGTTGTCTGTGCTGGATGTGCCTGTGTTTGAGTCTCTGGCGTCCCACGTGGAGTATGCAGGTTCACGTCACCTCTGTATGTAAGAGTTGACATCAGTGATTACCTCATCTCATGTGACCCGCGCTGTAGCGGTGTGAAATGGAGCGATGTGGACACTGATAAATTGGAACTTTTTGGTTTCTTCTGTATTTTAGTTAAAAGTCTAATTGTAGTTATTTCCTGCTTGCAAGCAGATACTGTAGTCCCCCAACCTTCTCATATGCATTTCGGGACCCATAGTCCCTTCATCAGTGAGTGGGGATTGTATGTTCCATACTGGTTTATATAGGGTATTTCTTCCAATCCCAACCAATTAAATTCAATTTGCCTGGAATACTAGGTAGACTCTAAGGTGCTCATACTCTCGTTCCTGGTGAAGGGTGAATACTATTAATTCTAGTATTGACACAATACCTTATTTTTTTTGTTTCCAGCAAAAGGCTATTTGAAATTTTGTAGAAAAAATAATATGAACGCTTACTGTTTGGTTTTGGTATGAAAAGTCACTTCAGCTAATAGATAAAAGGGCTAATAAGGAAGAGCGGTTTATCTGAAAAACACACAAATGGGATATAAGGCCAAAAAACAGTTTCCAAAGGGTGCAGAGTACAGGACATGACCACCAAATGTGGATAAAGGTACCAGCATGTGAATTACATCTCCAACAATTCGAGGACACATCTGGGAAAAAGTATTTAAGTAAATTGGGGTATAATACCAATGGAAAAATATCTGCCTGGCATTTTTGAAGTGCCCAATATTTTTTGAGAGCTTAGAAGCAGGGCTTTTTTTCTGGCGGAACGCACCGGAACGGCATTCCGCCACCTTTTGACATCGCAGCCTGCCATGCTCCAGCATGGCAGCCTTCGATGTATCAGCAGGGACGGACTGGGAGGAGGAGCTGGGGGCCAGTGCGTTCACTGTGCTCCGGCCCCCAGCTCCAGTACAGTTATAAAATGTGTACAATTGAATTAATAATGCTTTCATAAAGTAGGCCGGGCAGGCACGTGACGTCAGTCGTGACGCTGCCTCTCGTCTGCCTGGCCGGCCTGCATTAAGATAACAGCCCTGTGAGTAGGATGGCTATATTGAATGTTCTACTACAGAGGGGGCCTCATGAATAGAATCCTTATTAATTGTACACATTTTATAACCAGTCTGTACTGGAGCGGCAATGGGGGGTCTGTGGATGGCACTGTTATGGGGTGGGGGGTCTGTGGATGGCACTGTTAAGGGGGGGTCTGTGGATGGCACTGTTATGGGGTGGGGGGTCTGTGGATGGCACTGTTAAGGGGGGGTCTGTGGATGGCACTGTTAAGGGGGGTCTGTGGATGGCACTGTTATGGGGTGGGGGTCTGTGGATGGCACTGTTATGGGGTGGGGGGTCTGTGGATGGCACTGTTATGGGGTGGGGCGTCTGTGGATGGAACTGTTATGGGGTGGGGGGGTCTGTGGATGGCACTGTTATGGGGTAGGGGGGGGGTCTGTGGATGGCACTGTTAAGGGGGGTCTGTGTATGGCACTGTTATGGGGTGGGGGGTCTGTGTATGGCACTGTTATGGGGTGGGGGGTCTGTGGATAGCACTGTTATGGGGTGGGGGGGTCTGTGGATGGCACTGTTATGGGGTGGGGGGTCTGTGGATGGCACTGTTAAGGGGGGGTCTGTGGATGGCACTGTTATGGGGTGGGGGGTCTGTGGATGGCACTGTTAAGGGGGGTGTCTGTGGATGGCACTGTTAAGGGGGGTGTCTGTGGATGGCACTGTTATGGGGTGGGGGGTCTGTGGATGGCACTGTTATGGGGTGGGGAGGTCTGTGGATGCCATCCCCAGATCCCCCATTAACAGTGCCATCCCCAGATCCCCCATTAACAGTATCATCCCCATCTGGGGGGTTTCTTTGCTGGGCTGGACTTTTATAGCCCCCCCAAATTTTACTTGCATCCCTGTTCTCTAAAGGGGCGGTTTTAGGGGGTGGTCCTAGGGGTGGGTAGGGGCGTGGCCAGGGGAGGGGGGGTGAGTTCCACCACCTTTTCTCTGAGAAAAAAAGCCCTGCTTAGAAGTAATCGTAAATGATTCAAGCCATTGGTCAGGGGAGATAGAAGTTTGGAGTTCTGTTTGCCATTTATTTTTAAGATAAATAAGAGGATCACTAGGAGGTTCTTTCAAAAGTTGATAGCCTTGGAAATGCCTTTATTACTCAAGTTATTTGAGTGGATCTAGTTTTTCAGCTTAAGGGTATCAATACTCGAATTGGGAATCGTAGGTGAGTGCAATATATGTTGAATCTGTAAATATTTAATGAAGTCTTTTGGTGGTATATTATATTGTTCTATTAGGTGGGTGAAATTAACAAAGGTTTTGTCATTCCAAAGTTGGGCAATTTTAGTAAGACCTCCAGACTTCCACAATGAGAGCGATAACTCAGGGATGGCAATTTCACATATATTTAAGGGAGATTTCATATAATGTATGGGGTAATAGGAAATATTGTTTGAAATGAGATTCCAAATATAAAAAATTGCCTTGAGGGTTAAGAATGAGGTTTGAATTGGGATCTTGAAAAGGCGGTTGGAGAGGCCCAAATTGAGAATCTGGACATTACATATGTTTACTTTGTAATTGGAAGCTAAGCTAAAATTTCTGATAATGTTATTAATGGCCTCTAAAGATACCATAAGATTAGATGTTATGATAATTACATCATCTGCGAATAGTCCAATACGATGATCTATAGGACCAATATGTGTCCCTGATATTAAGGAGGAAGATCAAATATGTTCTTCAAAGGGCTCCATTATTAAGGTAAAAATAAGGGGGGGATAAAGGGCAACCTTGGCGTGTGCCATTGAAAATGGGGAAGGAGGATGAGAGAAATCCTGAAGAGTATGCCAAGGCTATTGGGCGATGAGTAAAGTGCCATAACAGCTGTTAAGAACAAACCTGAGATGCCAAACTTCACGAGAACAGCCCTAATATAATCCCAATGTACCCTATTGAACGCCTTCTCCACATCCAGGGATAGAAGCAGAAAAGGCGTTTGAGTGGACTACAATACATCCAGAAGATCAATGAATCTTCTCGTTCCATCAGAAGATTGGCAGTTTTTAACAAAGCCTATTTGGTCATGATTTATAATATTTGGGAAAATGTCAACTAGTCTTGATTCTGAAATTTTTGAATATATTTTTAAGTCCCTATTTAGTAGAGAAATTAGTCTAAAATTTGAAGGTTTATCTTAGGACTTGCCTCGTTTAGGAAGTGTCATAATTAGAGCTTGAAGCATATCAGGAGGAATATGTCTCAGTTGTGTTATTTGACAAAAAATTTGATGCAAGTATGGGGAAAGTATATGGGCATAATGTTTATAATATTCATTGGTAAGGCCATCAGGGCTATTTTTTTTGTTTTTTGTTTTAAGTATGAAATAGACTGCATAATTCCATTAAGAAAGATTTCTTTATTGAGAAGGTTTAGTTGATAGATGGTTATGTTGGGGAGAGAAATGGAGTCTAGAAATCTATTTATACTCTTAGCATCTGGATGTGGACCAGAAGAAGATTTACTATGATTAAGACTTAGTCACAACAGTATTTTGCAAACTCTACAGAGATTAGCTTGGGGTTGAGAACTTTATTATTCTGTTGATTGTATATAAAGGAGATTCTAGATTTAAGTTCTTTGGATTTAATTATTCTAGCTAGTTGCTTGTTTGCTCTATTCCCTTGGGTATAGTGATGGGCTTTATTTCTGCGAAGGTGGAAATCATAATTGTTTTGAAGTTGTAGAAATAATTGTTAACGTGCATTTTTAAGCTTTAGTAGTGTATCATTCTGAAAAGTATTTTGAAATTCCTCTTCTAACCTGGTGATATCTGCTGTTAATGAATCAATGACCTCTGAACTTTTCCTTTTTTGAATAGAGGTCATTTTCATGAAGTGTCCTCTTATGAATGCTTTATGTGCACACCATAGGGTAGTGTCGGAGATCATGTTATTATCATTTAATAAAAAAAAAAATCTGATAAGGTTGATGTATTTGTTTCTTGAAAGTTATCATTGGACAAGAGAGAGTTATTAAAATGCCAATGGGAGCTATAAAGAGAACTAAACTGTTCACGTATATTTAGTGTGACAGGGGCATGATCCTACCAATTTATAGGGAGAATAGAGACTTCAGAAGCTTTTTGTAGCAACCATTTGTCTGATATAAATAGATCTATTCTTGAGTAAGATCTATGAGGATTTGAAAAAAAAAGTAAAATCCCTTTTATTGACATGCAAAACCCTCCAGATGTCAAACAAGCTCTCAGAGCGAAATAGAGTTTGAAGTTTGGAGGTGCCCTCAAAATCATGGGAGGGTGTTTTTATCTAGCATAGGATCAGGGGAAATGTTAAAGTCGTCGCAAATTAAAAGAGAACCTTGTTTGACCTCTGTAATTAGGTTTAGAATACTTCTAATGAAGCGTATTTGGTTTGAGTTAGGGGCATATATATTTTCTATAGTGTATAGAGCATTATTCAGGGTGCAGACTATAATTATAAATCTACCATCATCATCAATTATCTGCTTGTGCAATTAAAATGCAATATTATGTTTGAAACCAACAGCTACCCCTTTCTTTTTATGAACAGCATGGGAATAATAGATATGGGGAAATATTGGGTTACATAGACGGTGAGCATCAGAGTTGTTGAGATGAGTTTCTTGTAGACAAAAAATTTTACATTTCTGTTTTTTTTTTATTCAGCCCAGGTTAGTGATCTTTTAAAAGGGCTGTTAAGATCCTTTAGGTTAAAGAAAAGGATTTTGATTCCCATGTTGTTTCAAGGGGAGAGGCTGTGTCACAGACTTACCACCATCTACAGAATATGATAAGAGAAAACCTGGAGCTGATATAGCCCCATAGTAAACACATCTATTGACCTCATCAATGACCTCCGCTTGTGAGTTGAGAAGACTGGAGACTGCATGTCTTGGTATAATGGATTCCTGGGGTCAGGTGTCTGAGTTCTATGTAGATATCAATTGTTGTCATGACTGCTAAAAAATAAAGAAAAGGAACAAACAAAACAACGCATTCCAAAAAACAAGGAAAAAGTCACTCAGCGCTCGGCTGTGTAGTCTGTGTGGAGTCATGTGACGCTGGCCACATCACATGACCCCTTTGGCTCCCTATTTAAACAGGCAGTCTGCTGGCCACAGATTGCCTGTTATTTAGGTTCCACCTGTGACTTTGTCTTTCCTGGCGTACTTACCTCCTGCTGAATTCCTGACGATCCTCTGCCTGCTCCGTGTATACTTTGCTGCTCTCCTGGTATTTATGACCCCGGCTTGTCCTGACTATTCTCTGCTTGCTCCAATTGTACTTCGTAGCCCTCCTGGTATAGACTCGGTCCGTTCACATTCTGTTGTTTGTCTGGTCTGTCCTCCCTGCACTTATTACAAGCTAGGGATTGCCGTCCAGTTGTCCCCTGTCATTAGGACTCGCGAGGCAAGTAGGCTAGCCCAGGGGTGAGGGTGGAGCCCAGTGGTCAATTCCCTCCCCCCTGTGTGTGTGTACGGCACAGTTACAGAATAACAGGCCTACTGAAACCACTGTACCATGAATCCTCTAGTGACCCTGACTGAGCATGTGTCAAACCTGACGCAGATGGTGCAGGAGCTAGGGGAGAAGATTCATTCCCTGGAAATAGGACAAGACGCTGCTGCTCCTCAGGCCTCTGGTCCGAACTTGAGCCCTCATATGAAGCCACCGATCAAGCTTCCAGAACCCTTCTCTGGAGATCGGAGGAAGTTTCACTCCTTTAAGGAGAGCTGTAAATTGTATTTTAGCTTACGCCCCTTGTCTTCCGGGTCGGAAAGCCAACGGGTGGGCATTGTTATTTCCCGCTTACAGGGGGACCCCCAGGAGTGGGCCTTTTCTTTACCCCCTGATGCTAGTTGTTTAACCACGGTAGAGTTTTTTTTTTCAGGCTCTGGGTACCCTGTATGATGAACCAGACAGTGCCCTGGTAGCCGAAACCGCACTGAAAGCATTGGTTCAAGGCAACCTCTCTGCAGAGGAGTATTGCACCCAATTTAGAAGGTGATGTGTTCCCTCAGGGTGGAACGAGCCAGCTCTTAAGTGTCAATTCAGGTCAGGCCTATCTGATAATCTAAAAGACCTACTAGTGAGTAGAGATGTCGCGAACATAAAATTTTCCGTTCGCAAACGGCGAACGCAAATTTCTGCAAATGTTTGCGAACCGGGCGAACCGCCATTGACTTCAATAGGCAGGCAAATTTTAAAACCCACAGTGTTGTTTCAAGTGGACTAACACCTGGACTGTGGCAATGCCGGACTGGGATCCTATGGAAATTTACATAGTTGACGCAGAGTTGGATTTTTTTGAACAACGTGGTTTAAAACATCCAGTGTGTGTATACGATCAGGTATGATGTTGTATCGATCAAGTAGTGTAAGGGTTACGCCCGCTTCACAGACATTGACAGACCAAACTCCCCTTTTAATGCACCGCAAACAACCGCAAACAGTCCATTTGCCCAACCGCAAACTTCCCATTTGCACAAGGTTGGATACCAAGCTAGCCATGTCCCGTTGATGTCATTGAAGGCTTCTTCCTCCACCCAGGCACATACAACACCAAGGGTCCCCGAAAGGTGAATTGAATTGATTTTTCGAACGGGGAGATGGTTAAAAAAACGCTTGCTCCCTCCCCTTTGTTTGAATCCACGCCACGGTCACTGCGTCTGCGCCGTGCAATTTACTGTCACACCCGATATGAGTGGTATTTTCTGTAGTACTATTCTCATCAGTTTAATCCTATCCGGGGATGTGTGTCGAATTGATTAATCATTGTCGAATTAACGACATCCTGAAATAATTTTGTTCTGAGCTCTATACTAGCTTTGTATTGGAATTGATGGGGATTTTTTAAATTGTCTGCATTATTTCTAATAAAAAAATCATAATAAAGTCTCTTAATAGTTTATTTTCTGTATTAAAAACCCATACAACTTAAAAAAAAAAAAAAAAAAAAAAATGTTTTTTCTATGAAAAATTATCCAGCCGATCGCTTTTAGTCTGATCATAATGAAGCAACGGCCTTATCTGGGGTCTGGCAACATTGCCAACACACTCATAGAGGTGATGATCGCTTCATTGTGATACGCAAGCCCATTCATCACAACAAGGTACCGATCACGAAGGGGAATTGACACATATATGTGCCTTTTTTTTGTTTGTTTTTTGCAGCCACAGTGCAGCACTAGAGGCCGCTGCTGTAAAATTTGATGTTTTCCAGGCAGAAAGGTGACTAAAACATTGCGGCTTGAACCCTAGTTGGTGGTGGAGAATTCACGAAAGTCATCCGGTATGCAGACATTAAACACAGCAGCGTGGGGACCATTTTGAGGCCAAGGCATGTCATCAGGCCTTTTGTTAGTCAAACGTATCCCCCACTGTCAGTCCCTTCGGGATCCATGCCTCATTCATCTTAATGAAGGTGAGGTAATCAACACTTTTTTGACTGAGGCGACTTCTTTTGCACTGAAGGTCCTTTCTGACAGGACACTTGAAGTGGGGCAGGCCAGAAGTTCTATCGCAAACTGGGATAGTTCAGGCCACAGGTCAAGCCTGCACACCCAGTAGTCAAGGGGTTCATCACTCCTCAGAGTGTCGATATCTGCAGTTAAGGCGAGGTAGTCTGCTACCTGTTGGTCGAGTCGTTCTCTAAGGCTGGATCCGGAAGGGCTGTGGTGATGTGTAGGACTGAAAAAGCTCTGCATGTCCTCCATCAACAACACATCTGTAAAGCGTCCTGTCCTTGCCGTCGTGGTCGTGGTAGGAGGAGGATTACTTTCACCTCTTCCCCTGTTAGATTCCCGTTGTGCTGTGACATCCCCCTTATAAGCTGTGTAAAGCATATTTTTTAGTTTGGTTTTGAACTGCTGCATCCTTTCTGACTTCCGGTAATTTGGTAACATTTCCGCCACTTTCTGCTTATACCGGGGGTCTAGTAGCATGGCCACCCAGTACAGGTCGTTCTCCTTCATCCTTTTTATACGAGGGTCCCTCAACAGACATGACACCATGAAAGACCCCATTTGCACAAGGTTGGATGCCGAGCTACTCATTTCCCGTTCCTCCTCCTCACTGATGTCATTGACGGTCTGTTCTTCCCCCCAGCCACGTACAACACCACGGGTCCCAGATAGGTGACAACAACGAGCACCCTGGGATGCCTGCTGTGGTTGGTCTTCCTCCTCCTCAAAGCCACATTCCTCCTCTGACTCCTCTTCCTCATAATCCTCTTGCAGCGTTGCCGCAGGTCCGGCAAGCGATGATGACAAGGCTGTTTCTGGTGGTGATGGTGACCACAACTCTTCCTCTTCCTCTTCACGCTCATCTACAGCCTGATCCAGCACTCTTCGCAGGGCACGCTCCAGGAAGAAAACAAATGGGATGAGGACGCTGATGGTGCCTTCAGTGCGACTGACTAGGTTTGTCACCTCCTCAAAAGGACGCATGAGCCTACATGCATTGCGCATGAGCGTCCAGTAACGTGGCAAAAACATTCCCAGCTCTGCAGAGGCTGCCCTAGCACCCCGGTCATACAAATGCTTGTTGACGGCTTTTTCATGTTGGAGCAGGCGGTCGAACATTAGGAGTGTTGAATTCCAACGTGTCGGACTGTCGCAATCAAGAGCCTCACTGGCATGTTGTTTTGGCGCTGAATGTCTCAAAAGTGTGCCATGGCCGTGTAGGAACGCATTAAATGGCCACACACCTTCCTGGCCTGCTTGAGGACGTCCTGTAAGCCTGGGTACTTAGACACAAAGCGTTGTACGATGAGATTCAGCACATGTGCCATTCACGGCACATGTGACAACTTGCCCAAATTCAATGCCACCAACAAATTGCTTCCATTGTCACACACCACTTTGCCGATCTCCAGTTGGTGCGGAGTCAGCCACTGATCCACCTGTGCGTTCAGGGCAGACAGGAGTGCTGCTCCGGTGTGGCTCTCTGCTTTCAGGCAAATCAACCCCAAGACAGCGTGACACTGTCGTATCCGGGATGTGGAATAGCCCCTGGGGAGCTGGGGGGATTCAGTTGATGTGCAGCCAGACGCCGCAGCAGAAGAGGACTCAGCCGAGGAGATTATGGAAGAGGATGGAGTAGGAGGAGTAGAGGAGGTGGCAGTAGGCCTGCCTGCAAGTCGTGGCGGTGTCACCAACTCCGCTGCAGAGCCACGCATTCCATGCTTGGCAGCCGTCAGCAAGTTGACCCAATGCGCAGTGTAGGTGATATACCTGCACTGACCGTGCTTTGCAGACCAGGTATCAGTGGTCACATGGACCCTTGCCCCAACACTGTATGCCAGAGATGCCATGACTTTCTTTTCAATCACTGAGTTAGAGGTTTGGGATTGCCTTATTTGAAAAAATATATATATCGTCCTGGTACCTTCCACTGTGGTGTCCCAATAGCAAATTTTTTTTTGAAGGCCTCAGACTCCACCAGCTGGTATGGTAAAAGCTGGCGGGCTAAGAGTTCCGTCAAGCCAGCTGTCAGACGCCGGGCAAGGGGGTGACTCTGTGACATTGGTTTCTTAAGCTCAAACATTTCCTTTACAGACACCTGACTGTGGGCAGATGAGATGGAACTGCTGAAGGTGAGAGGCGGAGTAGCGGGTGGTTGAGAGGGGTCAAGGAGGACAGCAGTGGTTGACGTGGCTGAAGATGCTGGACCAGGAGGAGGATGGTGGCTTTGAGCTTGTGTGCTGCTTCTACTCGTCATCATGTGTTGATCCCATAGGCGTTTGTGATGTGCGATCATGTGCCTTCGCAAAGCAGTTTTACCTGGTGGGTGTTGGATTTCCCACAACTCAGTTTATTTTGGCACAGGTTGCAAATGGCATCACTGTTGTCAGAGGCAGACACACAAAAAAAATGCCACACTGCTGAGCTTTGCAATGACGGCATTCTGGTGGTGGCAACAGCATGCGTTAATTGGCGTGCTGTCTGGCTGATTCCGGGTGCCAATACATGCTGTCTGACTGTGCCACTAGCTCCATTGCGACGACCTCCCCCTGCTTCCAACTCGTCTCCTCCTTCTCTCTGTCTCCCCTTCTGAACTTTCCCCCTCTTCTTCTTCTCTTCGAGCAGACACCCACGTGGCATCCACGGACACATCGTCATCATCAACCACTTCACTTGTATCTGACACCTCAGCAAAGGAAGCAGCAGCGGGTACAACATCATCATCACACTGTACGTCCATGTGTGTAATGCTGCCTGACTGAGACATATCCCAGTTATCTACATCCCCTGGCAATAATTGTTGCACATCACTAATTTCATACAACTGATGTGTAAATAACTCCTCTGAGGGATCAAGTGTAAGAGGCTGTGGTGGCTGTGGTGGTAGTGGTGGTGGTGGCGGCGGGCGGGAGAGTGGTAACTTGAGAGCAGGTGACCAAAGCTGAGCTGGAGGAGGATGGTGCGTCAAGGTTCTTAGCAGAAGCTGTTGAAGATTGGGTGTCCTGTGTAAGGCAGTCAACTATTTTCTCCGAATTTTTTGGGTTCAGGGTACGTGGCCTCTGAACACTGGGCATTATTCCAGGGACAGTGGAAATTACAGCACCACGGCCACGACGGCCCCTGCAGGGTGGCCTGCCTCTGCCTGTCTTTTTTTTTTAAATTTTTTTTTATGTGAAGTGGTACTATGCGTGCAAGGTACTGTGCTAACCTATATAAGTGGTGGGCAGTGGGCACAGTACAGTCTGTGTGGGCCTGACACACACGGGCTTGCAAATGTGATTATATCACAGAAAAATTTTAAATTGAATTTTTTTTTATTTGCAAGGTATTTGAGTGAATGACACCCTTTAACGGTATGAGTGGAGGCCTATCCAGTGGCCATAATACAGTATGTGTGGGCCTGACACACACGGGCTTGCAAATGTGATTATATCACAGAAAAATGTTAAATATAATTTTTTTTATTTGCAAGGTATTTGAGTGAATGACACCCTGTAACGGTATGAGAGGAGGCATAGCAAGTGGCCACAATACAGTATGTGTGGGCCTGACACACACACGGGCTTGCAAATGTAATTATATCACAGAAAAAATTTAAATTGAATTTTTTTATCTGCAAGGTATTTGAGTGAATGACACCCTGTATTGATATGAGTGGAGGCCTAGCCAGTAGCCACAATACAGTATGTGTGGGGTCTGACACACACACAAGCTTGCAAATGTGATTATATCACAGAAAATTTTTAAATATAATTTTTTTTATCTGCAAGGTATTTGAGTCAATGACACTATGTAATGGTATGAGTGGAAGCCTAGCCAGTGGCCACAATACAGTCTGTGTGGGCCTGACACACATGGGCTTGCAAATATTAAATAGATTAATTTTTTTATCTGCAAGGTATTTTCTGTCACACCCTGTATGAATGGTGTGCACGTGCTGTCTGTGACTGAGCCTGCAGCCTCTCACACACAGGCAGCCAGGCAACTGCAATATATATATATTGGTGCTTTCCTTACAGCATATGAGTCTGTGGACACAGAACAATGCCCTAGCTAACGCTTTCCCTATTGAATCAGCAGCAGCACTGTCCCTCCTCTCACTGTGAATGCAGCTTCCGAATGAATCTAAAATGGATGCTGTCCAGGAGCTGGGAGGGTCTGGGAGGGAAGGTCTGCAACTGATTGGCTGGAATGTGTCTGCTGACTGTGAGGTACAGGGTCAAAGTTTACTCAATGATGATGTATAGGGGACGGACCGAACATCGCATATGTTCGCCCGCAGCGGCGAACGCGAACAAGCTATGTTCGCCGGGAACTATTCGCCGGTGAATAGTTCGGGACATCACTACTAGTGAGTTATCAGCTCCCAGAGACTCTTGAGGAGACTATGACCCTAGCAGTCTGACTCGACCGACATGTGAGAGAAAGACGACAGGAATGACAGTTCTCTTCTCAGGTGCTGGTCCAGTCTGAGGTTTGTACCAGGAGTGGTGTTGAGGTCTCCTCTGAAGAACCTATGCAAATTGGCATGACCAAAGGGGATCAGCGCCGCAGACGTGGGATCTGTTTCTACTGTGGAGCTCCTGACCATTGGATCAATCAGTGTCCAAAGAGGATCCTTTCTGATAAGGCTTCCAAGACAAGACCACCAAGGGACCAGGTACTCCCTGTTATTACTAAGAGTAAGCTTTTAGTTCCTATTACCATTTCTCTGGGTTCTAATAAGTGGTCGGGTCAGGCCTTTATAGATTCGGCTTTATTGACCATGGGTATGCTACTAGACAGAGTATTCCAATTTTTTATTTTACCTACGCCCATCCATATCATGGCCATCGACTCCACTCCCCTGGTAGGGGGTACTGTGAGGTCATGTACCTCAGAGATTTCCTTAGCTGTGGGAGTGTGCCACTTAGAGAAATGTTCCCTGTTAGTCCTGGAGAACTTACCTGTAGAGGTGGTATTGGGGATGCCATGGCTCCAATTACACAATCCTATGATTGATTGGACCAGAGGGGAACTGGTGAGTTGGGGATCTGAGTGCGGCTTTCACCGCCAGTTTTGTGAGAAGGTCTGGCAGATGTTCTTCTCTACCTCTTGCATGATGTTCTTTGTTTTGGTTTCACTTTGTCATCTCCTTTGTCTGAGGTATTACCTGCAGTCATAAAGGAGTATGCTGATGTGTTCTCGTCATCGTCCCCGGAGGCTCTTCCTCCCCATAGACCTTATGATTGCGCCATAGTCCTGGAGAAGGAGGCAAGGTTTCCTAAGGGGTGTATTTACAATCTTTCCAAACCTGAACGTTAGGCCAAGGAAGATTACATTAAAGAGAGTCTCATTAAGGGGAACATTAGACCCTCGGTTTCTCCTATGGGGGCGGAGTTTTTCTTTCTTAAGAAAAAGGATGGTGGTCTTAGACCCTGTACAGATTACCGGAAATAAAATAAGATCACTATCCGGAATACTTACTCCCTCCCATTGATTCCGGATTTATTTAACCAGGTATTAGGGGCGGCCTGGTTTTCTAAGATTGATTTAAGAGGAGCATACAATTTTATCTGAATCAAGGACGATTGGAAGACAGCGTTCAATACCCCGGCTGGTCACTTTGAATATCTCGTTATGCATTTTGGACTCAGCAATGCCCAGGCTGTGTTCAAAAATGTCATGAACGATATTCTTAGGGAGTTCTTGGGAAAATTTGTTATTGTATATCTCGATGACATTTTGATATTTTTCCCTGATTTTAAGATTCATGTGTTTCATGTTAGACAACTGTTGGAGGTGTTAAGAGAGAACCAATTATCTGCTAAACAGGAAAAATGTGTCTTTGGGGTGCAGGAGATTGTATTTCTCGGACATGTTCTGACTCCCCATGCCATAAAGATGGATCCTAGCAAGGTTTTAGCGATTAAGGGATGGGTAAGACCATCATCCTTAAAGGCCTTACAACATTTCCTTGGTTTCGCTAACTACTACCGTAAGTTCATAAAGAATTTCTCGGTAATCGCTAGACCACTGACTGACCTCACTAAGAAATGGGCGGATCTGGAAAATTGGTCTACTGAGGCCTTAGATTTATTTGAAACCCTAAAGGAGGCTTTCAGTAGCGCTCCCGTTCTAACCCAGCCAGATCAGGAAAATACTTTTATCGTGGAGGTGGATGCTTCTGAGGATAGGGCAGGAGCAGTCCTCTTGCAAGGTCCTGCTACCCTCACTAACCTGAGACCTTGTGCCTTTTTTTTTCCAGAAAGTTTTCCCCCTCTGAGAGAAATTATGACATAGGATATCGGAAGTTACTGACCATTAAGTGGGCATTTGAAGAATGGAGACATTTTCTTGAGGGGGCAAAACATTGTGTTACTGTTGTTACCGATTATAAGAGCCTAATGTTTCTCGAGTCTGCTAAAAGGTTAAATCCCCGTCAGGCTAGATTAGCATTGCTTTTTACTCGCTTTCATTTTTCCATCACTTTCAAACCAGGAAGTATAAACGTGGAGGCCGACGCACTCTCTCTGAGTTTCTGTGCGTACCAGCCTACAGAGACTCCACCTGAAACCATTTTACCAGCTGTAACGGATCTCCTGGCACCCCGACCGGGTACCTCTGTCGATAGATGCTCCTAGTGCTTTCCGAGGACTCCAAGCACTCCACTTGACACCGTACGCACTGCAGACCCCACGAACCGCTGCAGCTTGGTTGGGGTCTCACCGTCCTCCACCCACGCTGGACCCAAGACCAGGCTTCAGCTTCCAGTGGGTGAACCTCTCCTACATTCAGAGAGCAGGAGCAATGAACAAGCTCTTACAAGAGCTTATACTCAGGGGAGTATTGTTATATAGCAATCCCCAAGAGTGTAGTTACCGCATTCCCCAAACATGAGGCAAAACTTCATGAAGGTATAAAGCAGCCTCTTTATTTTAACACACAAGCATTTTATACACATCTTCCAACAATGTTACCACCCACAGGGTTTTGCCATACATCTCCCCCTCCCAGGGAAGACTAACCAGATACCTGACCTCATGGTCAGTACCTGAGTTAGTCTGGCAGTCTAACCACAACCCAATACTGGACCTGTTGAATTCTGGGGCCTGGCTCTGTTCTGTATGTCCACAGCATCTGTGACTCCTTGCTTCCTTGTGGTTCTCTAGCTTGGAGCTGTAGGTACTTGGTGGGCAGAGGCCGACTGCGCTTTGCCCAGATGCCAGCTCTTCCGCTGGGGTAGCCTGTGGGAAGTCCGGCTCTGGAGAAGAGGATAGGGGAGGGCAGAGGCCGACTGCACTCTGCCCAGATGCCAGCTCTCCCTGCTGGGGTAGCCTGTGGAAAGTCTGGCTCTGGAGAAGAGGATAGGGGAGGGCAGAGGCCAACTGTGTTCTGCCCCGATGCCAGCTCTTCCGCTGGGGAAGCCTGTGTGGAGTCAGCCTCTGGAGAAGGGGATAGAGGAGGGCATAGGCCAACTGCGCTCTGCCCAGATGCCAGCTCTTCCGCTAAGATGGGGTGAGGGAATCCTACCCCTAGGACCTTGTTGCAGATCAGCTGTGGACAGGAGGGATCGCTTACCTCCTCCTCCTGGCATTCCTGTGGGGTTGGTGGGGACTCTGTACCGGCCGTCCAGCATCTCAGTAGGCCTGGTGCAGAGACTGCGGTCCCATCTGCGTCATTGGAGTTAGGGGTGCTGTACCCCTGTGGTTGGGGAGAGAGACCGGTTGTCTCCTCTCCCTTCAAAGTACACTGCCGCTGTGGAGAGAGACCGGCTGTCTCTTCTCCTATTAACACCCTCTGCCACTGGGAAGGGAGGATGACACACTTCTCTCCCTGTATTACCCCAATCTGGAGTTGGAGATCTGGGCCAGCTGCCCAGCATCCCTGTAGGGCCGGTGGAGAGATCTCGGTCTCATCTCCACCTGCCATCTGTGGGTCTTCCCAGGACCAGTCTGTGAGGTCCCTCAACATTTGCGAGTAAGGACCACCTGCATCCACACCTGGCAACTCCGGCCGCTGCTGAGGGTCTAGGCCAGCTGCCCAGCATCCCGGTGGAGAGACCTCGGTCCCGTCTCCACCTGCCTGTTGTGGTTCCTCACAGGACCAGTCTATGAGGACCCCTACTTCGGGTTCCTCTGGCCGCCTCAGGGGGAGACTGCTAACCTCCTCGGATGCAGCCTCTGCTCGGCTTCTGTAACACTCTTTCCGCTGGGCAATTTCTCTCTCTTTCGCCAGTCGGAATTCTTGGTCCATCCTTGCGTGTCGCTTGGCTGTGACCTGGTTCCAGATGGCCTGGTATATATCCATGGACACATTATCTCCATACTGGGACACTCGCTGCCTCACCTCGGCCAGCCAGTCATCTTCAGAGCCTTCCATACTTGTCTGCTCCAAGTCGCTGAATACCTCTGCTCCCAGGGGCGCTGCACGAGTGCTAGCGTTGTCCTCAATTTGGAACTCCACACGTTACCGGTGTCTCTGAGCTGCTTCTCCTCGCACTAGGATGCCATCCCAATGCTGCCACCAAATGTAACGGATCTCCTGGCATCCCGACCGGGTACCTCTGTCGATAGATGCTCCTAGTGCTTTCCGAGGACTCCAAGCACTCCACTTGACACCGTACGCACTGCAGACCCCACGAACCGCCACAGCTTGGTTGGGGTCTCACCGTCCTCCACCCATGCTGGACCCAAGATCGGGCTTCAGCTTCCAGTGGGTGAACCTCTCCTACATTCAGAGAGCAGGAGCCATGAACAAGCTCTTACAAGAGCTTATACTCAGGGGAGTATTGTGATATAACAATCCCCAAGAGTGTAGTTATCGCATTCCCCAAACATGAGCCAAAAGTTCATGAAGGTATAAAGCAGCCTCTTTATTTTAACACACAAGCATTTTATACACATCTTCCAACAAGGTTGCCACCCACAGGGTTTTGTAAAAACAGCCAATAACCACATACAATAGACTCAGACACTCCCACACAAAATCCTCCCCTCTGCCCGTGATAGAATTACCTCACACTGGGTTGATGCAATCATCACAGGCAGGCGAATACACAATATCCTCTGTCTTGGATTGGCCTCAACCTAAGGATCTTAAGGGGTTGCAGCGTTTCTTAGGCTTTGCCAACTTCTACCGCAAGTTTATTAAGAATTTTTCTGCGATAGTAGTACCTCTCACCAACCTCACTAAGAAGGGAGCTAATCCTTCTAAGTGGACGAGAGAGGCAGTCAGAGCCTTTGAGACGCTGAAACAGGCCTTTTGCACGGCACCAATTCTTACTCATCCAGACACCTCCAGACCTTTTGTTCTCGAGGTCGATGCCTCAGAGGTCGGTGTAGGGGCAGTTCTCTCACAGTATTCTGGGGACCCCGAGAGGTTACATCCCTGTGCCTTCTTCTCTCGGAAGCTCTCTCCAGCCGAGTGTAATTATGATATCGGCAATAGAGAGCTTCTGGGAGTAAGATTGGCTTTTCAAGAGTGGAGACATTGGCTAGAGGGTGCAGAACATCCCATCACGGTTTACACTGACCATAAAAATTTGGAGTATCTAGAGAGTGCCAAAAGACTCAACTCCCGACAAGCCAGGTGGGCATTGTTTTTCACCCGCTTCAATTTCCGCCTCACTTATAAACCAGGTTCCAAAAACGTGAAGGCAGATGCCCTGTCCCGCTGCTTCCCTGAGGCTGCTTCCGTCCTGGACTCTGAGCCAGAAACCATTCTCCCAACTAA
Source organism: Bufo gargarizans (assembly GCF_014858855.1). Taxonomy (NCBI): domain Eukaryota; kingdom Metazoa; phylum Chordata; class Amphibia; order Anura; family Bufonidae; genus Bufo; species Bufo gargarizans. The sequence goes on from NC_058080.1 coordinate 191,401,408, forward strand.
ATGTTTTCTTGCTGCCCTGGGGGCCGCAGAAGTAATGGAGGACTTGTCCTCTCTTCTTGAGCCCTCACAGGCAGAGAGTCCACCTGACAAACCCGAGGGTCGATGGTTCGTACCCATTAACCTTCGATTGGAGGTCATCCGACAGCTTCATGACTCAAAGTCTGCCGGGCATTTGGGTGTTAAAAAAACACTTGCCCTTGTTAAACGTCACGTGTGGTGGCCCAACATGTCCGTGGATGTTAAGGCCTATATCCAGGCATGTACTGTTTGCGCCAGATGTAAACCGTCCCGGTCTGCCCCTTCTGGGACTTTACTCCCACTGCCTATTCCCCAGGCTCCATGGACTCACATTTCCATGGATTTCATCACAGATTTGCCAAGGTCCTCTGGAAGTACGGTAATCTGGGTAGTGGTGGACCGTTTTAGTAAAATGGCCCATTTTATCCCACTCCCTGGATTGCCCTCGGCCAGAGAATTGGCAGATCTGTTCTTGAATCATGTCTTTCGATTACACGGAGCGCCGGATGACATTGTTTCAGACAGAGGAGTGCAATTCATCTCCCACTTCTGGCGTTCTTTCTGCTCCCGATTGGGTATTAATTTGTCTTTTTCTTCTGGTTTTCACCCAGAGACCAACGGTCAGACGGAAAGGACTAACCAGACCCTGGAGCAATATCTCTGGTGCTTTGTGTCAGACTGCCAGGAGGAATGGGCAGCGTATCTACCCTTTGCGGAGGTGGCTTATAATAACTCTGAGCATGCTTCCACTAAGATGTCTCCGTTCAGGTGCGTGGGGGGCAGGGATCCAAGACTCTCTTCTTTGGCCGGACCCTCCACTGACTCACCGGTGGTGGATCAGTGGTTCAAGGATAGGCGTCCCATTTGGTCGTCGGCCCAGCGGAATCTCCGCAGTGCGGTGGCGCAACAGAAGAAATTTGCTGATCGTCATCGCACCGTAGAGCAAAAGTTTAAGGTGGGAGATCAGGTGTGGGTCTCCACCCGGAACATTCCGCTGCATCAGCCATCTTCCAAGTTGGGTCTCGATTCCTGGCCCATACCCAGTGACACAAAAGATCAACCGAGTTACGTACAAGTTGCTCTTCCACCGTCGATCCGAGGAGTGAACACCTTTCATGTTTCACTTCTCAAATCGGCAGCCGACTCCGCTCCCTTCATTCAGACCCCATCCCCGCTGGAGGTCCAAGGGGTACCGGAGTTCGAAGTGAACAGAATTTTGGACTCTCATTTTGTCCAAAGGTCTCTTCAATACTTGGTGGACTGGAAGGGTTTTGGTCCAGAGGAGAGATGTTGGATACCTGCTCGCCAGGTGCATGCGGATGAGTTGGTGGCAGCCTTTCACCGGGATAACCCGGGGAAAGCTTGCTTGGAGTCTTCAGAGCCGCCTCCTCGAGGGGGGGGGGGGGTAATGTAAGATCCTCACCTGCTTTGCACTCCAGGGGAACCAAGAGGGGTCCTCGTGGAGTTGCGGGACAGGTTATGCGTGTCTCTGATGCGCCAGCGCTGACCCCTTTGCGAGCCAGCGCGGAGATGCGTTCGCGTGGACATCGGAGGGGAGGACCGTCGGAGTCCCGGGGACAGAGTGGCCAGGCGAGTGACAAGACGCCGCGGCCAGGGTTGTCTCCGGTGTCTCCTGCGACTTCCATTTCCGCATCTGGGTCCACGCGCTCGCATACTCGCGCTGAGTCAATCATGCGTCCGTGCGTACGCATGAGGGCAGGTTCGCAAAGGGATACACGGTCGCGAGTACGCGCTTCTTATGCACTTCGTCGACCAGTGGCGCATATTATACTGACTCACAAGAGCAAAGTGGATTAGGGAGCCAGCCATGGGTTAATCAACTTGTGATTGCCTTAGGCCTTGTACTCAGGTGCAGGGCAATTTGTTCACTTATGGTAGTGGACACTTGGCACCCTGGGATTGGTCAGCAGGCATTTAAAAGGAGGTCTCTCAGGGTGATCAGTGCCCACTGTTATTTTCCCTCAACCAGGTATAGGTCACAACTCCTAGTGACTGAAGACTGCCAGGAACTTTGTCCTTACAGCGGACCCAAGATCTGGAGTGACTCGACTGCCAAGTGCACAGCATCATTCAGCACTGGTTGGGACTATTCCTGGAATCTCCTTGCCTGGTTTTTTTGTTACTATTTCTTGTTACCAGCAAGTGTCCTGGACGTTTATGTTTCTGGTGAATAAACACCTTTTTGCTTTCATCACTGGTCTGTTTGTTGGTGCCTTGCATTACAAGGAGACATGGAGTTACTCACGATTAGGGGAGTCGATTCATGTAGCTGTGAAAAGCGCTGCTTTTGTTCATATCTTTAAGGGAGAGCTGCTCAGAATGATCGCAGATGATGGCGGGAGTGTAGCCATCTTGTGAATTCACCTGCGCAGGCTAAAAGAAGGCGATGAGTTTAGACGGACTTGCGCCTTTTTTCCACCCTCTGATCATGGTGCTAGAGTGACCTAGTGTTGCAAGAGTTAGATTTTATCGTCTTTAGCTTTGAAAATGCTTGTCTGCTTTGATATATTTTAGCCGCTGTGTAGCTTACTGTCGAGCTCCACACTTAAGCGTCCTCTCTGCTTGGCATCCGGCCACGCCCCCAACATTTTTATATTTATGTTTTTTATGTATTTGGAGCTATGTGAGGGCTCATGTTTTGCAGGATAATCTGTAGTTTTTTACTGATACCACTGTGTGGTGTGTATGAATTTTGGATCACTTTTTATTTCTTTTTTGGGGAGGTAAAGCAACAAAAAATTTACAAGCCATTTTGATTGTTTTTCTGTTACAGCAATTACCTTATATGATAAATACATTTATATTTAAATAGTTCTACGATATACCGTACAGACCAAAAGTTTGGACACACCTTCTCATTCAAAGAGTTTTCTTTATTTTCATGACTATGAAAATTGTAGATTCACACTGAAGGCATCAAAACTATGAATTAACACATGTGGAATTATATACATAACAAAAAAGTGTGAAACAACAGAAAATATGTCAAATTCTAGGTTCTTCAAAGTAGCCACCTTTTGCTTTGATTACTGCTTTGCACACTCTTGGCATTCTCTTGATGAGCTTCAAGAGGTAGTCACCTGAAATGGTCTTCCAACAGTCGTGAAGGAGTTCCCAGAGATGCTTAGCACTTGTTGGCCCTTTTGCCTTCACTCAGCGGTCCAGCTCACTCCAAACCATCTCGATTGGGTTCAGGTCCGGTGACTGTGGAGGCCAGGTCATCTGGCGCAGCACCCCATCACTCTCCTACAGCCTGGAGGTGTGTTTGGGGTCATTGTCTTGTTGAAAAATAAATGATGGTGCAAATAAACGCAAACCGGATGGAATAGCATGCCTGCTGCAAGATGCTGTGGTAGCCATGCTGGTTTAGTATGCCTTCAATTCTTCAATTTTGAATAAATCCCCAACAGTGTCACCAGCAAAGCACCCCCACACCATCACACCTCCTCCTCCATGCTTCACGGTGGGAACCAGGCATGTAGAGTCCATCCGTTCACCTTTTCTGCGTCGCGCAAAGACACGGTGGTTGGGACCAAAGATCTCAAATTTGGACTCATCAGACCAAAGCACAGATTTCCACTGGTCTAATGTCCATTCCTTGTGTTCTTTAGCCCAAACAAGTCTCTTCTGCTTGTTGCCTGTCCTTAGCAGTGGTTTCCTAGCAGATATTCTACCATGAAGGCCTGATTCACACAGTCTCCTCTTAACAGTTGTTCTAGAGATGTGTCTGCTGCTAGAATTCTGTGTGGCATTGACCTGGTCTCAAATTTGAGCTGCTGTTAACCTGCGATTTCTGAGGATGGTGACTCGGATGAACTTATCCTCCACAGCAGAGGTGACTCTTGGTCTTCCTTTCCTGGGGCGGTCCACATGTGAGCCAGTTTCTTTGTAGCGCTTGATGGTTTTTGTGACTGCACTTGGGGACACTTTTAAAGTTTTCTCAATTTTTCCGACTGACTGACCTTCATTTCTTAAAGTAATGATGGCCACTCATTTTTCTTTACTTAGCTGCTTTTTTCTTGCCATAATACAAATTCTATTCAAGGGAAATGTCGCACCAAGATGAGAAGGGGATCCAAGCAGAGGTGCACCCACTAACAGACAGCACCCAGTCTGATAGAGATACAGACGTGGACAAAATTGTTGGTACCCTTTGGTCAATGAAAGAAAAAGTCACAATGGTCACAGAAATAACTTTAATCTGACAAAAGTAATAATAAATTAAAATTCTATAAATGTTAACCAATGAAAGTCAGACATTGTTTTTCAACCATGCTTCAACAGAATTATGTAAAAAAATAAACTCATGAAACAGGCATGGACAAAAATGATGGTACCCCTAGAAAACACAGAACATAATGTGACCAAAGGGACATGTTAATTCAAGGTGTGTCCACTAATTAGCATCACAGGTGTCTACAACCTTGTAATCAGCCATTGGGCCTATATATATGGCTCCAGGTAATCACTGTGTTGTTTGGTGATATGGTGTGTACCACACTCGACATGGACCAGAGGAAGCAAAGGAAAGAGCTGTCTCAAGAGATCAGAAAGAAAATTATAGACAAGCATGTTAAAGGTAAAGGCTATAAGACCATCTCCAAGCAACTAGATGTTCCTGTGAGTACAGTTGCACATATTATTCATAAGTTTAAGATCCATGGGACTGTAGCCAACCTCCCTGGACGTGGCCGCAGGAGGAAAATTGATGACAAATCTAAGAGACGGATAATCCGAATGGTAACAAAAGAGCCTAGAAAGACTTCTAAAGAGATTCAAGGTGAACTTCATGCTCAAGGAACATCAGTGTCAGATCGCACCATCCGTCGTTGTTTGAGCCAAAGTGGACTACATGGGAGACGACCAAGGAGGACACCATTGTTGAAAACGAATCATAAAAAAGCAAGACTGGAATATGCCAAACTACATGTTGACAAGCCACAAAGCTTCTGGGAGAATGTCCTGTGGACAGATGAGACAAAAATCGAAGTTTTTGCCAAGGCACATCAGCTGTATGTTCACAGACGAAAAAATGAAGCATATCAAGAAAAGAACACTGTCCCTACTGTGAAACATGGAGGAGGCTCTGTTATGTTCTGGGGCTGCTTTGCTGCGTCTGGCACAGGGTGTCTTGAATCTGTGCAGGGTACAATGAAATCTCAAGACTATCAAGGAATTCTAGAGAGAAATGTACTAGCCAGTGTCAGAAAGCTTGGTCTCAGTCGCAGGTCATGGGTCTTGCAACAGGACAATGACCCAAAACACACCGCTAAAAACACCCAAGAATGGCTAAGAGGAAAAAATTGGACTATTCTAAAGTGGCCTTCTATGAGCCCTGACCTCAATCCTATTGAGCATCTTTGGAAGGAGCTGAAACATGCAGTCTGGAAAAGGCACCCTTCAAACCGGACACAACTGGAGCAGTTTGCTCATGAGGAGTGGGCCAAAATACCTGCTGAGAGGTGCAGATGTCTCATTGACAGTTACAGGAAGCGTTTGATTGCAGTGATTGCCTCAAAAGGTTGCGCAACAAAATATTAAGTTAGGGGTACCATCATTTTTGTCCATGCCTGTTTCATGAGTTTATTTTTTTACATAATTCTGTTGAAGCATGGTTGAAAAACAATGTCTGACTTTCATTGGTTAACATTTATAGAATTTTAATTTATTATTACTTTTGTCAGATTAAAGTTATTTCTGTGACCATTGTGACTTTTTCTTTCATTGACCAAAGGGTACCAACAATTTTGTCCACGTCTGTAAATAGATAAAAAAGTAGAAGTGGGGCACTCACTAAAAGTATAGGGATCTTGTGTTTATTAAGGTAATAACAATAACAATAACGTAATAAAATATCATATGTCGGTATTACATTGAAGTATCAGAGTATTCATAAAAGTGGAGCAAATAAAATATGGTACTATCGACAATAAGCAATAAAATGTGGCTGTAATAAAATGCAGTAGAAAAAAAGGTTAAATACAGTACTAGGATATATAAATTAATATGGATCCCGATAAATATGATTAAAAGTTGTAAGTTCATATGTCAGCCATAGGGACATTCACTGATTGAATCCTGAGGGATAGTTCCATGTAAGGTAATCCGTTCCGACAACCAGTCTTTCAAGGGTGCTCTCAAGCAAGTAGGTCAAAGTCCCAAGCGTATGCAGCTAAAGAGGTTTTACTGTGTGTCAGTTTAGCTGCTAATACGCACAGCGGCGTCCCGCTGTAAATGCGATCGCTTGTAAGTGGGGTATACAAGTGCTTACCCGAGGCTTCTGGATAATGATTCCTCGACACGGTGCGTTGGTGTACGGCTCCGGTCTCAAGGATAGATGTCCTGTTTCAAAATTGGCGCCAGTTGAAATGTTTGTTGCACGCGGTATGAGTAACCTGCGTAGTACAACACCGATGGTTCCGGTAATGGCTCTGGCGCACAGGTGATGACTTCCAGGCTTCTCGGACTTGTAGACCCACTTGTCCTGGTGGGGGGAGGATACCAGACGCGTTTCGGGGATTTACAAGGCAGACCCCTTCTTCAGTGGTTAACAACCCCCTGTTCATGTTCCGTTTTTATAGGGCATGAGAGACAAAAAAGAACTGGTTCGGAATCCAAATTTTAAGGATTAGGATCAGTTGGAACTGACTGTCACTTTATGTTCAGCTTATCGTCGGATATATCATTCACATAATCAGGTAAATAATGTTAGTTCATCATATAAATAGAGGATATCGAAACAAAGTAAAAATATCAATATAGATCCATATAGACATATGTACAATTACGGGATCTCCATCTATAAAAACCTACATAGCTTGTTAAAATGCACACTATGACAGTTTCTCTAAAAACACATCGAATAAAATCAAGTTAGAACAGTGTCGTTCTTGCAAATAAATCCGTGCGGTTCTGTTGCGTCTTAATGTGCTACGAGGTGTTCTATAGGAAAAAAGTGTGGTCCTTTCAGTATGTGTTCATTATTTAGATACATTCAGTACTGATCTAGTTACAGAAGAAAGCGATATCTGAACATAACAGTCTCAGATTTCAAAGGTTACATTGTAGTTACATATAGTCTTTGTAATAATAAAATTCTCATTGAGGGCACATAAAATCATCCAGAGGACCATGTGGAATGTCTGTACAAAGACAGCAGAATGATTATAGGCAGTTTCCATATATATACAGAGCTGCCATATAAAGTTCCAATATTAATTTTGCAATCTTATCGTATAAAAAGCGCACCAATAGTCGCACATGTTTTTATGCGTCTATGGTGCGTTTTTTAATATGGCATTTTTATTTTTTTATTCTTATTTATTAGAAAAGATTTTTTATGAAAAGGTTTTTTATGAGGTTCCTCAAGGTAGGTCCCTTATTCTTCACTAATATGCCATTATGTTCAAAACTGTCTTCAAAACGGTTTATGATGGTATAATGGATGGGGACCAACTGTAGAGGAGGAACAGCACGACTTCAAATATCGTGCTGTTGGTCATCGACAGATGGCACCCATCCTATAAGAAACCAAACAATTCGAAATCAGCATTTAGGCCTGACGGTTGTAGTGTGTTTAACTCAAAAATTCGTTTGGTTTCTAAACGTGACATTTTTTCCACGTGATTACCTCCTCTCCAGTCTTTATGTACCTTATCAATCGCTGAAAAAGTCATGCAAGAGGGATCTTGATTGTGTGTGGTTTTAAAATGATATGACAGGGAGTGGGTTTCAAAACCCTTCTTTATATTGCCAATATATTCCGCGATACGTTTTTTTAAAGTTCTTTTGGTTCTTCCTACGTATTGGAGCTTACAGGGGCATTCTATTACGTAAATTACATCCTCTGTGCTGCATGTAAGGAATTCATTAATTTTGTGGCAACGTTTGTTTGTCGTTGATCTAATTTCCGTTGTTTTTTTAGGGAACGAAGTTAGTTTGCAATTGCCACATTTACCGCAGCGATAGAAGCCTTGAATATTCGCCCAAGATTGGATGTTTGAGGTACGGTTTTTCTTATTCTGAATCGTTGGTGCAATTTTAATACTCAAATTGGGGGCCTTGGTAAAAACAATTTTAGGTTTTACTGGTATCACAGTGTTTAATGTCTTATCGTTTTTCAGTAGATGCCAATGCTTGTTAACAATATTTTGGATTTTCCTAAACTCCCCATTAAATGGTAAAATCAGGCGTAAGTTAAAATCCGTAGGTTCAACCTTTTTATTTATAACCTTATTATCTATAAAAAATTCTTCCCTGTTCATTTCTTTGGTTTTATTAAGTGCCACATTTAAGATCTCCATCGGGTAATCCTTGGCTAAAAATTGGTCTGTCATAATTTTAGCTTCCTTTTCAAATTCAGTATTCAATGTACAATTCCGTTTGGCTCTTCGCAGCTGTCCCTGCGGGATGTTAATCAGCCAATTAGGGAGATGACAGCTATTAAAAAGAATGTAGCTGTTACATGCTGTAGGCTTCGCGAAAGTTGTACATTGTAGTTTACCCTCTTGATTTAAAATTCGTAGATCTAAAAATTCCAATGAGGTCTGGCTGGTGTTTCCCGTAAAAGTTAGGTTCCACTCGTTAACATTAATATCATCTAAAAATTGTTGCAGGGATTCTCTATCTCCCTGCCAAATAAAAAATATATCGTCGATATATCTTTGCCAGAGCACCAGACTCGTCCCCAGCTTGGGTTGAATGTTTTCATATTCCCACTGTGCCATAAAAAGATTAGCATAGCTGGGGGCGAATCTGGTGCCCATGGCCGTACCTTGTGTTTGGATATAAAAATCTCCAGCAAAGTTAAAATAATTATGGGTTAAAATGAAGTGAATGGCTTCAACCACATAATCAATCTGAGTCTGCTTCAGAGTGCCCTCCATTTGTAGTTGGGATGTAACTGACTTTTTCCCTTGTTCATGTTTAATTACAGTGTAAAGTGACTGAACGTCAAGGGTACCCATGATCCAGTTTTCATTAAATTCCAATGTTTCAAGAGTTTTTATGATCTGTGTGGTATCCTTGACGTAAGAGGGCACTTTTTTTACTCTAGATTGTAAAATAACGTCCACATATTTTGATAAATTTGAGGTTAATGATCCAATCCCCGATATAATGGGACGGCCAGGTGGATTAGTAATGTCTTTATGCACCTTTGGCAAGCAATAAAAGACAGGGATGCGTGGGGATCTATTCATTAAAAAAAAAGTTTTCATCATCAGTTAAAATACCTATATCGCCACCCTTGGTGCATAAAGTATTTAATTCTGCTAAAAATGACTCTGTTGGATCGTTTGGCAATTTTCTATATGTATTGCTGTCAGAGAGTTGGCGCAGGCACTCAGAGTTGTAATGTTCTAAATCCTGCACCACTATTGCTCCTCCTTTATCCGGATAAAGGAGGAGCAATAGTGGTGCAGGATTTAGAACATTACAACTCTGAGTGCCTGCGCCAACTCTCTGACAGCAATACATATAGAAAATTGCCAAACGATCCAACAGAGTCATTTTTAGCAGAATTAAATACTTTATGCACCAAGGGTGGCGATATAGGTATTTTAACTGATGATGAAAATTTTTTTTTAATGAATAGATCCCCACGCATCCCTGTCTTTTATTGCTTGCCAAAGGTGCATAAAGACATTACTAATCCACCTGGCCGTCCCATTATATCAGGGATTGGATCATTAACCTCAAATTTATCAAAATATGTGGACGTTATTTTACAATCTAGAGTAAAAAAAGTGCCCTCTTACGTCAAGGATACCACACAGATCATAAAAACTCTTGAAACATTGGAATTTAATGAAAACTGGATCATGGGTACCCTTGAGGTTCAGTCACTTTACACTGTAATTAAACATGAACAAGGGAAAAAGTCAGTTACATCCCAACTACAAATGGAGGGCACTCTGAAGCAGACTCAGATTGATTATGTGGTTGAAGCCATTCACTTCATTTTAACCCATAATTATTTTAACTTTGCTGGAGATTTTTATATCCAAACACAAGGTACGGCCATGGGCACCAGATTTGCCCCCAGCTATGCTAATCTTTTTATGGCACAGTGGGAATATGAAAACATTCAACCCAAGCTGGGGACGAGTCTGGTGCTCTGGCAAAGATATATCGACGATATATTTTTTATTTGGCAGGGAGATAGAGAATCCCTGCAACAATTTTTAGATGATATTAATGTTAACGAGTGGAACTTAACTTTTACGGGAAACACCAGCCAGACCTCATTGGAATTTTTAGATCTACGAATTTTAAATCAAGAGGGTAAACTACAATGTACAACTTTCGCGAAGCCTACAGCATGTAACAGCTACATTCTTTTTAATAGCTGTCATCTCCCTAATTGGCTGATTAACATCCCGCAGGGACAGCTGCGAAGAGCCAAACGGAATTGTACATTGAATACTGAATTTGAAAAGGAAGCTAAAATTATGACAGACCAATTTTTAGCCAAGGATTACCCGATGGAGATCTTAAATGTGGCACTTAATAAAGCCAAAGAAATGAACAGGGAAGAATTTTTTATAGATAATAAGGTTATAAATAAAAAGGTTGAACCTACGGATTTTAACTTACGCCTGATTTTACCATTTAATGGGGAGTTTAGGAAAATCCAAAATATTGTTAACAAGCATTGGCATCTACTGAAAAACGATAAGACATTAAACACTGTGATACCAGTAAAACCTAAAATTGTTTTTACCAAGGCCCCCAATTTGAGTATTAAAATTGCACCAACGATTCAGAATAAGAAAAACCGTACCTCAAACATCCAATCTTGGGCGAATATTCAAGGCTTCTATCGCTGCGGTAAATGTGGCAATTGCAAACTAACTTCGTTCCCTAAAAAAACAACGGAAATTAGATCAACGACAAACAAACGTTGCCACAAAATTAATGAATTCCTTACATGCAGCACAGAGGATGTAATTTACGTAATAGAATGCCCCTGTAAGCTCCAATACGTAGGAAGAACCAAAAGAACTTTAAAAAAACGTATCGCGGAACATATTGGCAATATAAAGAAGGGTTTTGAAACCCACTCCCTGTCATATCATTTTAAAACCACACACAATCAAGATCCCTCTTGCATGACTTTTTCAGCGATTGATAAGGTACATAAAGACTGGAGAGGAGGTAATCACGTGGAAAAAATGTCACGTTTAGAAACCAAACGAATTTTTGAGTTAAACACACTACAACCGTCAGGCCTAAATGCTGATTTCGAATTGTTTGGTTTCTTATAGGATGGGTGCCATCTGTCGATGACCAACAGCACGATATTTGAAGTCGTGCTGTTCCTCCTCTACAGTTGGTCCCCATCCATTATACCATCATAAACCGTTTTGAAGACAGTTTTGAACATAATGGCATATTAGTGAAGAATAAGGGACCTACCTTGAGGAACCTCATAAAAAACCTTTTCATAAAAAATCTTTTCTAATAAATAAGAATAAAAAAATAAAAATGCCATATTAAAAAACGCACCATAGACGCATAAAAACATGTGCGACTATTGGTGCGCTTTTTATACGATAAGATTGCAAAATTTATATTGGAACTTTATATGACAGCTCTGTATATATATGGAAACTGCCTATAATCATTCTGCTGTCTTTGTACAGACATTCCACATGGTCCTCTGGATGATTTTATGTGCCCTCAATGAGAATTTTATTATTACAAAGACTATATGTAACTACAATGTAACCTTTGAAATCTGAGACTGTTATGTTCAGATATCGCTTTCTTCTGTAACTAGATCAGTACTGAATGTATCTAAATAATGAACATATACTGAAAGGACCACACTTTTTTCCTATAGAACACCTCGTAGCACATTAAGACGCAACAGAACCGCACGGATTTATTTGCAAGAACGACACTGTTCTGACTTGATTTTATTCGATGTGTTTTTAGAGAAACTGTCATAGTGTGCATTTTAACAAGCTATGTAGGTTTTTATAGATGGAGATCCCGTAATTGTACATATGTCTATATGGATCTATATTGATATTTTTACTTTGTTTCGATATCCTCTATTTATATGATGAACTAACATTATTTACCTGATTATGTGAATGATATATCCGACGATAAGCTGAACATAAAGTGACAGTCAGTTCCAACTGATCCTAATCCTTAAAATTTGGATTCCGAACCAGTTCTTTTTTGTCTCTCATGCCCTATAAAAACGGAACATGAACAGGGGGTTGTTAACCACTGAAGAATGGGTCTGCCTTGTAAATCCCCGAAACGTGTCTGGTATCCTCCCCCCACCAGGACAAGTGGGTCTACAAGTCCGAGAAGCCTGGAAGTCATCACCTGTGCGCCAGAGCCATTACCGGAACCATCGGTGTTGTACTACGCAGGTTACTCATACCGCGTGCAACAAACATTTCAACTGGCGCCAATTTTGAAACAGGACATCTATCCTTGAGACCGGAGCCGTACACCAACGCACCGTGTCGAGGAATCATTATCCAGAAGCCTCGGGTAAGCACTTGTATACCCCACTTACAAGCGATCGCATTTACAGCGGGACGCCGCTGTGCGTATTAGCAGCTAAACTGACACACAGTAAAACCTCTTTAGCTGCATACGCTTGGGACTTTGACCTACTTGCTTGAGAGCACCCTTGAAAGACTGGTTGTCGGAACGGATTACCTTACATGGAACTATCCCTCAGGATTCAATCAGTGAATGTCCCTATGGCTGACATATGAACTTACAACTTTTAATCATATTTATCGGGATCCATATTAATTTATATATCCTAGTACTGTATTTAACCCTTTTTTCTACTGCATTTTATTACAGCCACATTTTATTGCTTATTGTCGATAGTACCATATTTTATTTGCTCCACTTTTATGAATACTCTGATACTTCAATACCGACATATGATATTTTATTACGTTATTGTTATTGTTATTACCTTAATAAACACAAGATCCCTATACTTTTAGTGAGTGCCCCACTTCTACTTTTTTATCTACTTTTTTATAATACAAATTCTAACAGTCTATTCAGTAGGACTATCAGCTGTGTATCCACCTGACTTCTCCTCAAAGCAACTGATGGTCCCAACCCCATTTATAAGGCAAGAAATGCCACTTATTAAACCTGACAGGGCACACCTGTGAAGTGAAAAACATTTCAGGTGACTAACTCTTGAAGCTCATCAAGAGAATGCCAAGAGTGTGCAAAGCAGTAATCAAAGCAAAAGGTGGCTACTTTGAAGAACCTAGAATATGACATATTTTCAGTTGTTCACACTTTTTTGTTATGTATATAATTCCACATGTGTTCATTCATATTTTTGATGCCTTCAGTGTGAATCGTCATGAAAATAAAGAAAACTCTTGAATGAGAAGGTGTGTCCAAACTTTTGTTCTGTACTGTATATATTTGTTTTTATATAAGGAAAGAGGGGGTCATTTTATTTTATTTTATTTTTCATTTTTTAAATATTTTTTAAAACATTTTAAAACTTTTTTTTAACACTTACGGTAAGTCCCCTTAGGAGACTTTAACATGCTATCATCAGATTGATTCTCCCATACACTGCAATAATTTAACATTGCAGTCTATTGGAGATTCACTGTGTTGCCACAGACAGGGCACCATAGGAACGGTCACCATGGCAGGTCTGTGATCCTTCAGAGGGCCTGAAGCTACCAGAGCATTGATCTCAGCGTGGGGGGATCCATTTGGGTCTCAGTAGATCAGTGTTCCTGGGCAAAGACCTCTCAGATGCCATAATTGCAATTAAATATCTGTGATCGAGTGTCATTTTAAAAGACCCTACATGTGCTGTACATATACAGTGCATGTTGGGAAGGGATTAATTTGACTTTAAAAATTATTTATCATTAAATTGTGATATACTGTATTGGATTCTTTCTGCCATCAGCACGAACCTCAAATCTGTTGCACTATATATGCCGTGATGTCACCTTCGCTTGCTACCTAGCTAGCTGCAGGTGGGGATTTGTTTCTAGGAGCAGCTTCCCAGCTGATTCTTCAGTCTCCTGCCTGCTATGGATATGTGAAAAGCAAGCACTTAAAGATATGACAGCAGTGATGTAATAGTCCAAAAATGATGTTTATGTAACAGCGGTGGTAGGTGGAGTAGGCACTAAGACAGGTTCAAATGGTAACCCATAGTGGCAATGAAACGTAATAATGTCACGATAGGCATTATCACACATGCAACACAACAGGGCACAAGGGTTGACTCTCATATTCACTGTACCCATGTCTGTAAGTGGATACTTGTGCTTCGGTTACACATTTTCTTTTCCAATCATCTAATTCATTTGGCAACAAAGGATCGAAACGATTGCCTCAACCATGTCCACACATCCACACACAAAGCTGCCACCACCCGTCAATATTGCCAGTGGACCTTACCTGGTTAAAAGCACACAAGCACTAACAAGCACACACTGCTTTCTAGCATATAACAGGCAAACCTATAGCACACTGTTCTTGATACCTAGAGATGAGCATATTTCAAAAAAAATTGATTCGGTCAGTTCGCCGAATTTTCCAAAAAGATTTGATTTGATCCAAATGTATTCGTTGTGAATCACGTTAAAAAACAGCTAATTCCTGGCTGCAGGGAGATTGTAAAGTGGTGTAGAAAACTATGCCTTGCAGTAACACGCATAGGGAGTCTGCTGTGGTAGTGAAACAATACTGTGAGTCAGTATGACACGCAGATGACAGGCATCGCTCTTAGAATCATTTCACACTTCACTCATTTGGTCAATTATGGGGGCCAAAACTGACTAAATAACTCAAGTGTGAACTCAGCCTTACAGGTCAATGTTAGCGCCAGGTATAAAGAACCATGCAGAGACCCAAGATTATAGCGTGAAAGAGTGCACTCCTTTTACTCTGTCATGAGCTGATTCCACATAGATGTCTACAGAACATGTTCTATTAAATGCTTATACAAGTACAGCACCCCTGACAGAGTGGAGAGAGTAATAAATAAAATTACAGGATTTGAATCTTGATGGTAGAGATTTTTATTTTACATACGGCAATATTCAAGTGTGTGACATTTCTGCACACAGGCCTTCTTCATTAAAAATTAATTTCATATTTCACTGCAGGTTAACATGTAGCTGTATAGTGTAGTGGTTAAGGTTCTTAGCTCTAATGTAGAAGGCTGTGAGATAAAATCCAGAAACTTTTCAGAAATAAAGGCTAAATTTAATTTAAACATATAAGTTTTTAGTCATAATATATTTATATATATTATTATATATTTAGAATATATAATATATTATCTTTATTTCTGCCAGGATTTGAACTTTCTACATTAGAGAAAAGAACTTTAACCACTACACTATACAGCTACATGTAAACCTGCACTGAAATATGAAATGATACTTCTGCTGTATAGGAATACTTACTACATGACAAACTACTATGAGATTTTTCTGACATAGTTTAAAGTCCTTGCCTCTAATATAGAAGGCTGTGAGTTCAAAGCCTGACAGAAACTTTTCAGAAATAGAGGCTAAATTAGATTTAAATACACTGGGTGTTCCCAAGTACTGACTCCATATATGGACATAGCTATATATGTAATCAGAGCAGGGACTCCAAAGCTGCAGACTCACAATGGGGGATTCCCTAACTGTACAGTATTCTTCTGCATAGACCTCAGTGGGATGGCATTCCTCCCCTCTTCAGAGCAGGGGGTGCCTGGTTTAATGCTCGGTTTCTCCCATTGACTTCAATTGTGCTCGGGTGCTCTGTAGAGCACCAAAGCATAGCAAAGTGTTCTACTCGAGCATCAGAGCACCAGAGCACTTTGGTGCTCGATCAACACTAACAACATAGCAATATTCACTGATTCTAATGTAACATTAACACTTGTATAGGTAGATTACATTGCTGGAGCTAGCACTCCTGGTAAATGACTCTCTCAATCTGCATTACAAAGCTTTTTTACAGCATTAAATTACAAAAATCCAAGGAAAATTTCTGTATTGTGTAGTTCCATTTCAGTTGTTTTAACCCCTTCCCAGCATATGACGTAGTAGTACTTCATGGCGGCAGGTGCGTTCCCGCATTTTGACGTTCTTTTACGTCATGGTGATCGGGCTGACACCGGAGCGGTTCGCACCCGATTACTGCAGGGGACTGGCAGTCCCTGATAGCTGGGCCCCTGCTGTATCGGCCGGCATCGCTGTACAAGCTGATGCCGGCAGATTAACCCCTTCTATGCGGCGGTTGAAGGAGCCCATCGGGTCCCAGCGCTGCTGTGGCGGGGACCCGATGGTTGAGAAGGCAGCCTGATGCCATACAGAGGCTGCCCAATGCCTTGCATGGCATTGAGACCTACCTTCTATGGGTGTGCAGGAGATCCAGCCACAGGCTAGTTCTCCTAGGCATCCTGTTAGTGTATTACTCAGTGTAATGTATTGTAATGCATTGCAGAAAGGATAAGACTCCCAAAAAGTAAAGTCCCAGAGTGGGACAGAAATAAAGTTTAAAAAAAGTCAAAAAAATAGTTTTTAATTTAAAAAAATAACATTTCAAGTAAAAATAGAAAAAAACACCCCTTACCCCTGATTTTATCTTTAAAAAAAAGAGAAGAAAAAAAAGAAAACACACACATATTAGGTATTGCTGCGTCCGTAACGACCGTCTCTATAAATATATCACATGATCCACCCTGTCTGATAAACACAGTAAAAAAATATTACTGTTTAAAAGAAAAGGCATTTTTGTCACCTTAAATCACAAAAAATGCAACACCAAGCGATTAAAATGAGTATTACACTCACCGGTAATCCGATTTCCTGGAAGTCTCCATGACACCACATGCTGAGATCGACTCCCTCCTGAATGGACAGGAAAAACACAGAGAGGTTAAAACCCCCACCCCCTCCTCACATCACCAGTGTATTTTAACGAAGGACCCCAGGATGAAAGGATAATAGCTAATAGCAGAAAAAAGGGTGGGATGTATGTGGTGTCATGGAGACTTCCAGGAAACCGGATTACCGGTGAGTGTAATACTCATTTCCCCAGTCGTCTCCATGACACCACATGCTGAGATAATATCAAAGATACAATTAGGGGGGGGACGACTGCCGACAGGACCTTACGTCCGAATCTTAGGTCATCATTAGCGGCTAAGTCTAGTCTGTAGTGCTTAGTGAAAGTATGAACTCTTTTCCAGGTTGCTGCCCTGCAAATCTGTTGTAAGGAGGCTGAAGCTTTTTCCGCCCAGGAGGCGGCCATGCCTCTCGTAGAATGTGCCTTTAGGGAAGCAGGGACATCTTTCCCCTGAGCTTTGTATGCTTCGGAGATGGCCATCTTAATCCATCTGGAGATGGAACTTTTCGCCGCTTTCTTCCCCTTGTTAGGACCTGAAAATTGGACAAACAAATTTTTGTCTATTCTCCAATGACTGGTAGCTTCCTAGTACTTTAAGAGCGCTCTCCGAACATCTAGTGTATGGTAAGTGATTTCCTGATCATTTTTCGGATCGTCACAGAATGAAGGAAGAACGATGTCCTGAGACCTATGGAATGTCGAAACTACCTTGGGGAGGAAAGTCGGATCTAGTTTGAAAACTAATTTGTCCTCAAATACTGCAAGGAATGGTTCTTGGATGGACAAGGCCTGTAGCTCACAGACCCTTCTGGCTGAGGTTATTGCCACCAAGAAAATAGTTTTAATGGTAAGCCATTTGATGTAGGGTAGAGTCCAGAGGTTCGAACGGATCGGAGGTTAGACCCCCTAGTACTGTATTGAGGTTCCCTGGTGCCACCATGTTTCTAATTGTAGGTCTGATCCTATCTGCTGCCTTAAGGAATCTGGATATCCAGGGATGTTCTGTTAGCTTGGTATTATAGAGTGCTCCTAGAGCCGATACCTGGACCCTAAGGGTATTGGGGGATAGACCTAAATCTAGCCCTTCCTGAAGAAAATCGAGGATTAGCGAGATGTTGGCTCTGAACTGGTTGAAGGAGGTTCCAGACCAATCAGCAAATTTCTTCCATATTTTTAGATACTTATCGTTGGTACTCTGTTTCCTGCTAAGGAGTAAGGTGTTCACTACTTTTTTAGATAAACCAAACATTAATAAGTTGGATTCTTCAGAATCCAGGCTGTTAATTTTAGTATTTTTACGTCTGGGTGAGTGATAGGCCCCTGACTTAGAAGGTCCGGCCTCCGAGGTAGAGGGAGAGGAGCTTCCATGCTGAGGGCTTTCAAGAGAGAGAACCAACTTCTCTTGGGCCAGAAGGGGGTTATCAGGATTAGTGTACATTTTTCTTTTAGGAACTTCTGTAGCACTCTGGGGATAAGCGGAAATGGGGGGAACGCGTAGACTAAGTTTGTTTTCCAACTCTGGTTGAAGGCGTCTACTGCCCGAGGATGATCCCTGGGGTTGAGGGAAAAGAATTGGTTTAGTTGATGATTTCTCCTGGATGAAAACAGGTCTATCGTCGGCTTGCCCCATTTCTTTGTGATCAGGTGGAAGGTTTCTGGTGCTAACATCCATTCCCCTGGGTCTAGTCTGTGCCGGCTTAGGTAATCGGCCTGAATGTTTAAAACCCCCTTCAGATGAACCGCTGAAAGAGATTGTATATTGTCTTCTGCCCAGGAAAAGATTTTGTTTGCCAGGCTCTGTAGTAGGCGATGCCTTGTGCCTCCCTGGTGTTGGATGAAGGCCACGGCTGTAGCGTTGTCCGAGTAGACTAGTACGTGACGACCTTCCGCCAACTGACTTGTGCGTTTCAGTGCTTCCCACACTGCCCTCAGCTCCTTGAAATTCGAGGATTGTTGTCTCACATAATTCCCCCATGTTCCCTGGTAGGAGTTTCCCTGGACGACCGCTCCCCAACCGTGGAGGCTGGCATCTGTCGTAATGACTAGGGGGAGATCTTGTGCCCAGAAGATCCCCTTCTCTAGGTTGGATTTGCTGAGCCACCAATTTAGTGATTTTTTGGTCTCCGCATCTAGAAATATTTTCTTCTCTAGAGTTAATTGTGATCTGTTCCATTTGTCTAAAATGAACTTCTGGAGCGGCCTTAGATGGAACTGTGCCCAGGCTACTGCTGGGATGCAGGCTGAAAGACTCCCTAACACCTTCATGGCCTGTCTTATTGAACATTACTTCTCCTTCTTGAATTTCCTCAAGGCTGTTTGAAGTTTTACTATCTTTTGGGGTGGAAGAAAGGATCTTTGGGAAACTGTGTCTAAAGTTATGCCCAAAAAAACCTTCCGTTTGGACGGGATTAAATCCGATTTCCCCCAATTGATGAGCCAACCTAGGTTCTGTAGATGATCCAGGACTAACCTGAGATGGGTTTCCAGGGTCTCTATGTTGTCTGCCACTACCAGTAGGTCGTCCAGATAGGGGATCACACAAATTGCCTTTTCTCTCAGGGTTGTCAAAGCTTCCGCCATTATTTTGGTGAAAACCCTTGGGGCAGACGAGATCCCAAAGGGGAGACACTTGAACTGGAAATGCTGAATATTTCCCTCCAGTTCTATCGCGAACCTTAGGAATTTCCTTGACGACCTGTGAATTGGTACGTGAAAATAGGCGTTGCTTAAATCTATTGTGGCCATCACTGCATCCTTCTTTAAGAGCTTCACTGTTGACTTCAGGGTCTCCATTTTGAATTTTTGATATCTCACATATTTGTTTAGGTGTTTCAAATTTATAATCACTCTGGATTTCCCGTTTGGTTTCTTTATAATGAAGAGACGGGAATAGAATCCCAGTCCTGTCTGATCTTTTGGAATGGGCTCTATGGCGGCCAAGGTTAATAAGTTCTTTATGTCGTTTTTTAAGGTAGTAGTTTGAGATGGGGGAAGGGTAGTGATCACATATTTCTGTGGAGGGGAAGAGAGTAGATCTATCAAGTAACCCTTTTCTATAATACTTAAAATCCACCGGCTGTTTGTTACGTGCTCCCAAGATCCCAGAAAGGAGCTGAGTCTTCCCCCCACTGGTATGGCGTCATTGCTTGCTGTTGGATGTGGAGGCTTCAGCCCGGTTTGGGTTGAAGAGGAAACTTCTCCCCCTGCCTCCGTTCGCATAGCTCCACCTCCCAGTCTTCCCTTTATCTTTTTTATTCTCGGGCTGAAAGAATCGGTCACGAAAGGGCTGCCTTTTTTGTTTATATCTCTCCTCTGGAAAACCCCTCTTTTTATTTGTCGCATTTTCTAGGATTTTATCTAAATCTTCTCCGAAAACGTACTGACCGTGGAAGGGAAGTGCGATTAATTTATTTTTGGACGTGATATCTCCTGACCACGCTTTAAGCCATAGTGCCCTCCTCGCTGTATTTGAGAGAACAGCTGTACGGGCGGATAGTTTAACCGATTCGGCTGCTGCGTCTGCTAGAAAGGAGGTTGCCATCTTTAACAGAGGCAAGCTCTCTAGAATTTGATCCTGCGGTGTCTTATTGACCAGATGTATCTCCAGCTGGTCTAGCCAAAGGTTTAGTGTTCTGGCCACACATGTAGAGGCTATGCCCGGTTTGAGAAGGGCCGCCGTAGTCTCCCAGGTCTTTCTTAAGAGACTCTCCGCTTTCCTGTCTAGAGGATCTTTTAGCTGCGCTGAGTCCTCGAACAGTAGCGCCGTATGTTTTGCCACCTTAGCCACCGGTGCGTCTACTTTCGGTATGGTCTCCCAGTCCGTACAGTCCTCCTGGCTAAAGGGGTAACGCCTCTTGATTCCCCTTGGGATAAAGGATCCTTTATCCGTTTTTTCCCATTCGGACCGAATTAGTTTTTGGACGCTATCTGGAACTGGGAAAACCGCCTTTTTCCTTTCCCCTAGACCCCCCAAATTTTTTTGTTGGGTAGATTTAGGAGCTTTAGGTATCTCCATCTGAATGGTTCATCAATATCTTCGCGATTAAATAGGAAGCGCTTGTATTCACCCGCTTCATCTGAAGATGCCGGGTGTTTTTGCACTGATTCGGAGTCTGAGACCGCCAGCCCCTCAGAGTCGGAATCCAGGATAAGCGATTTAATGCTACGGGCGTCCTGAGGGGGGGCTTTGGGGGGAGAAGGTTCCTTGGCAGTTAAGGCCAGCTGGACCTCTTCCTTAACTACTTTCCTAATGTCTTCAATTAAACTAGAAGACTCAGATTTGATGACACTGGAGGTACATTCTTTACACAGGGGCTTGGATCCAGTGTTAGACAATCTTTTGCAGCATATACCACACTTCCTAGTTTTTTAGCTGTAGAAGCCAAATCCTTTTCTCCCTGAAACGGTAAGGGAGGAAAGGATGAGCAGACTGAACCATCCATACAAAGCATGTGCCTGAGAGCAGGTTACTCACGGTCCCAGGGTATAATGCAGGCTCGGTTCCAGAGCCCGGCGTGAGAGGTGTACTCATCCTTACTCCCGACCGCTCCAGAGATGCTCCACCAAACACCAGAGCCACGCTATGCAGGGCGCCATTACACAGGTCCTGTGAGTTTTTATAGTGCTTCCTAGGCTTCAGGACCTGTGGCGCATGTGAATGACGTCAGCGCGCTTTGCTCCGCCCCTGGCGTCTGACGTCATTCTCCTGCCGGCCGGAAGGGACACATCATAGTGCCGATCCGCCGCATTCTTCCTTCCCCCTGCATCAAGCCCTCCGGGACCGCCGCAGAGGGAATCTTCGCAGGGGCAACTCGTCAGTGCCCGAGCCCAGGCCTACCCGAACGGAGGAGGGAGAGCTACACTGCAGATCCGACCTCGGCCTGTGAATGAATCAATCCAGGTGAGCCCAAACGAGCTCCGTGCACCTCTCCTGCTTCCTATCCTGATGGGACAGGAAAAACACTGGTGATGTGAGGAGGGGGTGGTGGTTTTCACCTCTCTGTGTTTTTCCTGTCCAATCAGGAGGGAGTCAATCTCAGCATGTGGTGTCATGGAGACGACTGGGGAAAAGGCATATGCCCCCCAAAATGGTACCAATAAAACCATCACCTCATCCCAAAAAAAAAGAGACCCTACCTAAGACAAAAAATAAAAAAACTATAGCTCTCAGAACATGGAGACACTAAAACATATCTTGTTGGGTTTCAAAAATGCAATGATTGTGTTAAAGTGAAATAAATTTAAAAAAAAGTATGCATATTAGGTATCTCTGTAACAACCATCTCTATAAAAATTTTACATGACTTAACCTCCCAGGTCAATACAGTAAAAATAAAAAAAAATAAAAACAGTGCCAAAAAAAGCCATTTTATGTCACCGTACATCACACAAATTGCAAGCGATCAAAAAGGCGTATGCCCCCCAAAATGATACCAATAAGACTGTCACCTCATAGTGCAAAAAAAGAGCCCCTACCTTAGACAATCACCGAAAAAGAAAAATATTATTGTGTTAAAGCAAAATAAATAAATAAAGTATATATTGTAGGTATTGCCGTGTCCGTAACAACCAGTTCTATAAAAATATCCAATGACTTAGCCCCTCAGGTGAACACAGTAAAAAATGTAATATGAAAACAGTGCCAAAAAAAGCCAATTTTTGTCACCTTACATCACAAAAATTGCAACACCAAGTAATTGAAAAGGCGTATGTCCCCGAAAATAGTACCAAACAAACCATCACCTCATCCCTAAAAAAATTAGACCCTACCTAAAACAATCACCAAAAAAATAAAAAAAGCTATGGCTCTCAGACTATGGCGACACTAAAACATTTTTTTTGTTTAAAAAATGCTATTGTGTAAAACAGAAATAAATAAAAAAAAGTATACATATTAGGTATTGCCACGTCCGTAAAGACCTGCTCTATAAAAATATAATGTGACCTAACCCCTCAGGTGAACCCTAAAAATAAATAAAGAAAAACTGTGCCAAAACAATCAATTTTTTTGGTCAGCTTGCCTCATAAAGTTGAATAATGAATGATCAAAAAAATCATATGTACCCAAAAATTGTACCAATAAAAACGTCAACTTTTCCTACAAAAAATGAGCCCCTGAACAAGCTGATTGGCCCCAAAAAATATATGGCGTTTAGAAGATGGAGATACAAATATTTTTTTTTTTCAAAAATGCTTTATTATGTAAAACTGGAACAACTGAAAGAAAGTAGACATATTTGATATCACCGCATCCGGAACAACCTGCTCTATAAAAATAGAGCATGATCTAACCTGTCAGATAAACGTAGTAAAAAATGAAAATTAAAATAGTGCCAAAACAGCAATTTAGTTACCGTGCACAAAAAACGTAATATAGAGTGATTATAAATCATATGTTCCCCAAAATAGTACTAATAAAACTGTTACCTTATCCCCTAGTTTCCAAAATGGAGTCACTTTTGGGAGTTTCTACTGTAGGGGTGCATCAGGGGGGCTTCAAATCAGACATGGTGTCTAAAAACCAGTCCAGCAAAATCTGCCTTTCAAAAACTATGCGGCAGTCCTTTCCTTCTGCGCCTGTGTGCCCTTTCATCAGTTTACGGCAACATGTGTGGTGCTTCTGTAAACCTCAGAATCAGGATAATAAATGTTGAGTTTTATTTGGCTGTTAACCCTCGATGTGTTAAAGAAAAAAATGTATTAAAATGTAAAATCTGCCAAAGAAGTGAAATTTAGAAATTTTATCTCCATTTTCCTTTTATGCTTGTGGAACACCTAAAGGGTTAACAAAGTTTGTAAAATCAGTTTTTAGTAACTTGAGGGGTGTATTTTCTACAATGGGGTCATTTATGGAGGGTTTCTATTATGGAAACCCCACAAAGTGACTTCAGACCTGAACTGGTCCTTAAAAGTGGGTTTTGGAAATGGTATTAAAAAGTTTTTAAAATTGCTTCTAAAATTCTAAGCCTTCTAACGTCCCCCAAAAATAAAATGACATTTACAAAATGATGCCAACATCATTGATGCCAAGTAGACATATAGGTAGGGTTGAGCGAACCCAAACTGTAAAGTTCGGGTTCGTACTGAACTTTAGGATTTTCGGACCCCGGACCCCAGCATTTCAGTTAAAGTTCGGGTTCAGGTTCGGTGTTCTGCGCTTTCTTGGCACTTTTTGAAAGGTTGCAGAGCAGCCAATCAACAAGTGTTTAACTATCTTACCTTAGAAGCCATCACAGCCATGCATACTAATAGCATGGCTGTCATTGGTCAGAGAAGCATGTGACTCAGGCTCTATATAAGCTTGAGTCACGTAGCGCTGCACGTCACTCTGCTGTTACAAGTGTAGGGAGAGGATGCTGCTGGACTGGTGATTTCAGTGAGAGAATAGGACAGAATCTAACTCAGCGATCTACATAGAAATAGTTTATCCGTCTGTTAGTTAGGTGGGCGGCAGCAGCGGCCATTTTATGCAAGCTCAGTGCACCAGCACTACATCTGAGATTTTGGGCAATATAAATCTGTATTAGTCAGTGTGCAATTTAAGCTAGAAATACAGCCATCATTTTCTGGGGTTTTAAAAACACTTTTTTTTTTTTTCCAAAAATCACTATTTTCCTGATCTGCAAGTGTTAAATTCAAGCTTAATGTATACAGCTTTCATATTCTGTTACCCAAAAAAACACTTGTTTGGCAATCTACAACATTCGCATTAGTCAGTGTGCAATTTAAGCTAGAAATACAGCCATAATTTTCTGGGGATTTAAAAACACACTTTTTTTTTTTTGCCAAAAAACAGTATTATCCTGACCTGCAAATGTTAAATTCAAGTTTAATATATACAGCTTATTCTGTTACCCCAGAAAAAACCTTTTTTTTTTTAGCAATCTACAACATTTGGATTAATCAGTGTGCAATTTAAGCTAGAAATACACCCATCATGTTCTGAGGTTTTAAAAACACACTTTTTTGCCAATAAACTGCATTTTCCTGATCTGCAAGTGTTAAATTGAAGTTTAACCCCTTCCCGACCGCAATCTGTATATATACGCGATAGCTGCACATACCCCGTGCAGCTACCACGTATATATACGTTCTGGCAGCTCTTTAATCCAAGCGCTGCAAAACGCTTGGATTAAAGCTTCTGCCCCTGCCCTGTATGCTGTCATGGACAGCATACAGTGCAGTAATGCCGGCAAGGGACCAATCAGAGTGGTCCCTTGCCGGCAATCGATCCGATTGGTTAGTCTGTGCAGACTAACCAATCGGATCGCGGCAGTGTTAAAATGCCGGTTTCAGGCTCTGATCTGCGCTCTGCAGATCAGAGCCTGAAATCAGTGTCCTCATGGCCCCCCCGATCCATGCAGCGCCCCCATCTGTGCAGCGCCCCCCGCCCCCAATCTGTGCGTGCAGACACCAAATCCCCCCCCCCCTCCGATCTGTGCAGCCAATCTGTGCCCCCTGCATGTGTTCCCAGTGCTGCGGCGCTGCCCCCTCCTTGAGTCCGCCCCCTGCTGGCGTGACATACCTCCCCCCCCCCTTCCAGCGCTGACCCCCGTCTGCCCCCCTGCAGTTTGATGGCGGCGGCTCCATTCCTGAGCCGCCGCCATCATCAGAGTGTCAGCTCTATGCTGACACTCTGTTGTAAGTTCTGTAACCCCATAGATGCCGTGGCAGCGGCATCCATGGGGTTAATAGAGGGACGGGGCTCCCTCTCTCCACCATCGGGGCTGCTGCGCTGTGATGGCAGCCCTGATGGTTGCCCTGGCAACCGGACGCTTTGCAAAAGTGTCTGCTGTTGCCGCCTACAGGGCATCTGAATGTATTACACTTTGCAATGCAAGAGCATTGCAAAGTATAGTACAGCCATCAGCCCCACTGGATCTTCATGATCCAAGAGGGACTTGATAAAAAAAAATGTGAAAAAAAATAAAAGTAAAAATAAATAAATAAAAATGTTAAATTAAAAAAAAAATGCCTTGCCCCTGCACAAGACGGCAGAAAAATAAAAAACATATGGCATTCAGAAAACCAATCCAGCACAATCTGCCTTCCAAAAACCGTATGGCATTCCTTTCCTTCTGCGCCCTGCCGTGTGCCAGTACAGCAGTTTACGACCAAATGTGGGGTGTTTATGTAAATCGCGGAATCAGGGTAATAAATATTGAGTTTTGTTTATCTGTTAACACACAATGTGTTAAAGAAAAAAAAATTGAAAATGGAAATTCTGCCAAAAATGTGAAATTTAGAAATTTCATCTCCATTTCCTTTAATTCTTGTGGAACGCATAAAGGGTTAACAAAGTTAGTAAAATCAGTTTTGAGTAACTTGAGGGGTGTAGTTTCTACAATGGGGTCATTTATGGGGGGTTTCCACTATGTAAGCCCTAGAAAGTGACTTCAGACCTGAACTGGTCCTTAAAACGTGGGTTTTGGAAATTTTCTTAAAAATTGTAAGAATTGCTTCTAAACTTCTAAGCCTTCTAACGTCCTAAAAAAATAAAATGACATTTCAAAAATGATGCCAACATAAAGTAGACATATGGGGAATGTTAAGTAATAAATATGTTATTAGGTATGACTTTCTGTTTTAGAAGCAGAGAAATTGAAATTTGGAAAATTGTGAATTTTTCCAAATTTATGGTAAATTTGGGATTTTTACATAAATAAAGGTGAAATATATTGACTCAAATATATGACTATCATGAAGTACAATGTGTCACGAGAAAACAATCTCAGAATGGCATGGATAAGTGAAAGTGTTCCAAAGCTATTACCACATAAAGTGACGCATGTCAGATTTGTAAATTTTGACCTGGACACTGGGGCATTAATGACCCTTGGTCATGAAAGGGTTAATATATACAGCTTTCATATTCTGTTACCAAAAAAACACACTTTTTTGGCAATCTACAACATCTGGATTAGTCAGTGTACAATTTAAGCTAAAAATACACCCATTATTTTCAGGGGTTTTAAAAACACACTTTTTTTGCCCAAAAAACGGTATTTTCCTGATCTGCAAGTGAAATTACAGGCTTATATACTGCTGTGAAATTCAGTTGTTAAACAAACACTCATTTTTTTTAGTTGGCAGCCTTTGATGCAGATGTCATTGTGAGATACACCCTTAATACATTTGGGTTACATTCAGAGATTTAAAATGCCGCCATTTGGTGCACCAATATTGAATTCAGGCCTACAGGGGTTTGATTCAGGCATTTGAAATACAGCCATTTTGTGCAAAGAAAACTTTAATTCAAGCCTACACTGATTCAGGCCGTGTGAGATACACCCTCTACATACAGGGTTTGATTCAGGCATTTGAAATACAACCATTTGAAATACAGCCATTTTGTGCAAGGAAATCTTTAATTCAGGCCTACACTGGTTCAGACCATGTGAGATACACCCTCTACATGCAGGGGTTTGATTCAGGCATTTGAAATACAGCCATTTTGTGCAAATAAATCTTTAATTCAGGCCTACACTGTCAGGACGTGTGAGATACACCCTCTACATACAGGGGTTTGATTCAGGCATTTGAAATACAGCCATTTTGTGCAAAGAAATCTTTAATTCAGGCCTACACTGGTTCAGACCATGTGAGATACACCATCTACATACAGGGCTTTGATTCAGGCATTTGAAATACAGCCATTTTGTGCAAAGAAATCTTTAATTCAGACCTACACTGGTTCAGACCGTGTGAGATACACCCTCTACATACAGTGGTTTGATTCAGGCATTTGAAATACAGCCATTTTGTGCAAAGAAATCTTTAATTCAGGCCTACACTGGTTCAGACCGTGTGAGATACACACTCTACATACAGGGGTTTGATTCAGGCATTTGAAATACAGCAATTTTCTGCAAAGAAATCTTTAATTCAGGCCTACACTGGTTCAGACCGTGTGAGATACACCCTCTACATACAGTGGTTTGATTCAGGCATTTGAAATACTGCCATTTGAAATACAGCCATTTTGTGCAAATACATCTTTAATTCAGGCCTACACTGGTTCAGGCCGTGTGAGATACACCCTCTACATACAGGGGTTTGATTCAGGCATTTGAAATACAGCAGGTTGCACTAAAATATATATATTGCTGCCACACACAACAATAGTCCTTAAAAGGACTTTTGGGTCTATAACAAGTATAAAAGCTAAAATGTTCCTATTTCACTCCCTACACTATATCTCCCTTCTGCTCTCCAGCTCTCCCTGACTAAGCAGACCATGAGTCATCGGGTGCTATATGTAGCAACTGATGACGCTTTCCGGCCAGCCAATCACTGTAATGCCAGTAGCCAACACGGCTACGGGATTAAAGTGAATGGCACTACCTACCTTCATGTTTATTGGCTGCGTAGCAGCCAACAAACATGCAGGGAGGAGACTCGGGCATCGCACTTGAGCACACGCGGTATGCGGCCAAAATCCGCGATGTGCCGAGCAACACCATGCTCGAGTAAAATAAGTGTTCGGCCGAACATGCTCGCCCAACACTAATGCTGAGGCTAGACATCATAGAGGAGTCTAAAGACACGTGACATTGCTTTCCGAAAGGGAGACCCAGAGGAGTACAAAACAGCCAGGTCCAATCTGAAGAGGGGCATTAAGGAGGCAAAGCACTGCTACAAAACAAAAATACAACATCATTTTACAAGCTCTGATTCCCGACGCATGTGGCAGGGTATCAAGTCCATTACAAATTATAAGAGCAACACCTGTTCTATCAACACTGGAAATTCTTTCTCTCCTGATGACCTAAATCATTTTTTTGCACGATTTGACAAAAACAATGAGCTGCCTATCATCAAATTTGCCGAGGAAGAGGCTCCATCATGTTCCCTGATGCTGAGAGCACATGAGGTAGATGGGCCTTAAACCACATTAATCCCCACAAAGCAGCTGGCCCTGATGAAGTTCCTGGAAAAGTCCTAAACATCTGTGCTAAACAGCTGAAAACAGTGTTTACCAGTATGTTTAACAGCTCCATGGACCAATACCAGTTTGCTTACAGAGCACATAGGTCAACTGAGGATGCTGTCTCACTTTCCCGTCACACTGCACTGTCACACCTGGAGCAGAGAGACAGCTATGTGCGGATGCTGTTCATTGATTACAGCTCGGCCTTTAACACCATCCCTCCCAACAAGTTGGCAACGAAACTGAACAACTTGGGTCTCAGCTCACACCTGTGCAACTGGATACTGGATTTTCTTACAAAAAGACCACAAATCGTATGCATGGGCAAGCACTTTTCTTCATCCTTAACACTAAACACTGGGGTACCGCAAGGCTGTGTGTTGAGCCCTCTCATTTACTCCCTCTTCACAAGTGACTGTAAACCTATTCACAATACCAATACCATTATAAAATTTGCAGATGACACGACCGTGATAGGCCTAATCTCCAAAAATGATGAAACAGCCTATAGGAAAGAGGTTGAGAACCTAGAGAGATGGAGTAAGAACAACAACCTCATACTCAATACCAAGAAAACAAAGGAGCTAATTCTGGATTTTAGGAAGAAGAAACAAAATGGACACCATCCCATTAACATTAATGGTGGAAACGTGGAGATAGTTCAAAGTTTCAGATTCTTGGGAGTTCATATTAGTCAGGACCTGTCATGGATAAAAAACACAACAGAAATTACCAAAAAAGACCTTCAGAGGCTTTATTTTCTGAGGAGTCTGAAGAAAGCACAACTCCCAAAACAGCTGCTAGTCAATTTTTACAGGTGCACTATAGAATCTGTTATCACATACTACATTACAGTGTGGTACTCCGGCTGCTCTTCTGAGGACAAGAAGACCCTCAAGCGCATCATCAGAATGGCTGGCAGAATTACTGGTACTCAGTTACCATCACTGGGTGACATCTTCACTGCTCGCTGCAGCAACAGGGCAAAAATTATCTGCGGGGATCCAACTCACCCCAGCCACAGTCTTTTCATTCCCCTACCCTCTGGTAGGCGTCTTAGAGCCCTATATGCCCACACCACTAGGCTGAAGAACAGCTTTTACCCCAAAGCAATTAGTCTTCTAAATGCTCGGAGATTATTGCCCCTTCCTAGGATCGAAACTACCACAGACTGAAAGTGACTGCTGCATTCATGAACCCACGATGACCTCTTGTCTGCAGTGGTGTCTGAATTAGTGTGTATATATACTCATAAGCACTTCCTACTTTGCTCTTGCTATATATATATGCTGTGAACTGTGAATAGTAATGCCTTCTAGTGCAATGTTTAGTTTTTTATAATGCTTTAGTTTAAATGTCAGTTCTTGTTCCTCTGTCCATGGCATCTAGAATTGCTCCAAACTACATTTCATTGTATTTTACATTGTATTACATTGTATTGTACAGTGACAATAAAGGCATCTTATCTTATCTTATCTTAAAGGTGAGTGAGCTAGTCCTATAGTGCTAATAGCCAAGCCAGACGGGACACTCCGGTTCTGTAATGATTTTTGTAAACTAAACGATATTTCCAAATTCGATGCGTATGCCGTGCCCCGGGTAAATGAGTTTATCGAGAGGTTAGGACAAGCCCAGTATTTTTCTGTTTTGGACCTCACGAAAGGGTACTGGCAAGTGCCCTTAATGGAGACTGCCAAAGAGAAAACTGCCTTCAATACACCTGAGGGGCTGTATCAGTACAATGTGATACCCTTTGGTCTGCATAGTGCACCCACCACTTTTCAACAGCTTATGGATTGTGCTGCGTGCACATCGTCGGTACACTTCAGTAGAGTTGAGCGAACACCTGGATGTTCGGGTTCGAGAAGTTCGGCCGAACATCCCGGAAATGTTCGGGTTCGGGATCCGAACCCGATCCGAACTTCGTCCCGAACCCGAACCCCATTGAAGTCAATGGGGACCCGAACTTTTCGGCACTAAAAAGGCTGTAAAACAGCCCAGGAAAGAGCTAGAGGGCTGCAAAAGGCAGCAACATGTAGGTAAATCCCCTGCAAACAAATGTGGATAGGGAAATGAATTAAAATAAAAATTAAATAAATAAAAATTAACCAAAATCAATTGGAGAGAGGTTCCATAGCAGAGAATCTGGCTTCCCGTCACCCACCACTGGAACAGTCCATTCTCAGATATTTAGGCCCCGGCACCCAGGCAGAGGAGAGAGGTCCCGTAACAGAGAATCTGTCTTCATGTCAGCAGAGAATTAGTCTGCATGTCATAGCAGAGAATGAGGCTTCACGTCAGCCACCACTGCAACAGTCCATTGGCATATATTTAGGCCCAGCACACACACAGGCAGAGGAGAGAGGTCCCGTAACAGACAATCTGGCTTCATGTCAGCAGAGAATCAGTCTGCATGTCATAGCAGAGAATCAGGCTTCACGTCAGCCACCACTGCAACAGTCCATTGGCATATATTTAGGCCCAGCACACACACAGGCAGAGGAGAGAGGTCCCGTAACAGAGAATCTGGCTTCATGTCAGCAGAGAATCAGTCTGCATGTCATAGCAGAGAATGAGGCTTCACGTCACCCACCACTGCAACAGTCCATTGGCATATATTAGGCCTAGCACACAGGCAGAGCAGAGAGGTCCCGTAACAGACAATCTGGCTTCATGTCAGCAGAGAATCAGTCTGCATGTCATAGCAGAGAATGAGGCTTCACGTCAGCCACCACTGCAACAGTCCATTGGCATATATTTAGGCCTAGCACACAGGCAGAGCAGAGAGGTCCCGTAACAGACAATCTGGCTTCATGTCAGCAGAGAATCAGTCTGCATGTCATAGCAGAGAATCAGGCTTCACGTCAGCCACCACTGCAACAGTCCATTGTCATAAATTTAGGCCCAGCACCCAGGCAGAGGAGAGAGGTCCCGTAACAGACAATCTGGCTTCATGTCAGCAGAGAATTAGTCTGCATGTCATAGCAGAGAATCAGGCTTCATGTCAGCCACCACTGCAACAGTCCATTGGCATATATTTAGGCCCAGCACCCAGGCAGAGGAGGGAGGTCCCGTAACAGAGAATCTGTCTTCATGTCAGCAGAGAATCAGTCTGCATGTCATAGCAGAGAATGAGGCTTCACGTCACCCACCACTGCAACAGTCCATTGGCATATATTTAGGCCTAGCACACAGGCAGAGCAGAGAGGTCCCGTAACAGACAATCTGGCTTCATGTCAGCAGAGAATCAGTCTGCATGTCATAGCAGAGAATCAGGCTTCACGTCAGCCACCACTGCAACAGTCCATTGGCATATATTTAGGCCTAGCACACAGGCAGAGCAGAGAGGTCCCGTAACAGACAATCTGGCTTCATGTCAGCAGAGAATCAGTCTGCATGTCATAGCAGAGAATGAGGCTTCACGTCAGCCACCACTGCAACAGTCCATTGGCATATATTTAGGCCTAGCACACAGGCAGAGCAGAGAGGTCCCGTAACAGAGAATCTGTCTTCATGTCAGCAGAGAATCAGTCTGCATGTCATAGCAGAGAATGAGGCTTCACGTCAGCCACCACTGCAACAGTCCATTGGCATATATTTAGGCCTAGCACACAGGCAGAGGAGAGGTTCATTCAACTTTGGGTAGCCTCGCAATATAATGGTAAAATGAAAATAAAAATAGGATTGAATGAGGAAGTGCCCTGGAGTCCAATAATATATGGTTATGGGGAGGTAGTTAATGTCTAATCTGGACAAGGGACGGACAGGTCCTGTGGGATCCATGCCTGGTTCATTTTTATGAACGTCAGCTTGTCCACATTGGCTGTAGACAGGCGGCTGCGTTTGTCTGTAATGACGCCCCCTGCCGTGCTGAATACACGTTCAGACAAAACGCTGGCTGCCGGGCAGGCCAGCACCTCCAAGGCATAAAAGGCTAGCTCTGGCCATGTGGACAATTTAGAGACCCAGAAGTTGAATGGGGCCGAACCATCAGTCAGTACGTGGAGGGGTGTGCACACGTACTGTTCCACCATGTTAGTGAAATGTTGCCTCCTGCTAACACGTTGCGTATCAGGTGGTGGTGCAGTTAGCTGTGGCGTGTTGACAAAAGTTTTCCACATCTCTGCCATGCTAACCCTGCCCTCAGAGGAGCTGGCCGTGACACAGCTGCCTTGGCGACCTCTTGCTCCTCCTCTGCCTTGGCCTTGGGCTTCCACTTGTTCCCCTGTGACATTTGGGAATGCTCTCAGTAGCGCGTCTACCAACGTGCGCTTGTACTCTCGCATCTTCCTATCACGCTCCAGTGCAGGAAGTAAGGTGGGCACATTGTCTTTGTAGCGTGGATCCAGCAGGGTGGCAACCCAGTAGTCCGCACAGGTTAAAATGTGGGCAACTCTGCTGTCGTTGCGCAGGCACTGCAGCATGTAGTCGCTCATGTGTGCCAGGCTGCCCAGGGGTAAGGACAAGCTGTCCTCTGTGGGAGGCGCATCGTCATCGTCCTGCCTTTCCCCCCAGCCACGCACCAGTGATGGACCCGAGCTGCGTTGGGTGCCACCCCGCTGTGACCATGCTTCATCCTCATCCTCCTCCACCTCCTCCTCATCCTCGTCCTCCTCGTCCTCCAGTAGTGGGCCCTGGCTGGCCACATTTGTACCTGGCCTCTGCTGTTGCCAAAAACCTCCCTCTGAGTCACTTCGAAGAGACTGGCCTGAAAGTGCTAAAAATGACCCCTCTTCCTCCTCCTCCTCCTCCTCCTCCTGGGCCACCTCCTCTTCCATCATCGCCCTAAGTGTTTTCTCAAGGAGACATAGAAGTGGTATTGTAACGCTGATAACGGTGTCATCGCCACTGGCCATGTTGGTGGAGTACTCGAAACAGCGCAACAGGGCACACAGGTCTCGCATGGAGGCCCAGTCATTGGTGGTGAAGTGGTGCTGTTCTGTAGTGCGACTGACCCGTGCGTGCTGCAGCTGAAACTCCACTATGGCCTGCTGCTGCTCGCACAGTCTGTCCAGCATGTGCAAGGTGGAGTTCCACCTGGTGGGCACGTCGCATATGAGGCGGTGAGCGGGAAGGCCGAAGTTACGCTGTAGCGCAGACAGGCGAGCAGCAGCAGGATGTGAACGCCGGAAGCGCGAACAGACGGCCCGCACTTTATGCAGCAGCTCTGACATGTCGGGGTAGTTGTGAATGAACTTCTGCACCACCAAATTCAGCACATGCGCCAAGCAAGGGATGTGCGTCAAATTGGCTAGTCCCAGAGCTGCAACGAGATTTCGCCCATTATCACACACCACCAGGCCGGGCTTGCGGCTCACCGGCAGCAACCACTCGTCGGTCTGTTGTTCTATACCCCGCCACAACTCCTGTGCGGTGTGGGGCCTGTCCCCCAAACATATGAGTTTCAGAATGGCCTGCTGACGTTTACCCCGGGCTGTGCTGAAGTTGGTGGTGAAGGTGTGTGGCTGACTGGATGAGCAGGTGGAAGAAGAGGAGGAGGAAGCCGAGAAGGAGGAGGTGGCAACAGGAGGCAAAGAATGTTGCCCTGCGATCCTTGGCGGCGGAAGGACGTGCGCCAAACAGCTCTCCGCCTGGGGCCCAGCTGCCACTACATTTACCCAGTGTGCAGTTAGGGAGATATAGCGTCCCTGGCCGTGCTTACTGGTCCACGTATCTGTGGTTAGGTGGACCTTGCCACAGATGGCGTTGCGCAGTGCACACTTGATTTTATCGGATACTTGGTTGTGCAGGGAAGGCACGGCTCTCTTGGAGAAGTAGTGCCGGCTGGGAACAACATACTGTGGGACAGCAAGCGACATGAGCTGTTTGAAGCTGTCTGTGTCCACCAGCCTAAATGACAGCATTTCATAGGCCAGTAGTTTAGAAATGCTGGCATTCAGGGCCAGGGATCGAGGGTGGCTAGGTGGGAATTTACGCTTTCTATCAAATGTTTGTGAGATGGAGAGCTGAACGCTGGCGTGTGACATGGTTGAGACGCTTGGTGACGGAGGTGGTGGTGGTGGTGTTGGTGGTACATCCCCTGTTTGCTGGGCGGCAGGTGCCAACGTTCCTCCAGAGGCGGAGGAAGAGGCCGAGGCGGCAGCAGCAGAATAGGCCGAGGCGGCAGCAGCAGAAGAGGTAGCAGGGGGAGCCTGAGTGACTTCCTTGGTTTTAAGGTGTTTACTCCACTGCAGTTCATGCTTTGCATGCAGGTGCCTGGTCATGCAGGTTGTGCTCAGGTTCAGAACGTTAATGCCTCGCTTCAGGCTCTGATGGCACAGCGTGCAAACCACTCGGGTCTTGTCGTCAGCACATTGTTTGAAGAAGTGCCATGCCAGGGAACTCCTTGAAGCTGCCTTTGGGGTGCTCGGTCCCAGATGGCGGCGGTCAGTAGCAGGCGGAGTCTCTTGGCGGCGGGTGTTCTGCTTTTGCCCACTGCTCCCTCTTTTGCTACGCTGTTGGCTCGGTCTCACCACTGCCTCTTCCTCCGAACTGTGAAAGTCAGTGGCACGACCTTCATTCCATGTGGGGTCTAGGACCTCATCGTCCCCTGCATCGTCTTCCACCCAGTCTTGATCCCTGACCTCCTGTTCAGTCTGCACACTGCAGAAAGACGCAGCAGTTGGCACCTGTGTTTCGTCATCATCAGAGACATGCTGAGGTGGTATTCCCATGTCCTCATCATCAGGAAACATAAGTGGTTGTGCGTCAGTGCATTCTATGTCTTTCACCGCTGGGGAAGGGCTAGGTGGATGCCCTTGGGAAACCCTGCCAGCGGAGTCTTCAAACAGCATAAGAGACTGCTGCATAACTTGAGGCTGAGACAGTTTCCCTGGTATGCATGGGGGTGATGTGACAGACTGATGGGGTTGGTTTTCAGGCGCCATCTGTGCGCTTTCTGCAGAAGACTGGGTGGGAGATAATGTGAACGTGCTGGATCCACTGTCGGCCACCCAATTGACTAATGCCTGTACCTGCTCAGGCCTTACCATCCTTAGAACGGCATTGGGCCCCACCATATATCGCTGTAAATTCTGGCGGCTACTGGGACCTGAGGTAGTTGGTACACTAGGACGTGTGGATGTGGCAGAACGGCCACGTCCTCTCCCAGCACCAGAGGGTCCACTAACACCACCACGACCATGTCCACGTCCGCGTCCCTTACTAGATGTTTTTCTCATTGTTATGGTTCACCACAACAACAAATATATTATTTGGCCCAATGTATTGTATTCAAATTCAGCGGGATATAAATTTGAGGCCTAGTATTTAGGCGCTGGGTGACCGGTATGGATTTAGTGACAGAATTAGACTTGGAAATGCACAGAAGCGTGTGTGTGAAGTTATTCTGAATGACCCTATGTGCACCTTCAATATGATCTACCCTTTTAGGGATAGATTTCAAATAGCTCTGATATAGCAGAAACGACTAAATTATGAAATTGCTAAATTGGGAATTGTATTTCAACCCAGAACAAAAAATGTGCTTTGACGGACACTAAATAACTTTCCCAGCCACAACAGGACAGCGGTAACGAGAGATTTAGCGGGATATAAATTTGAGGCCTAGTATTTAGGCGCTGGGTGACAGGTATGGGTTTAGTGACAGAATTAGATTTGGAAATGCACAGTAGCGGGTGTGTGAAGTTATTCTGAATGACCCTATGTGCACCTTGAATATTATATACCCTTTTAGGGATAGATTTCAAATAGCTCTGATATAGCAGAAACCACTAAATTATGAAATTGCTAAATTGGGAATTGTATTTCAACCCAGAACAAGAAATGTGCTTGAACGGACACTAAATAACTCGCCCAGCTACAGCACTAAGGACAGATTTAGCGGGATATAAATTTGAGGCCTAGTATTTAGGCGCTGGGTGACAGGTATGGGTTTAGTGCCAGAATTAGACTTGGAAATACACAGTAGCGGGTGTGTGTGAAGTTATTCTGAATGACCCAATGTGCACCTTGAATATTATATACCCTTTTAGGGATAGATTTCAAATAGCTCTGATATAGCAGAAACCACTAAATTATGAAATTGCTAAATTGGGAATTGTATTTCAACCCAGAACAAGAAATGTGCTTGAACGGACACTAAATAACTCGCCCAGCTACAGCACTAGGGACAGATTTAGCTGGATATAAATTTGAGGCCTAGTATTTAGGCGCTGGGTGACAGGTATGGGTTTAGTGCCAGAATTAGACTTGGAAATACACAGTAGCGGGTGTGTGTGAAGTTATTCTGAATGACCCAATGTGCACCTTGAATATTATATACCCTTTTAGGGATAGATTTCAAATAGCTCTGATATAGCAGAAACCACTAAATTATGAAATTGCTAAATTGGGAATTGTATTTCAACCCAGAACAAGAAATGTGCTTGAACGGACACTAAATAACTCGCCCAGCTACAGCACTAAGGACAGATTTAGCGGGATATAAATTTGAGGCCTAGTATTTAGGCGCTGGGTGACAGGTATGGGTTTAGTGCCAGAATTAGACTTGGAAATACACAGTAGCGGGTGTGTGTGAAGTTATTCTGAATGACCCAATGTGCACCTTGAATATTATATACCCTTTTAGGGATAGATTTCAAATAGCTCTGATATAGCAGAAACCACTAAATTATGAAATTGCTAAATTGGGAATTGTATTTCAACCCAGAACAAGAAATGTGCTTGAACGGACACTAAATAACTCGCCCAGCTACAGCACTAGGGACAGATTTAGCTGGATATAAATTTGAGGCCTAGTATTTAGGCGCTGGGTGACAGGTATGGGTTTAGTGCCAGAATTAGACTTGGAAATACACAGTAGCGGGTGTGTGTGAAGTTATTCTGAATGACCCAATGTGCACCTTGAATATTATATACCCTTTTAGGGATAGATTTCAAATAGCTCTGATATAGCAGAAACCACTAAATTATGAAATTGCTAAATTGGGAATTGTATTTCAACCCAGAACAAGAAATGTGCTTGAACGGACACTAAATAACTCGCCCAGCTACAGCACTAAGGACAGATTTAGCGGGATATAAATTTGAGGCCTAGTATTTAGGCGCTGGGTGACCGGTATGGATTTAGTGACAGAATTAGACTGGGATATGGCCAAAAAATAAACAGACTATTGCTGGTTAAATGCACTTGGTGTGACAGCTTCACCCTGATGTAGGCTTTAGCCAAAAAACAACCACACCATTGAGGGTTAAATGCACTTGGTGACAGGCGCAGCTTGCCCCTGATTTAGTATATGGCCAAAAAATGAACAGACTATTGCTGGTTAAATGCACTTGGTGTGACAGCTTCACCCTGATGTAGGCTTTAGCCAAAAAACAACCACACCATTGAGGGTTAAATGCACTTGGTGACAGGCGCAGCTTGCCCCTGATTTTGTATATGGCCAAAAAATGAACAGACTATTGCTGGTTAAATGCACTTGGTGTGACAGCTTCACCCTGATGTAGGCTTTAGCCAAAAAACAACCACACCATTGAGGGTTAAATGCACTTGGTCGCAGCTTGTGCTGGCGCACCACAAGACACAAAATGGCCGCCGATCACCCCAGAAAAATGTGACTGACAAACGGTCTGGGCAGCCTAAAAACAGTGAGCAATTGAGGATCAGCAGCTCAATGATCCACAGCTGCAGATCGATCAGTTAATCAAGTCCTTTGGAGGAGTTAATCTGCCTAATCTCGCCCTACTGTCGCAGCCGCAACCTCTCCCTACGCTAATCAGAGCAGAGTGACGGGCGGCGCTATGTGACTCCAGCTTAAATAGAGGCTGGGTCACATGGTGCTCTGGCCAATCACAGCCATGCCAATAGTAGGCATGGCTGTGATGGCCTCTTGGGGCAAGTAGTATGACGCTTGTTGATTGGCTGCTTTGCAGCCTTTCAAAAAGCGCCAAGAAAGCGTCACAAAAGCGCCAAGAAAGCGACGAACACCGAACCCGAACCCGGACTTTTACGAAAATGTCCGGGTTCGGGTCCGTGTCACGGACACCCCAAAATTCGGTACGAACCCGAACTATACAGTTCGAGTTCGCTCATCCCTACACTTCAGCTTTCCTGGACGATATTGTCATCCACAGTACCGATTAGGAAAGTCACTTACCCAAAGTGCAGGCTGTAGTGGACTCCCTTCGGAATGCGGCACTAACCACTAACCCAAAAAAATGTGCGATAGGTAACCCCAAGTAAACAAAATAGGAGGCAATACGAAATTGGCCCCGACCTGTCATTACTAAACAAGTAAAGTCATTCCTAGGTATGATAGGCTATTACATGAGATTTATTCCCCACTTTACTACTGTAGCCGCGCCATTGACAGGGTTATTGAAGGGACGCAAGTCAGTGATGGTTCACTGGAATGACCAGGCGGAAGTGGCTTTCTCCTCTTTGAAGTTGGCCCCGTGTGGGTCCCCGGTTTTGGGGAAGCCCGACTTCAAGCGGGAATTCATAGTGCAGACAGACACCTCTGAAGTAGTCCTCGGTGCTGTACTGTCTCAGGAAGTCAATGGGGAGGAGTATCCCATTGTCTTCCAAAGCCGCAAGCTCAACCCAGCTGATACCAGGTACAGTATAGTGGAGAGAGAGTGCCTGGCTATCAAGTGGGCACTCAAGTCTTTAAGCTAATATTTGTTGGGAGAACATTCCACCTGGTGACTGACCACTCCACTCTCAAGTGGATGAGCCAGGCCAAAGAGAGAAATGTCCAAGCCACCAGGTGGTTCCTGTCCTTACAAAATTTTAAGTTCTCCATAGAACACAGGGCAGGTCGGTTGCAGGGAAATGTGGATGCCCTGTCCTAAGTATACTCTATGGCATGCATTCACCCCCTCAGGGTTGAACAAATGGGGGAGGTATGTAAGGAGGTACAAGGAATCATAGTGGATGGTAGGTATGTGTCACCGAGGTTCCTGGCCTCGTGGAGTAAGAGCCAGTTTTTATGTGTCAGCAGCAGTTGCTGTTTGACACCTTTAATATTTAGTATGGCTGTATAGCTGATCCTGGACGTCTCTTACTG
Organism: Bufo gargarizans; assembly: GCF_014858855.1. NCBI lineage: Eukaryota > Metazoa > Chordata > Amphibia > Anura > Bufonidae > Bufo > Bufo gargarizans. Next base: position 191,441,296 of record NC_058080.1, read on the forward strand.
GGAGTAGTTAAAGTGCTGGGTGGATGACTACTCCCCATGTTCCAGGCCAGTTTTGGCCAGTCCTAAAAAAACAGCCAGTACTGCCAGGTAAGGAGGATTACCTCAGTCTGGCAGTGGAGCTCAGGAGGTGTGTGTGCTGGGATCTGAGGCTTGTGCCGTGGTGTAGGGCTGAAATCTGTCTGTAAGGGAAAGGCAGCACTCCAAATTCAAGTGTAAAGGTGATACCCACATATACAGTACAGACCAAAAGTTTGGACACACCTTCTCATTCAAAGAGTTTTCTTTATTTTCATGACTATGAAAATTGTAGATTCACACTGAAGGCATCAAAACTATGAATTAACACATGTGGAATTATATACATAACAAAAAAGTGTGAAACAACTGAGAATATGTCATATTCTAGGTTCTTCAAAGTAGCCACCTTTTGCTATGATTACTGCTTTGCACACTCTTGGCATTGTCTTGATGAGCTTCAAGAGGTAGTCACCTGAAATGGTTTTCACTTCACAGGTGTGCCCTGTCAGGTTTAATAAGTGGGATTTCTTGCCTTATAAATGGAGTTGGGACCATCAGTTGCGTTGAGGAGAAGTCAGGTGGATACACAGCTGATAGTCCTACTTTATAGACTGTTAGAATTTGTATTATGGCAAGAAAAAAGCAGCTAAGTAAAGAAAAACGAGTGGCCATCATTACTTTAAGAAATGAAGGTCAGTCAGTCCAAAAAATTGGGAAAACTTTGAAAGTGTCCTCAAGTGCAGTCACAAAAACCATCAAGCACTACAAAGAAACTGGCTCACATGCGGACCGCCCCAGGAAAGGAAGACCAAGAGTCACCTCTGCGGAGGAGGAGAAGTTCATCCGAGTCACCAGCCTCAGAAATCGCAGGTTAACAGCAGCTCAGATTAGAGACCAGGTGAATGCCACACAGAGTTCTAGCAGCAGACACATCTCTAGAACAACTGTTAAGAGGAGACTGTGTGAGTCAGGCCTTCATGGTAGAATATCTGCTAGGAAACCACTGCTAAGGACAGGCAACAAGCAGAAGAGACTTGTTTGGGCTAAAGAACACAAGGAATGGACATTAGACCAGTGGAAATCTGTGCTTTGGTCTGATGAGTCCAAATTTGAGATCTTTGGTTCCAACCACCGTGTCTTTGTGCGACGCAGAAAAGGTGAAAGGATGGACTCTACATGCCTGGTTCCCACTGTGAAGCATGGAGGAGGAGGTGTGATGGTGCGGGGGTGCTTTGCTGGTGACACTGTTGGGGATTTATTCAAAAGAGTGAAGGCAAAAGGGCCAACAAGTGCTAAGCATCTCTGGGAACTCCTTCAAGACTGTTGGAAGACCATTTCAGATGACTACCTCTTGAAGCTCATCAAGAGAATGCCAAGAGTGTGCAAAGCAGTAATCAAAGCAAAAGGTGGCTACTTTGAAGAACCTAGAATATGACATATTTTCAGTTGTTTCACACTTTTTTGTTTTGTAAATAATTCCACATGTGTTAATTCATAGTTTTGATGCCTTCAGTGTGAATTTACAATTTTCATAGTCATGAAAATAAAGAAAACTCTTTGAATGAGAAGGTGTGTCCAAACTTTTGGTCTGTACTGTATATATATATATATATATATATATATATATATATATATATCCGGCAGATAAGAAGAGCACAGCATTTTGTAATTTGTGATATTTCTGTAGATCTACGACCTGAAAATGATGGTTTGATCTCAACTCCTTCGGAAGCAATCAGGTAGAAAATGCAAAGTGCTACAGAAGTTTCAAGCTCTAACTTTAGTTACCGTATTTTTCGCCGTATAAGACGCACCGGCGTATAAGACGCACCTAGGTTTTTGGGGAGGAAAATAAGAAAAAAAATATTTTTAACCAAAAGGTGTGCTGTGGGTTTGGAACTAGGTGGTCTGTGGATGGCACTATTACTGGGGATCTGTGGATGACGGACACTGTTATGGGGGGATCTGTGGATGACGGACACTGTTATGGGGGGATCTGTGGATGACGGACACTGTTATGGGGTGGATCTGTGGATGACTGACACTGTTATGGGGGGATCTGTAGATGACGGACACTTATGGGGGGGGATCTGTGGATGACGGACACTGTTATGGGGGGAACTGTGGATGACGGACACTGTTATGAGGGAACTGTGGATGACAGACACTGTTATGGGGGGATCTGTGGCTGGCACTGTTACAGGGGGGGGATCTGTGGATGGCACTGTTATACATGTGTCATCCACAGACCCTCCCAGCCCATAACTGTGCCATCCACAGATCCCCCGCCGCTTCAGTATACTAATATAATATGTCTTATTCAGTTAATAGTTATTAAATATGCCTCTTTATTCCTAAAAGTACCTTAAATCCTAAGCGCTTAAGTACAATGCCGGCAGGCCGGGCGCGTCACTCACTGACGTCACTTGCCTGCGCCGCCTGCTTCATTCATAAAGTATACGGCGCAGGCACGTGACATCAGGGAGTTACGCTGCCGCCCGCCCGGCCTGCATTGTACGGATGCGCTTAGGATTTAAGGTACCATTAGGCATAAAGGGGCATATTTAGTAACCATTAATTGAATATGACATTTTATTAGTACACCGGAGCGGCGGGGCGGGCCTTTAGTACAGTGACTGCACCGCCCCGCCGCTATTGCCGGCCCCAGCTCCTCCTCCCAGTCCCTCCCCGAGTCCCCGCTCGCTTTGCATCGCATCCAGCGATGTAAAACTGACTGCATTCGCCGTATAAGACGCAGGGGCATTTCTCCCCCTTTTTGGGGGAAGAAAAAGTGCGTCTTATACGGCGAAAAATACGGTATGTCCTAATTAATGGCTTATATGTTGTTTTTGTTTGTTTGTTTTTTGTGAAAATGTCTCTCTTTGTAATTTGAAAGCACTCAGGGATGTTTTTATAGCTCACAATGCTCTCATGCTAACCATAAATAGGCCTCCATAAGAAAACTCAATATTCATAGAAGACAGTTTTAGAATAATTTTCTTTATTTTATTTCATTGTACAATGTTGTTAAAGATGAAATACAAAATATTGTCCTTATGTAGAAGTCAACGCAAATTATAAGTACTCCTACATAGATATGGAAACTACTGTCAGTCTACTGCTGCTGTGAGTAGAAGATGTTATCTGAAGAGTAATTCCTAGGTGTAGAATTGATGCAACAGTATGACAGCTCTGTTGTTCTCTATGGTTCTCTTGATAGACCTAGATAAAGATGTCAACAAAATAACATTGTATTTATCAGTGTAATATGGTATGCTCTAATTGAGTAATTATAGGGGGCCCTTTCAGTTGGAGTGAATGTTCTGAGAAAATCAAGTAAGGCTGTTTGTCATGCTGAAAGGTCAAACAGATAGGAATTTAAAGACCCTGGACAGGAAGTAGAATACTTGTAGTGATTTCAGAAAATGATAACCACACGCTTTTTGTAATAAAAAAAAAAACATACATAGAATATTCACAACATTCACAATGTTTTAATTGTGGTTATTACTACTATCTCCATTTATTTACATGGCAGTCTGTTTTTATGTGATTTGTAACCTGGCTGCCTGTTTCTTGGTGGTTTATAAAAATGGCTGTCTGACACTAGATTTTATATTGCTGTTGTTAATAAAGTTAACTGTTAAAAATTACAAAAATCAACCACAGACGGGACATAGGGATAGTTACATTTGCTACTATACAAACACTGACATACATGATCACAAGGTGCTGCTACAGGTAATGTCACAGTGGGTGAGGGAAGGGAAGCAAACCAAATACAACAAAAGCAACAAAACACCAGGTTAGGCCCCAAAGCTAGGAAACAAGGAAAGGTCACCACCTGACAATCCCTGAGTCTTTCCCTGACTGCTGACAACATGAGCAAATCCTAAAGGTTGAAGTGCTCATGCGCAGGAACCTAAACCTAGCTGAAACTGAAACAAACCTATCAGCTAGGGAGCTGGAGATAAGACAACCAGTTCTTAGCACTTGGTGCAGGAACCAGCATCTTCCTGAGGCCTAGCCAAAACACACAACAAAAGGGAAGGAATAGGACTTAGTTTAAGACGGACAGGGAGCAGGCGATCCACCAAACACCAGCTGAGAACTCCAAAAGAAAATATAAACCGCAAGGGCTATAGTGAGAGGTGGGTATAAATAGCACCACTAAATAGCTAATGAGCAGGACCTGTGGGGAGGTGGGATCCTGCCCAAAACCACAACAAAGAGAAACAGAACAATCTGTCAGATATACTCACGTGTAGCAAGTCTGTCAGAACTTCTCAGGCCTCTCACAGGGCAGGGCGTGACAGGTAATAATACAGCATATACTGAATGTCTTCTCCTCAATACACTAAAATTCACCTATCATATGGCTGGACAGATAGCTGAATGCAAGGGGTCACATTAACTGATGCCATGCTAAAGGGAACCTTTCATCAACTTTATGCTGCCCATATTAACAGCATAATAAAGTACAGACAGGTGAGTTGATTTCGGCGGTCTGTCATTTAAAAGTTAAAAGTAAGTTGTTGCTGAGAACCAACTTTACAATAATTGCAGACTGGGCCTGGAAAAGAGTCACGGCCACCTGAGAAGAGTCATGGTTATTCATGAATTCCTTCTCTCCCTGCCCACCTGCTGATGATTGACAGTCATCTACATAGTTTTCTCCCTTTCTCTCTAGGAGACAACTGCCAGTCATCAGCAGATGGGCGGGAGAACAGGAGATTATGAATAACCATGACTTTTCTCAAGTAGATTTGACTCTTTTCAAGGCCCAGGCTACAATGATTATGAGGCTGGGTCTCAGCAACCACTTACATTTAGCTCATGAATGACACACCGCTGAAATCATCATTTCTGTCACTAATTTATACTGCCCTCAGTGAGGTCAGCATAAAGTTGAGGACAGATTCCCTTTAAGTCCTGTTCAACTCTCCTATAGATGCATTACATGAGACTAAAATGGGTCATACAATTTTTTCCCTTAGAGAGTGGCTATTGTGCACATACATATGAGTCTGTGAGAAACATTTAAAATATGTCTATTAGAAAATTAAATTTTTATTACATAAATGTAATCAGTAAAATTGGAATACCTCTTTAACAGTTATGATCATTATGATCTTTTTTGAGATGTCGTGATGACAATTGCTCAGTGTTAACAAAGGAGAATATCAACAATAAAAATGATTGATCATCAATTGCAGTGTCAATTACTGTGCTGAGAGATAGTACTGTTCCTTCTGCAGAGCTAGGGTAATAAAAAACAGCCCTGAAACCAAACCCCACCAGTCCACATACAATATCATCCCATAGCAGCATGCAATGTGCATTGTGTCAAATTTTGAGTTTCTTGGTTGAGCCCTTCACTGCTCTCTTAAACAGCTGATGACCTTTAAGGATGGCGCCCAATTGCAAGCACAGCGGGCACCATAGTCGTGGGGTTTCTGCTGTTAAAACCATAAGACTGATGTGAGAGGAGAAGATGTGCGAACTGCGTGTTCCCCTGCCCGTAACAGCCTCCTCCGGCTGTGTTAGGGGAAACTGTTACATTACCATGATAGGCTGGAGCCAGCATGAGGCTGGGATACCTATCATTGGTATATTTCAATACAGGCCTGCAGCTGGCAGCACTGTGTTGGAAAATAGTGAATGTTGTGTTCTGTGATGGATAAATATCCATCACAGAATACAATTGAAAATCTAACAATTGCTGGTTATAGGCATCTAGAGTGACAAAAAAGTAAAATAAAATAAAAGTAAAAAAAAATTCAAAAATAATAAAAAAATATATAAAAACTCATTCCCCCCCCCAAAAAAAAAAATAAAGAAAAAACATAATAGGCATTGATGCCTCCAATATTCCAGTACTATTAAAATATAAAATATTTATCTCATATGGTGAATAGCATAACGGAAAAAAATCTAAATGGCCAATTTGCCATTTTTTGTCACTTCACCTCCCCATTTAAATTGAATAAAAAATATTTAAAAAGTCACACACATTCCAAAATGGTATCACATACAGATTGTCACACAAAAAGAGTTAGAAGTTAGAATATAGCAATAAAAAGAAAAAAACTATTCAAAGTTTAAATTTTTTCAGCATTTCAAAACACAAGAAAAACTATATAAATGCATCATTGTAATCTTACTGCCCTGGAGAATGAAGGGAACACATTAGTTTTACCTCATAGGGAACACCATAAAAACAAAACCCATAAAACTATGGCGGAGTTGTGTTGTTTTCCCATTTCCACCCCATTACAATTTTTTTTTCAGCTCACAGCTACGTCATATGCAGTATTAAATGGTGCTGTTAGAAAGAACAGCTTATCCTGCAAAAAACAAGCCCTTTCCAAGCTATGTGAACAGAAAAAATAAAAAATGTTATGGCTCCGGGAAGGCAGGGAGAAAATATGAAAATGCTAAATCGCTGGGTCCACAAGCGGTTAAATATGTAAACTATCGATAACCCAAAAACTATTTACAAAAGTAATCATATTCTACTAACAAATAGTATCATGCCATAAAAACCATGTAGTCTATTTTGTGTCTTACAGATTCCTCTGGGAAAGCTGGGTACTTGCAAAAAGGCAAAGCTTCTGTGCTATCCGCATAGGGGTTCTGTCCATAAGATGGCTGCTGATGGAGGGTCATGTGACCAGACACAAACAGTGTGTTTGAATGAAGGAGACTTCACATTGATGTGATTTGCCTTGGTGAATAAGGAAGAATACTTTATGAAATATAGAAAATTGCACAGAATTTCAACTAAGTATATTATATTAGTAAGTATAACTTAGTCTTCTAACAAACACATTGTTCAACAGTAACAAGAAAGTGGACAACCTATTTAGGCTACTTTCACACTAGTGTTTCCATTTTCCGGTATTGAGATCCGTCACAGGGATACGCTTCAGTTTTGTCCCCATTCATTGTCAATGAGGACAAAACGTAACTGAACTTCAAAATGCATTCCGTTACATTTGGTTACGTTCTCATACTGGAGAGCATCAGGATGATTCTCCATCTCCTCTTCTGCCCATCCACGCTGAACAGATGGAATTAAAGTTCCATGGGTACAACTCTCTGTAGCAGAGGCAACTGTCTCCAGCTCCTTTTCATGATTCAATTTGCGCTGTGAAGACGAACTGTGGGTGGTCTGGGTATCACCCTGTGTGATGTCCTCCCCTATTTCCTTGTCATCAATGCCCAATCCTTGCTTGTGAATAGTGGCAGTTGACTCGAAAGGCGGCGACCATGTTGCAGCTGGCATTCCACAACTGCCCTCTGCTGCTCACAAAGCTTTGCCAACATGTAGAACGTAAAATGCCAGCGCGTGCTCATGTCGCCCAACAGTCGGTGAGCTGGAAGCTATGAACGTTGCTGCAGCATTGACAGACCGGGTAAAGCTGTGGACGACTTGCGTAAATGGGCACACACGCGACGGGCCTTCACTAGTAGCTCTGGCAAATTGGGGTATGTTTTGACAAACCGCTGAACCAATAAGTTTAAGACGTGGGCTAGACATGGGATGTGTGTGTAGTGTCCCACTAGGTAGGGGTGGGCACTACACAAGGGTCAATTGGGTCACGTGTTACTCCTACTCCTAAGGGATAGTGGTATTATGTTTATTCATGGATTCAAATGCATTGTCTATGTGCTTTTACATGTGTTGTTTCCCCTGTTACATGCATAGCAGGCCTACTGGGGTGTAGTTAGGCATCCTAGACACTAGATGGAGATAGGGAGCCCCTAGTATAAATGTTCAGGCTCAGACAGGGAGGAGTTAGGTCATAAATCACAGAAAAAATGCACCAAACGGATATGCCACTGACTATACTGGCTAGTCATAAATGCAGATTTTAAAAGCTGAGACTTTTGCCAATATATTCCTGTCAGGAAGATATCGGAGCCCACATGCACCACGTCACGGCTCTCAGCATGGCAAGGGGTCCTACCACTACGCTACCTATGGTGTGAACAAGGTCTGAAGGTGATGTAATCCAGCTCACAGCCAAGCTTCCACACAATCGCATAGCAGGACAACTAGTGCAATGTGAACAAAGCCAGACTGTAAGCCACACCCATATCAGACCATGTGATGGAGGCTACCAGGTGCAAAGGAGAGTGTTTGAATGCCAGGTAAAGGCACATACACTACATATTATATGTAGTGTATGTGCCTTTACTTGGCACTTAAGCACTTTTGCACCTGGTAGCCTCCATCACATGGTCTGATATGGGTGTGGCTTACAGTCTGGCTTTGTTCACATTGCACTAGTTGTCCTGCTAGGCGGTTGTGTGGAAGCTTGGCTGTGAGCTGGATTACATCACCTTCAGACCTTGTTCACACCATAGGTAGCGTAGTGGTAGGACCCCTTGCCATGCTGAGAGCCGTGACGTGGTGCATGTGGGCTCCGATATCTTCCTGACAGGAATATATTGGCAAAAGTCTCAGCTTTAAAAATCTGCATTTATGACTAGCCAGTATAGTCAGTGGCATATCCGTTTGGTGCATTTTTTCTGTGATTTATGATTATATTTTCATCCGCACAATGCTCCGTTTTGTGTAGGATGCCTTTGTGGTGCATGTGGACCGCGCCGACATCCTCCACCGTATGCAAAATATTTTTTGCTGGGGATAGTCGTTTGCTGCGGTCCACATGCGGTGGGGCTGCTCCCCCAATGAAAAACACGCTACAGTGTTAGGTGTTTTTGAGGAGTTAGGTCATAGTCAGGAGTCTGTGGAGAAAGAAGTGAGAAGGCACCAGCCAGAGATATGCTGAGGGCCTCCTCCTGACATGCAGATAGATAGTCCAGGCTTCTAGTTGCCACCAGGAGGCTAGTGAAGTACAGCCTGCCTGGAGACCCTGAATCCAGTTAGCACAGAAGAAGTAACCCCAGTAGTAGGGATGGTCCTCCTGGGAGAAACCTGCAGCCACCTTCAAGCCAAGCAGTGCCAGTGCAACCAGCTCAGATAAGTAAGTTGATGGGCAGAGGTACTACAAAGTAGAGCAAGGGTCAATACAGGAGGAAGATTAAGTACCAAGGATTAAAGCCAGCATTTAGGCATCCGGGCCTTGGGATCCAGCCAGCCAGAATAGCTGTAGGGATAGTGCAGCCTGGTCTGCGAAGCATTAATTGTTTTTACCCTCCAAGTATCTTGCAAGATTATTACCTGCCATATTAAGAGATAAGCCTGCTTGTGGCATACATGATATAGGGGACTGCATTACAAACTGTATGTACGAAGTTGGACTGTTGAAAGTAAAGCAACGTTTGGTTCACCATACCATCTGTGCATTTCCATTATCGCTACTGGAAACCAGTGTGCCACTGTTACAGGCACTGGTGTCACAATCCTTAAAGGGACCTTGCCCCAGGCACTCAAAACACCTGCAACATCCAGGGCACCTCATCCACCATCAGGCCGGGTCCCTACAAACAGAGTGTGCCCCAGAGGAACTTTGTGTCAGCCTCTCCTTCACTGCCGCATGCCTGCCCAGGGTTCTCCTACAAACAGTGAGTAACCCTCAATTGCCCATAACTGTGACCTCACTTCGCAATACCCTGCAGGTCTGACGTGCTGCATGTGTCAGTTTGCTGAGCTCCAAAGCCGCCACCAAGTTATGGCCATTGTCAGACACAACCATGCCTGGTGTAGATTAAGTGGCGAGAGTCTGGTCCCTTATACCCTGCCAAAGCTCTGCGGTGGTGTGCTGTTTGTCCCCTATGCAGATCAGCTTCAGCACGGCCTGTTGACGCTTACCCACAGCAGTGCTACACTGCTTCCAGCTGGTGAATGATGGCTGAATGGTGCTGGAGGTGGAAGTGGAGGAGGATTAGGCAGAGGAGGAGAAGTGGGGGTTGGAGCCAGTAACATAGCTGCTGGCGTAGACCCTGATGGATGTAGGGCCCACAATCCTGGGCATGGGTAGCACCTATAAAATCCAAGGGTACGACTCATTCCTGACCTCCACCACATTAACCCAGTGTCCGGTCAGGGAAATGTAGCACTTGTCCATGTGTCCTTGGTTACGTGGACTTTTCCAGTAACTGTGCTGGTCAGGGCACGGGTGATGTTCTGGGACACATGCTGGTGTAAGGTAGGCATGGCACACTGTGAAAAATAGTGGTGGCTGGGGACTGCGTACCGAGGGACGGCTGCCGACATCAGGCTGCGGAAGGCCTCAGTGTCCACAAGCCTAAATGACAACATTTCAAGGGCCAGTAATTTTCAAAGTTGGCAGTTTAGTGCTATGGCCTGTGGGTGGGTGGGTATTTGCGCTTGCATTTAAATTACTGTGTTAAGGACATTTGAACGATGTGCTAGGAAAGGGAAGTGGATGCTGTTGGTGATGGTTCATGCGAAGGTCCAGTTGAAGGGTGAGAGGCATCCGGGCCTGCATCTTGGACAGGGGATTGGACAGCACGTAACAAAGGGGAAGAGGAGGCAGTGGTGTAACCCGCAGACCCAGATTGTGGACCCAGGTGTTCGGCCCACTTCTTAGTGTGCTTGGATGCCATGTGGCAGATCATGCTGGTGGTGGTGAGGTTGCTAGTGTTCACGCACCGGCTCATTTTTGTACAGCACAGGCTGCAAACTACCACTCTTTTGTCCTCTGCACTTTCCTCAAAAAAGTGCCATACTGCGGAACACCTACCCCTTGGCAAGGTTGATTTATGCATGGGGTGCTCGGTGTAACGGTTGCGGGCCTGTTTTGTGTGGGCCGACTTCTCCCTTTTGCAAACCCACTGCCTCTTCCAGCCTGTTGTGGTGCTGTGGATCCCTCCCCCTCTGTACTGCTGTCTTCGCTCGGCTTTTCACCTTCCCATGTTGGATCAGTGACCTCATCGTTCACCTCCTCCTCTTCCACTTCCTCACTCTGCTCATCCTCCTGTCTTAACCACAACCTCAGTGATTGACAACTGTGTCTCATCATCATCCACCTTGTGAACGAATAATTGCTGTTCACCACCGTCGTCTTCTTGAGACTGTGAAGGCTCAAGAGGTTGGGAATCAGGGCACAAGATCTCAGGTCCCTCTTCAAGTGTGCTGGGCCCAAGGGCCAAATGAAATAGTGGCGCTGGAAAGAGCTCCTCGGAATATCCGAGTGTGGGATCACTCGTTTGGCAAGCCTCTTCATAGTGGGAGGAAGGATAATCTAAGTGAGGATTCGGTTGACCAGACTCTTGGCTACAGAGAATGGACTTGGTGGAAGAGAGGGTGGTTCTAAACTGACTGGAAGCATCATCTTCAGCAATCCAACCGACCAACTGTTCGCACTGGTCCGACTTGGATAGTGTTATCGTGCGCCGGCATGCTAAGTTGGACATGAAGCTGGGTACGGTTTTCTCAATTTTTTTTTGTGGTGCACTGGCAGCAGGCACACTTTTATTGTGCCCAGTGCCATAGCCTCTGCATGCACCATCAGCATCACACCCATTTCCCTGTGCCTTAGTGCTCGCCTTCTTCATATTTATGGATTTGTTACTGGTTGTGATGCTGTTTTGTTTACTGTCCACAAAAGACCCAATTTTCAGATGCAGTACAGTATACGACACGGAGCAGCACAGATTTTGGACACTATTTTAGCCACAGATTATTGGAATCTGCAGTACTGACACTGTTTTATGATGTTGTTTATATTTATAATGATATTATTCCATATATATGGCCCTGAAAACAACAGATGGTGTTCAAATGCAGAGCACTGAGATTAAGGGATTAAACCGCAGACAGCAAAAATGTGTTCAGATTCTGGGAAATATGTATATACTTTTTTCACTTTTTCCCAATATATGGCCCTGAAAAACACAACGTTGTTCAAATGCAGAGCACTGAGATTAACAGATTAAGCCGCAGACAGCAAAAATGTGTTCTGGGAAATATGTAAAAAAAATATCACTTTTTCCCAAGATAAGGCCCTGAAAACCACAGACGGTGCTTAAATGCAAAGCACTGAGATTAACAGATTAAACTGCAGACAGCAAAAAAATTTTTTTTCCCTTTTTCCCAATATATGGCCCTGAAATCCAAAGACAGTGTTCAAATGCAGAGCACTAAGATTAACGGATTAAACCGCAGACAGCAAAAATGTGTTCAGATTTTGGGAAATTTTTTATATTTTTTTCACTTTTTCCCAAGATAAGGCCCTGAAAAACACAGACGGTGTTCAAATGCAGAGCACTGAGATTAACGGATTTAACCGCAGACAGCAAAAATGTGTTCAGATTTTGGGAAATTATTATTTTCTTTTCACTTTTTCCCAATATATAGCCCTGAAAACCACAGGCGGTGTTCAAATGCAGAGCACTGAGATTAACGAATTAAACCGCAGACAGCAAAAATGTGTTCAGATTCTTGGAAATATGTACAGTACAGACCAAAAGTTTGAACACACCTTCTCATTCAAAGAGTTTTCTTTATTTTCATGACTATGAAAATTGTAGATTCACACTGAAGGCATCAAAACTATGAATTAACACATGTCATTATATACATAACAAAAAAGTGTGAAACAACTGAAAATATGTCATATTCTAGGTTCTTCAGAGTAGCCACCTTTTGCTTTGATTACTGCTTTGCACACTCTTGGCATTGTCTTGATGAGCTTCAAGAGGTAGTCACCTGAAATGGTCTTCCAACAGTCTTGAAGGAGTTCCCAGAGATGCTTAGCACTTGTTGGCCCTTTTGCCTTCACTCTGCGGTCCAGCTCACCCCAAACCATCTCGATTGGGTTCAGGTCCGGTGACTGTGGAGGCCAGGTCATCTGGCGCAGCACCCCATCACTCTACTTCATGGTCAAATAGCCCTTACACAGCCTGAAGGTGTGTTTGGGGTCATTGTCCTGTTGAAAAATAAATGATGGTCCAACTAAACACAAACCGGATGGAATAGCATGCCGCTGCAAGATGCTGTGGTAGCCATGCTGGTTCAATACGCCTTCAATTTTGAATAAATCCCCAACAGTGTCACCAGCAAAGCACCCCCACACCATCACACCTCCTCCTCCATGCTTCACGGTGGGAACCAGGCATGTAGAGTCCATCCGGTCACCTTTTCTGCGTTGCACAAAGACCTCAAATTTGGACTCATCAGAGCAAAGTACAGATTTCCACTGGTCTAATGTCCATTCCTTGTGTTCTTTAGCCCAAACAAGTCTCTTCTGTTTGTTGCCTGTCCTTAGCAATGGTTTCCTAGCAGATATTCTACCATGAAGGCCTGATTCACACAGTCTCCTCTTAACAGTTGCTCTAGAGATGTGTCTGCTGCTAGAACTCTGTGTGGCATTGACCTGGTCTCTAATCTGAGCTGCTGTTAACCTGCGATTTCTGAGGATGGTGACTCGGATGAACTTATCCTCCTCAGCAGAGGTGACTCTTGGTCTTCCTTTCCTGGGGCGGTCCGCATGTGAGCCAGTTTCTTTGTAGCGCTTGATGGTTTTTGTGACTGCACTTGGGGACACTTTTAAAGTTTTCCCAATTTTTCAGACTGACTGACCTTCATTTCTTAAAGTAATGATGGCCACTCGTTTTTTGTTACTTAGCTGCTTTTTTCTTGCCATAATACAAATTCTAACAGTCTATTCAGTAGGACTATCAGCTGTGTATCCACCTGACTTCTCCACAATGCAATTGATGGTCCAAACCCCATTTATAAGGCAATAAATCCCACTAATTTAACCTGACAGGGCACACCTGTGAAGTGAAAACCATTTCAGGTGACTACCTCTTGAAGCTCAGCAAGAGAATGCCAAGAGTGTGCAAAGCAGTAATCAAAGCAGAAGGTGGCTATTTTGAAGAACCTAGAATATTACATATTTTCAGTTGTTTCACACTTTTTTGTTATGTATATAATTCCACGTGACACTGTTGGGGATTTATTCAAAATTGAAGGCGTACTGAACCAGCATGGCTACCACAGCATCTTGCAGCAGCATTCTATTCCATTCCATAGTTGGACCATCATTTATTTTTCAACAGGACAATGACCCCAAACACGCCTCCAGGCTGTGCAAGGGCTATTTGACCATGAAGTAGAGTGATGGGTGCTGCGCCAGATGACCTGGCCTCCACAGTCACCGGACCTGAACCCAATCGAGATGGTTTGGGGTGAGCTGGACCGCAGAGTAAAGGCAAAAGGGCCAACAAGTGCTAAGCATCTCTGGGAACTCCTTCAAGACTGTTGGAAGACCATTTCAGGTGACTACCTCTTGAAGCTCATCAAGACAATGCCAAGAGTGTGCAAAGCAGTAATCAAAGCAAAAGGTGGCTACTTTGAAGAACCTAGAATATGACATATTTTCAGTTGTTTCACACTTTTTTGTTATGTATATAATTCCACATGTGTTAATTCATAGTTTTGATGCCTTCAGTGTGAATCTACAATTTTCATAGTCATTAAAATAAAGAAAACTCTTTGAATGAGAAGGTGTGTCCAAACTTTTGGTCTGTACTTTATATATTTTTTTTACTTTTTCCCAAGATAAGGCCCTGAATAACACAGACGGTGTTCAAATGCAGAGCACTGAGATTAACGGATTAAACCGCAGACAGCAAAAATGTGTTCAGATTCTGTGAAACATGTACATTTTTTTTTACTTTTTCCCAAGATAAGACCCTGAAAACCAAAGACAGTGTTCAAATGCAGAGCACTGAGATTAACGGATTAAACCGTAGACAGCAAATATTGTGGTCAGATTCTCGGAAATATGTATATATATTTTTTCACTTTTTCCCAATTATATGGCCCTTAAAACCACAGACGGTGTTCAAATGCAGAGCACTGAGATTAATTAATTAAACCGCAGACAGCAAAAATGGGGTCAGATTCTAGGAAATATGTATATTTTTTTCACAATATATGCCCTAACAACCACTGACGGTGTTATATGCAGAACAGTGAGATTAACGGATTAAACTGCAGACAGCTAAAATTTGGTCAGATTCTGGGAAATATCTGTAAATTATTTAAAAAAAAAATGTTTTAAAGTTCAACTTTGCACTTTCAAATTGCTGCCAACACACACAATAGTCCTTAAAAGGACTTTTGGGTCTTTGAAACGTCTTTACAATGAGTAATTTGCAATCAAATTCTCCCTACACTCTTTTTCTTTCCTAACAGCAGCTCTCCCTGACTCGCAATGAGCCGAACCCGCATGATCGGGTGCTATATAGCCAGTTAATCACTGTAATGCCAGTAGAAAAAATGGCTACTGGCATTACTGTGATGACAATACTTACCGGCACGTTTATTGGCTGCTTAGCAGGCACCAAACGTGCAGGGAGGAGACTCGAGCATGGCGCTCGAGCACATGGAGGTACTCGGCCGAGTACTTCCATGTGCCGAGCATAGTGATGCTGGAGCCGAACAGGTATTCGGCCGAGCATGCTCGATCAACACTACCAGAAAGTAAAATGAAGTACCTCTCTGATGTCAGCCTGTGCCCAGGTCTGGTGGAGGCAGGGCCGGCTCTATAATAAGGCAGACCAAGTGGCTGCTTGAGGGCGCAGTGAAGGGGGAGTGTGGCACCAGGGCGGACATTTATATTTTTTTAAATACATAACTTGCTGACTTGCCCCGCCGGGTACGGCCGCCCGCCCCTAGCCTGAAGGTGTGCCGTGCGGCCCCGGCCCTCACCCGCTCACAGAGAAGCACGCAGGCTCAGAAGCAGAACGGCATCGGCAACACAGACAGTCATGGGGTCAGGGTTGTGTGACTGCCGAGTGGCGCTGCGGCTTCAGGCGGCAGGCAGAAGCAACTGCTGTAGACTGGGGAGCGGAGGTCTGGAGACTAGAGGCGGAGCTGTTGGTGGTGAGTAACTGTGTGTGAGTGAGTCTGTGAGACATCAGACAGTGACAGACTCGCACAGCCAGGCCCAGACCAGACCGTCCGGACTGCCGTAGTTGGCAGAATTAGGTAGGTAGGTCAAGGTGATCTTATTGAGTGCAGACTGTGCATAAACAGAAGAACATTAATGGGGTGGGGTCAGGGTGAGGCGGGTGACATTACAATGTGACATAAATGGAGGGGGGACAACAAGACATTTGTACAAATGTCTCTGAGTAGTCTATCTGTGCCACTCACAGGGAGAAATGCATGTGGCATGGGGGGGGTGAAATGGAAATGGAGGGGGGAGAAATGTTACAACATGGATAGAGGGGGAGAAATGTTACAACATGGATGGAGGGGGAGAAATGGGGCAACATGGATGGAGGGTGGAGAAATGTGGCAACATGGATGGAGGGTGGAGAAATGTGGCAACATGGATGGAGGGGGGAGAAATGTGGCAACATGGATAGAGGGTGGAGAAATGTGGCAACATGGATGGAGGGGGGAGAAATGTGGCAACATGGATGGAGGGGGGAGAAATGTGGCAACATGGATGGAGGGGGGAGAAATGTGACAACATGGATGGAGGGGGGAGAAATGTGGCAACATGGATGGAGAGGGGAGAAATGTGGCAACATGGATGGAGGGGGGGAAATGTGGCAACATGGATGGAGGGGGAGAAATATGGCAACATGGATGGAGGGGGGAGAAATGTGGCAACATGGATGGAGGGGGAGAAATGTGACAACATGGATGGAAGGGGAAGAAATGTGGCAACATGGATGGAGGGGGAGAAATGTGACAACATGGATAGAGGGGGGAGAAATCTAAGGGCTGATGTGACATAGGTGATTTGACATGGAGGGGGAGAAATGTGACATAGAGGGTGAGAAATGTAACAATGAGGGGGAGAAGTGTCACATGGAGGCCTTTAGGGGGATAAATGTGACATGGGGGGCTTATGGCTGACATGGGGGCATGATGGCTGACATGGGGGCATAATGGCTGACATGGGGGGCTGATGGATGGGGGCTGATGGCTGACATGGGGGCTGATCTGAGGTCTGATTAACATTGGGGTCTGACCTGAGGTGTAATGGAAAATATTTTTTTCTTATTATCCTCCTCTAAAACCTAGGTGCGTCTTATGGGCCAATGCATCTTATAGGGTGAAAAATGCGGTCCTCAAACCAGTGATTGTCTGAAGCAGAGCGAAGAAACCAGGACCACACAGAGGAGAAGCCAGCTGATGCAGACGGGACCAGTGCCAGGTGAGCAGCGGGGGTGGGGGGGGGCACCAAAGTGTAGCTTCACTTGTGTTGGCAAAAATCCTTGCACCGACCCTGGGTGGAGGGCAGGGGATCCAGGTTATCAAGAAAAAAAATGCAACATTTTGTATTAGTAGCAGATGGTGCCATTCCCCCCACTCCACCCCACAAGGCACAATCCAGTGCTTAGTGGTAAATACGGACACTTGTTAAAAACAAGTATTGAAAACACTAGTTAAAATAAGCAGACTGTGTTTGGTTTCAAAAGCAAATGATAATTCAGACTTATTAACATACTATTTTATCAATCATTATCATTTAAAAGTAAATGGATTCGATCATGTTAATTATGCAGATGTAAATAGAAAATGGAACATCTCTGAGCAGCTCTCACTGCTCACAAACAAGCATGATCTATATCAGGCGTCCGCTCCCTTGATTACAATTTTGTCATTGCATATGTAAACACATTTCTCATTATGGTAGAAGTGCCAAGTTTATCCTCATGTATATATCATGGAAATGGAAAAAAAAAAAAACTTTTAAAATAATGGTAGCCTGTCAAATGGTTAAGTTTGGGTTTTTAATTTCTTTTTTTTTTTTTTTTTTAATGAACCAAGCCATCTGTACAGAATAAACTCCAGTGATATATTTTCTCAGTTTCCAAGGCTCATTGGCCAGGAGTCCATGAAGGACTTTGGGAAGTGCATTTTCCATACTATGTGTCCGGAGTACGATATGCAGCCACCTCTGCTTTTGTACGGTTCTGCTACAATGGTTTGTTAAGCTGCAGGTGTTGATTGTCATGCACTGGCAGAGTAACTCAGCATTCTCAGGTTTTTCAAGTGACATAATCCGGTTATGGTCTGCTTGTAGGAACCAAATGTTACCTTAGGGATATGCCAAACCACTATGTGTCGCTGGTGTTATCAACCTAATGAGGTGTATCATCGTCAGTGACAGTTCTGTCATAGTGCTTGGACATCCCTTGGTTGAAATTGGAAATGGGAAAATAAGTATACGTTTCAACGCTCCTCATTATGTTATTGCTTCACTAGAATTCCCTTCTGTCACAACTTATTTATTAATTGTAATACTTAAGTTGTACCAAAGAGTCCAAAGCATGCAAAGCGCAATTTTCAATATTCTATATTTACTGAGAACTCATATTCTATGAACATCCTCAAGCTACCACTCTTCTAATATTATACTGGCAATGTCTGTCATAAAATTGTACTGCTAAATTCTGCTGTTGTAATTAAGCTGGAAACAGAGCTTCACTGGGAAGTGCTCTCTAGTCAGTGGGGTGAGCTGCTTCACAGTCTGCCATGTGTGACAGCTATAGTATCCAACTAGGATACTATGTACTGTATATATAGTAAGTATAGCAGTAATGCAATTTAGATTGACCCATTTTCAAATGTCTGCATGTGTCTTTGTGCATGGTTTTATTTCATATTGTTTGGATATGCTAATGTACCTTTTATTTGCTTCCTTTTAGTGGCTGCACTCCCACCTATTTACCCAGGGGTTTTCAGCAGAGTATAATATAGCTGGATCCTAAACTGAACAGAATTGTGTAGGCTTATTTAGGCCAAGGAGAGAAAAGTCTGATAGTGCTAGATTTCCATCTGCAGAAGCCACCTTGTCATTTGTAGATGGGCCCGATATAATTCTGATAAAAAATATGTGAAAAGAGCTTCAATTTTTCATGAATAGTATATATGGCAGTAATGCAATTTAGATTAACCCATGTTTCAAGTGTCTGTGTGTGTCTTTGTGCATGGAACAGTGTGTTGCTTCATATAGTGTTTGTTTACATTTGCATGTTAGCAGTTGTGGTGTGTTTTATCTCTGCAACACTAAGATGGACAAGCCATAAGGTTATGCACATCAACAAAGTAGCAAGTGTCACGTAGATCTGCAGGTGATCACATTTTCAAGCACCTAGCTCCAATCTGTGGCATGTGGGAAGGGCCTAAAAGCTAGATTGAAAGCAACGTTTTTTAGACACACGAAACCTCAAAACTCTGATCAAGTCATGTGGGATGCAGGGGCGGACTGAGCGGTCGGGCACTTCAGACGTGGTCCGAGGACCCGGCCTGGAAGGGGACCCGCCGGCCGGCCTTTGGGGTGTGCGGAGGGTGGAAAAAAATGACTTGTGCGGCGCGTAGCTGGTGGCGGGGGGCACAGGGAGATGAGCGCTTCCATTGTGGAAGCGCTCATCTCCAGTCATCTGTATTGCCGTCCTCAGGACAGCGATACAGATGCCTGTGCTGCGGCAGGGGAGGGAGAGGCGTGTCCCTTTCCCTTCCTCTGATAGGCTGCAGGCACACTAGGCAGACAGCCTATCAGAGGCCGGCGCAGGCGGCACGATGACGTCATCGCTCCACCTGAGCCATACAGCGCGGGACACAGGCCGGAAGAGGCCTGCATCGCATCGCTGACATGGAGGTAAGTATGTGTTTTTTTTATTTTTATATATACAATGCTGTTATTAATGGCACAGGGGGACTATTACTGGCACAGGGGGGCTATTACTGGCATGAAGGGGGCCATTACTGGCACAGGAGGGCTATTACTGGCACGGAGGGGGGCTATAAATGGCACGGAGGGGGCTATTACTGGCACGGGGGGCTGTTATTACTAGCACGGGGTCTGTTATTACTGGCACGGGGGGCTGTTATTACTGGCACGGGGGGCTGTTATTACTGGCACAGGGGGGCTTTTACTGGCACAAGGGGGTTATTACTGGCACGGGGGGGTTGTTATTACTGGGGCACGGGGGGGCTGTTATTACTGGCACGGATGGCTGTTATTACTGGCACGGGTGGCTGTTATTACTGGCACCGGGGGGCTATTACTGGCACAGGGGGCTGTTACTGGCCCCGAGGGGTGCTGTTATTACTGGCACGGGGGGGGGCTGTTATTAATACTGGCACATGGGGGGCTGTTATTAATACTGGCACATGGGGGGCTGTTATTAATACTAGCACATGGGGGGCTGTTATTAATTCTGGCACATGGGGGGCTGTTATTAATACTGGCACATGATTGGGGGCACTATAGGGGCATCTACTGAGGCCACAAAGAAGGGGCATTTTATATGGGCGCTCTGTACAGTACAATTTTATACTGGGACACATTATGGTGGGTACTATGGGGAAGGGGGGAGAGGAGTACTGTGGGATCATCTACAGGGGGCACTAAGAAGGGGTATTTTATACTTATTTATGGGGGACACTGAGGGCATCTACTGGAGCATTTTGTACTGGTACATTATGGGGGAAACTAGGAGGAAGGAGGGTGTGGAGCACTATGGGGGCATTTACTAGGGGCATTATATAGGGGTATTTTATACTGGGACATTATGAGGGCACTATGGGGACATTAGCTCAACTGGGGGCATTACAAGGGGGTATTATAGGGAGAATTATTTCTACTAGGGGGGCTTTATTACTCCCCCATGGTATGACCCCCTATTAGCAGCACCAGCCTCTCCCTGCTCTGCTATCCCTCTGCCCCTTCTCCAAATCCTTATTATGAAATCTTTCTCATTAGGATAAAACACATCAGCTCCACTGGGACCAATTTTGTTTAATATCTTCATAAGTGATATTGCAAAAGGCCTTGATGGTAAGGTTTGTCTTTTTGCTGATGACACAAAGATATGTAACAGGGTTGATGTTCCTGGAGGCAAACACCAAATGGAAAAGGATTTAGGAAAACTAGAAGAATGGTCAGAACTATGGCAACTGAAATTTAATGTGGATAAGTGCAAGATAATGCACCTGGGGCGTGAAAACCCAAGGGCAGAATATAGAATATTTGACACAGTCCTGACCTCAGTATCTCAGGAAAGGGATTTAGGAGTAATTATTTCAGAAGACTTAAAGGTGGGAAGACAATGTAATAGAGCAGCACGAAATGCCAGCAGAATGCGTGGATGTATAGGGAGAGGTATAAGCAGTAGAAAGAGTGAAGTGCTTATGCCGCTGTACAGAACACTGGTGAGACCTCACTTGGAGTATTGTGCGCAGTACTGGAGGCCATATCTCCAGAAGGATATAGATACTCTAGAGAGAGTTCAGAGAAGAGCTACTAAACTAGTACATGGATTGCAGGATAAAACTTACCAGGAAAGGTTAATAGACCTTAATATGTATAGCTTGGAAGAAAGAAGAGACAGAGGGGATATGATAGAAACTTTTAAATACATAAAGGGAATCAACTCGGTAAAGGAGGAGAGCATATTTAAAAGAAGAAAAACTACCACAAGAGGACACAGTTTTAAATTAGAGGGGCAAAGGTTTAAAAGTAATATAAGGAAGTATTACTTTACTGAGAGAGTAGTGGATGCATGGAATAGCCTTCCTGCAGAAGTGGTAGCTGCAAATACAGTGAAGGAGTTTAAGCATGCATGGGATAGGCATAAGGCTATCCTTCATATAAGATAGGGCCAGGGACTATTCATAGGATTCAGATATATTGGGCAGACTAGATGGGCCAAATGGTTCTTATCTGCCGACACATTCTATGTTTCTATGTTTCTCCACCGAGACCTCCAGCCAAAGTGTGGAAGTGGCGAAAGAGATCCCCAAGGGCCAAGCCAAGTAATTGTAAGTTTTCATGTGGAATATGTTTGTTATACACATATAGCATACACTGTGCCACACAATATACAGTATACCGCTAAACTGTGTAGTCTGTTCTATAAGCACCATTGTTTTGTGGCGGCGGACAGAAAAAAATCTGGAAGTGCCCCTCCCGAGATCACTTGAATATGACAAACGGGGAAATCCCTCAGGAGGTTGCTACGCTATTCTATTAATTGTTTTGAAATTAGGTGGTCACTAGGACCTGAGCATAACTTTGCAAACTCACTGACTAATTTTAAATCCTGGATCCGCCACTGTCCCCAGCCTGCTGCTTGTGATAGGTAGCCCGGCCGCCACTGGCACTGCCCTCTGCCTCAGCAACATGGGCTCAGGGCAGGCCACGGGGGCGCGACAAGCGGTGCAGCGGCGGCGGGAAGCAGGAGACAGGAGTGCAGCCGCAGGTCCTACCTAGAGATGAGCTGACTGACTGTGTGTCAGCCGCCCTCAGCCAGAGCCCCAGATTGATAAATTATTTATCACGGCTGAGGATGGGGAAAACCCTCAGCCGTGCGATGCCAGATGGTGTTAGGCTGCTCGGCCAGGAAGACAGGATTAGGGAGCAGGTCACCTCCTAACGCGTCCCTAACCTGACCCTAACTCCTAGCTGCATGGGCTGACCTTTAAGGTAGGAGGACCCATGCTCCGGAACCTCGGATCCCTAACTCACTCTCCGTCCGGTCCCTGGACTAGGAGTCAGGGTAAGACGACCTGTTCCTCCAGGACACGGAGGAACAGGGGTCTCAATGGCCAAGCTGCAGGGAAAAGGGGAACACAAACAGACTTACGGAAATGGCAGGCGAACTAAGTAGTTCCACCAACCTGCTACAGCCTTGCTGACTGGATCCCTGTGCACACAGGAATCCAGAACCATAAGCTGCACAAAATAACAAAGGAAGGTCCCAACAGAACATCACATGGACATCTCACACAACATGACATAAACATAATGTGACAATATCTTTATGACCACAGGGGTGGCTCTCACTGGCAGGTAGAAAACACAGGAGGCTGCTCCAGCTCAGCATGGCTGTAGCAACCCTCAGACCTGTGCTAACAGTGAGGCTATATAGGCCAAGAAGCCACACCCCACAGTCGGACACACCCAGTGACACACACACACACTGGGAAGGGAGTTAACCCTTCCAGCACCAGGGAAGGGAAAACACAACTTAAAAGGGAAGTGTTGAAACAACGAACACACTGTGGCTGTTGCCGCAGGCAACGACATGGGTGGCAACCGTGTCCTGGGAGTCAGCCCGAAGGCCGGGACACTGCCACCGCATGTACACTAATAACCAAACGTTGCCAGGGACAGCCACAGTGAGGGGAAGATGTAAGTGCACACCACACATAACACAGAGTGCACACAGACATACGAAAGTGCATACAAACACGGACACAACTCCAAGGGAACCGCACACATACCTGTTGTCCGCGGCAACCGCACCTGAGGCCAACAACATTATGCCTCCAGCTGCGGTTGACACTACAACCCAAACCGCGGGCAACTGTATGCGGCTCCCAAGGAGTCACGGCCATAAACATGGTCGTGACATTATTGCACTTTTGTTCTTTGTGTAGTGCGTGGCTGGAGGCAGGACATGGGCGTGGCTGAAGGTGGAACATGGGTGGCGCCTGGAAGGGGGCCCTTGATTTATTTTGCCCAGGGGCCCTGAGGGTTCTCAGTCTGCCCCTGGTGGGATGATTGTGCGATGCCATCTGTTCATTGACATGCCAGTTATCACTACATGTCGCAAACTGAGAGGGACAGAATCCTTGAGATGTCTGCATTGTTTAACATTGTGTGTCCCAGTGGTTTGGAGAACAATGATGAACTTGAATCGGTGCAAGAGGTACACAGAGGGATTCTTCTTCTGAAGATGACTGGGCCCTCCAAAAGAAAGTAGTGATACAAATAGTGATTCATTCACATGGTCCATCTTCTTCAGTGATAAGTTTTGCTTTTATCTCAGACATAATGATAGCTGGAGACTGGTCTGGAGACAGCTATTAATAACCTAATTGATAGCATACCAAGGCATGTAAGTGCATGTAGTTCTACATGTGATGCTTTTACTCAATACTGAATAAATTTAAACGTGTATACACTCACCTAAAGAATTATTAGGAACACCTGTTCTATTTCTCATTAATGCAATTGGTTGACTAGATAATCACATGGCAGTTGCTTCAATGCATGCAGGGCTGTGGTCCTGGTCAAGACAATCTCCTGAACTCCAAACTGAATGTCTGAACGGGAAAGAAAGGTGGGCTACAACAGCAGAAGACCCCACCGGGTACCACTCATCTCCACTACAAATAGGAAAAAGAGGCTACAATTTGCACAAGCGCACTAAAATTGGACTGTTGAAGACTGGAAAAATGTTGCCTGGTCTGATGAGTCTCGATTTCTGTTGAGACATTCAAATGGTAGAGTCCGAATTTGGCGTAAACAGAATGAGAACATGTATCCATCATGCCTTGTTCCCACTGTGCAGGCTGGTGGTGGTGGTGTAATGGTGTGGGGGATGTTTTCTGGGTACACTTTAGGCCCCTTAGTGCCAATTGGCCATTGTTTAAATGCCACGGGCTACCTGAGCAATGTTTCTGACCATGTCCATCCCTTCATGACCACCATGTACGCATCCTCTGATAGCTACTTCCAACAGGATAATGCACCATGTCACGAAGCTCGAATCATTTCAAATTGGTTTCTTGAACATGACAATGAGTTCACTGTACTAAGATGGCCCCCACAGTCACCAGATCTCAACCCAATAGAGCATCTTTGGGATGTGGTGGAACGGGAGCTTCGTGCCCTGAATGTGCATCCCTCAAATCTCCATCAACTGCAAGATGCTATCCTCTCAATATGGGCCAACATTTCTAAAGAATGCTATCAGCACCTTGTTGAATCAATGCCATGTAGAATTAAGGCAGTTCTAAAGGCAAAAGGGGGTCCAACACCATATTAGTATGGTGTTCTTAATAATTCTTTAGGTGAGTGTATTTGTTCCCTTCTTTTTCATTTGTATACAATTAATATGACTATTGATCATGTGATTTCCATAATTCCATGACTTTTCCTTCTTGGTATTGCAATTTCAATACACTGGGCCACGACTACTGACCTCCTGACCCTGAGTATTCTTTTCATTAGTAATAAGCTAATTACAACGCTAATGGCAGGCTTTCTTGCAACTAGTCCAGATTTGGAAGCATGGGCAACAGAAGCAAAAAGTGTTTTTTCTGAAATTGATTATATTCAAACCTCCTCTTCAAAGAGTATAAAAAATGTCTTCAAGGATTTGACAGGGGCATACAAAGACCTAATAGTATCTTGGTGGGAGATAAAATCCCTAGAACACTATCTAAAAGAAAACATTGTTCCAAAAGGTCTTAAAATAAATCTCTCTCCAGCTGATAGACTTAGAAACACCACCCTGATCAAAAAGTGGGAAGAGGAAGCCACAGCTAGTTCGCATAGATTTATGCGGCTCCTCCTAGAAGAAGAAAAAGTGAATCTCGATTCCAAACAAAGAAAGGTTAATAGCCTCAGGGAGCAAGCGCTTAAATTTAAAGACGAGGCACAATTTCAGAAAAAAGAGGAATATCTTCAAAATACTGTAGATAGGTTCCAGTATATGATCAGGGAACGTAAACATCAACAATACCTCCGAGACTCCACTGAATTCAAAGAGAATAGAGCGTATTTATTCCTAAATAAAAGCATACAAAGAGAGGCACAAAGTGAAATTTCATCATCGGAAGCTGAGGGTTCAGAAACTGAAAAGAATAGGACAAATAAAGGGAGAGGACAAAAAAATTGAGGCAAGGGAGGTAGAGGACAGACAAGAGCAGGCTACAGAAAAGGAAGTTATCAAACATGCAGTTCAACGGACCCTTCATCCTCTGCAGCATCATCTACTTTTTTAGCCCAACCCCCTATGCAGGCTCCTTACCAACTCAGGAACAAAGTATAGGGGGGTCTCTAGCTATAAATAAGAATAAAATGGAAATCATTAACCTCTCTGCACATGTACTGACCCCCGATGAAATCTCCCTTCTAAATAAAGGCCTATCCTTTGTTCCCACAGCCCCACATGACACCTTTGAATGGAGTAAAGACATAGCCCTCTTTGTAAGAAAATTGCTTTGGCACAAGCTCTTCACTTTAGAAAATAAAAAGTGCGAGGAATTAAATATGAATGCCCAGGAACTTGAAGCGACCATGGCACTTGTGAACCTGCTAGAGGATGGTGAAAAAGATAGGGCCGAGGGCCCATTCACACAGTTAAAACCAAAGAGCACACAAATGCCACCCCCTCTGCCAGATTCTAATATATCCATTTTCTATAAATTAGTTTCTAGAGACTTGGAGCAAATCCAAGCTATCAGAGGCAGGAACAACCTAAACGAAAATGAATACCAGGCCCTTAAAACGCTAGAAAAAGACCGGAATGTGGTAATAAAAGCCTCGGACAAAGGGGGCAATCTAGTCCTAATGGACACAGGGAAATACAAGCAAATGTGTTTAGACATCTTGAATAATAGAGAGTCATATGAACTCCTATCAAAAGATCCTGGCCCTATGTACCTCCTTGAACTGAAAGATATCCTCAATAAAGGGTTTAGAAATAAATTGATCAGTGAAGCAGAGATGGCTTTTCTCATGCCACACCACCCGGTCACGGCTACTTTTTACTCCCTTCCCAAAATACACAAGGGCACTAGTCCCCTTAAAGGATGCCCGATAGTATCAGGGATGGGGAGTATTGGGCAAAACGTAGGCATCTATGTGGACAGGATCATTCAGCCATTCGTTCACAGCATTGCCATCCTACATACGTGATACCTCTGACCTTCTTTTAAAATTGAATGGCATTTGTCTGGATGATTCAATGATATTTGCATCCATAGATGTTGAGGCGCTTTAAAGTTCCATCAGACATGACCTTGGCTTGAATGCGGTGGACTACTATCTATCAATGCGTGACAATAGATTGATAGCACACAATAAATTTGTCCTGGATCTCTTAAACTTCAGCCTCACAAAGAACTACTTCGTCTTTGACGACCGCCACTACCACCAGCCCAGGGGTACCGCGATGGGCAGTTCCTGTGCGCCATCATACGCAAATCTACTCCTGGGCTGGTGGGAGGCCAATTACATAGGGTCTGAAGAATTGGAAATGTGGCAAGACAAGGTAGTTCTTTGGCTGAGGTTCATAGATGACGTGTTCGTCCTATGGAGGGGTACGGAGGAATCTTTTTCAGATTTTCTTGTGACCATTAATGACAATGACCTAGGCCTCAAATTTACATCAACATGCGGAAAAAATGCACTACCATTTCTTGACGTATTGATCGAAAGAGGAACAAACCAGAGCATTGTCACCTGTGTGTACCGTAAAAGTACTGCTGGCAACAGCCTCCTCCGTTGGGACAGTGCCCACCCATTCCCTTTACGTAAGGGAATCCCTAAGGGCCAATACTTCAGACTTCGGAGGAATTGTTCTACAATGAAAAAATTCAAAAAACAGGCAGCAGATTTGAGAGTCAGATTCAGGGAGAGAGGTTATCCAGATGAAATTCTACGCACAGAGTATGAATCTGCATGCAGTGAGAAGCGGGATCAACTCCTCATCCCTAAAAAACAGAGATCAATAGGCACTAGGGATCAGAACAATATTCGGATTATTGGCACTTTCGATAGTGGACATCGGGCAATAAAACATGTCTTATCTAGACACTGGGATATCCTTAAAGCTGACCCAGACCTAGATAAGATTTTAGGATCATACCCACAGATCACCTTTAGAAAGGGGCGTAGTTTGAGAGACAGACTGGTTAACAGCCATTTTCAACCACTAGGGAGACCAGGAAACTGGCTCTCTAGAAAACCCATGGGAACTTACAAATGTGGCAGCTGCACTGCTTGTGGCCATATCAAAAAAACTAAAACGTTCACGTGCTTCCATAACAACAAAGAATACACCATCAGAGACTTTATAAACTGTCTCACCACTGATGTGGTATACCTGGCCCAATGTACTTGCCCACTAGACTATGTGGGCAAGACAAAACGTGAATTCAGGAGACGCGTAAGGGACCAAGTGAATGATGTCTTGAATGAAAAAGAAGGAAATACCAGCTGCCTTAAATTTATAGGAATACAACATGTCCCCAAACCTAAGAGAGGTGGCGATTGGGACAAGATGATCCTGCGAGCTGAAACAAAATGGACACACAGGCTAAACTCTGTGACACCGCGGGGCTTGAATGAATTAATTTCATATAAGCCCTTCTTGTAAACATGTAGCCATAATCCATTATCTAAATCAAAAAAAGGGGCCCGCTCACCTCTGTCCTCTCAGGGCAGGTGCTCTAGTCCAGAAATTGAGTCACCCCTCAAAGAAGATTCTAAATGGAAAAATGTATATTGGACTGGCACTCATATATGGAATATGAACATGGTTTATTAAATTAGAAGTATTGTCACCTATCACAAATGCATTTTTAATAAAATACAATGTAAATACAATAGATCATATATTAAAATCTTAAAATATCAAGATATGGTGCAGGAACCGATGGCACCTGGCGTCTCTGGACCTGTATGTTCCTAGCTGTTGGATTCAATAGACAATGGTACCGTCGGTTTCTGCAACCCTGAATGGTAATCCCTCCAGGCAACAATTTCAATGTATTATTCCAACTTTCACTGATTGGAGTCCCGTATATTGAAAATATCCCAGATACACCAAGTTCAATACTTATAATAGAGCAATATGCTAATATTTATAATAGAGCAATTTTCAACAAAACAGAGTATCTTTGTCCACAATATCTTCACGCTGTTGCAAACTAGCGTTAACAGTCCGCGCTTTGAATAGACCAATAGTTCCTCCACAGCAACTTTCCAAAAAGGACAGTGTAACAACTCCACAGTTACCACTGTTGCAGGCTAGTTATCTGCTGTTTGTAGTTGCTGGCAAAGTAAGTTCTTAATAGAGGACTATTGGTTAATCCACTGTATCTTATGTCATATAATGCAGCTTGATAGCTCAGTTCTTTTCTCATATAGCAACAGTTATAATCACCGTGATCGGTGTCACTTTGGTTGGAGGAATATTACACCTCCTGTATATTTCCCCACGAGTGTGGGCTTACCTCCGCCTGCGCTCTGCTCGATGGGACCTGTAAATAGTCTTTTATTCCGCTCAATGTGCCGGCGTCCCGGCCGCGGTGTTAGCGTCCCTCGTGTCTCTTCACTGTTACTTCTCACGTGATGTTCCTACGTGAGGTATACAGCCGCTTGTTTCTGAGCGCTGGCGGGATGACATGTCCACTCTTTTCCAATAGGTATCCAGGAAGTCTTTCTTTTTATAAAAAAGTGCACGTCTCTAGTCCAGGATATTACCAAGATGCTCACCAAACGCGTTTCGGGGAGACACTGACCACTGAGGAAGGGGACAGCATCTCCCCGAAACGCGTTTGGTGAGCATCTTGGTAATATCCTGGACTAGAGACCCCGAATCCTATTTGGAGCAAAAGTGCACTTTTTTATAAAAAGAAAGACTTCCTGGATACCTATTGGAAAAGAGTGGACACGTCATCCCGCCAGCGCTCAGAAACAAGCGGCTGTATACCTCACGTAGGAACATCACGTGAGAAGTAACAGTGAAGAGACACGAGGGACGCTAACACCACGGCCGGTACGCCGGCACATTGAGCGGAATAAAAGACTATTTACAGGTCCCATCGAGCAGAGCGCAGGCGGAGGTAAGCCCACACTCATGGGGAAATATACAGGAGGTGTAATATTCCTCCAACAAAAGTGACACTGATCACAGTGATTATAGCTGTTGCTATATGAGAAAAGAACTGAGCTATCAAGCTGCATTATATGACATAAAATACAGTGGATTAACCAATAGTCCTCTATTAAGAACTTACTTTGCCGGCAACTACAAACAGCAGATAACTAGCCTGCAACAGTGGTAACTGTGGAGTTGTTACACTGTCCTTTTTGGAAAGTTGCTGTGGAGGAACTATTGGTCTATTCAAAGCGCGGACTGTTAACGCTAGTTTGCAACAGCGTGAAGATATTGTGGACACAGATACTCTGTTTTGTTGAAAATTGCTCTATTTTAAATATTAGCATATTGCTCTATTATAAGTATTGAACTTGGTGTATCCGGGGTATTTTCAATATACGGGACTCCAATCAGTGAAAGTTGGAATAATACATTGAAATTGTTGCCTGGAGGGATTACCATTCAGGGTTGCAGAAACCGACGGTAACATCGTCTATTGAATCCAACAGCTAGGACCATACAGGTCCAGAGACGCCTGGTGCCATCGGTTCCTGCACCATATCTTGATGTTTTAAGATTTTAATATATGATCTATTGTATTTACATTGTATTTTATTGAAAATGTATTTGTGATAGGTGACAATACTTCTAATTTAATAAACCATGTTCATATTCCATATATGAGTGCCAGTCCAATACATTTTTCCATTTATAATCCATTATCTGCTCCTACTATAATATGCCTGGATCTCCCAAATGGTCCATCCTGCCAAATCAGGGTGCAGCTAAGACGGTAGTTTTATTCAAACTCACCCAATCTGACCTTAAATCTGCTCCCTTCAAGGGCTAAAATCGATTATTGCTACTTAAGCTGTAGCAACCGTACTGCCCCTTGATATTTTGGATTGCTGTAAACACAGCAAGTGACATACATATACAAAGGAACCTGTGATCTGCAAGGACCTTAAACCCTGCAAACCTATAGTATCTATTCCAAGAGTTGTCTAATCTTGGATCTTGGATCTGTTAGAATGGGAATTCTGGAAGTGAGTGCTTGCGTTCACCCTCCAGACCACATATAATGTAAACCTTGATTGTTGATCTCCTTGCTTGCGTCTGTTGACGTTTGTACTAAGTGTTTTTACTTTTAGTCTGCAAGGACCTGCCGGGGACGCGGTGATAGATCCCCATAGCAACCGAAATGCCACCCACCAACGTCACTTCCGGTTAAAGACAGAGCGCTGCGACTGGGCGAGCTTCAAGGTAACGGCCCAGTACACGTGCGCGTCTGCCTTGGATGATATGACGTATGAAGGGGGTGGGGCCCTAGAAGCGCTCAGCCAGTAACCATTGGTCAATTAACCAGGTGGGCTGGCTTAAGGCGCTACAAAAAGAGACACTTTGAACCAGTTTGTTGCCACTGCCTTATACACGTGCGGGAGCGCTGCCACTGCACTTGGCGCCCCGGCGTTTCATTCTATGTCCCTGAAGAACCACTACTCATTGTGGTGAAACGCGTCGGTCATTCTTGAGGAAGAAACTTTATTTGTCAGGGATTAGCAGCAATAGACCCGAGGTTCCAGCGGTTGTGGGTCGTCCTTTTAAGGACGGGTGCCCGGAATACAGCCTGTGAGGGTTCTCCCAGCTCACCACGACTAGCTTATGCAGGGATAGAACCTAGGCCGAGCAACCTGTTAAAATGTTATTTCATAGGCGACCCCTCTGATTGATTCGCCGCTTGAACTACAAGACCTAAACTGCTAGCCTCACCTGACACTTCCAATAAAGCAGTGCAACACTAGCATTGTTTTAAAATAAGTGTCTAACTTTCTAAATATAGACTAAATAAACGTTATGTTTTAATAACTACAACAAGGCACACTCAGCTCAATAATTCTAATTACTTTTCCGAAAAAGCTAAACCAGCCCTGCACAAGTATGTTGAGCAGAAGGTGGCCCAGTCCTTGGGCCTCTCGTGTCTGGTAGAGTTCATGCCATCATTGACATATGGAGTTGTTGCTATGGTCAAGGACAATATATGTTGTTCAAGGCCCACTGGGTAAATGTTGTTCTGGACCAGGCACACCAGCAAATTGTTGAGATGATGGCAAAGCCGCCTCCAGTTTGTAATGATGGGATTTTGGCATCAATATCCTCTACTGCCTCCTTATCCTCCACCTTGTCCTTACCCTTCCCTCTAGGAACAGTTCACAGTGGTCCTCTAGCATATTACTGTGCAAAGTTATGCATTGTCACACAGTTCTGCACCTGGTCAGCCTTAGTGAATGGGGCCATACCGGGAGTAACCGCTCAGCATTATCAATAAAGAAATCGAACACTGGCTGTCTCCTCGCCAACTGAAGGTAGGATGCTTTACTGATAACAGAAAGAACATTTTGTCTGCGCTGCATCAGGGAGGGATGACCCATGTGCCCTGCATGGCGCACATCTTCAATCTCATTGTCACTCGGTTTCTCAAGTCTCCACTGTACTACGAGAGCTGTTAAAAATGTCCAGGAAACTGTGCATGCGCTTCAGCCACAATGCAAAACATGCCTTCCTTGAGCTGCAAAGGCAACATTTCCTGATATGAGCTGTTTCCACCAGTTGGAACTCCGCGCTCCATATGTTAGAACACCTGTAAGAGCAGAGGAATTTGTGGCCTCTACTGCCATTCCTACAATGGGGCTTCTTGGCCTACTGATATCTACATGTTACATTTTTAAAATGATATGCATATTCCTCGTAGGATATTCATAAAAATTGATAGGTTATTTAGAGATCTGATTTGGCGCCATAAAAAAGCGTGGATTAAACTAGGCACTCTGCAAAGAGGAAAAGAGGAGGGAGGGCTAACAGTACCGAATGCATGGCTCTACTACATTTCAGCACAGTTGCAACAGTTGAGGGGATGGGGGAGGACTCCTGGAGACGTTGCCTCAGCCAGATTGGTGGCGCACATTATCGGTCACGACTCTCCGGTGGTCTTGTTGGAAAATAGCGGAATTGTTGGTAAGCTGCCAGGGCATCCCACACTTTCCATGATACACAAAGTTTGGCAGAAATGTCGGGCGCTGTTATCAGTAAAAGGATTTACACAGTTTTCCCCTATCTGGAGGAATCAGCATCTTCCTGAACTATTACAATTAGATGGCTTTTCACTCTGGGAGCGCAAAGGAGTGAGGTATTTACGTCAACTACAGAGTGTTGATGTTTTTAAGTCCTTTGAGCAGTTGAGAACTGAATTTGGTCTCCCACATATGGCCTTCTATCAATTTTTGCAACTACGGCATGCCTTTCAGAAACAGGCTAGCTCTATATCATTGAAATGTACTACGGTCCCATTGTTCCAGCAACTTCTTACTAACAGTTCCTCGAGTGGTCTACTATCATCTACCTACAGGAACTTATATGTGAAGTCAATAAAACAAGAGGTTTTAGCAGTTAAATCTAAATGGGTAAGCGAGGTTGGGCCGATTTCAGAAGAGCAGTGGAAGATGATCCTAGCACTCACCCCGCAACTGTCAGTTTGTGAGGGGCAGCGCATGTCTCAGCTGTTTTTATTGCACCGGGTGTATAGGACGCCAGAGTTTTTATGTCGGATAGGTGTTCGGGAGGATGCGGATTGTCCTAGATGTGGCATGAGCCCTGCTTCCTTGGTACACATGTTCTGGGATTGTGCAGAGCTCCGGAATTTCTGGTCCTCGGTTCTGGTCTTAATAAAAGACGCATTTAATATCACGGTTCTGCCTGGTCCGAGAACATGTATAGTAGGAATATTAGACATCAAAAATCACCATTACTGTTTGGGAGTGCAGCGTCTGTTATTCCAGGCTAGGAAATTGATAGCCAGATTCTGGCTTAGACCTCAACCACCGTCTAGGGGAGAATTCCTTAATAGGATGTCAGATATAATACGACTAGAAAAAGGTGTATATGTTAAAAGGCAATGTGTAACGAAGTTTACCAAAATATGGGATAAGTGGGAGAAATTCAGGATACAGTGTCCGGATTAGCCTCTCTTCTCAGTTGGACTATGGGAAGGAAGAGGCACAGTCCCTGATTTCTTTTGTTCTTCAGTTTAATCAGCTAAAGACGTACGATGTATGAAAATGTTCAGCACTACACAGGATGGGTGTGAAGAAGAATGTTAAACAGATAGAAGAAGTACACCAAAGGCTATGCTTAAGATACATTAATAAAATAACTGATGTACGAGATCGGATCCGTTCCATCGCTCGGGTAAGGGGGGGGGAATTGGGTTATAGTTGGGCAGGGAGGGTTGATCTTATGTTCATTAATTACAATGGATGGAAAAGTGGTTTGTGCATGGTATACTGTGTAACTAGATTACTTGATCTTAGGTGCAGCTTATGATATGACTGTTGACATATTACATACTCATGGAAGTAACTCTTTGGCCGATCATGTAATACTATCATACTATTGTTATCTACTGATGCATGTATATTGTGCAGGCTATTTTCTTTCTTTGCATTTTTCTACTTTTAAAAAAAAAAGTCAAATAAAAATTATCTGATTTTTTGGGTTCTGTTACTACTGTGATCTGCCACCATCTTGTGCTGCCTGCCACTGCTGTTGCCCTCCCTCCCGACTCTTTCATTGGGCTACTATTGGCCCTGTTACTGTCACTGCTGTTGGCCCCCACCCCCACTCTGTTATTGGACCACTATTGGCCCTGTTACTGCCACTGCTGTTGGACCCCATCCCCACACTGGTATAGGGACTTTTTCTTCCTTGTTAAAAAATCTGATTTCAGATATAAATGGCCATAATGGAGGCAAATTAAAGGGAACCTGTCATGTGGATATTTGATTATAATCTAACTAATTATATACAATCATTAACTACTGAAAAGTACCTTAGATGTACTCACTTACTGGTGTGACAGATGGTTACCTCATAGTATACACACAAAGATGCCACATGCTAATGAGCTGATTTGAGTCCAGCGTGATGTCATTGATTCCAGCGTTTATTTAATTCAGAGCTATAGCCACTCCCCTGCCCACCTGCTGCTGATTCATATGGAAACAAACTGTTATTCAGCAGCAGGTGGGCGGGGAGAGTCAGGAGCTAATAAATATTCATGACTCATCATTATCAGCTGTAGCTTTTCAATACAAGATGTTGGCAGATTGACTGGGTCAATTAAAGAAAGTGACCCAGCATTGAATCAGTCACTTATTTATGTTGCCCTTAGTTAGGACACCATAAAACTGGTGACAGGTTCCCTTTAAGCATAAGGCCTCTTACACACGGTCAGTATCTGGTCTGTATTTTGCATCAATATTTAAACAGAATATATGTCAAAAGCAGGAATGGGTTCAAAACACAGATGAGATGCAAATATTTCCATTATATTTTATCTTTGTTTTGGACCTACTCCTGTTTTTGGGCATACAAATACTAATCAAATACTGATGCAAAATACTGACTAAATACTGACAGTGTGAAAGAGGCCATTAAAGTCCTGTGTGCAGAATTTCTTTCCTTGTTAAAAAAAAACCTGATTTCAGATGTAAATAGCCAAACAGATGCAAATTAAGCATAAGGGCTCTTTCACAAGGTCAGTATTTTGCATTACTATTTGAAAAGTATTTGTAAGCCAAAAGCAGGAGTGGGTCCAATACACAGAAGAGGTGCAAATATTTGTATTACATTTTATCTCTGTTTTGGACTCGCTCCTGGTTTTGGCTTACAATTACTGATCAAATAATGACCATCTGAAAGAGGTTCTATGGATAGTCAAAATAGGGGCTTTATTTCTTTTAGTTTTCTGTTCTTCTGACAGATCAAAAGGACAGAAAACTAAACAGTGATGTGAACACATAGGGGCACTATTGTCACTATTACTGTCACTGCTGTTGGCCGCCACCCCCACTCTGTCATAGGGCCATTATTGTCACTGTTACTGCCACTGCTGCTGCCACCTTAACTACTCGGTCATGGGGCCACTACTTGAATCTTTTGGAACTGCATGGTTATGTCCACAGTAATAAATTACACCTGGCGATAACAGTGACCTGTAATACTCACTCACAGTAAATCTATAGATTAAAAAGCACGTAATTGGACCACAACATGCATTAAAAAAAATATATTTCTACACTACTTTATTGGTGCTGCCTAGTGATGGATGAACATCAGCCGGGAAGTTTTACGAACACGATCAAATGTTCGCAAACCGCAAGTTCGCAGCGGGCCCCATTCACTTTAAAAGCAGGCGAACCTAAAAAACATTGAGCTCATATTTGCAGTCACCAAATACTTAGTAGAAGTGCACAAATAGTCCCACAACATGGACAGTGACATACTAGAAGGGGATCAATGACAAAAACTCCAACAAAAAATATGTTTCTTAATCAGGGGACATTTTTATGCGCCTTAAAGGGAAATTCTATGAAATGTGCCCTGTCTGAACCTAGAAAGATTTTATTTTAGGCCACGGGAGTACGGGCCTTAAAAATTAGGCATTCACCTGACATAAATTAAATTCTGATTATGTGGCTCGAGGTACATTATGCGGTCAATGGATACAAATTTTACTGTAGGTCACAGGAATACAGGCCCCCAACATTAGTCATTCACCGGACAGAAAAGATCAAGTGATTATGTGGCCAGAGGTATATTACACGGTCAATGGATATCAATTTTACTGCAGGCCAGTACAAATACAGGTCAAGTACATATGTTTAAAAGAACTAAAAATATAAAATTGGATTAAAAACATGGCTAACGAAATCCCCCCTCTTGAAAAAAAAATAAATAATGATAATAGTTGAAATTCGACAATACGTGGTCGTCACTGGTGTTGAATTTCTCTGAGGCACCAACAATTATTCATTCACCGTACAGAAAAGAACAAGTAAGTATGTGGCTGGAGGTAGATTACATGGTCATTGGATATCAATTTTACAGCAGGCCAGTCGACTACAGGACCCACAAATTATGCACTACCCAAATGCACTATATAGAAAGTATATTATTGGTATATAACACCCCTGCTTTAATGAGTTTTTTGGAGGGGCAACAGGTATAACACACCAGTTGAAATTATTTGTTCCAAAAGCGTTTGCCCCTCTGTATAGCTGAAATATTGCAGCAGAAACGCACACAACTGCTGCACAATACAAATGCACTATAATATACTATGTTAGAAAGTATATTATAAGGATATCACACCCCTCAGTATGTCACACCTATCGATAGCACACCTGTACCAGTCCTTAAAAGGACTTTTGTGGCCCTATTAGCTAGCGTTTGGTGTCACTAACAGTCTGTCCCTGCTCCACACATCAACCTCTCCCTACACTGGAAAAAGACTGAATGTTAAATGGTGGCCAGATCGGGTTTATTTACAAGGTAGGGGGTATGTCTATGTGCTGAAAAATCTCAATTGGCTGTCCTGGACCACCTGATGGATGTGTCATGGGTCAAAGTTCTTCACAATGTAAAAGAATATGGCGCCGGCGAACATCGCCATATATTCGGCCGTTCGGCTAACCGCGAACTAGCAAAGTTTGACGCAAAACGACCATCGGGTGAACCGCAAGGCCATCTCTAGTGCTGCCAACATTTCTTTAATTTGTTTCACTAAGGAGCCATTTGGCCACAGCTCCTGCAGGAGTGAGCATGTTTTCTTTTTTGCTTTACTGAAGTGTGCTGTATGATTTTCTTTTTGTTTAAGAAAGGCATTAGCAATGCATCTTGGTGCACTACACAGTGATGTAGACAACGATAAATTACACCTGTAATACTGACGGCACAATACGTATCTACAGAATGGATTATTTATGAATTTGGATGCACTAGAACGTAATGCACACAGCGATACACTCTCCCTGCAATCTCCCTGCAGTTTAAGTTCTAAGCCTTCACACTGAGATTGGGCCACCGAGTGGGATGAATATTATTTGGCAGATTGGCCTGGATATACCTGATTTATTACTAATTTAATTCCTTGTCGAAGTTTGGCGAATCAGCTGAAATTATTTTTTCAAAACTTTGCTCATCTCTATAATTTACCATTAAATCTGAATCTGTGTTGGATTATACTGATTTATAGCTTCATTCACATAGTTTTCTGTAATATTGTTATATGTAATAGGTAGAGTAGAAGAAGTATGCAAAGTAAGTGTAATGACAGCTGAGTGCTTTACTATTTTTCATGACATGGCTTTCCTACCTAGGGAACTGTCAGCTTTACAAATGTCCATGAGCCAGCCTTTGTTCTTCGAGTATGGCCAACAAATGGACATTCTGTCTCATTAATCTAAATGTAGTCATTAGCAGAATTGATGCATTACAGGTAAAATGCATTGTATACTAATAATCCTAACAAAAGGTCAGTATAAAGTAGTTGAGTATCAGGGAATGGTGTTTATTTTCTTTATATACTGTCATATTAGTCATGCATCAAAATTTGTGTAAATAGTAATAGTAAAAGTAAAGTCTACAGAGATTTTTTTGGGCAATCTGGAATTTCAATTTGTGAGAATATCTTTGTGAATGCTGTAGTTGAGAAGCATACTAACATTTTCTTTAAATAGAAACCAACGGAAAAAAATTGCATACTTTATCATGCACTGTGCGTTATGATGTCATCATGGTGGCCGGTGTGGTGACATCATACATCACCGCACACGAGATTTCTTGCAGGATCTTCAATCAAGATGGCTATGGTGGCCTTTTTGCGGTAAATTGGATGATGTAAGTATCTTTTTTAACACCATTTCACGGAAAGTTGATTTGTTACCATGAAATACGAGGAAATTCGTGGTGAATCCAATTTTCCCTGAAATTCAGATCGAAGTCCACTTCAGATACTTTGATTAGTTTAACCCTACTAGATAATATAAAGACTTATGCTGACTTTGCAAGCATGTCTTACTGTCCGTGGCTTAACGGTCCATTAAGAATTTAGGTCCACACATGCCAATGGAGAAAAAAGTTTCTGGTTGGCATGGATATGAAGCAAGAAGCTCTTGTAAAAGTAGCAGTTTAAGCACATTTGAATAATGAAAATGCTATTATAAGTTTATTGCATAATTGAATATAATTTCATAAATTCACATTATAATTTTCATTATTTAAGTGGGCTTTTGATCCTTCTTCGTTCTGGTTTGAAATTACTTACAATTAGGGATGAGCGAACTCGAACTGTATAGTTCGGGTTCGTACCGAATTTTGGGGTGTCCGTGACACGGACCCGAACCCGGACATTTTCGTAAAAGTCCGGGTTCGGGTTCGGTGTTCGTCGCTTTCTTGGCGCTTTTGTGACGCTTTCTTGGCGCTTTTTGAAAGGCTGCAAAGCAGCCAATCAACAAGCGTCATACTACTTGCCCCAAGAGGCCATCACAGCCATGCCTACTATTGGCATGGCTGTGATTGGCCAGAGCACCATGTGACCCAGCCTCTATTTAAGCTGGAGTCACATAGCGCCGCCCGTCACTCTGCTCTGATTAGCGTAGGGAGAGGTTGCGGCTGCGACAGTAGGGCGAGATTAGGCAGATTAACTCCTCCAAAGGACTTGATTAACTGATCGATCTGCAGCTGTGGATCATTGAGCTGCTGATCCTCAATTGCTCACTGTTTTTAGGCTGCCCAGACCGTTTGTCAGTCACATTTTTCTGGGGTGATCGGCGGCCATTTTGTGTCTTGTGGTGCGCCAGCACAAGCTGCGACCAAGTGCATTTAACCCTCAATGGTGTGGTTGTTTTTTGGCTAAAGCCTACATCAGGGTGAAGCTGTCACACCAAGTGCATTTAACCAGCAATAGTCTGTTCATTTTTTGGCCATATACAAAATCAGGGGCAAGCTGCGCCTGTCACCAAGTGCATTTAACCCTCAATGGTGTGGTTGTTTTTTGGCTAAAGCCTACATCAGGGTGAAGCTGTCACACCAAGTGCATTTAACCAGCAATAGTCTGTTCATTTTTTGGCCATATACAAAATCAGGGGCAAGCTGCGCCTGTCACCAAGTGCATTTAACCCTCAATGGTGTGGTTGTTTTTTGGCTAAAGCCTACATCAGGGTGAAGCTGTCACACCAAGTGCATTTAACCAGCAATAGTCTGTTCATTTTTTGGCCATATACAAAATCAGGGGCAAGCTGCGCCTGTCACCAAGTGCATTTAACCCTCAATGGTGTGGTTGTTTTTTGGCTAAAGCCTACATCAGGGTGAAGCTGTCACACCAAGTGCATTTAACCAGCAATAGTCTGTTCATTTTTTGGCCATATACAAAATCAGGGGCAAGCTGCGCCTGTCACCAAGTGCATTTAACCCTCAATGGTGTGGTTGTTTTCTGGCTAAAGCCTACATCAGGGTGAAGCTGTCACACCAAGTGCATTTAACCAGCAATAGTCTGTTTATTTTTTGGCCATATACTACATCAGGGGCAAGCTGCGCCCGTCACCAAGTGCATTTAACCCTCAGTAGTGTGGTTGGTCAAGCTGTGACACCAAGTGCATTTAACCAGCAATAGTCTGTTCATTTTTTGGCCATATACTACATCAGGGGCAAGCTGCGCCCGTCACCAAGTGCATTTAACCAGCAATAGTGTGGTTATTTTTTGGCCATATCCCAGTCTAATTCTGTCACTAAATCCATACCGGTCACCCAGCGCCTAAATACTAGGCCTCAAATTTATATCCCGCTAAATCTCTCGTTACCGCTGTCCTGTTGTAGCTGGGAAAGTTATTTAGTGTCCGTCAAAGCACATTTTTTGTTCTGGGTTGAAGTACAATTCCCAATTTAGCAATTTCATAATTTAGTGGTTTCTGCTATATCAGAGCTATTTGAAATCTATCCCTAAAAGGGTATATAATATTCAAGGTGCACATTGGGTCATTCAGAATAACTTCACACACACCCGCTACTGTGTATTTTCAAGTCTAATTCTGTCACTAAACCCATACCTGTCACCCAGCGCCTAAATACTAGGCCTCAAATTTATATCCTGCTAAATCTCTCGTTACCGCTGTCCTGTTGTAGCTGGGAAAGTTATTTAGTGTCCGTCAAAGCACATTTTTTGTTCTGGGTTGAAGTACAATTCCCAATTTAGCAATTTCATAATTTAGTGGTTTCTGCTATATCAGAGCTATTTGAAATCTATCCCTAAAAGGGTATATAATATTCAAGGTGCACATTGGGTCATTCAGAATAACTTCACACACACCCGCTACTGTGTATTTCCAAGTCTAATTCTGTCACTAAACCCATACCTGTCACCCAGCGCCTAAATACTAGGCCTCAAATTTATATCCTGCTAAATCTCTCGTTACCGCTGTCCTGTTGTAGCTGGGAAAGTTATTTAGTGTCCGTCAAAGCACATTTTTTGTTCTGGGTTGAAGTACAATTCCCAATTTAGCAATTTCATAATTTAGTGGTTTCTGCTATATCAGAGCTATTTGAAATCTATCCCTAAAAGGGTATATAATATTCAAGGTGCACATTGGGTCATTCAGAATAACTTCACACACACCCGCTACTGTGTATTTCCAAGTCTAATTCTGTCACTAAACCCATACCTGTCACCCAGCGCCTAAATACTAGGCCTCAAATTTATATCCTGCTAAATCTCTCGTTACCGCTGTCCTGTTGTAGCTGGGAAAGTTATTTAGTGTCCGTCAAAGCACATTTTTTGTTCTGGGTTGAAATACAATTCCCAATTTAGCAATTTCATAATTTAGTGGTTTCTGCTATATCAGAGCTATTTGAAATCTATCCCTAAAAGGGTATATAATATTCAAGGTGCACATTGGGTCATTCAGAATAACTTCACACACACCCGCTACTGTGTATTTCCAAGTCTAATTCTGTCACTAAACCCATACCTGTCACCCAGCGCCTAAATACTAGGCCTCAAATTTATATCCTGCTAAATCTCTCGTTACCGCTGTCCTGTTGTAGCTGGGAAAGTTATTTAGTGTCCGTCAAAGCACATTTTTTGTTCTGGGTTGAAATACAATTCCCAATTTAGCAATTTCATAATTTAGTGGTTTCTGCTATATCAGAGCTATTTGAAATCTATCCCTAAAAGGGTATATAATATTCAAGGTGCACATTGGGTCATTCAGAATAACTTCACACACACCCGCTACTGTGTATTTCCAAGTCTAATTCTGTCACTAAACCCATACCTGTCACCCAGCGCCTAAATACTAGGCCTCAAATTTATATCCTGCTAAATCTCTCGTTACCGCTGTCCTGTTGTAGC
Organism: Bufo gargarizans; assembly: GCF_014858855.1. Taxonomy (NCBI): domain Eukaryota; kingdom Metazoa; phylum Chordata; class Amphibia; order Anura; family Bufonidae; genus Bufo; species Bufo gargarizans. The sequence continues at coordinate 191,483,150 of NC_058080.1, forward strand.
TGGGAAAGTTATTTAGTGTCCGTCAAAGCACATTTTTTGTTCTGGGTTGAAATACAATTCCCAATTTAGCAATTTCATAATTTAGTGGTTTCTGCTATATCAGAGCTATTTGAAATCTATCCCTAAAAGGGTATATAATATTCAAGGTGCACATTGGGTCATTCAGAATAACTTCACACACACCCGCTACTGTGTATTTCCAAGTCTAATTCTGTCACTAAACCCATACCTGTCACCCAGCGCCTAAATACTAGGCCTCAAATTTATATCCTGCTAAATCTCTCGTTACCGCTGTCCTGTTGTAGCTGGGAAAGTTATTTAGTGTCCGTCAAAGCACATTTTTTGTTCTGGGTTGAAATACAATTCCCAATTTAGCAATTTCATAATTTAGTGGTTTCTGCTATATCAGAGCTATTTGAAATCTATCCCTAAAAGGGTATATAATATTCAAGGTGCACATTGGGTCATTCAGAATAACTTCACACACACCCGCTACTGTGTATTTCCAAGTCTAATTCTGTCACTAAACCCATACCTGTCACCCAGCGCCTAAATACTAGGCCTCAAATTTATATCCTGCTAAATCTCTCGTTACCGCTGTCCTGTTGTAGCTGGGAAAGTTATTTAGTGTCCGTCAAAGCACATTTTTTGTTCTGGGTTGAAATACAATTCCCAATTTAGCAATTTCATAATTTAGTGGTTTCTGCTATATCAGAGCTATTTGAAATCTATCCCTAAAAGGGTAGATCATATTGAAGGTGCACATAGGGTCATTCAGAATAACTTCACACACACCCGCTACTGTGTATTTCCAAGTCTAATTCTGTCACTAAACCCATACCTGTCACCCAGCGCCTAAATACTAGGCCTCAAATTTATATCCCGCTAAATCTCTCGTTACCGCTGTCCTGTTGTAGCTGGGAAAGTTATTTAGTGTCCGTCAAAGCACATTTTTTGTTCTGGGTTGAAGTACAATTCCCAATTTAGCAATTTCATAATTTAGTGGTTTCTGCTATATCAGAGCTATTTGAAATCTATCCCTAAAAGGGTATATAATATTCAAGGTGCACATTGGGTCATTCAGAATAACTTCACACACACCCGCTACTGTGTATTTCCAAGTCTAATTCTGTCACTAAACCCATACCTGTCACCCAGCGCCTAAATACTAGGCCTCAAATTTATATCCTGCTAAATCTCTCGTTACCGCTGTCCTGTTGTAGCTGGGAAAGTTATTTAGTGTCCGTCAAAGCACATTTTTTGTTCTGGGTTGAAGTACAATTCCCAATTTAGCAATTTCATAATTTAGTGGTTTCTGCTATATCAGAGCTATTTGAAATCTATCCCTAAAAGGGTATATAATATTCAAGGTGCACATTGGGTCATTCAGAATAACTTCACACACACCCGCTACTGTGTATTTCAAGTCTAATTCTGTCACTAAACCCATACCTGTCACCCAGCGCCTAAATACTAGGCCTCAAATTTATATCCTGCTAAATCTCTCGTTACCGCTGTCCTGTTGTAGCTGGGAAAGTTATTTAGTGTCCGTCAAAGCACATTTTTTGTTCTGGGTTGAAGTACAATTCCCAATTTAGCAATTTCATAATTTAGTGGTTTCTGCTATATCAGAGCTATTTGAAATCTATCCCTAAAAGGGTATATAATATTCAAGGTGCACATTGGGTCATTCAGAATAACTTCACACACACCCGCTACTGTGTATTTCCAAGTCTAATTCTGTCACTAAACCCATACCTGTCACCCAGCGCCTAAATACTAGGCCTCAAATTTATATCCTGCTAAATCTCTCGTTACCGCTGTCCTGTTGTAGCTGGGAAAGTTATTTAGTGTCCGTCAAAGCACATTTTTTGTTCTGGGTTGAAGTACAATTCCCAATTTAGCAATTTCATAATTTAGTGGTTTCTGCTATATCAGAGCTATTTGAAATCTATCCCTAAAAGGGTATATAATATTCAAGGTGCACATTGGGTCATTCAGAATAACTTCACACACACCCGCTACTGTGTATTTCCAAGTCTAATTCTGTCACTAAACCCATACCTGTCACCCAGCGCCTAAATACTAGGCCTCAAATTTATATCCTGCTAAATCTCTCGTTACCGCTGTCCTGTTGTAGCTGGGAAAGTTATTTAGTGTCCGTCAAAGCACATTTTTTGTTCTGGGTTGAAATACAATTCCCAATTTAGCAATTTCATAATTTAGTGGTTTCTGCTATATCAGAGCTATTTGAAATCTATCCCTAAAAGGGTATATAATATTCAAGGTGCACATTGGGTCATTCAGAATAACTTCACACACACCCGCTACTGTGTATTTCCAAGTCTAATTCTGTCACTAAACCCATACCTGTCACCCAGCGCCTAAATACTAGGCCTCAAATTTATATCCTGCTAAATCTCTCGTTACCGCTGTCCTGTTGTAGCTGGGAAAGTTATTTAGTGTCCGTCAAAGCACATTTTTTGTTCTGGGTTGAAATACAATTCCCAATTTAGCAATTTCATAATTTAGTGGTTTCTGCTATATCAGAGCTATTTGAAATCTATCCCTAAAAGGGTATATAATATTCAAGGTGCACATTGGGTCATTCAGAATAACTTCACACACACCCGCTACTGTGTATTTCCAAGTCTAATTCTGTCACTAAACCCATACCTGTCACCCAGCGCCTAAATACTAGGCCTCAAATTTATATCCTGCTAAATCTCTCGTTACCGCTGTCCTGTTGTAGCTGGGAAAGTTATTTAGTGTCCGTCAAAGCACATTTTTTGTTCTGGGTTGAAATACAATTCCCAATTTAGCAATTTCATAATTTAGTGGTTTCTGCTATATCAGAGCTATTTGAAATCTATCCCTAAAAGGGTATATAATATTCAAGGTGCACATTGGGTCATTCAGAATAACTTCACACACACCCGCTACTGTGTATTTCCAAGTCTAATTCTGTCACTAAACCCATACCTGTCACCCAGCGCCTAAATACTAGGCCTCAAATTTATATCCTGCTAAATCTCTCGTTACCGCTGTCCTGTTGTAGCTGGGAAAGTTATTTAGTGTCCGTCAAAGCACATTTTTTGTTCTGGGTTGAAATACAATTCCCAATTTAGCAATTTCATAATTTAGTGGTTTCTGCTATATCAGAGCTATTTGAAATCTATCCCTAAAAGGGTATATAATATTCAAGGTGCACATTGGGTCATTCAGAATAACTTCACACACACCCGCTACTGTGTATTTCCAAGTCTAATTCTGTCACTAAACCCATACCTGTCACCCAGCGCCTAAATACTAGGCCTCAAATTTATATCCTGCTAAATCTCTCGTTACCGCTGTCCTGTTGTAGCTGGGAAAGTTATTTAGTGTCCGTCAAAGCACATTTTTTGTTCTGGGTTGAAATACAATTCCCAATTTAGCAATTTCATAATTTAGTGGTTTCTGCTATATCAGAGCTATTTGAAATCTATCCCTAAAAGGGTATATCATATTCGAAGGTGCACATAGGGTCATTCAGAATAACTTCACACACACCCGCTACTGTGTATTTCCAAGTCTAATTCTGTCACTAAACCCATACCTGTCACCCAGCGCCTAAATACTAGGCCTCAAATTTAAATCCCGCTAAATCTCTCGTTACCGCTGTCCTGTTGTAGCTGGGAAAGTTATTTAGTGTCCGTCAAAGCACATTTTTTGTTCTGGGTTGAAGTACAATTCCCAATTTAGCAATTTCATAATTTAGTGGTTTCTGCTATATCAGAGCTATTTGAAATCTATCCCTAAAAGGGTATATAATATTCAAGGTGCACATTGGGTCATTCAGAATAACTTCACACACACCCGCTACTGTGTATTTCCAAGTCTAATTCTGTCACTAAACCCATACCTGTCACCCAGCGCCTAAATACTAGGCCTCAAATTTATATCCTGCTAAATCTCTCGTTACCGCTGTCCTGTTGTAGCTGGGAAAGTTATTTAGTGTCCGTCAAAGCACATTTTTTGTTCTGGGTTGAAGTACAATTCCCAATTTAGCAATTTCATAATTTAGTGGTTTCTGCTATATCAGAGCTATTTGAAATCTATCCCTAAAAGGGTATATAATATTCAAGGTGCACATTGGGTCATTCAGAATAACTTCACACACACCCGCTACTGTGTATTTCCAAGTCTAATTCTGTCACTAAACCCATACCTGTCACCCAGCGCCTAAATACTAGGCCTCAAATTTATATCCCGCTAAATCTCTCGTTACCGCTGTCCTGTTGTAGCTGGGAAAGTTATTTAGTGTCCGTCAAAGCACATTTTTTGTTCTGGGTTGAAATACAATTCCCAATTTAGCAATTTCATAATTTAGTGGTTTCTGCTATATCAGAGCTATTTGAAATCTATCCCTAAAAGGGTATATAATATTCAAGGTGCACATTGGGTCATTCAGAATAACTTCACACACACCCGCTACTGTGTATTTCCAAGTCTAATTCTGTCACTAAACCCATACCTGTCACCCAGCGCCTAAATACTAGGCCTCAAATTTATATCCTGCTAAATCTCTCGTTACCGCTGTCCTGTTGTAGCTGGGAAAGTTATTTAGTGTCCGTCAAAGCACATTTTTTGTTCTGGGTTGAAATACAATTCCCAATTTAGCAATTTCATAATTTAGTGGTTTCTGCTATATCAGAGCTATTTGAAATCTATCCCTAAAAGGGTATATAATATTCAAGGTGCACATTGGGTCATTCAGAATAACTTCACACACACCCGCTACTGTGTATTTCCAAGTCTAATTCTGTCACTAAACCCATACCTGTCACCCAGCGCCTAAATACTAGGCCTCAAATTTATATCCTGCTAAATCTCTCGTTACCGCTGTACTGTTGTTGCTTGGAAAGATATTTAGTGTCCGTCAAAGCACATTTTTTGTTCTGGGTTGAAATACAATTCCCAATTTAGCAATTTCATAATTTAGTGGTTCCTGCTATATCAGAGCTATTTGAAATCTATCCCTAAAAGGGTATATAATATTCAAGGTGCACATAGGGTCATTCAGAATAACTTCACACACACCCTCTACTGTGTATTTCCAAGTCTAATTCTGTCACTAAACCCATACCTGTCACCCAGCGCCTAAATACTAGGCCTCAAATTTATATCCTGCTAAATCTCTCGTTACCGCTGTACTGTTGTTGCTGGGCAAGATATTTAGTGTCCGTCAAAGCACATTTTTTGTTCTGGGTTGAAATACAATTCCCAATTTAGCAATTTCATAATTTAGTGGTTCCTGCTATATCAGAGCTATTTGAAATCTATCCCAAAAAGGGTATATAATATTCAAGGTGCACATAGGGTCATTCAGAATAACTTCACACACACGCTTCTGTGCATTTCCAAGTCTAATTCTGTCACTAAATCCATACCGGTCACCCAGCGCCTAAATACTAGGCCTCAAATTTATATCCCGCTGAATTTGAATACAATACATTGGGCCAAATAATATATTTGTTGTTGTGGTGAACCATAACAATGAGAAAAACATCTAGTAAGGGACGCGGACGTGGACATGGTCGTGGTGGTGTTAGTGGACCCTCTGGTGCTGGGAGAGGACGTGGCCGTTCTGCCACATCCACACGTCCTAGTGTACCAACTACCTCAGGTCCCAGTAGCCGCCAGAATTTACAGCGATATATGGTGGGGCCCAATGCCGTTCTAAGGATGGTAAGGCCTGAGCAGGTACAGGCATTAGTCAATTGGGTGGCCGACAGTGGATCCAGCACGTTCACATTATCTCCCACCCAGTCTTCTGCAGAAAGCGCACAGATGGCGCCTGAAAACCAACCCCATCAGTCTGTCACATCACCCCCATGCATACCAGGGAAACTGTCTCAGCCTCAAGTTATGCAGCAGTCTCTTATGCTGTTTGAAGACTCCGCTGGCAGGGTTTCCCAAGGGCATCCACCTAGCCCTTCCCCAGCGGTGAAAGACATAGAATGCACTGACGCACAACCACTTATGTTTCCTGATGATGAGGACATGGGAATACCACCTCAGCATGTCTCTGATGATGACGAAACACAGGTGCCAACTGCTGCGTCTTTCTGCAGTGTGCAGACTGAACAGGAGGTCAGGGATCAAGACTGGGTGGAAGACGATGCAGGGGACGATGAGGTCCTAGACCCCACATGGAATGAAGGTCGTGCCACTGACTTTCACAGTTCGGAGGAAGAGGCAGTGGTGAGACCGAGCCAACAGCGTAGCAAAAGAGGGAGCAGTGGGCAAAAGCAGAACACCCGCCGCCAAGAGACTCCGCCTGCTACTGACCGCCGCCATCTGGGACCGAGCACCCCAAAGGCAGCTTCAAGGAGTTCCCTGGCATGGCACTTCTTCAAACAATGTGCTGACGACAAGACCCGAGTGGTTTGCACGCTGTGCCATCAGAGCCTGAAGCGAGGCATTAACGTTCTGAACCTGAGCACAACCTGCATGACCAGGCACCTGCATGCAAAGCATGAACTGCAGTGGAGTAAACACCTTAAAACCAAGGAAGTCACTCAGGCTCCCCCTGCTACCTCTTCTGCTGCTGCCGCCTCGGCCTATTCTGCTGCTGCCGCCTCGGCCTCTTCCTCCGCCTCTGGAGGAACGTTGGCACCTGCCGCCCAGCAAACAGGGGATGTACCACCAACACCACCACCACCACCTCCGTCACCAAGCGTCTCAACCATGTCACACGCCAGCGTTCAGCTCTCCATCTCACAAACATTTGATAGAAAGCGTAAATTCCCACCTAGCCACCCTCGATCCCTGGCCCTGAATGCCAGCATTTCTAAACTACTGGCCTATGAAATGCTGTCATTTAGGCTGGTGGACACAGACAGCTTCAAACAGCTCATGTCGCTTGCTGTCCCACAGTATGTTGTTCCCAGCCGGCACTACTTCTCCAAGAGAGCCGTGCCTTCCCTGCACAACCAAGTATCCGATAAAATCAAGTGTGCACTGCGCAACGCCATCTGTAGCAAGGTCCACCTAACCACAGATACGTGGACCAGTAAGCACGGCCAGGGACGCTATATCTCCCTAACTGCACACTGGGTAAATGTAGTGGCAGCTGGGCCCCAGGCGGAGAGCTGTTTGGCGCACGTCCTTCCGCCGCCAAGGATCGCAGGGCAACATTCTTTGCCTCCTGTTGCCACCTCCTCCTTCTCGGCTTCCTCCTCCTCTTCTTCCACCTGCTCATCCAGTCAGCCACACACCTTCACCACCAACTTCAGCACAGCCCGGGGTAAACGTCAGCAGGCCATTCTGAAACTCATATGTTTGGGGGACAGGCCCCACACCGCACAGGAGTTGTGGCGGGGTATTGAACAACAGACCGACGAGTGGTTGCTGCCGGTGAGCCTCAAGCCCGGCCTGGTGGTGTGTGATAATGGGCGAAATCTCGTTGCAGCTCTGGGACTAGCCAATTTGACGCACATCCCTTGCTTGGCGCATGTGCTGAATTTGGTGGTGCAGAAGTTCATTCACAACTACCCCGACATGTCAGAGCTGCTGCATAAAGTGCGGGCCGTCTGTTCGCGCTTCCGGCGTTCACATCCTGCTGCTGCTCGCCTGTCTGCGCTACAGCGTAACTTCGGCCTTCCCGCTCACCGCCTCATATGCGACGTGCCCACCAGGTGGAACTCCACCTTGCACATGCTGGACAGACTGTGCGAGCAGCAGCAGGCCATAGTGGAGTTTCAGCTGCAGCACGCACGGGTCAGTCGCACTACAGAACAGCACCACTTCACCACCAATGACTGGGCCTCCATGCGAGACCTGTGTGCCCTGTTGCGCTGTTTCGAGTACTCCACCAACATGGCCAGTGGCGATGACACCGTTATCAGCGTTACAATACCACTTCTATGTCTCCTTGAGAAAACACTTAGGGCGATGATGGAAGAGGAGGTGGCCCAGGAGGAGGAGGAGGAGGAGGAGGAAGAGGGGTCATTTTTAGCACTTTCAGGCCAGTCTCTTCGAAGTGACTCAGAGGGAGGTTTTTGGCAACAGCAGAGGCCAGGTACAAATGTGGCCAGCCAGGGCCCACTACTGGAGGACGAGGAGGACGAGGATGAGGAGGAGGTGGAGGAGGATGAGGATGAAGCATGGTCACAGCGGGGTGGCACCCAACGCAGCTCGGGTCCATCACTGGTGCGTGGCTGGGGGGAAAGGCAGGACGATGACGATACGCCTCCCACAGAGGACAGCTTGTCCTTACCCCTGGGCAGTCTGGCACACATGAGCGACTACATGCTGCAGTGCCTGCGCAACGACAGCAGAGTTGCCCACATTTTAACCTGTGCGGACTACTGGGTTGCCACCCTGCTGGATCCACGCTACAAAGACAATGTGCCCACCTTACTTCCTGCACTGGAGCGTGATAGGAAGATGCGCGAGTACAAGCGCACGTTGGTAGACGCGCTACTGAGAGCATTCCCAAATGTCACAGGGGAACAAGTGGAAGCCCAAGGCCAAGGCAGAGGAGGAGCAAGAGGTCGCCAAGGCAGCTGTGTCACGGCCAGCTCCTCTGAGGGCAGGGTTAGCATGGCAGAGATGTGGAAAACTTTTGTCAACACGCCACAGCTAACTGCACCACCACCTGATACGCAACGTGTTAGCAGGAGGCAACATTTCACTAACATGGTGGAACAGTACGTGTGCACACCCCTCCACGTACTGACTGATGGTTCGGCCCCATTCAACTTCTGGGTCTCTAAATTGTCCACGTGGCCAGAGCTAGCCTTTTATGCCTTGGAGGTGCTGGCCTGCCCGGCAGCCAGCGTTTTGTCTGAACGTGTATTCAGCACGGCAGGGGGCGTCATTACAGACAAACGCAGCCGCCTGTCTACAGCCAATGTGGACAAGCTGACGTTCATAAAAATGAACCAGGCATGGATCCCACAGGACCTGTCCGTCCCTTGTCCAGATTAGACATTAACTACCTCCCCATAACCATATATTATTGGACTCCAGGGCACTTCCTCATTCAATCCTATTTTTATTTTCATTTTACCATTATATTGCAAGGCTACCCAAAGTTGAATGAACCTCTCCTCTGCCTGTGTGTTAGGCCTAAATATATGCCAATGGATTGTTGCAGTGGTGGCTGACGTGAAGCCTCATTCTCTGCTATGACATGCAGACTGATTCTCTGGTGACATGAAGCCAGATTGTCTGTTACGGGACCTCTCTCCTCTGCCTGGGTGCTGGGCCTGAATTTATGACAATGGACTGTTGCAGTGGTGGCTGACGTGAAGCCTGATTCTCTGCTATGACATGCAGACTGATTCTCTGCTGACATGAAGCCAGATCCTCTGTTACGGGACCTCTCTCCTCTGCCTGGGTGCTGGGCCTAAATTTATGAAAATGGACTGTTGCAGTGGTGGGTGACGTGAAGCCTCATTCTCTGCTATGACATGCAGACTGATTCTCTGCTGACATGAAGCCAGATTGTCTGTTACGGGACCTCTCTCCTCTGCCTGGGTGCTGGGCCTAAATATCTGACAATGGACTGTTGCATTGGTGGCTGACGTGAAGCCTGATTCTCTGCTATGATATGAAGACTGATTCTCTGCTGACATGAAGCCAGATTGTCTGTTACGGGACCTCTCTCCTCTGCCTGTGTGCTAGGCCTAAATATATGCCAATGGATTGTTGCAGTGGTGGCTGACGTGAAGCCTGATTCTCTGCTATGACATGCAGACTGATTCTCTGGTGACATGAAGCCAGATCCTCTGTTACGGGACCTCTCTCCTCTGCCTGGGTGCTGGGCCTAAATTTATGAAAATGGACTGTTGCAGTGGTGGGTGACGTGAAGCCTGATTCTCTGCTATGACATGCAGACTGATTCTCTGGTGACATGAAGCCAGATCCTCTGTTACGGGACCTCTCTCCTCTGCCTGGGTGCTGGGCCTAAATTTATGAAAATGGACTGTTGCAGTGGTGGGTGACGTGAAGCCTCATTCTCTGCTATGACATGCAGACTGATTCTCTGCTGACATGAAGCCAGATCGTCTGTTACGGGACCTCTCTCCTCTGCCTGGGTGCTGGGCCTAAATTTATGAAAATGGACTCTTACAGTGGTGGGTGACGTGAAGCCTGATTCTCTGCTATGACATGAAGACTGATTCTCTGCTGACATGAAGCCAGATCCTCTGTTACGGGACCTCTCTCCTCTGCCTGGGTGCTGGGCCTAAATATCTGACAATGGACTGTTGCATTGGTGGCTGACGTGAAGCCTGATTCTCTGCTATGATATGAAGACTGATTCTCTGCTGAAATGAAGCCAGATTGTCTGTTACGGGACCTCTCTCCTCTGCCTGTGTGCTAGGCCTAAATATATGCCAATGGATTGTTGCAGTGGTGGCTGACGTGAAGCCTGATTCTCTGCTATGACATGCAGACTGATTCTCTGGTGACATGAAGCCAGATCCTCTGTTACGGGACCTCTCTCCTCTGCCTGGGTGCTGGGCCTAAATTTATGAAAATGGACTGTTGCAGTGGTGGGTGACGTGAAGCCTGATTCTCTGCTATGACATGCAGACTGATTCTCTGGTGACATGAAGCCAGATCCTCTGTTACGGGACCTCTCTCCTCTGCCTGGGTGCTGGGCCTAAATTTATGAAAATGGACTGTTGCAGTGGTGGGTGACGTGAAGCCTCATTCTCTGCTATGACATGCAGACTGATTCTCTGCTGACATGAAGCCAGATTGTCTGTTACGGGACCTCTCTCCTCTGCCTGGGTGCTGGGCCTGAATTTATGACAATGGACTGTTGCAGTGGTGGCTGACGTGAAGCCTGATTCTCTGCTATGATATGAAGACTGATTCTCTGCTGACATGAAGCCAGATTGTCTGTTACGGGACCTCTCTCCTCTGCCTGGGTGCCGGGGCCTAAATATCTGAGAATGGACTGTTCCAGTGGTGGGTAACGGGAAGCCAGATTCTCTGCTATGATATGAAGACTGATTCTCTGCTGACATGAAGCCAGATTGTCTGTTACGGGACCTCTCTCCTCTGCCTGGGTGCTGGGCCTAAATTTATGAAAATGGACTCTTACAGTGGTGGGTGACGTGAAGCCTGATTCTCTGCTATGACATGAAGACTGATTCTCTGCTGACATGAAGCCAGATTGTCTGTTACGGGACCTCTCTCCTCTGCCTGGGTGCCGGGGCCTAAATATCTGAGAATGGACTGTTCCAGTGGTGGGTGACGGGAAGCCAGATTCTCTGCTATGGAACCTCTCTCCAATTGATTTTGGTTAATTTTTATTTATTTAATTTTTATTTTTATTAATTTCCCTATCCACATTTGTTTGCAGGGGATTTACCTACATGTTGCTGCCTTTTGCAGCCCTCTAGCCCTTTCCTGGGCTGTTTTACAGCCGTTTTAGTGCCGAAAAGTTCGGGTCCCCATTGACTTCAATGGGGTTCGGGTTCGGGACGAAGTTCGGATCGGGTTCGGATCCCGAACCCGAACATTTCCGGGATGTTCGGCCGAACTTCTCGAACCCGAACATCCAGGTGTTCGCTCAACTCTACTTACAATACTTGAAATAGATAGTGATAAATGTCTTCATGTTTTGATCGCTAGATTATAATGACTTTTAAGTCTGCAAAATCAGAAAAATCTGGACGATACTAAAAGTATCTTTATCATATTTCTTTAGTGTTATAAGGCAGTGTTCCTCAGCTCCAGTAATAAACTAGCCCCAACAGGTCATGTATTAAGGATTTCCTTAGTACTGCACAGGTGATATCACTATATATTACTATTGTCAGTACATCAAGCACTGTAACAGGTCTCCTTTCTTTCCATAAATCATGCCATGTTTGAAAAACTGGAGGACTGGAAGACACTATTATAAGAAATGTATTTAAATTGGTGTAACTACAATATATATATAGTATATTCTGGGCAATGATGTGTAAAGTTGAAGGCTTCTGATTGTTACAATATTATGTCTTATTAGCCGGTGTTCTATCTTATATTACCTGCTGGAGAATACAGCCTAGGCAAGGTACTTAAAGAGATTAGCAGTATATGGTGACCTTTTAGCAGTGTTCCATGGTATGAACACTCATTGGCAATGCTCCATACAGTGGTGTACCGCCGATATAGGCAGACCACACCGTTGCTATGGGGCCGGCGGCACAGGGGGGCCCGAAGTGCATGGAAGGCCCCGCCCTCTACGTCTACTCTGCAAAAGACAGTTTATTAATGTCATGGGATATTGAGGCGGGCCGTCCACTTGTGTTCTCCCAGCAGTGCCCCCCCCCCCCCCGGCTTTGGCATGACCGGTCCTGGTCTAACCTCTTCCAGGCTGTGGGCTCCCAGGTATTGCGTCTGCTCTCTGCTCTGCTGCCTTTCACACTGGCCAATCAGAATTTAGCAGTGCAAAGATCCTGCTGCTGATTGGCCAGTGTATAGCTGGCAGGCAGCAGGAGCAGCAGGCTCAAGCACACACATAGGTGTGCCCCTCTCAACTCATCAGCGAAAGCCAGTGAGTGCAGCCCTCCCCTTCCCCTGCCCAGACTGAAAGACCGCTCCGGACCTGGGTCACTGACTGTACACAGTGAACACAGAACCTGGCCAGAATAAACACACTCAGGTAGTGTGCCATGCCACAGTAAGACCGTCACTTTTAATAAAAAGTTCATATATGGTTCTGGTTGGATGGATATTGATATTTTTGATGGGCAGCAGCAAGCAGTGTTTTTTTTTTTTTGTAGGCTTATAGAGGACTCAGATGGACAGTGTGCTTTCCTCCTACTCCCCCAAAGCACACTGTAGTCCCGAGTCCTCTATGAGCCTACAGGCCCCCCTCCAGCACATCAGTCACCTGGGGTGGGGGGAATATGATCAGTGGCAATGTGCACACTCAGCATCAGCAGCAAGAAGTTAATGCCCCTCAAAATGTCCGGTCACCTTACTTACCTCAATCCCCGGAACCCGCATTGCTCCTGATGCCCGCATAGCTGCCATTGCCTCCCTCCCATAACACAGATGAAAACATCCAGCCACATGGGTGGCAGTCAATAGCAGGCCACGATGGGAATGAGCCTCCTTAGCATCGCGGGTGACGCTAGGGAGGCTTATTTCTGATGCTGCGTGCTATTGGCTGCACCCTCCCACTGGACATAAGTATTATCTGTATGCGGTGCCTGGGCATTTTGGGTGGCATAATAGGGGTTAGATAGCCCTTTTAACTCTTAGGATACTGGAGGTTTTTTAGTTTTTGCATTTTCTTTTTTCTTCCCTATCTTCTTTGAGCCATAACTATTTTATTTTTCCATTCACATAGATGTATGAGGGCCTATTTTTTACGGGAGAAGTTGTACTTTAATATGGCTTACGATGTAGTGGGAAGCAGGCAAAAAAAATCCAAATGGTGTGGAGTTTGAAAACCCCCCAGCAATATCGCCTCCATTTTATGGGTTTTGTTCCTACGGCATTCCCTTTGCTGCAAAACTGACCTGTGCCCTTTATTCTCTGGGTCAGTAGGAATACAATGGGGGGGGGGTGGCAGGGGAGGAGCCAGGGGGGATGAGATGGGCCAGGGGTGGGTAGTGGGTGAAGTTAGTGGGGCCCAATCCAGATTCTTGCTATGGGGCCCAATGATTTCTATATACGCCCCTGGCTCCATAGGAAAAAAATAATTGCAAAGTGGTGTCTCTGAGGGAAAGAAAACAATCTCACTAGTGCCCTCTCTTGGAAGTGGCTCCCTTTGAGTCAAAGTCCAACTTTTTAACAAGCCTTGGGCCATGACAAGGGAAAATAGCCAATCCAAATATTCATTTGTGCCAGCTGTTATGGGGTCAGTCTCGAATAGGATTCTTGCTGGCTGAATGTGATGCCTTGAACACAGCTTTGTCAGGATGTTGGCTCTCCTTAAAGATACCAGCTGATGGAGAATAAAGCACAATCATCTTGAAGTTTGGACCTGGTAACTGATTTTCAAACACTAAACTATAGTGTCATGCCTGGGTCAGACATTGGTAGGAGTTTATTAAAGGCTGTACACAATTTTTTTTGAAATATAACTTTTTTATGGAAGCAGCATTGTTGCAAAAACGTGCATTTCTTTTGCAATTCTACACCACTCACAACACTTCTGAGTAAAAAGTGGGGGGCCTATGTCATGTGGCCCAAAAGAGTTACAGTAAGCTATGCCAGAAAATTACATAATTTATGTCACAGTTCTGTGCCAGCTCACAGATTTGCTTTTCTGAAACAGACTGTAAGAGTATGTGTCAAATTTATTAAGAGCCCTGCCCCTCTTAAGAAATTTGGTGCATCTCTCTCTCTCTAGCCCACTTCTTATTTAGACTATGAAATGGCAATCTTAATAAATCCTCCCCAGTATGTAGTGTGACACAGTAAAGGGAATTGTATGTGGAGGCAGGTATTTTCCTCCCAGTGTGTGCTGCTGGACGAGTTAGCAGTCAGGTATGTTCAAACACCCGACTGGATCGCAGGTGCCAGATCCGGGTTTTTGTTAACACCTGATGGATAGTAATGAGCGGCAGGGGCAATATTCGAATTCGCGATATTTCGCTAATATTTGGGCGAATATTCGCCATATATTCGCGAATTCGCGAATTCATGATCTCCAGGCATTATTTTCTTGATTGCGAAAATTCGCATACAAATATTTGCATGAAAATTCGCATGAACTGATATTTTCACAAAAAACAAATATTTGCTATTACGAATATATTTTGCGATATTCGAAATATTCGCAAATTCTCGAAGTGCCGATATTCGCGATAAAAATTCGAAATTCGAATATTCGTGATCAACACTACTGATGGACTGTTGTAACAGGCCGCATGGTCTCAACTGACACCAATACTGCAAGGTGACTTTTTTGCTTGAAAGTAAACACAAAATTTTTGGTTTACAAACTGGTTAGGGCCTCTATACTGCGTCTGCTTATCCTGTTTACCAGAGTGAATCCCCGCAGTAGTTAAATTACATTATAGATGTATATGATGTAGATTTATGATAAAGTTAAATAAATCAATAGAATAAAAAAAATTGCAGCTCATTTAAATAAAAATTGTAATATACTATACTAAAATAAAACCAGTTTTCGAAGGATACCTAAGTAAAAACTTCCTTCTTACAGTATATCTGATTTTCTTTCAGTAAACTCCATTATTGCTACATATTATTTTATATTCACAGAAACAACCTTTTTTGTAAAGGAAAGCAATTATTTTGCATTTTCCTTTTCATCAGAGTTGCTAAAATTGCTTGTGTTTACCCCCTGCCCTCAATCTGAGCCACAGTAGAGAAAGCAACTGACTCTGTTGTAGGAAATTTAGGAACTAGCTGTGAAATGAGCATCAGAAGGAATAAATTGTGTTTGAAGACAAATGGAGACTAAAGGTGGCAGGCAAAAGATGCACTGAGTAATCTTTCCGGTCTCAGAACAAAAAAGGAGCTACAAAATGGCCCTTTATTCCATTTGTGGCTCTTTAGACCCTCTATTAATTAGGCATCCTTTTATGGTAAATTTCCACAGACTCTAATAGAGATAAACTGCTTCGAATTTCTACCAAAGAATTTCAAAATACTTATTTTTTTCTGCTGTAAAATTCTATTTGTAAAATGTTCACTTTCATGACCATTTGTACAAGTGTATGTATATTTTCATAAAGTGTGTTTGCAATAGGGGTTAGCAACCTCCAGCTAATGTAAAGCTACTATTCTCAGCAAGCTACATTCACTTTTAAGGGAGTTCTGAGAACAACTGACCAACTGTGCATGCTGGGAGTTGTACTTTGACAACAACTGGAGTGCCGAAGGTTGCTGAGCCCTTATCATAGAACCTTAGTTATCATAAGCAAGAGGGACACATTCTTGAATGCAAAAAAATGTATCTAATACACCATTTTACAGTCTAGCATTGGAGACTGGTGGTGCCACCAACCCTTATTCTAATGCTACCCAACCACCTAAACTTATTAAAGGGAGTCCATTACCTCCAAAATCAGTTTCAATGTAGGTATACCACGCCTTATCCTGAGAAATGCCTATTTTTATTTATATGCAAAGTGGGTAATTTTATTGATAGTTCTGGAGATTACAGAGTTGGTAGCGATGACACAGATGAAACCAGATGCACCAGATGGAGTGGACCCTTCCACGTGCACATTGAGTTAAAAAAAACTGGTGTGGAAGCTAAGGACTCCTTCAGAATCCTAATGATTAATCTTTAGCACAATACCTCAGACTTTTCTTATTATTTTCTCTGAGGCCTTAACAGTCACTCTCACAATCTCTCTAGATCCATCTTTCTCACTGACTCTATTCTGGACCTCAGCTTTTCACACCTTCTCTTGGGCTCTCCATCACAATAGTCCCTCGGCCCACTGCCTTACACTTCAGTGGCTGGATATGTAGTGGCCATGCTAGGTGTACTGCAGCTCAACTCCCATTCACTGTACCAGATGTCAGAACCACACCAATAAGATATTGATGACCTATCAATATCTAAAAGGTGGAAAACCCCTATAAACTCATAATCACGCAGTTGTATTTAAGGGGAAAAGTAGGTTACCTGTGGTTGTGCCCTTTATAAACCCAGTAAATCTATGCAATTTAGAATAGATTCACATATCAAATTTCTACATTAACAACGTTGTGGTTTATATTGTATCCTAAATTCTCAATTCCTTTCTTCAACTATAAAATTGATTAAAAGGATACCTTATCAGGACCACCTAAATGTATCACAGGAGCATAATCCATGCTCATTTTTAGATGTCCTTAGTGGGTGAAGTAATGAACCCAACTAATATGCCACTTTGTAGCTATGATCATCCGCATCTGAAAAGACTCGCAGATGAAGAAACTGCTAAGCAAGGAATTGGTGAATCAGCAATGCCCAGTGGAGGGAAGAGAAATCATGTTCAAGTTGATTTAATGTTTCTTGTCCTCAAAGTACGTTCCTTCTAATTTTGAAGAACAAGCAAAAACCCTTTCCCAAATCACAAATGTATTTTACCTCTAATTTCTGCATAGGTTTCACGTCTGATGAATTAAACATTGCATGTTGTTTGGTTTTGATTAGTTGATCATTATTGTTTTATTTTCATAGGTTTGTTGAAACAAGGCATTTTAATTATATCTAATACAATGTCTTCCAGATACAAATACATTGAAATGTCTCTTTCAATTGGAAGGCTAGAACAACAGAACTAAGGTTGCTCTACCTAATTACTCTATCAATTAAGATTTTCTTTAAGGTAGCATATTTCCAATCAACAGTGCTGTTTTAAATTGCTCTGCTTAATGTAGCATGTGTTAATCACCTATGGGGGATAGGGATTTCTATTTGATAGGTTTATCATCATTTGGAACATAACTAAAACTGCCTAATTTACATAAAAGAGGGGCCAGCCCCATGTGTGCGCTTTTGTTTTTATTTTTTTCACAAGTGTCAGGAGAAAATACACATATCTAATCTCATTTATCTCATGGTATCAGAATCTACTTAGCATTTTAATTGCATGGCAAAGTGGCTTTTAGAAGCAACGTTTCATTCCCCACTGTCTCTCAAGTACTTTCCATGCTTGTTGGAATACATGTTCAGCAAGTATCTGACAGACTCTCATACCGTATCCCATTCATCAATTACTACAGACAGATTCAAGATTAATTTGATCCTTTAGACATGAGGAAAAGGCAAATAATTGGCATTGGTGTTGTCATGCCTTCAGCAATATTTATAGTATTGCATATTTATTATGCTTGGTGTTCCAGGTGTAATTGCTCCATCTAGTGGTTCTGTTCAATCAGTTTAGTTAGCTAGCATATAATTCCCTGTATGTCCCTAGGGAGCCACTGTATCTGTCACATGACTTGGTGACATCCTCAAGTGAGCTCATATAGGAGCCATTTTGTCTCTCAGTACCTGCTGAACTAGCAGCATCTGAAGTAATCCTCCTCATCCAAGCCTACGGTAGGATCTCTGTATTACCATCT
Organism: Bufo gargarizans; assembly: GCF_014858855.1. NCBI lineage: Eukaryota > Metazoa > Chordata > Amphibia > Anura > Bufonidae > Bufo > Bufo gargarizans. The sequence goes on from NC_058080.1 coordinate 191,501,186, forward strand.
AGCATTTTATGTTTATATGTTAAAGCATATTGTGAATATCTTCTGCTGTTATTGTCTACTCCATAGGTATTAGTACACCATGTTTGTCACAGATAGGTCAGCAACTTCCTTGTGTATATGTCTATAGCTACTCATCTTCCCTCTTATTGCCATGTTATATTTCATGCACATGTTCATGTCTGGATTTACCTGTGTTATAGTGTGTTGCTACATGCTGGTGTATGATAGTAAGCATATAATTTTCAGTTTTTTAGTTTCACCTATCACTGGTCAATGAATTGTCAGGATTAAAGGGAACCTGTCATTAACTTTATGCTGACCTCACTGAGGGCTCACTGATTTCAGCGATGTGTCACACAGGAGCTAAAAGTAAGTGGTTGCTGAGAACCAGCATCTTAATCATTGCAGCCTGGGCCTGGAAAAGAGTCCCGGCCACCTGAGAAGAGTCCTGGCTATTCCTAATCTCCCGCTCTCCCGCCCACCTGCTGATGATTGGCAGTTTTCTCCTAGAGAGAAAGGAAGAAAACTAGGTAGAAGCCTGTCAGTCATCAGCAGGTGGGCAGGGAGAGCAGGAACTCATGAATAACCAGGACTCTTCTCAGGTGGCTGTGACTCTTCCAGGCCCAGTCTGCAATGATTGTGATGTTGGCTCTCGGCAACCACTAACTTTTAACTTTTAAATAATAGACCGTTGAAATTAACTCGCCTGTCTCTATGTTATGCTGCTGTTAGTATGAGCAGCATAAAGTTGATGACAGGTTCCCTTTTAAGTTTAGCTGCCTGTCAACTTATGCTATCCTATCACACAAAAGGAGGGCAGAACAGGTGTAAAGTATAAAAGATGTGCCATTGCTAATCTACATAAGAGATGTGCTACATAATACATGAATACAGATCCCCCCTACTATGGTACTTTTCACTCAAAGGGGTTATCCCATGACTAATGTAAAAAATGGAAATCAGGCATCCTATAGTACATGACAATCTCTTTCTAACAAAGCTAGAACCAGCCCTGTATTTCACATGGATCCAGAGATATATCAAGCTGACAGCTCAAAGGGAGTATCTTTTCTGCTGCAGCTCAGGGGGAGTTTCCATACTGCTTCAGCTCTCTCCCTTTAACAGCTCAGGCTGAAACTGAGCATGTGCGACCATCTCAGTCAGCCAGACAAAGAAATACTGGGTTCAGGGCAACACCTGGATATAAGCTCTTCTTTAATCATTGACTATATATGAGTGGAGCATTGGAACATTTCCTTGCTCCGATCCTCCCCCAATGCGCAGCCTAGGCTCTGCTTACTTCCGGTGACGTACCAGGCTTTGCATCACTATGCTAAGCTGAGACTTCCGCCTAATAGTAAGCCTGGTGACATCACCGCAACAGATGGCTGGTTTATAGACACAGGCTGTTGTGGAGGTGGGTACTGTGCAAACTGGGGGCTTAATTTCCTTTTTTTTTTTAGAAGCATGGACATAACAATTTTTTAGCCAGAAAGCCTATTAGTCTGGGATCACATATTCATCCAACTTCTATCAGCATGGGTATTTACTATAATGGGGTCTGTCCGTTTTCTGATATGAATACCAGCATTCTGCCAAAGAAAATACCATAGCAGTATTTTGTCCTTTTTTTTGCCTGAATTTGCAACAGAGGCTCCTGCTATAACTTCCAACGCAGATGTGAACCTAACCTTGTCCTAATTTTGGAGTCTAGGAGCAGGGTTGCACCGCCAATGAGTCCAGGTGAGGCGATTGCCTCAGGCAGCACCAGTTAGGGGCCATAGGCAATGAGCACTTCCACGGTGGAAATGCTACTCTCTACATATTCAACTGCATTGCTGTACTCAGAGCAGCAATACAGTTGAATGCCACAATGGGGCACGGGGGCAATGTCTCCCTGGCCCACCGTTTCCTCTAATAGGCTACAGGAACTAGGACTAAAGCCTATCGGAAGCTGGTGTCAGCAATGTCGTGCTGCCTGACCAGGTATACAAAGAGCTCAGGGCACACACTAGAAGAGGTCTGTGTCTTACAAGGCATCGCTAACAGCATGGCTCAATGGAGGTAAGTATTTAAGTACTGTCACCCATTATAAGGGAGCATTTTTGTACTGGCTCTCATTATAAGGGGATATTTTTTGCACAGGCACACATTATAGGGGGCATTATTACTACTGGGGCACTATAGTGGCATTATTATTTTTGGCGCAAAATGAGGGACATTATTACTATTGGGTGAACAGTTACAGAGAATTATTACCATGGGTGGGTCTTTTAGGAGGACTGTCAAATTGGTAGGCACCCAAGCACAGTATTAGCTTAGCACAATTATTTTTGGAAATGTTTATGGCTCTATAATATTCAGGGACACTATTTGCTGTGCACAGTTATTTATTAGGGCGCTGTGCACCAATAATTATTCAAGGGGAACTATCTGTGTGGTACTAGTATTTTTAGGGGGATTATCTGTTTCTGCAGTATAGTATTGGGGATCACAGCAGACACAGTATTTGGGGTGGCAGGATGCTGTGTTCAGAAGATGGGGAGGAGGATAGAAAAATAGGAAACTAAGATATCTGTCAAACTCTGCAGAGACAAGAGATGGCTGAAAGAAATCATTATGACAGTCTGGTATTAATGGAGAAGATAAAGAAAGAGACCTTCTACATTAGAGGACACATCACTGCATGTAAGAAATATGTGGCACTGTATTAACACATTTGTTTTGTAAGGCTATACGTAATGTTTTCCAAGTATGTCTTTAAAGGTAGGACTGGAGGGAAAGGGTTAGGTTAAGAAATTTACCTTGGGGGAGGGGGAGCGGCTTTAATTTTGTTTTCACCTCAGGCAGCAAAAAGGCTAGGTGCACCCCTGTCTAGAAGAACACTTGAGTACTCTGAGAAAACAAACATATACATGGGAGAACATGATAACTCCATGCAGATTTTTTTTACCTCAGATTCAAACCCAGCACTTAAATGAAATAGTAAAGATGTAGAGATAAGTCAATTTCTAACGAATATGTTAGAAAATTCGAATCTGGTCTGAATTGATTCCACCTGAATCAAAAGTGCTCCTGTTGGCCTAAAAATTTGTGTTGATCACTCTGATGTCTCAGATGACCCATTTTTTTCTCGTTTATCTTTCTCTCTTTTTTTATTTTTTATATTTTTTATTTTTTATATTTCTTTCTGTCTCTTCTTTTTAAGTTCTTTAATGCAAAAATAGCAATAGTAAATGATGTCAGCGTGACTGACAATTATATGGGTTAACACATTGTTAACACTGTTAACAAACAACCTGTTTTAAAAAATACAGCATTATTGTATTAATAATGCTTTTTAAAATAAAACACGTGGCAACAGGTTTTTGGGGAAAAAAGAGGCGCAATTGCACGTCTCCTAGGTGTGCCGAAAATACCTAATATTGGAAACTTGTGCTATAAAAAGTCTCCATTTATGCCCAACCTTCAAATTATCTCTAAATACTTAATATACTACAGTATATAAAAATAAGGCAGAGAAAGCAAATGATAACAATTCTCGGTAAACAAGTCTAGTTCATTATTGCATACAAATCTGTTTTGCAGACAGGTTGGTTTGTTGGAATAAGAAGGCTATCTACTTGTCTATTCATACATTCATTTCCTTCAATCCCATTTTTGTTGATTCTTTCATGTTTCTTCACCAGACTCTGTCTGTCCAATCTACAATAGAAAAGGAAATATATTCTCACTACAAATATTCTTTACATCAATTCCTGCTTACCACAAGTTATTAAAATGAAAAAACTTCTTATGTGTATTTATTAAAATGATTTTATCCTTTCCATTGGCTGCTTCCATTAGCCAATTCTCAAAGATATAGTTTGTTAAATGGTCTATCATACATAGTAATATCCTTTGTGAATACACAAATTAAAGTGATATTGAGAACATAAATCACTAGTGTTGAGCGTATCAAAGCATCAGAAGTGGAATTCGAGCCAAAGTTTTGGAAAATTCAATTCTCAAATAATCAGAATTGATTTTTGCCTAAAATGGTGGTTACATATGTTACACAGCGAAATAAATAAGCATAGGAACAAGAGATCACCCATGATGCAGTGCAGCCAGCAATTGAGCAGCTAGACAGCCCCTATAATGTCACAGCTCTACAAAAATCCTAATCCCTCCCAGTATCAGACATTTTACAGTGCTCAGCATAGGAAGAGATATGACAAGTACTAGGGACAGTGTGTAACAAAGCTTTAATCGTAAAATCGTGGATAGGCAGACTTCAGAGGCTGTGTAGGGAGTTCATAGGCAGAGTTTTTACACACTGTAAGGAGAGCATAGTGAGAGTATAAGGGACTGAAGAGACAGCGCAGGCTGTAGATCTATTACACCTTGATTCTTAAATTGGGGTGAATAAGTAGTGTAATTAAACAGTTATTTGGATGACCTCCTTGTTTTATATATAAGTAATTCCATTAGTCCTTGATTCTCCAATTGGGGTGAATAAGTAATCTATTTATACTGTTACTGGGGTGCCCCCTTGTTTAATACATTTCCAGATCTGTTACTCCTTGATTCTAAAATTGGGGTGAATAAGTAGTGCAATTTAACAGTTATTCGGTTGTCCCCCTTGTTAAATAAATAAGCCATAAGGCCTTGATTGTCAAATTGGGGTGAATAAGCTGTGTAATTTAACTGTTATTTGGGTGTCCACCCATGTTTAATACATAAGCAGGTCTACTACACCTTGATTCTCAAATTGGGGTGAATAAATAGTGTATTTTAACTGTTATTGGGTTGTCCCCAGGGGCATAGCTATAGGGGGTGCAGAGGTAGTAGTCGCTACCGGACCCAGGAGCCTGAGGGGGCCCAAAGACACTTGTGGTGCATAAGAAGACACTGGGGTTATAGAAAGTGCATGCAGGTCTCAACTCTGGCTGGAGGGAAGGGGTTAGGTTAAGAATTTGTTATGAGGAGGGTTCTGTTTCAATTTTTGCCTCAGGCACAATGAAGGCTATGTGCTTCCCTGCCCCTGGCCACAAAGCACTGAATTCTTGCAGCAGGGCCCATGAGCCTTTAGCTATGCCCCTGTTTGTCCCCCTTGTTTTATAGATAACTATTTCCATTTGGCCTTGATTCTCAAATTGGGGTGAATAAGTTGTTTATTTTTACTGTTATTGAGGTGCCCTCCTTGTTTAATAGATAGATTTATCAGATTTATCATGCCTTGATTTTGAACTGTTACTGAGGTCTCCCCCTTGTTTTATAGATAAATAATTCTGTGGCATTGATTCTCAAATTGGGGTGAATAAGCAATTTTTACTGTTATTGGGGTGCCCACCGTGTTTAATAAATAACCAGATCTATTAAGCCTTGATTCTCAAATTGGGGTGAATAAGTAGTGTAATTTAACTCTTATTGGGGTGTCCCCCTTTTTAATAGATAAGCAGATTGATTATGCCTTGATTCTCAAATTGGGGTGAATAAGTAGTGTACTTTAACTGTTATTGGGTTGCCCCCCTTTTTTAATAGTTAAGTAATTCAATTAAGCCCTGATTATCAAATTGGGAGGAATAAGCTAATTTTACTGTGATTGGGGTGCCCACGTGGTTAAATAGATAAGCAATTCCATTAGACAGTGATTCTCAAATTGGGGTGAATAAGCTGTCTATTTTTACTGTAATTGAGGTCTCACCTTGTTTTCTTAGATAAGCAATCCCATTAGGCCTTGATTCTAAAATTGGGGTTAATAAGCTGTCTAATACTACTGTTATTGGGGTGTCCACATTTTACATATACATTTACTGTTATAGTACAATATATCCAACAGACAGGTGCCATGATCCTCTGAAGGAAAGGGCAGTGGCAAAAATTTTGCTAAAGCCAGAAGAAGTAGAAGCAGAATAAGTAAAGTGTTGGTAGCAGCAGCCACAGCAACAGGTCACAGCTGTTACCATCATCCAGCAGTTGTGTTTTGACCAGCAATTTAAATGTCCTTGACTGGTTGACTCAGTCTTCAACATAATCTCAGCTGACATCAGACACCCACAACCAGGAGTCAGTGGGTTCCTCTGACACCACACTTAGTTGGCATGGCCCAGGAACAAGCACTGTGCTTCATCTGTCCTGAACCTGCATTTGTTTTTTCTGCTTCTTACCCTCGGGAAGTATTGTATGCTGCCGGCTCTGCTCTGCTCTTGAGCGAGGACGTGCTTATTGAGACAGCAGCTACTGCCCAGGCCAGCTTTGGAGAGGTCCGCTGCTTCCTCCTGTAGGCATGCAAGTAGTGAAGATGAGAGTCGTGTGGGAGCAGGTGTTGCGAGCGGTCAGGGACACGGCCGTGAGACTGGTGAGTGTGACATAAGTGAGGAGCCAGGTGAAGAGGGAACTTCATCATCATTACTAGTGAGTGAGGGTGGTAGCTTGCGCATGAGACAGTGGCAGGGTGGCAGCGTGTGGCTGAGCCAGCAGGGTGCAAGCATTGCCATAAATCAGCAGGGCGGCAGCAGTCTGAGATCTGGAGCCAAATGTGCCCGAGGTAGACTGTCTGCTACTGAGGGGCCTATCTGTCTGGAAAGTACTAGCGGTGCACGAGTTCATATAGGCAATGGCAGGCAGCAGGCAGTGTTGGGGGAAAGATTCCATACTTACCAGTGAGGTAATTTTTCATCAAGTCGCCAGAGGATGCCAGCATGGCCATATGCAGGATCTGTGGACAGAAGGTGAAGCACGGCCAGGGTGCCAACGTTAGCACAACAGCCCTGTGTCAACACATGGAGCATCACCATAATGTGGCCTGGGAAAACCGTGGCACCGCACCCCTTCTCCAGCAGTCAAGGCTCCACCATTTCAGCAGAAAGGTGCTATGTTTCCTTCACATTGTCTACTGGTCCTGATGCCCCTCCTCCTATTCCTACTCTTCATCACCGATTTCACCAGCAGTCAATCACCGCGACAAATGCAAAAAGACAACAGTACAGTCCTTCCCTTTCCATGTGGTTGACTCTGCCCATTTCAGAGAACTGATGGCTTAAGCCAAGCCAAAGTGGACAGTCCCACGCCATCATTGCATTTCTAAAAAAGCTGTACTAGCCCTGCACACATATGTTGAGTAGAAGGTGGGCCAGTCCTTGACCCTTGAGGTTTCTGGTTTGGTTCACTGCAGCGTCTTTGTGTGGAGCTGTAACTATGGTCAGGGACAATATATGTCCTTTACGGCCAAGTGGGTAAATGTGCTTCCTGCCCAGGCACACCAGCAACTTTGCCAGGTAATGTCAATGCCACCTCTGAGTTCTCATGCTGTGATTGTGGAGCCAATGTCCTCCTCTGTCTCCTCATCCTCCACCTTGTGTTCAGCCTCTACTGTAGGCACAAAGTGGTCCACCCTCATATTTCCTATGTAGAACATGGTGTTGTCAAGCTGTTCTGCATCTGGTTTGCCTGTGTGAAAGGGGTCACACTAGGGAGGAATTGCTCCACATCCTTTTTCAAGAAATCAAATCCTATCTGTCTCCTTGCAAACTGAAGATCAGAACCATGGTCACCGGCATCAAGGAGGATCAAACCATGCGCCCTGCATGGGCCACGTCTATATTCTGGCTGTAACCCAGTACCAGAAGTCTTCCACCCAACTGCAAGTCGTCTTGAAAATGTGCATGCACTTCAGTCCCTCTTACCATGCAAAACACGCCCACGGAAAAGGCAGAATAGTGTTACCCAAAATTGCCTCAAATGCGGCATTTCCACACGTTGGAACTTCACCCTCCACATGTTGGACCGACTATATGAGCAGAGGAATGCCATGAACGATTTCTTGATTATGCAGGTGAATAGGAGCACTCCCCTGTGTAACTTAAACGTTAGCCAGTGGAAGCTCATGCGTGACGCCTGTCATTTAATCAGGCCCTTTGAGGAGGCCACTTTGTCAGTCGCCAGGACTAGAGAATGAATGATGTAATTCCACTCCTTCACGTTCTGGAGCAGACGCTGATAAATCTGGCTGGCCATGGGACCACAGATGTGGCGCCTACATCTCATGGCCTTGTGAGTTCTATGGGGGTTGAACTGGTGGAGGAGATGGACGGGAAGGAGAAGGATATTAGCGCCCAGGAAATGTATACAGAAATACATGATTTATCTGCAGAAGAGACAGGAGAGGAGCAGGAGGAGCTGGAGGGCAATGAAGAAGACCAGGCAGATGACCCCGACAAACCATAGCAGAATGTAGTGGAGATGGAGGCAGGGAGTCCCTCTGAGTCCCTTGCACAAGTGGCCAAATGCACACTGAGTTGCTTGAGTATTGACAGCCATATTATCACTGTGAGAAATGTAGAGTTATGATCTAATTCCAGCCATTTACTGTCAGATAGCAGAAGGAGCAGACTCCAAAGGGGGCCTGGCTTCAAAGCAGAACACATGTTTGCAGTTAACACCTCACTCAGCCACAATGGCAACTCAAGCTTCTCTGGCAGGATGAATGTCGGTAGGGGGGGCTGAGCTGGTCATCAGAACAAAAAGGATCTATCAGACATCATGGAACCGGGGGTTCATAAAGAATTTTGAATTGCCCGTCTGTCACAGGCATAAACCAGTTACATATTTGGGGCCAAGACGGACATGTTCCTGGTCATATTTTGGGGGCCGGGTGCCAGGAAGGGGAGATACAGAGTTCTCCCAGCAGAAATCTAATACAGGCACCATGTTTGGTCTCCACCTGTAGCCAGAACCCAGGCGGATCTGTTGGTCCTAGAATCATCTCCCTGTGACCTTCCGTTTAGAGCTATGGGCCATAATGGGTTTTGTGGAGCTTTGGCTACCAGGACAAGGAAGTGAGGATGGACTCCTCCCAGAGGGAGGGAGGGGAGTGGCAAGCTATAGGTAAAAATGCCCAGCAGGCCAGAGGCCAGCATCTTTCTCTGAAGGAGGTCACATTCAGTAATGTGTTGGAGGGGCCGTGGACAAACTGTTGACATCACTGCCCCCATGTGACTACAGCCAAGGATCACAGAAACCCAGAATTCATCATAACCCAAAGGACTACTCATTCACCTGGCAACTGACTCTGGCTCTGTTTAGCTCTGTATCATACCACCTGTATTTGCACATCCGACCACTGCGTATATTCTCTGTGTATATCATGCATTGTCTACTGCGCCCTTAATGCAATTAAATATATAATGTAATCTTGCGCTGTTCTTGTATCTTGATCACGAATCCCCCATGTCCGTGTTTCAGCATAGTTATAAGCAAAAAGGTATGATATCGCATCCAGGGTTTCACTGGCATGTCGGTGTGATGTCTGATGAAACCGTAGCAAGTAGCTGTGGTGACAGAACAAAAAGAATAACTACATAGACAGGGGATGGTAACTGTCCCTGAAAAATCCCAAGCAGGGGTGCTGTGCTGGCCCTGTAAGACATAGCCATCCCAATCTTTATAATCCCAATGTATAGGGTAAACTAGGGCATGACGTTCCACTTAGTGCTACCATACAGTACTTGTCCCCACATTGTGCACCCTCACAGTAGTAATGCCCACTTTGTACCCCCCACAGTACTATTGTCCACATTGTGTCTGCTCACAGTAGTAATGGCCACATTGTATCCCCTCACAATAGTTATGTTCACATTGTGCCCCCTTAGGCCTCTTTCTCACGGGCGTCATGTTTTTTAGCCGGATGCGTTCAGGGTGCGTTCAGTTAAAAGCTTGCGATTTTTCAGGCGAGTGCTGTCAGTTCATTATACGTTTGGCTCGCGTTCCGACGTTTTTCCCGTGCGTGTGACATCCGGATGGCATGCGTTTTTTTCAACGCGCGTTAAAAAAAACTGATCAATCCACTACATTCACCTGTAACTGCACACACCATATAAATACCCCCATCATGCATTGTTTTGTTGGACAGCTCCATTTTTTGGTGGAGTGGTTTGTGTGTTGATTGGTGTGTGTGTTTGTTAGTGGATTTTCCTTTGCAGGATGTCCACTTTCACCCTGTCATCCACTGACCATGTGTTTTTGCACTGGCTGGTCTCCCGCTGTTTTGGCGAACAGCCCGAAATGCTTGAGGAGGAGCCGCGGAGGAAGCGCATGTGGGTGCATCCAATACTTTCGCAGCGGGCCAGCAAAGGTATCTTTGTTGGCTTGTACGCAGAGCTCCGTGCGCACCCTCCAAAGTTCTTCAATTATTGCCGCATGTCGGTGTCTACGTTTGATCGTCTGTTGGAGGAGTTGAGGCCTTCCTTAACTTTTCAGGACACCAATATGCGGCGGAGTGTGTCACCTGAAGAACGGCTTATTATTACTTTAAGGTAAGACTATATATATTTTCATACTAAATACTTATTTAATGCCACCCTGTTTTACAATACATATTTTTTAGGTCAATGGCCTATGTATTGTAAAGTTTAAATATTATCTGCCTGAGTGCGTAAATGAAGTAGACCTGTATTGAAACTCCCTGATTTGTAGTGAGAAACTGTGTGTGGTTAGATTAGTCACACCAGAATCCAGTTCCGCAGGGGTTAATTATTCAAATGCAGCCTGTAATGATGAGGACACCTCACCTGTGTGTGTATATGTTAATTGTCTTGAACTTTATCAAGGTTTAAATGCTATTCCTTATTTACTTTGATATCAGAATATAAATTATTTGTTAACTAAATATACCACTATGTGCTTGTTTCATTTATATTTACCAGCTACTTTTCCATTAAATAATGTCAAGTAATGTTGTCGATTTACCAACATATGCTATGAAAGTATCTAATTCAATTTTTTTTTCTTTTCAGATATCTGGCGACTGGTAATTCTTTTTCGTGTTTGCATTTTGTTTTTCGAATGGGCACTTCCACAATTGCTGACGTGGTACGGGCTACATGTGCCGCCATTTGGTTGACACTGAAGGCTTCAGTGCTGCCACAACCAACCAGGCAGCAGTGGCTTGATATAGCCCATGGCTTCCAGGAAAGGGCTCAATTTCCGAATTGTATTGGTGCCCTTGACGGGAAGCACATACGGGTTAAGAAGCCACCGAACTCAGGGTCCCAATACTATAATTATAAGCAGTTTTTCTCTGTAGTTTTGTTGGCCTTGGCTGACACAAACTACAGGTTTATCATTGTAGATATTGGGTCCTATGGAAGTTCTGCAGATGCTCGCATCTTCAGGGCTTCCAGAATGGGTCGCTGGCTTCAGTCCAACCAACTGGACGTACCACAGCCAGCAAACCTTCCTGGCTCTACTGGGCCACCTGCGCCTTATGTGGTTGTAGGGGACGAGGGATTTGCCCTTTCTAGCCACCTGATGCGTCCTTATCCTCGACGCGGTTTGGATGCCAAGAAGCGCAATTTTAATTATCGGTTAAGTAGAGCCAGAAGGTTTGTGGAGTGCACATTCGGCATTTTTTCAAATAAATGGCGTGTTTTCCAGTCGTCAATACAGCTGGCACCACAAAATGTCAATCAGGTCATCAAGGCATGTGTAGTGCTGCATAACTACATACGCACCTATGAGGCCACACCAGAAGAAGATGCCCAAGTGTACAGTACACCATCATCAAGAGACACTTTACTACTTGGACGATCTGTATCTGCTGGACTCAGAGTGCGTGAATTTTTTTCGGATTATTTTATGTCCCCTATCGGTTCTTTTCCATTTCCACAGTAGTCGTCAATTCATGGACTTTTGTGTTTGGCAGTCTATTTTCATAACCAGGATGGTTTGAGTTTAGTTCAGTTTTGCTTTTTGGAAGTTAGGGACTCGCAAGATAATGAGGACCCTTGACGTGGGTTGCGAGCTTACATATTTTGCCAAAAAAGAGTCGAATCTACCTGGTAGGTGAAATATGTACTAATACCTCATTTCTCTATTACCTCCAAAATGTGGCAAAATTTCTCTAATTTGTCCATATGGTTTTTTTTCGGTTTGAGGAAAATCCCATTGAGAGGATTGAAACGTTGCATGTTTGGTGAATAACGTTTTTCATTTTTCCTACTACGTGGATGTGCTGCGTTTTTTTTTTTTTTTTTTTTTTTTTTTATGTTTTGTATGTATGTATAATAAAACAAACTCATTTACATTTATTATGACCAACATTTTGATGTAAGAAGCCCTAAAAATAAAAACTATTGAACCTCAGTGTTTGTGTGCAAAATTAACTCTTCATATGTGTCCTATGTGGTTACTAATGTCTAGTCCAAATGTACTAGCTATATATTGTGGTATGTGTATGCACAATAAAATAAAATCACACACATTAGAAGCTTGAAAATAAATATGTGTTTAATTTCACACAATATTAAAATAAAATCGGTGGTATATGAAAATAAATAAATGTATCAGCCAAAATTCCTACAAATTTACATATTGCCTTGATGGCGAACAAGATCCCTGAAAAGGAGGGGCAGAATATTGTGAGGGTCCAGCCTGATTTGGACCTTGTCCCTCATAAGGAGCCCTGGAATATTGGCCCTGTGAAGGGGGGCCGGAATATTGGCCCTGTGAAGGGGGGCCGGAATATTGGCCCTGTGAAGGAGCCCTTGAATATTGGGCCTGGGAAGGGGGGCCAAGGCATTGTGGTGGGGCAGCTCGACTGGGCGAGGGTCCCGGAGGACCATAGCTCGGCTCCCCCTGAATCGGGGGAACATATGGCGCCATCGGTGGCACATAATGATCCCTTGGGGGGGGCATTTGTGGTTGGTCAGGGAATGGCTGGGAAACAGTGGGGTGTTTGGGGACAATTAGTTGCCCATAGCGGCGTAAATTTTCGAGGGCATCATGCATGATCGAGGGATCAGGAAGCGAATTCGCTAGCTCCAGAACGATTTCTACGGAAGTTCTTGTCCGTAACAATCGTTCTGGAGGTAGCTGCCGCATATAATGGGCCAGACTACGGGCAAACATATCGTGATGATCCTCCTGCCGAGCCCGAGATAAATAATCCAAAACTTGGACATTCACGTTGGACTCGGCAGGGGGATTTGCCCGTCGTCTGGACCTGATGGGTAGAGCCAGAGGGAGGGGGGGGGGAATCAGCTCCTGATGCTGCAGGAGGCTCGGAAGGTGCTGGTGTTGGTCCCGGAAGACTCTCCTGCTGCCCAGCTGTCGGCTCATCGTCACAGGCACTTGACAATTGGGGTGCTGATTCTCCTTCATCCTCCTCTAGGTTGTCCTCCGTTCTACAAAAGGATGAAAAAATATAAACATGACGATTCGCCAAAAAACGATTAACATATTCCTGTCATAAGCTACACCATCTACATTTGTCACATAGTACTAACAGGCCCAACAAACCGAGGTTTCATTTTGGCTAACCATTCGGGGCTTGTGCCCCATATGTTTGGTCCAGTGCCCTGAATGTTATGCTGGATTGCTGATAGAATGTTAAGGAAATATTCCAGTGAATTTTTCCATTGATTGGAACTGGCCAACCCCCTGATCACCCCCCTTGTACTAGTTCCGCTACTTATCTGCTGCGATTGAGCACCGATGGCACAGAAGTGACTGAACTCATGCCAACGCAGCAGATAAGTAGCGGAACTAGTACAAGGGGGGTTGGGGGTTGATCTGGGGGTCGCACAGATGGCTAGTCTCTTCGCAGTAGTTATTAAACCACTTTCAGCACTCCCCCATTCACTGAAGGGGGGACTGCTGAAAGGGGTTAATAACTAGTGTGATGCCCCCCTCCCCCCCGGGGATAGCGACATAGCTTCATGGGTGGAACTTTGATTCACGGGGGTGTTGGACAGTGGCCTTGTGCCTCAGATGTTTTCACACACTAGCAACTCCCCTGCCAACCTAAAATAGACATATGTGGTAATTGTGGTAGTATAGATGTAGCAGGGATAACCCACACACTCAGAAATATAAGGTCTATACTCATGTATGCTATCGTGTTAACTTTAACCAAAACGAGGAAACGAAAATTTGAAAATACATTTATTACACATCTTAGGTCCCATAGAGCATGTGGGTTCATCCTGCTACATTATTTACGTACCATCAATCTTTACTCAACTTATCATTTTAATCTCCTACTTTAGGTTAAGAAAGGAGCAATGCGAATGTTTGCTAGTGATAAATATGACATTTCACATTGATCCATTCAAAACATTCACAGTATGTAAAAAATCCCCATACAGTGCATATAGCTTATTGTGTAGAATGGACTTACGGACGCAGATCCATGACAGCGCGGAGGAACATTAGCTGCTCCCGGAAGAGGTACGGCCTTTTCTTGGGGAGACCAGCCCCGCTCCGCCCCTGCTTTCTGATTTCCTTACGGAATTGGTCTCTTTAGCTCCGCCAACGATTCTTGACCTCTTCAACTGGTAATAGAAAGGCAATAAAGGAACATGGATCAATTTCTAAAGTGATAGGTAAACAAACAAGGCCTATATACTAGGGAGGACAACATAGATCAAACATGTATACATTGTTAACTTACTTAAATTCCGGCGACTTTGCCCTTTCGTCGTTTGCCATATGGCTGCAAATAGATCCTGGGTAACCTCCTCCCAGGCAGCGTCCTTTTTATATCGGTCCTGGTAGTCCGAACAACGGAGATCCCAGAGGCAGGGCCTATCCTGCACCAGGACAATGATCTTCTCAACATCCATGCTTCGAGGATTTTTGGGCATGCTGCCGATAAAATTCGCTCCGTGAGGGCTTGAAATAGATCCAGCAAACTTCTCCCTCATGTGCTGCCAAAAACCACATGCAGACCGACACAGAGAAAAAAAACGCCTACTTCCTGTATTATATAGCCCAGGAGTGTTGCTAAGTGACTTCCGTCAAAAAAAACTGAACGCAACGCATGTATATCCGGATGCCATCCGATTTGCATGCACCCCATTCACTTCTATGGGGCCTGCGTCACGTCAAAATCGGAAAATATAGAGCATGCTGCGATTTGCACTGAACGCACAAGTGATGCGTTAAAAACATCGCTCATGTGCACAGCCCCATAGAAATGAATGGGTCAGGATTTAGTGCGGGTGCCATACGTTCGCCGCACGGATCGCACCTGCACGGAAAACTCGCCGTGTGAAAGGGGCCTTACAGTAGTAATGGCCACATTGTGTCGTCACAGTAGTAATGACCACATTTTGCCCTCTGATAGTAGTAATATCCACATTGTGCCCAATCACAGTAGTAACATCCCCATGTCTGTGTTTTTGCATAGTTAAAGCTACATAAGCTACTTAGGGGTAGTTCCTGCACTGTTATAATCCTGCTATCGGACCGGGCTTATATCTAACGAGGGACTGGTGGCAGTCTACCGAGCTGACAGGGCGCTATTTCACTGGGACAGTGAAAAGGTTCTCTCAGCTTGTCAGGGCTGTGAGCGAGTGTGGAGTTATGCCGGAGGCAGCGTGAACCACCATCTCTCACGGCCCGTGCCTCCCTGTGCCTGCATTGACAGGAGGTGTCTGTGTAAACTGTACCAAGCTGACTTTATGTGCTCCTAGGGAGGGCGTAACGTCATGTCTTGGAAACCAGTGACGAAACCATATCTTGTGAGCTTGACTTAGTTGACGTCAGGCGGGGCTGCGATGTGCGGGTATTCATCACAATTCTGATAAGGAATGACTACTAGCTCTTAAAGATGTTAAACCATCGCTACCTGGGTATTTTATTACACCTGCTAAAAGGTATGATCAACTACTATAGAGACATCCTATAGGTCGCTGCCTATGTGCTCCCTCACACATCCTCATGAAGGTCTGGTCCGGGGGACCCTCTGCACTCACTCCTGGAGGGTGACAGAAGCAGCTCCAGTTCTGTCAGCAATAACTTGATTTCTTCACCCGCCTACTGAAGAAACCAGCAAACAGCAGCAGCAGGACATGGAGCAGAACCTGAACCATTAGGTGGTAGTATACTTGGACTGCACTCTGTCACCCCAGAACAAAGACTAATGGGCAGTCAAACTTCAATTGTGGCCGCAACTGGCTGTGTTTGCCCTGGACAAGCTTTCATGCACCACCAGTAGTGTGAAATCAGAGTGGGTGTTTAGTGCTGCAGGGGCATAGTTACCCCAAAGAGAACTTACCTTTCAACACAAAATGCTGATAGACTAGCCTTTAAAAAAGATGAATTAAATGTGGACCCACCTGTGCCTGATGCATCGGACTAGATCATTTGGGCAGTAATGTTCTGACTGCAGTGTGCTGCCACACCAGAACATTGTGAAATATGGCCTTTTAATTCTGGCCATGTGCTTCAGCCACTATTCTGATGCTGTCACCTGTCTGATGCCACATACCTGCTGGCTCTGCTGCAATCTTCTCCTACTGTCGCCATCTTCTGCTATTAATGAGACTGCTGTTGCCCCCCACCCTACCCACTCTGTGACTGGGTCACTATGTTGACTCCTCATTCTGTTGCCACCCTCACAACTCTGTGACTGAACCACTGTGTTGAATCCTCATGCTGTTGCCACGCTCCCCACTCTGTGACTGGGACACTCTGTTGATTCCTCATGCAGGTTCTACTCACACCAGTGTTTGGCCTTGTTGACATCACAGTTTATTTTACAGATCTCCTGATCTGTCAGAAGAACCAAAAAATGAAAAACACAACGGATCCTGTCTTTGGAGCATCTATAAGGCCTCTATCACATGGTCAGTATTTTGAAAGCCCCTCTTTTTGCAACTATTTAGGAATAAAAACTATTCCAACACCTAATTGCACTTGAACGTGCCAAGATGTGTAGTCACACTCCCAAATATAACTCAATTTCTAATGTTGACTGGGTATATTAATACATTAAAATATAACTTTTACTGGATATGCCATAAAATATAGAAGGTCAAAAAACACCAACCGACAGTGAGCACTTGAAATGAACCACTACCTGCACATCCAACTACTGCCCAAGATAAGAAAACCAGGCGGGGCCAAAACCAGGTACATGGTTAGACAGGAAGGTGCGTGGCAATTTCAGATGTTCAGGATGTGTGGCATGCACATTTATGAAATGTAGCAAAACGTTTGTGAGTAACAATACGGGGAGAACCTATGAGATTAGGGATTTCATTAACTGTAGATCCATTTATAAGATTACTTTCTCCTGTGGCAAAGAATATATTGGGAAAACTATACGGGAGTTGAGGCGGAGGGTGGGGGATGTAATGTAATCTTGCGCTGTTCTTGTATCTTGATCACGAATCCCCCATGTCCGCATAGTTATAAGCTAAAAGGTATGATATCGCATCCAGGGTTTCACTGGCATGTCGGTGTGATGTCTGATGAAACCGTAGCAAGTTGCTGTGGTGACAGAACAAAAAGAATAACTACATAAACAGGGGATGGTAACTGTCCCTGAAAAATCCCAAGCAGGGGTGCTGTGCTGGCCCTGTAAGATATAGACATCCCAATCTTTATAATCCCAATGTATAGGGTAATCTAGGGCATTACGTTCCCCTTAGTGCTACCACACTACTTATGCCCACATTGTGCACCCTCACAGTAGTAATGCCCACTTTGTGCCCCCCACAGTACTATTGTCCACATTGTGTCTGCTCAATGTAGCTATGCCTATATTGTGCCCCCTCACAGTAGTTATGCCCACATTGTGTCCTTTCAGAGTATTTATACCCTTATTGTGCCCCCTCACAGTAATTATGTTCACATTATGCACCCTCACATTAGTAATGGCCACATTGTATCCCCTCACAATAGTTATGTTCACATTGTGCCCCCTTACAGTAGTAATGGCCACGTTGTGCCATCACAGTATTAATGTCCACATTTTGCCCTCTGACAGTAGTAATGTCCACACTGTGCCCCCTCACAGTACTAATACCCACATTGTGCCCCCTCACAGTAGTAACATCCACATTCTGTCCCCCTCCCAGTAGTAATTATCCACATTGTGCCCCCTCCCAGTAGTAATATCCACATTGTTCCCCCTCACAGTAGTAATATCCACATTGTGCCCTCTCACAGTAGTTATGCCCACATTATGTACCTTCAAAGTAGTTATGTTTACATTGTGCCCCCTCACAATAGTTATGCCCTCATTGTATTCTATTACAGTACTAATTCCCACATTGTGCCCCCTCACTGTAGTAATGCCCACATTGCATTCCCTTACAGTATAATGCCCACATTGTGTTCCCCTCAGAGTAGTAATGCTCACATTGTGCCCACTCACAGTAGTAATGCCCACATTGCCCCCTCACAGTAACAATACTTAGTAGTTATGCACACATTGTGTCCCCTTAAAGTAGTTATACACACATTGTGCTCCCCTCACAGTAGTAATGTCCACATTGTGTCCCATCACAGTAGTAATGCCCACACTGTGCCCCCTCACACTAGTAATGCCCACATTGTGTCCCCTCAAAGTAGTTATGGCCACATTGTACCCCCCTCACAGTAGTAATGACCACATTGTGCACAAACACAGAAATATAGTGGCAAATCTGGGGGAGCTGCTCAACCCCTAACACTTTAGCGTGTTTTTCATTGGGGGAGCAGCCCCACCGCATGTGGACCACAGCAAACGACTATCCCCAGCAAAAAAACGCATATGGTGGAGGATGTCGGCGCGGTCCACATGCACCACAAAGGCATCCTACACAAAATGGAGCATTGTGCGGATGAAAATATAATCATATAAATCACAGAAAAAATGCACCAAACGGATATGCCACTGACTATACATACTGGCTAGTCACAAATGCAGATATTAAAAGCTGAGACTTTTGCCAATATATTCCTGTCAGGAAAATATCGGAGCCCATCATGCACCACGTCACGGTCACTCAGCATGGCAAGGGGTCCTACCACTAAGCTACCTATGGTGTGAACAAGGTCTGAAGGTGATGTAATCCAGCTCACAGCCAAGCTTCCTCACAACCGCATAGCAGGACAACTAATGCAATGTGAACAAAGCAAGACTGTAAACCACACACATATCAGACGGTGTGATGGAGGTTACCAGGTGCAAAAGAGAGTGTTTGAATGCCAGGTAAAGGCACATACACTACATATAAAACAAGACACAAACACAGAAATATAGTGGCAAATCTGGGGGAGCTGCTCAACCCCTAACACTGTAGCGTGTTTTTCATTGGGGGAGCAGCCCCACCACATGTGGACCACAGAAAACTACTATCCCCAGCAAAAAAATGCATACGGTGGAGGATGCCGGCGCGGTCCACAGTGTTAGGGGTTGAGCAGCTCCCCCAGATTTGCCACTATATTTCTGTGTTTTTGTCTTGTTTTATATGTAGTGTATGTGCCTTCACCTGGCATTCAAACACTCTTTGCACCTGGTAGCCTCCATTACATAGTCTGATATGGGTGTGGCTTGCAGTCTGGCTTTGTTCACATTGCACTAGTTGTCCTGCTAGGCGGTTGTGTGGAAGCTTGGCTGTGAGCTGGATTACATCACCTTCAGACCTTGTTCACACCATAGGTAGCTTAGTGGTAGGACCCCTTGCCATGCTGAGTGACCGTGACGTGGTGCATGATGGGCTCCGATATTTTCCTGACAGGAATATATTGGCAAAAGTCTCAGCTTTTAATATCTGCATTTGTGACTAGCCAGTATAGTCAGTGGCATATCCGTTTGGTGCATTTTTTCTGTGATTTATATGACCACATTGTGCCCTCCTTACAGTAGTAATGCCCCCATTGTGCCCCCTCACAGTAGTAATGCCCACATTCCTCATAGTAGTAATGCCACTGACGGATCCAGGGGGGAGGGCAACAGATTAATTGCCCCCCTCCGAGAATATAGTGAAAGAGAGGGCTTCCAATCGCCCATATACTCACATGATCCGATCAGCTGATTCAAGTCAATGCGCAGAGCGCACTGACTTCACACGCTGCTTGCAGATTCCCGGAGGGAAGTGGAAGGAAGGAGCAGTTCTGACCAGGAGGAACAGACTCAGTCTCAGGACTCTCAGGAGCGCAGCTGCGCTGAGGTAGTGTCACTGTCAACTTGGTCTGAGACTAAGACTGAGACTGAAGACTTTGCTGTGGCCGGGAAATGGGGATTGCTGAAACTGAAAGGGCCCGGGGGAAAGTTTGTTCATGGGGGGAGTAGTGGGGAACTGACTGTAATAACTAGGGTAGGGGGGAAATTAAGTACTACTAACTGGTCTATGCTACCTGGGATTGCTGAAAGGGGTTAATGAATACTGTGAATGGGGGACTGCTGAGAGGGGTTAATAACTATTGTGAAAGGCCCTTCACAGTAGTTATTAACCCCTTTCAGCAGTCCCCCATTCACAGTATTTATTAACCTCTCGGGGGACTGCTGAAAGGGGTTAATAAATACTGTGTGAAGTAGGGACTGGCTGGCTCCAGTACACCCGCTGGCCCCTCCAGGACACCCCTGGCACCTCCACAAGTTCTTCTATTTCCTCCCCCCGTTCCCCCACTATTGCAGAGTCATCCACTGATGCCCATAACAGTGTCATCCCCACAGATGCCCACAGATGCCCCAAATGTCTCAGAAACTGTAAAATAATAAAGTTATATGTCATTAAATGTCACCTATTTGTTTGTAATTTTTAAAATCCGTAATTTGGAAAGACAAATGTGACTGTTTTTAAAGCACCTAATTATTTTCTGTTCGCCGCCACAAAACAATCTGGAAGTGCCCCTCCTGAGACAAGGCTCTGGATCCGCTACTGAGTACTGCCCACATTGTGCCCCTTTCAGTAGTGCCCCCCGTGACTCCATTAAAAAAGTTAAAAAAAAAACCCTTTTTCCCCAATGATTGCACACATCTGGTGTCTTAGTGTGGTCTGCTGGGAAATGCTGCAGCTCAGCTGAATGATGAAGCAGGGAGCGGACAGCTCCCTGCTTCACCATGTAAATCGGGTTTGCCCTCAGTATTCTGCGCTTGTGATATGTTTCCTGCTTGAGCCCCCTCCCCCCCCACACACACACCCAACCCCTTAGCTGCACCCCTGCCCAGTGTATCCTCTGTAGACATAGTTACTTCCAAAAACCTATGAAAGCAAATTTTAAGACAAAAAAGTACAAAAACTAAGAAAACATTAATAACTGAACAGAAGCATGGTTTACAGCAGGCATCCTCAAACTATGGCCCTCCAGCTGTTGCAAAACTACAACTCCCAGCATAGTCCGAACAGCCTACAGGTATCAGCCGACAGCAGGGCATTGTGGGAGTTTTAGTTTTACAACAGCTGGAGGGCCGCAGTTTGAGGATGCCTGGTTTACAGGATAAGGAAGCCCATTGACAAAGTATGGAAAATCATGATTTACCTTAATATAGTTTGATGATAAGACAAGACTAATAAAGATTTACATGACTACCCATTCTTACAAGAACAGTAACAGTTTTACTTCCTGTTTATTTTATTTTCATATATGTCCATAATATTGCACAATAATAAACATTCTGCTCAAAGTTGCATTCCGTCTAATACGTGTTCTCACTGTGTAACACTTGTGAAATGAGTTCCCCAGGGAAGAAAGGACAAGTAAATCTGCAACTAATGATGTAGAAATCTGCCTAGTAAATAAGCATTTTCTACAGTACATTTTGTGTTGAAAGGCAAACCAGCATTGAATTTATAATTAGGATAAGGAGTCACATGCCTGCCTATAATCCAGGGGTGATTCACTTCATTACTACCATTACTCAGGCAGTAATTAAAATAAAAACTACATTTGTATACTAGATAAGAGATTTTTAGAACTATAGTGATACTTTTCAAAAATTAAGAATCTTTATGCAAACTAATGAGTTTACAAACTACACAGGTAAATTGGGCAGAAGGAAGGCACTTCTGACATAACAGTACGAAAACATCTATTAGAGCTTTTTGTGACAGGTGAATAAAATGTAATCCATTTAAATAGAAATATTATTGGCCATGACCTTGAAGTGTCATTGCACTTCCCCAGTTTATAAGAAAACAATGTGCCAATTAAGGTTGCATCTAATCACTCAGGTGCAAAATATCATTGCAAGGGTTGCTTTATATTTTATTTATTGTATTCACTTATATATAGTGCTGACATATTCAGTGCTTTACAGACATTATCATTGCTTGCTATCTCCAATGGAGTTCAAAAATTAAAGTTCCTTATCAGAATGTCTTTAAAGTGTGTGAGGAAACCGGAGTACCCGGAGGAAACCCACGCAAACAAGGGGAGAATGGAGATGGCTTTGCGGTTCACCCAGCGGTTGGTTCGCAGCGAACTTTGCACGTTCGCGATTCTCTGAACATGTGAACATATGACGATATTTGCGCCCACCATATTCTTTTACATTGTGAAGAACTTTGACCCATGACACATCCATCAGGTGGTACAGGACAGCCAATTGAGACGTTTCAGCCCATGGACATACCCCCTACCCTATAAATAAACCCAATCTGGCCGACATTTTACATTCAGTCTTTTGCCAGTGTAGGGAGAGGTTGCTGTGTGGAGCAGGGACAGACTGTTAGAGACACAAATCGCTAGGTAATAGGGCCACAAAAGTCCCTTTAAGGACTGGTATAGGTGTACTATCGATAAGTGTGACATACTGAGGGGTGTAATATACTTATAATATACTTTCTAACATAGAAAGTATATTATAGTGCAATTGTATTGTGCAGCATTGTGTGCGGTTCTGCTGCGATACTGCAGCCACACAGAGTACAAAACGCTATTGGAACAAATAATTTCTACTGGTGTGATTTACCAGTTGCCCCCCCCCCCAAAAAAAAAACTGATTGAAGCAGGGATTTTATATACCAATAATATATGTTCTATATATATTGCATTTAGGGAGTGCAACATTTGTCTACGGTTTTGTTGCATTTTACCACATCTACACACAGTGAAAAACACTATTTGAAGAAATAATTTCTACTGGTGTGATTTACCAGTTGCCCCCCCCAAAAAAACTGATTGAAGCAGGGATTTTATATAGCAATAATATACGTTCTATATAGTGGATTAAGGTTGTGCAGCATTTGTCTGCGGTTTTGCTGCGTTACCACATCTACACAGAGTGAAAAACACTATTGGAGCCAATAATTTCTACTGGTGTGATTTACCAGTTGCCCCCCCCAAAAAAACTGATTGAAGCAGGGATTTTATATAGCAATAATATACTTTCTATATAGTGGATTAAGGTTGTGCAGCATTTGTCTGCGGTTTTGCTGCGTTACCACATCTACACAGAGTGAAAAACACTATTGGAGCCAATAATTTCTACTGGTGTGATTTACCAGTTGCCTCCCCAAAAAACTGATTGAGGCAGGGGTGTGATATACCTTCTTCCACAAATACTGGTCTTCAATAGGGACTTTTGTCACAGGGTCATTTTGAAAATGGCAAGCAGAGGAATAGGCAGGCCATTCCGCAGGGGTGGTAGGGGTCAGGCAGGTGCACCAGGCCAGACCCTAAGTGGGAAGTTGGAGAAGGTGCGTGCGATTATGTCAAAGGATGCACCAGACTTGGTTGAGTGGCTCACTCAGCCTTCCGCTTCTGCACCCTCCTCATCCTCTCTATCTTAACCCTCGTCACTCTCTGTTGTGTCCACCCCCATAGACACCACCACCATATCCCCTCCGCTCGAGTAAGAGGAATTATTTTCCCATATATTCCAAGACCTTACCAATGCGCAGCCATTCTTGGCATCGGATCAGGAAGAGGAGGTATCAACAGTTGCCACCCAGCAGTCTGACGACAGTACCCAGATCAGCCCAAGTAGGGTGGTCCCCGCTGTTGCTGCCTATTCCAAGATCTCTAATGTCAGTGGTGGTGAAGGTGACGAATCCGATGATGACGTGTCGATGGACGTCATGTGGGTGCCCACAAGAGAGGAAGAGGAGGGGAGTTCAGATGGAGAGACGGAGCAGCAGATAGGCAGGAGAAGCAGGCAGGAGGAAAAAAGCAGACTGCTAATGTAGTAGTGGAACTAAACATCCACCACGCACGGTCACATCTGGAGCTCCCAGGATGCCGGCACATGGCTCCGCAGTGTGGGCTTTTTTTTATTTGTCCGCTGCTGACAATAGTGTTGCCATCTGCAGCCTGTGCTGTCAATGCATAAGTCGCAGTAAGCCCAACACTCACCTAGGGACGACCGCCTTAATAAGGCACCTGGCCTCCCATTACCGAGCCCAGTAGGAGCAACATTGTCAGAACCCACAAAGCCACACTCCCGGCTCTCACCGTCCTGCCTCTTCTCCTTCTCTTTGTCCTCTCTTCTCCCAGTTATCCTCCACTCCACCTTCCACCGTGCCATCGCCACATTCATCTGGCAAAAGGCAGGCTTCTTTGCCCCAAATGTTCAAGCGAAAAAAAATGATGACGCCGGATAACCCTCTTGCCCAACGGCTGACTGCTGGCTTGACAGAACTGCTAGCCCGCCAACTACTGCCATATAAACTGGTGTACTCGGGCCTTTAGAAAATAGAGCTATATGGCCACGTTCAGCAGCAAGTGAATTTATCTCTGACACACAGTGTCGTTGCCAAGATACATCTGACCACAGGCATGTGGTCTAGCAAACACGGGCAAGGATGGTACATAACTTTTACTGCCCACTGGGTGAACCTTCTAACGGCCGTCAAGCATGCAACCCGTGGCACCTGTGTTGATTTGGTGTTACCGCCACAGATTGCATGCAGACCTGCCTCTTCTACTCCATCCTCCCTCTCCTCCTCGGCTGACTTCTCCTTTTCTGCTGCTACCGTCTCTTCCGCTGCACCCCGCAAGATCCCCAGAACCTTTTTGACGTGCCAGATGAGACGTTGACATGCTGTGCTGCGTCTGTTGTGCCTGGAAGCCAAGAGCCACACTGGTCCTGCACTCCTTTCAGCTTTGTGGTCACAGGCAGATCAGTGGCTAACCCCGCTCAATTTGACAGTTGGTAAAGTGGTGTGCGTCAACTGTACCAATCTGCTGAGCGCGCTGAAACAGGGCAAAATGACACACGTGCCGTGCATGGCACAAGTCCTGAACTTAGTCATGCAGCGATTCATTTCCAAATACCCTGGGGTCCAGGATGTCTTGCGGCAGGCCAGGAAAATCTCTGGCCATTTTAGAAGGTCTTAAACGGCCATGGCTCGCCTTGCTGACATTCACTGCCGACACCACCTGCCCGTCAGACGTCTGATTTGTGACTGCCCGACATGATGGAACTCCACCTTGTATATGCTTGATAGGCTGCTTCAGCAGAAACGTACAGGCTCATGCACACAACAGTATTTTGCGTTCAGTATACTGGACGTTTTTTTAGTTCAATATGCGGTACATATACTGAACCATTCATTTCAATGGTTTAGCAAAAAATACTGAAGTGTCTCCGTGTGCATTCCGTTTCAGTATTTCCATATTTCCGTACCGTGAAAAGATAGAACATGTCCTATTCTTGTCCGCAAATCACGGTGCTTGGCTCTATTCAAGTCAATGGGTCCGCCAAAAAAACTGAACACATACGGAAATGCATCCGTATGTCTTCCGTATCGGTTTTTACGGAACCATCTATTTAAAAAATGTATGCCCAGCCCAATTTTCTCTATGTAATTACTGTATACTGTATATGGCATATGGAAAAATGGAAAGGTAACGGAAACACAACGGAAACAAAAAACGGAACAACGGATCCATAGAAAATAGACTGCAAAACACTGAAAAAGCCATACGGTCATGTGCATGAGCCCTTAATGACTACCTGTACGAACTCTGCGGCAGGACAGGTTTGGGAGCTTGTTTTTTTTTTCACCGCGCCAGTGGCTGCTTATGTGCGACGCATGCAGACTTCTGCGGCCATTTGATGAGATCACCAAACTGGTCAGTCGCATCCAGGGCACCATCAGTGACATTGTACCTTACGCCTTCTTTCTGGAGCATGCATTGTGTCGTGTAATTGATCAACCGTCGAGGAGCAGGAAGATGAGGAAGTCGCAATGCTGGATAATTTCCCAGGGGGGGCTACTCCATCTGAGACAAGTCAACAACAGGAGTCTGAAGAGGAGTCAGAGGAGGATGGTGTCAGGGCGGAGGAGGAGCAAGAAGAGCATGCTTTAAAAGTTTCTGGGATTCCTGGTGTTGTCCGTGGATGGGAGGGAGGAGAATGAGCACGACATTATCCTGTATGATGAGCAGGAGCCAGGCCACTCCACCTCTTCCAGTTTAGTGCAAATGGGGGCCTTCATGGTCCAGTGTTTGAAGATGGACCCCCGTATAAAAAGTATAAAGGGCAAGGACCATTACTGGGTGGCAACATACTTAGACCCCCGATACAAACACAAAATGGCGGAAATGTTGCCACCATCACAGAGGGCTGTCAGAATGCAGCACTTCCAGGCCTTACTTTGAGAAATGCGGGCGCTGGCAGAGGAATTTCCACTTACATAGAAACAGTTGCGGGTACCAATCCAACAGCACATGGAAGAAGAGGGCGGTTTGAAGATGTGTTGGTCACTTCGGATATAAGATCATTCTTGCAGCCCACACATCAACAGCCGTCCTCCGGATCCAGCCTCAGGGAAGGCCTATACTGACAGGTGTCCGACTACATCGAGTTAACGGCTGATGTGGAAGCTCTGAGAAGCGATTAACTTCTGGACTACTGGGTGTGCAGGCTTGACCTGTGGCCAGAGCTGGCACAAGTTGCCATGGAACTATTGGCTTGCCCCTCGTCCAGTGTTCTGTCCGAAAGGACATTTAGCGCAGTAGAGCGCACTCGCCTAGCTCACGACTGTGTGGACTACCTCATATTTCTAAAAATGAATGAGGCATGGATCTCGGACGAATTTAGTCGACCATGTTTGATTGAAATTTCTCATGACAGCCCACAAATATCCGCCACCACCCAGAACAAATCATGGTCCCTGTCTTAGGTAAATACACTGTCATAAAAGGGCTTTTATGTCCGTTGAATGCCTAATTTTTTAGGCTTGGACTGGCCAACAGTTACATATTTATCCTGTGACCGCCTAATGTACCTCCAGCCACAGAATCCCAAATTCTTTGCTGTCAGGTGAATGCCTATTGGCTAATTTTTGGAGCCTGTACTGGCCTACAGTTACATATTTAGGCCTCATGCACACGACCGTTGTGTGCATCCGTGGCCGTTGTGCCGTTTTCCCTTTTTTTTCGCGGACCCATTGACTTTCAATGGGTCCGTGGAAAAATCGGAAAATGCACCGTTTTGCAGCCGAGGCCGTGATCCGTGTATCCTGTCCGTCAAAAAAATATGACCTGTCCTATTTTTTTGATGGACAACGGTTCACGGACCCATTCAAGTCAATGGGTCCGTGAAAGAACACGGATGCACACAAGATTGGCATCCGTGTCCGTGATCCGTGGCCGTAGGTTGCTTTCATACAGACGGATCCGAAGATCCGTCTGCATAAAAGCTTTTTCTGATCTAAGTTTTCACTTCGTGAAAACTCATTTCCGACAGTATATTCTAACACAGAAGCGTTCCCATGGTGATGGGGACGCTTCTAGTTAGAATACACTGCAAACTTTGTACAAGACTGCCCCCTGCTGCCTGGCAGCACCCGATCTCTTACAGGGGGATATGAAAGCACAATTAACCCCTTCAGGTGCGGCACCTAAAGGGGTTAATTGTACTATCATATTCCCCTGTAAGAGATCAGGGCTGCCAGGCAGCAGGGGGCAGACCCCCCCCCTCCCCAGTTTGAATATCGTTGGTGGCACAGTGTGCCCCCACCATCGGCCCCCCTCCCTCCCTCTATTGTATTAAATCGTTGGTGGCACAGTGTGCCAACCACCATCGGCCCCCCTCCCTCCCTCTATTGTATTAAATCGTTGGTGGCACAGTGTGCCAACCACCATCGCCCCCCCCCTCCATCTATAGCAGTAACATTGGTGGCAGTGTGCGGTCTCAACAGTAGAAGATTCATACTTACCTGCTTGCTGCTGCGATGTCTGTTAACGGCCGGGAGCTCCTCCTACTGGTAAGTGACAGTTCTTTAGCAATGCGCCGCACAGACCTTTCACTTACCAGTAGGAGGAGCTCCCGGCCGGACACAGACATCGCAGCAGCAAGCAGGTAAGTATGAATCTTCTACTGTTGAGACCGCTTACTGCCACCAATGTTACTGCTATAGAGGGAGGGGGGGCGATGGTGGTTGGCACACTGTGCCACCAACGATTTAATACAATAGAGGGAGGGAGGGGGGCCGATGGTGGTTGGCACACTGTGCCACCAACGATTTAATACAATAGAGGGAGGGAGGGGGGCCAATGGTGGTTGGCACACTGTGCCACCAACGATTTAATACAATAGAGGGAGGGAGGGGGGGGCGATGGTGGGGGCACACTATGCCACCAACGATATTCAAACTGGGGAGGGGGGGGGGCTGCCCCCTGCTGCCTGGCAGCCCTGATCTCTTACAGGGGAATATGATAGTACAATTAACCCCTTTAGGTGCCGCACCTGAAGGGGTTAATTGTGCTTTCATATCCCCCTGTAAGAGATCGGGTGCTGCCAGGCAGCAGGGGGCAGTCTTGTACAAAGTTTGTAGTGTATTCTAACCTGAAGCGTCCCCATCACCATGGGAACGCCTCAGTGTTAGAATATACTGTCGGATCTGAGGTTCACGAAGTAGCTCATATCCGACAGTATATTCTAACATAGAGGCGTTCCCATGGTGATGGGGACGCTTCAAGTTAAAATATACCATCGGATTGGAGAAAACTCCAATCTGATGGTATAAAAGAACTCCAGACTTTACATTGAAAGTCAATGGGGACGGATCCGTTTGAAATGGCACCATATTGTGTCAACATCAAACGGATCCGTCCCCATTGACTTGCATTGTAATTCAGGACGGATCCGTTTGGCTCCGCACGGCCAGGCGGACGCCAAAACGACTTTTTTTTCATGTCCGTGGATCCTCCAAAAATCAAGGAAGACCCACGGACGAAAAAACTGTCACGGATCACGGACCCACGGACCCCGTTTTTGCGGGCCGTGAAAAAAAACTGTCGTGTGCATGAGGCCTTATCCTGTGAACGCTTAATGTGCCTCCAGCCACAGAATCCAAAGTTGTTTGCTTTCATATGAATGCCTATTGGCTAATTTCTGGAGCCTGTACTGGCCTACAGTTACATATTTATCCTGTGAACGCTTAATGTGCCTCCAGCCACAGAATCCAAAGTTGTTTGCTGTCATGTGAATGCCTATTGGCTAATTTTTGGGGCCTGTACTGGAGTGGCAAGTTCTCACAACAATACTTAGTGCACCAATCACTAATATCTCATGAGAACTTATAAAATGTGAAGTTGTGTGTACCTCGAAAAAATAAATCGCATCATTAGGGATTTTCGCAATGGCGCTTTATTTAAACACTCAATCTGCATATAAAGCGATTGTAGAACCTACACAGAGAATTGCCAGACCGCTTATATAATTCAAAATCTTTATTACAAAAAATCACAAATATTTGCATGATTAAACATAAAAACAAAACAACTCTGTATTGTTTTTATGTTTAATCATGCAAATATTTGTGATTTTTTGTAATAAAGATTTTGAATTATATAAGCGGTCTGGCAATTCTCTGTGTAGGTTCTATATATATATGATAGCTGCCATAGGCTTAGTTAATTACTTGGATAGAGTAATCATCCCTCGGTTGAGGTGGATATCGGATGTTATATAAAGCGATTGTTATAACATGCATGTGAAATGTAATCAAATACACTGCTTTAATGTCAAATTACTTACAGTGATCAGAAATTCTTCCTCAATGTCGCGAAAATTGTTGCCAACCATCTTTTTTGATCGCATCCAACTTAGGTCTGGTGGAAACCCAGTTGCTGTAGTAGGCCGTGCATATTTTGCGCATGCGCACAGGCGAAAATTACATTGAAAAAAATAATGAATGGAGATCGCAAATTTGAATAATACATCTGGTGTGTCACTGTCCATGTTGTGGGACTATTTGTGCACTTCTAGTAAGTATTTGGTGGCTGCAAATATGACCTGAAGGTATCCCAGGTTCGCCTGCCTTTAAAGTGAATGGGGCCTGCGAACTTGAGGTTCACAAACATTTGATCGAGTTTGCACAATCGCGTTCGCGAACAGTCCCGGCCGATGTTCGTCCATCACTAGGGAAGAACATACAAACTCCATGCAGATGTTGTCCTTGGTCATATTCATACTTAGGCACGAGTGCTAACCACTAAGCCACCATGCTGCCCATCTGAGACAACTTCTTTTGAGATAGAAACCACAACTTATTTTGTCATCTGAAGCCTTGGGGAGCAGGAGCTGATTAAATGTTTCATAGGCCCGGGGCTGTTTACCCATCTTGGGCCCCTTCTCTCCATTTGCCCCGACCATCCCCCGCTTTTGGGTTCCACCCCATATATTTTAAGAAAATTATACAGCATATATAGTATAACATCCCCAGCCTATCATAGTGTACATGTATAGTTTACAACACCCCACAGTATACAGTATATATAGTTTACTACAGTATACAGTACCCCTGTCACAAACATTAGCCTCGGGCCTCTGCTGTTTAAAAAGCAGAAACCCTGCAGCCATGGCACCTGCTGCACTCGCTTACGGGCGCCAAAATAGACAACCAGCGCTGTACATTAGGGGTTAATAAAAAAGGTTAGACTGTGTTCACATCATCTTTTTTTCATCCGTTTTTACGTATATGTTGGGGGGGGGGGGGTTAATAAAAAAGTGCAGCATCCAAAGCTTTTCTATCATGCAGAGCCCAGTAAAAAAAACATATACGTTAACATATACTGTACATTTTATTTTCAAAGGAACTCTATGATGAAGGATGCCACTGTATGTATATGTTAACATATATATGCACTACAGTAAGCAGAGCTGAGGCTCCAATCTTTCTCTGATCCTAACAGCTATAAATTCAGTCACCCTGCGGTAGCAAACAGCCTGTTCTTCTGTCAGCTCCTCTGACCTCAGCTTCCTCCATCATGCAGAGCGCTTCTGCTGCTGCTTCCTTCTGACCACTCACCCGGCCTAGGAATGCTGCTGAAGAAAGTGTCTGGAAGTGTCGGTGGTAAACAAGCAAAGAGAAGCACAGGAGAACTCAGGAGGAGGGTAAGCATATGGAATATATGGCAATTATTACTGCCTGTAAAAGTAAATACAGGGCAGGTCTGTACTTTACTGTGCTCCTGCTGGTAACCCTAGCTAACTCTTGGAGCAAACTTCCATTAAGGACATCACAGAGTGGCGGGCACATCAGGCACTGAGCTGCTACCCAATTGCAAGAAGTATTGCAGCTTCTCACTGTCCTCTCCTCTCCCTCCCTCCTTCCACTCGGGGCCCGGCCTGCTGTTGTCAGCGCAACTCTAGCGCTGCCCTTAGTGACAAATGAAAATGTAAATATGTACTGGCACTTGGGCACCTGGGGTGGCGATAGACCCCTCATTGACACTGGGCCCGGGGTTGCCGATCCAAACGCCCCTATTAAATTCGGCTACTGTTGGGGATCCATGTATTTTCACTGAAACTACTGATGCTAAAATATTTTATTAAGAATACTGTACATGTTAGAAATTATTAAAAATTACTCACCTTCACCAATCCCCACCATTCCAATGGTGCTCTGATCTGAACTTCAATTCTTAGTCTTGGCCAGACATGCTGGAAATATGAGAAAAGGCCCACTCAGCCAATTACTGACCGTAGCAGTGATCCTGGCATACCAAGTTGAGACCAGGAGGCAAAGGGCAGCAATCTTTTTTTAATATTTTATTTTTGGCATGCGTCTCCAATTGATTATGTGATTTTTTTTTTTTTTTGTGGCATATAAAGTTCTCTCACTATATAATGAAAAGTTCTAATATACTTTGTGTTACAATTCCAAAATAAATATCTGTGTGTTAAAAATCTCATAAGGCTGGCTTTACATTTAGGCTGGTTTCACATGGATGTTGCGGGAAAAGATGTGGGTGCGTTGCTGGAACGATTTCCCCCAGCGAGTGCAAAGCGTTTTAACCACTTCAGCCCCGCTAGCTGAAACCCCCTTCATGACCAGAGCACTTTTTACACTTCGGCACTACACTCCTTTCACCGTTTATCGCTCGGTCATGCAACTTACCACCCAAATGAATTTTACCTCCTTTTCTTCTCACTAATGGAGCTTTCATTTGGTGGTATTTTATTGCTGCTGACATTTTTACTTTTTTTGTTATTAATCAAAATGTAACGATTTATTTGCAAAAAAATGACATTTTTCACTTTCAGTTGTAAAATTTTGCAAAAAAAACGACATCCATATATAAATTTTTCGCCAAATTTATTGTTCTACATGTCTTTGATGAAAAAAAAAATGTTTGGGCAAAAAAAATAAAATTGTTTGGGTAAAAGTTATAGCGTTTACAAGCTATGGTACAAAAATGTGAATTTCCGCTTTTTGAAGCAGCTCTGACTTTCTGAGCACCTGTCATGATTCCTGAGGTTCTACAATGCCCAGACAGTAGAAAAACCCCACAAATGACCCCATTTCGGAAAGTAAACACCCTAAGGTATTCGCTGATGGGCATAGTGAGTTCATAGAACTTTTTATTTTTTGTCACAAGTTAGCGGAAAATGATGATGATTTTTTTATTTTTATTTTTTCTTACAAAGTCTCATATTCCACTAACTTGCGACAAAAAATATAAAATTCTAGGAACTCTCCATGCCCCTCACGGAATACCTTGGGGTGTCTTCTTTCCAAAATGGGGTCACTTGTGGCGTAGTTATACTGCCCTGGCAATTTAGGGGCCCAAATGTGTGAGAAGAACTTTGCAATCAAAATGTGTAAAAAATGGCCTGCGAAATCCGAAAGGTGCACTTTGGAATATGTGCCCCTTTGCCCACCTTGGCTGCAAAAAAGTGTCACACATCTGGTATCTCCGTACTCAGGAGAAGTTGGGGAATGAGTT
Organism: Bufo gargarizans; assembly: GCF_014858855.1. Classification (NCBI taxonomy): domain Eukaryota; kingdom Metazoa; phylum Chordata; class Amphibia; order Anura; family Bufonidae; genus Bufo; species Bufo gargarizans. The sequence goes on from NC_058080.1 coordinate 191,534,069, forward strand.
TTGGGGTGTCATTTTACATATACCCATGCTGGGTGAGAGAAATATCTTGGCAAAAGACAACTTTTCCCATTTTTTTATACAAAGTTGGCATTTGACCAAGATATTTCTCTCACCCAGCATGGGTATATGTAAAATTACACCCCAAAACACATTGCCCAACTTCTCCTGAGTACGGCGATACCAGATGTGTGACACTTTTTTGCAGCCTAGATGCGCAAAGGTGCCCAAATTCCTTTTAGGAGGGCATTTTTAGACATTTGGATCCCAGACTTCTTCTCACGCTTTAGGGCCCCTAAAAAGCCAGGGCAGTATAAATACCCCACGTGTGACCCCACTTTGGAAAGAAGACACCCCAAGGTATTCAATGAGGGGCCTGGCGAGTTCCTAGAAATTTTATTTTTTTGCATAAGTTAGCGGAAATTGATTTTTTTTTTGTTTTTTTCTCACAAAGTCTCATTTTCCGCTAACTTAGGACAAAAATTTCAATCTTTCATGGACTCAATATGCCCCTCACGGAATACCTTGGGGTGTCTTCTTTCCGAAATGGGGTCACATGTGGGGTATTTATACTGCCCTGGCTTTTTAGGGGCCCTAAAGCGTGAGAAGAAGTCTGGAATATAAATGTCTAAAAATGTTTACGCATTTGGATTCCGTGAGGGGTATGGCGAGTGCATGTGAGATTTTATTTTTTGACACAAGTTAGTGGAATATGAGACTTAGTAAGAAAAAACAAACAAAAAATATATATATTTCCGCTAACTTGAGCCAAAAAAATGTCTGAATGGAGCCTTACAGGGGGGGTGATCAATGACAGGGGGGTGATCACCCATATAGACTCCCTGATCACCTCCATCATTGATCACCCCCTGTCACTGATCATCCCCCCTGTCAGGCTCCATTCAGACGTCCGTATGAGTTTTACGGATCCATGGATACATGGATCGGATCCGCAAAACACATGCGGACGTCTGAATGGAGCCTTACAGGGGGGTGATCAATGACAGGGGGTGATCAGGGAGTGTATATGGGTGATCACCCCTTGTCATTGATCACCCCCCTGGTAAGGCTCCATTCAGACGTCCGCATGATTTTTACGGATCCATGGATACATGGGTTGGATCCGCAAAACACATGCGGACGCCTGAATGGAGCCTTACAGGGGGGTGATCAATGACAGGGGGTGATCAGGGAGTGTATATGGGTGATCACCCCCTGTCATTGATCACCCCCCTGGTAAGGCTCCATTCAGACGTCCGCATGATTTTTACGGATACATGGATACATGGATCGGATCCGCAAAACACATGCGGACATCTGAATGGAGCCTTACAGGGGGGTGATCAATGACAGGGGGTGATCAGGGAGTGTATATGGGTGATCACCCCCTGTCATTGATCACCCCCTGTAAGGCTCCATTCAGACGTCCGCATGATTTTTACGGATACATGGATCGGATCCGCAAAACACATGCGGACGTCTGAATGGAGCCTTACAGGGGGGTGATCAATGACAGGCGGGTGATCACCCATATAGATTCCCTGATCACCCCCTGTCATTGATCACCCCCTGTCATTGATCACCCCCTGTAAGGCTCCATTCAGACATCCGCATGATTTTTACGGATCCGATCCATGTATCCATGGATCCGTAAAAATCATACGGACGTCTGAATGGAGCCTTGCAGGGGGGTGATCAATGACAGGGGGGTGATCAATGACAGGGGGTGATCAGAGAATCTATATGGGTGATCACCCGCCTGTCATTGATCACCCCCCTGTAAGGCTCCATTCAGACGTCCGTATGTGTTTTGCGGATCCGATCCATGTATCTGTGGATCCGTAAAAATCATACCGACGTCTGAACGGAGCCTGACAGGGGGGTGATCAATGACAGGGGGGGTGATCAGGGAGTTTATATGGGGTGATCAGGGGTTTATAAGGGGTTAATAAGTGACAGGGGGGTGGGGGGTGGAGTGTAGTGTTTGGTGCGACTTCACTGACCTACCTGTGTCCTCTGGTGGTCGATCCTAACAAAAGGGACCACCAGAGGACCAGGTAGTAGGTATATTAGACGCTGTTATCAAAACAGCGTCTAATATACCTTTAGGGGTTAAAAAAAAATCACATCTCCAGCCTGCCAGCGAGCGATCGCCGCTGGCAGGCTGGAGATCCACTCGCTTACCTTCTGTTCCTGTGAGCACGCGCTCACAGGAAATCTCGGGTATCGCGAGATGACGCGCCGATGCGTCCAGGAGGAACAAATCAACCACCTCCCGGACGCATCGGCGCGTTAGGCGGTCGGGAGGTGGTTAATGCATTTTGCACGCGCGTGAAAAAAATCGCCATGTTTGGTACCCAGATCCGAACCCGGACTTCTTCACAGAAGTTTGGGTTTGGGTTAGGTATTCTGTAGATTTTATTATTTTCCCTTAGAACATGGTTATAAGGGAAAATAATAGCATTCTTAATACAGAATGCTTAGTAAAATAGTGATGGAGGAGTTAAAAAATAAAAATAAAAATTTAACTCATCTTAATCCACTTGTTCGCAGCCTGGCTTCTCTTCTGTCTTATTCTTTGAAGAAAAGGACCTGTGGTGACATCACAGTGATGTCACCACAGGTCCTTTTCCTCCTGGACAGCAAAGAAGAAGACAGAAGAGAAGCCGGGCAGCGTGAACAAGTTGATTAAGGTGAGTTAAATTATTTTTTCATTTTTTTAACCTCTCCATCCCTATTTTACTAAGCATTCTGTATTAAAGGGAGTCTGTCACCACAATTTGCCCTTATAGACCACTTACATAGCACTGTAGCATAACTATAGATCAGTCAAATGGTACCTTTGTATTTTTGTTTGGATGTTCACCAGGAGCAAAAACTGAGTTTTATTCATATGTAAATGAGGGCTCGCAAGTGCCCAGGGGCCGCGTTCAGGCTGTAAGTGCCCAGGCCGCTCTGCCTTCTTCTCACATAACCCCTCCCCAGCCTGTTGCTTGGCCTGCCCTGTAAGCCTCTTACGTCATCCGGTGTACTGGCCGATATCCCGCCCGCGCATGTGCACTGCAAGGAATGATGCTGCTGCCCACAATGGTTATAACAGTGCACATGCCCCCGGCGGGATATCGGCCAGCACAACATGAAACGATGCTGCTGCCCACAATGGGCATCGCTTCAGCTCACTCTACAGCTCACCCTGAAAAAAAAGCCCCCACATAGTGCCATCTACAGAAAATACAAAAATAAAAAATTATGAGTCTCACATTATGGTGAAACAAAGTAATTTAATGCTTTTTTTATATTGCAAAAGTAGTCAAAGATTACAAAATTTATATAAATTTGGTATTGCCTTCTTCATACTGACCCGCAGAATAAAATTCACATATTTTTTACCGCACAATGAACATGATAAAAACTAAAAATTCCGCCTCACAAAATAATATGAGTTTTTAAATATACACTGCTCAAAAAAATAAAGGAAACACTAGAATACCACATCCAATATTTCAATGAATGAAATATTCCAGTTGCAAATCTTTATTCATTACATATTGTTGAGAACAATAAAACATAAAAATGATCAACGTAAATAAAAATTAATATCTCATGGCAGTGTCACGGACGGTGTACAGGAAACAAGACAAAGCAACATGCATATATGACTCACTGGATCCAAAGCTAAGGAACCAAAAGGGAGACCCCTGCACAAGATCTAGCACTTTCCCTGGCTGCTCAGCCTATGCAAAGATCCCAAAGGTGGATGGTTGCATATCCACGTACCTCAACTATATAACCCCTGAACACCCTACAATAGTGAGGGGACACGACCACCGGCTCCCTACACCAGACACGGAGGGAGTCAGGGTCACCTGGGATCCAGCAAACAGAAAATAACAGATAAATGTACAGCACTTAACTTAGTAGCAGACTGGGAAACGGGATCAGCATGCACACACACTCCAGGAAGAAGTATAAGCCGCCTAGTAAAGCATTATGGGGAGGAATTTAAAGGGAAGCAATTAGTCCAACTACATGACAGCTGAGAGAGGCTAACGAGATGAGGAACTGAATACCACAACAAAAAAAACTCAAGGAGGAGGTTCTGAAAGGCCTCTGTCAGAGCTTCTCAGCTGTCTGGTTGTGACAGGCAGTCTGAATTTGTAATGATACTCAAAATCAAAGTGGAAACTATTTCAGGCTGATCCATCTTCAGTGGAAATGCCTCAAGACAAGGAAAATATTTATTTAACAAAAAAAGACCCTATCTGGGAATAGGTGTATCATATGAAATATACTGACAAAAATGCCTTCCTAGGCTAGAAAACCATACATGCCCCTGCTATTTGAATAAGGCCTCATGCACACGACCGTGCCGTTTTTTGCGGTCCGAAAAAATGCGGATCTGCAAAAAACAGAAGCCGCCCGTGTGCCTTTGCGGAACGGAACGGGAGGCCCATTGTAGACATGCCTATTCTTGTCCGCAAAACGGTATGCTATATTTTTTGGCGGGGCCTCGGAACGTAGCAATGGATGCGGACATCCAATGCAGTTTTGCAGCCCCACTTGAATGGGTCCACAATCACGGAAATGTGGAACGGAAGCACAGATCGGAACCCCCTGTGGTGTTTCTGTCTGTGCCTCCGCACCGCAAAAAATAGAACTTGTTCTATTTTTTGCGGTGCGGATGGATCACGGACCCATTCAAGTTGAATGGGTCTCGATCCGTCCCGGCCACCACACGAACATTGCCTGTGCATTGGGGATCGCAAACTGATAGACCTGATGCAGAGTGGGGCCCAGAATAAGACCAGAGAGGGTGAGTACAGCTGGCACAGTACTTCCCTCACCACTCTCCGCACCTCCTGCAAAGTAATGACCACTTCCATAATGGAACACGTCATTTTGGATTACCTGATAATCTGACAGTGTAAAGCTTCTTTCACAAGGGCGTCACGTGTGAGGGCCAGATAGAATGCAGGTGCGTTGTGGGAAAATCTTTTTTGCCTGCGAGTGGGGTGAGTTTTGTATGAGTTTTGTGTGTTGCATTCTTCAGTTTTTTCAATGCATTTTGCACACGTGTGCATAAAAACGGAATGTGGTACCACACCCGGACTTCTTCACCGAAGTTCGGGTTTGGGTTAGGTATTCTGTAGATTTTAATATTTTCCCTTATAACATAAACACAGAATGCTAAGTAAATTAGGGATGGAGGGGTTAAAAATAAATATATAAAAAATTTAACTCCCCTCATCCACTTGTTCGCACAGCCCGGCTTGTCTTCTTTCTTCTTCTTTGAAGACCTGGGAGGAAAAGAATCTTTGGTTATTTCACTGTGCTCATCACATGGACCCTCACATGGACCCTCACATGGTCCATAACATGGTCCACCATGGTGATGGACCATGTGATGAGCGCAGTGACATCACCAAAGGTCCTTTTCCTCCCAGGTCCTCAAAGAAGAAGAAAGAAGACGAGCTGGGCTGTGCGAACAAGTGGATGAGGTGAGTTTATTTTTTATTTTATTTTTTTAACCCCTCTATCCCTAATTTACTTGTTGTCATTAACCATGTTATAAGGAAAAATTACAAATATTGGGTCCCCATCCCGATCGTCTCCTAGAAACCATGCGTGAAAATTGCACCGCATCTGCACTTGCTTGCGGATGCTTGCGATTTTCACGCAGCCCCATTCACTTCTATGGGGCCTGCGTTGCGGGAAAAACGCACAATTTACAGTTTGCTGCGATTTTCATGCAACACACAAGTGATGCATGAAAATCACCGCTCATGTACACAGCCCCATTGGAGTGAATGGGTCACCTCACGCATTGCACCCGCTCAGAATTCTCGCCCGTGTGAAAGGGTCCTAAAAGGTTTTGGCAAATGTTAATTAACCACTTCAGCCCCGCTAGCTGAAACCCCCTTCATGACCAGAGCACTTTTTACACTTCGGCACTACACTATTTTCACCGTTTATCGCTCGGTCATGCAACTTACCACCCAAATGAATTTTACCTCCTTTTCTTCTCACTAATAGAGCTTTCATTTGGTGGTATTTTATTGCTGCTGACATTTTTACTTTTTTGTTATTAATCGAAATGTAACAATTTTTTTGCAAAAAAATGACTTTTCACTTTCAGCTGTAAAATTTTGCAAAAAAAACGACATCCATATATAAATTTTTCGCTAAATTTATAGTTCTACATGTCTTTGATAAAAAAAAAAATGTTTGGGCAAAAAAAAAAATGGTTTGGGTAAAAGTTATAGCATTTACAAACTATGGTACAAAAATGTGAATTTCCGCTTTTTGAAGCAGCTCTGATTTTCTGAGCACCTGTCATGATTCCTGAGGTTCTACAATGCCCAGACAGTAGAAAAACCCCACAAATGACCCCATTTCGGAAAGTAGACAAATAAGGTATTCGCTGATGGGCATAGTGAGTTCATAGAACTTTTTATTTTTTGTCACAAGTTAGCGGAAAATGATGATGATTTTTTATTTTTATTTTTTTCTTACAAAGTCTCATATTCCACTAACTTGCGACAAAAAATAAAAAATTCTAGGAACTCGCCATGCCCCTCACGGAATACCTTGGGGTGTCTTCTTTCCACAATGGGGTCACTTGTGGGGTAGTTATACTGCCCTGGCAATTTAGGGGCCCAAATGTGTGAGAAGAACTTTGCAATCGAAATGTGTAAAAAATGACCGGTGAAATCCGAAAGGTGCACTTTGGAATATGTGCCCCTTTGCCCACCTTGGCTGCAAAAAAGTGTCACACATCTGGTATCGCCGTACTCAGAAGAAGTTGGGGAATGTGTTTTGGGGTGTCATTTTACATATACCCATGCTGGGTGAGAGAAATATCTTGGCAAAAGACAACTTTTCCCATTTTTATATACAAAGTTGGCATTTGACCAAGATATTTTTCTCACCCAGCATGGGTATATGTAAAATGACACCCTAAAACACATTGCCCAACTTCTCCTGAGTACGGCGATACCAGATGTGTGACACTTTTTTGCAGCGTAGATGCGCAAAGGGGCCCAAATTCCTTAGGAGGGCATTTTTAGACATTTGGATCCCAGACTTCTTCTCACACTTTTGGGCCCCTAAAAAGCCAGGACAGTATAAATACCCCACATGTGACCCCACTTTGGTAAGAAGACACCCCAAGGTATTCAATGAGGGGCCTGGCGATTTCCTCAAAATTTTTATTTTTTTGCATAAGTTAGCGGATATTGATTTTTTTTGTTTTTTTCTCACAAAGTCTCACTTTCCACTAACTTAGGACAAAAATTTCAATCTTTCATGGACTCAATATGCCCCTCACGGAATACCTTGGGGTGTCTTCTTTCCGAAATGGGGTCACATGTGGGGTATTTATACTGCCCTGGCTTTTTAGGGGCCCTAAAGCGTGAGAAGAAGTCTAGAATATAAATGTCTAAAAATGTTTACGCATTTGGATTCCGTGAGGGGTATGGTGAGTTCATGTGAGATTTTATTTTTTGACACAAGTTAGTGGAATATGAGACTTAGTAAGAAAAAACAAAAACAAAAACAAACAAAAAATTTCCGCTAACTTGGGCCAAAAAAATGTCTGAATGGAGCCTTACAGGGGGGTGATCAATGACAGGGGGGTGATCAATGACAGGGGGGTGATCAATGACAAAGGGGTGATCACCCATATAGACTCCCGGATCACCCCCCTGTCATTGATCACCCCCCTGGTAAGGCTCCATTCAGACGTCCGTATAATTTTTACGGATCCATAAATCGGATCCGCAAAACACATGCGGACGTCTGAATGGAGCCTTACAGGGGGGTGATAAATGACAGGGGGGTGATCAATGACAGGGGGGTGATCACCCATATAGACTCCCTGATCACCCCCCTGTCATTGATCACCCCCCTGTAAGGCTCCATTCAGACGTCCGTATGATTTTTACGGATCCATGGATACATGGATCGGATCCGCAAAACACATGCGGACGTCTGAATGGAGCCTTACAGGGGGGTTATCAATGATAGGGGGTGATCATGGTGATCACCCCCCTGTCACTGATCACCCCCCCTGTAAGGCTCCATTCAGACGTCCGTATGATTTTTACGGATCCATGGATACATGGATCGGATCCGCAAAACACATGCGGACGTCTGAATGGAGCCTTACAGGGGGGTTATCAATGACGGGGTGATCACCCCCCTGTCACTGATCACCCCCCCCGTAAGGCTTCATTCAGACGTCCGTATGATTTTTACGGATACATGGATACATGGATCGGATCCGCAAAACACATGCGGACGTCTGAATGAAGCCTTACAGGGGGGTTATCAATGACACGGGGTGATCAGGGTGATCACCCCCCTGTCACTGATCACCCCCCCTGTAAGGCTCCATTCAGACGTCCGTATGATTTTTACGGATCCATGGATCCATGGATCGGATCCGCAAAACACATGCGGACGTCTGAATGGAGCCTTACAGGGGGGTTATCAATGACAGGGGGTGATCAGGGTGATCATCCCCCTGTCACTGATCACCCCCTCCTGTAAGGCTCCATTCAGATGTCCGTATGATTTTTACGGATCCATGGATACATGGATCAGATCCGCAGAACACATGCGGACGTCTGAATGAAGCCTTACAGGGGTTTATCAATGACAGGGGGTGATCAGGGTGATCACCCCCCTGTCACTGATTACCCCCCCCTGTAAGGCTCCATTTAGACGTCCGTATGATTTTTACGGATCCATGGATACATGGATCGGATCCGCAAAACACATGCGGACGTCTGAATGGAGCCTTACAGAGGGGTGATCAATGACAGGGGGGTGATCAGGGAGTGTATATGGGTGATCACCCGTCTGTCATTGATCACCCCCCTGTAAGGTTTCATTCAGACGTCCGCATGTGTTTTGCGGATCCGATCCATGTATCCATGGATCCGTAAAAATCATGCGGACGTGTGAATGGAGCCTTACAGGGGGGTGATCAATGACAGGGGGTGATCAGGGAGTGTATATGGGTGATCACCCGCCTGTCATTGATCACCCCCCTGTAAGGCTCCATTCAGACGTCCGCATGTGTTTTGCGGATCCGATCCATGTATCCATGGATCTGTAAAAATCATACGGACGTCTGAATCGAGCCTTACAGGGGGGTGATCAATGACAGGGGGGTGATCAATGACAGGGGGTGATCAGGGTGTGTATATGGGTGATCACCCGCCTGTCATTGATCACCCCCCTGTAAGGCTCCATTCAGACGTCCGCATGTGTTTTGCAGATCCGATCCATGTATCCGTGGATCCGTAAAAATCATACGGACGTCTGAACGGAGCCTGACAGGGGGGTGATCAATGACAGGGGGGTGATCAATGACAGGGGGGTGATCAATGACAGGGGGGTGATCAATGACAGGGGACCACCAGAGGACCAGGTAGCAGGTATATTAGACGCTGTTATCAAAACAGCGTCTAATATACCTGTTAGGGGTTAAAAAATTCGGATCTCCAGCCTGCCAGCGAGCGATCGCCGCTGGTAGGCTGGAGATCCACTCGCTTACCTTCCGTTCCTGTGAGCGCGCGCGCCTGTGTGCGTGCGTTCACAGGAAATCCCGGCCCTCGCGAGATGACGCGTATATGCGTCGTCGTGCGCAGGGCTGCCGCCTCCGGACCGCACATCTGCGTTAGGCGGTCCGGAGGCGGTTAATCAGGTGATCGTGTCATTGTGTCGGCACGGAAAATCATCTTTTCTGTGCGGCAGATCATGGCATATAAACGATGATCTGCTGTGCTGGAAAAATTATTCTCAATAGGGACAAGCGATCGCTGAATCATTTGCTTGTCCCCATACAGCGGAAGTGATTGCTCCATGTAAATGCAGCAATCACTTCTGCAGATGATCTGACAGTGATTGAGAGCGTCTGCTTCGTTCCCAATAATCTGACTGAAAATTAGTCTTTGTTAAAGAACCCTTAGTCCTTGTCATATAAGCTTGTCCAGTGTGAAACTGCAGCTCCGAGTAAAGGTATGGTGGGAGATATTGTTTCACAAAACAGAATGCTTCCACCCTTCATCAGCTGTAGATCATACAGGTGACTATAGCACTCATACACAGTCAGTGGCAGAACAATCATTTCCATTTAGTGATTTACAGGTGACATCTCCAGAGTTCTTCTCCTGTCAGTTCAGACCGCCATTTTGATTTCTTCCAGGCACAACTTGTCTCTACGGAGTTTGCAGCCAAGATTTCTTCAGGTTCTCACTTTACCAATAGTGATGTCGCGAACATAAAATTTTCAGTTCGCGAACGCGAATTTCTGCAAATGTTCGCGAACGTGCGAACCGCAATAGACTTCAATAGGAAAGCGAATTTGAAAACCCACAGGGACTCTTTGTGGCCACAATAGTGATGGAAAAGTTCTTTCAAGTGGACTAACACCTGGACTGTGGCATGCCGGAGGGGGATCCATGGCAAAACTCCCATGGAAAATTACGGAGTTGACGCAGAGTGTGGTAAGTTGAAATCGCAATGCGATTTATAGAACTTGAATTAATCGCATTGCGATTTCAACTTTCTCAAATCCGACAGTGCATTCTAGCATGGTGTAATTTCTATGGTGATGGGGACGCTCCATGAGCACGGAAGTCAGCAGAAGTTCTAAGTTGAAATCGCAATGCGATTTATAGAACTTGAATTAATAGCAATGCGATTTCAATTTAGAGCTTCTGCCGACTTCCATGCTCATGGAGCGTCCCCATCACCATGGGAACGGCTCTATGCTAGAATGTACTGTCGGATTTGAGAAAGTTGTAATCGCAATGCGATTAATGCAGGTTATATTAATCGCATTGCGAATTTAACTTAGAGCTGGGTTCCTAATGGTTGTATTGCTAGAATATAACAAAGATTGAGAATATAGTGCTATATTCATTATATATTTCGTCAATTCTAGCAATACAACCATTAGGAACTTAGCTCTAAGTTGAATTTGCAATGCGATTAATATAACCTGCATTATTTGCATTGCGATTACAACTTAGTTCCTAATGGTTGTATTGCTAGAATTGATGAATATAGCACTATATTCTCAATCTTCGTTATATTCTATCAATACAACCATTAGGAACCCAGCTCTATAGACCATAGATTGATTGCCCTATAGACCATAATGGGAGACCTTTATGGTCTATGAGATTTTCATTTCCTGCCTATGAAGCTGTGTCTCGTGCACAGCTTTACAGGCAGCTTACCATGACAGGCCTGGAAACCTTCAGCAGGCCCCAGGATGCCATGGTAGCCAGTTGGAGACCTGCAATTTCACTGCTGGGGCTCTGATTGGACAGCAGAGGGAGCATCCTCCCTCTGCCTAACTCCACAGATGCTGCGATCACTATTGAGCGTGGCATCTGAGGGGTTAAATGACCAACTGGCACCCATCAGGTATGGAGCGGGCTCAGCACAGCAGCCTGCTCCTTACAAGCCCTTGCGCATAATGCCACACATGAATTTTGTGCCCCCATAATATACATAGTGCCTCTTCTGTGCGCTTTACATACTGAACTGTCCTGGTGCTGTCCCACGATGGAGGCCTGGTGAGAAGAGTGTTGGAATAATGAGGCAGGGAATCAAGGGTCTGCTTATCTCACTGATGCTGCCAGCTGCTCAATTGTATCTGAATGCAAGGGCCCCAGAAACCAGGTGAATAGACTTGGTTACTGGGGTCCCTTCCATTGATGGTGCAATGCAGGCTTGGCGCACTTGCTCCATGTTGACCATTGTCAACATGGACGAACACGAATGTATTTTCTTTCCACTTCCGTTCCAGGTTTTTTTAGCGAACCATATGCAGAAGGTACTCCGTGTGCATACTGTTTCTGTATTTTTGTTCAGCAAAAAAGTAGTGCATGTCCTATTATTGTCCACAAATTACGGTCTGAGGCCCCATTTAATTCAATGGATCCGCAAAAAATACATAACACATCCGTTTGTCAACCATATTTCATCCGTATTTTGCGGATCCATACTGTAGAAATGCTATGCCCAGCCCATATTGCTCATGTGTTTTGGTGATTAATAAGTTACTGTTTCCATTTCCGATCTGCAAAAAAACGGATCGCATACAGAGACCATACGGATATGTTTTGTGGAATAACGGAACGGAAGGGGACTTAAATCAGAGAAAAAAAAACTCAGATACAGAACAACGGATCAGTTAAAAAACGGACCGCAAAACGACAACGGTCGTGTGCATAAGCCCTTAATCCACTGTCATTTTATAGTATATCAGGCAATTTTAATATTACGGTCATTTTCTCTGTTCAGTAGTATTAGCCAGTGCCATTACAGAGCGCTGGGCTAACTCTCAAACATCTTCTATGCACTTTAAATAAGAGTAATCTCTCTTCAAATAGCCATAAGCAAAATTGTACAATTACACACTTCTTACAATTCAGTTCACTTTCATATATTTTTATTCTTTGAAGAGTCAATTAGCCTAAATTATACGGATGAGGAACAGCAGATTGTTAATACAAATCTTATCTTTTGTGCAAGCTAGGTTGACTCAGTATTCAGAAGGTTTAATGTATTCTGTGTAAAACCAAGCCAAACAACTCTCCATTGTAAGCTTTGATATTTGTAAAATCTATTCTATGTCATATCATCGAAAAAGGGTACATTTTAAGTGAAATAGCTCTAGATTGAAGGCTTATTTGAAGGGTTGTACTTTTTCTATAATTATTCAGATTATAGCCAGAACATATATATCTTTTAGCCTTAGGCCCCTTTCACACGAGCGAGTATTCCGCGCGGGTGCGATGCGTGAGGTGAACGCATTGCACCCGCACTGAATCCTGACCCATTTATTTCTATGGGGCTGTTCACATGAGCGGTGATTTTCACGCATCACTTATGCGTTGCGTGAAAATCGCAGCATGCTCTATTTTGTGCGTTTTTCACGCAACACAGGCCCCATAGAAGTGAATGGGGCTGCGTGAAAATCACAAGCATCCGCAAGCAAGTGCGGATGTGGTGCGATTTTCACGCATGGGTTCTAGGTGACAGTCTATTCACTGTATTATTTTCCCTTATAACATGGTTATATAGGAAAATAATAGCTTTCTGACTACAGAATACATAGTATAATAGTGCTGGAAGGGTTAAAAAAATAAAAAAGTTAACTCACCTTCTCCTCTTGTTCGCGTAGTTCGTTCCCGGTCTGTAGTTTGCTAGCTGTGGGCTTGGGCTAAAGGACCTTTGATGACGTCAGATCACATGCTCCATCACCATGGTGATGGACCATGTGATTGGAGCATGTGATCTGACGTCACCAAAGGTCCTTTAGCCCAAGCCCACAGCTAGCAAAGAACAGACCGGGAACGAACTACGCGAACAAGAGGATAAGGTGAGTTAACTTTTTTATTTTTTTTAACCCTTCCAGCACTATTATACTATGTATTCTGTAGTCAGAAAGCTATTATTTTCCTTTATAACCATGTTATAAGGGAAAATAATACAATCTTCAGAACATCAATCCCAAGCCCGAACTTCTGTGAAGAAGTTCGGGTTTGGGTACCAAACATGCGCGATTTTTCTCACGCGCGTGCAAAACGCATGACAATATTTTGCACTCGCGCAGGAAAATTGCGCATTTTCCCGCAACGCACTCGGCTCTTATCCGGGCAAAAAACATGACGCCCGTGTGAAAGAGGCCTTAGGAATAAAATCTAGGATGATTAGGCTACTTTCACATCTGCATTGTGCTGTCTGGTTTTGAGATCCTGCACAGACTCTTAAAACCGCAGCATAACACTTCAGTTTTGTCCTCATTCATTGTCAATGGGGACAAAACGGAACAAACCAGAACCGAGTACTCCAGAATGTATTCCGTTACGGTTTATTATGCTCCCATGCCGGGCACAAAACTGCTGCAAGCAGCGTTTTTATGTGCGGCATAGCAAACTGAAGAAGCCAAATGGTGCGGGATCCATTTTTTTCGGACACAAAAAAAGAGATCCGGTGCCCACCAATTTTAAGTGACAGATCTGGTTTCTTAATTTTCAATATAATAAAAATTGATCCATTCAGAATGGATGCAGCCGGTTGTATTATAGTAACAGAAGCGTTTTACTGTGGTTTTGAGATCCCAAGCTGGATGTCAAAACCAAACAGAAAAAGTAGCCTTTTTTCATATGAACACATTTTCCATCCAGATGCAGTCAATTTTTACAATGGATAGCATCTGCGCTGAACCTTGATCCATTTTGATTGCATCCTCACAGAAAAAACACAATGATTTAATTTTGCAAAAAATACTGAAGCAAACTGAACGAAAACTAAGGGAAAATAAAATTATCTTCCATCATTCTGCACTCAGTATCTCATAATGAGAAAGTAAAATCTGAATTTTAGAAACTTTTGTAAATGTATTAAATTTAAAAATCCAAGCAGCACCCTACCATTATGGCCCAGTCATCAGAAAGAAGACTCTCCTCAGTAAGGCCTCATGCACACAACCGTTGTGTGCATCCGTGGCTGTTGTGCCGTTTTTGACTTTCAATGGGTGCGTGGAAAAATCGGAAAATGCACCGTTTGGCAGCCGCATCTGTGATCCGTGTTTCCTGGCCGTGAAAAAAATATGACCTGTCCTATTTTTTTCATGGCCAACGGTTCACGGACCCATTCAAGTCAATGGGTCCATGAAAAATCACGGATGCACACAAGATTGTCATCCATGTCCATGTCCGTTTTTTCCTATCATTTCAATGGCAAACTTGACTTAGATTTTTTTTTCATTTTTCATGTCCGTGGATGCTCCAAAAACAAGGAAGACCCACGGACGAAAAAACGGTCACGGATCACGGACCTACGGACCCTGTTTTTGCAGACCTTAAAAAAACTGTTGTGTGCATGAGGCCTAAAAGACATATAAAAGCCTTTATGAAGAAATGAGAAATAAGATTCTCTGGTCTGATGGAAGATGGAACTTTTTGGCCTCAGTTCTAAACTTCATGTCTAGAGGATGCCAGGTGCTGCTCATCACCTGCCCAATACCATTCCTACAGTCAATCATGGTGGTGGCAGTCATGTTGTGGGGGTGATTTTCAGCAGCTGGGACAGGGAGACTGGTCAGGGTTGAGAGAAAGCTGAATGGAGCCAAGTACAGACATATTCTTAATGAAAACCTATTCTAGAGTGCTCTGAACTTCATACTGGGCTAAAGATTCACTTTCCAACAAGACAATGACTCTAAGCAGCCAAGACAACACCGTAGTGGCTTAAAGACAACTCCTTTAATGTCCTTGAGTGGCAGCCAGTGCCCTGATTTGAACCCAATCAAACATCTATGGAGAGATCTGAAAGCAGCTATCCGAGGACAGTCCCTATCCAACCTGACAGAGCTCGAGAGGATCTGCTAAGAAGAATGTGAGAAAATCCCCAAATACAGGCGTGCAAACCTTTTGGCATCATACCCAAGAAGACTGGAGACTGTAATTGCTGCCAGAGGTGCTTCAACTAAGGCTACTTTTACACTGGCATTTTGGCTTTCCGTTTGTGAGATCCGTTCAGGGCTCTCACAAGCGGTCCAAAACGGATTAGTTTTGCCCAAATGAATTCTGAATGGAAAAGGATGCGCTCAGAATGCATCAGTTTGCCTCAGTTTGCCTCCGTTCAGTCTCCATTCTGCTTTGGAGGCGGACACCAAGCTTTTTGGTGTCCGTCTGACGAAACTGAGCCAAACTGATCCGTTCTGACACATAATGTAAGTCAATGGGGACAGATCCGTTTTCTATGACATAATCTGGCACAATATAAAACTGATCCGTCCTCCATTGACTTTCAGTGGTGTTCAAGACGGATCCGTCTTGGCTATGTTAAAGATAATACAAACGGATCCGTTCTGAACGGATGCAGACAGTTGTATTATCTGAACGGATCCGCAGCACCGAACGCAAGTCCTGAGTAAAGTATCTGACTACTTATGTCAATGCAATATGGCAATTTTTCATGTTCGTTAAATTAGCAAATAATTCTAACATTCTGTTTTCAATTTGTCATCATGGGGTATTGAGTGCAGAATGATGATAAAAAACTGGATTTTATAAAAATTTTAGCACAAGGCCGCAAAATAGCAAAATGTGAAAAAAGTGAAAGAGTGTGAAGATTCCCAAAATACACTAAAAAATTATTTTATACCACATATTATTTAGCTTAGTATGCACCAAAAATATTTGGGACAATTTTGGTGCATTTTGTCTAAACATTTTGGCATATCAGACAGTGGAATCCTTCAAAAGAAACCTGAAAACTCACCTCTTCAGACAAGCCTACAACCAGTGACCCTACCGCCTCTATACCGCCATGACCAACTTAACCCGCACCTACTGTGTCCTTCTCCCATACCATGTAGACTGTAAGCCCTCACGGGCAAGGCCCTCTCTCCTTCTGTACCAGTTTGTAACTCGTCTTGTTTATGATTAGTGCAATAGTGTGTTATGTATGTGCACCGATTATCATATGTACAGCGCTATGGAATGAATGGCGCTTTAATAATAAATAATAATAATAATATACCAAAAAACAATCTAATTATTATTTTATTTCTGGGGTTTTTCCCTATAAGCTCCAGGGCAGGAAATAAAGACACAAATTCAAAAAGCCTGAAAATGCTTGAACAACATATAGCTGTATACATGCATTTAAACTGTAGGGGAAAAAATGTGTGTGAAACATATTACAAAATAATGCTAGAAATAAAATTCTTGTAAGCAAATTTTCAGATGTGATTTTGAATGCAAAATAAAAAAAAATCTGTGTAATTCCAGCTTAATATAATGAAATTTCATGTAGAAACGTTTGGTGTCATCTAGTCATTTATCAAACTGGTGCAAAGTAGAACTAGCTTAGTTGCCCATAGCAACCGATTAAATTCCACCTTCCGTTTTGGACAAATTCTTTGGAAAATTAAAGGAGGAAGAGGAATCTGATTGGTTGCTAAGCCAGTTCTACCAGTTTGATAAATGACCCCATTCATTTTTAAAATATTAAGAGGAGTCACCTAATAAGTACTCAATTCTTAGTTTCCTACTTCTAGTCTTACGCCAGAGGGTATACAAATGAGCTCTTAACAAGCTCTGCCTCTAATGCCACCAGATATAAGGTAGCTCTCCTATAAGTCAATGTTTGACCTTTTGAACAGGCCTTGAGACATGAACTGGATAATAAAGGCTTAAAAGTTTTTTTTCAAGAGTTTACAACTGATTACCTATGCTCAGGTCATCAGTATTAGTGTTGGGCGCGAATATTAGACTCACGAATATTAATTGCAAATATCAGCACTTCGAGAATTCGCGAATATTTAGAATATAGTGATATATAGTCGTAATTTTGAATATTCTAGATATTTTTTTTTTTCATCAGTAACCTCCCTTCTTGCTTGTGGGCCAATGAGAAGGCTGCAATGTCTTTGTCAGAGCTTAGCAACATCCCTAGCAACCAATAGGAAAGTTGCCTATCCCTTACTATATAAGAACCTCCCCAGCAGCCATTTTCTACCGTTTTTTTAAGTTCTGACAGAGACATCAGTGTCATTGCTGTGCTCTATGCTTTCCACTCATTACATTAGATAGATAGTTAGATAGCTTATAAATATATACTACAGATAGTCAGTGTAGGTTAGATAGTGATATAGTGTAGCTGTTGCAGTGCAGTGTGTTAGGTAGTGTAATGGGTTCTGCTGTCCATGTATACATGCAGACCTGCTAAAATGCGAAGTTTCACGTATTGCGCCAAAATATTTGAATCATTAGTGCAGATTAGCGCAATAGCAAATATATTGGTACACTCTGCATATAAAGCCATTTTTAATGGAAAATGTAGCTAAATTGACCTATGCCTCTATTTCATGTACATTACGCGAATATTACATTGCCGATTTTTCGCAATCAAGACAATAATCTCGAATTTGCGAATATATGACGAATATTCACCCAAATATTCGTGAAATATCGGAATTCGATTATAGCCCCTGCCACTTATCACTAATCAGTATCTGATTGGTGGGGGTCTGACACCCTTCCTGTGAGTGCCACTGCCTTCTCCGTGCTCACATTGTCGTACTTAGTACAGTGACTGTGCTTGGTATCGCACCTACAACAGAAAATTGTTTATATGGGTATGAGAATAAACATAACCCCAAATTCTTATCAGGGAGTTCTTCAGAGGCTGGGAATCACTATTAACTGAAAACTCACTTCGTATGCAAGCATACATATTTGAATACGAAAAGAAACTGTTAACTAAGGTGTCAGCTCAATTGGAAAAAGAGACACTAGAAATCCAAATATTGCGGTCCCAGCTGGAATTCAGTATCCTAGAAGACAAGTTACAAAAAAACTTTGAGAATTTACAAACAGAGGTGAAAGAGAGGAAACATCGAAAATATATTAGAGACAAGAGAGATTTTGAAACTGGTCAGATATACAATAAATCTACTAATAAATTACCATCTAGTAGGAGGTCAGATTTCAAACAATACACTGATATTTCAGAATCTGAAGCCTCAGAGTCTGAAGCCAGTATAACAAAGGGTAATAAGAAAGGGAAAGCCAGAAATAGAGGTGGTTACCAACAAAGGAGAAATCCTCCATATAAAAATACCAATCAAGAATGGCAACAAAATCAATACAAAGTTCAGAATCCCCAAGGACCCAATACAAACTCACAAACATCCTTGCCCTATTCCCAATCTGCTACATCTGCAACCTCACTGGTCACACAAACCAATGCATCCCAAACTATGAAAGGATGAATCAGCAATGCAAATTATAAATCTCTCATCTGTAATACTAAAACCAGAGTATGAATCCCTAATACAAAAAGGATTATCATATAACCCCACTCCAGGATTCAACTGCTTCTCCTGGGTAAAGAATATAAATCTATTTGCCCGAAAACTTGCATTACATAAAGATTTTAAGAATAAGTAAGACCAGAGAAGTGAGGTAGGCAATAGAGAAAAAGAAGCACTAGAAACGTTAGAAGAGCTATACAGAGAAGGAGCGGGAGAAATAACAAGACCCACTGCCCTGTTCAGTAACATAGGTCCAAAATCTAAATATTTTTCACCCCTTGCAGGTTTCGCGAACATACAAATGTTCGTGAACCTAGTGACAGAGGATTTGGAAAAAATAAAAAGAATGACGTGGGGGAAAATCTCTCCTTTGAAGAGAGGAGGGCCATTGGTGAAATTACTGAGAGAGAAGATCTTATAATAAAACCCTCTGATAAGGGAGGTAATGTAGTCTTGATGAACAGAGATGAATATATGGGGATGGTGATGAGACTGCTGGATGATAAAACCACCTATAAAAAAACTAGAAAGTAATCCAACAGGGAAATATAATAAAGATCTGAAAAAGATACTAATGGAAGCCAGAGATAGAGAACTAATCACAAAAGAAGAGTATAAAGTCCTATATAGATCACATCTGACAATAGTGACATTTTATGCCTTACCAAAAATTCATAAAAAACAAAAACCCATACCTGGAAGACCTATAGTTTCAGGCAATAATAACATATGTGAAGGCATCAGTACACATTAGAACATTTGTACAGACTCTTCCTTCCTACCTTAAAGACATTAGTGATACTGTTCTCAAGCTACAGGATATACATGTCAACGAGAATACCCTGATAGCAAGTCTAGATGTTGAGGCATTATACACAAGTATACACAATGAATTAGGCATCAAAGTGGTAGAATTTTATCTCTACACTAAGGGTACACAATTTCACGAACACAATAATTTTGTTATCACACTATTACGATTTCTTCTCACACACAACTTTTTTGTTTTTGATGGACGATTCTATTTACAAACAACCGGCACCGCTACTGGGGCAGTTTGTGCACCAAGTTTTGCTAATTTATTTTTGGGCTGGTGGGAAGATAATTTTGTTTTCCCTGAGCACCATTCACATTACACAGATCACAGACTGTACTGGGCTAGGTATATAGATGATATAGATTTTTTTGGGGGATGGCACAGAATCAGAGTTTGTTCAATTCACAAAGGACCTAAACAAGAATAACATAGGCCTAACATTCACAACAGAGATCCAGAAAAAAAGTCTCAACTTTCTGGATTTAAAAATAAATCTTGAAAATGATGGCAAAGTCAGTACCAAAATATACAGGAAACCAACGGCAACCAACAGCTTCCTCCATTGGGAAAGCTGCCACCCAAGGCCCCTTAAAAAAGGTATACCAGTAGCTCAGTATCTGACAGCTAAGAGAAACAGTACAAATGAGTTAGCCTTTGAGGAGGAATGCAAATTACTGTAACAAAGATTTCTGGCTAGAGGCTATCCCAGAAAGACACTGTATAAGGCCTATAATAGAGAAAAAAATACAGAGAGAGACAGCCTTTTCAGGAGTAAGGAACAGGAAAATGAAAAAATAATACAATGCATAGGTACCTTTGACTCTTAACATCAAAGAGTATATGAGAGTCTCAAAAGGTATTGGCATATTCTTAGATCGGATAAGGACCTCAGGGAAGTAATACCCAGCAATCCATCAACAACCTAGAGAAGGGGGAAAAATCTTAAAGAGATACATAGCCACTTTCAAAATAAGAAATGTACTAAAACCTGGGTATCAACACAGGGATCTTACCCATGTGGAGGATGTACATTCTGTAAATACATGTTACCAAAAAAAGAATTTTAAAACCCTCATGATGGAAAAACGTTCATCATAAAAGACTACATCAATTGCAGAACTACTGGCATAGCATATGCAATACAGTGTGAATGTCCTAAAATCTATGTGGGGAAGACGATACAGGAATTGAGGAGGATCTCCAAACATCTTAGTACTCTCAATACTAATGATGATACACCCCTGGTAAGACATATTAATAAATACCATAGAGGTAGTCCCTCAGGCCTCAAAATCTGGGGAATGCAGAAGGTAAATGTAGGCCCGAGACAGGGAGATATGGATAACAAGCTGCAACAGGAGGAGGCTAAATGGATATACCGCCTAAAATCTCTATCACCAATTGGAATAAATGAAGGGTTCACCTTCTCCCCATTTTTGTAATACAATGGAACAGCAAATTATAATATATACAGGGAGTGCAGAATTATTAGGCAAGTTGTATTTTT
This sequence comes from Bufo gargarizans, assembly GCF_014858855.1. Classification (NCBI taxonomy): domain Eukaryota; kingdom Metazoa; phylum Chordata; class Amphibia; order Anura; family Bufonidae; genus Bufo; species Bufo gargarizans. Next base: position 191,555,243 of record NC_058080.1, read on the forward strand.
GAGGATTAATTTTATTATTGAACAACAACCATGTTCTCAATGAACCCAAAAAACTCATTAATATCAAAGCTGAATATTTCTGGAAGTAGTTTTTAGTTTGTTTTTAGTTTTAGCTATTTTAGGGGGATATCTGTGTGTGCAGGTGACTATTACTGTGCATAATTATTAGGCAACTTAACAAAAAACAAATATATACCCATTTCAATTATTTATTTTTACCAGTGAAACCAATATAACATCTCAACATTCACAAATATACATTTCTGACATTCAAAAACAAAACAAAAACAAATCAGTGACCAATATAGCCACCTTTCTTTGCAAGGACACTCAAAAGCCTGCCATCCATGGATTCTGTCAGTGTTTTGATCTGTTCACCATCAACATTGCGTGCAGCAGCAACCACAGCCTCCCAGACACTGTTCAGAGAGGTGTACTGTTTTCCCTCCTTGTAAATCTCACATTTGATGATGGACCACAGGTTCTCAATGGGGTTCAGATCAGGTGAACAAGGAGGCCATGTCATTAGATTTTCTTCTTTCATACCCTTTCTTGCCAGCCACGCTGTGGAGTACTTGGATGCGTGTGATGGAGCATTGTCCTGCATGAAAATCATGTTTTTCTTGAAGGATGCAGACTTCTTCCTGTACCACTGCTTTAAGAAGGTGTCTTCCAGAAACTGGCAGTAGGAATGGGAGTTGAGCTTGACTCCATCCTCAACCCAAAAAGGCCCCACAAGCTCATCTTTGATGATACCAGCCCAAACCAGTACTCCACCTTGCTGGCGTCTGAGTCGGACTGGAGCTCTCTGCCCTTTACCAATCCAGCCACGGGCCCATCCATCTGGCCCATCAAGACTCACTCTCATTTTATCAGTCCATAAAACCTTAGAAAAATCAGTCTTGAGATATTTCTTGGCCCAGTCTTGACGTTTCAGCTTGTGTGTCTTGTTCAGTGGTGGTCGTCTTTCAGCCTTTCTTACCTTGGCCATGTCTCTGAGTATTGCACACCTTGTGCTTTTGGGCACTCCAGTGATGTTGCAGCTCTGAAATATGGCCAAACTGGTGGCAAGTGGCATCTTGGCAGCTGCACGCTTGACTTTTCTCAGTTCATGGGCAGTTATTTTGCGCCTTGGTTTTTCCACACGCTTCTTGCGACCCTGTTGACTATTTTGAATGAAACGCTTGATTGTTCGATGATCACGCTTCAGAAGCTTTGCAATTTTAAGAGTGCTGCATCCCTCTGCAAGATATCTCACTATTTTTGACTTTTCTGAGCCTGTCAAGTCCTTCTTTTGACCCATTTTGCCAAAGGAAAGGAAGTTGCCTAATAATTATGCACACCTGATATAGGGTGTTGATGTCATTAGACCACACCCCTTCTCATTACAGAGATGCACATCACCTAATATGCTTAATTGGTAGTAGGCTTTCGAGCCTATACAGCTTGGAGTAAGACAACATGCATAAAGAGGATGATGTGGTCAAAATACTCATTTGCCTAATAATTCTGCACTCCCTGTTTAAGAAAACTATTAAATACTAGAATAAACACCAAAATAAAAAATAGATACAAACAGTCTAGACCAGGGATCAGCAACCTCCGGCACTCCAGCTGTTGTCAAACTACGACTCCCAGCATGCTCCATTCACTTCTCTGGGAGTCCGAAGAACAGCCAAGGAGGTGTGCATGCTGGGAGTTGTAGTTTCACCACAGCTGGAGTGCCGAAGGTTGCTGATCCCTGGTCTAGACAGACAAGAGAAAAAAAATATATCACAATAAAAATAATTACTATATATTCCTAATATGCAGGCCTATTAGAAAAGTTTTGCAGGCCTATTCCTAATAGAATTCTATGGCCTGCAAAACGGATCAGTCCCGTTTCTGTTATGCAGGGGAGTCCTACTTTTACTACCAAACAAAGAATGAACGAATTTCATAACATTAAATTCGCTCATCTCTAATTTGTACCATTTTGGGGTACATACAACTTTTTGATCACTCACTATTATGCTTTTTGTGAAGCGAGCCGACCAAAAAATGGCCATTCAGGTACCATTTTTATTTTGCTTTTACAGCGTTTACATGACGGGTTACATGACAATTAAAATACCTATACCTAATACGTCCATTTTTTTTATTTATTTTTTTGTTAAATTATACACAATGAAAGCAAATGTAAAAAGAAAAAAAAAATGTTTTCTGAAAGCCATATTTTTATGGTGATGGTCTTGTGTGTGTGTGCACTATTTTTTTGCTGGATGAGGTGATGTTTTCTTTGGTATCATTTTGGGGTACTGTACATAGTACTTTTTGATTGCTCAATATTACACTTTATGTCAGGCAAGGTGAACAAAAAAATAGTTGTTTTGGCACTGTTTATTTGTTTATTTTTATGGTGTTTACTAGTGATGATCGAGCACCAAAGTATTCGGGTGTTCGGCTCAGCAGAGCACCCGAGTATAATGGAAGTCAATGGGAGACAACCATGCACCCCCTGCTCTGAAGAGGGGAGGGTGCCTGGTCCATTGGAAAAGGTCAGAAAGTGACAGAAACACCACCGAAATGGATTGGGAACGCCATGGGGACAATGTCTGGATGCATCTTGGACTCCCAGATCGCTTCTGGGAACCATGTTGTCCAAGTTGTACGGCACTTTTACAGATTGACAAAAGTATACACAAAACCCCCCAAAAAATCCATTTTACAGGAAAAATTGTTAGGAAACATTATTTCCTGTATATTCAATTGTATATAAAGTGCAAGTGCTGCAATAAAATTACAAGGAAGAGGTACTGTGATGCAACCTGTATATCACATAATGGAGGGCCTCATTCACATTGTGGTACAATTGTTCACAATGTCATAAAGCATATGCACTAAGTGAAAGGGCTGCCAAAAATGACAAGGAACCGGCAGTCCAATACAGCCTTTGTTACACATAAAGGAGGGCATCATACACAGCCTTGATTGATTGCCTGCTGATGACCTTCAAAAACATTTGGAGCAAGGGTCTGCTGATCTGACCATCTAAAACATTATGGGCGAGGACCTGCTGCCGCATTGTTGACTCTAGATAACCTCTGGGCGATTGCACGTCCCCTTGATGGCGACGATCCATTCGGATGTCTGTCCTATTAACTTCCGATGTTCTTTTCTGCGCCTACCATGGTGATCACGTGTAACAGGGAATCAGGGTTTCATGCCGGAGAGGGAGCTTGAGAAAGGAATACCCCATCCAAGGGAGGTCAATGGCTGAAATCTGATTGCATGGAGAGGGTGGGTCAAGTTAATAAAGCAGAAAAATCAACGGAAGGCAGGAGAAACGATGAATTACAATACAGGACTCTTAAGATGCCCTGTTATTGGAATGAGTAATACAAAATTACAGGTAATGTCACTGCGGTATTTTGGATGAGGAAATGTTATACAGGAGAGGCCCTGTTGCCGCTTTGTTGACTCTAGATAACTTCTGCCTGATCGCACATACCTGTGATGTCCATGATCCATTTGGACATCTTCCCTATCAACTTTCTATGTTCTTTTATGTGTCTAACATGGTGACCACGGGTAACGGGGACTCAGGGTTCCATGCCAGAGAGGGAGCCTGATAAACTGCTACTACTTTAAAGCAAGGCAGCATGAGTTGGCAACCTACAGGTGAGCTGACCCTGTAAAAGATTTGAGTCGCGGGCCTGAAGGTGAGCTGACCCTGTAAAAGATTTTAGGTTCGGGCCTGCTGGTGAGCTAACCCTGTTAAACATTATATGCTAGTGCCTGCTGGTGAGCTGACCCTGTAAAAAGTTCTATGCAAGGGCTTGCATGTGAGCTGACCCTGCAAAAGATTTAAGTCGCGGGCGTGAATGTGAGCTGAACAGGTAAAAGATTTTAGGTGCGGGCCTGCTGGTGAGCTGAGGTGGAACCGACAAACCCAACTTGAATTTTATGGCTGCATTAATCTGCAGGTGACCGTGATACAGCTCCATTGATTGTTTCCATCTGCATCTTTCTAAACAATCTGTGGCCTTATTCTTTTATCCAGAATAGGTGGCCTTCTCATGCTGCCTTCTCCACACTATGTCACCTTGCCACTCATTTTTATTACCATGCTGCTGCTGCTGCTGCTAAAAAGGCCTTAAACTGATCACCAGGCCCACAATTTAATTAAGGTTTTGTAATTGATAAACCCAACTTGCTTTTGTGGGATGCTTCAGTGGCATAGCTTGAATTGACTGGGCCCCACAGCAAATTTTTGAATCAGGCTCCATCCCACAGTAAATTTTTAGCGTCCTCTTCCTTTCATGCCACCCCTATTCCTGTGGCTAGTAAAGATCGCTCTCTCAGAACAGGGCCGGCATCTGTTCCATCAGTTTTATACACTATCTATACGGTCACTGTATATTTCATTGTGTAATACTGTTGAGGAGGCCCTGACCAAATCCTTTAGTCTTCCTCCTCCTGGATGGGCCCCTTCTAGGTCAGGGCCCCAACTTCCCCTGCTTCTCCACACCATGTCACCTTGCCACTCATTTTTATCACCATGCTGCTGCTGATGCAGCTTAAAAGGGCTTAAACTGATCAACAGGCCCACAATCTAATTAAGGTTTTACACAGAAAACCAAAGTAAAAAATTGATTTTATAGGAAAAATTGATTGAAAACATTCTTTCCTCTATATTTACTTGAATATAAAGTGCAAGTGCTGCCAAAAATTACAAGGAAGAAGCACTCTGATACAACCTGTATATCACATAAAGGAGGGCCTCATTCACTTTGAGTTGCCGGCCTGCAGGTGAGCAGACCCTGTAATAGATTTGAGTTGTGGGCCTGCAGGTGAGCTGACCAAGTAAAAGATTTTAGGTGCGGGCCTGCTGTTGAGCTGACCCTGTAAAACATTATATGCGAGGGCCTGCTGCTGAGCTGACCCTCTAAAACATTAGGGGCGAGGGCCTGCTGCTGAACTGACACTCTAAAGCATTATATGCGAGTGCCTTCTGGTGAGCTGAAGCTCTAAAACATTATATGTGAGGGCCTGCTGCTGAGCTGATGCTATAAAACATTAGGGGTGAGGGCCTGCTGCTGAGCTAACCCTCTAAAACATTAGGGGCGAGGGCCTGCTGCTGAACTGACCCTCTAAAACATTAGGGGCAAAGGCATGCTGCTGAACTGACCCTCTAAAACATTAGGGGCGAGGGCATGCTGCTGACCTGACCCTCTAGAACATTAGGGGCGAGGGCCTGCTGCCGAGCTGACCCTATAAAAAAATTGGAGGGAATGTATACAATCTGGATGGAGGAGGAGGAGGAGAAAACAATATTCAACCATATACTCTTTATTTTGTGTTGGAAAAGGTGCATGGGAATACACTACAGTAGATTGAGTACATTATAAATGATAGATTGAAATTGCCTTTATGGTCATCATCAGATCAGCTCTCCTCTAGTGGAGTTGAGAAGTCAGGGGCAATCCAAGCCTTGTTCATTTTTATTTGAGTCAACCTGTCAGCATTGCCAGTGGACAAGCGGATACACTTATCTGTTATAATGCCACCAGCAGCACTAAATATACTCTCAGACAAAACGCTGATGGCAGGGCAAGCCAGCACCTCCAAGGCATAGAGTGCAAGTTCATGCCACATGTCCAGCTTGGACATCCAGTAGTTGTGAGGCACTGAGGGATCATTTATGACGGTCTGCTATGTATTCCTTCATCATCTTCCAAAACTTTTCCCTCCTTGTACCACTAGGCCGTGCTTCAGGGTGAGGTTGCTGGCGGGGTGTCATGAAAGTGTCTTATGCCTTGGAGAGTGTTGCCATGCCTTTGTTGGAACTGCTGTGTGTTCCCCTTGTCTCCGTTCCTCGGTTGCCTCAGGAAGTATGGACTCTGCCGCCAGTGTTGTTGGATAGAAAATTTCGGATCAAGTTTCCAACAAGGATTTTCTGGTATTGCACCATTTTGCTCGTCCTCTCCACCAGAGGAATGAGAGTTGAGAAGTTCTCTTTGTAGCGGGGGTTGAGAAGGGTGAACACCCAGTAATCCGTGTTATCAAGAATGCGCATAACGCGAGAGTCGCTGGAAAATGCAGCCTAACATGAAGTCAGCCATGTGTGCCAGAGTACCAACAGGCAAGACGTCAATGTCGACATCAGGATGACTCTCTATCTCCTCATCCTCCTCCTCCTCTTCTGCCCATCCACGCTGTACAGATGGAATTAAAGTTCCATGGGTACTAACCTCTGTAGCAGAGGCAACTGTCTTCAGCTCCTCCTCCTCATGGTCCAATTCGCGCTGAGAAGACGAACTGAAGGCGGGCTGGCCATCACCCTGTGTAATGTCCTCCCCTATTTCCTCGTCTGCCACATTCAGAGCTTTGTCCTTAATTGTGATCTGCGATCGTTTGAGTAGACACTAACCATCTGTGTGGATTCATCAAAGTTTTTTTAAACCTCACTGAGGTCTGACATCAATGCCCACTCCTCGCTTGTGAATAGTGGCAGTTGACTCGAAAGGCAACGACCATGTTGCAGCTGATATTCCACAACTGCCCTCTGCTGCTCACAAAGCCCGGCCAACATGTGGAACGTAGAGTTCCAGTGCCTGCTCACGTCGTAAAAAGTTGGTGAGCTGGAAGCCGCAAGCGCTGCTGCAGCGTTGACAGACTGGCTGAAGCTGTGGACGACTTGCGGAAATGGGCACACACGCGGCTCGCCATCACTAGTAGCTCTGGCAAATGGGGGTAGGTTTTGATAAACCGCTGAACCACTAAGTTTAAGACGTGGGCTAGGCATGGGATGTGTGTCTGGTAGCCGAGCTCCAAAGCCGCCACCGAGTTATGACCATCGTCAGACACAACCATGCCTGGTTGTAGGTTGAGTTGCAAGAGCCACACCTCGGTTTGGTCCCTTAGACCCTGCCACAGCTCTACGGCGGTGTGCTGTTTGTCCCCTAAACAGATCAACTTCAGCACCGCCTGTTGACGCTTACACACAGCAGTGCTACACTGCTTCCAGCTAGTGACCAATGGCTGACTGCTGCTGGAGGAGGGAGTGGAGGAGGAGGCGGTGGAGGAGGAGAAGTGGGGGTTGGAGCCAGTAATATTGCTGCTGTCGGAGACCCTGGTGGACCTTCCCAGCAACTGCGTTGGTCAGGGCACGGGTGATTTTCTGGGACACATGCTGGTGTAAGGCGGGCACGGCACATCGTGAAAAATAGTGGTGACTGGGGACTGCGTACCAAGGGACGGCCGCCGACATCAGGCTGCGGAAGGCCTTAGTGTCCACAAGCCTAAATAGCAAAATTGAAGTGCCAGTAATTTCGAAAGTTGCACATTTTGTGCTATGGCCTGTAGGTGGGTGGGTGGGTATTTGCAGTTGTGTTCAAATGATTGTGTTATGGACATTTGGACACTGCTTTGCGACAGGGAAGTGGATGTTGTTGCTGATGGTTCATGCGAAGGTACAGGTGAAGGGCGAGGGGCATCCAGGCCTGTGCGTTCGACAGGGGATTGGCCAGAAATGCGTAACACAGGGGAAGAGGATGCAGTGGTGTGAACCGCAGACCCAGATTGTGGACCCAGGCGTTCAGCTCGCTTGTTAGGGTGCTTGGATGCCATGTGTCGGATCATGCTGGTGGTGGTGGGGTTGCTAGTGTTCATGCCCCGGCTCATTTTGGTATGGCACAGGTTGCAAACTACCACACTTTTGTCGTCTGCACTTTCCAAAAAAAACACCTACCCCTTGGCAAGGTAGATTTACGCATGGAGGTGCTCGGTGTAACGGTTGCAGGCCTGTTTGGTGTGGGCCTACTTCTCCTTTTTGCAACCCCACTGCCTCTTCCAGCCTGTTGCAGTGCTGCAGATCCCTCCCCCTCTGTACTGCTGTCCTCGCTCGGCTTTTCACCTTCCCATGTTGGGTCAGTGACCTCATCGTCAACCACCTCCTCTTCCACTTCCTGACTCTACTCATCCTCCTGAATTGACCTAACCACAACCTCAGTGATTGGTAACTGTGTCTCATTATCATCCACCTCGTGAACGAATGATTGCCGTTCACCACCGTCATCTTCTTGAGACTGTGAAGGCTCAAGAGGTTGGGAATCAGGACACAATATCTCAGGTCCCTCTTCAAGCGTGCTGGGAACGAGGGCCAAATGTAATAATGGCGCTGGATAGAGCTCCTCGGAATATCAGAAACACACAGAATATGGACACTATATTAGGCCCAGATTTTTGGACTTTGCCCTAAATAAACAGGTTTTTTTTATAGCGTACTATATATGTCACAGAACACCACAGAATATGGACACTATTTTAGGCCCAGATTATTGGAATCTGTGGTACAGACACTGTTTTCTGATGCAGCTTATATTTATATTTTTCCCTATATTTAGGCCTGGCAACCACTCAAGGTATTGAAGCGCAGATCACACAATTCACGGATTATACAGTTGACAGCAAAAATGTGGACAGATAATGGGAGAAAAATTGTTTTCTGTATTTTTTTTTTTCCCTATATCTAGGCTCGACAACCACACAATATATTGAAGCGCAGATCACACAATTCACGGATTACACCGTTGACAGCAAAAGTGTGGATAGATTATGGAGGAAAAATTGTTTTCTGTAGTTTTAAATTTTTCCCTATATCTAGGCCTGACAACCACACAAGGTATTGAAGCGCAGATCACACAATTAACGGATTACACCGTTGACAGCAAAAATGTGGATAGATAATGGGAGAAAAATTGTTTTCTGTACTTAATTTTTTTTTCCCTATATCTTGGCCTGACTACCACACAATGTATTGAAGATCAGATCACAGAATTCACGGATTACACCTGCAGTGTTTAACTACTCTCGTGGGTACTGCAAAGTTGTCGTGTTATTGCTTTGCATTCCTTATATAGTCTGTTTTATGCTGCAATGCATCTTTATGTATAATCCCTGCTTACAGGTGTATTTAGATTGCATTATACTGAGCCTACCACTAGGGGGAGATAACACCTCCCTTATATATAGTTCAGCTCAGGCCTAGTCAGGGAGTCTCTAGTTCAGTTTGTTTCAGACCAGTTGTGTCCAGTTCAGTCTGGCGTTTTGATCCCTGAGTTTAAGTGCTCCATACACTCAGGAGGATATTAATTCAAAAAATACTAAAGAAGGAGATCCCCAAAGGGTTACGGCCATCTCTACAAACACCTTAGGACCTTTGGATTCAAAAGTGAGGGATTCACAAGCCTCCAGCAGCCTCACTAACCTGCACTGGGAACACCAGAGCCAGCCTAGAAGTCCTCTACCAGTAAGGCTACAAACCTATATCATTTAAGAGCTAGAGAGACATTACACCTGTCAGCAGTGGACCTGTGGCAGCTTTACCTCTGTCCATCTCAAAGAGACTGTTTAATACTTGGATGTTACTGTTACCAGGAGCAACGTTCAGTAAAATTTATACGTTGAATTACACCATCCTCGTCTTAGTCTTCAGTTCCTCAATTAACACTACAGTAAATGGTTCTACCACCACAAAAGGTACAGGCGTCACGATTACAAGGGACCTTGCCATAGGCACATTAATACAGACCATCAAGGGCACCTCGAATCACCATCTGGCCTGTGTCCCTTATACTAGAGTGTGCCCCAGAGAATTCTTGTGCCGTTCTCCTTATCACTTATGCGAGCCTGCCCAGGGACGACGTAACCGTGAGTAACCAAAATTGTATTTATCTCGGCCCACCTATTGCTCACACTGTGACCTCACGTGTAATTCCCCTGTTTGGTCTGGCATACCGCACACCGTTTACAGCAAAAATGTGGATAGATTATGGGAGAAAAACTGTTTTCTGTATTTTAATTTTTTTTCCTATATCTAGGCCTGACAATAACACAAAGTGTTGAAGCGCAGATCACACAATTCACGGATTGCACTGTTGACAGCAAAAATGTGGACAGATTATGGGAGAAAAACAGTTTTCTGTATTTTAATTTTTTTCCCTATATCTGGGCCTGACAACCACACAAGTTATTGAAACGCAGATCACACAATTCACGGATTACACTGTTGACAGCAAAAATGTGGATTATGGGAAAAAAAATATTATTTTAACTAATATTCTTCCTATCTCTGTCCCTGACACACAGAAGGTATTGCTGCACAGATGTCACGAGTCACTGAAGACACCTTCTATATAGCAAAATAATCGCTATTTCGAAAAGTATAAAAAAAATAAATCAAGTACAACTTTGCACAATTAAATTGCTGCCACCAACAATAGTTCTTAAAAGGACTTTTGGGCCTTTGAAAAATTTTAACATTGAATAAATAGCGATCACAAACTCCCTACACTATCTCTCTCTTCCAAAGCTCAGCTCTCCCTGACTCGCAATGCTATATAGCACCTGATGACGCGTTCCAGCCAGCCAATTACTGTAATGCCAGTAGCCAACATGGCTACTGGCATTACAGTGATGGCAGTACTTACCTGCAAGTTTATTGGCTGCTTAGCAGGAGGAGACTTGAGCATGAGTACCGCCATGTGCCAAGCATAGCGATGCTCGAGCCGAACAAGTATTTGGCCAAGCATGCTCACTCATCACTAGCGTTTACTTGATGGGATAGATTGTATGATATTTTTATAGAGCCAGTCGTTACAGATGCATCGATATCTAATATGTCTATTTCTTTTTTTTTTTTTATTGTAAATGGCATAATGAGAAGATTTTTTTATTTTATTATAAAACACTTCACTTTTTATTTTGTCCCATTATGGGACTCCACCTTTTAATAATTTGATCGCTGTTTTAATACAGTTCAATAAATGTTGTATTGTACTGCACTGAACTGTCAGTATTACACTAATAGTTTGTCTATGAGCCACAGCCTTGGGCTTCATAATCCTCTATAACTAGCAGGCCTCAAGGCCTTTGCAAGACTTGGGGCTGCCATGGCAACCATAGGCCCCTTGTCATCACAGTACAGGGGGGTGCGATGGAGAGACAGAGGCAGCCCCCTCTCTCTGCAAACCCCTTAGTCTTCATTGCATTGAAAGCTCCAATGCTGGTGGATACTACAGGGGCCTAGCTGTTAGTAACAGCTGGGTCCCTGCCGGTGATCGAGCGAGTGGCACTCCGACGCCTTCCCCATTAGCACGTCGTACTATTACGACGGAGGCCGGGAACTCACTACTGGTTGTGCCGTAATAGTGCAGCAGAGGTCAGGAAGGGGTTAAATGAGAACAGTTATGTTTGGAGAAAAGAGACCCTGCATTCCAGGATAAAAACCTTATCCCAAGGGTAAAACATGGTGGTGGTAGTATCAAGGTTTGGGCCATTTTTGCTGCATCTGGGCCATAACGGCTTGCCTTTATTAATAGAACAATGAATTCTGAATTATACCAGCAAATTCTAAAGGAAAATGTCAGAACAGAGTAGAAGCTGTTTTATACGGCAGAACAGGCTAAAACTCCTCCAAGCTGACATGCAGGATTAATCAACAATTAGCAGGAACATTTAGTTGCAGTTATTGAATGCACATTGGGGTCAAACCAGATACTGAAGGCACTAATTTTTCTCAATAAATAATTGACCAAATTTTGTATTTTTGACTAATTTGTTTGATTTGATTATCTTTTCTTTCTTTTTAGGACTTGTATGAAAAGCTGATCTAATTTTAAGTCAAATGTATGCGGAAATATAGAAAATTCTGATGGGTTTACAAACTTTCTAACATTTTATTTTTCAAGTGAAACAGAGCAGAGTCCTCAAGAAATTCTTTCTTTTTCTGAAGTTTCCAATATATTATTCCATTGGGTAAATACTACATACTAGCATTCTTGGACAACTGTTTTAATTTATTGATGTGAGTCCCACATTAATGACCAGTAACGAATAGCAAATATTGAACAACTATAAATTAGCAATCCATTTATCACAATTAAACAACAAATTAAACATTCTAAACATTAATCTTTCAATTTGTGTCTGCCTTCTAGTAAGTAGCTAATTTATTTAAAATGTCTTTGGTACTTTACTGCTATTGATTCCAAAACTTTCCCATTCTATATAATAAATGGATCTTAAACTTTATTTATTTGATGTGTTAGGCTAAGTTCACACCAGCGTTCAGTCTTTCCATTCTTCTGCTCCGTTATAGGAGCAGAAGAATGGAAGGGACAGGTTTGGCACATAACTGAGCCGAACGGAGCCTATGGACCCCATAGACCAGTGATGGTGAACCTTTTACAGACAAAGTGCCCAAACTGCAACCCAAAACCCACTTATTTATCACAAAGTGCCAACATGGCAAGTTAACCTGAATACTGCAGTCCAATATAGTTTATCTTCTATGTACTTTATAATTTAGTTATAATATCCTGCCTACATTCAGTGAGCTGCCTGTGCCGTTCATAATGCTCCCTGCGCTGATGAATGGCAGGAAAAGTCTAAGGCATAATGGTACACCATAGACTTTTTCCAGGGCACGGGTGCCCACAGAGAGGGCGCTGAGTGCCACCTCTGGCACCTATGCCATAGGTTCGCCACCACTGCCATAAACTATAATGGGGTCCGTTAGGTTTCCGCTCAGAGGGAGATTTTTAAAGCGGAGACAAAAGTCCCGCATGCAACACCTACAATATACTCACCCCCTACTCCAGCACAGTTCTCTGCTGCAGTTCTCCAGTACTCCTACCACTGTTTCCTTACAAACAGCAACAGTGAAACGCCGTGACATGACACTTGACTGCTGCAGCCAATCACTGTCCTAAGTGGTGTACAGCTGCAATGGTTTAATGTCAACTTGAAGCATGTCACTGTGCACATCATCAAATACTGTAACGTGCAGGGATATGGCACCTGACTGCTGCAGATGATTAATGTCCCGGCATGTCACCACTGCTATTGATAACCAAACAGTGGTGGTAGTACCAGAAAAGTGTCACAGAGAACATAAGGCATCTGAAATTTTTTATTATTTTCGAGGACCCTTTTAAACGATACAGTATTGAACTGGAAGGTAACATATATCAGATTTTATAGAGTCCAAACAAAAAAAACTCTTTGATGGTCAGCTCAATGCAAACACATCTAGGTCACTTTTCTTGAGGAGTTTGTGCCACAAAAAATATTCTACAGTTTTCAAACCAGCCCCTCGATCTGAATAATTTTGTAATTGAATGTAATTATGTGTAAAAAATGTAAAAAAAATGTAGTATAGTCACTGCGTTATTAAATAAAATGTATCTGTGTAGCACCACCTGCTGTTTGTTCCTTTTCTTATCTCTCTGTCCACCTCACTGAGCTTCTGTTAGAAGTTAAGGCAGTTACAGGAAAAGAGCTACAACAGAAGAGACACATCCCCTAAGAAAAACATGCCCCCTGAGCTTCCAGTCTGAAATAAATCTAGCAGAACAATTACCGTATTTTTTACCCCATAAGACGCACTTTTCCCCCCCAAAAGTGGGGGGAAAATGCCCCTGCATCTTATGGGGCGAATGCTGCCATTTTACATGGCAGTCTGCGATGCTGCAGCATCACAGACTGCGATGTATAAGCGGGGAGGGAGGAGGGGCTGGAGTCCGGGAACTTGCGGCGGGGCCCTGTGCAGTCACTGTACTCTTACACAGGGCCCCAACGCTCACAACAGTATTTCTAAACAGTAATCCGTAGCCTCTTAATAACTTTAACTAAAGTTGCGCTCTGCCCTTTATCAGCACTTACTAACGAGCATCCGAAGCAGGCAGAGCGGCTGGCAGCATTACGTCACTCACTGACGTCACGTGCCTGCTCATCCCACTTTTTGAATGAAGCAGGTGGAGCAGGCACGTGACATCAGTGAGTGATGTTATTCTGCCTGCTCCGGATGCTCGTTAGTAAGTGCTGATAAAGGGGAGAGCGCAACTTTAGTTAAAGTTATTAAGAGGCTAATGATTACTGTTTAGAAATACTGTTGTGAACATCGGGGCCCGGTGTATTGGGGGAAAATGTTATGGGGAGGAATCTGTGGATGACACATATATAGCAGTGTCATCCACAGATCTCCCCCATAACAGTATCATCCACAGATCCTCCACCCCATAATAGTGCCATCCACAGATGCCCCTCCTCATAAAAGTGCCATGAAAAGATCCCCCCATAACAGTGCCATCCACAGATCCCCCATAACAGTGCCATGCACAGATCCCCCAAATAACAGTGCCATCTACAGATCCCCCACATAACAGTGCCATCCACAGATCCCCTCCATAACAGTGCATCATCCACAGATCCCCCATAATAGTGTCATGCACAGACCACCATTAGTTCAAAACCTACCAAAAGCACACCTTTTGGTTAAAAAAAAAAATCTATTTTTTTCCTCCTCAAAAACTTAGGTGCATCTTATGAGCCGGTACGTCTTATAGGGCGAAAAATACGGTAGATGAATGGAGAGATCTCTGGATGCTTGTGATATACAGGGCTGGTTCTAGCTTTGTTAGATATATACTGTCATGTACTATAAGATGTCTAATTTACATGTTTTACATCAGTCATGGCAAAACGCCTTTAATCCAGGGGGTGCAAGAATAAAGGGATACCCCCAAGTCAGCAACTAGACCAAATTGTACTACTACTAACTAGTAGTATCTAACTACTGCATTTTAGAACTCCAGTACTCATACATATATGATGAATTATGCCAGTGTTATCCAATACATTCCAGGACTGTAAGGGTTACATAGCATCATAAATCAATATAATGCTATGCGAACCTGTCAGTGCTGGAAGTTTAGGACAGGTTCTGTCTTGTACTCACGCTGCGAGTCCTCAGTATGCAACTCGCTCGTCTGAAAGCGACACCTGTTATCTGCCTGTCATACTGACGCTCAGTAACTGTTTTACTACCTGAAAGGACTAGCTATGCATGTTGCTGAAATGCACAGTGATGTATACCAAGATGCACTCTCTCTGCAGGACAGGGTATAGGTTTCACGCTTTGGTTTGGGAGGGTACCACCACACCGAGCATCGGAGGTAAGGGGGAATAGGGAATCAGGCTTGAGAACTAGAGAAGGAAGATGGACACCTCCTAGTGAAAACCCTAACCAAAATCCTGAATGACTGCCAGTATGAACAGACTCCAAAGGTAGGTGAATTCATATGCAGGAATACCTAAAGTCTTATCTAACCCTATAGGACCCTGGTACTAATGGCAGGGAACATACTACCTGTTCCTCCAAAAGGAAGGATGAATAGGAGTCTCCTACAGGCCTAATACAAACAATAGGGAATTGCAACACACAGAACCCAAACAAAGTGTAAAAGGGAAAGGAAAGACTGAACTTCAAAGGGGCTATTGAAGCACCAGGAACTCAGCCAAGATCCAACCACAAACTATCCACAGAAGCTATAAACTGCACAGCATTGTGGGAGAAGCAACTATAAATAAGGAAGGTTAAATGACCACATTTGCAACACCTGGAGGCAAGGGGGGTGGTCATTACCAGAAACAACACAGACGCCTATCGATCTACAAGGAAAACCTGTTAGATCAAACCACATGTTGCCAGTCTCACAGATCTCCTACCACTCACTGTCGCCGGGACGTCCATATATCTTGGAACGTCGGCAACAATAGCTGATTTACACACTTTCTGACAAATTAATTTGGAACAAATCAAATTTTTGGGAACTTGGCTCATCTCTAGTTATGGCTGATGAAACATTCTGTAGGATACAAAATCTTTGTCTTTAGAATGTACAAACACATTACTCAGTACCATCAAGTATTTAATGGATCATCTAAAAAAAATATCGCAAGATAAAGACTAGTAGGGAAAAGAAAATCTGAATTGAATGAAATTCACTACTCCGTGGCTTCTTGAAGTTATGTTAGGCTACTTTCACACTAGCGTTCGTCGGTCCGCTCGTGAGCTCCGTTTGAAGGGGCTCACGAGCGGACCCGAACGCTTCCGTCCAGCCCTGATGCAGTCTGAATGGATGCGGATCCACTCAGACTGCATCAGTCTGGCGGCGTTCAGCCTCCGCTCCGCTCGCCTCCGCACGGACAGGCGGACAGCTGAACGCTGCTTGCAGCGTTCGGGTGTCCGCCTGGCCGTGCGGAGGCGTGCGGATCCGTCCAGACTTACAATGTAAGTCAATGGGGACGGATCCGTTTGAAGATGCCACAATATGGCTCAATCTTCAAGCGGATCCGTCCCCCATTGACTTTACATTGAAAGTCTGGACGGATCCGTACGAGGCTATTTTCACACTTAGCTTTTATATGCTAATATAATGCAGACGGATCCGTTCTGAACGGAGCCTCCGTCTGCATTATTATGATCGGATCCGTTCAGAACGGATCCGATCGAACGCTAGTGTGAAAGTAGCCTTACTGTGGCAGACCTTTAGGAAACCCATAGTTTGTTCTTGTTCCAATGTAGTATTGTACAAAGGAAATGAGCAGGTTATCACCCCACAATGAGAAATGCTATAAAATAAATTAAAATACCATATTCTATTAATTTCAGATGCCTTTGGGCCCCCTTTGCAAGGTTCTCACGGGACATCAATTGGCATAATAATAGCAACTTATTAGTTTACTCTGAGTATTGTAAAATCGTACAAAAAGAGACACTGGAGATGAAAATTTTTAATTAAATTCTTATCTTGGTTGACAAATTTTCCTTTCAAAGCAAGATTAACTCAGCATCATCTGTAACCACTGGATGATTACATCATTTTTAATTTGAACATGAAATGCATCGGCATATGGATTTTAAAAAGCTCTGTGAATTAGTGGCTCTAATGTCTGTTGAGGAAATATCCTGCTGGAACAATTATGAATTCAATCTTTTCACAAACTTTCTCTCAGTAAGAGGTATTTTCAATGTACATCACATATGATGCCAGGGTTTTAGGGTTACACTTGAAAGGGAAATGACAAAGATGGCAACTGTATAAGTGGAATTACTTTTTTATCTTACCATGCTCTCCCTTAACTGGAATGTGGCTGTTAAGGTATAAACAGTGCTGTAGTGTACATCTTTGGGGACAGTAATAAATCACACATAAAATGGCGCCATAAAAAAAAAAATGTATATAAAATCAAACAAGTTATAAATCACTGAATATTACTGGTAATGGGGTATGTCCCGGGACTGATCATCCGAACTCTGAGTCCCCGGTGTGGGATAAATGAGTAGTCAACAAACTCCAGATATAATAGAGCCAGTTATCGCTGTTACCTCAGCGTGAGTCACTGCAGCCTGCTTCCCAATATATCAATGGGATAGATAGATTGAAACCAGTCCGCAATGCCGTGGCCAACAAACTTCAAATATATTACAGCCAGGTATTGCTGCTACCTCAGCATGAGATGATACTGATATCAAATATGGGTCGCTGCAGCCTGCTTCCCAATGTATCAATACTCTGTTGTAGACATGAACTGTATCTATTGTACTGTATCTGATTAGGGCATAAGCGTAGTATATATACGCAGATTGCTCAGTACATTTCCCCTCGAGAAAGACATGCGGTCCGATTCAGTCCCTCTTGAAAGGTCAGGTCTGCATGCGGTTGGACGCCGGGATCGGTATCTAGGACCTTCCGGCTTGTTCACGTGAAGAAGACTTGTAAAGAGTTTAATTAACCACTTAATGGCTGGTACAGTTTTTCTTTTTTTTTCCTCTTTATTTAGATTTTTGTGGCACAAGTTGTATTTTTTTTATTTACCGTTTATTATATTGAAAAATGAAAATAAATATTTGTGGGGTAAAAAGCACAATTCAGCTTTTTTGGGGGGATTTGTTTTTACAGCGTTCACCATGTGCAAAAAAAATACATGACAATCTCCATATTCTCACACCCACAATTTTTTTTGAGTTGTAAAGTCCGAAAAGTCGCAAAAGCCCCATTTCATGACTTTTTTGAAGACAGAATTTTGAAATGAAGTCAGATTTAAAAAATATAAATATGGTCACACTTTAAGACCATGACGAAATCTTGTTTACATCATGTATTGTTTGAAACATGCTGTCACTTTTTTTTTTTTTACTCACAGCTGATCTATAATCATATACTTGTAGTCATAGATTTATAGTCATATTATATTAAGTTAAGGGCTCATTCACACGACTGTAGGTCGTCAGTGCATATATGTCACGGAAGGTGTGCAGGAAACTAGAAAACACAAAATGAATATTCGACTGACTGGATCCAAAACTAAGGAACAAAAAGGGAGAGCCCTGTATAAGACCTGTCTCTCTCCCTGACTGCTCAGCCTATGCGAAAATCCCAATGGTAGATGATCGCATATCCTCGTACCTCGACTGTATAACACCTGAACACCCTATAATAGGGAGGGGACACGACCACCGTCTCCCTACTCTAGATACGGAGGGAGTCAGGGTCACCTGGGATCCAGCAAACAGAAAGACACAAATAAATGAACAAAACTTATCTTGTACTAATCAATGGTGGGGTTATGTTTAGTGAGCCAGGGTAGCCCCAACACTAGAGGAGTAGGCAACCCGCTAAGGACGAAACATGACACATCCTCAACATGAGCATCACTCACAATCAAACGGATATTGTGAACTATGCCCTTTAATGATTTCTGAGAAAGTGGAGTGGAATCAATAGCAAAAACAGGTATATCCTATACCAAAGTGCATACCTGGAAACCATGAGTTATAGCAAATTGATTATCAATGAGATTGAGATTGCTCCACTATCTACAAAAATCTCACAAAAAATGTTCTTGCTCTCTAGCGCCACCCTGGCAGGTATGACAAAACGGGAACTACAAGCAAACGGAAAACCTTCTGCATCATCCTTGCCAATGGTAACAGATGGAACATTTTTAAAGGATTTTTTCCTTTTTGTTTCTTTATTACTCTCAAAAAACTGCCTGAATCTCCTAGAGGGACAAACATTTGCCAAATGATTTATACTTCCACAACAGAAACAAACCTTCCCATGAGGGCTGAATCTTCTATTGTTAGAGGCAATCAAACCCAGCTGCATTGGCTCCTGCTCAGAAGGAGTTGAAAGCGACTGAGACCCCTGTGCAGAGAATGAGACCGCCGCACTGTCCTGGGATTGAGTATGACAGGAAGGAGTGATCTCTCCTCTCTCTCTAAGACGCCTGTCAATACGAACGGCCCTAGACATGGCAGAGTCCAAGGAGGTAGGCCTCTCATGAAAGGCAAATGCATCTTTCAATCCCTCTGAAAGACCATGGCAAAATTGACTTCGGAGTGCAGCATCATTCCAACCAGTATCAGCTGCCCATCTCCGAAATTCCGAACAGTATATCTCTGCGGATTGTTTACCCTGACATAAAAGACGTAGTCTAGACTCAGCCAGAGCAACACGATCCGGATCATCATATATCTGACCCAGGGCTAAAAATAATTAATCCACTGAACGGAGCGGCCGTGCCCCCACCGGCAGCCAAAAGGCCCAGGACTGAGCGTTATCCCTGAGCAGCGATATGATGATCCCCACCCTCCGTTCCTCATCACCAGAGTTTGCAAGCCTCTCTAAAACGCACAAAATTCTCACTACCCCTGGAGAACGTATCCGGGAGCGAGATCTTAGGCTCAGAACAAGCTCCATGAACGCAAACTGAACCGGTTACTTGAAACTGAGAAAGAGTCTGCTACCTCCAATGAAAGACCCTGCATGCGTTCAGTCAAAAGTGAAACCGGATCCATGCTTGAGACGGTTTTGGCGGTTTATAATGTCACGGAAGGTGTGCAGGAAACTAGAAAACACAAAATGAATATACGACTGACTGGATCCAAAACTAAGGAACAAAAAGGGAGAGCCCTGCATAAGACTTGGCTCTCTCTACTGCTCAGCCTATGCGAAAATACCAATGGTAGATGATCGCATATCCTCGTACCTCGACTGTATAACACCTGAACACCCTATAATAGTGAGGGGACACGACCACCGGCTCCCTACTCTAGATACGGAGGGAGTCAAGGTCACCTGGGATCCAGCAAACAGAAAGACACAAATAAATGAACAAAACTTATCTTGTAGAAGACTCAGAAGTAGGAGCAGCATGTACACACTCCAGGAAGCTGTATAAACCGCAAAGTGATGCACTATGGGAAAAGGATTTAAAGGGATGCAATCAGTGCAACTGCATGACAGCTGAGAGAGGCTAACGAGATGAGAAAATGAAAGCAAAACAAAGGAACCTCAAGGAGGAGGTTCTAGACATCTGTCAGAGCTTCTCAGATGTCTGGTGGTGACAGTACCCCTCCTTCTACGAGTGGACTCCGGACACTCAGAGCCCACCTTCTCAGGATGGGACCTATGGAAAGCCCTGATGAGACGAGTGGCCTTAATGTCCGTCACTGGGACCCACATCCTCTCCTCAGGACCATAACCCTCCCAATGAACGAGGTACTGGAGAGAACCTTGGACAACACGAGAATCCACAATCCTAGAGACCTGAAATTCAAGATTACCATCAACCACAATCGGAGGAGGAGGCAAAGACGAGGGTACAATGGGTTGGACATAAGGTTTTAATAAGGACTTATGAAAAACATTATGGATCTTCCAAGTCTGAGGAAGATCAAGACGGTAGGCAACAGGATTGATGACGGACAAGATTTTGTAAGGCCCAATAAACTTAGGACCCAACTTCCAGGAGGGAACCTTCAATTTGATATTCTTAGTAGACAACCACACCAGATCACCAACATTCAGGTCCGGACCAGGCACACGTCTCTTATCCGCCACACGCTTATATCTCTCACTCATGCTCTTTAGATTATCCTGAATCTTTTGCCAAATAGATGACAACGAAGAGGAGAATCTGGCCATTCGACTGCGGGTGGAAAGCAGAAGAGAATGACAACCGAACCCCCAAGCGAGAACAGAAATCCTTCCAGAATCTGGAAACAAACTGCGTACCCCTATCAGAGACTATGTCTGAAGGAATACCATGCAATTTGACAATGTGATCAATAAATGCCTGCGCCAGCGTCTTAGCATTGGGCAAGCCAGGAAAAGGGATGAAATGCACCATTTTGCTAAAACGGTCCACCACCACCAGAATCAGTCTTCCCCGAGGAACGAGGCAGGTCTGTAATGAAGTCCATGGACAGATGTGTCCAAGGACGGGAAGGAATGGGTAAGGGAAGGAGAGGACCTGATGGCCGTGAATGAGGGACTTTGGCACGAGCGCAGGTCTCGCAGGCTGCCACAAAACCCTTAACCGACTTACGAAGCGCCAGCCACCAGAATCTCAGAGCGATGAGATCCACTGTGGCTCTTGCCCCCGGGTGCCTAGCAAGGACAGTATAGTGGTGTTCCTTAAAAATCTTGTGTCTTAAAGCGAGAGGCACAAACAACCTCCCAGGAGGACAAAGATCAGGAGCCTCTGACTGGGCTACCTGAACCTCTGCCTCTAATTCAGGATAAAGAGCAGAGACCACCACACCTTCAGCCAAAATGGGACCCGGGTCTTCAAAATTCTCACCTCCCGGAAAACAACGTGACAGGGCATCCGCCTTCACATTCTTAACCCCAGGGCGGAACGTGACAACAAAATTAAACCTGGAAAAGAACAAAGACCATCTGGCCTGTCTCGGGTTCAGACGCTTGGCTGACTCCAAGTAGGCCAGATTCTTATGGTCAGTAAACACGGTAATAGGATGCCTGACTCCTTATCTCCCACATCGTAATTTCTCTCTGCCGAGGAGAGTTTCTTCGAGAAAAAGGCACACGTTCGCCATTTGGCAGGAGAGGGACCCCGAGACAAGACCGCCCCCACACCCACCTCAGAAGCATCAACCTCAATTATGAATGGTAGAGAAATATCAGGTTGTACCAAGATGGGAGCGGAAGCAAAACTCTCCTTGATTTTAGAAAAGGCCTTACGCGCCTCTACCGACCAGGAGGAAAAATCTACCCCCTTTCTAGTCATATCAGTGAGTGGTTTAACAACAGAGGAATAATTCAAAATAAACTTCCTGTAATAATTGGAAAAGCCCAAAAAACGCATCAGCGCCTTTTGATTCTCAGGAAGCTCCCACTCAAGCACAGCGCGGACCTTCTCGGGGTCCATGCGAAAACCAGAAGCGGAGAGAAGAAACCCCAGAGATAGAATTTCTGGAACTGCAAACACACATTTCTCCAGTTTAGCGTACAATTTATTCTCCCGCAGGATGAGCAAGACCTGACATAAGTGTTGCCTATGAGTTTTGAAATCAGGAGAAAAAATCAAAATGTCATCCAGATACACTAATACAAATTTCCCAATTAAATGATAAAAAATGCTGTTCACAAAATGCTGAAAGACGGCTGGAGCATTCATCAAACCAAAAGGCATAACCAAATTCTCAAAATGGCCCTCAGGGGTATTGAAGGCCATCTTCCATTCGTCTCCTTCTCTGACCCTGACCAGGTTGTATGCCCCTCTTAGATCCAACTTGGAAAAAACTTTAGCCCCAACAATCTGGTTAAACAGGTCCGGGATCCAAGGAAGCGGATAAGGGTCATGAATTGTGATACTGTTCAGCTCCCTGAAATCCAGACATGGTCTTAAAGAACCATCTTTTTTCTTAACAAAGAAAAAAACGGCGGCAACAGGTGACTTCGAGGGTCGTATGTGTCCCTTTCTCAGGCTCTCAGAGATATAAGCACGCATAGCGACCCTTTCAGGTTGGGAGAGATTGTATAAACGAGATTTAGGCAGATTGGTGCCTGGGATGAGATTAATAGGGCAATCGTACTCCCTGTGCGGGGGCAAGTCCTGAACACCACTCTCAGAGAAGACATCCGAAAATTCAGAGAGAAAAGATGGTACAGTCTTAGTAGAAACCTCAGAAACAGATGTCGTGAGGCAATTCTCTCTGCAAAAGTCACTCCAACCATTTATTTGCCTCGCTTGCGAATCAATGGTGGGGTTATGTTTAGTGAGCCAGGGTAGCCCCAACACTAGAGGAGTAGGCAACCCGCTAAGGACGAAACATGACACATCCTCAACATGAGCATCACTCACAATCAAACGGATATTGTGAACTATGCCCTTTAATGATTTCTGAGAAAGTGGAGCGGAATCAATAGCAAAAACAGGTATATCCTATACCAAAGTGCATACCTGGAAACCATGAGTTATAGCAAATTGATTATCAATGAGATTGACAGCTGCTCCACTATCGACAAAAATCTCACAAAAAATGTTCTTGCTCTCTAGCTCCACCCTGGCAGGTAGGACAAAACGGGAACTACAAGCAAACGGAAAACCTTCTGCATCATCCTTGCCAATGGTAACAGATGGAACATTTTTAAAGGATTTTTTCCTTTTTGTTTCTTTATTACTCTCAAAAAACTGCCTGAATCTCCTAGAGGGACAAACATTTGCCAAATGATTTATACTTCCACAACAGAAACAAACCTTCCCATGAGGGCTGAATCTTCTATTGTTAGAGGCAATCAAACCCAGCTGCATGGGCTCCTGCTCAGAAGGAGTTGAAAGCGACTGAGACCCCTGTGCAGAGAATGAGACCGCCGCACTGTCCTGGGATTGAGTATGACAGGAAGGAGTGATCTCTCCTCTCTCTCTAAGACGCCTGTCAATACGAACGGCCCGAGACATGGCAGAGTCCAAGGAGGTAGGCCTCTCATGAAAGGCAAATGCATCTTTCAATCCCTCTGAAAGACCATGGCAAAATTGACTTCGGAGTGCAGCATCATTCCAACCAGTATCAGCTGCCCATCTCCGAAATTCCGAACAGTATATCTCTGCGGATTGTTTACCCTGACATAAAAGACGTAGTCTAGACTCAGCCAGAGCAACACGATCCAGATCATCATATATCTGACCCAGGGCTAAAAATAATTAATCCACTGAACGGAGCGGCCGTGCCCCCACCGGCAGCCAAAAGGCCCAGGACTGAGCGTTATCCCTGAGCAGCGATATGATGATCCCCACCCTCCGTTCCTCATCACCAGAGTTTGCAAGCCTCTCTAAAACGCACAAAATTCTCACTACCCCTGGAGAACGTATCCGGGAGCGAGATCTTAGGCTCAGAACAAGCTCCATGAACGCAAACTGAACCGGTTACTTGAAACTGAGAAAGAGTCTGCTACCTCCAATGAAAGACCCTGCATGCGTTCAGTCAAAAGTGAAACCGGATCCATGCTTGAGACGGTTTTGGCGGTTTATAATGTCACGGAAGGTGTGCAGGAAACTAGAAAACACAAAATGAATATACGACTGACTGGATCCAAAACTAAGGAACAAAAAGGGAGAGCCCTGCATAAGACTTGGCTCTCTCTACTGCTCAGCCTATGCGAAAATCCCAATGGTAGATGATCGCATATCCTCGTACCTCAACTGTATAACACCTGAACACCCTATAATAGTGAGGGGACACGACCACCGGCTCCCTACTCTAGATACGGAGGGAGTCAAGGTCACCTGGGATCCAGCAAACAGAAAGACACAAATAAATGAACAAAACTTATCTTGTAGAAGACTCAGAAGTAGGAGCAGCATGCACACACTCCAGGAAGCTGTATAAACCGCAAAGTGATGCACTATGGGAAAAGGATTTAAAGGGATGCAATCAGTGCAACTACATGACATCTGAGAGAGGCTAACGAGATGAGAAAATGAAAGCAAAACAAAGGAACCTCAAGGAGGAGGTTCTAGACGTCTGTCAGAGCTTCTCAGATGTCTGGTGGTGACAATATATTGCGGACAGCAAACAGCAGGTCAGCAAAATACAGGCATTGGCCACGTGAATCCCGTATCATGGATGCGGAACCATTGACTTGAACGGATCCACGATCCGCAGGATACGGCACGGAACAGAAAAACAGAATGGAAGCACTATAAAGCACTTCCGTGGGCTCTCTGGGTTATAGCCTCAGCACTGCAAAAGATAGGATATGTCCTATTTTTTGCCGTATATTGCGGATCTCAGCCAATTCAGGTCATTGGGTCTGCACAGCAATACGGAATTCACATGGCTGGTGTGCGGGCATCGTGGAACGCAACTTATGGTCTGCAGCAGGGGCACGGAGCACACACTGTCGTGTCAATGAGCCCTATAAGTAATTATGTTTTTAAGACTCAAAGGGACTGTCATATCACAGGGCTTTTTTTTAAATGTCAAATATAGGTGGGAGTTGCTTCACAGGTTTGTAGGTGGGCTACCCTATGTGACTTCGCTATTATATTAAAAGCCTTATTTTTTACCTATTAGTTATAGATATGATATTGCTGTAAAATATTATTGCTTAGAGTTATTCCAAGGGTTTGTGAGTACCCCCATGAAAAAGACTGGCAATGACACACTTTGCATGACTAACTTATGCACTTTCCCTATGAGACCAGAGGAATACAAAATGGTTCACTGTCTGCATGCAGGGAAATTGGCACATATCTATGGGCAACTTGAAATAACTATGAGGTTGTCATTGTGTAACAGGTAGTGCGTGTGGGCACCCACTATGCCAACTACCCAGTTTGACTTTGGGTCAAACCAAAAAGCACTGTCCTGTGGCTATCCACCTTTAAAAGGGTTTTCACAGATATTGTTACTGATGACTAGTGTTGAGAAAATCGAAGCATTCAAAGTGGAAATCGATTCAAAGTTCAGGAAAAATTTGATATAACACAAATTCAAATTTCCTCACGCTTTGTGGTAACAAGTTTTTTTTTTGTTTTTTTAATGGCTGCTGCACATATAAGAAAGTAAAAGTAAGAAGCCCAGGAACAAGATATGACCCATAATGTAGGTAGAAATACCGGCTCATTATTTCTGTATATAGTATATATATCCGCGTGCTCGGTGTCTTAGTTTTTTTTCCAAAACTCCTTTGCAGGTACATAGAAATGATAAAGAGATTCAGACTCCAGCACTCACTTTTTCTTGACGTGTCAAGTTCTCCGGCTTTATTTATCAAAAGTGCACAGATAATACAAGGCTCAATTCTCTCTGGTGTAGGCTGTTGACGCGTTTCGAAAGGTTCTTATTCGTAACAGTAGTGTGCGTATGGTGTGCTCAGGTATATATAGGAGCTCAAGTGTGCGCAATCAGCATTGTGAACCCTCCCACTTGTGTCCAAAAACCGTGGGGGGAGAGGGAGTAGCATTAGATAATGTTAGTTCCACCTCTTTGCGCAACACCTGTCCCTCATAGATATCACCTGAAACACCAAATTCAATCCACTTTGTTGTTTGGCTTACAGAGATTTGTATAGACGTGTTTTAAAACAAGCATGTTCCAATATGTATCAATTGTTTTTTTCTAACATAATAATATTATTGTTATCATGTGACATGCAAATAAAAACGTGAAGATAAAATAAAATAGCAGTATGAAAGAAAACCCTGCTTCTAGTCTGCTTCATTGAATAGGTATCCATTCACATTGCTATTGCGTTATTTATATTTTTCACAAAAAGCCGCTGGCATTGGATAGGAACGTAAATATACACAAATACAAACACAAATATAGATAGGATATATTATATGAAATATACTTTGTCCCAAGAGACTTTAACACAAGAACAGATACAAGTGTTAAAACTAGGCTTGAATTTTGTACCAAGTGTGAATTTTGACTCCCTCAAGGATGACAACACATCCCATAATGTCCCTAAATCTCACAAAAAAGCTCTCAAAGAGCCATCAGATAACAAAAAAATAATAATTAAAATGGCAGACAAGGGAGGATCGGTTGTCGTCCTTGATAAATATGTATATTATAATCAAGTAGTAGAAATTTTGGGAGATGTTGACACATACATCAAACTTCCTTACAATCCCATTACTAAATATCAAGTAGAATATATGCAAATTTTAGGGATTGGTTTAAATTATGCATTTCTAACACAAAAGGAATATGACTATATGACTGTGAAATATCCCATTACTCCAATTATGCATGCAGTTCCCAAAGTCCACAAAAAACTTAACCCACCACCCCTGCGCCCAATAGTCAGTGGTATAGGGTCTTTAACAGAAAGGCTTGGGAACTGGTTAGATTGTATAATACAGCCTATGGTCAGGAGGGCTCCGGGTTACATCAAGGACACATCAGAAGTTCTTAAATCATTTTACAACAAACAATGGGAACCACACCATAGATGGCTTACAGTAGACGTGGTAGCATTATATCCCTCCATCCCTCATCCCATAGCACTAGAAGCTTTGGAGTATTATCTCCATAGGCTTACTGGCTATGGAGACGATTTCATTACTTATGTCCTTGATGTTACCCGTTTTCTCATGTGCCATAATTATTTTTTATTTGACAATGTGTTCTATCTTCAGTCACAAGGAGTTTCTATGGGGGCTAAATATTCCCCAGCTCTTGCCAATTTGACGATGATGTATTGGGAACAAAAATACATATACAGTACGAACAATCCGTTTGCACACTGTTTGAACTTGTACGGCAGATACATCGACGACTTGCTCATAATTTGGAGTGGGGATGTGCCTGCCGTACACAAGTTCATTCAGTATTTACAAAATAATACCTACAATCTTAAATTTACTTACAGTGAACATTCTAGCACAATAAATTTCCTGGATTTAAAACTTACTGGTATACCAAATAAAATTATCCAGACAGAAACTTACAGAAAAGAGATTGCGGGGAATACAATATTACGGGCAGATAGCCATAACTGTTACCACACTATTAAATCCATTCCAGTAGGAGAGTTCATACGGGCTAGGAGAAATTGCAATACATTGGAAGCCTTTAAAAAGGAATGTCACATTATACGGCAACGACTCCTAGAAAGAAAATATCCTGACTGGATGATTTTTAGAGGCTTCCAAATAGCAAGGAACAAACCCAGGGAATACTTAATATTCAAAAATAAAACCAACAAATATAATAAAACTATAAACACTTCTAAAAATCAATTAAAACAAAATCAGTTACAACAATCTACCGGATTAGGCGGTACTAATAAAATTACAAGTACAAAGGAAAAGCAAAGAAAAAATATTAAACCTACTTTGGTACTGACGTACAGCCGACAATATAATATAATTCAAAATGTTGTAAATAAATATCTTCCTGTACTCTATGAGGATAACATACTCAACATAGTGCTGAAAGAGGGCTGTAGGATAGTACCAAAGAAACCCCAAAGTATAGGAAATGTTCTGTCGCCTTCTATGTTCGCAAGGGAGGTCTGTTCATTCACAGGCACCTGGCTTACATACAAGGGGTTCACACGTTGCGGCAGCCAGCGGTGCCGCACCTGCAACTATGTGCAAAATACTAAAATCTTTTGCAATACAGATCACACACAGACTTACAATATAAAATCCTATATCAAATGTAATTCAAAAGGAGTAGTCTATGTGATCTGGTGTGAACAATGTGACAAAATGTACATAGGGTGTACCATAAGAAAATTTAAAACCCGAATTTTGGAACATTTCAATTATATAGATAATCCCTCATGTGTCAACATCTCCAATGTGGCCAGACATTTTATAGAAAAACATAATTGTAGCCCCAAATATCTGAAAACATATGCTATAGAACAAGTCAAAACCCATATAAGAGGAGGAGATATAAAACATCAAGTTAACCTAAGAGAAGCATATTGGATTTTCAAATTAGAAACAAGATATCCCAAGGGTCTAAATATGACAAAATCAATCATGCACTTCTATTGACTAACCCGTTAACCATCTGAAAATTGGTCTTATAATGTTCCCCCTACCTATGAGGATTGTATATTTCATATAATATATCCTATCTATATTTGTGTTTGTATTTGTGTATATTTACGTTCCTATCCAATGCCAGCGGCTTTTTGTGAAAAATATAAATAACGCAATAGCAATGTGAATGGATACCTATTCAATGAAGCAGACTAGAAGCAGGGTTTTCTTTCATACTGCTATTTTATTTTATCTTCACGTTTTTATTTGCATGTCACATGATAACAATAATATTATTATGTTAGAAAAAAACAATTGATACATATTGGAACATGCTTGTTTTAAAACACGTCTATACAAATCTCTGTAAGCCAAACAACAAAGTGGATTGAATTTGGTGTTTCAGGTGATATCTATGAGGGACAGGTGTTGCGCAAAGAGGTGGAACTAACATTATCTAATGCTACTCCCTCTCCCCCCACGGTTTTTGGACACAAGTGGGAGGGTTCACAATGCTGATTGCGCACACTTGAGCTCCTATATATACCTGAGCACACCATACGCACACTACTGTTACAGATAAGAACCTTTCGAAACGCGTCAACAGCCTACACCAGAGAGAATTGAGCCTTGTATTATCTGTGCACTTTTGATAAATAAAGCCGGAGAACTTGACACTTCAAGAAAAAGTGAGTGCTGGAGTCTGAATCTCTTTATTATTTCTATGACCCATAATGCCATTCAGCAAGCCTTCCCCGGTGATGTCACAGGCCTTTAAATGGCATCATCCCGCACAGTGTCCGTCTTTTCACTCAGCTGAACTTAGGGAAAAACGTGACAAGTGCGTATGTGCTAGGGACAGTGTTTCAGAAAGCTTTTTATTCTAGAATATTGTATTGGGAGAGTGCAGGAACAGTGCAGGGAGATTGTAGGCAGAGTTTTTAGACCCTGTAAGGAGAACATAGGGATACTGCAGGGACAGTGCAGATTAACAGTAATCACTGTGTCCATCTTATTGAACTGCTGCCACAATCACAGTTAATCTGTTAGTTTATACATAGAATTACTGTGCCTCAGTTTTAAAGGGCGACCTAATATATTTGCATTTGCATCTTTAACTGATGCCACAATCCCTGTTAATCTGTTGGTTTATACATAGAATTACTCAGTATTAAAGGGTGGTCTAATATATTGCTGTGTTTATATTGGTCAACTGCTGCCACAATCCTTGTTAAACTGTTAGGTTATATATAGAATTACTGTGCCTTGATATTAAAGGGCAGTCTAATATATTGGTGCATTTATCCTGTTCAACTGCTGCCACAATCCCAATTAATCTGTTGGTTGTTAAATAATATGTGATATAATATTAATTGATATTTAATATAAAGTTTGTATTACACTACACAGTGACACCATTTATAGTAATAAACTTGGCATGGGGAGATCTGTATGGAAACATCAAGACCTACATTTGAAGTCTATCATATATGACAATGTATAAGCCCATACATTAGTAAAAATACGCCTGTATCTATGGTATAAATGACTGACAGGGACAGACAAGGGGTGGTCTTCTTACACTCACTCTCAAGTCTGTGGGAGGTTGTTGGTTGCTGGAGAAGATGAAGGGAAGACACATGAAGCCTTGAGAAGAGAATTCCTGACCTTCAGCAATGATACTTAAAGGACCTTCAACACTCACTCATGGACAATAGATTAATATTTTTCCTAAACTATTTCTGTAAGTAATCAACTCTTATGAAGATTGAAAATAAATTGCATTATTCATTCATTGAGTCCTCCAGGTTTTCTTTACTCCAAATAAGCATACATTAGATTTGGAGAGAATTGCCAATTCAGGTTAAAACATTTTTCATAAATAAATATTTTACATTTTGGAGACATATTACATTGGTTCATACATAGAATTACTGTGTCTCAGTATTAAAGGGCCATCTAATGTATCACCACGTTTTTCTTGTTCAACTGATGCCACAATCCCTGTTAATCTTATAGTTTATATATAGAATTACTGTGCCTCAGTATAAAAGGTGGTATTATATATTGCTGCCTTTATCTTGTTCAACTGCTGCCACAAACCCTGTTAATCTGTTAATTTATACATAGAATTACTGTGCCTCAGTATTAAACGGAGATCTAATATCACAGATTTTATCTTGTTCAAATGCTGCCACAATCCCCGTTAATCTGTTAGTTTATACATTGAATTACTGTGCCTCAGTATTAAAGGGAACTGCTGCCACAATCCCCGTTAATATGTTGGTTTAAACATAGAATTACTGTACCTCAGTATTAAAGGGTGGTCTAATATATTTCTGTGTTTATCCAGGTAAACTGCTGCCACAATCCTTGTTAAACTGTTAGGTTACATATAGAATTACTGTGCCTCAATATTAAAGAGCAGTCTAATATATTGGCGCATTTATTTTGTTCAACTGCTGCCACAATCCCAATTATTCTGTTGGTTCATATATAGAATTATTGTGCCTCAGTATTAAAGGGTCTTCCAATGTATCACCGCCTTTATCTTGTTCAACTGATGCCACAATCTCTGTTAATCTTATAGTTTATATATAGAATTACTGTGCCTCAGTATAAAAAGTGGTATAATATATTGCTGCCTTTATCTTATTCAACTGCTGCCACAATCCCTGTTAATCTGTTAGTTTATACATATAATTACTGTGCCTCAGTACTAAAGGGCGGTCTAATATATCGCTGTGTGCATCTTGTTGAACTGCTTCTACAATACCCATTAATCTGTTAGTTTATATATAGAATTTCTGTGCCTCAGTATTAAAGGGCGGTGTAATATATTGGCACATGCATCTTGTTGAACTGCTGCCACATTTTTATTTAACTGGTTAAATGACTGATACAGTTACTGTATACTATGGACAACAGACAGTTGTCTGGGACCTCCATAGGAATGGGCAACAGAAGATGGGGGGGATGATAGCAGCCGCAGCAACAGTCTAGAGCTGACACTGTCATCCAGCAGTCGTGTTTTGACCAACAATTCAGCTGTACTGGAATGGTTAACTCGCTATTCAACATTATCTTAAGTGACAACAGATATACACAGCTAGGAATCCTCTAAGACCACACACAGTTGGCATGGCTCAATAACTGCCTCTGTGCCCTTATCTGTCCTGAACCTGCCTCTTGCTTTTGCTGCTCCTTCTGATAGCCAAGTAATGGTAGCCACTGGCTCTGCTCCACTTTTGAGTGAGGATGAGCTTTGTGAAGAAAGTAGGAGTTGCAGGCCAGCACAGACTTGGAGTACAGGTCCACTGCGGACTCCTCTAGGCATGCAACTACTGATGATGATAGTCGAGTGGGAGCACATGTTGCAAAAGGTCAGAAACATGCTCAACAGACAGTTGAGGGTGACAGATGTTGATGATAATTTAGCACTTGGTAGCTGGGTAAAGAGAGGGCATCATCATCATCAGGGACGAGGGTGGCAATGTGCTCGTGAAAAAGCAGGGTGAAAGCGTACCTGTGAGACAGCAGGGTGGAAGCAGTGGGAGATCTGCAGCCAAACATGGTAAGGGTACACCATCTGCTTCTCGGGAGACTACCTGTGAGAAACACATTACCAGTGCATGGGTTCATAAATACAGTGGTAGACAGGCATCACGTAGTGGTGGAGGGAAAATGACATACTCGGCAGTAGAAATTTTTTGCCAAGTTGCTGGGGGATGTGAGCATGGCAGTATGCAGGATATGTGGGCAGAAGGTGAAGCAGGGCCTGGGTGCTAATGTTAGCACGACAGCCCTGCATCAACACATGACGTGTCACCATAAAGTGGCGTTGGAAAACCGTGCCACTCATTTAGTGTTACAGCCTGATGCAGCAACCGCTGCATCTCCCACCAGCCTACACCCCCTCTCCAGTAGTCAGGACTTGACAACATCAGCAGAGAGAAGCTGTAGTTCCTTTCCATGTTCCTTCAATGTTGTATATTGCTCCTAATGTTTCTCTTTCTCCTCCTACTCCTCGTCACTTGTTTTGACAGCAATTGATCACCGAGGCGATTGCAAATAGACAACAGTATGCATGCACTCATCCAACGGTGCAGAAGTTGAACGTGCACCTGGTCAAGTTGCTGGTACTACAGTCCCTCCATTTCCATGTAGCTGACCCTGCACATTTAAGAGAACTGATGGCTTGTGCCGAGCCAAGGTGGAAAATCCCAAGTTGACATTGCTTTTCCAAAAAATATATACCAGCCCTTCACGTACGTTAAGCAGAAGGTGGGTCAGTCCTTGGGCCTCTCGGTGTCTGGTAGAGTTCACGTGCGTCAGTGCTGAGGAATTGAGTTGTAACTATTGTCAAGGACAATATATGTAGTTCACAGCCCACTGGGTAAATGGAGTTCCAGACCAGGCACACCAGCAATTAGGACAGGTGATAGCAATGTTGCCTCTACGTTGTAATGCAGAGATTTCTGCGCCAATGTCCTCCTCTACCTCCTGATCCTCCACCTTGTCCTCACCCTCCCCTCTAGGCACAGTTCACAGTGGGCCTCCAGCATATCACTTATGCAAAGCTAAGCGCTGTCACGCAGTTTTTCACCTGGTCAGCCTTGGTGAACAGAGCCACAACGGGGAGAAACTGCTCTGCGTCATTAATAAATAAATTAGACACTGGCTGTCTCCTCACCAACTGGATATAGGAACCATGGTTACTGATAATGGGAATAACATTTTGTTGCGTCAGTGAGAGCTGACCCATGCGCCCTGCATGGCGCGCATCTTCAATATCATTGTCAACCGGTTTCTCAAATCTTCGACTGAACTGCAAGAGCTGTTAAAAATGTCCAGGAATCTGTGCATGCACTTCGGCCACTCTTACAATACCAAACACCTACTCATTGAGCTCCAAAGGCAAAATGCTCTTCCCCAACATTGCTTTATATGTGACATTTCAAATCCGTTGGAACTCCACACTCCATATGTTAGACCGCCTGTACGAGGAAGGTGGTCAATGATTTATTAATGGTGCAGATGGAGAGGTCTACTCCCCTGTGTAACTTCTACATTAGACTGTGGCAGCTCATTTGTGACATGTGCCAACTGCTCAGACCCTTTGAGGAGACTACTTTTTTTGTCAGTTGTCAGAACTACAGGATGAATGATATCATTCCACTCTTTCAAATCCTAGAGGGGTTGCAGACAAATCTGATTGGCTAGAGGAAAGAAGACGTGGCACCTCCATTTCATGTCCCCCTTAACCGCTGAGGAGGATGAACTGGTAGTAGAGGAGGAGGAGAGGAGACATAAATGCTCTGGAATTTTATATACAACTAGGTGGTTTATTTGCCCAAATGACAGGAGAGGAGCAGGAGGAACTAGACGCCGATAATGAAGACAACACAGATGACCCCAACAGGCCGTTGCAGTATGCAGTGAAGATGGAAGCAAGGAGACCTTCCGAGTCCCTTGTGCAAATGGCCAGATGCATGCTATCATGTTTGCCAGAAATCTATCAGAAGTAAATAAAAATGAGCAAATATGTAAAACTAATTACCCCCCCCCCCAAAAAAAAAAAAAAATACAAGCTATATAATTTGGATGGCCTTGCTTGCTACATTAAACTGGACATACCACCGTTAAATGTTCAAAAATGCTTTCCTTTGTTCAGTGGTCATTTTCACAGGTCAAAGGACATTTTGGGGAAATCCAGTGAGGGAACTGAATCTATATGAAGAACGATAGCCATATGCTTCTGACTAACATTGCTCACAGTGCTGCCAATGTCTCTAATGGTAGCTATATGGGTTAAATCCTGACCATAGGAGCCGTTGAAGTCATAGGGAACAATACTAATGCAGAGCCTCCAAAGCCCTTGGCCTGCATAATCAAGAGCTGCCCTAGGTAGCATACTGTAGTATCAAGTAATGAAAATTTACGCAACATGGGGTAGGAAAATATGTCTGGTTTCAGCTTTGAACAAGAAAAAGCAACGTAAAAAAATTATATAAAACTAAAATAGTAAAATATAAACATTTTTTTTAAATTACCTTATGGTAAGCATTAGTGATGGACGAACATTGGTCGGGACATTTTGCGAACGCGCGATTGTGATTAAATGTTCGCGAACTGCCATTCACTTTGATGGCAGGCGAAACTGAAAAGCCTTCAGGTCATATTTGCAGCCACCAAATAATTACTAATAATAGTGCACAAATAGTCCCACGACATGGACAGTGACATACAACAGGGGGATCAATGGCAAAAATTCCCACAAAAAATATGTATTTTAATCAGGGGCAATTTTTATGCATCTTAAAGGGAAACTCTCAAAAATTTGGCCGACTGAGTCTAGAAAACATGTATTTTAGGCCACGGGAGTACAGGCCCTAAAAATTAGGCATTCACCTGACAGAAAAGAACAAGTGATTATGTTGCCGGAGGTACATTAGGCAGTCACTGGATAACAATTTTACTGTAGGCCAGTGGAGTACAGGCCCCAGAAATTTGGCATTCACCTGACAGAAAATAACAAGTGATTATGTGTCTGGGGGTACATTAGGCGGTCACTGGATAATAATTTTAATGTAGGCCAATACAGGCCCAAAAAATTAGGCATTCATCTGACAGAAAAGAAAAAGTGATTATGTGGCTGGAGGTATATTAGACGGTCACTGGATAAAAACTTTACTGTATGCCAGTACAGGACCCAAAAATGAGGCATTCACCTAACAGAAAAGAACAAGTGATTATGTGGCTGGAGGTACATTAGGCGGTCACTGGGTAAC
The DNA here is from genome assembly GCF_014858855.1 of Bufo gargarizans. NCBI lineage: Eukaryota > Metazoa > Chordata > Amphibia > Anura > Bufonidae > Bufo > Bufo gargarizans. Next base: position 191,590,681 of record NC_058080.1, read on the forward strand.
AATTTTACTGTAGGCCACTGGAGAAGAGGCCCCCAAAAATTAGACATTCACCTGACAGAGAATACCTTTTATGCTGCTGTATATACTGTACATAAGACAAGGACCATTCTTTGTTCCGGGTGGTGGCGGATTTGTGTGGGCTGGCATGAGGAAATTCAATTACACATGGTCGTCACAGGTGTTGAATTCCTCCGAGATCCATGTCTCATTCATTTTTAGAAATATGAGGTAGTCCATACTGGCCACTGGTCAAACCTGCACACCCAGTAGTCCAGGGGTTCCTCGCTTCTCAGAGCGTCCACATCAGCTGTTAACCCGATGTAGTCAGACACCTGTCAGTCTAGGCGTTCCCTGAGGCTGGATCCGGAGGGCGGCTGTCGATGGGTTGTCTGCAAGAATGATTTCATATCTTAAGTGACCAACACATCTTAAAACCGCCCTCTCCTTACCTTTTATGCTTTTTATACGAGGGTCCCTCTTCAAACACTGGAGCATGAATGCCCCCATTTGCACTAAACTGGAAGCGGTGGAGCGGCCTGGCTCCTGCTCATCGCCCAGGAGAATTTCATCCTCGGTCTTCTCCCACCATCCACGGACAACACCAGGGATCCCCGAAAAGCCTGCTCTTCTTGCTCCTCCTCCTCCTCCCCAGCCACCATCCTCCTCTGACTCCTCTTCAGACTCCTGCTGACTTGTCTCAGATGGAGTAGCCCCCTGGGAATTCAATCAGCATTGCGACTTCCTCGTCTTCCTGCTCCTCGATGGCTTGATCAATGACACAATGCAATGCACACTCCAGAAAGAAGGTGTAAGGTACAATGTCACTGATGGTGCCTTGGCTGACACTTACCAGTTTTTTTATCTCATCGAATGGCCGCAGAAGTCTGCATGCATCGCGCCTTGAATGCCGCAAGAGTCCTGGCCCCCGGGCATTGGGCAACGAATTGCTGCATGACTAAGTTCAGGACATGTGCCATGCACGGCATGTGTGTCATTTTGCCCTGTTTATGCGCCCTCAGCAGATTGGCACCGTTGTCGCACACCACTTTACCAACTGTCAAATTGAGCAGGGTTAGCCACTGATCGGCCTTTGACCGCAGAGCTGAAAGCAGTGCAGGACCAGTGTGGCTCTTGGCTTTCAGGCACAACAGCTGCAGCACAGCATGGCAACATCTTACCTGGGACGTGACGTCGAATAGGTTCTGGAGAGCTTAAGGGGTGCAGCGGAAGAGGCGGTAGCAGTGGAAAAGGAGGAGTCAGCCGAGGAGGATACTGAGGATGGAGTAGGAGGAGGAGAAGAGTCAGGTCTGCATGCAATCCGTGGTGGTAACCCCAAATCCACACTGAAGCCACGGGTTACATGTTTGATGGCCGTCAGAAGGTTCACCCAGTGAGCAGTAAAAGTTATTTACCTTCCCTGCCCATGTTTGCTAGACTAAATGTCTGTGGTCAGATGTATCTTGGCCCTGACACTGTGTGCCAGAGGTATATTCACTTGCCACTGAACATGGCCATATAGCTCTGGGTTGCCCTTCTGGGAGAAATATTTCGTTCCGGGGACCTTCCATTGCAATGTGCCAATGGCCACAAATTTTCTAAAGGCCTCCGAGTCCCCCAGATTATATGGTTGTAGTTGGCGGGCTAGCAGTTCCGACAAGCTGGCAGTCAGCCGTTGGGCAAGAGAGTTATCCGACATCATCAACTTTTTACGCTCAATATTTGGAGGAAACAGGTATAACAAACCCTTTAATCAGTATTTTGTGGAAGCAGGTATATCACAGGCCTCAGTCAGTATTTGGTGGAGGCAGGTATATTAAACCCATTAATCAGTATTTTGTGGAATCAGATGTATCGCAGGCGTAAATCAATATTTGGTGGAAGCAGGTATATCAATCCCCTTAATCAGTATTTTGTGGAAGCAGGTGTGTCGTAGGCCTCAATCAATATTTGGTGGAAGCAGGTATATCAAACCCCTTTATCAGAATTTTGAGGAAGGGCAAATTAATCAGTGATGATAACACAAACTCACTGCTGACACTCTCTCCACTCTGTTAGGGGGGCTCTATATAAGCGTTTAATAGAACAGGTGCTGTTTACATCTATGTGGAATCTGCTGGCGACGGTGTAAAAGCAGTTTGCTTCTTCTTGACACTAACATCGACCGGTAAGGCTGAATTCATATTTGAGTTATGTGATCAGTTTTGGCCCCATGACTGCCCAAATAAGTGAAGTGTGCAGTGATTCTAAGAGTGACGCCTGTCATCTGCATGTCATACTGACTCAGTATTATTTCACTACCACAGCACACTCCCGATGTGTGTTACTGCAATGCACAGTTTTCTACACCCCTATAAAGGCTCTCTGCAGCCCAGAAATAGCAATTTATGCGGGGGCCACAAAGAACTCACCTGTCAATCCAAAATATGGAGAGACTGACCTTTGTCAAGATAAATCAGGCATGGATCAGCCAGGGTTTCCACCCACCAATGCCTGATCAGATTAGATCATCCATGCTGCCTCACCCAAACCTTGACAAAAGAGACCGGTTTCTTCTAGCTACCTTCCTCAGCTACTATTCTGATGCTGCAACCCATCTGATGCCACACATCTGATACCAAGTGTTCCTTCTTACACCCACCATCGTCAGCGTGTACTGTTATTTCCACCCACCTCCCCACTCTGTCACTGGGTCACCTTGCCAGTCTGTGGCCTCCTCATGCAGCTGCTGCTGCCACCTCCACACTATGTCACATTGCCACTCTGTGGTCTCCTCATGCTGCTGCTAAATCAACACTATGTCACTGGGCCACACTGTGGCCTCCTCAGACTGCTCCTGCTGCCACCTCAACACTATGTCACCTTGCCAGTCTGTTGCCTTCTCATGCTGCTGCTTCCACCTCCACACTCTGTCATTGTGCCACTCTGTGGTCTCCCCATGCTGCTGCTGCTGCCACCTCCATACTATGTAACCTTGCCAGTCTGTGGCCTCCTCATGCTGCTGCTGCTGCCACCTCAACACTATGTCACCTTGCCAGTCTGTGGTCTTCTCATGCTGCTGCTAAATCAACACACTATGTCACTGGGCCACTCTGTGGCTGTCACGGCTGAGGATGGGGAAAACCCTCAGCCGTGTGATGCCAGATGTTAGTCGCCACTTGGCCAGGAGCACAGGATCAGGGAGCAGGTCACCTCCTATAACGTCCCTAATCTGACCCTGACTCCTAGCTGTATGGGCCGAGTGGCGACTAACATCTTCTGGCATCGCACAGCTGAGGGTTTTCCCCATCCTCAGCCGTGACAGTATGACCACAAGGGTTAACTCCCTCTTTGTGTGAACACTAGGTGTGTCTGTGTGTGGCTACATGGGCTATTTAGCCTCAGTTGAGAGCAGAGGTCTGAGGGGTACTCCAGGCATGTTGCTGGAGTCATCCTCCTGGTTTGTATTCCATCTGCCAGTGAGGGCCACCCTTGTGGTCATAAATGTTATATGTGATGTTAAGTTGATGTTGCCTTCCTTTTCATGTCTAATGCAGCTATGGATCTGGGTTCCTGTGTGTATATGTGTGTGTGCTGTGTCTATTTATGTTTAGCGTGGACATCAGCTTGTGTGCACATGATCCAGTCAGAAAGGCTGTGGCAGGTAGGTTTGGAACTAGTATAGTTCACCTGCCATATCCATATGTCTATTTGTGTTCCCCTTTTCCTTGCAGCTTGGCCAGTGAGACTCCTGTTCTTCCGTGCCTAGGAGGAACAGGTTGTATTACCCTGCTCCTTGTTGCAGGGCAATCCTGAGGGCTAGCAGGGACTATAGGTTCCGGTGTATGAGCCCTCCCACCATCAGGGTTGGCTCATATGGTTAGGAGTCAGGGTCAGATTAGGGACGCGATAGGAGGTGACCTGCTCCCTAATTCTGTTGTCCTGGCCGAGCTAACTAACATCTTCTGGCATCGCATGGCTGAGGGTTTTCCCCATCCTCAGCCGTGACAGTGGCCTCCTCATGCTGCTGCTGTTGGCAACTCCACACTATGTCACCTTGCCACTCTGTGGTCTACTTATGCAGCTGCTATCTCAACTATATGCCACTGGGCCACTCTGTGTTTTCCTCATGCTACTGCCACCTCAACACTATGTAAATGGGCCACTCTGTGTTCTCCTCATGCTGCTGCTACCTCAACACTATGTCATTGGGCCACTCTGTGGACTTCTCAAGCTGTTCTACCACCCTACCCACTACATGACTGGGCCACTATGTTGCCTTTTTGGCCTGGTTCACATCATCATTTATTTGATCCTTTTTCTGATCTGCCAGAAGGAAGGAAAAATGAGACGCACAACGTATCCTGTCTGTGTAGTAGCTGTAAGGCCTGTATGGTCCCATCTGAATTGGCTCATGATTTGGTAGCCAAAACCAGGAGTGGGTACAAAACACAGAATACATGCAAATATTCCATTCACTTGTCATCTCTGTTATTTGATCAATTTTGGCCCTGTAACTGCCCAAATAAGTGAAGTGTGCAGTGATTCTAAGAGCAACGCCTGTAATGTGCGTGTCATACTAACTCACAGTATTGTTTCAATACCAAAGTAAACTCCCTATGCGTGTTACTGCAAGGCACAGTGTTCTACACCACTATACAGGCTCTCTGCAGCCAGGAAATAGCAGTTTTTTGGACGCGATTCAGATCAAATCGAATCTTTTTGGAAAATTCTGCAAACCAGCTGAATCGAAGTTTCTAGAAATCCGCTCATCTCTAGTGGCTTCCAACAGATGGGGCCTACACTAAAAGACTTGCCTATCTCTGTCTTTAGGCCTACAAAAGGACTGATACATACAAGTGAATATCGTGCAAAGTTCATTTATTTCAGAAATGCAACTTAAAAAGTGAAACTAACATATGAGATATACTCATTACATGCAAAGCGAGATATTTCAAGCCTTTATTTGTTATAATTTAGATGATTATGGCTTATAGTTTATGAAACCCCAAAGTTACAATTTTGAGGTTACCTTTGCCAGGGGATATGGATTAATTAGCTGTCTAGAGTGTGACACTTTGAGCCTAGAATATTGAACTTTTTCACAAAATTCTAATTTTAAGTTGCATTAATGCAATTCCTTTTAATTTGCATTACTGAAATAAATGGACTTATGCACGATATTAAAATTTTTCAAGTTTCACCTGTATGTGTATGCTCGCCACAGACTTCAGAACTTAACAAGGATATAATTGGACAGGAGCATCGCAGACAGAAGAGTGGGACAGAGCGGGGAAAAGCAGCATGGTGTTTGTGCCTACAGGGAGAAGCATGGCAGCAGTGGGACATTTGTAAAACCTTTTCCTTGTTTAACATTTTGTTATTTTTTTGGCCTTGTGCTAAAATAAAAAATCTAATTCTTTCCCATCATTCCACAAGCAATACACCATAATGAGAATCTGAAAACCGTATGTTGAAATCTTTTCTAATTTATCAAAAAGGAAAAACTAACATATTGCTTTGACATAAGTATTTAGAGTCTTTACTCTGTAAAACTACCCTTGGCAGCGATTAGAGCCTCGAGTCTTCTTGGGTATGATCCACAAGCTGGGCACAACTGGATCCTCTCAAGCTCTGTCAGGTTGGATGAGGACTGTAAGCCACTCGTGTTATCTTGGCTGCTTAGGGTCATTTCCTTCTGGGAAAATGAACCTTCAGCCCAGTCTGAGGTCCAGAGCACTCTGGATCATGTACTTGGCTATGTCCAGCTTCCCCTCAGTCCTGTCCCAGCCACTAAAATACACCCCCACAACATGATGCTGCACCACCATACTTTACTCTAGGGATGGTATTGGGCTGGTGATGAGCAATGTCTGGTTTCATCCAGATATGATGCTTAGAATTGAGGATAAAAAGTTCAATCTTGTTTTCACCAGACCAGAAGAATCTTGTTTCCAGGCAGGCTTTCATGTGTCTTGTGTGTTACAGAGGAAAGACATTTTTTCTGGTCACTCTGTGTTAAAGCTTAGATTGGAAGAGTGATGCAGTGATTTTTGAACTTCTGGAAGTTTCTCCTATCTGCACACATGACCTGTGCAGCTCAACCAGAGTGACCATTGTATTCTTGGTCAGCTCTCTTACCAAGGCCGTACTCTCCCAATTAAATAGTTTGGTGAGGCAGCCATCTCTAGAAATAGTCCTGGTTGTTACAAATTTCTTCCATTTAAGAATGATATACACCTAACCCTGTCTCTGTACTCTATAGGCAGTACTTTCCTCCTCATGGCTTGAGTTTTGCTCTGATATTCATTGTCAGCTATGTGACCTTATATACACAGGTCTTTCCAAATCATGTCCAATCAGCTGAATTGACTACAGGTGGACTCCAATCAAGGTGTAGAAACATGTCAAAGATAATTAAGAGAAATGGAAGGCCCCTCAAAGCTAAATTTCAAGTGTCATAGCAAAGGGTCTAAATACTTATGTTCATTAAAAATATTAATTTTCCTTAATAAATGTTTAAACATTTCTAAGATCTATTTTCACTTTGTCATTATAGGGTACTGATTGCAGATCAATAGGGGAAAGTTGAATTTTGGTTTATTTTAGCAAAGGCCAGCAACATAACAAAATTCTAAAAAAGTGAGTGTCTGCAGATTACTGTTATAGATGAGCAAATAGATTCTAAACTAATCCGTTTTTTTTTTAATAAATTTCACAAAATTCTACTGCCAAATAAATCTGCGGTTTGGGGGTTTCACTTCAGATCAATCACAAAATAAATTATGCCTGTGCCATTTTGGAGAATTGTCAGGGGAAAACAACATTAAGGATGAAGATAGTGAATCATGAATGAGAGGGATGAAGCTTATCCCGATTGGCTCAGAGTCTGACAGACAGCCTGTGAGCCAATTAAGGGCAAGATTTTTAAAGTTCCATTGTCAGTGCAGTTTGCGATTTGAGAGCATGTGTCTTAGCTGTGTCTGCCAAAAGGCAATTACAGACAGAAGCCAGTATTGTAGGTGTGGTAGGGAGACTATGGAGACATATTTAATTAGGTAGATGAGGGTTTTATCAGGGAAAGCATAAGGAGATGGGAACTGTTCACTCAGTTTTTTCTCTGCTGCTGCATGCTGCATGCTGCTGATGGCAATTGAGAAGTTCATGTTGCACTACAAATTCTGCAATCAACAACATATTTTTTTTCTGTAACTGAACAGCCAGCCAGTGTTTTATAGGCTTACTGCTAGCACCTCCAACAACAGAATCAATAGCATACATTCTGCTGCAAACACATTGTACTGTGTCAAGATACTTTGCAGTGTTTGTGAACAATATAATATAGCAAATTCATTCCACACATTATATTATATCAAGATACCATGCAGTTTTAGTCAATGCATTGTACTGTAAAAACCACATTAATATAGCAGTTTCAGTTATACTATTGTTTTATTTCAAGACATCATGCAGTTTTAGTGAACATGTTGTGCTGGTATAACTGCATTATTTTGCAGTTTCTATTATCTCATTGTATTGCATCAAGATACCTTTTGCTCTGCAACCACTGCATTAATATACAAGTTCCAGTTAATGCATCAGAGCTGGAAATACTTGAGTCCTCGAACACGCTGACAAGCATGGCAACCTGTATGCTTGCTTGCTTATATACTGACATGTGTATCGTTAGCATCAATCTGATGAATACTGGACAGACATGATTTTGGAATCTAGCTATCAAAACAAAATGTTTTCCTGTTGCTGAAAGGGAGGACAAATTGAATTATTACCAGGATACACTGTGTATGGAGCTTGCCACAGCTTTCAGTGAGCAGACTGCCACCCACATATCTGACCACTCTCCGCCCCCAAAACAGAGTCACCCACCTCCCACTGTCTCTGCTACAACAATAAATATGATACACCAAACCAGTAATCATGCCTTAATAAACAATGGAAAATATACACTCTTTATTTATTACACACATTACATAATATAATAACATCAATGAGATTAAAAGCAGATCCTAAGCAGCAGCACATGGTAGGTCATGCACCAAAGCAGCAGTACATAGATATAAGTACTATAATTATAGTTCCACACAGCCGACCAAAAGTACATCAATAGAACTAAGGTCCATTAGACAATGTCCCATGCAGTACTAAGACTGCAAAAGTGCAAAGTGCAAGGTGGATAACATCAGATAAAGTGTATACCGATCGCAAGATAGTGCAACCTCCAATCACTCCCCGAAGCGCGTTTCGCCTCATGGATTCTTCCAGGGGGCGTACCAACCTATTCATGGGGGCACTTCATATAACCTAATCTCATGTGTGTCAAATACCCTATTACCAAATCTGTGCCTCCCTGGTAAAAAAGTCTACGCCTTATTCCTCCACCGTACATGCCCGGTATACCGCGATCAAGGCGCGAAGATAACCTCGCGAGATCGCGGCAGCCAGCGCACGTGCAGTCAGGGAGCAAGGAGGAGAGGTGCCATTTCTGAAGAGGTCAAAGCACATCCGGATGTCCGTCATCATCCCCACTCCCACCGTCAGCGTAATATTTTAATGTGCACATCCATATCACCGGTATGGTCACAGAAAGCGCGATGGTATGGGAGGGCAATGAAACTATATATGAAGCCATACATTATACCTAAAACTAGTTTATAGTGAGTGAAAAGAGAACCCAAACAAAAAATATTTAAAGACATGTTATTTCCACCAGTGAAACCGTAGTTGTAGTGTTGTGTAGAGTGCAAAGTGCAATAACAGTGAAAGTGCAAAGTGACAAAATATTATAATGCATAAACACAAAATACGCATAACCACAATAAAAGTTGCTTAATAAATAATTATATAATTGTATCCACAGTAACAAGTGACTAGTGTCTGTAAATATAAACTGAAAGTTATTTTGTGCACTTCTTCTCTTTTAGTGATCTTGATTCTTCATATTTCCATTTAGCTTTTAATTATTAAGGTAGAATATGTCCCTAAGTGTGATAATTAGATACAGAGAGAGTGTATGATAGCACAAGGGATACGAAAAATACTTGGTGCACTACGGCACCTTTAAATTCAAAATAGATTAGTGCACGGCGGCACCTTGAGTAACCGGTGGTCTTACTGTTTCAGCCACGGTCCTCTGGTCTTTGGTGATGTCCAACGTAAGAAGGTTTGCTGTGGAAAAAGAGCAAATGGGGCCCGGCGGGGGTGTTAATGGGTTAAAGGTACCTAGACAGCCCTAATATATGAGTGCTATCTCGGCCCTAGCATCCTATTTACGCAGCACCCGTTCTAATAAGTCCCTGGGACTAGCTACACAACAGGGCACAATAGGGCCAAGTAGCGAAAGGGCCAGGTTCCGGATGGAGTCGTTCTTATTAGAACGTGTGCTCCGTAAATACGATGCTAGGGCCGAGATAGCACTCATATATTAGGGCTGTCTAGGTACCTTTAACTCATTAACACCCCCGCCGGGCCCCATTCGCTCTTTTTCCACAGCAAACCTTCTTGCGTTGGACATCACCAAAGACCAGAGGACCGTGGCTGAAACGGTAAGACCACCAGTTACTCAAGGTGCCGCCGTGCACTAATCTATTTTGAATTTAAAGGTGCCACTGTGCACCAAGTATTTTTTGTATCCCTTGTGCTATCATGCACTCTCTCTGTATCTAATTATCACACTTAGGGACATATTCTACCTTAATAATTAAAAGTTAAGTTTTAACTAAAATCACCATTACTACTCTGTCTATATAAATTTCTAAATATACTGGAGATCAAGTCATCAATTTAGCATATAGCTCTTCCTAGCTATAACGTACTACCCCTGTGGCATGGCAGGGTTTCTGGCGGGAGAGATAGACACGGATGCATGGCTTGCAGAAGCCAAGGAAGTGTTCTCAAATAAAACATACAAACCGGATTCCAAAAAAGTTGGGACACTAAACAAATTGTGAATAAAAACTGAATGCAATGATGTGGAGATGGCAAATGTCAATATTTTATTTGTAATAGAACGTAGATGACAGATGAAACGTTTAATCCGAGTAAATGGTTCATTTTAAAGGAAAAATACGTTGATTCAAATTTTCATGGTGTCAACAAATCCCAAAAAAGTTGGGACAAGTAGCAATAAGAGGCTGGAAAAAGTAAATTTGAGTATAACGAAGAGCTAGAAGACCAATTAACACTAATTAGGTCAATTGGCAACATGATTGGGTATAAAAAGAGCTTCTCAGAGTGGCGGTGTCTCTAAGAAGCCAAGATGGGTAGAGGATCACCAATTCCCACAATGTTGCGCAGAAAGATAGTGGAGCAATATCAGAAAGGTGTTACCCAGCGAAAAATTGCAAAGACTTTGCATCTATCATCATCAACTGTGCATAACATCATCTGAAGATTCAGATAATCTGGAACAATCTCTGTGCGTAAGGGTCAAGGCCGTAAAACCATACTGGATGCCCGTGATCTCCGGGCCCTTAAACGAGACTGCACCACAAACAGGAATGCTGCTGTAAAGGAAATCACAGAATGGGCTCAGGAATACTGGGACGCCATGTCATCCGGACCAAAGAGGACAAGGACAATCCAAGTTGTTATCAACGCTCAGTTCAGAAGCCTGCATCTCTGATGGTATGGGGTTGCATGAGTGCGTGTGGCATGGGCAGCTTGCATGTCTGGAAAGGCACCATCAATGCAGAAAAATATATTCAGGTTCTAGAACAACATATGCTCCCATCCAGACGTCATCTCTTTCAGGGAAGACCCTGCATTTTTCAACAAGATAATGCCAGACCACATTCTGCATCAATCACAACATCATGGCTGCGTAGGAGAAGGATCCGGGTACTGAAATGGCCAGTCTGCAGTCCAGATCTTTCACCAATAGAGAACATTTAGCACATCATAAAGAGGAAGGTGCAACAAAGAAGGCCCAAGACGATTGAACAGTTAGAGGCCTGTATTAGACAAGAATGGGAGAGCATTCCTATTTCTAAACTTGAGAAACTGGTCTCCTCGGTCCCCAGACATCTGTTGAGTGTTGTAAGAAGAAGGGGAGATGCCACACAGTGGTGAAAATGGCCTTGTCTCAACTTTTTGGGGATTTGTTGACACCATGAAATTCTGATTCAACATATTTTTCCCTTAAAATGGTACATTTTCTCAGTTTAAACTTTTGTTCCGTGATTTATGTTCTATTCTGAATAAAATATTAGAAGTTGGCACCTCCACATCATTGCATTCAGTTTTTATTCACGATTTGTATAGTGTCCCAACTTTTTGGGAATTCGGTTTGTATATTTAGAAAAAATGTACGCCATCATTCAAATCAGCCTTTAAGGAGCTCAACAAACTATACCGTGTGAACACATCTCTAGTTGGTGGGAGGTACAAAGCCTAGACAACTATATCAAAAGTGGAATTGTACCCAGAGGCCTAAGAATTCCCATTGTCCCAGTACCTAAACAGAGGAGCGCGGTCTTCAATGGGAGATGGGAACAACTAGCGACAGCAAGTTCACTACAATTTATGAACCTACTGCTGGAGGAGGAAAAAATCCAGCTGGAAAGCTATGGTGAGAAATTGAAAGCTCAAATCGAAATAACAAAAACGTTCTCGCAAGATCCTGAATTCAGTAACGCCGAAAAACTATTACAGACATCAATCGAAAAATTTCAGTTTTTCCTACGAGACAGGAAGCATCGGCAATTTAATCACGATCTGGCGGAATTCAAAGAGAATAAGGCCTACTGCGTCCTCCGGGAGAAATCAATAGAAAAAGAAACAAACAATCTCTGACCTCTCCACCACAGAAACGGACATCTCAGATAGCGAAAGGGAACAACCAAATAGAAATAAATCAAGAAACTCATACAGAAGAGGAAGAGGTAGGGCGAATAGGGGAAGAGGACAATTCGGAGGGGCTCCATCCAATTTTTTAGACCAAGGAATCTCCTACCCCCTGAGGAACCGCTCCAGACAACGGGAGCAACAGGGCCCGAAATAATTAATCTGTCCAAGAGACCGCTATCCCCCTCAAAAATAGCTGTATTGAGTAAGGGACTCTCATTTGTCCCCACACAACGCTTTAATGAATTCTCATGGATAAAGGATCTAAATTTGTTCATCCGAAAACTAAGATGGCACAAATGTTTCAAATCAGGAGACAAGCGCCAGTGTCGGGAACTGGGAATCCCAGTAGACATGCTGGAGGATGTGAGGCTACTAAATAGCCTGACACTAACAATCAGGACGAAGGGAAAGGACCCTTTACCTCCCTGAGGGCAAAAAGTAAGAAAATGCCCCCAGTAGGAGACATCTCATGCCTAGACGTATTCCTTCAACTAGTAACCACAGATCTGGGCGAACTAGCAGCCTCTGGAAAATCAGGCAATTTCTCAAGTAGAGAACAGAAAATCCTCTCCAACTTACAAAAGGATGAAACAGTTACCATCAAACCCTCGGATAAAGGGGGCAATATCATTATCATGGATACAGAGGACTACTGCAGGATGTGCCTACAACTTCTGAAAGAGAAACAGACTTACGGCACACTAACGTGTAACCCAACAGCCCCCTTCCTAGCCGAGCTACGCAACATCCTAACAGAGGCCAAAATGAATAAGGCCTCTTTCACACTTGCGTTGTCCGGATCCGGCGTGTACTCCACTTGCCGGAGGTACACGCCGGATCCGGAAAAACGCAAGTGTACTGAAAGCATTTGAAGACGGATCAGTCTTCAAAATGCTTTCAGTGTTGCTATGGCAGCCAGGACGCTATAAGTCCTGGTTGCCATAGTAGGAGTGGGGAGCAGGGGAGCGGCATACTTACAGTCCGTGCGGCTCCCGGGGTGCCCCAGAATGACGTCAGAGCGCCCCATGCGCATGGATGACGTGCCATGCGATCACGTCATTCATGCGCCTGGGGCGCCCTGACGTCACTCTGGAGCGCCCCGGGAGCCGCACGGACGGTAAGTATGCTGCTCCCCACTACACTTTACCATGGCTTTACCATGGCTGCGAAACACCAGCGTCCCGGCAGCCATCGTAACCATTGAGAAAAAGCTAAACGTCGTATCCGGCAATGCGCCGAAATGACGTTTAGCTTAAGGCCGGATCCGGATCAATGCCTTTCAATGGGCATTAATTCCGGATCCGGCCTTGCGGCAAGTGTTCAGGATTTTTGGCCGGAGCAAAAAGCGCAGCATGGTGCGGTATTTTCTCCGGACAAAAAACTTTCCGTTCCGGAACTGAAGATATCCTGATGCATCCTGAACGGATTTCACTCCATTCAGAGCGCATTAGGATAATCCTGATCAGGATTCTTCCGGCATAGAGCCCCGACGACGGAACTCTATGCCGGAAGACAAGAACGCAAGTGTGAAAGAGCCCTAAGATCATTTCAGAGACAGAACTGGATTTCCTATACCCCAAATTCCCCGTGACAGCAACTTTCTATGGTCTCCCTAAGATACACAAAGGGACAAATCCCTTAAAAGGACGACCAATAGTATCAGGGATTGGGAGTATATGTCAAAACATAGGCAAATATGTTGACCAGATCCTTTTACCCTTCGTCATCTCCCTACCCTCGTTCACACGAGATAGTATGGACCTGCTCAAAAGAATTGATGGCATTACATTAGACCAGCAATCCATCTTAGCAAGCATAGACATAGAGGCCTCAGAGCAGTGGAATACTACCTCAGTATGAGGGGCCAACAGTTCAGAGAACACAATCAGTTTGTCTTAAAACTTCTTAATTTCATCCTGACACATAATTTCTTTGTCTTTGATGGTAAATGGTACCACCAGCTCAGGGGCACCGCGATGGGTTGCTCTTGTGCACCATCTTACGCAAATCTGCTCCTGGGCTGGTGGGAGACCAACAACGTGTTCAGCGAGGCGATGTCATCATGGACCGGGCCCATCGTACTGTGGGCCCGGTACATTGATGACATATTCATCATCTGGAATGCATCCATACCAGCGTTTAACACGTTTGTTGGTAAACTAAATGAGAATAGGCTAGGACTACATTTCACACATGAGAAACGAAAATAGCCTACCGTTCCTGGATATACTGATCCAGAGAAACGGATCGGACGAGCTGGCTACCACAATATACCGCAAACCAACAGCAACAAACTCCGTATTACATTGGAGCAGCAGCCACCCCCTACCCCTTAAGAAGGGAATATCGAGGGGACAGTATTTGCGTCTAAGACGCAACTGCTCCAATAAAACAGAGTTTGTGAAACAGGCTGGGATTCTAAGGACTAGATTCCTCTCCAGAGGATACCCAGACTCAGTACTGAGGGCAGCATATCAACTGGCATTAACATCATCACGAACTGAACTATTGGTACCTAGAAACAAATCCCCAGATACTGCACAAAAGATTAGGGTAATTGGTACCTTTGATGAGGCTGCCAGGGACGTAAGAAATATTTTACAAAAGCACTGGCCCATACTGATGATGGACCCAGACATCAAAGAAAAGATCTTTGATTACCCTCAGATCACTTTCAGGAGGGGAAACAGCCTTAGGGACCTACTGGTACATAGCCATCATAAACCAACTGGAAAAGGAACCTGGCTAGACAGGAAACCATGAGGGTGCTTCAGGTGCAGTGGATGCATAGCCTGCAGTACAATACAAACAGGCAAAGAATTTGTCAGCGTCAATCTCCAAAAATCCTTCAAAATTAAGGACTTTGTAAACTGCCGTACCAGGGGGGTCATTTATAAAATCACCTGTGAATGTCCCTTGGAATATATAGGCAAAACGAAGCGAGAACTGTGCAGACGGATTGGCGAACACCTGGGGGACATCACCAATAGAAAAGATACGGCCATATCACGCCATATACACGAATACCATCATGGTAACCCACGGGGTATTAAAGCTATGGGTATCGAGGTAGTCACCCCACCCCCTATGAGGAGGGGACTGGGACCGCATACTTTTACAACATGAAGCACGCTGGATCCACGCGCTACGTACGACAGCCCCCCAAGGCTTAAACGAGCAACTGTGTTTTGGTTGCTTTATCTGATGAGCCAATGAACCCAAAACGTCATGTACCCCGATACGATCGGGACTGACTGGCTGAAGTAGACATGAGAAGAACACCGCCATGACATCAGCATATGTCAACAGGTAGACGTAATACAACAACACCCTCTGGCAGGCATCCTCCTAACCAGAATGTACCGATTCATCAAAGACAAATAGCAAGCCAAGAGCTATGCTATATACACTTTTAGGGGCATCAGAAGCATACCCCTCATATGGCACCCCCTATGCCTTTGACAACATGAACTGCATGTAGATAAATTGTGTCTAATACACTTGAGATACTTCATACAGAATAACTTGCTTTGAGGCACTCTACCAAAATCTATTAATGGATTCCAACTTCTGATAAATTTGCTATAGACGGTGTCATGAATATGGTTGCCACACTAAGTTACTAGGCAACCAAGGAAACAATGGCTGTTGGTTAATATGTGTCCCGGGCTAATGACACAATCCTCAGCCCCGTGTAATGACGTATCCCCATAGGATTACATCAGTATACTCAACATCATGCTGGTTGCCTCCGGTGTGAATAGGCGCTTGCGCAGTTGCGTAGGCCGCCCCACTGACGTCACCGTGCCGCGCTCCAAGCCTCCTTCTGAGGCAGAATAGTGCTTTCCCATAGCACTGATAGCGCATGCGCGAGCGCGTCGGCGGCTCCGCTGTCGTCATCGCGCTGCGCTTGAAGCCTCGCTCTGAGGCCAAACAATGTTCAAATAGGAGCGGGCGATCCCCTGTCAGTAGGCTTCATCACAGCCTCTGGACATGCCGCTGAGCTCCATATGAGGGACCGGGCTATCATCAGGCAACCCCCTCCACCTTGTCTCTACATCACTAGGCAAAGTACCCAGTCCTGATACATGAGAGGAGCCCGAACCAAAGGCTGCCACTTCAAAGTATCAAATTGTGTCATATTTTGCATTATCAAACTGTATTGATAGTATGTGTTGCTAATCAATTAAAGATACCAACACCATATGTCACCTACATCACATTGCCCCCCCGTGTGTGCCTAAATTCCCCTGGTGGGTTCCAAAAACGAAACATGCGTGTAGGGACTAGCTACACTAGGGCACAATAGGGCCAAGTAGCGAAAGGGCCAGGTTCCGGACGGGGTCGTTCTTATTAGAACGGGTGCTCCGTAAATAGGATGCTAGAGATAGTACTCATATATTAGGGCTGTCTAGGTACCTTTAACCCATTAACACCCCCGCCGGGCCCCATTCGCTCTTTTTCCACAGCAAACCTTCTTACGTTGGACATCACCAAAGACCAGAGGACCGTGGCTGAAACAGTAAGACCACCGGTTACTCAAGGTGCCACCGTGCACTAATCTATTTTGAATTTAAAGGTGCTGCCGTGCACCAAGTATTTTTCGTATCCCTTGTGCTATCATACACTCTCTCTGTATCTAATTATCACACTTAGGGACATATTCTATCTTAATAATTAAAAGTTAAGTTTGAACTAAAATCACCATTACTACTCTGTCTAGTCTATATAAATTTCTAAATATACTGGTGATCAAGTCATCAATTTAGCATATAGCTCTTCCTAGCTATATTTCCATTTAGACACACACACACAGTGTCTCAAACAAACATCCCCTTCATCACATTGGGACCTCAAAAAGAAGGAAGAAAACACACAGGTAAGTAAAAGCATCCCACACATAATAATCTCAAATGTGCCCCCAAGATACTAAAACATAATTAAAAATATTAAAAACAATAAGTGTATGGTGTCAATTAAAAAGGGGAGAGGACATAACCAACATACAAGATATCGAAACATACATGTAACTACATATACCTATATATAGCAGTATATAACACTCTATACCTAGCCAGAGGGATCAAAGGAAGGGGATGAACAAATTTGACTCATTCAATCCCATAAATCCATTTAGTTTCCCGCTGTGTGAGCAATCTCTTTCAATTGCTCCCCCCTCCCTGTGGTGAAATCAGAATTCGATCGATACTGTACCTCTAAACCTCAGAAGTAAACCATCCGATTTGTGCTGTTCATAAAAGTGCTTAGGGATAGATAATAACGTATCAATATCCTTCACTTCCTTGGCCACTTCAATTCCCAATATATGCTCCAGTATTCTCTTTTCGAAAGATCTTGAGGTCATACCGACATAGATGTTCCTACATGGGCAAACTGCCCATCAGACCATCCCCATGGTCGTACAGGTAATAATGTGTGTGATAGTGAATTGCCATGTCTCTGACGTGTTCCAGAATCGGTCTGCTCTATCCACATTACTACAAGCAACGCAGCTTCCACAAGGCTTACACCCCCATCTAGGGCCTCTGGAATCAAAGATCCGACCATTAGTCGGTCCCATATAGTGGCTTTTTACCAATATATCCTGCAAATTCTTACCCCTCTGGAACGTCACAGAGGGAGTTGGACCAATCGTCGAGGCTTGTCGGGCATGAAGGTCCAAAATGTCCCAATGTTTCATTAGGGCTCATCTGATCTCCTTAGAACCCTCATTAAATTTGGTAATAAACCTCACCTTATCATCCTTTTTCCTTGTGTCAGTTCTCCCTCAAGAATGTAGGAGTGCAGTACGCTCCATGGATCTGGCTCTTTCATACGTCCGAATGTCTCTTTCACCAAACCACCTCTGTTGGAATCGTCTCCACAACATCTCCGCTTGTCTTTCAAAGGCCTCATCAGTCCAACATATCCTCCTGATTCTCAGAAATTGCGCCACTGGTATGTTTTTGTCAGATTGCTCGGATGTGAGGATGTAGCGGGTAAAACCAAGTTCATCGAAGTCTCCTTTCTTTTTTTTTTTTTTTTTTTTTGTTAAACAATTTTTATTGTTTTTTCATATATATAAACAATAGGGTGACAATCACAGTACATCGCTGAGAGTGTGTCTAAACCTCTGACGCAGCAGAGGAATGGAGCCAAAGAAAAACATCAAGCAATAGAGCGTACATGGAGGTCAATATATGTAGGAGTTACATGTGTATGGTCAAACCACTTAAATTATCGCTCGAGTATAATAAAGCTGAAAAATTACTATCTGAAAGCTTCAGCTTAATAACAAACCATCGAACCCACAAAGGAAAGGGCCTATAAACATAAAGAGGAAAGGCAGATCTGAAAAACCTCTATAACTCCTCCAAGCAGACCAAGTTGCAAGAAATTTCTTTCTTGTCCCTAGTTCCCAGTTAGACAATTCTTCCAGACGGTATATTTGATCGACCCTAGATGTCCAATGGTCCAGGGAAGGGACTTCAGAAGTGCGCCACATGGTGGGAACCAGAAGGCGGGCAGCCGCGAGCAAAAACTTTAATAAACCATGACATTTATCATACCTAAATAGGCCTAAAGATAGCAGAGCAAGTTCAGGAGAACAGGGCACGCTCGAGTCGCAGATGGTATTACAGGTTCGGAAGATTTGATTCCACCATAATGAAATATGGGAGCATTCCCACCATATGTGAAAGAAGGTGCCTTTTTCTGATCCGCACCGCCAACACCGATCTGAGACGTCAGGGTAAAGGATAGAAATTTTGTCAGGGGTTTTGTACCATCTCGACAGGATTTTGTATCCGTTCTCCTGAACTCGAACACATCTAGAGACCTTATGAGGAGCGATGAGTAATGAATCAATCTCTTTCTCCGAGAATTGCTTATCTAGGTCCTTCTCCCAATAACCTATAAAGGAGGGTTTGACCTTAGTAGGTGGGTCAATAATCTTTTTGTAGAGGAGAGAAATCAATTTGGGAGGGTATTTGACAGAAGAAAGTAAACTCTCAAACCAAGAGGGAGAGTGATCCTTGGGTAGGGAACGGGAGAGGTTAAGTAGTTCTTTTTTGAAATATTGAAGAGTGAGGAAATTAGGAGTGGTATCTAGAGCAGACATCAGGGCCGGCTCCGGGAGGACACACCCATCTTTATCTATTAAATCTGATATGGGAATGTTTGAGTCCCTGAGCTGGGAGGGAGTGGAGGATCTTATCACAGATGGAGCCAAGGAAAAAAGATCTTTGGTTTTAAGGAGGGCCGTCAAGGGGAGTTGGTCACTGTATTTGGACGAGAACCAGTTCCATACTTTAATAGATGAGCGAATTAAAGGATTGGGCATTCGAGGGAGTGGGGTGAGGGGTTTCCCTGACAGTAGAAGGGATCTAGGGGAGGAATCAAAATTAGCAGATTCCATATAGACCCAAAATTTGTTAGGAGGGGAGCGAATCCAATCAATTATCCTACATAGATGTATTGCCTTTAGATAAAGTTCAGGGTTGGGTAAACCTATTCCACCGAACCGTTTAGATTTAGTGAGAGTCGCTATGGAAATTCTGGGTTTCCTCTTTTCCCATATAAAGCGGCTGATGAGGGTATTTAGTCTCCTAAGGAAAATTCGAGGTATCTCAATGGGGAGGACTTGAAAAAGGTATGTAAGTCTAGGAAGAATTAAAGACATCACCATATTTTTCCGCCCAAACCAGGACAGGAAGTGGCCCTCGAGAGATTCCAATTGAGCGGTGATAGAATGCATCAAGGGTGTGTAATTCAGATTGAAAAGGTCAGGTAGGTGGGCATTTATTTTGATTCCTAGATAGGAGATAAGTTGAGTGGTCCAATTAAAAGGGGAGTCTGCCTGTAAACGTTTGATGGTGGTAGGGGGTAGACCCAAATGTAGGATCTGCGATTTGTGGGGATTGATTTTAAAGTTAGAGAGTAAACTAAAGGTGTCTAATATAGTGAGAATCTTAGGCATCGAAGTAAGGGGATTGGTTGTTAAAATCAATAAGTCATCTGCAAAAGCAGCTAGTTTACATTCGTGAAGGCCCACCTTTAGACCTCGAATCGAGTCTTCTTGTCTAAGGGCCTGTAAGAGGGTTTCCATAACTAAAACAAAAATAAGGGGGGAAAGAGGACATCCCTGACGAGTTCCATTGCGGATTAGAAAGCAGTTGGACAATTGGTTATTTACTAGGACAGAGGCGGAGGCATTATTGTACATTGCAAAAATAGCTTGTATATAAGATTCTGGAAAATTGAATTTCCTTAAGGTGAGCCTGATAAAGGACCAGTCAATCCTATCAAATGCCTTTTCCGCGTCTGTACCTAGAAGAACCAATGGAAGTTTTTTGTTGGAGGCAAAAAAAAGGGCATTTAATACTTTGGTCGTATTGTCCTTTCCCTCTCTCCCTTTGATAAATCCAACTTGGTCGGGATGGACCAAGTCAGGGAGAATAGACTGAATTCTGGTCGCCAGCATTTTAGCTAATAGCTTCAAGTCTATATTCAAGAGTGAAATAGGCCTGTAATTTGCGCAATTGGAGGGGTCTTTACCTTCTTTAGGTATAATCGTAATCACAGCCCTCGTCATATCGGATGAGAGAGGGACATTGGAAAGTGTTTGGTTATATACCCGAATAAGATAAGGAACTAAAGTGTCAGAGAAAGCCGAATAGTAGGCTGTTGGGAGACCGTCGGGACCAGGACATTTGTTTTTAGGGGAGGATTTCAAGGCAATAGAGAATTCTGTGCTAGTAAAAGGTTTTGAGATATCCAATTGTTGGGCCATGGTTAGGGAAGGCAAGTTAAGAGAGTCAAAAAATGATTTAGTATGAGAAGGCGAGCCAGAGGGAGGGGCTAAATTATAAAGGTCTCTATAGAAAAGCTTAAACTGTTCCGCAATGGACTCAGGGGAAATAAATTGGTGTCCTTGAGGAGACTTGATCAAAGTAACATATCTAGCGTTTTTCCTCTTCTTCAAACGATTCATCATAAATCTGGAGGCCTTATTGCCGTGGGCATAGAATTTATGTTGGGAAGAAAGGTAAATTTTGGCCGACTTTTTATTTAACAGGTTTTTTAGCTCTGATCTGAGGGTAGAAAGATCAGAAAGGTGTTGTGGGTCCAGGGAATGTTTGTGAAGGTTCTCTAAAGTGTGAATACGGTCTAAAATTGAGGAAAAGTGCTGATCTGCGACCTTTTTCAAATGGGAACATTTACTTATGAAGTGGCCACGAATGTAGGCTTTGTGTGCATCCCATAAAGTGTGTGGGGATATATCAGGAGAGTCGTTCTCCCTAAAATAGTGTTCCAGCAGGGAGGTAAAGTGTGCAACATGTCTATCATCGCTCAATATGGATTCATTTAATCTCCAGCTAGAAGACTTACCAGAGCCAGGTTGGGTGTGGAAGGAGCAAAACACTGGGGCATGGTCCGATATGGTGATGTCTCCAATTTTCGGGTTGGAGGAGAGATGTAGAAAATCTTTAGGTATGAAGACGTAGTCAATCCTACTGTAAGAATGACCTGGAGCAGAGTAAAAGGTATAATCAATTGTGGATGGGTTCAAACATCTCCAAACATCAACGAGACCCAATACATGCAATTTTCTCTTCAGTTTTTTGAGAAGTTTGATAGGGACAGAGGATTTTTTAGAGGAAGTGTCTGAAGGCGGGTGTAACGCCAAATTAAAATCACCAGCTAAAATAACTGTTCCTTCTCTAGTTTCTTCAATTAAGGAGAGAATTTTGAGGAGCCAAGGGACCTGGTTATAATTTGGAGCATATATATTTACCAACGTAAACATTTTGTGGCCTTTAAGACCTTTCAAAATAAGGAATCTCCCCTCAGTGTCCGCAGAATGTGAGGAGTATTGGAAAGGGGTGTTTCTTTTGAAGCCAATGCTGACACCCCTGGAGGCCGCCCCATCCGAGCCACTATGAAACCAGACGGGAAATCTGGAATGGGAAAGATCAGGGAACTTCCCTTGTTTGTAGTGTGTTTCCTGAAGAAAAATAACTGAACACTTTTCTCTCCACAAAAGGGAAAGAATCTGGGTCCTTTTAGAGGGGGATCTCAAGCCCTTCACGTTGAAGAAAGATAAAGTGAAATCTGTCATGGTGGTTTAAATGCGAGGGGGGGACGCGGAATAGTGGTAGCCTCCAGGGGGGCCAGGTATCTCATAGGGGCAGGTATATGACTCTCCAAGGAAAGAGACCAAAATTTCAGGGTGTACCGTGTCACAATAAAACAAAAACATAACAGAAAATAACTATCAAAACAAGGCCGCTCTAAGGCAACCAACTCAGGTAACATTTGTGAAATGTATAGGCAGAAAAATACCTAAACAACGGAGTATTAGTATCAGGGGGGGGAGGAGGAAGTATCCTCATATATAAGGACCTGCACGAGGACATCAATTAGAACAGATCTAGAGACCAGAGCATGTTGGGGTGAGGGAAAGGTAAGGGGGGGAAGAAGAGGGAAAAGGGAGTTAGGAAAACAGGGAAGTGAAGGTTATGGAATGAGAGAGGGTGGGTATGAAAGTAGCGGAGGGAAGAAAATGAGTGGTTAATAAGCTACATTAATGAAAAGACCATGCGATTTTCTTGGGGGTCAAGAGGCTGCTCCGTCTCTTCAGTCTCTGTTGTTTCGGAGTACCGACTTTCTCCCAAGGCGTCATCTTTGGGATATCTGGAAGAGATGCGATATTTGTCACAGAGTCCCAACTAGCGATATCCATTGGAGGAATGTCCGCCGAGGAGAAGAAATCTTGTAGGTCTTCATGAGAAGAAATCCTGAAGGCTTTTCCGGAGAAGTTAAAGGCAATCCCGAAAGGAAAGGTCCATCTGTAAGGAATGCGCTTATCTCGGAGGAAGTCGGTGAGCGGCTTAAGGAATTTGCGCTTCTGGAGAGTGACCGGAGCTAGGTCTTGGAAGATAGAGATCTGGTTATTTTCAAAAGAAATATTCTTCATGGATCTTGCCGCTGTAAGAATCTTCTCTTTGTCCCCAAAGTTAAGAAAGCGACATATAATGTCTCTGGGGGGTTCGTTGCTTTTTGGTTTGGGTCTCAACGCTCTGTGAGCCCTTTCAATGACCATAGGAGAAAGATCGTCGCCATCTAGGATCGAGGTGACTATGGTTAGAATGGTAGGTACAATGTCCTCATTAGCCACCGTTTCCGGAACACCTCTGAAACGCAGGTTGTTCCTGCGGCCCCGGTTTTCTTGATCTTCCAAACTGACATAAAGAGCATTGATGTGATTTTGGCACACCGATAAGGAGCGCGCCATAGCTGCACTGTGATGCAGCGACGCGGATTGAGTGGCTTCAAGCGTTTCCACTCTATGTCCCACATGGAGGATTTCCTGCGTCAGGCCGGCCAGCTCTTGCTGCAAGGGTGCGAGCGCCTCAGCTAGCGCCTGTTTTATAAACGCTCTAGATACCGGGAGGTCTCGGGTAAGAGATGCATCTCCAGATTCACTTTCTCCTTCTGATTGGGCTTCTTCTCCGCTGTGTGGAGCGCGGTCAGCCGTCGACGCCATCTTGGAGACGGTAGCTTCAGGGCCTGAGGTCTGTTTTTTAAGGTATTTAGCCATACTGGAGTTCGGGTTTGCGGCTTTAGGGATGGCCCCTTGGTCAGTGGGTCTTTGCCCTCCAATTTTAACCATGCTGCTGGTCTCTAACGCTTAAGTAAGCTGGAATCTCGGCAGGTCAGTGTACGGAGCTCAGCGAGACACAGCCATGCAGTTCCGGCGCCGGCTCCGCCCCCCCACCGAAGTCTCCTTTCTATATAGATCAGAGGATATTCTTCCGTCATTATCCACCTTTAGTCAGATGTCAATTTCGCTTCTACTTGTCCTAAACGTAAGTTTAATATTAAGATCATTGCTGTTCAAATCACTGACAAACTGTTTCAAATCCCCCTCGGACCCCTGCCATATGATGAGGACATCGTCTATGTACCTCCCCCAAAAGAGGACTCGCTCAATCATAGGCCGGGGATCTGTGAGGAAGATGCGTCTCTCCCACAGCCAAAGGAAAAGATGCCCCCATTGCTGTTCCCTGGAGCTGTAGAAAAAGCGCCTCCTTAAAAATAAAAAAAATATGGGTGAGAACATATTCAAGGAGTATCAGCAAAAACTCACGTTGTTCCTCTTGGATTTCTAAAGCTCTCATAAAGAACCCCACAGAGGATAATCCATAAATGTGGCGAATGGACGTATATAGCGCCTCCACATCACATGTGGCCAGGAGCATCCCAGGTTCTAATTGCATGCCTTCAACTTTCTTTAGCACATCCATGGAGTCTTTCAGGTGGGACGGTAAGGTTTCCACCAATGTACAGTATGTAAAAATGAATCGATATATTTACAAATGGAGTCAAATATTACATTGATCCCTGACACGATTGGTGGACCCGGGGAACGAGAGGCATCCTTGTGAACCTTAGGGAGAAGATAAAATGTAGGGATAGTTTGTTCTTTCTTCATCAGATAGTCAACTTGTTTTTCAGTGACACATCCCCTTAAACTCCCACCTTGTAAGATGGATTTCAACTCCCCACTTAATTTCACCAGGGGGTTAAAAGTTAGTTTTTTATATAGCATTCCTGCATCTTCAGTTGTCTGTAAACTTCCCTCTCATACATAATTGTGGGCCAGATGTCGATATTTTCCCCTTTATCTACCGGTTTAAAAGCAACATCCTTCCAGCTGTTGAGTTCCTTAATAGCACTCCTCTCCATTAAACTACAATTATCATGTTGTTTCTTCGTAGATAGCTTCTCAAATTCCCTGCTCACTAACCTCACAAAGAGGCCAATGTTAGGAAAAATAGAGAAAGGGGGAAATTTGCAGACTTAAGGATAAGTGATACAGGAAACTCACCACCCTTCTGCTTTTGTTATTCCTTCTGTTCTTGTTCATCAAGCAAAGTTACAAGGTCCGCAAGTGCCTGCTTCTCAGCCACTGCATAAGTTAGGGTCCATTTTCTTTTGGTAAAACTTTTAAAAAAAATCTGCCTCCTGGCAAATAGATGCAGATCTTTTATTGCTGAAAAAAGATCAAAATTAGCAGTAGGACAGAAAGCTCCTCAACACACAAGTTTTCAGTTAGCTGGTGATCTGAAAGATTAATCACCTGCAATGCTTGAACATCCTGTCGTCTCTTCCGGGTCTGTCGAGATATATCATCAAATTTGCGTTTAGTGCATCTTTTTAGGGGTCTACCAGACCCATACATTGATCCACTTGATTCACCACCTGTGGACACAGCTGAAGAGACTAGATCTAGATCTCATACCTTGATTCTGAATCTTCCATTTGTACCCTCTATTTTGGTCAGCATCTAATTTATTTCTCTGAAATTTCTTCCCTTTGACTAGCTTCATCTGTTTTCCCCAGGAGGCCGACTGTACGTCAATATCCTTTTTGAAAATATCCAGTTCATTCACAGACAGACGGGCAACTATCTGGGTTTCCACAATATTAATTTCATCTTCTAATGACGTTAGATTCGGGTATTCAGCTTGACTATTGTTTGCATCCACCCGAGTGAGCAAGTATTACAAATTGACTTCCATTTGTTACAAAATTCACTATGATCTCGTCCGTATGTGGGAAAAGTTTGGACTCTCAATCCACGTGTTATAAGATCCCTCATTAAGTACCTCTCCAAAGTGGTCCGAGTCTTTGTCCTCTTCTGTAGCAAATTCTTAAATGTACCCTTTAATTCTATCAGATCCCTCTGGCTAGGGTCCTCCCCCGCTGCTGTCTTGGATCCGAACACCTTTTTAACTTGAGACACCCATGTTTTATCTCTAGCACGGTAATCCATCTTGGATAAAAATGCAACCAGCAACAACAAGAAATAGAAGCCACAGCAGCAGACAGTTCTATATCATAAACATGATAGAGCAGTTTTATCAGGTGCCACACCAGGCTAGCAGTCGACAAATGGGGATGTACACTCTGAACGACCAAGTTCAGTTCTACCTGGACTGTGGCCTTTCACCTACATATACCCTATGGATTTCTGGGTAGCCAGATTGGAACAGTGGTGGGAATGGCCCAGTTTTTGTTCTCGCTTTACTGTCTTGCACAGCCTCCAGAGAAAAGTTTCAGTGTGGCAAAATATCACATTTGCCAAAATGAACAAGGTATGGAAGCATGAAGATTTTCACACACTTGAGACTAATGAAAAGATCTGCCATTGCTGATGGTGGCTATTTATCATGCCACTGCCATTGTCTGCCTGCCTACCAATATATATTGTACTGTGTGGCTGCTGCTGCCACCACCACTCAGCTTCTACTCCCCTACTGCCACTACCATTACCCATACAAAGCCGCCACTGCTACTACCCCTAAACAGCTGAACACACAACTACTGTCTTGTCTGTTCCCTGCTGTGCTTCTACTGCTATTTTTCACATGGCACTATTACACCTACATACATTAGACGCTACCTTGCCCATTCCACATCCACATTGTACTGCTTCTGCTCCCACAAATAAGTAATATTTTTTCAAGCCTTGTTCATAACAAGCCAATGTTTCTTCTGACAATGGACCACACTGTACGGCTGCTGGTCCCAATAATAAGGGAGCATTTTTCAACTCTTGTTCATAACAACCCACGGTTTCTTCTGTTAAAAGCAACAATTCCTGTTTTCTGCAGTTCACTGGTTAGCTTTCTGGTCTAAACTGGGGCAATCACACCCCATACAGATAGACAAGACTCTATGTGCATTTTTTCTGTCACTCCCTAGCCTTAAAAAATAAGCAGTAAACCATTGCTTTCACTCAACTATTAGTTTATGGACATGTAAGGTGAGGAAGCTGGAGCTTAGCTTAAGGAGAATTCCATCCTCATCCAAGCTGGGAGAGGGAGTCTCTGCCAAAGCGTAAAATGACAATTAGGTCAATTTGGAGAGAAGCTTATGCCCTGGCTTCTGAGTCAGCATTTGGAAATAATTGACTCAAAGTGGCCAAGCTTAGTGGCAGATAGGCTTAGCTCACCTGATTCCAACTGTGCCATTCTTAAAATGGCTACCGTGGCTACCTTATAGATAAAAGTGACTTAAGTTATGCAAATGATACCTTTAATGTCCTGCCCTCTACTGGAATGTTGATTGACAGGGCCAAGCAGTAGGTATGTAATTTCACCTGGTCCTTGCAATTAAAGGTTTGAGGGAGGAGCTGAGCAGTGATCAAAGAGGAACTTCTGTGTAATGAGAGCAAGGGCACCACCTTCATTGCACTAAAAGCATAATTTGCATAACTTAAAAAGTCAACTTTATCTGCAAGGTAGACATGGATCACTATAAGAATGGCCCAGTTGGAATCAGGTAAGCTATGCCTATCTGATGCTGAACTTGGTTGCACAGCAATGTCATTGATGATATACTCCCTTTAAGATTCTGTATGTAGTTTTAAGGACTGCACATTTAAAAAGCTGTGTATATGTTTTGAGGTGCAACTGCAACCCTTAACCCTTTCAGGACCCTCCCATATTTCACTTTAAGGACCAGACCGATTTTTGGAAATTTGACATGTGTCTCTTTACGTGGCAATATCTTTGAACTTTTAAATTTTACTTATCAAAGCCATTCTGAGATTGTTTTCTCGTGACACATTGTACTTCATGATAGTGGTAAATTTGAGTCAATATATTTCACTTTTATTTATTAAAAACATCTTAAATTTACCAAAATTTTTTTAAAATTGTCAACTTTCCTAATTTCAATTTCTCTGCTTTTAAAACAAATAGTGATACCTCATAACATAGTTATTACTTTACATTTCCCATATATAAATGCCATTTTTGGGGACTTTAGAAGGCTTAAAATTTTAGAAGCAAATTTTTTAAGGACCAATTCAGTTATGAAGTCACTGTTGGGATTACATAGTACAAACCACCCCCCAAAAGTTATTCAATACTGATTTTGCAAACTTTGTTAACCCTTTAGGTTTTTCACAAGAATTAAAGGAAAATTGATATGAAATTTCAGAATTTTACATTGTTAGCAGATTTTCCATTTTAATCATTTTTTTCCTGTAACACAGCAAGAGTTAACACCTACAAAAACCTCAATATTTATTACCCTGATTCTGTAGCTTACAGATACACCCATTAGTGACTGTAAACTGCTGTATTGGCACACAGCAGGGCACAGAAAAGAAGGAGCAATATATGGATTTTGGAGGGCATATTTCACTGGGTTAATTTGAAGTTGCCATTTCACATTTGAAGACCCCCTGATGCACCTCTAGAGTAGAAACTCCCGAAAAGCGACTCCATTTTAGAAAATAAGGGATAAGGTGGCAGCTTTGTTGGTACTATTTTGGGGTACATATGATTTTTTGATTGCTCTATATTACACTTTTTGTGAGGTAATACCTAATACGTTTATTTTTCTTTCTTTTAGTTTTACACAACAAAAGTATTTTTGGGAAAAAAAGTTTAGAAGAAGACCACGTTATATTTTTGAGACCACGTTATATTATGTAATTTGTATATGCATGTCTGGAGTGCATAAGGTGCACTTGCATCATATCAATCAGCTCTGGGTAACACTTACAGCCTCTTCCCTCCTCCCATTGCATGTGTGGTTGCACACTGGAGTCAACTGGGATCTGTTTGCTTTGAGTTGGACCTTACGATTCGGTTAATGTTATGTCCCGTGCCACCTTAGATACCTTGATGTGGTGCACGGGCTCTGGTATGTCCTTCATATAAGTATATATTGGCTAAAGTCTAATTTTTAACATCAGTGTGAGGGGTTAGTCAGATTTTGTTTATTGCATCCACCACAGTATTCTTCTGAATGTTTATTTGATATAATCGATTACATCCAGACATTTTGCTACCTGGTGTAGGATGTCTATGTGGCACTTGTGGTCCGCTCCTTCATTGTACGCATTACTTGCTGGGGATCGCCATTAGTTATGGACCACAAATGCAGGATTTTCTCCCCGGGTTATAAATGCACCGCTGCATATGGGGTTGAGCATTTCCTGCTTTTTGAGACCACGTTATATTATGTAATTTGGATATTTTTGAAAAAAGAAAAATCTTGTTTTAGTGTCTCCATATTCTGAAAGCCATATTTTTCGGGAGATTGTCTTATGTAGGGGCTCAATTTTTGTGGGTTGAGATGACAGTTTGATTGGTACTAACTTAGGGTACATATGACTATTTTATTACTTTTTGTGATGTAAGGTGACAAAAGTTCGGTAAATGTTTTTTTACAGTAGAAATTAATTTCTCAAGTTATCACGTGAAGTTTCGCGAGGCTTCGCAAAGCAATGACTTCGGCTCATCGGAGCCAATACATTCTAATACTGTGCGGAGCGCTCACTCCGTACGGTATTGAAACAAAGTTTTATGTGAATTAACTTTGGATGTTTTATCCGAAGTCGATTCGCTCATCCCTAATTTCAATACATCTTGTAATGTAATGCATTGTATGGCAGCTTTTACACTGACGGGCTGGATCTCACAGACTTCCGTAGTAGGCAAGCCCTGATGCCTATGGGAGACATCAGGCTGCCTTCTCAGCTATCGGGTCCCCGTCACTGCAGTGCGGGGACCCAATGGGGACGTGGAGGGAGATTGCTGTGAGATTTGATCACGGCATACAAGGGGTTAATATGCCGGCATCAGTGCTATCATAATAGTGACATCCACAGTGCTCCCCATAACAGTGACATCCACAGTGCTCCCCTAACAGTGACATCTACAGTGCTCCCATAACAGTGACATCCACAGTGCCCCCATTATAGTGACCTCCACAGTGCTATCATAACAGTGACATCCACAGTGCTCTCCTGACAGTGACATCCACAGTGCTCCCATAACAGTGACTTCCACAGTGCCACCATAACAGTGACATCCTCAGCGCCCCCATAACAGTGACCTCCATAGTGCTATCAGAACAGTGACATCCACAGTGCTCCCCATAACAGTGACATCCACAGTGCTCCCCATAACAGTGACATCCACATTTCTTCCATAACAATGACATCCACAGTTCCCCCATAACAGTGACAATCACAGTGCCCCCATAACAATGACATCCACAGTGTTCCCTGTAGGAAGGCGCAGGGGTCTGTCATTGACGGAAGGTACGTGTCACTGAGGTTCCTGGCCTCGGTGAGATAAGAACCAGTAATTTTGTGTGTCAGCGGCAGCTAGTGCTCGCTGAGACTGTTGTACTGTGGTATGGCTGTTAAGCCAATCCGAGCCGATTCTTATTGGGAGCAGCCAAAGAGCAGGGTAGGTGGCAGTTCCCCACATCCAGGCCAGGTTTTGGGCTGGGGTTTAAAAACCCAGCCAGCAGCTCAGCTGGGTGTGGTGTGATTCTCCAAGTGATACTGGAGCAGTGGAATCTTTGTGTTCTGAGAGCTGAGGAGACCTGCCACGCTGCCAGGTTAAGAGCCGCATGAGAGCAGCCTGCTGTGGACTGCCAGGTGATATGTGGAATCTTGCTGTGCGAATTAACACCAAGACCCTGTAAAGTGTTGTTTTTCCTTTTCTGCTTGTTTTGGTGTGAATAAACACTGAACTTTTGCTTTTCAACAATGGTCTTGCCTCTGTGTTGTGTCCACTTATGCTGCCTACTAGAAAAAATCCCTACAATTGGTGGCTTGGAGCGGGCAAGTGCAGTGAGGCTGGCGTGAACGCCAAAGTATTTTTCTGTTGCATTTTTGGGCATGGTTGTATGTCATTTATTAAACCGGCTAAATTCAAACCTGTGGCTCACTACAAAATGGAGGCTGTTGTGAAGGCCCTCATGGAGGCTAATTTGCAGCAGTGAGAGACCAACCTGCAGCAGCGAGAGGCCAACAAGCAACAGCAAGCGTCCATGATGCCCGGAAAGCAGTCTGTGCAGCGATCCCAAAGATGACACCCACAGATGACATTGAGACCTACCTGGCAATGTATGAGAAAGTAGCCACCAGGGAAAAGCTGCCCCAGGACCAGTGGGCTGAGGTTGTTGCTCCTTTCCTGGCGTCAGAATCTCAGTGGGTGTATTTCGATTTGCCGGACGATCAAGCGGCCGACTACCCAAAGGTAAAGGAGGAGATTTTGGCAAGATTGGGGTTGAATGTGCTAGTCCGGGTCCAGTGGGTGCATCAGTGGGAGTTCAACCCGGCTGAGCCCAGTATTATAACCTGTAAAAAGGAGAAACGACCAGCACTCTTACAATGGGAGTAATGTGAGGCAACTATAACATAAGGTTAACACTATTTAATAACATTTATATCATACGGTTCAATAAAATTGCAATTCATTGATACATAAAAAACTCTTGAAAATAAAATATATTAAAATATTCAGTCAATGGGATTGTAAGTCCAAGTATTATCTATTAGTGTCCTCCTGAGGTAGCTTTTGATATATTGTGGCTTTTACTCAATCTTAAAATGATGAAAAAAAGGAATGAAAAAAGCGCATGGAATAAAACTCTTAGGTAGTAGTAAAAGCGCATAAGATTATAAAGAAGCGCATATAGTAGTGTTACAGCGCATAGATAGTCTCTCTTTAGTATTCCGACATATTATGCAGTTTGTTAGATGGCTACTCACTGTTTCGAGCTGGCTCTTGTTACTGTGGCGTCCCACGTGTAAGTGTTCTGTGCTCTTGGTGTAATTCAAATCGTTTGTCGGTTGCGATTTTGCTAGTTTTCAATGGTTTATATTTCGCAATGGAGTTGATCCGGGCGTTGTGTCAGTCCGCAGCTGTTATGCTGTATACTCCAGGTATTATAAAGATGATCTCTACAGAGGACATTTAAATGTAGAAGTCCTTATTAGAATTTTCTTATGAGTCGCATGGCCATGCTCCAAGGACTTTTTCAAGTGAATATTTCTCAGTTTTCCAAGACGCGTTTCGAAGTAATCACTACTTCTTCCTCAGTGGGTTTACTCACAATGGTAAATCTCATGCTTTTATACCCAATATCATCAGATAAAAAATGTCAAATCGAAACTCAGGAGTGGATTTTTCAATCATAGGTCTCCATATTGAGTTTTTCATGTGTTTAAATGTCTCTTCAAAGGAGGAATGCGATTTTTATGTGTTTTTTCATCTGCAGTTTTCCCTTACTGCATGATATGTCTTAATAGTTATTTTTGTATTAGTAAATTCGGAACATGAAATATACCTAAAACTCATAACATATGGAGTAAAATGGAATAAAAATCACTGTTAAAATCACAGGTGATGTGTGAATCAAAGGTCCAATAATCTTGTCTTTTAAAATATAGTGCCAGTGTTTGTGAATACTGTGTTGTATCTGTTTTGATTGTGTGCTGTAGGATAAAATGATCCTAAATTCTGTTTGTCACTTTTTTATTTTTTAGGTTTGAATTATTAGTGAAGAAAGATTGTCTCTCCATTTTTCTCACTTTGTCCAGTGTCGTATCGATTGTCTCTGCAGGATAATTCCTGCTAATATATTAAGATTTCATTTCGATGGCTTCCTCTTCAAAATGTTCGTCTTTGGTACAGTTGTACTTTATACGGCGAAACTGGCCCAACGGAGCATTCAGGAGCCATCTTTGCAAATGACAACTGGTGAATAATATGGAGCTATTTTTTGCAGTTGTTTTTTTATAAGTAGTGCACACAAATCTATTTGCATTAATAGTGATCTGTAAATCTAAAAATTCAATGTGTGTTTTGTTAGTGTGCGATGTGAATGTTAAATTCACCGTATTCCTATTTATTTCTTCCAAAAATAATTTTAATTGTGTTTCCCCATTTTTCCAAATAAACAAAATATCATCAATGTAACGACGGCACAGGACCAGGTCCGCCCCCAGTCTTGGGGTGATATGTTGGTATTCCCACTGCACCAAAAATAAATTAGCGTAGCTGGGGGCAAACATGGTTCTCATGGCAGTCACACATTTTTGTAAATAATAACCTCCCTCAAAATAAAAATAATTGTGCTCCAAGATGTATTTGACTTCTTCTGCCAGAAAATCTATTTGTTGTCCACATAGAATGTTATGCATTTCTAATTGTGACTTCATGGCAGAATACCCTGGTTGTGATCTATGATGGTGTAGAGCAGGGGTAGGCAACCTCCGGCTCCCAGCTGTTGTGAAACTACAATTCCCAGCATGCTCCATTCATTTCTATGAGAGTTCTTAGAAGAGCAGAGCAAGTATGCATACTGGGAGTTGTAGTTTCACAACAGCTGGGAGCCGGAGGTTGCCTACCCCTGGTGTAGAGAGACTGGATGTCCAATGTACCTACAATCCAATCTGGTTGGACGTCCAGGCTCTCTAGTGTTTCAATAATATGAGTGGTGTCTCTAATGTAAGACTTGGTGTCTTTTACCACCGGTTGAAGCAAGGTGTCGATGTATTGGGATAGGTTCGATGTCAGCGAACCTATTCCAGAGATGATAGGTTGTCCCGGAGGGTCTTTCAAATTTTTGTGAATCTTGGGTAAGCAGTAGAATACAGGTAATCTCTGCTGCGTACCCAAGATGAATTTGTGTTCACGTTCCGATAATATTTTTTGTTCCAGGCCCGCATCGCAAAAATGTGTTAGTTCTTTACTGAATTTCTCTATTGGGTCTCCCTTTAGTTTGATATAGGTCGTGCTGTCTGACAGTTGTCTGAAACATTCATTGTTCTAGTGTTCTGTATTCAGTGCGATTTTAACAGTGATTTTTATTCCATTTTACTCCATATGTTATGAGTTTTAGGTATATTTCATGTTCCGAATTTACTAATACAAAAATAACTAATAAGACATATATCATACAGTAAAGGAAAACTGCAGATGAAAAAACGCATAAAAATCGCATTCCTCCTTTGAAGAGACATTTAAAGGCATGAAAAACGCAATATGGAGACCTATGATTGAAAAATCCACTCCTGAGTTTCGATTTGACATTTTTTGTCTGATGATATTGGGTGTAAAAGCATGAGATTTACCATTGTGAGTAAACCCGCTGAGGAAGAAGTAGTGATTACTTTGAAACGCGCCTGGGAAAGCTGATAAATATTCACTTGCAAAAGTCCTTGGAGCATGGCCATGCGACTCATATGAAAATTCTAATAAGGACTTCTACATTTAAATGTCCTCTGTAGAGATCATCTTTATGATACCGTATACAGCATAACAGCTGCGGCCTTTCACAGGGAGTCCACTACTGGTCTTGCCTCTGTGTTGCATCCACTTACCCTGCCTACCAGAGCAAATCCCTACATCCCCTAATAGTGACTTCCACAGTGCCACCATAACAGTGACATCCACAGTGCTCCCATAACAGTGACATCCACATTGCTTCCATAACAGTGACATCCACAGTTCCCCCATAACAGTGACATTCACAGTGCTCCTCTAACAGGGACTTCCACAGTGCCACCATAACAGTGACATCCTCAGTGCACCCATAACAATGACCTCCACAGTGCCCCCTATTTCCCATCCATTGCTCCTATTTGCCATCCAGTGCTCCCTATTTGATATCAATTGCCCCCTATTTGCCATTCATTGCCCTTTTGTGCCATCCACTGCCCCCAGTGACATGCACAGCATGTATAGATCAGTCTCTGTGGCTGATCACTATGCTGTCACTCCTGCACAGCGCATATGTCGCGCTGTGCAGGAGTTAGTATAGGCTTCACATAAAGGCCTGTACACAGCAGAGACTGACGGCTGGCTGACGGTCCCACGCATGTGCACTAGCATTCAGTCTAGTGCTGTCATGATGGTGTAACAGAAAGAAGTTACAAATAAGGATCCAACTGGCTTGATCCGAAACTACGGAACAAAAAGGTGACCCCTATTTAAGCCCTGAAACTCTCCCTGTCTTCTCAGCCCATGCAAAGATCTCTGATAGAAAATTGCATGCCCTCGTGCCTCGACTGTATGACACCTGAACACCCTATAATAGTGAGGGGACACGACCACCAGCTCCCTACACTTAATACGGAGGGAGCCAGGGTCACCTAGGATCAAGCAAACAAGAAAACACAAATCAATGAACAGACTTATCTGTAGAAGGATCAGTTGTAGCATCCAGCATGTACATACTCCAGGAAGTTGTATAAACTGCAAAGTGATGCAGTATGGGAAGGGAATTAAAGGGATGCAATCAGTGCAACTACATGACAGCTGAGAGAGGCTAACGAGATGACAAAACGAAAGCAAAACAAAAGAACCTCAAGCAGGAGGTTCTGAAGAACGTCTGTCAGAGCTTCTCAGATGTCTGGTGGTGACAAGTGCGCTAGTGAAGACGGCCAGCCAGTACTTTCTCCAGCAGTAGGCGGTGACGTCATTTGTGACAAACCATCTCCTGCTGCAGAAAGGAAGAGAAGACAAGAAGATGGACTTCGGCCAGAAGGGAAGAAAATCCATCAGGAGCAAACACATGACCGGGAAATAGATCTCTGAACAGGCTACGCTGTGGAAGGTAAGTATCAAAGTACTCATCTTCCCTCCGCAGGTTAGATTTATCAAGCAATATTTAGATTTTGACCGGAGAACCCCTTTAAGCATTTCAACCTATGAATATAGAAGGAATTTAACATTATAGTAATGTTTATTACCGTGCCACATTTAGGAAGTGGGTGTCGCCAGTATGGCCACCAGCAAACAAGATAATAAAATAACAAAGACTAATCATGGACACATTTTAACCACCTCCGGACCGCCTAATGCACGGATGCGTCCGGAAGGTGGTTGATTTACTCTTCCTGGACGCATCCGTGCGTCATCTCGCGAGACGCGAGATTTTGGTCACAGCCGGCCCGCGCATGCGCATCGCGGGCCGGAAAAAGTTAAAGGAGTATTTCGTCAGCAACCTGCCAGCCAATGATCGCGGCTGGCAGGTTGCTGATTTAAAAAAAATCCAATCAGAAGCCACATAACAGATCATATTAGTAAATAAGATCTGTTATATGGCTGCCCTGCTCCTCTGCTGGTCCTTTTTGTCGGTTGGATCCAGCAGAGGAGCGGGCTTCACAGTGAGTACACCAAACACCACATACTAGCCCCAGATCACCCCCTGCACCCCAATAAACCCTTTGATCACCCCTTTGATCGCCCCTGTCAATCACTAGTGAAAGGAAAAAAGTGATCAGTGCAAACTGTCACTTTTTTTTTCACTGGTATTGACTGTTAGGTTTTAGGATAGTTTAGGCCCCTTGGTTAGGTAGTTTAGGGATCAGTTAGCGCCCAGCCCACCGCACCGCAGTCCCTTATTCGCTGATTAGCGTATCGCTAATCAGCATTTGTACTTTTATAGTATCTGGAAGTGATCAAAACTGATCACGGTCAGATCTATAATAGTATTAGAGTTACTTTAGTTCGCCCTCCACCCAAAACGCAGTGTTTGCCTGATCAGGCCTGATCGGTCGACCACACGTGCGTTCACACACGCCCGCGCCACCGCAGTGACAAAAATTTATTTTTTTTGATCACTGCACATTCACTTTACACGCGCTGCGGCGATAAAAAAATCAGCTTTGATATTTTTTATCAACCGCAGCGGCCTCCGGTACTTTGCTAGCCTCCCATTTGTAAGACAGGCTTGCTTTTTTTCTTGGGTAGTCTCAGGGAATACCCCTAAATTTAGTTGCCCAAATGTCAAACAGGGGGTATTATTCTGAAGAGGCCTACAGGCTTCTGACCCAGTCAGATGAGGAATGGGAACCTTCATCTGATGAATCTAGCGGGTCAGAATACGAACCTGCCGAACTGTGGCTCTCTGACCCAAAGTTCGGACGAGGAGGCTGAGGTCCCTGATAGCACCAGGCGTACCCGGTCCCGTGTCGCTAGACCGCAGGTTGCGCAGGATCCGCTTCAAGAGCAGCAGAGTGGGGCTGGTGCTGTCGGATTACGTGGTGAGGCATACACCAGCAGCGCAGCCCTTCCTGGACCTAGTACCAGCACTGCCGTAGAACATGGTGAAGTAGCGAGCACCAGAAGGGCAGTTGAAGCTGGTACGGTGGCACGTGCAGTAGTTACCCCGTCGCAGCCACCGCAAAGACGTGCCCGTAGAGCCCCTAGAATCCCTGAGGTGCTGGCAAACCCTGATTGGCAGTCCCCAACTTCAGCCGCACCTGTAGTTCCCCCTTTCACCGCCCAGTCTGGAGTTCGGGTTGAGACAGCTCAGATCGGTTCGGCCCTGGGATTTTTTGAGCTGTTCTTGACTGCGGAGCTCTTAGACTTAGTTGAGGCAGAAACAAATCGGTATGCCACACAATTTATAACCGCCAACCCGGGAAGCTTTTATGCCCAGCCTTTCCAGTGGAAACCAGTCCAAGTTTCCGAAAAAAAAAATTTTTGGGGCCTTCTCCTCAACAACTAAAAAAGCATGAATTGCGGTCATATTGGTCCACGAACCCAATTCATCACATGCCCATGTTCTCTGCTGCTATGTCCAGGACACGATTTGAGACCATCCTGCGTTTTCTGCACTTTAGCGACAACACCGCCTCCCGTCCCAGAGGCCACCCTGCTTTTGACCGGCTCCACAAAATTCGGCCCCTCATAGACCATTTTAACCAGAAATTTGCAGATTTGTATACCCCAGAGCAAAACATCTGCGTAGACGAGTCCCTAATACATTTTACCGGGCGCCTTGGCTTCAAACAATACATCCCAAGCAAGCGCGCCCGGTATGGGGTCAAATTGTATAAGCTTTGTGAAAGGGCCACAGGCTATACCCACAAATTTCGTGTCTATGAGGGAAAAGATCAGACCCTGGAGCCGGTCGGTTGCCCTGACTACCTAGGGAGCAGTGGGAAGATAGTCTGGGACTTGGTGTCACCCAGGGCTGTCTTTAATATTGATTGATAAACAATAAAGTATTGGAATCGCACTCACCAGATCTCACGGTCAACCGGAATGCAACAGCCCACCTGGAGTCCAAGATTCTTTAGGGCTCCCTCATGATGAATCCGAAAAAAAGCAATGGAGGCAGCATATCCGGTAAAAAAAACCCTTTATTGGGTCCAGCCAAGTGAACTTGACGTGCAAAAAAGTAGTGAAGTTTCGGCCGCTTCACAGCCTTTATCAAACACACTGTGTACTTTAAAGGTACCTGCTTAAATATACTAAAACACACCCCCTATCAATGGGGTGACCAATGACAGAGAAAAGAAATACTGATGTCATTCAAAGTGCGCCCACAGGTGCTCATTCAAAGTGTCTCATTCCTATACGTTAAGTCCCCTGCCCCACATACCTTCACCTTACACGTGTGTCACGGCGTATCCAGGGCTCTGGCGCGCATGTCGGGAGAGAGGGAGCAACGTCACTGGCCGCTTTACTCCGAGTCAGCTGACCGCAGGAAGCTCCGCCCCTTCGTCGCACGTCATTACCAGTCTCCCGGCATGGGCGCCGTTGCCAAGGACGCCTGGGAGTCACCTCCTCCCCGCCGCCTGCAAGCGATCGCTCCAGCGCATCGCGCCCACAGCACCAGCAGCCAAGCCCCAGAGCAGGTTGTGCAAATCGGGTATCTCACCTAACGCCTGCGTCCTCTCACACACAGGGGGACATCCGCACATGGGCCGGTAGCAACGCCACGCCTCCAGCCAACAAACCGGCCTTGGTGACGTCGCGGCTCCACCCTCCCCATGCCCGTCTCCCCACACGTCTGTCAGAGACACAACCGAGGTCTGAACCCGCCCCTTGCTGTGACGCGCGGCGTCGGACGACCGCCTGCATGTCAGGGATGAAGAATCAATCCCTTGTAACACACCGTGTTCTGCTCCGTGCGGATCAGGGGATAGGTGAAATCGTGTGTGTATAATACAGAATACAATTAAATAAACACTACACAGGGAACAAGTTACCATAGTCACTTTACACATTTGTAACTGAGAATTCTATGTTCATTCCGAACGGTTGCAGGGCTTTCATTTCAAAGATCCACTTAAGTTCCTTCTTGCGCAGAATGCGATCCTTGTCACCCCCTCGTCTCAGAGGGCCGACAGAATCAATAATTCTGAAGCGTAGTTGGTTGACCGAGTGTCCACGCTCCACGAAGTGTTTTGCCACTGGTTTATCTATCAGGGCCCTGCGGATATTGCTCTTATGTGAGTTGATGCGTTCCCTGGCTTCCATAGTGGTTTCCCCTATGTAAATGAGGCCACACGGGCACGTGATCATATAAATCACGTCCCGTGACCTGCATGTATAGAAGTTTTTTATCTTGTACGGCTTGCCGCTGTAGGGATGTGCAAAGGTATCTCCCTTGAGCATGTTACCACAATTGCAACACCCAAGGCAGGGAAAACAACCCAACTTCCTTGGTCTCAGATACCTCTGCCCATCCCCACGCGGCTCACCCACTTCCGTCCTCACCAATTTGTCACGCAGATTGGTCCCCCTCTTGTATGCCATCATGGGGAAATCCTCAAACTCCTCCACCCTGGGTAATCCTTTATGCAGGATGTGCCACTCTTTACGAATGATCCGCGCTATATCACCACTCTTAGATCCGTATGTGGAGACAAACGGGATCCGTTTGGCCTTCCTCTCCTTCACCTTCCTTTGGAGCGTGGACTCTCGGTCAACCTTCCCCACCTTCAGTGAGATCTTATCCACTAATCGTCGTGGGTATCCCCTATCCAGGAATTTCTTCCCCATCTCCTCCACCCTCCTCCCAAAGCACTCCTCCCCAGATACCACCCGTCTCACCCTCAACATCTGACTCCAGGGCAACGACTCTACCATCCGTCGGGGGTGGTTGCTCCTGAAGTCTAACAGGTTGTTCCTATCCGTTGGTTTATGGAAAATATCTGTTTCGATACCTCCCTCCTTAATGTGTACCATCACGTCTAGGAATTGCAGGGAAATTGTCGACATTGTCATGGTAAACCCTAGCCCAGGCACCATATTGTTGAGAAACTCACAAAACAGTTGTAGTTCGTCCTGGGAGCCCCCCCACACCACGAAAATGTCGTCGATGTAGCGCCACCAGCACCGGGCTCTCCTAAACAAGTCAGCCTGATAAATGAGTCTGTCCTCCACCTCTGCCATGAACATGTTGGCATACGTGGGCGCCACGTTCGAACCCATGGCCACTCCACGCAGTTGTTGATAATAGGTGTTCCCAAAGCGAAAATAATTTCGCCTCAGGACCACCTCCAGGAGATGGAGGACAAACCCACGGCCGCCCAGGGAGAGCCCGGTGCGGGCCAGGGCCACATCGACGACATTCAATCCATAGGTGTGTTCTATGGAGGTGTAAAGAGAGACAACATCGAAACTGACAAGGATGGGATCAACAGGCATGCTCAGTTCTCTGAGCTTCAACAAAAAATGGCTGGTGTCCCTGATGTATGATCGCTGGAGCGATCGCTTGCAGGCGGCGGGGAGGAGGTGACTCCCAGGCGTCCTTGGCAACGGCGCCCATGCCGGGAGACTGGTAATGACGTGCGACGAAGGGGTGTTACAAGGGATTGATTCTTCATCCCTGACATGCAGGCGGTCGTCCAACGCCGCGCGTCACAGCAAGGGGCGGGTTCAGACCTCGGTTGTGTCTCTGACAGACGTGTGGGGAGACGGGCATGGGGAGGGTGGAGCCGCGACGTCACCAAGGCCGGTTTGTTGGCTGGAGGCGTGGCGTTGCTACCGGCCCATGTGCGGATGTCCCCCTGTGTGTGAGAGGACGCAGGCGTTAGGTGAGATACCCGATTTGCACAACCTGCTCTGGGGCTTGGCTGCTGGTGCTGTGGGCGCGATGCGCTGGAGCGATCGCTTGCAGGCGGCGGGGAGGAGGTGACTCCCAGGCGTCCTTGGCAACGGCGCCCATGCCGGGAGACTGGTAATGACGTGCGACGAAGGGGCGGAGCTTCCTGCGGTCAGCTGACTCGGAGTAAAGCGGCCAGTGACGTTGCTCCCTCTCTCCCGACATGCGCGCCAGAGCCCTGGATACGCCGTGACACACGTGTAAGGTGAAGGTATGTGGGGCAGGGGACTTAACGTATAGGAATGAGACACTTTGAATGAGCACCTGTGGGCGCACTTTGAATGACATCAGTATTTCTTTTCTCTGTCATTGGTCACCCCATTGATAGGGGGTGTGTTTTAGTATATTTAAGCAGGTACCTTTAAAGTACACAGTGTGTTTGATAAAGGCTGTGAAGCGGCCGAAACGTCACTACTTTTTTGCACGTCAAGTTCACTTGGCTGGACCCAATAAAGGGGTTTTTTTACCGGATATGCTGCCTCCATTGCTTTTTTTCGGATTTAATATTGATTGGACCCTGGGCAAAAATTTACTTGGGCCCCCTGGATCCCGCCTTCCCACACCTTATCAGGCAATCACGCCTCCACCACAACACACACACACAAAATCCACCCATCTGGTAGAGTACAGTGAATGACTGTAAATACTTCTAGTTCTGAAGACTCCAGTGGCTCAGGATCAGTGCTCTGGGCTGGAAGTGGGCACCGCTCTGCAGGAAGGAGACCAGGGCTCGGCTCACCCTAGTGTTACAGTGCACCCCAGCACCCCACAGTATGCAGTATAGCACCCTGTAGTATACAGCACCACACAGTATGCAGTATAGCACCCCACACTATACAGTACCCCACAGTATATAGTAAAGCAGTATAGCAGCCCACAGTATACAGCACTCCACAGTATACAACACCTCACAGTATACAGCACCCCAAACAATACACGATACAGCCCCCCACACTATACAGTACAGCAGTATAGCACTCCACACTATACCGCACCCTCAGTATACATTATACAGACCCCCACAGTATACAGTACAGCAGTATAGCCCCCCCCACTATACAGGCCCCCTCCACACTATACAGCCCCCCACAGTATACAGACCACCACACAGTATACAGTCCCACACAGTATACAGCCCCACACAGTATACAGCCCCCACACAGTATACAGCACCCCACTATAAAGTAGTTTACAGTATATTAACATAACATCCCCTGAGTGTCAACTTTTTCTGATGTAATCTTCACACAAAAAAGCTCCACAGTTAACTTCTGCAACACTCCACAGGACCTGTGATGACCTCATAGCCATGTGACCAGTAATTGCTAGGTTACTGGTGACATGGTGATCATGTCATTAAGGTCCTAAATCACAACTTTAACACAGTACGATCATGATGCCTGGACTCCTGGTAGAGCTGACAGCCTGACACCCGGGGCAGTGGCTAGCAGGGCTCAAGAGGCAGCTGCCTTGGGCCCCCCAGGAGCAACTGGGCCCGGGGCAGCTGCCCCTTTTGCCCCTTGGTAAATACGGCCCTGGTATCACCCTTATTCGGCAAGGGGTGCCATCTTTATGTGGACAATTTCTACACAAGTGTGGCCCTCTTTAGGCATTTGTTTCTAGAACGGATTGGCGCCTGTGGCACTGCGCAAACTAGTCGCGTGGGCTTCCCCCAACGGCTCGTTAGCACCCGTCTTGCAAGGGGGCAGAGGGCTGCCTTGTGTAACGAAGAACTGCTCGCGGTGAAATGGAGAGACAAG
Organism: Bufo gargarizans; assembly: GCF_014858855.1. NCBI lineage: Eukaryota > Metazoa > Chordata > Amphibia > Anura > Bufonidae > Bufo > Bufo gargarizans. The sequence continues at coordinate 191,633,016 of NC_058080.1, forward strand.
CGTGACGTTTACATGCTCTCCTCCATTCATGCAGACACGACAATACAAATTGAGTGAGCAACCCGTGTCATTGAAAAGCCCCTCTCAGTCCACGACTATAACCTTCACATGGGAGGGGTGGACTTCAATGATGTTGTCTCCGTATTTAGTTTCCTGCAGAACCAGACGCTGGTATAAGAAGGTGTCTGTATATTTGATTCAATTGGCTCTGTATAATAGTTTTGTTCTCTACAGTAAGGCTGGGAGAACACGATCCTTCCTCAAATTTCAGGAAGAGATCATCGAGAGCCTCCTGTACCCAGGAGGTTCCGTGGCCCCATCCACCAGTGTAGTTAGCCGTCTACACGAGCGACATTTCCCCAATGTCGTTGCTGGTACCTCAACCCAACCGTCACCCCGAAAAAGATGTCGTGTCTGTAGCAGGAGTGGAATAAGGCGTGACACCCGCTATTTCTGTCCTGACCACCCTGCCCTATGCTTAGGGGAGTGTTTCCGGAAGTACCACACACAGGTACACCTAGCATAGGGATCACATTTCACCAGGACAGTCACACAGGGCTATTAGGGCCCATTCACTCACAGCTGCTGCAAACGTCTCCTTTCACCTGGGACAAAGTGCATAACGCACTTTGCCACATCTTTGGGCGATTTGCGCTTTGCACATTGACCCATTGGGAAGGAGAGGTTTGTTCTATAAAGGTAAAAAAAAAAGAAAAAAAAAGAAACAAGTAAGCAAAAAGGTTAATGTTTAGTTCAAAAAGTTAAAGTTTATATGTTCTGTTCCAAAGTTAATAAAATTATTGCGTTGCGGCCTGTTTTTTTCATATTTTTTTTTACCTTCCAGATCAACTAGCTGCAGCACTGATGTGCATTCTGACAGAAGCATTGCGCTGCTGTCAGGTTACACGCAAGTCGGTGTATGCGGCGCTGCAAGACGAGATTTCTACTCTGCAGTTAAAGATAAGTTTGCCAAGGCATACGAGCTGAGGAGGAGGCGGCGTTCCTATGCTTTGGCAAACACTTTGTATATAAAAAAAAAAATTAAAAAAAATTCCCGGCAATGATTTATTCATCCACATCGATTGATGTGAATGGAGAAATCTGGTTTGCCAGGGCATGCGAGCTAAGTGGGTATGGATGTTGGGCGGAGCTCCTATGTCCTGGCAGACGCCTTTTCCCCTCCTTTTTTTTTTTTTGGGCAGAGATTTTTTCATCCACATTGATCGATGCGAATGAAGAAATCTGTGCCGTTAATTTTTTTCTTTCAGCCCAGAGGCTGAACTGAAAAAAAAATCTCATTACCTGTATCCTAATACTGGCCATACATGTAATGATTGCGGAGACCCTCAAATGCCAGGGCAGTACAAACACCCCATAACTGACCCCATTTTGGAAAGAAGACACCCCAAGGTATTCGCTGAGAAGCATATTGAGTCCATGAAAGATTTCAATTTTTGTCCCAAGTTAGCGGAAAGTGAGACTTTGTGAGAAAAAAAAAATATATATCAATTTCCGCTAACTTATGCCCAAAAAAATAAAATTCTATGAACTCGCCAGGCCCCTCATTGAATACCTTGGGGTGTCTTCTTTCCAAAGTGGGGTCACATGTGGGGTATTTATACTGCCCTGGCTTTTTAGGGGCCCTAAAGCGTGAGAAGAAGTCTGGGATCCAAATGTCTAAAAATGCCCTCCTAAAAGGAATTTGGGCACCTTTGCGCATCTAGGCTGCAAAAAAGTGTCACACATGTGATATCGCCGTACTCAGGAGAAGTTGGGGAATGTGTTTTGGGGTGTCATTTTACATATACCCATGCTGGGTGAGAGAAATATCTTGGTCAAATGCCAACTTTGTATAAAAAAATGGGAAAAGTTGTCTTTTGCCAAGATATTTCCCTCACCTAGCATGGGTATATGTAAAATGACACCCCAAAACACATTCCCCAACTTCTCCTGAGTACGGCGATACCAGATGTATGACACTTTATTGCAGCCTAGGTGGGCAAACGGGCACATATTCCAAAGTGCACCTTTCGGATTTCGCAGGCCATTTTTTACACATTTTGATTTCAAACTACTTTGCACACATTAGGGACCCTAAATTGCCAGGGCAGTATAACTACGCCACAACTACCCCATTTTTGAAAGAAGACACCCCAAGGTATTCCGTGAGGGGCATGGCGAGTTCCTCGAATTTTTTATTTTTTGTCGCAAGTTAGTGGAATATGAGACTTTGTAAGAAAAAAAAAAAAAAAACATCATTTTCTGCTAACCTGTGACAAAAAATAAAAAGTTCTATGAACTCACTATGCCCATCAGCGAATACCTTAGGGTGTCTACTTTCCGAAATGGGGTCATTTGTGGGGTTTTTCTACTGTTTGGGCATTGTAGAACCTCAGGAAACATGACAGGTGCTCAGAAAGTCAGAGCTGCTTCAAAAAGCGAAAATTCACATTTTTGGACCATAGTTTGTAAACGCTATAACTTTTACCCAAACCATTTTAATTTTTTTTGCCCAAACATTTTTTTTTTTATCAAAGACATGTAGAACAATAAATTTAGCGAAAAATGTACATATGGATGTCGGTTTTTTTTCCAAAATTTTACAGCTGAAAGTGAAAAATGTCATTTTTTTTCCAAAACTGTTACATTTCGATTAATAACAAAAAAAGTAAAAATGTCAGCAGCAATGAAATACCACCAAATGAAAGCTCTATTAGTGAGAAGAAAAGGAGGTAAAATTCATTTGGGTGGTAAGTTGCATGACCGAGCGATAAACGGTGAAAGTAGTGTAGTGCAGAAGTGTAAAAAGTGGCCTGGTCAGTAAGGGGGTTTCAGCTAGCGGGGTTGAAGTGGTTAATGGAACCAAAATTTTATTCATGATGCCTTCCCTTAAATATAAGTAATATTTTCTAAAAACTAGTTTTGCTTTGCTTATTTCCACTAGGAAAGGATGTAAGAATGGGATTTGTAAGCTTTTGAAGATTCTGCACTACATCAGATTCAGTTGTTGCTTTTTAGCGCCCATAGAGATTGATAATGCTTCTCTTATTGGTTATTTTTTATTAGCACAGAGACATATTTCATTTGAAAATATATTTAGAAGGAGAAGAAGAATATTTTAATGTTTCTAAATAAGAAATATACAATTTGAAAACTAAAAGTATGCAAATGAAGAATACTTTAATGTAAATGAAACTGGAAGCATCGCTTAAGATGGAACATATTTGTACTGTGAATTAATATTTAAAAGGAAAATGAAAACTGGGAAAAATATAATTTTATTTATTAATCTTTTATTCAAGTTCATTTATTTTCTCAAAAACCTTACTTAAATACAAACTCTGAGAATAGTTAAAGCTTTCAGCTTCAGAGTTTGCCTAAAGTCCAAGCACATATTTTTCAAATAACCATATATTTAAAGGAATAATAGATTAGGCGAAATGGTGCTAATATTAAATAAATTGTGTTGACTCTATTTGGAGAAATACGTTATTTTGCTATTTATTTGTGAATATAAGTTTAATAAAGGGTTTACACTATGACAAAGATTTATGCCTATCAAGATACAGAAGGCCACAATGTCAAGAAACAAAGGTGGGCAGAGCAAGTTTTAAAGAGTAAATGAATTAAAGGGTTTGTTCAAGATTAGAAAAATTAGTTTTCTAAATCTGACACAGTACGTGTTTCCATGGCTCATGTCTGGTATTGCAAATCAAGCCCCTTTTACAGTGGCATAACTAGAAATGACTGGGCCTCACAGAATTTTTTTAATGCCCCTACCCCCCCCCCCCCAAAACTCTTCGCAACCCTCTCCTCCCATGCAACCCCCACTCCTGCGGCTAGTCCAGATCGCTCTCTCAGATGAGGCCTGGCAGCTACTCTGTTTCCTACACCTGTATTTACTGTATGTTATGTCACTGTATATACTGTCACTGTATATAATGTATGTATAATACTGTTGAGGGGACCCTGACAATAAAATCTTTTAGTCCTCATCCTGGATGGGCCCCTTCTAAGTTTGGGCCCCAAAGCAGCTGCTTCCCTTATAGCTACGCCCCTGCCTTTTTACCTGAACAGGAAGGACCTGCAATACCAGACACAGCCAATGGGTTGATAAGTCACTGTATCCAGAAAAAAATGAAATCTTTTTTTGTGGTCTTGAACAACCATTTTAGTTTTTCATTGTCAATTGTTTTTATCTAAATCCCTAATTTGCCATTATCCTTGTTTTTTATGTTGTAAAATCTAGATTTTGCCATTTGTCAGTATACCACCAGGGGTCTGTAAAGTTACACTATTTAGTTAAACTTAGCAACAATAGATAAATGGAAGAATGACACACTCTTTATTTACTCCTCTTTACAAACCGGATTCCCAAAAAGTTGGGACACTATACAAATCGTGAATAAAAACTGAATGCAATGATGTGGAGGTGCCAACTTCTAATATTTTATTCAGAATAGAACATAAATCACGGAACAAATGTTTAAACTGAGAAAATGTACTATTTTAAGGGAAAAATATGTTGAATCAGAATTTCATGGTGTCAACAAATCCCCAAAAAGTTGGGACAAGGCCATTTTCACCACTGTGTGGCATCTCCCCTTCTTACAACACTCAGACGTCTGGGGACCGAGGAGACCAGTTTCTCAAGTTTAGAAATAGGAATGCTCTCCCTTTCTTGTCTAATACAGGCCTCTAACTGTTCAATCGTCTTGGGCCTTCTTTGTTGCACCTTCCTCTTTATGATGCGCCAAATGTTCTCTATAGGTGAAAGATCTGGACTGCAGACTGGCCATTTCAGTACCCGGATCCTTCTCCTACGCAGCCATGATGTTGTGATTGATGCAGAATGTGGTCTGGCATTATCTTGTTGAAAAATGCAGGGTCTTCCCTGAAAGAGATGACGTCTGGATGGGAGCATATGTTGTTCTAGAACCTGAATATATTTTTCTGCATTGATGGTGCCTTTCCAGACATGCAAGCTGCCCATGCCACACGCACTCATGCAACCCCATACCATCAGAGATGCAGGCTTCTGAACTGAGCGTTGATAACAACTTGGGTTGTCCTTGTCCTCTTTGGTCCGGATGACATGGCGTCCCAGATTTCCAAAAAGAACTTTGAATCGTGACTCGTCTGACCACAGAACAGTCTTCCATTTTGCCACACTCCATTTTAAATGATCCCTGGCCCAGTGAAAACACCTGAGCTTGTGGATCTTGCTTAGAAATGGCTTCTTCTTTGCACTGTAGAGTTTCAGCTGGCAACGGCGGATGGCACGGTGGATTGTGTTCACTGACAATGGTTTCTGGAAGTATTCCTGAGCCCATTCTGTGATTTCCTTTACAGTAGCATTCCTGTTTGTGGTGCAGTGTCGTTTAAGGGCCCGGAGATCACGGGCATCCAGTATGGTTTTACGGCCTTGACCCTTACGCACAGAGATTGTTCCAGATTCTCTGAATCTTCGGATGATGTTATGCACAGTTGATGATGATAGATGCAAAGTCTTTGCAATTTTTCGCTGGGTAACACCTTTCTGATATTGCTCCACTATCTTTCTGTGCAACATTGTGGGAATTGGTGATCCTCTACCCATCTTGGCTTCTGAAAGACACTGCCACTCTGAGAAGCTCTTTTTATACCCAGTCATGTTGCCAATTGACCTAATTAATGTTAATTGGTCTTCCAGCTCTTCGTTATGCTCAAATTTACTTTTTCCAGCCTCTTATTGCTACTTGTCCCAACTTTTTTGGGATTTGCTGAATCCGTGAAAATTTGAATCAACGTATTTTTCCTTTAAAATGATACATTTACTCGGATTAAACGTTTGATCTGTCATCTACGTTCTATTACAAATAAAATATTGACATTTGCCATCTCCACATCATTGCATTCAGTTTTTATTCACAATTTGTTTAGTGTCCCAACTTTCTGGGAATCCTGTTTGTATTATGATATTGTAGAATATTTTCCAATTGTATGTAAAGATTTCTTACCAGCTCTGAATTTGCTCATTAGAATGTAAATGATCTCTGGGAATAGGTAATGGGCACTAACTGCATGCCAGTCTATTGATCTATTAGAGATAATACGCTTAGGTTTAGCATACACAGCAGCACTAAAGGAGTTCTCCTACTATCCTATATTGATGAAGTATCCTCAGGAGCCCTGAGGAAGTAAATGAGACAGCGAAGCTGTAACTACACTGCTCACCACTGCAATGTTGACAACGAGCAGGTGAACAGTGGGTAGAACACAGGACTCACACAATTTGAGTGCTGTGTTCTCTTCATATAGCTGATCAGCAGGGGTGTAAGCAGTTGGGCCCTGCCAACCTGATATTGATGACCTATCTTGAGGATAGGTCATCAGTATAGGAAAAGTGGAGAATCTCTTTAAGTCAATAACCTTTTCACTACCAGCAATCCTTAAACATGGTGCCCATTTGTGCTTGCAGTGGGTGCCATAGTCAGCATGTCTCTGCTGTTTCAAACAGCAGAGGCCCATGGCTAACGTCCGTGACTGTAAATAATGCCGATCACGTATGTTACAGCCTTTAGATGCCGTGATCATGTGTAAAAAACTGTGAAAAACCTGGAAGATTGTGCTTCAGGGATAATACCGGCATCCCCGAGTGGTAGCAGACCAACAGGAAATCAGCAATCTATGTTTTTCTATATTCCCAATGAGAGTATAGAAATATTCAATAAAAAACTAAGTATTGAAGATTGTAGCCTCCAAAAGAGGCTTTTAAATAAAAGAAATATATAAAAATGTCAATTACCCCCCTTTCCATAAAACAAACAAAAAAAATACATATATAATACAAAATATAAATATCATGGGCATCATCGCATCTGAAAATGCGTGTACTATTAAAATTTACAAATATGTTTCCAATACGGCAAATGGAGTAATGGAAAAAAGTATCAAAATGGCCTATTCACCATTTTTTCATCCCTTCTCTTACCCCCAAAAATGTAATAGAATGTAATCAAAAAGACACACACTCCAAAATGGCATCAATAAAACTAAAGAGCATCTCACAAAAAATGAGCCCCTACACAGCTTAGTAGACCTAATTATACAAACGTTATGGGGTGCAGAATAATATGAAGTAAAAAAAGTCAAAGTTTTATTTTATTGTTTCAGTATTTAGACATATAAAACCTTCACATATGTGGTATCGTTGTAATCATACTGACCCAAAGAATGAAGGGCACAGGTACGTTTTGCCATAAAGGGAACATCATAGGGACAAAACCCGTAAAATGGTGGAGGTATTGCATTTTTATTTTCAATTCCACCCCATTTGAATTTTTTTTTCCAGCTTTCCAATACATGGTATGTGATATTAAATGGTAGCATTACAAAGTACAGCTTTTTCTGCAAAGAGCAAGTAAACTAATGTGGATAGGGAAATGATTTAAACTAACATTAAATACATAAAAATAAAACCAGGAGGCGGGGGTCCAAGCTGAGTAGGAAGTTAAGGCTTCTGTAGACATGGCGGTGTAGGTGGAAGAGGTGGATGAGGAAGTCACAGTTTTTGTGGGGGTTGGTTTTTTAAATTTTTATTTTTTTTATTGGTCTGTTAATTCTGTGTGTGACCTATAGCCAGTTTTTTGGGGTACGGCTGTATACTTCTCTACTCTGCCAATATAACAAATAATAATCTTGAACAAAGAGGTGAAGGACCAAGTGGAGGAGAAGGTGGACGTGGTGGTGTATATGGAAGAGACAAAGGAGGCGGAGGAGGAAGCCAACACTGTTTTTATTTTGTTTGTTTTTATTTGTCTGTTGATTCTGTGTGTGACAGTTATACTTCTGTACTCTGCCAATATAACAAATAATAATCTTGAACAAGGAGGTGAAGGACAGAGTGGAGGAGGGGGTGGACGTGGCAGTGTAGGTGGAAGAGGCGAAGGAGGCAGAGGAGGAAGCCAACACAATTTTTGCTTTGTATTTGTATTTTGATTTCGCTGTTAATTCTGTGCATACTGCTCTACTCTGCCATTATAAGAAATAATCATCTTGAGCCAGGAGGTAGAGTTCCAAGTGGAGGAGGAGATAAACGTGGCATGTAGGTGGAAGAGGCAGCGTAGGAAGTAGACAACATTTATTTATTTTGTTTGTGGAGGCTCCAAAACATTGGGAAATGGCAAACAGAATGCACAAACTTCACTGGAGTAAAACAATGGCTGGGTGTGGCTGGTATTCTTCTGTACTCTGCCAATATAAGAGTAGGTGGACATGGAGTAGGTGGACATGATGGTGTAGATGGAGGAGGCGGAGGAAGACAAAAAAAATGATTTTGCTTTTTTTTGGGGGGGGGGGGGGTTTGTGGAGGCCCCTAAACATTGGTAAATGAAAAAGAAAATGCACAAACTGCGCTGGAGTATAGCAATGGCTGGGTGCGGCCGGTATATATCTCTACTCTGCCCAAGGTACGAAGAGTCCTGTGGGATCCATGCCTGGTTCATTTTATTCAATGTGAGCTTATCCACATTGGCTGTGGACAGGAAGATGCGCCTGTCCATAGTGATGGAAGAACATCGGCCGGGATGATTCGTGATTGCGCGTTCACGGTCAAATATTCGCGAACCGCGCGTTCGTAGCGAACCCCATTAACTTCAATGGCAGGTGAACATAAAAAACCTTCAGGTCATATTTGCAGCCACCAAATACATACTATAAGTCGTAAATAGTCCCACAACATGGACAGTGACATATCAGAGGGGGATCAATGGCAATAATTCCCACAAAAATATGTATTTTAATCAGGGGCCATTTTTATGCGTCTTAAAGGGAAACTCTCAAAAATGTGCTCTGCTGGAGCCTAGAGAGGTTTTATGTTAGGCCACGGGAATACAGGCCCCAAAAATTAGGCATTCACCTGACAGAAAAGAATAAGTAAATGTGTTGCTGGAGGTACATTAGGCGGTCACTGAACAAAAATTTTACTGTAGGCCAGTTGAGTACAGGCCCCAAAAATTTGGTATTTACCTGACAGAAAAGAACAAGTGATTATGTGGCTGGAGGTACATTAGGCGGTCACTGAATAACAATTTTATCGTAGGCCAGTTGAGTACAGGCCTCAAGAATTAGCCATTCACCTGACAGAAAAGAACAAGTGATTATGTGGCTGAAGGTATATTAGATGGTCACTGGATAACAATTTTACTGTAGGTCAGTACAGGCCCCAGAAATTAGGCATTCACCTGACAGAAAAGAACAAGTAAATGTGTAGCTGGAGGTACATTAGATGGTCACTTGATAAAAATTTTACAGTAGGCCAGTGGAGTACAGGCCCCCCAAAATTAGGCATTCATCTGACAGAAAAGAGCAAGTAATTATGTGTCTGGAGGTACATTAGCCGGTCACTGAATAACAATTTTACTGTAGACCAGTGGAGTACAGGCCCCAAGAACTAGGCATTCACACGACATAAAAGAACAATTGATTATGTGGCTGGAGGTATATTAGACGGTCACTGGATAACAATTTTACTGTCAGTTAGTACAGGCCCCAAAAATTAGGCATTCACCTGACAGAAAAGAACAAGTAATTATGTGTCTGGAGGTACATTAGACGGTCACTGAATAACAATTTTACTGTAGGCCTGTTGAGTACAGGCCCCCAAAATTTGGCATTTACCTGACAGAAAAGAACAAGTGATTATGTGGCTGGAGGTACATTAGGCGGTCACTGAATAACAATTTTATCGTAGGCCAGTTGAGTACAGGCCTCAAGAATTAGCCATTCACCTGACAGAAAAGAACAAGTGATTATGTGGCTGAAGGTATATTAGATGGTCACTGGATAACAATTTTACTGTAGGTACAGGCCCCAAAAATTAGGCATTCACCTGACAGAAAAGAACAAGTAAATGTGTTGCTGGAGGTACATTAGATGGCCACTGGATAACAATTTTACTGTAGGCCAGTAGAGGCCTCAAAAATTAGGCATTCATCTGACAGAAAAGAGCAAGTAATTATGTGTCTGGAGGTACATTAGGCGGTCACTGGATAACAATTTTACTGTAGGCAAGTGGAGTACAGGCCCCAAAAATTAGGCATTCACGCGACAGAAAAGAACAGGTGATTATGTGGCTGGAGGTATATTATGCGGTCACTGGATAACAATTTTACTGTAGGCCAGTACATGCTCCAAAAATTTGGCATTCACCTGACAGAAAAGAACAAGTAAATGTGTTGCTGGAGGTACATTTGGCGGTCACTGGATAAAAATTTCACTGTAGGCAAGTGGAGTACAGGCCCCAAAAATTAGGCATTCACCTGAAAGAAAAGAACAAGTGATTATGTGTCTGGAGGTATATTAGGCGGTCACAGGATAACAATTTTACTGTAGGCCAGTACAGGCCTAAAAAATTAGGCATTCATATGACAGAAAAGAGCAAGTAATTATGTGTCTGGAGGTACATTAGGCGGTCACTGGATGACAATTTTACTGTAGGCCAGTACAGGCCCCAAAAATGTGGCATTCACCTGACAGAAAAGAACAAGTAAATATGTTGCTGGAGGTACATTAGGCGGTCACTGGATAACAATTTTACTGTAGGCAAGTGGAGTACAGGCCCCAAAAATTTGGCATTCACACGACAGAAAAGAACAAGTGATTATGTGGCTGGAGGTATATTAGACGGTTACTGGATAACAATTTTACTGTAGGTCAGTACAGGCCCCAAAAATTAGGCATTCACCTGACAGAAAAGAACAAGTGATGATGTGGTTTGAGGTTCATTAGGCAGTCTCTGAATAACAATTTTACTGTAGGCCAGTGGAGTACAGGCCCCAAAAATTAGGCATTCACCTGACAGAAAATAACAAGTGATTATGTGTCTGGAGGTACTGTATATTAGACAGTCAATGGATAACAATTTTACTGTAGGCCAGTACAGGCCCCAAAATGTAGGCATTCACCTGACAGAAAAGAACAAGTGATTATGTGGCTGGAGGTACATTAGGCAGTCAATTGATAACAATTTTACTGTAGGCCACTAGAATAGAGTCCCCAAAAATTAGTCGTTCACCTGACAGAAAAGGCCTTTTATGCCGCTGTATATACATAAGACAAGGACCATTCTTTGTTCTGTGTGGTGGCGAATATGTGTGGGCTGGCATGAGGAAATTCAATTACACATGGTCTGCACAGGTATTGAATTCCTCTGAAATCCATGCCTTATTAATTTTTAGAAATGTGAGGTAGTCCACACTGTCATGAGCTAGGCGAGTGCGCTTATCGGTCACGATCCCCCCTGCTGCGCTGAATGTCCTTTCGTACAGGACACTCGACAAAGGGCAAACCAAGAGTTCCATGGCAAATTTTGCCAACTCTGGCCACAGTTCAATCCTGCACACCTAGTAGTCCAGGGGTTCCTCGCTTCTCAGAATGTCCACATCGGCATTTAACTCAATGTAGTCGGACACCTGTCGGTCTAGTCGTTCCCTGAGGCTGGATCCATAAGGCGGCTGTCGATGGGATGACTGAAAGAATGATCTCATATCCGAAGTGACCAACACCTCTTCTAAACGCCCTCTTCTTGCAGGCGCGGTAGGATTGGTACCCGCACCTGTTTTGCTGTGGGTGGAAATTCCTCTGCCAGCGCCCTTAACAGCAGAATGCAGCATCTCTCGCAGCAAGACCTGGAAATGCTGCATTCTGACAGCCCTCTGTGATGCTGGTAACATGTCCGCCATTTTGTGTTTGTTCGGGAGTTTAAGTACATTGCCACCCAGTACCGGTCCTTGCCCTTTATGCTTTTTATACAGGGGTCTCTCTTCAAACATTGGAGCCCCCATTTGCACTAAATTGGAAGCGGTGAAGTGCCCTGGCTTGACGGCCATCAGAAAGTTCACCCAGTGGGCAGTAAAATTTATGTACTTTCTCTGCCAGTGTTTGCTAGACCACGTGTATGTGGTCAGATGTATCTTGGCACCGACACTGTGTGCCATAGAAATATTCACTTGCCGCTGAACGTGGCCGTATAGCTCTGGGTTGCCCTTTTGGAAGAAATATTTCTTTCCGGGGACTTTCCATTGCGGTGTGCCAATGGCCACAAATTTTCTAAAGGCCTCCGAGTCCACCAGTTTATATGGCAGTAGTTGGTGGCTAGCAGTTCTTACAAGCCAGGGGTCAGCCGTTGGGCAAGAGGGTTATCCAGTGTCATCAACTTTTTACATTCGAACATTTTGGCCACAGAAGCCTGCCTTCTGCCAGATAAACGCGACAACGGCACGGTGGTAGGTGAAGTGGAGGACAAATGCGAGGAGACAGGAGAAGGAGAAGAGACAGGACGTGGAGCACCAGAAGTGTGGCTTTGTTGGTTCTGACGGCGTTGCTCCCACTAGGCTCAGCAGCAGAGAGTGAGGAGCGTGCAAATACAGAAGATGAGGAGGGTGCAGAAGCGGAAGGCTGTGTGAGCCACTTAACGAACTCTGGCGCATCCTTTGACGTAATTGCACGCACATTCTCCAACTTTCCACTTAGGCTCTGGTCTGGTGCACCTACCCTACCCCTACCACCCTTGCGGAATGGCCTGCCTATTCCTCTGCTTGTCATTTTCAAAATGACCCTGTGCCAAAGGCCCTAGACAAAAGAAGTATTTGCGGAAGCAGATATATCGCAGGTCTCAATCAGTATTTGGTGGAAGCCGGTATATCTCACCCCTCAATCAGTATTTTGTGGAAGCAGGTATATCGCACCCCTAAGTTAGTATTTTGTGTAAACAGGTATATAGAACACCTGACTAAATATTTGATGGAAGGAGGTATATCGCACCCCTCAATCACTATTTTGTGGAAGCAGGTGTATCGCAAGCCTCAATCAATAATTGGTGGAAGCCAGTATATCAAATCCATTAATCAGTATATTGTGGAAGCAGGTGTATTGCAGGCCTCAATCAATATTCGGTGGAAGCAGGTATATCAATCCCCTTAATCAGTATTTTGTGGAAGCAGGTGTATCGCAGCTCTCAATCAATATTTGGTGGAAGCAGGTATATCAATCCCCTTAATGAGTATTTTGTGGAAGCAGGTGTATCACAGCTCTCAATCAATATTTGGTGGAAGCAGGTATATCAATCCCCTTAATCAGTATTTTGTGGAAGCAGGTGTATCGCAGCTCTCAATCAATATTTGGTGGAAGCAGGTATATCAATCCCCTTAATGAGTATTTTGTGGAAGCAGGTGTATCACAGCTCTCAATCAATATTTGGTGGAAGCAGGTATATCAATCCCCTTAATCAGTATTTTGTGGAAGCAGGTATATAGAACCCCTTAATCAATATTTGGTGAAAGCAGATACACTGCGACCCTCCATCTGTATGTTGTGAAAGCAGGCATATCAAACCTTATAATTTGAATTTTGTGGAAGCAGGTATATTGCACCCCTCAATCAGTATTTTGTGGAAGCAGGTATATAAAAACCCCTTAATCAGTATTTTGTGGAAGCAGGTATATTGCAGGCCTCAATCAATATTTGGTGAAAGCAGATATATCGCACCACTCAATCAGTATTTTGTGGATGGAGGGATATCAAACCCCTTAATCAGTATTCTGAGGAAGCAAGCAGGTACATTGCACTCCTCAATCAGTTTTTTGGGGGGCAACAGGTATATCGCACCAGTTGCAATTAGTTATTCCAATAGTATTTATCCCTCTATATAGCTGTGGTATCGCAGCAGAACCACTGCAGAATACAAATGCACTATAATACACTTTTTATGTTTCAAAGTATATTATAAGTATATCACACCACTCAGTATATCACACCTATCTATAGCACACCTATACCAGTCCTTAAAAGGACTTTTGTGGCCCTATTATCTAGCATTTGGTGTCCCTAACAATCTGTTGCTGCTCCACAAAGCAACCTCTGCCAACACTGCCAAAACACAGAATATAAAATAGCTGCCAGATCGGGTTCTGTTATAGGGTGGACGTGTGTCCATGTGCTGAAATGTATCAATTGCCTGTCCTATCCCACCTGATGTATGTGTCATGGATCGGCACAATGCAAAAGAATATGGCGCATGCGAACATCGCCATATGTGCGCATGTTCAGCGAATCACGAACGTACAAAGTTCACCGAGAATCGGACACCGGGCAAACTGCAAGGCCATCTCTACCTGTCTGTGATCACACCCACTGCTGTGTTAAACACACATTCGGACAATACACTTGCTGCAGAGCAGGCCAGCAACTCCGAGGTGCAAAGGGCAAGTTCAGGCCATGTGCCCAATTTGGAGACCCAGTTAAATGGGGCAGACCAATCAGTCAGTACGTGCAGATGTGTGCACATGTACTCTTCCACCATGTTGCTGAAACGCTGCCTCCTGCTAAGACGGTCCATATCAGATGGTGGTACTGGTCGTTGTGGTGTGCAGATAAAGCTTTTCCACATTTTGGCCATGCTAGCCCTCCCTTTTGAGGTGCTGGTGGTGCCTCAGCTGAGTTGGCGACTTCCTCCTCTGCCTCATGCTTCCACTAAGCTCTTGCTGTCAGACGGGAATGCCATCAGTAGCGCGCCTACCGGCGCGTGCTTGTACTCGCGCATCTTCCAATTACACTCCAGTGATGGAAGTAAGAATGGTCCGTTGTCCTTTTAGTGGGAATTCAGCAGGGTGGCCACCCAGTAATCAGCACTGGTAACAAAAAGGGCAACTCGGCAGTTGTTGCACAGGCACTGCAGCATGTAGTCGCTCATGTGTGCCAGGCTGCCCAGAAGTAAGAACAAGCTGTCCTCTGGGACAGTGTAGGTGTATTGTCTGTGTCCTCTGTATCCCCCCAGCTACACTCCATTGATGCCTGTGAGCTTATTTGGGTGCCACCCTGCTGTGAACGTGGTTTCTCTTCATCACCATCATCCGCCTCATCCTCCAAAACTGTGCCCTGGCTGGAGAGTTGTGTACCTGGCCACTGTTGGTGCAGGAACCCACCCTCTGAGATGCCTGTAGAAGACTGGCTTGATAACCGCGGGAATGATCCCTGTTTCTCCTCCTATTCCTCATGTGCCACATCTTTATCCATCAACTCCTGAATATTTTTTTCAAGGAGGCATAGAAGTGGGATAGTAATGCTGAGGACAGAATAAACTGCGCTGGCCATGTTGAAGGAGTACTCGAAGCAGCGCAACACGGAACACATTTCCCGCATGGAGTTCCACTTTCTTCTGCAGAGCGACTCACCCGTAAGTGCTGCAGCTGAATCTCCACTATCTCCTGCTGCTACTCACACAATCTCTCCAGCATGTGCAAGGTGGAGTTTGCATATGAGGAGCTGAG
The DNA here is from genome assembly GCF_014858855.1 of Bufo gargarizans. Lineage (NCBI taxonomy): Eukaryota > Metazoa > Chordata > Amphibia > Anura > Bufonidae > Bufo > Bufo gargarizans. The sequence goes on from NC_058080.1 coordinate 191,648,324, forward strand.
TGGGAAGGCAGAAGTTACGCTGCAGCACAGACAAGCAAACAGCATCAGAGTGAGAACGTCAAAAGCGCACACAGATGGTCCACACTTTCTGCAGCAGAACCCCTCCACCACCAAATTAAGCACATGTGCCAAGCAAGTGATGTGGTCAAACTGGCTTTGGTGTGCTGTTTCCCTGGGCGCCTTGGGCACTGCAGTAGCAGGTGTACTGACTGGCGGCCGGCCACTCTGCTTTTGCATCCTGGTCCCTCATTTGCTGTACGGCTGGCACTGTGTGACCCCCATCTCTACCTCTGAACTGCGCACATCACTCTGATGACCTGGATGCCATGTGAGGTCTAGGACCTCATTATCCTCCACATAATCTTCACCCACTCATCACCCCTTCCCTCCTTGCCCTTCTGCACAATGCAGAAAGCCACATTAGTGTTTCATCATCATCATCATCAGAGACGTGCTACGGCCATCCTCCCACGTCCTTATCCTCAAGCATAGGTGTTTGAACATCAGTGCACTTAATCTCTTCCACTTCTGTGACAGGGCTTAGGTGGATGGCCCATAGAACTCCCGCCATAGAGTCATCAAAAAGCATAAGTGACTGCTGCATGACTTGGGGCTCAGACTGCTTGGCTGATGTGCAAGGAGTTGAGGTGGAAGACAAATGTCCATAGGCCGCCGGTGCCAACTCTGCGTTTTATGCAGGGGGCTGGGTGGAAGACCATGTGAAGGAACTGAAGGCACTGTCAGCCATCCAATCTACTACCGCATCTACTTGTTCTGGCCTCATTCTTAGAGTGGTATTCGGGCCTACAAAATGACGCATAACGTCATGTCGGCTGTGTGCACCAGAAGAAGGTGTTTCATTTGAACACATAGCTGGCACAGATCGACAAAATCCTCTCCCTGTAGCAGGAGCTCCACCACCAACACCAGCAGCACCACGACCATGCCCACGTCCCATATTTGATGCTCTCCTCCTTTTTTTACGGTTACCCACAGAATTGACTGACAGATGAACAATTGTATGTCTGTGTGACAGGTGGAAATGAGGTGTATCTCAACCCCAAAAATTGCTATAGGTCAACCACAGAATTAACAGCCAGATTAAGTATTGTTTTTCTGTGTCACAGATGCAAAGGAGGTCTATCTCCCCCCCCCCCCCCCCCCAAAAAATGGGTTTATGTCACCCACAGAATAAACAGACTAATTAACTATTCTATTTTTGCTTCATGGATGCAATGGAGGTGTTTTGTGCCCCCAAAAAATGGGTTTATGACACCCACAGAATTAACAGATTGATTAATTATTCTTTTTCCATGTCACGGATGCAAAGGAGGTGTCTTGCGCCCCAAACAATGGGTTTATGTCACCCATAGGATAAACAGACATATGAAAAAATTTACACAAACTAAAATTAATTTGTATAAAGTCACCACTGTGTATGTACAAACCGGATTCCCAAAAAGTTGGGACACTAAACAAATTGTGAATAAAAACTGAATGCAATGATGTGGAGATGGCAAATGTCAATATTTTATTTGTAATAGAACGTAGATGACAGATCAAACGTTTAATCCAAGTAAATGTATCATTTTAAAGGAAAAATACGTTGATTCAAATTTTCACAGATTCAACAAATCCCCAAAAAGTTGGGACAAGTAGCAATAAGAGACTGGAAAAAGTAAATTTGAGCATGACTAAGAGCTGGAAGACCAATTAACACTAATTAGGTCAATTGGCAACATGATTGGGTATAAAAAGAGCTTCTCAGAGTGGCAGTGTCTCTCAAAAGCCAAGACGGGTAGAGGATCACCAATTCCCACAATGTTGCACAGAGAGATAGTGGAGCAATATCAGAAAGGTGTTACCCAGTGAAAAATTGCAAAGACTTTGCATCTATCATCATCAACTGTGCATAACATCATCCGAAGATTCAGAGAATCTGGAACAATCTCTGTGCGTATGGGTCAAGGCCGTAAAACCATACTGGATGCCCGTGATCTCTGGGCCCTTAAACGACACTGCACCACAAACAGGAATGCTACTGTAAAGGAAATCACAGAATGGGCTCAGGAATACTTCCAGAAACCATTGTCAGTGAACACAATCCACCGTGCCATCCGCCGTTGCCAGCTGAAACTCTATAGCGCAAAGAAGAAGCCATTTCTAAGCAAGATCCACAAGCTCAGGTGTTTTCACTGGGCCAGGGATCATTTAAAATGGAGTTTGGCAAAATGGAAGACTGTTCTGTGGTCAGACGAGTCACGACTCAAAGTTCTTTTTGGAAATCTGGGACGCCATGTCATCCGGACCAAAGAGGACAAGGACAACCCAAGTTGTTATCAACGCTCAGTTCAGAAGCCTGCATCTCTGATGGTATGGGGTTGCATTAATGTGTGTGGCATGGGCAGCTTGCATGTCTGGAAAGGCACCATCAATGCAGAAAAATATATTCAGGTTCTAGAACAACATATGCTCCCATCCAGACGTCATCTCTTTCAGGGAAGACCCTGCATTTTTCAACAAGATAATGCCAGACCACATTCTGCATCAATCACAACATCATGGCTGCGTAGGAGAAGGATCCGGGTACTGAAATGGCCAGTCTGCAGTCCAGATCTTTTACCTATAGAGAACATTTGGCGCATCATAAATAGGAAGGTGCAACAAAGAAGGTCCAAGACGATTGAACAGTTAGAGGCCTGTATTAGACAAGAATTGGAGAGCATTCCTATTTCTAAACTTGAGAAACTGGTCTCCTCGGTCCCCAGACGTCTGTTGAGTGTTGTAAGAAGGGGAAATGCCACACAGTGGTGAAAATGGCCTTGTCCCAACTTTTTGGGGATTTGTTGACACCATGAAATTCTTATTCAACATATTTTTCCCTTAAAATGGTACATTTTCTCAGTTTAAACTTTTGTTCCGTGATTTATGTTCTATTCTGAATAAAATATTAGAAGTTGGCACCTCCACATCATTGCATTCAGTTTTTATTCACGATTTGTATTGTCCCAACTTTTTGGGAATCCGGTTTGTAGATTTCTTACCTTGGCGTCGCTGATCAGCCGTGCAAAGTGGGTTAATTTCACAAAAATTTGCAATCCATAAAAAAGGTAATCACGCTGCCTTCTACGGACTCCAGCCTCAAAGTGTAGAAAGGGATGGTAGCAGCTCTTTTTCCTGCAGCCCCAACACAGAACTCCAAAGGAATACATCGTATAGACCACAATATGGTGGACACCATAGGGGGGGGATTATTATGGAGCAGATTATTATCCGAGAAATCGCAACCCAAGATATTATAATGGACAATATAGGTATTATAAGAATGGATATAGAAATAACCAGTATAATTAAAACAACTACTATAGGGTGAATTATTATGAGCAGCCGGAAAAGGAGAAGGTAGAATTTAAGGAGGGACAACCATATGGATCACCAGGGAATGAGCAGCAGAATTTCACATAAGATGTTAGAAGGGAAAATGCAACTCAAAAAATAGCAACCCCACTAAAAAGAAATCTAAGATAGAAAAAAGAGGAGGCAGGAAAACTCAGCCCAAAATCGAAGAGAAGCAGGGAAATATAAAGGGAATATATAACTTGAGTTCCTATCAATTTACAGAAACGGAGCAAGCTGTTTTGGGGAAGGGACTCAAGTTTGCTCCCACGAAGAGGCCAAACAAATTTGGTATATTTTTAGATATACGTATGTATGTCAGGAAACTTAATATGGCCAAATATGCGATTAATAAACAAAAGACCTGCGTAAACCTACAACAACCAACATCAGTATTTGAATCTGATAAGATTATTCATACGAATCTTAAAGAAAAAAAGTAATTTTTTTTCCGGTGAAGAAAGAGAATGATTGTATAGAAGCATTCAGAAGAGGACTTTTAAAGAGGTTGGAGAAGATGGATGATAGAGCTAGGAATCGTTAATTTCTAACGATAATTTGTTTTCCCTTAGTCCTAACAGCAGCACAGATGGGGTTAACTGCCCCCCGTGGACTGGTAGGACCGGTGGAATTTTTAATGAGCCCAAAGATTAAACCAATAAAAGAACTCCAGCTCCCTTAAATTGAGGGGTTCATCCCCCAGCCCACCGTGTATGTTACAAGAAAAAAAGTACTTTAGGGCGGGAAATTTGTGTGCTGCTGTTAGGACTAAGGGAAAACAAATTATCGTTAGAAATTAATGATTCCCTTACGTCCTACCAGCAGCACAGATGGGGAGATAGCAAGAAGAATCCCCTAGGGAGGGTCCTCATGCTCGGCAGAAGTAAGGACTGTCTGCCCAAAGGCCGAGAACTCCGATATCCTAGCATCGATCCTATAATGGGAGATGAAGGTAGACTCAGAGCTCCAGGAAGCTGCCTTACAGATCAACTCTAGGGGGAGAAGATTTCTCTCCGCAACAGAGGTAGCTACGGCCCTTGTAGAATGGGCCCTCACAAACTCCGGAGGATCTAAGGCTTGGGAAATAAAGGCTTCCCTAATGGCTTCCTTAACCCAGCGACTAATAGTCGTTTTAGACGCTTTACGGCCTTTTGACTTACCGGCAAACAGGATAAAGAGATTTTCATCCATCCTGAACTCTTTAGATCTATCCACATAGATCTGAAGGCATCTAGCTATGTCCAGTGGATGTCGGACTGGAGCATCAGAGGAGGAGGCAGAGAGCAATACAGGTAGAGAGACTACCTGATTAATATTTTGAAAGGTAGAAACCTTAGGTCTAAAGTAAGGTAGAAATTTCAGAAGGACCCTATCTTGTAGAAACATGGTATAAGGGTATGATGCGGAGAAAGCTTGAAGCTCCGAAACTCTTTTGGCCGAAGTTATGGCCAGAAGAAAAACCATCTTAAGAGTTAAAAGTTTAAAACTTGCCTCCTCCAAGGGTTCAAAGGGGGGAGATGCTAGCCCCTTAAGAACAACTGACAAATCCCATTGAGGAACGGGTCTCAGTATTGTAGGCTTCAATCTTTCCGCTCCTTTAAGGAAGCGCTTGATGAGCGGGTCCCGAGAATATGGTCTGTTAAGACAGGCCGAGATGGCAAAAACTTGGACCTTCAGGGTAGAAGGGGAGAGACCTCTGTCTATCCCATCCTAAAGGAACTGTAGGATCGCTGCGAGGGGCGGATCTGCAAACGCCACCTGGTTGGAGCTACACCAAGAGGTGAAGATCCTCATAATCCGAGAGTAGGCCTTTCTGGTAGACTCTGCTCTGGAATGCGATAATGTTCTCAGGACCGACTCAGAGAGCCCTTCCACTCTGGGAAGGGACTGGTCAACCTCCAGGCTGTCAGGTTGAATCTGTGCAGATCTGGGCAGAGATGCGTGTCCCACGACACCAGGGTCTGCTCCGGGGGGAGTCTCCAATATTGTCCCCGACTCATCTGAATGAGCTGGGTAAACCAGGATCTCCTGGGCCAAAACGGTATGGTGGCTATTACCGAGGCCTGATCCTGACGGATTTTCATCAATACCCTCGGGATCATGGAAAAAGGAGGGAAGATGTACGCCAGCCTGAACCTCCACGGTATTGTCAGAGCATCTATCGCCAGGGGGTTGTCCTCCCTGTAAAGGGAACAGAACCTCTGTACCTTGGCGTTGAACTTGGTTGCCATGAGATCCACCTCTGGCATCCCCCACCTGAGGACTAATTGTTTGAAGATCTCCGGATGTAATGACCATTCCATGGTCGGTAGGCCGCGACTTAGGCGGTCCGCGATGACATTGAGGGAGCCTCTGATGTGAGTGGCGGATAGATGGGATAGGTTCAGCTCTGCCCACCGAAGAATTACCCCAATCTCTAAAAGAAGGGGTACGGATCTTGTGCCTCCCTGCTTGTTTATATAAAGCACGGCAGTCATGTTGTCTGACTGGACTTTCACTGCTTTGCCCCGAATCTGAGGGGCGAAGTGAAGGAGGGCTAGCCGGATAGCACGCATCTCGTGGAGGTTTGAAGAAAGATGCCGCTCCTGAGGAGACCAGGATCCCCGAACTGGGGACCCGTCTAGATGAGCGCCCCAGCCTACAAGGGACGCGTCTGTGGTCAATATGAGCCAAGCTGGTTGGGTCATAGACTTCCCTTCTGGTAGATGAAACCACCATCTGAGGGAATTCCGGGATTGATTGGATAGGGAGCACAGGGAATCTAGCCCCCTGGGGCTGCCGTTCCACTTGCTTAAGACCTCCGATTGAAGAGGTCGGAGGTGCCATAAAGCCTAAGGGACTGCATCCGCAGCCGCTGACATGAGCCCCACCATCTCCATGAGGGTCCGTATGGAGACTCGTCGTGGTACGTAAAGGAACCTTGCTAGGTCCTGAATCCGCATTCTTCTTTCTGGTGTCAACTGGAGGGACATCTGCAAAGAGTCGACTATGAATCCCAGATAATGGATAGAAGTCGAAGGGCTCACGTTCGACTTCGACTAGTTGACCACCCAGCCTAGGCGGAGCAGAAAGGAAATTGCGACATGAAGTTGGTGGGAAAGTAGAGGGACTGAAGGGGCTAGAAGAAGCCAGTCGTCCAGGTAAGGGACAATGGTCAGACCTTGGAGTCTCAATGCTGCCACTACCGATACTACCACCTTGGTGAAGATCAGGGGGGCAGACGAGATTCCGAAGGGAAGGGCGGCAAACTGGAAATGTTTGCACACTCCTGATATCTGGACCGCGATACTGAGAAACTTCCGGGAGGAAGGATGGATCGGGATGTGGAGGTAAGCGTCTTTGAGGTCCAGAGTAGCCATCACATCCCCAGGGTTGAGGAGGAGGCTGACTGACCTTATGGTTTCCATGCGGAACCTGGTCCTCTTCATGAAACGATTGAGAAATCTCAAATCTATAATCATCCGAAGATCTCCCGTCTTTTTGGGTACCAGGAATACTGGGGAATAAATCCCTAGACCCCTCTCCCCTGCCGGTACCTCCTCCAGGGCTCCCTTGGAAAGGTAGTCTTGGATATAGGCTTCCAAGACCCTTTGCCTGGTTGGCAAAAAACTGCGTGTGGCAATGAATCTTCCTGGGGGGGGGGGAGAAATAAGGTCTATTAGATAGCCGACGGTTACTATATTTTGGACCCAGGGGTCTCAGATTTCCTGGGCCCACACGTGACTGAAGAAGAGAAGACGCCCCCCCACAGGGAGGTGGGGGAGGGGTACGGGATAATCGAGAGGCGTAATGGCAGGGACAGCAGGGTTTATCCAAGAGCCTCTGAGAGGCCCATAGTCAGGAGGGCTTTGCCTCCCTGGTGGGTTTGCGGGAACGCCTAGAAAATTTTCTAGGCGGCCCCCCCCCAATCCTTACGTCCCTGCTGTCCTGGTCGGCCTCCGCGGGCTTGTCTTCCCCTGCCTCGAAAGGGCTGGGCTGTTGGGGAAGGCTCTTCCCCTTTTTGTCTGATAGACCCTCCATGATGGTGTCTAACTCAGAACCGAATAGACGGCTCGGTTCAAAGGGGAGCCCACAGAGGTTATATTTGGACGCGTTATCCGCATTCCAAGGTTTGAGCCACAGAGGTCTCCTGGCGGCAGACACTAAAGCCATAGTCTTGGCCGCCAATTTTAATTGGAGTTGGGCTGTGTCACAGAGAAAATCCATTGCTAAGTTGACGGACTTAAAGGCAGCGAGAATATCGTCCCGAGAGACACTCTGGTCAACATCCGTCTGAATCTGATTCAGCTTGGTTCTGAGGAAGGAGGAGACCTCTGTGGCAGCAATAGAAGTCGAGGCCGAGGCTGCGGCCGCTGAGTAACCTCTTCTGAGGGTGCACTCTGCCCTCCTATCTAGAGAGTCCTGCAGGCTAGACCCATCGTCTGCAGGGACCAGAGTGCGCCTGGACAACTTGGCAATCGCCATGTCCACCTTAGGAATGGAACCCCATGATTCCACTAAGGGTATAGCCATAGGAAACATTAGCTTAAACTTCCTGGTAAGGACTGGGCCTTTTTCTGGCTTTTTCCACTCCGTGCGCATCACGGAGAGAAGGGTCTCATCTGCCCTAAAGACCCGCTGGGTCCGGCAGGCGGGATCGGAAGACTCCCCTACGTCAACATCATGGTCCCCCGACCTGATGGACCTTAGAAGCTTCTGGGTCTTTTCCGGTGGAAAGAAACCAGAAGTCGCTTCTTCCTCATCCGAGGAAGATGACCCCACAGAAAGGGGCATAGGCCTATCGGTGGGGGCGGGCACCTCCATAGGTGTTTGGGAGGGAACAGGTAGTCTCTCGTTAAGGAGACTTACGACCCCTTTAATGGAGTTGTCGACATAAGTCTTAGCCCACTGGTACATATCCTGCATGGAAGGCTCGGTAGCAGTGGCGGAACGACAGCTGTTGCACCTAGAAAATGGGCAGCTGTCCTCAAGAGGCGTATTGCAGTCATAGCAAGCCAGGTGTCACCTCTTGGTGGCTGATTTCCGAGGCTGATCGGACTCTCTGGGAGAGGCCATAGCTAAAAGGGAACAAAAGGAGAGGAATTTAAGCATCATAAATGGAAATAAGAAAAAAAACCTCCATTTTTTAAGCACGAACCAGAGGAGAGAACAAAGATAGCTGAAGCAAAAAAAGACCGGTCTAAAGGCAATGTCTCACAAATAACAGGAGACTCTGGAGCTAGCTTGTTAAAGCAGCGCAACCAGAGACCGACTGAGGGAATCAGGGAGCTTAAATAGAGTAGCTCCGCCCAGGGGAGTGGCAAAGTCCAGGCTAAAACCTCCCCCTAAGCACAGCTATACAACAAACTTCCCTTTGGAAAAAAAGGGGAAAGAAAAGGCCTAAGCCTATAAGAAAATGTCCCCACATAACCACCTATTCCGCCCTGCGCAAGAAAAAAACGGCCGGAAAGAAAAAAAACGGCCGGCTGACGCCGAGGAAACCGGAAGTGACGCCGTGGCTAGGGCCGTGTCACTCACTTCCGGTCATGGCGGCGCCCAGGCAAACAGGGAGCGCTGTCGGCTATCGCAGGGGAGATGACGGAGGGAGGACCTGCGAGCATGGAAAAACCATGCTGCAAGAGCGCAAATATAAGCGCATGTTCAGATAAGTAAAAGAGGGACTAAAGGAGACTCATGGTCAGCCCGATAACGTCCCAAACCCCCTGTATATAAAAAAATAAACCAGGGAGAAGACTCGCCAGTCCACCTGTCCAAAGGACAGAAAAAAACACGGTGGGCTGGGGGATGAACCCCTCCCTTTAAGGGAGCTGGAGTTCTTTTATTGGTTTACTCTTTGGGCTCATTAAAAATTCCGCCGGTCCTACCAGTCCACGGGGGGCAGTTAACCCCATCTGTGCTGCTGGTAGGACGTAAGGGAAACATAATTTAACCCTAGAGGAGAAAAAAGCCCTAGAAAGTATGGAAAATAATTCAGAGATAATTATAAAACCTGCTGATAAGGGAGGGGGTGTAGTGGTGCTAGATAAGGAACAGTACAACAAGGAGATGTTGAGATTATTATCAGATCGAGACACATACAGGGTATTGAAAAAAGATCCCATTAATGAATTGAAACAAGAACTGGAAAAACTGCTACAGGAAGGTTTTAAAAATAGTATAATAAAACAAAAGAGAATTTTAATAACCTTAAGATTAAATATACAAGGATTCCAGTCAATTATCAGTTGCCCAAAATACATAAAAATCTGTGTAGTCCACCAGGGAGACCTATTGTCTCCGGAATAGGGTCTCTCACCAGTCGGTTGACGGAATACATTGACTTTTATTTGCAAAAATATGCAAGGTCCTCCCTCCCCATCCTATTTGAAAGACACTGGTAGTGTCCTCGATATTATAAAAATGTATGGTTCTGTATCTGAAAAGACTTGGCTGGCAACAGCGGTCGTCTCTTCATTGTATACTAGTATCCCTAAGCAATTGGGAATTAAAGAAGTAAAGGAGCAACTGGGGAGTGATCCGGATATTTTGATGAGCAAGGTATGTTTATATGCCAGTGTCTAGATTTCTGTCTCAGTAACAACTATTTTTGGTTCGATGGAGTCTTCTATCTGCAGGAGGATGGGACGACGATGGGGGCACCCCCAGTTTCGCAAATATCTTCATGTCAGTATGGGAGAAGGAGAGGATAAATCCATTATTACTGCAAGAACAACAAGGAGGGAAACTTACCTTATGGAAAAGGTTCATTAATGATTGTTTGATGATATGAGAGGGGGAGGAACAATATTATTGATGGTTTAAACAGGAACACTTGGAATTTGGCTTTCACTAGTGAGATTAGCCCAGTGGACCTTACAATATCAGTGGATGGGAGTAATTTGAGAACCAAGAAGTTTTTTTAAACCCACTGATGTGAATGGATATATAGACACAACCAACTGTCATTATGGACCCTGGTTGGAAAATATACCAAAAGGACAGCTAAAAAGGGTATATAGAAACTGCACAGATAAAAAAGATTTCAAGAAAAAGGATATAATAAGGATAAATTACAAAAAATATATGAAGAGATAGAAAATGGAGGGTAGAATAAGGATGAAAAGAAAAAAAGAGGAGAAAACAAAGATTTTAGATTCACACTTTTTACGCAGTTTAATGCCATTACGGGTCCCATTAAGAACATAATAAGAAAAAATTGGTCAGTGTTACAAAATGATCCTATTTTGGGCGATGTTATTCCGGGAAAACCAGAGATTCTATACAGAAAAGGCCCAAATGTACGTGACAATTTGGTCCATAGCCATATCCCAATAAAAAAGAAGAGAGAAGAAAAGAATCAGTACACCAAAGATGATAAGAAACAGAGAAGTATACAGAAAATTGTTTCAAAGAATGGGGTAAAATTTAACATTAAATGAGAAATCAGTTGTGAACAAATGGGAGTTATTTACCTGCTGAGATGTCCGTGTGGTTCCATGTATGTTGGAAGAACTTTGCGGAAATTAAAAACACGAGTACAGGAACATATCAACAATATAAAAAAGGGCATGGAAACGCATAGCATTCCAATGCACTTTAAGAAGTGTCACGGAAAGGACCCAAAGAGACTCTGGTTTGCTGTTTTGGAGAAAGTGACAACAAACTGGTGAGTGGGTGACCGGTAGCCGAACATAAACCGAAGGGAAGTGGAGTGGCTATAAAGAATGGATTCTCTGCAGCCCGGCAGTTTAAATGTGAACTTTGATCTGATTAATTGAATAGGAATGGAGGAAGTGAGGTTGTATGCACTGTGCAGTTTTTGGTATGGGAAATTTTTTGTTTCATTTGGTTTGAATAGGACAGTGGGAAAATTGTGTCTTTTAATGGTGACAGGACTGGATGAAATAAATGGAAGAATTTAGAGGTCCATTACGGATTGCGATATATGAAGGATAAGTGAAGTTTTATATGAGATATTTATATATTTTATTATTTACTATACATTGTATATCTTAGTATGGAGGAAGAATTTTTATTTGGTAAATATATGGAAAAGAGTTTTAGAAATGAAACTATAGGCAATGATGGAGGGGTGTGCCTCGCGGTTTTTTACCTCTTTTACCTGTATAAGACGCCCAAGGAAGGGTGGAGCATTCGCCCGTGACGAAGCTTGTTTGGCAAAACCTGGGTCGGGTGGTGTTGCAGAGTTATGCAGACATTTGCATTTGATGCCTGTTGTTTTATTCCCCCTGTGAGTATAATAAAAGAAAAATTGATACGTCAACTGGTGGAGCTTCACTATGTGCCCCGAAACCTTTTAATCCGCAGAGGGAATATCTGTGGAGGGGAGATCGTCTTTCTGTTGGAGTTCTGTGTTGGGGCTGCAGGAAAAAGAGCTGTTACCATCCCTTTCTACACTTTGAGGCTGGAGTCCGTAGAAGGCAGCGCGATCACCTTTTTTATGGATTGAGGATAAACAGACAGACCAACTATTCTATTTCCGTGTCACAGATGCAAAGTAGGACTTTTATGCCACCAAAAATGGGTTTACGTCACCCACAGAATTAACAAACTAATTAACTATTCTATTATAGTGAGACGGATACAAAGGTGGTGTTTGGAACCCCAAAAAATGACTTTATGTCACCGACAGAATTAACAGACTGATTAACTATGCTATTACAGAAAGACGGAAGTAAAAGGCAGTGTTTCTAACCCAAAAAAATAGCTTTTTGTCACCGACACAATTAACAGACTGATTAACTATTATATTACAGTAAGACGGCGGCAAAGTCAGTCTCCTATTACAATAAGATGGCTACAAAGGTGGTGTTTTGAACTCCAAAAAATGTCTTTATGTCACTGACACAATTAACAGACTGATTAACTCTCCTATTACAGTAAGACAGATGTTGAACCCGAAAAAAATGGCTATAACTCACCAACAGAATTCTAAAGCCTGATTAACTATTGTGTTTCTGTGTCACTGGTGCAAAGAAGATATATTGCACTGATCAACAATGCCTACAGACGTAGGTTACAAACATGGACCTTTTGCGCCAATGTCCGTGTTCGGGTTCAGGTGCCCGGACACCGTAATGTTTGGTACGAACCAGAACATTATGGTCCAGGTTCACTCTTCCCTATATATCTGCACACATATCCCTCATTGCTGTGATGGATAAAAGTACTGGTTTATCAGAGTTGCAAAAAGGGGTGAATGCTGGTTTTTGGGGCAATGGTGGCATTATTTCTGAACCTGTGCAGTTTGTGAACTGTTTTCATGCTGCTGTGGTGAAAGTATATAGTGAGTGACAAATGGCACCATTGCAAATACGTCGAATAAGCAATATGGAAACTGCAGAGCACCACGTTGCATTAATGTATGAGGTGAACTGTCAGAACTATTGGGTATGAATAAAGTCCATAAGTATAAGGCCTATATAAAAGTATGGACATGAGCCTAAGGGACAACCATTTTGTCTTATTTTAAAAGGCAGAGTGAATTTTTTTTTTCTTTACTCTGAAATTGCTAACCTAAGGTTTACGATATATACCAAAGTGTTTACCTAGGCCTGTTTTGTGAGAAGGAGATGTCCCAAGGTCTAATGAAATGTAACTGCCTAGATAAGACAATGTATTTGAGGTCTGATGATTTTAGTGAATAGAAAGACTCTAATCTTTCTTTGTGGTTTTTATATTAATCAATATAGGAGTAGATTGATTTTATATTATCAATTTTAATAGGAGTGCTGAATATATAGTATATATATATAAGAGTATAGTCCTCATAGATATATTCAGTTTTAAGATTAGAAACGAGGTATAAACTCCTCTGTCATGTTTAGAATCTGTCTCAGTGTAACACACAAATTAATTATTTCTTTCCTTGAATGGAGAAATGTGAACACAGGTGATCATGAACAAACCCTGTCTCCTCCAAGAACAATGAATTGAGATAGCCCTATTTATCTTGATTTAATCAAGTCTGGTCAAAAGACTTAAGGATACACAAGTTAGTTGACCAAGTATAAAAGTAATTGTCTCTTCAAGATCTTCTCAAGGTTTTGTCTGAAACCTTAGATAACATTTATTGCGATTATATAAATAAGAGAAATAAATGAGTGCTTCGATTTTTGTATGGAATACTAGTGCCATCTAGTGTTAGGGTAATAAAGATCTAGGGTATATTTTTCCCTAGAGGGAGGTTCTATTAATTATAAAGTGAGGTCACTAGTTAATGATAAAACTTGGCCAAGCCCTTTCTAAGATAGGATAAAAAGATGGTAGGGGAGACATGAGGGGGAGAGACATGAGAAAGAGAAGAAAGAGAGGAAAGAGAAGTTAAGCTCTCTAGAGGGGTCTATCAAGATGGAAGCCATGGTGAGATGTGCTATGATGGACCACCCAGCTTTCCTAGGAGCAGAAGTGAGATTTCTACCAGGACTTGGTAAGAGATACAGAAAATGATATTTCATTTTATTAAGACTAATTTGATAGTGTGGGTGAAATTATACCATCTAGATTGGCGAATAAATACATAATTAAATTAATTGATCATCTCCATATTGAGATGTAGTTTTAGGATATTGTGAGACTTCATTCTACCTGCAGAAGAATCAAGACTCATAATCTAGCAAAGCAGTAAATAATTGCTTAGATATATATATATTGATAGAACATTCTTCGCCAAGCTAAGTGATGGTTTCCCACAGGAAAGACTTATTTCAAGTCCTTTCCATTTAAGATATGGTCTAGCAAAGATCATATATCCCTGTCATTTGTCTTAATAGTCTTACCAAAGTCATATGTGTGAAAAAAGTCCAGGATGGGGCGGAAGGATACAGTTATCTCTTCTAAGTTATATCCTTGAATGGATTTGCCCATGCCTGAAGTCATGTGACGTGTAGTTGGTTAGAGGGGGGTGGAATGTATTCAGCATTCCATATTGATGTCTAGGATTAGACATGCCCGTCCTGATATCATGAGGCTTTCTCTGAACAGAAGTGATGTATATAAATTATTTTCCTATTTGATATCCTAACCTAATAATAGCTTGGTTATAATGTGACAAGTTATTTCCACTCACATGTATTGTTAAGCTTGTAATGCTTTATATTAACGCTATATATATTCATTTGCATGTATCATTGTGTTTATTTACTTATATATGTTTATAACCTTGTAACCAATAAATCTGCATATTTTTATAAACCTGTGTATTATTGTATAATGCAGACCTACATGTTTTATCATTAACGTCATCTCACGTCAAAAAGAACTTATTTATCTGAGGAAATAGTCGGCCTCAGATGTGAATTGTATCAATTAGGTTGTCTACAATTCACCAGGTCATGATTTTAAGAATTTATGACAAATTTTATAAATTTAATTTTTTTATAATTAATTATTTTTATGACCATAATTAATAATTCTTAATTGAATTATTACAACCCGACATAAAGTCGGCTTAGAAGGTGCACAGGGGGGACCAACATGCTACAGTGGAGCTGCTCACTGCTAAAATGAACCAGGGGGCTACCAGATGTGTGTCTAAAACCACAGTTTATTGCACCAGCAGAAAAGGCTTACATTTTGCCAAAGAATTAAAATTGGACCTCTGTTGATTGGCAAAGGGTTGCTTACTCTAATGAGTCATATTTTCTGCTTTACCAAACAGATGGATATTGACGTGACAGTTGAGAAACATCAGAGAACAAATACCCTGGAACCACTGCTGGAAGAACACAAGCTGGTGTTGGTAGTGTTAAGGTCTGATTTATGTTTTCGTTGCATTCTCAGTGCCCACTTATACATGTGGAAGGCACTCTCAACCGATTTGAGTAAGACTCCATCCCTGCAGATCACATACACCCTGATACATGCTGATTGTCTTCCCAAGGGCCGATGGGGTCTTCCAGCAAGACAATGTGACTTGTCACACATCTAGAAATGTCTGATATTAGTTGGAAGAGCATGTCCAAGACTTCCAAGTTCTACCCTGGTCAGCTAATTACCCAGAGTTAAACTCAATTGAGCATCTGTGGGACCCCCTCTACCATGGTGTTTGCTGTATGGACAGTCCCCCATGCACCTGTGGGATGCACTGCAGTCAGCATGGCTCCAGACATCTATGACAACCTACAGGACCTAGCTGAGTCACTCCCAGCCCATCTACCTGTTATCCATGCTGCACATGGCGTTACTCATTAAAGAAAATCTAAAATAGTAGCTCTAAATCAGTAGAAGTCAGTAATGGAATAAAACAATAATGAAACACTAGACAAAATAAGAAAATAGTAAACCCTTTTCATTTCACACAAATAGAAAGATTCTCTCAATGTCGCTGAGATCCATGAATGAAGCCTTAGTCTGCAGTACTATTGTGAATAGATGACATTGAACTGAAACAGACTTCCAATTAGTACAATGAAAGGAAAACTATTTTACAAAATAGAAAGATATAGAGTGACATTTGTAAATGGTATGTATTGTAGTATAAAAGAATGCATTTTGAAAAACTTTACCTAATTCTCAAAATCTAAATTCTGCTTCTTAAATAAATAAAATATGAAATAAATATTATATTGTCCAGACTCCAAACCATTCTGGCACTAATTAATTTTATCGCAAAAAATGTAATTTACTCTACATTTCCCCTCATATTCTGTCAAAAGAGAAAAAGCTTTTTTGTGCCCAATAGACAAAAAATTGCAATGCAAATGACAAAACTATTTTAAAAAAAACATGGAAAAATGCACTGTTTATAGCGAATGTCATAATTTCCCGTTCAGTTACAGCTAACATTGGCCGCAATAAATTTATGCAAATAGATGTGGCTTTTTTGTGTGAAAATACTGTACGTATGAAACCATCCTTACATGAGCATGCACAATGATTACCTATAAGATAAAGGCTACATTTGGAACGTAAACTACTGTTCTCCACAATAATCAATTAGCTTGTCTAGAATTTTGACTATGGGCTCATTCACACTGCCGTTACCCCTCCGTTGCTGTATTAAGGCCGGCATAAAGGCGGGTCCGCAATACATACTGTCCTCAATACATCGATGTGTGCATTTTGCATCATGAATGCGAACCGATTCACTTAAATGGGTCCGAAAATCTGGAGATGCGGTGTGGAATGGAATCCTACGGAAGCACTATGGAGTGTTTCCGTGGGTTCCATTCTGTACCTCTGCACCGCAAAAAGTTTGAACTTGCTCTATCTTTTTTAGGAACGGACATATAGCGGACCCCATTCAAGTGAATGGGGTCGCGATCCGCATGTGGCAGACCCACGGCCGCTGCCCGTGCATTGCGGAAAGCAATTTGCGGTCCACAGTACCGGCACAGAGGGGCAATTGTCGTGTGAACAAGCCCTAACTCATACAAACAGTTAAACACCAAAGACTGGTTGAACTCCTTATTACAAATGCATTCTGAAGAGGTAGTGTAGAAGATAATAGTCAAAATCAGTGAAAAGGTTAACATTTCACTATTATCAGAGAAGAGTGAATTGATTCTAAACTGTTCAAATTCATCTTGAACTTTCCAAACAGTCAGATTCCAGTTGAATGTCTCAAAGTCTTGGCCTCCATTTTATATGTCAGAGGACAGAGACGAAGACATCTGCCACCAAAAAGGGACACTTTTTGGACCATGTTTTAAATAAAATGAAAAAAATTAATTAATTAAAAACTGTGTACTGTGTTGTTGCCATGGCTACCAGTCATTACTAAAGCTGCCTTGTCGTTAAAGAGCTTGAAAGGGGCTGGATACAGTCCTAGGTGACCTCAGAGTGTCATACACAACGTTTCAGGGAAATCTGAAAAGCTAATGCTGACAGATTTACCCCTTAAATGCCACAGTCAATGACCCCAGCATATAAGAGGATCTCAGAGGGAGGTGGCTCCTTCTGCCTCACCATCTACGGATGAGCGAATTTCATATGATGAAATTTGTTTGCACTTTGTTTGGTGGTTAAAGCAGAATTGCGTTATGGATTCTATTACCATGGACCATAACGCAATTCTATGACGAAATGCATAACGGAATGCCTTTAGAGGCATTCCATTATTCATTCCATCATAATAGAAGTCTATGGCCTACATAACGGATCCGTTCCATTTCCATTATGCAGGAGAGGACTCCCCTGCAGGCCATAGACTTCTATTATGACTGAATAAATAACGGAATGCCTCTAAAGGCATTCCATTATGCATTCCATCATAGAATTGCATTGTGGTCCATGGTAACGGAATCCATAACGCAATTCTGCTTTTACCTCCAAACGAAGCGCAAGCAAATTTCAAAATATGAAATTCGCTCATCTCTATCTCCATCAGCCCTCACAATGCAGTGACAGGGGGCCGATTGCTGTCATGGCAACCCCAGGCCTCGCAAAGGTCTCAAGGTCTGCCATGTACAGAAGCCTGTGAGACACATAGGCACACTGTCAGTGTGAAACTGACAGTTTCAATGTAGTAAAATACAGCGTGTACTACATTGAAACAGGGATCAGACACTGAAATGTTAAAGTCCCTGTACTGGATAAAAAATAACAAGTTGAAAAAAGTAGCAAAAAAAAAAAAGTGTTTTATAAATATAAAAATAAAAACTTGACAGTAAAAAAGTGCTACTTTCCTTTTATCAAGCGATTTTTAATTAAAAAAAAAATATACATATTATAGATTGCCATGTCTGAAATGAGCCTACCCCTTCAGGTGAATGCCGTAAAAAAAATTAAAAAAATGAAAACTGTGCCAAAGCAGCCATTTTTTGGTCACCTTGCCCCAAAAAAATGTAATATTGAACAATCAAAAAATCTTATGTACCCAAAAATGGTATCATTCAAAATGTCAAGTGTTCCTGGAAAAATTAGCCGCTACAAAAGACGATTAGCAGAAAAATGAAAAAAATCGGGCTTTTCAAAAATGCAGTTTATTGTGTAAAACTGAAATAAATAAAATAACAAATAGATATATTAGGTATTACTGCATACATAAAGAGCATATATATATATATATATATATATATATATATCACATTACTTATCCCCCCAGTTGAACGCCATAAATTGTTTTTATAAGAACTGTGGTAAAACAGACTTTTTTGTTCACCTTGCTCCAAAAAAGTGTAATATCAAATTATTAAAAAAATCATATGTACCCAAAAATGGTATCAATTAAAACATCAACCCTTCCTACAAAATGCTTTATTGTATAAAACTGAAACAAAAAAAATAAAATAGGCATATTTGGTATCGTAATATCTGTAACAACCTGTTATAATAACACATGATCTGACCTGTCAGGTGAACACTGTGAAAATCAAAAAATAAAACCGGTACCAGAACAGCAATTTTTTGGTTACCCTGCCTCACAAAATGTGTAATATCAAGCAATTAAAAATCATATGTACCCAAAATAGTACCAATAAAACTGTCACCCTATCCCGTAGTTTTCAAAATGGGGTCGCTTTTTGGGAGTTTCTACTGTAGAGGTTCATCAGGGGCTCTACAAATGAGACATGGGTACTTAAAATTATCTCAATGAAATTTCCAAAACCCACTATTTAAGGACGAGTTCAGGTCTAAAGTCACTTTGTGAGGCTCACATAATAGAAATCACCAACAATGACCCCATTTTAGAAACTACACCCCTCAAGGTAGTCAAAACAGTTTTTACAAACTTTGTTAAGCCTTTAGTTGTTCCACAAGAATTAAAGGAAAATGGAGATGACATTTCTGAATTTCACTTTTTTGCCAGATTTTAAATTTTAATCAATTTTTTTCCAGTAATAACGCAAGGGTTAACAGCCAAACAAAACTCATTTTTTACCCTGATTCTGTAGATTACAAAAACACCCCATTTGTAAACTGCTGTACGGGCACACGGCAGGGTGCAGAAGGAAAGGAATGCCATATGGCTTTTGAAGGGCCATGTCACATTTAAAGACCCCATGATGCACCCTTAGAGTAGAAACTCCAAAAAATTAGCCCATTTTGGAAACTACAGGATAAGGTGGGAGTTTTGTTGGTACTATTTTAGGGTACATATACCAAATAACTTACTTTTTTTGAATCACCATGCGGTCTTCAAATAAACAGCACACTCCAAATACTTAGATAAACCACAGAAACGAGTGCAAAACATACCATTATTAATAAGTCATAAAATATAAAGTTTATTAATAACAATTGTTAAAAGTAATATTCATACTACATGATTGTGAATGGGTGGGGACAAACAGACAGTTACACACCACCTCAAATACGGACTCTCCAACTATGACAAAAATGCAACAGTATTAGCAACCTCAAGAAATGTTAATAACAAATCCCAATACAGGGTATAACGGTCGAGTCTGTATAAAGTGCATATGAGTGTAAGGATGTGCCAAAAAGTGACCAATGCATATAAAGAGCAGCAAAGTTACAAACATGTTACTCGCTAACTACTAATGCGACATAAATGGCAACATACCAATGTGAAGAGAGGTAATAAGAGGGTGGTGGCGCTCCTCGACGCACGTTTCGCTTGTAATCGCTTCCTCAGAAGGAGTGGTTGTTTGTTTCAATTTTACAAAATAAATAATATTTTTTTTTTAAATAGTTTTTAGTGTCACCATATTCTGAAAGCTATAGTTTATTTTTATTTTTGGGCGACTGTCTTGGGTCTTTTAATGGGATGAGATGATGGTTTTATTGGTACAATTTTGGTGTGTGTATGACTTTTTGATCACTTGGTGTTACACTTTTTGTGATGTAAGGTGACAAAAAATTGCTTTTTTGACACCGTTTTTATTTTTTATGGTGTTCACCTGAGGGGTTAGGTCATGTGATATTTTTATACAGCAGGTGATTACAGATGAGACAATACCTAATATGTATATTTTTATTTATTTTTTAACGTTTTACACAAAGACAGCATTTTTGAAACAAAAAAAATCTAACTTGTTTTAGTGTCTCCATATTCTGAGAGCCATATTTTTTTTGGGGGGGCAATTGTCTTAGAGAGGGTCAAATTTTTTGCGGGATGAGATGACGGTTTGATTGGTATGATTTTGGAGTAGCGTATGACTTTGATCACTTGGTATTACACTTTTCATGATTGTGAAAAATTGTTAACAGAGAGAACACAAAGTTTGCATCCTGTAGCATTGTCCTTGACTGACAGCACAGTTAGTAGTACAATTAGCTGAGTGAGACTGCATAGTATAAAAGGAAAAAAATTATAGAGATGAGAGAAGTTTAGAAAAATGCGATTTGGCCGAGTCGCCGAACTTCGAGAAAAAATGTCATTTGTTCTTAATTAATTTGTCATGAATCACGATAAATCAGGCAATGGCTGCGGCTGCAACGCCAGATAGCAGGGAACAGGGAGCAGGTCACCTCCTAACGTAACCCTAAACACTCTCCCTAGACTCCTAGCGCATGAGCCGCCTCATAAGGTAAGGGGGCTCATGCTCACCAACCTAGGACCCTGCTATCCCTGCTACGCCCTAGGCCTGATGACAGGGCAGAGAATGCCTGTGCATCCACGACACGGATGACAGGCGTCTCCAAAGGCCCAGTAGCTGACAGGATGCAAGGCTATGGGTGAAGCAGTACGGCAGGTAAGTCACAAAGCAAAATAACAATGTTATCTACTCTTACCTGCCGCAGCCAAGATGGAAAGAGGCTCCAGGCTGGGAAAGCCACGGTCTTGCCTTCGCTTAACCCCTCCGGGAAAGCACGCCCCTTCCAGAGCCGTCACACAACACAATCAAACCTCCAGACAAAACCCACACCATAACTACATACACCAGGTGGTGGGAGGAATGACAAACACACTGGAGGGGACAACAGACACAGCAAAGGAAACAGAATAATAAATAAGGGTGACCCACGCAGACATAATCCCAAGCAGCCCAGGAGCAGAGCTCCACACCAAGCTGACAACAAAATCAAACTGACCTTCAGGCTCCACCACACCAACATATAAGGAGGCCTGAGGTCACACCCACCACACCTACCAGACACACCTAGGAAGGAAGTTAACCCTTCCAACACCAGGGAAGGGAAGACATCAACATAAAGAAGAAGTGCATACAACTCAAACCCTGTGCAAACAGGGAATGTGCACACATATAAACACACGTTGCCAGAGGCAACCACATGCATTGACAGTGAGCCACCTAGCAACAAGCTCAGGCTGCTACACTGCCAACAACACCACGTTGCCAGCGGCAACCGCACGTGAGGCTACCAACTAACAGCCCTCACCTGTGGTAAACAACCAACCTGGCCGCTGGCAACTGCATGTGGCTCTAAGAGTCACGACCATATCCAAGGGTCGTGACATATATTAATAAGAAAAAACGGGCTTGTTGTTCGTTGTTTTGCAGTAAGCGTACATTGTTTCATAGGCATTTTTGTGGTGTATTTTTTTTTTCAGTTTGAAATTAATTTTCTTCAACTTTTTCATAACACACAAATAGGGCGTAACACCCAATATAAGCATTATTAGACAAATAGAGGCATTGAGTTATAGCAAATATAATATGGGTACGCAGACCCAAATACACAATAAATAGAGAAAAAAAGAAATTTTGAACAAATCTCCAAGAAAATCATAGTGTGAAAAATAATAAAAAACAACATCTTTAGAACATCACTCGCAATATCGAAGGATCAACAAGTGTGAAAAATATAATGCATCTTGCGTGAATTGGAATCTTACATATGACAATCTGCCTGACCAAATTTTGTTTATACCAATACTTCAAAGACCAAAGAGGGTCTTCATAGTGGGATAGGTTCAACAACCCACCTATCCCACTATGTTTTTGTCCCTAACCTGTAGTCTGCCCAATCTTCCTTTCAGTTGTTCTAGTAAATACCATTCTGTTAAGGAAAATGGTTTCATTATGAATTGAATCTCATGTGTTTGAGAATAAAATGTCTACATTTTTTGAACAATTTATGAGTGGATCGTTCTTTAGACTGAAAGGTCGCCAAATGTTCTAGATGAAACAACTGTTTTAGTTGTGTAATGATAATGCAAAATGTGGTGATTTCAGGTATTGCCATAAGATACATCATTTAACAACCATGCAAATTGAGTGAAAAAGATCAGGAAGGCTTCCCCCGTCATTTTCTTCCTCTTCACAGAGAAACAGGAACAACATTGGGGTCAATCTCAATTTTCTCCCCCATAATTCCTCCACCATATCACCCACCTCAGACCAGAGCTGTCTACTACTGGAACACGTCCAGAGTCCATGAAAAAGGTCTGTATGACCTATATGACATTAAGGACAGTGTGTTATACGGGTTTGAGCGGGCGAGAAGGTACATTGAAACCAAAGATGGCCCTATGTATAATTCTCAACTGAGTGTCTCTCCATACCTCATTTATTATATGCTTCCTAACTTGCAGCCATCCCTTATGCATCGATTGTGTAATGTTTACTAGTGTTGATCACGAATATTCGAATTTTGAATTTTTATTGCGATATAGGTACTTCGAAAATTCCTGAAAATTTCGAATATAGTTATATATATTCGTAATTTCGAATATTCAAATTTTTTTCCCTTTTTTTTTTAATCAGTACACATGATCCCTCCCCGCTTCTAGCTTGTGGGCCAATAAGAAGGCTGCAATATACTTGACTTTAGGAGTAGTAGTGTTTGCGAATTTTTCTCTATATTCGTTTTTTCGAATATTCGCTATATTGCTATATATTCTTGTTTTAGAATATTAAGAATATTCGAAAAAACGAAGTTATAGCTATATAGCGAATATTCGAAAAAAAAAAACGAATATAGAGCAATTTAGCTAATATAGTGCTATAATCATCTTTGTCTAATAATTGTAATTTTTTTCTCATCTGAAGTTCAGATTGGAAAAAAAATTAAGAAAAAATATAAAAAAAAGATTATAGCACTATATTAGCTAAATTGCTCTATATTTGTTTTTTCGAATATTCGCTATATTGCTATATATTCTTGTTTTAGAATATTACGAATATTCAAAAAAACTAAGTTATAGCAATATAGCAAATATTCGAAAAAAAATCAAATATAGAGCAATTTAGCTAATATAGTGCTATAATCTTCTTTGTCTAATAGTTGTAAGTTGAAAAATTCGCAATAAAAATTCGAATCCGAAAATTTGCATATTACACCATCATTACCTTGCCGATTTTTCAAGAAAAAAATTTGCGGATTTTCGAATTTTCGAATATTCGACGAATATTCAAAAAAATATTCACAAAATATCTCAAATTCGAACATGACCCCTGCCGCTCATCACTAATGTTTACCAAACCCAGCTGCTATTTCCATTTTTGAAAACTTCCTTCTCTATCATTTATTAGTTCTTCAGTTTGCAATCTGTAGACTAAGTGGGAGACTGAAGTTCTCCCTCCCCCAACTCCAATATTTAGTCCAAAATATTATGTTTTATTTCCTTGTGAACCATTAGTAGATTTGAGTGTATGGCTGCCTTTACTTGAGCATATTGTATAGTTTGAAAAGGGGTAAGAGAGAAATTTCCTATCACTTCTGACTACCTAATCCATCTGGGCTCCACGGGATGTAGCAAGTGCTTGACCTGTAGGATTCCCTTTAATGCCCACTCTTTAAAAAGACTATTTGTATATCCTTGTGGAACCTTATTCGACAATGGAAGATGTTTAGAGATCCTACATGATAACCAAAACTTTTTCCTCAGAATTCTCCATGTAGCAATGATATCCTTGATGAGGAAAGAGTTTTTAATCCAAGCGGGAATGCTAATCAATCTGTGTAATAGGGCTACCAAGGACCAGGGAGTGCAGAAACCAGCTTCGAAAAGCAAGGCAGAATAAAAGCCAGTGCCATTGATCCAATCAGCAATGTGTCTTGCCATACAAGCCAGGTTATAACCTCTTTACATCTGGGAAAGCTATGCCACACAATTCCTTAGGGGCCATTAGCTTACGCAAACTAATTCTTGGGTGCTTGCCGTGCCAAATCAAGGTTGTGAAAGCTTTGTTTATCCTATTCATGTCAGCATGCTTCAAGAGAATAGGTATAGTTTGTAGGGGATATAATAGTTTAGACATTGACATCGTTTTGAGGAGATGATTTCAGCCCATTGAGGTTGTGCCATTGTCGTAACTCATTAAAGATATTATTTATTAAAGGGACATAGTTTAGCCTGTAGATGGATTCCAAGGTTTTACATATCTTGATGCCTAGATATTTGATAAATGACTTTGCGACTGGTATATTCTCCACTGTTTTCTCTCCACCTCCTGAACCGGCACTTCGCAAAAAGAGAATTTCACTTTTGGATTGATTTATTTGCAGTCCTGAGATTGAGCCAAAAGCTGAGAGCGTTTGCATTATTTTGGCTAAATTGGCAATAGGATCCGCCATGAATAAGACAATACTGTCTGCAAATAAGGCCAGGCGCATATTGTGAGGGCCAATTGTCAAGCCCTCATACATTGCAGGTGAGTCTAAACATCTAGCCAGTGACTCAATCACTAGATCAAAAAGAAGGGGGGACAAGGGGCATCCCTGCCTAGTTCCTCTCTGTAAAGTAAAGCTGTTAGACAAGAATCCTGCCACAGAGACCCTGGCCTTGGGGTTTGTATACATTCCCGATAAGACAGAGCGAAAGAGACCTTGGAAGCCCATAACGTCAAGGACCTGATTAAGCCAATGCCTACCTATGCTGTCAAACGCTTTTTCCGTATCTGGCGTGACAATAGCCGGATTTTTCCCAGAATATTTTTGGGATCCAGCCAAAGAAAGTGCCAAAAAGACCTTTCTAATATTAATTACCGCAGACCTCCCCTATATAAAGCCAACTTGTTGAGGTGAGATTAAAGAAGGGAGGATAACTGCCAGCCTATTGGCTAAAATTTTAGATAACAATTTCATATCATGATTAATCAGAGAGATTGGTCTGTAAGAGGAAGGGTCCTCCGGATCCTTCCCTTTTTTGTGAACTAAGGTAATCAAAGCTGTGTTAATATGTTCAGGGATAGTTTGTCCTACTATAGAAGAATAAAGCATAGCAAGCACAGGAGATATTTGAGTATTTAGGGCCTTATAAAATCAGCAGAGTATACATCAGGAACAGGTACTTTGCCAGAGGGGAAAGCTTTTATAGTAGACTGGATTTCCACCACCGTAATTGAGGCCACCGTAATTGGGGCGTTTAAATTTGTGAATTGTTGTTCAGAAATTTTGGGGAGGAATAAGGCCTCCAAAAATGCCCTACCCTTTCCCAAATCTCCCTCTCTTCTCTGGTAGAAGCTATCAAAGTAATCTCCTAGAAGGTTGGTTATCTGCTGCGGTCTGCGCTCCCTACCCCCATCCCTACCCTTAATGCAGTGTATTTGAGTCCTTAGGCGCCTGCCTTTTGCTAGAGATGCTAGAAATTATCCTGATTTGTGCCCAAATTTGTGCATTTCAATGTCAAATTTAGTTTCCTTGAAACTTTCTTGCTTGTCAGCCCAAATATCAAACTCTCTCTGCGCCAACACCCATTTACCTTTTGCCTCTGGGGTCTGAGCGGAGAGAAAGTCCACATAAGAGGACCTAAGAGACTCGCTGGCTTTTTGAAAGCGTTCTCTTGCTAGTTTCCTAATGGAGAATGTGTACACCAACAGACGGCCTCGGGGTACCGCCTTGCCAGTCTTCCAAAATAGCATTGGCGACTGAATATTGCCTTTGTTATTGTCCACAAACTCCATCCACCATACCTGTAGTAATTACGGAAAATTTTATCCCGTAGCAGGAAGTCAGGGAATCTCCAGATATATTTATTCCCCCTGGGAAACTGATCAGTAAGATCTAGGAGAAGAGGGGAGTGATCCGATATTACCGATATTACCATGTCTGAAATGACAACATCAGAGACTCTCGGGAGAACCCCAGGGGATATGAAAACATAATCAATTCTAGACCAAGTGTCATTGACATGTGAGTAATGCGTGAATTCTCTATCTTGCGGGTGAAAAAGCCTCCAACAGTCTTGAAGAGAAGTATTAGTGGTGAAATCTAACAATGTTACCTGCTGCTTTTGGGTTTTATCACTTTTCCTATCCTCCCGTGTGTTCATGACTAAATTGAAATCTCCCCCAATTAACTTTTTTGGATGAGAATCATTAAGTATCTTGTGACTCACAACCTCAAGAAAACCACGCTGGTTGTGATTAGGAGTGTAAAGGTTGTACAAGCTATAGTCGCCAAAAGTGCCAGATATATGAATATGCACCATCCTTCCTTCCTTGTCTGTGTCTATAGAGTGGGTCACGTGAGAGAGGTGACACTCTATGAGGATCAAGACACCTGCTTTTCTACCCACTGCCTCAGAACCCTGTACCCTACCCATAATTTTTCCATTCTAGGGAAGTCATCCTTCAGTAGATGGGTCTCCTGCAGCAGTGCAATATCCGTATTTAATCTCTTTAGGTGACGCAGAATTTTTTGGGGAGCGCAACCCCTTAACATTCCATGGAACAATTCTCATGATACACCACTGCAGGTAGAGCCATGTTCAGAAGTTGTATACGTGTTAGAAAGATGAAGCCCCTCACAAGGGTCACCTCTCAGGAAGAGGTCACCTCTCAGCAGGGCTCCCCCCTCCACAGTCAGGCCACCAACATGTTGATCCCATAGTTGCAGAGTGCAAAACCAAAAGCTTACAGTATAATAAACTGAAAAAGCAAAACTGTAGAAAAAAAAACACTAGACAAAAACATTGTCAAGTGACCTTCCTTTTTTCTGGTACTTGCAGCAATAACCTCACCACCATTCCTTCAACTTATATCACAACCCACAATGACATTTTCCTATCCCACACAGGACAGTCCTTTTGAACTTCAGTAGTTAGCAAGATGATGTCTGGCTGAATGTCTTTTCTCTTTGGGAGAATTACGAGCACTTGACTGGGAGCCTGCGGGGATACGGTCTTGATGCCTGTGCAGCGCTTCAGAGGTCCTCCGCCTGATATCAGCTTCTTTCATACTGCTCCCCCATCTTCTAGGAGTCGCAAATAGGTTTCTGCTTCTTTTGGATCCACAAATTGGCATATAGCACCATCGCCTTGATTCACTTTCAAAATTGCGGGGGAAATGAGTTGAAACTTGACCCCCATTTTATGCAGACCTGAGCAAACACCACTAAAGGCTCTTTTTTCTTGTGACTTCAGCAGAGGAATTGCCAAAAAGGAGCGTTTTGTGGCCCCTCAGGATCAGCGGCAACCTTCTCATTCTATAGGCCCGCAAAATGTCCTGTTTATCCGAATAGTCCAAGTATTTACAGATAACTTGGCGTGTTCTTTGGTTTGAGTGAGCTAGAGGCATATTAGGCAGATCTTTTAAAGGGCCCACTCTGTGCACTTTCTCCACTCTTCTTGTTCCAGGTAGTCCCAACGCCTGTGGCAATTCAGTGTCAAAGAGGCGACGCAACTCCTGAGGCAGTACCGATTCAGGCACCCCCACAAGCCTCAGGTTACTTCTCCAGGACATGTTTCCTCCTCAACGCTCTCATGAAGGCGATTAGCCAGCTGAAATAAATCAGTGAATTTAGCGGAAACGTCCGCAGAGTCCTCTTCCAAACATGCCACCCTTTGTTCCACCTCCTCAAACTGATGGTCATGCAGGGTGACCTCTTCTTGCAGCTTATTCAGAGCTGCTTGTATGGTATTAGAGAGGGAGGCTATTATATCAGGGGCAAGCTGCATTTCCACTTCTATGGCCAATAGCTTAATGTCCACTGTACCTCCAGTAGATTCGAATAAATCCACCTGTGTGTCTGCAGGCGACCTGTCCTTTCTCTCTGGTGCCTCATACGCCATTGTCTGAGAGGGGGTTGGCGCCATCTTTGATAGTGCACGGCCGTCTGTGGAGGAGTTTCTGCGGCCAGAGGAAGAGGTCTTTTGCCCGCTCCGGAGCTGCCACACATCCTCACATACCAGCGCCGGAACCGGAAGTCCCAATACTGTGGTGTATTAATAAGAAAAAAAATGGGCATGTTGTTAGCCATTTTGCATTGAACGTACATTGTTTCATAGACATTTTTGTGGTGTATTTATCATGTCTGATATGGCAGGTAACAGACATGCGGCGCAGAGGGGAGGAGAGTACCCTTTCACTAGGGAGAGGGAGGAGTGGTGACCCATAATTCACCTAGCACTGGCACCTGGCTGCCCTGATGTCCCTAGACAGGCTGCAAACTCATATGCCGATCACGTGCCTTGTCCCCGGCTAACCCTGAAATAAGCCATTGGTAGTGAATAGGGCAGTGTCAGCACTAGTCCTCACCACTGACACCTAGGGTAACAACAGGGAAAGGACAAACACCAAAGGGAGACAACAAACAGGAGAAAACAGGAGTGAACCGGAGATCCAACAGCTTCAGTTCCAACACCTCCACAGCAACTCCAACTCCACAAAAGGTCAGCATAGAAGATCTGGAATGAAGGTCTAGATCTGGCAACAAGGGAAGCAGAAAGGGAGAATATATAGTAGCTGGGAGTGGCTGACAGAGAACAGCTGAAAGGAAAAGCTATAGATTCCTAAATGGGATAAAAAGGATCACAAACCTAAGCAGGAAAACCTGGACTGGAATCCATTCCCACCACTAGGTCATGGAGCGATCTCTTGAAACTGCATGAGTAGCCACTTGCTGCGACCTACTGACCCCAGGCACAACAGGGTCAGCAATAGGTCATGACACCCTAATGACAGTATTAATAAGAAAAAAAGGGCTTGTTATTAGCCGTTTTGCAGTTTCATAAACATTTTTTGGGTGTATTAAGAAAAGGCTTGCTATTAACCATTTTGTGGTGTACTTACATTGTTTCAAAAATATTTTTGTGGTGTATTAAAGGCAAAAAAAGGGGCTTGCTATTGCCAGTTTTGCTTTTAACGTACAGTCGTGGCCAAAAGTTTTGAGAATTACATAAATATTGGAAATTGGAAAAGTTGCTGCTTAATTTTTTATAATAGCAATTTGCATATACTCCAGAATGTTATGAAGTGTGATCAGATGAATAGCATAGTCCTTCTTTGCCATTAAAATAAACTTAATCCCCCAAAAACCTTTCCACTGCATTTCATTGCTGTCATTAACCACTTCAGCCCCGCTAGCTGAAACCCCCTTCATGACCAGAGCACTTTTTACACTTCGGCACTACACTACTTTCACCATTTATCGCTCGGTCATGCAACTTACCACCCAAAAGAATTTTACCTCCTTTTCTTCTCACTAATAGAGCTTTCATTTGGTGGTATTTTATTGCTGCTGACATTTTTACTTTTTTTGTTATTAATTGAAATGTAACGATTTTTTTGCAAAAAAATGACATTTTTCACTTTCAGCTGTAAAATTTTGCAAAAAAAACGACATCCATACATAAATTTTTCGCTAAATTTATAGTTCTACATGTCTTTGATAAAAAAAAATGTTTGGGCAAAAAAAAAAAAAATGGTTTGGGTAAAAGTTATAGCGTTTACAAACTATGGTACAAAAATGTGAATTTCCGCTTTTTGAAGCAGCTCTGACTTTCTGAGCACCTGTCATGTTTCCTGAGGTTCTACAATGCCCAAACAGTAGAAAAACCCCACAAATGACCCCATTTTGGAAAGTAGACACCCTAAGGTATTCGCTGATGGGCATAGTGAGTTCATAGAACTTTTTATTTTTTGTCACAAGTTAGCGGAAAATGGTGATGATTTTTTATTTTTATTTTTTTCTTACAAAGCCTCATATTCCACTAACTTGCGACAAAAAATAAAAAATTATAGGAACTCGCCATGCCCCTCAGGGAATACCTTGGGGTGTCTTCTTTCCAAAATGGGGTCACTTGTGGGGTAGTTATACTGCCCTGGCAATTTAGGGGCCCAAATGTGTGAGAAGAACTTTGCAATGAAAATGTGTAAAAAATGACCGGTGAAATCCGAAAGGTGCACTTTGGAATATGTGCCCGTTTGCCCACCTTGGCTGCAAAAAAGTGTCACACATCTGGTATCGCCGTACTCAGGAGAAGTTGGGGAATGTGTTTTGGGGTGTCATTTTACATATACCCATGCTGGGTGAGAGAAATATCTTGGCAAAAGACAACTTTTCCCATTTTTTTTACATATACCCAGCATGGGTATATGTAAAATGACACCCCAAAACACATTCCCCAACTTCTCCTGAGTACGGCGATACCAGATGTGTGACACTTTTTTGCAGCCAAGGGGGGCAAAGGGGCACATATTCCAAAGTGCACCTTTCGGATTTCGCAGGCCATTTTTTACACATTTTGATTGCAAGGTACTTCTTACACATTTGGGCCCCTAAATTGCCAGGGCAGTATAACTACGCCACAAGTGACCCCATTTTGGAAAGAAGACACCCCAAGGTAATCCGTGAGGTGCACGGCGAGTTCCTAGAATTTTTTATTTTTTGTCGCAAGTTAGTGAAATATGAGACTTTGTAAGGAAAAAAGAAAAAAAAAGAAAAATCATCATTTTCCGCTAACTTGTGACACAAAATAAAAAATTCTAGGAACTCGCCGTGCCCCTCACGGAATACCTTGGGGTGTCTTCTTTCCAAAATGGGGTCACTTGTGGGGTAGTTATACTGCCCTGGCAATTTAGGGGCCCAAATGTGTGAGAAGAACTTTGCAATGAAAATGTGTAAAAAATGACCGATGAAATCCGAAAGGTGCACTTTGGAATATGTGCCCGTTTGCCCACCTTGGCTGCAAAAAAGTGTCACACATCTGGTATCGCCGTACTCAGGAGAAGTTGGGGAATGTGTTTTGGGGTGTCATTTTACATATACCCATGCTGGGTGAGAGAAATATCTTGGCAAAAGACAACTTTTCCCATTTTTTTTACATATACCCAGCATGGGTATATGTAAAATGACACCCCAAAACACATTCCCCAACTTCTCCTGAGTACGGCGATACCAGATGTGTGACACTTTTTTGCAGCCAAGGGGGGCAAAGGGGCACATATTCCAAAGTGCACCTTTCGGATTTCGCAGGCCATTTTTTACACATTTTGATTGCAAGGTACTTCTTACACATTTGGGCCCCTAAATTGCCAGGGCAGTATAACTACGCCACAAGTGACCCCATTTTGGAAAGAAGACACCCCAAGGTAATCCGTGAGGTGCACGGCGAGTTCCTAGAATTTTTTATTTTTTGTCGCAAGTTAGTGAAATATGAGACTTTGTAAGGAAAAAAGAAAAAAAAGAAAAATCATCATTTTCCGCTAACTTGTGACACAAAATAAAAAATTCTAGGAACTCGCCGTGCCCCTCACGGCATACCTTGGGGTGTCTTCTTTCCAAAATGGGGTCACTTGTGGGGTAGTTATACTGCCCTGGCAATTTAGGGGCCCAAATGTGTGAGAAGAACTTTGCAATGAAAATGTGTAAAAAATGACCGATGAAATCCGAAAGGTGCACTTTGGAATATGTGCCCGTTTGCCCACCTTGGCTGCAAAAAAGTGTCACACATCTGGTATCGCCGTACTCAGGAGAAGTTGGGGAATGTGTTTTGTGGTGTCATTTTACATATACCCATGCTGGGTGAGAGAAATATCTTGGCAAAAGACAACTTTTCCCATTTTTTTAATACAAAGTTGGCATTTGACCAAGATATTTTTCTCACCCAGCATGGGTATATGTAAAATGACACCCCAAAACACATTCCCCAACTTCTCCTGAGTACGGCGATACCAGATGTGTGACACTTTTTTGCAGCCAAGGGGGGCAAAGGGGCACATATTCCAAAGTGCACCTTTCGGATTTCGCAGGCCATTTTTTACACATTTTGATTGCAAGGTACTTCTTACACATTTGGGCCCCTAAATTGCCAGGGCAGTATAACTACGCCACAAGTGACCCCATTTTGGAAAGAAGACACCCCAAGGTAATCCGTGAGGTGCACGGCGAGTTCCTAGAATTTTTTATTTTTTGTCGCAAGTTAGTGAAATATGAGACTTTGTAAGGAAAAAAGAAAAAAAAAGAAAAATCATCATTTTCCGCTAACTTGTGACACAAAATAAAAAATTCTAGGAACTCGCCGTGCCCCTCACGGAATACCTTGGGGTGTCTTCTTTCCAAAATGGGGTCACTTGTGGGGTAGTTATACTGCCCTGGCAATTTAGGGGCCCAAATGTGTGAGAAGAACTTTGCAATGAAAATGTGTAAAAAATGACCGGTGAAATCCGAAAGGTGCACTTTGGAATATGTGCCCGTTTGCCCACCTTGGCTGCAAAAAAGTGTCACACATCTGGTATCGCCGTACTCAGGAGAAGTTGGGGAATGTGTTTTGGGGTGTCATTTTACATATACCCATGCTGGGTGAGAGAAATATCTTGGCAAAAGACAACTTTTCCCATTTTTTTTATACAAAGTTGGCATTTGACCAAGATATTTTTCTCACCCAGCATGGGTATATGTAAAATGACACCCCAAAACACATTCCCCAACTTCTCCTGAGTACGGCGATACCAGATGTGTGACACTTTTTTGCAGCCAAGGGGGGCAAAGGGGCACATATTCCAAAGTGCACCTTTCGGATTTCGCAGGCCATTTTTTACACATTTTGATTGCAAGGTACTTCTTACACATTTGGGCCCCTAAATTGCCAGGGCAGTATAACTACGCCACAAGTGACCCCATTTTGGAAAGAAGACACCCCAAGGTATTCCGTGAGGTGCAAGGCGAGTTCCTAGAATTTTTTTTTTTTTGTCGCAAGTTAGTGAAATATGAGACTTTGTAAGGAAAAAAGAAAAAAAAAGAAAAATCATCATTTTCCGCTAACTTGTGACACAAAATAAAAAATTCTAGGAACTCGCCGTGCCCCTCACGGAATACCTTGGGGTGTCTTCTTTCCAAAATGGGGTCACTTGTGGCTGCAAAAAAGTGTCACACATCTGGTATCGCCGTACTCAGGAGAAGTTGGGGAATGTGTTTTGGGGTGTCATTTTACATATAACCATGCTGGGTGAGAGAAATATCTTGGCAAAAGATAACTTTTCCCATTTTTTTATACAAAGTTGGCATTTGAAGATATTTTTCTCACCCAGCATGGGTATATGTAAAATGACACCCCAAAACACATTGCCCAACTTCTCATAAGTTAGCGGATATTGATTTTTTTTGTTTTTTTCTCAGAAAGTCTCACTTTCCGCTAACTTAGGACAAAAATTTCAATCTTTCATGGACTCAATATGCCCCTCACGGAATACCTTGGGGTGTCTTCTTTCCGAAATGGGATCACCTGTGGGGTATTTATACTGCCCTGGCTTTTTAGGGGCCCTAAAGCGTGAGAAGAAGTCTGGAATATAAATGTCTAAAAATGTTTACGCATTTGGATTCCGTGAGGGGTATGGTAAGTTCATGTGAGATTTTATTTTTTGACACAAGTTAGTGGAATATGAGACTTAGTAAGAAAAAACAAAAACAAAAACAAACAAAAAATTTCCGCTAACTTGGGCCAAAAAAATGTCTGAATGGAGCCTTACAGGGGGGGGGGTGATCAATGACAGGGGGGTGATCAATGACAGGGGGGTGATCACCCATATAGACTCCCTGATCACCCCCCTGTCACTGATAACCCCCCCGTAAGGCTCCATTCAGACATCCGTATGATTTTTACGGATCCATGGATACATGGATCGGATCCGCAAAACACATGCGGACGTCTGAATGGAGCCTTACAGGGGGGTGATCAATGACAGGCGGGTGATCAATGACAGGGGGTGATCAGGGAGTGTATATGGGTGATCACCCGCCTGTCATTGATCACCCCCCTGTAAGGCTCCATTCAGACGTCCGCATGTGTTTTGCGGATCCCATCCATGTATCCATGGATCCGTAAAAATCATGCGGACGTCTGAATGGAGCCTTACAGGGGGGTGATCAATGACAGGGGGTGATCAGGGAATGTATATGGGTGATCACCCGCCTGTCATTGATCACCCCCCTGTAAGGCTCAATTCAGACGTCCGCATGTGTTTTGCGGATCCGATCCATGTATCCATGGATCCGTAAAAATCATACGGACGTCTGAATGGAGCCTTACAGGGGAGTGATCAATGACAGGGGGGTGATCAATGACAGGGGGTGATCAGGGAGTGTATATGGGTGATCACCCGCCTGTCATTGATCACCCCCCTGTAAGGCTCCATTCAGACGTCTGCATGTGTTTTGCGGATCCGATCCATGTATCCGTGGATCCGTAAAAATCATACGGACGTCTGAACGGAGCCCGACAGGGGGGTGATCAATGACAGGGGGGTGATCAATGACAGGGGGGTGATCAGGGAGTTTATATGGGGTGATCATGGGTGATCAGGGGTTCATAAAGGGTTAATAAGTGACGGGGGGTGTAGTGTAGGGTAGTGTTTGGGTGCGACTTTACTGACCTACCTGTGTCCTCTGGTGGTCGATCCTAACAAAAGGGACTATCAGAGGACCAGGTAGCAGGTATATTAGACGCTGTTATCAAAACAGCGTCTAATATACCTGTTAGGGGTTAAAAAATTCGGATCTCCAGCCTGCCAGCGAGCGATCGCCGCTGGCAGGCTGGAGATCCACTCGCTTACCTTCCGTTCCTGTGAGCGCGCGCGCCTGTGTGCGCGCGTTCACAGGAAATCCCGGCCCTCGCGAGATGACGCGTATATGCGTCGTCGTGCGCAGGGCTGCCGCCTCCGGACCGCACATCTGCATGAGGCCTCATGCACACGACAGTTTTTTTTCACGGTCTGAAAAAACGGGGTCCGTGGGTCCGTGATCCGTGACCGTTTTTTCGTCCGTGGGTCTTCCTTGATTTTTGGAGGATCCACGGACATGAAAAAAAAAGTCGTTTTGGCGTCCGCCTGGCCGTGCGGAGCCAAACGGATCCGTCCTGAATTACAATGCAAGTCAATGGGGACGGATCCATTTGAAAATTGAGCCACAGTGTGTCATCTTCAAACGGATCCGTCCCCATTGACTTACATTATAAGTCTGGACGGATCCGCTTGCCTCCGCACGGCCAGGCGGACACCCGAACATAACTTGAAGCGTCCCCATCACCATGGGAACGCCTCTACGTTAGAATATACTGTCGGATATGAGCTACTTCGTGAAACTCATTTCCGACAGTATATTCTAACACAGAGGCGTTCCCATGGTGATGGGGACGCTTCAGGTTAGAATACACTGCAAACTTGGTACAAGACTGCCCCCTGCTGCCTGGCACCACCCGATCTCTTACAGGGGGATATGATAGCACAATTAACCTCTTCAGGTGCGGCACCTAAAGGGGTTAATTGTACTATCATATTCTCCTGTAAGAGATCAGGGCTGCCAGGCAGCAGGGGGCAGACCCCCCCTCCCCAGTTTGAATATCGTTGGTGGCACAGTGTGTGCCCATCGCCCCCCCCTTCCTCCCTCTATAGTTAAAAATCGTTGGTGGCACAGTGTGCGCCCACCATCGCCCCCCTCCATCTCCCCCCCCCCCCATCATTGGTGGCAGCGGAGTTCCGATCGGAGTCCCAGTTTAATCGCTGGGGCTCCGATCGGTAACCATGGCAACCAGGAAGCTACTGCATCCCTGGTTGCCATGGTTACTTAGCAATAGTCCAATTGTAGAAGATTCATACTTACCTGCCTGCTGCTGCGATGTCTGTGACCGGCCGGGAGCTCCACCTACTGGTAAGTGAAAGGTCTGTGCGGTGCATTGCTAAAGAACTGTCACTTACCAGTAGGAGGAGCTCCCGGCCGGTCACAGACATCGCAGCAGCAAGCAGGTAAGTATGATTTTTAACTATAGAGGGAGGAAGGGGGGGGCGATGGGCACACACTGTGCCACCAATGATTTTTAACTATAGAGGGAGGAAGGGGGGGTGGCCATGGGCACACACTGTGCCACCAACGATTTTTAACTATAGAGGGAGGAAGGGGGGGGGGGCGATGGGCACACACTGTGCCACCAACGATTTTTAACTATAGAGGGAGGAAGGGGGGGGCGATGGGCACACACTGTGCCACCAACGATTTTTAACTATAGAGGGAGGAAGGGGGGGGGGGGCGATGGGCACACACTGTGCCACCAACGATATTCAAACTGGGGAGGGGGGGGTCTGCCCCCTGCTGCCTGGCAGCCCTGATCTCTTACAGGAGAATATGATAGTACAATTAACCCCTTTAGGTGCCGCACCTGAAGAGGTTAATTGTGCTATCATATCCCCCTGTAAGAGATCGGGTGGTGCCAGGCAGCAGGGGGCAGTCTTGTACCAAGTTTGCAGTGTATTCTAACTAGAAGCGTCCCCTTCACCATGGGAACGCTTCTGTGTTAGAATATACTGTCGGAAATGAGTTTTCACGAAGTGAAAACTTAGATCAGAAAAAGCTTTTATGCAGACGGATCTTCGGATCCGTCTGTATGAAAGCAACCTACGGCCACGGATCACGGACACGGATGCCAATCTTGTGTGCATCCGTGTTCTTTCATGGACCCATTGACTTGAATGGGTCCGTGAACCGTTGTCCGTCAAAAAAATAGGACAGGTCATATTTTTTTGACGGACAGGATACACGGATCACGGCCTCAGCTGCAAAACGGTGCATTTTCCGATTTTTCTACGGACCCATTGAAAGTCAATGGGTCAGCGAAAAAAAACGGAAAACTGCACAACGGCCACGGATGCACACAACGGTCGTGTGCATGAGGCCTTAGGCGGTCCGGAGGCGGTTAAAGGACCTGCTGAGATCATTTCAGTAATCGTCTTGTTAACTCAGGTGAGAATGTTGACGAGCACAAGGCTGGAGATCATTATGTCAGGCTGATTGGGTTAAAATGGCAGGCTTGACCTGTTAAAAGGAGGGTGATGCTTGAAATCATTGTTCTTCCATTGTTAACCATGGTGACCTGTAAAGAAACGCGTGCAGCCATCATTGCGTTGCATAAAAATGGCTTCACAGGCAAGGATATTGTGGCTGCTAAGATTCCACCTCAATCAACAATTTAAAGGATCATCAAGAACTTCAATGAAAGAGGTTCAATTCTTGTTAAGAAGGCTTCAGGGCATCCAAGAAAGTCCAGCAAGCACCAGGATTGTCTCCTAAAGAGGATTCAGCTGCGGGATCGGAGTGCCACCAGTGCAGAGCTTGCTCAGGAATGGCAGCAGGCAGGTGTGAGCGCATCTGCACGCACAGTGAGGCAAAGACTTTTGGAAGATGGCCTGTTGTCAAGAAGGGCAGCAAAGAAGCCACTTTTCTACCCAAAAAACATCAGGGACAGATTGATCATAAAATATGGTGAATGGACTGCTGAGGACTGGGGCAAAGTCATATTCTCCGATGAAGCCTCTTTCCGAGTAAAGGTGAGCGCTACCATCAGTCCTGTGTCATGCCAACAGTAAAGCATCCTGAGACCATTCATGTGTGGGGTTGCTTCTCATCCAAGGGAGTGGGCTCACTCACAATTTTGCCCAAAAACACAGCCATGAATAAAGAATGGTACCAAAACACCCTCCAACAGCAACTTCTTCCAACAGTCCAACAACAGTTTGGTGAAGAACAATGCATTTTCCAGCACGATGGAGCACCGTGCCATAAGGCAAAAGTGATAACTAAGTGGCTCGGGGACCAAAACGTTGACATTTTGGGTCCATGGCCTGGAAACTCCCCAGATCTTAATCCAATTGAGAACTTGTGGTCAATCCTCAAGAGGCGGGTGGACAAACAAAAACCCACTAATTTTAACAAACTCCAAGAAGTGATTATGAAAGAATGGGTTGCTATCAGTCAGGAATTGGCCCAGAAGTTGATTGAGAGCATGCCCAGTCGAATTGCAGAGGTCCTGAAAAAGAAGGGCCAACACTGCAAATACTGACTCTTTGCATAAGTGTCATGTAATTGTTGATAAAAGCCTTTGAAACGTATGAAGTGCATCTAATTATATTTCACTACATCACAGAAACAACTGAAACAAAGATCTAAAAGCAGTTTAGTATCAAACTTTGTGAAAACTAATATTTGTGTCATTCTCAAAACTTTTGGCCACGACTGTACATTGTTTCATTGTCATTTTTGTGGTGTATTAATAAGAAAGAAAAGGGCTACGGTTGGCCCAGGAATCCATGGCACAGTCAATGTTTCAGCTACAATTTCCAGGCCAACCCCGGCTTCCCTGACCAGATAAGAGACTGACTGTATCATACATTACTGTCATATCATCAGTTCGGTCAGGAGAGTGCGGTCGGGCCTGAGAGATGCGGACCCTGTTTCCCAGCCTGATCATGGTCTTATCTAACGTGTATCACCCTTCAGCAGTCAGGACCAAAAAAGATAGGTTTAGGCCTCATGCACAGGACCGTATCCGTTCTTGCTTTCTCCAAGTAGCAGATCTGATAAATAAGGATACTGCCTGTGTAAGATGTGCATTTTTTTCCAGAGTCATTCAATTTAATGAGTTTTAGATCTGCATTACGAGAACCAGAATGAGACATGTTATATCTTTTGCTGTACTGATATATGGATGTGGAAAGCACACTGATGAAGTCCATGTGTTTTCCACATCCGTGTGTCAGTTCTGCAAAAAATAGAACATGTCCTATTCTGGTCCTCATAATGCAGACCTGAAATCCATAGAAATCAATGAGACTGAAAAAGAAAGTGGGTTGCACATGGACAGTATACTTATTTAGAGAATCTGCGTCTCGCAGACTGCAAAATGGATACGGTCGTGTGCATAAGGGTTTAGTTACACAGCTCAGCAGGCTGTATCATACAAAATGGGATTAGATACACACTTCAACAGGCAGTATTGCACACAACAGGCTGTGTATCAGGCACACATACATGTTAAGATTAGATACAGATGTGTTGGGATGTGCTTGCTAATTCCAGCTGTTTATCACTCTCTGGAGATGGGGAGGGAAGAGCCTGTGGATGGTTAGTGATGAGATTAGATACACAGCTCAGCAGGCTGTATCGCACAGGATAGGATTAGATACAGATGTGTTTGGGTGTGCTTGCTGCTTCCAGCTCTTTATTACACTCTGGAGATGGTGAGGGAAGAGCCCGTGGACTGTCAGTAATGGGATTTAGACATGTGTGGGTGCAGAAAGATAGACACAGGAGTTGTAGTGGGTGGATCTGCTGAAGACAGAGCAGAGTGAGGGGCGTAGCCACCCTGTGACTCATCACTGTGCAGTGCAGCCAGGCTTGTGCATCAATAAAGTTATGTATTCAAAAAAACAAGAAGGGGAGAAAGTAAACAGATCTGCCAGGATAATGTGATGTCTTCCAGGGTGGAAGAAAAGCTCAGACATGAAAAACAGTTATTGGGGGCATATGTATGCATGGTGAGGGGGAGCATATAAAAAGAATGTTAATTTTGGGACCGGACACCTCTATGGGCAATTTTTAGTTTTTGCATTTTCGTGTTTTCATTCCCCCCCCCCCACCTGAAGCCACAACTTTTTAATTTTTTCACTCACAAGGCCATATGTGGGCTTAGTTTTGGCGTGACAAGTTGTATTCTGTAAAGGTACTATTTTATTTACTATATCTTATATAGGAAAACAGGAAAAAATTATTTGTGTGGTGAAATTGAAAAACAAATACACAATTCTGCCAAAGCTTTATGGGTTTTGTTATTCCAACATTCACTATATACTAAAAATGACATGACATCCTTATTATTTGGGTCAGTATAATTATAGTGAGAATTTTATATAGTTTAGTATGTTTTACTATTTTTTGAAAAAATAACCTTTTCTTTGCAATGGCATTTTCTGACACCCATAACTTTTTAATATCTCCATCTATAGAGCTGTGTGAGGGTTTACTTGCAGGGCAAATTTAAATTATTAGCACCATTTTGGGTTATGTGCAACCTTTTGATCACTTTTCATTAATTTTTTGGGAGGGTACCGAGTGACCAAAAAATGATGAATAGTTCATTTTTTTCCCCGTTTTGGCGTTCACCGCTCGAGAAAAATATTTTGATATTTTAATAGTTCACACTTTTGGATATATGATATATTTAAATTTTTCTGCAATGTTTTGTCTTCCTAAGGAGACTTGTGCTTGTCCGGTACCATAGACTGCAATAGAATACTTTTGCAGTCTATGGTATTATAATAGGTTGCCTGTCAGGCTGTGTCTCGGGGTTAAATGACCAGGATCAGCATAATTGATGATCCAGGTTACTGCTAGCCTATTCCTGCTATATTATACAGCTGGCACCTGCCATGTATAGAGGGAGCACAGCGCGTGAGCCCACTCCATACATCCCCTTCATGCTAATGCCGTACATGTACACATTAATAGGTTAAGAATGTTACTAACATCTCTTACACCCACAGGCAGAATAGACAGGTAGGTATTGTCATACTAATCCTTCATTGTTACCAGGAGGTTTGCTAGAAGGAGTTTCAAAATAGCAAGCATACGCTTCAAGTGTGAATCTGGAGGCTGCACTACTTGGAGACTTTGATGACAACACCCGCTTTAATTTCTCTCAAGTATATTGTTGTCATGGAAACCTTGTGTGGATTTAAATTGCTATCCATATAATTTCAGAACACATACAGATATAGCAATTGCTAACTTGACTTTTAATACATTAAAGGAAATTTCCAGGAGTACAATATTGATGACCTATTCAGGATAGGTCATCAGTATCTGATGAGTAGGGGTCCAACTCCTGACACCCTCATCAATAACTGTTTGAGATGCTGCAGCTAGTGAAAGCTGTGGTCTCTTCTGTTGGTCACTTTGGGAATCGGTCCATGCGTGCACAAGCAACAGGACTGTACTGCACGTGTGCCTATTCCCAAAACGGTATTTGTCTGGCCGATTCCCAGCATATTTGCCAGATCACTGCCAGACCCCATTATAGTTTCATCTTTAACTTTATGCTTATTGACATAAACCCCATTATAGTTAATGGGGCTGGATGGCATTCCAACAGTGTCCGGCAATGACGGATCCAGCAGGTTGCTCACGACCATAACAGCCTGTTGATTCGGCAAATGTGAAACAAGCCAAAGTGAGGACATGAAAAACTATAAGGCACACTAAGGTTTTAGACAACAACAAAAAATTTGAAAAGAATTTCATACTAGTTCAGCATGTCAAACATATGTTTTTTTTATGTTCTACCTTTGCACACTAAAACACTTAATAAAACCATTTGTTTTTGCATTGCCTCAATCAGTCAGTCATAAACTGTTTTATTTTTCTGCTGACGGGGCTGTATTTGGCACCATTTGGTTTGATTGCTTTTTTGTAATACTAATTACACTTACAGTGGTATGCAAAAGTTTGGGCACGCTTGGTAAAAATTACTGTTACGTGAACAGTTAAGCAAGTTGAAGATCAAACGATCTCCAAAATGCATAAAGTTAAAGTTGACATACACTTCATCTTCCTAAGCATCAGTGTATTATTTTGGTTTTGTACAATTTTAGAGGGTAAATGGAAAGGAGTACCTTGCAAAATAACTTCATAGTCATTATTAGGTAAGGCCAGGTGATGCAAATTTCTAAGATTTATAAATACCCAGACTCGTCTAACCATTTCCCAAAAAATAGTAGCCATGGTTTTTTCTAAGCAGCTGCCTAACACTCTGAAAATGAAAATGGTTGAGGTTCACAAAGCAGGAGAAGGCTATACGATGGTAGCAAAGCATTTTAAGGTTGCCATTTCCTCAGTTTGAAAGGTAATTAAGAAATGGCAGGTAACAGGAACAGGGGAAGTCAAGAGAAGAAGAAAAGGAAAGGGTTCCGGCACTGCAATTTTTTCTCAATAAAATCTTCCTCTTTATTTTTGTAACAAGTGCAGACACATTTAAAAACAAGCAAATGTTTACGCATTTCGGAGACCTTCTCCTTTTTTTTTTTTATGTTTTATTTTCCAAAATACAAAAAGACAAATACATTAATAATCATGAACCGTCCAAAGGGCCCATGTTACAAAACTATATAATATGTTAAACATTCTCCCTTTGGATTAACATTCACATTAAACTTTTACCCCAAATACCAAAACCCACCCCGTTGAGAAGAGAGAGAGGGAAAAGAAAAAAAAAGAAAAAAAAAATGTTAACTCAAACTTCTCAGCCCTGATTCAACCATTTCTTCCAAATGTTATCAATTTTTCTCTGTCTGTCGCTCAATCTCTCTGTAACCTGTTCCATTCTGATCAGATTAAGCACAGCTTCCTGCCACTGTCCTGCTGTAGGGGAATCTTTATTTATCCATTTCCGAAGTATCAACAATCTGGCCTGGAATAATACTTTATTCAACACCTCCCTTAGTTCTCTGTTTAGCCTAAGATGTGCAGTAGCACCCAGTATACAGACCATGGGGTCCTCCAAAACTTGAATGCCCAAAAATAGTGAGGTCGTCTCTACAATCTCCTTCCAATACCTCATCAATCTTGGGCATCTCCAAAAACAATGTATAAGATCCGCCCTCTCACCCCTACATTTAGGACACTTATCCGAGGTTCTAACCCCCATTTTCTTTAGCCCCCAGGGAGATCGATGTAATCTATGGAGTATAAAAAAATTGCAATATTTTATGTGAAGCCCTTTCTAAAACCCTAATATAACTTATAAGGGCATCGTAAAAAATAGGAGATCTTTTTCCCAATTTCCTCTAGCTGCTATTATAATCCCTTCTTTTTTTGCCTCCGTCAAAATTCTGTATCTTTTTTTCGTAGCTACTTTTTCTTCCCCTCCATTAGTGAATTTATATATTCTATTTGATTGTTCTTTTCTATATTTATTTAAATTGACTGGTATCCTAACTGCATTTTTTAGTTGGAGATATTTAAAGCTATCTTTTTGAGGGATCCCAAACTCCATTTTCAAGGAAGAGAAGTCCTTCAAATTATCCCCCTCAAATATTTGCGCTAAATATTTTACCCCTTTTTTTTCCCAATCTATATAGGATTTGATCCTTTGTACTTCCTTTAGGTTTATATTTTTCCAAATAGGTGTGTAGTGCAGATAACCTTTAATATCCATAATTTTTTTTAAGTTCCACCCATGTGTTTCCCATTAAATTCATTATATTATTTCCTGTGCTATTTTTCCCCAATGTTCCTGACTCCAGAATCTCTAAATAGTTTGTGTCCCCGGGCCACCCCATTTTTGTTAACTCCTCCCTCCCCACCATTCCTTTTAACGTTCCATTTATCTGAATATATTGTGTTATTAAGTAATAAAAAAAACAATTTGGAACTGCTAAACCACCATCTCCTACTGGAAGCTGAAGAACCTCTCTCCTTAACCTGGGAGTATTACCTTTCCAGATAAACTCCCCCATTAAACTATCTAGCAACCTGAAGAGTTTTTTCGGCAACCACATTGGGGAATTTTGTAGGACATATAATATTTTTGGAAGGAAAATCATTTTTATTAAATTCACTCGGCCCTGTATTGACAGTGGTAATTTTTTCCAAATATGTATTTTGGTTCTAAGTTCTTTTATTAAAGTTAGTATGTTTAGTTTCTCATAATCTTGAATATTTGTAGAAATCGGTATACCCAAATATTTAAAGCTCTCCTGTTGTTCAAGCACATGCACCCTTGTAGAATTCTGTGCTAACCCCCTCCCCAATAACATCATATGGGACTTCTCCCAATTTATCTTTAACCCTGAAAAAAAGCCAAACTTATCTATTATATCTATAACTCTATTAAACTCATCCCCAGTATTGTGCAAAAATAATAAAATATCATCGGCATACATTAATAACTTTTCCTTTCCATCCTTATACTGAAAACCATTATATTCCCTATTATTTCTTATCAAACATGCCAAAGGTTCTATTGCAATGGCGAA
Source organism: Bufo gargarizans (assembly GCF_014858855.1). NCBI lineage: Eukaryota > Metazoa > Chordata > Amphibia > Anura > Bufonidae > Bufo > Bufo gargarizans. The sequence goes on from NC_058080.1 coordinate 191,692,549, forward strand.
TAATAATGGGGAGAGAGGGCATCCCTGCCTAGTGCCCCTATAAAGGGCAAAGGGCAGGGACAAGCTCCCATCCACCATCACCCTAGACCTTGGGTTGGAGTATATGAGTTGGATCCATCTTATGAATCCCTCCCCTATGCCAACCCTTTTCAATACTGCCCATAAATACTCCCACTCAATAGAATCAAAAGCCTTTTGAGCATCTAGTGAAAGTATAGCTTTTTCACCAGCTTCTATTTTATTCGCCTCGATATTAAGATACAACCTTCTATTATTTGCGTATATAGTCCTTCCAGGTATAAAACCTGTCTGATCTTCTTGGATTATACCTTTAATCACCTTAGAAAGCCTACCTGCCAAAACCTTTGCTAGAATCTTCACATCCGTATTCAACAAAGATATTGGTCTATATGAGCCGGGATCTAATTGTTCTTTACCCTTTTTAGGGATCAATGTTATTATTGCTTCTTTCATTGATTCTGGTAGATCTCCATTTTTTGGGGCCTCGCACAGTGTCGCTCTCAGTTCCGGTATTAATACCTGCGAAAAGGTTTTATATATTTCAAAGGGAAGTCCGAACTTCCTCTATCTCTGCATTAGAAATTTCTTTCTCCAAGTTTTCTTTTTGTGTTTTCGTTATCTCAGGAATAACAATCTGATCTAAATAGTTGTCCAGGTCTTTTTTGTTATATTGTACCCTAGACTTATAAAGTTCCTCAAAATAATCAACAAAAACCTTTTTAATTTCCTCGGGTGAACTAACTATTTAATCTCTATTATTCTTAATTGCCCCTATACATGTTTTTCCTTTCTGATTTTTGACTATACCTGCTAAGATCTTTCCAACCTTTTCTCCCTCCAAAGCCAACCGGAACCCCTGGAAGAACAATTCCTTCCTTGTTTTATCCATATAATATATTTTAAATTTTTCATGTTCTTGCTCCCATTTCTTCTTGTTATTTCCAGTCGGATTCATTACACATATTGATCTTGCTTCTTCTAGGTTTTTTTCCAATAGTTTACCCTTTTCTTTAGTGATTTTTTTAAAGTAGTTCACCTTTTTAAACAAACATCCTCTCAAGTATGCCTTCGCCGTATCTTTTGGCAGACCCATTATTTTCACAATTTTTTTTTTTTTAGTTCCAGCCCTATACTCTCTACCTCTGGGATATACGTTAACCAATGTGCATTGAACCTGAACAATGGCAAGTTTTTCCTCTTATTCAGATCCAGATCCATTACAATGGCACTATGATCGGATAAAGCCATAGGTAAATACTTTATCTTTATCCCGGTTTGGGTCATAACATTTTTATTTCCTAGAACCATGTCTATTCTTGACCAGGTTTGGTGTGTTTTAGAGTAACAGGAATACATTTTTTCCTCTGGATTTAAATAACGCCAGAAATCAATCCAGTTGAACTCCAAGACCGTTTAGCAAAAATCTACATTTTGTATTCTTCCCCCTCCGCCAGAGACCCTGTCAGTGAGTGGATCCATTACAGCATTATAGTCTCCTGTCGCAATCATAATACAATCCTGTCTATTCAACATAAATCTATACAACTCATACAACACTTCTGACTTATATGGTGGAGGAATGTATACATTTGCGATTACCATTCTAACACCTTCGATATTACAATGTAAAAACAGGTACCTGCCACAGTCGCCTGCCTCACAAGTAACACATTCAAATTTAATATTTTTGTGCACCAAAATTGAAACCCCTCTGGAATAGGTAGTATATACTGAATGATATCCCTCAACTATCCATCCCTTCTCCATCCATATGAGGGACTCTTTAACTAAATGTGTCTCTTGGAGGCAGAGGACGGCCGGCAAGAACCTCCTGATCCACTCAAAGACAGCATATCTCTTTGTCCTTTCCCGCAAACCTCTCACATTTAACGAGACAAACCTAACCATCTAGCGGAGGGGGAAGAAGAGGAAAAAAAAAAAAAGGACCTTCTCCTTAGTCGTAACGACTTGGTTATGACTAAGGAGAAGGTCTCCGAAACGCGTTAACATTTGCTTGTTTTTAAACGTGTCTGCACTTGTTACAAAAATTAAGAGGACGATTTTATTGAGAAAAAATTGCAGTGCCGGAACCCTTTCCTTTTCTTCTTAGCATTGATTCTTCCAGGACCTTGCTGGTCGGACTCTGAGCACACAGATAAGATATTATACCGAACAGGTGATCTGGGCAAAGAAACTGTGATAGAAGTCAAGAGAAGATCTGGAAGACCAAGAAAAATTTCTACTGTTTGTAGGCATGCTAGAGAGGCAAAACAGAACCCCTGCTCAACGTTATCACGTTATCTTAAAATCAGACTCAGGATTCTGTACGTCAGACAATACATAACACTTCTGTGGAAAAGTGATTTATGTGAAAAATGTACAGTACAGACCAAAAGTTTGGACACACCTTCTCATTCAAAGAGTTTTTTTTTATTTTCATGACTATGAAAATTGTAGATTCGCACTGAAGGCATCAAAACTATGAATTAACACATATGGAATTATATACATAACAAAAAAGTGTGAAACAACTGAAAATATGTCATATTCTAGGATCTTCAAAGTAGCCACCTTTTGCTTTGATTACTGCTTTGCACACTCTTGGCATTCTCTTGATGAGCTTCAAGAGGTAGTCACCTGAAATGGTTTTCACTTCACAGGTGTGCCCTGTCAGGTTTAATAAGTGGCATTTCTTGCCTTATAAATGGGGTTGGGACCATCAGTTGTGTTGTGGAGAAGTCAGGTGGATACACAACTGATAGTCCTACTGAATAGACTGTTAGAATTTATATTATGGCAAGAAAAAAGAAGATAAGTAAAGAAAAACGAGTGGCCATCATTACGTTAAGAAATGAAGGTCAGTCAGTCCGAAAAATTGGGAAAACTTTAAAAGTGTCCCCAAGTGCAATCACAAAAACCATCAAGTGCTACAAAGAAACTGACTCACATGCGGACCGCCCCAGGAAAGGAAGACCAAGAGTCATCTCTGCCTCGGAGGATAAGTTTATCCGAGTCACCAGCCTCAGAAATTGCAGGTTAACAGCAGCTCAGATTAGAGACCAGGTCAATGCCACACAGAGTTCTAGCAGCAGACACATCTCTAGAACAACTGTTAAGAGGAGACTGTGTGAATCAGGCCTTCATGGTAGAGTATCTGCTAGGAAACCACTGGTAAGAAGAGGCAACAAGCAGAAGAGACTTGTTTGGCCTAACCAACACAAGGAATGGACATTAGACCAGTGGAAATCTGTGCTTTGGTCTGATGAGTCCAAATTTAAGATCTTTGGGTCCAACCACCGTGTCTTTGTGCGGCGCAGAAAAGGTGAATGGATGGACTCTACATGCCTGGTTCCCACCGTGAAGCATGGAGGAGGAGGTGTGATGGTGTGGGGGTGCTTTGCTGGTGACACTGTTGGGGATTTATTCAAAATTGAAGGCATACTGAAGCAGCATGGCTACCACAGCATCTTGCAGCAGCATGCTATTCCATCCGGTTTGCGTTTAGTTGGACCATCATTTATTTTTCAACAGGACAATGACCCCAAACACACCTCCAGGCTGTGTAAGGGTTATTTGACCATGAAGGAGAGTGATGACCTGGCCTCCACAGTCACCGGACCTGAACCCAATCAAGATGGTTTGGGGTGAGCTGGACCGCAGAGTGAAAGCAAAAGGGCCAACAAGTGCTAAGCATCGCTGGGAACTCCTCCAAGACTGTTGGAAGACCATTTCAGGTGACTACCTCTTGAAGCTCATCAAGAGAATTCCAAGAGTGTGCAAAGCAGTAATCAAAGCAAAAGGTGGCTACTTTAAAGAACCTAGAATATGACATATTTTCAGTTGTTTCACACTTTTTTGTTATGTATATAATTCCACATGTGTTAATTCATATTTTTGATGCCTTCAGTGTGAATCTACAATTTTCATAGTCATGAAAATAAAGAAAACTCTTTGAATGAGAAGGTGTGTCTAAACTTTTGGTCTGTACTGTATTTTTCTTTATTTTACTCACTTACTGTCCCTAATGGAGCTCACAATCTAAGTTCACTGTATGTCTTTGGAGTATGGGAAGAAAACCCACGCAAACATGGGGAGAACATATAAACTCCATTCACATGTTGTCCTTTGGTAGGATTTGAATCTAGAACCCCAGTTCTGCAAGGCATCAGTGCTAATTGCTGAACCACTGTGTTATATATGAATATACCAGTTTTCCTTCCAAAAGAAAAAAAAAATCATCTAACGCCACCAGCTGAAATGTTGCTATTCAAAAGCAATGTTCAAGAAATTTGCTTCTGTCTATTAGGCACATAAAATGAAAACACTTGGGAAAATATGTGTAATAACTGACTACTTTTATTTGGTTACAGTCACCAGTGTTGTTCCACAGGGGTAAGTATTGGGCCTTCTTCTATTTTTTTTTTATTAAACAGAGTTTGTCAAAACCAGGCAGGAAAACCAGGGACAATTGCAGGTAAGGCTTGCTCTCCATATTACATCAGTGCCTTTTATTTTTTGATCCATCTCTACAGTGATGAGAAAATATGTTATTAGTCTTATACAAATGAGCTGTTAAGTACAGGTTGGGCCATTTATATGGATACACCTTAATAAAATGGGAATGGTTGGTGATATTAACTTCCTGTTTGTGGCACATTAGTATATGTGAGGGCCATTTTGAAGTTGGCCATTTTGGTGGCCATTTTGAAGTTGGCCATTTTGAATCCAACTTTTTTTTTATTTTTTTATTTTTTATAAATTCTTTATTTTCAAAGATTTTTTCAGTCAAATATGAACAAACATTGGTCAGTTGACCACAAATTATAGGTATACATTGAGGATGTCACAGGTCATAGACACACCATTTAACAGATGAAAGACGTGATATCTCCGGTCCATAGCCAGTAACTCGTGGCGCAGCTGAGCCCCGGTCTCCTGAGTGGCAGCAAAAGCTATGAGATGCTTTACAAATTATAGCATAACACTTCAGGGGAGACAATGGCTACCTGGGTCATATACCATTTATGTATAACAAAGAAAGAAAGAAGAAAGATAAAAGAAAAAGAAAGGAGGGGAGTGAGAGAGGGAAAAAAAGGAGGGAGGAAGGAGGGGGGGGGGGAAGGGGACAGGTTGAGCTGCCTCGACGCTCGTTGCTTCTGAGTTATGGGATGGAAGATTAAATCTGAGAAAAGGTATCAGTCAGGTTGCGTAAGACCATCTACGCCTAGTGGCTTTATGGGGTTGAAAATATGTTACTCATCACTGCGCCCCGGTCCAAGACCTCCAGGGGTTTTCAGATACTTTTCGTGGTTTCTGTTGATCCAGATTGACATTTCTTTAAAATTACATATTTGGTTCGCCTTGGCTATCCACTCCTTCAATGACGGGGCCCGTGTGTCTCTCCAGTGGAGAGGAATGATAGATTTGGCCGCTGCTATCAGATGAGTCACCAAGTTGTGCTTAGACGGTCTGTAAAGGTCAGAGGGGAGTGAAAAGAGCACCATTTCAAGAGTGATCTTTTGGTCAGTGGCCAAGACTTTATTAATTGTCTTATTAACGTTCTCCCAGAATGGGGCGATTAGAGGGCATGTCCACCAAATATGGGACAGAGACCCCTCTCCACCGCCACACCTCCAGCAAAGCCGATCGGGAGACAAGCCACATTTGGTAAGAAGCTTGAAATGATTTTCCTGTAATCGTATACAAGGAGATGGTCCATGCGAGAAAGCCAATAGCTTTTTGAGGTCCTGATCTGTGAAAATAATATCAAGCTCCTTCTCCCAGTCTCTAATATATAGAGGTTTTCTGGCCTCACTCTCAGCTCCTACCAAGGAGTACAATGCCGATATTTTCCTCTGTTTGCGGAGTGGGGACAGAAGAGTTTTTTCAAACTCTGTCAGTTGTCTCGCCGGGTTGGACCTCTCTCTCAATTCCCTGCACACAGCACCTATGTAAGCCCTTGTCAGAAAGAAGCTAGGGGAATTTTTCATTTGTTCTGGCAATCTATTCACTATGGATGTTTCTGTGTCTGGGGTTAACTCCGCTAGTCTCGCTTGGGCTAATGGTGACCACACTTCCTGGTGAATGTCCCCATTTTTCCCTAGGAGGTCTGGGATGAGGTTTGCAGGCAGTAGGGGAGACGGCTCTGGTGCTAGTTTTTTACTCAGTTCTTTCCATGTCTCTCTTATCCCTTTCAGTAGGGGGTCACCCGTCTTGTCCTTAGTTTGACTGGTGTCAGTTAACCAGAGAAGCTGTTGGAGCGTAGGCCCTACACTATGTCGCATAAGATCTGCTACGTCTGGTTGTCTCTGGGGGTCTACCGACTCTAGCCATCTATTTAGCTGTATTGCTTGATAGTATCTCAGGACATCTGGGAATTCCAGGCCACCGCCCGTTTTATTCCTAACCAAGAGATCATGTGCTAGCCTGGGTTTCTTCCCATTCCATAGGAACTTCTGGAAGAGTTTCCTGATCTCTTGGAAGAATGTTTTTGGTAGGTGTATCGGGACCAGTTGCATGACGTAGAGGATCTTGGGGAAGACGTAGGCCTTAATCACATTTTTCCTGCCCATCCAAGATAGGTAAGGCAGGTTGTATTTCAGTAAAAGCTGTGTTATATCCTTTTTAAGGGGAGCATAATTGCAATTAAATAATTAGTCCAGATTCCTTGGGATCTTTATTCCTAAATATTTTATTGGGCCCTTGGTCCAGTGAAAAGGGAGGCGTTTCTGCAGAGAGGATGCTCTAGAATCTGAGAGTGAGATGTTCAATATTTCAGACTTAGAGTGATTTACCTTAAAGTCTGATATCTGGCTAAATATCTCAATCTTTTGGGCTAACTGGTCTAGTCCTCTATCCGGATTGGTCACCAGGAACAGAAGGTCATCCGCGAAGGCAGTGCATTTGAGCTCTCCCCTGTCATGTTTTACTCCCTCAATTTCTTGGGTCTGTCTAACCAACTGGATAAGTGTCTCCACTACCAGAATAAATAGTGAAGGGGACAGCGGACACCCTTGTCTTGTTCCATTGGAAATCTCAAAGACTGGGGATAATGTTCCATTGACCTTCAGTCTAGCATGCGGTTGTCTGTAAAGTGTAAAGATTGAGTGTATAAAGGGATCTGGGATGGCAAATCTCTCTAGAGTTAGCTTCATGAAATCCCAGTTGACCCTGTCGAATGCCTTTTTGGCATCAATGCTCAACAGGGTCAACGGGAATCCCCCAGCCCTGGCTGCCTGGATCGCGTGAAAGATCCTGTGCATGTTGTCCCTTCCCTCTCTGCCTTGTATGAACCCCGATTGTTCTGAGCCTATCAGGTAAGGCAATATTTTGTTTAGTTTGGTAGCGAGAATTTTGGCCCAAATTTTCAGATCCAAATTCAGGAGGGAAATTGGCCTATAACTTCCACAGTTCTGGGGATCTTTGCCCTCTTTAGGGATAAGTGTAACATGCGACTCCTGCGTCTGTCTAGGCAATGACCCTCCTTGCAGAAGTGCGTTACAAACATCAGTAAGTCGGGGGGTTAAGATGTCTTGAAAGCTTCTATAATAGAGTAAGGGAAGTCCGTCTGGTCCCGGGCTCTTGCCAGGGGGGAAGCTGCGTATGATGGTGGCTACTTCCTCCAGAGTGATTGGGGTGGTTAAGAGGTCTATGTCAGCTTGTTGGACTGTTGGAAGTTTGAGGGATTTTAGGAATTCTCTGATATGTGACTGTCTGGAATCAGATTGGCTTGGGGGCATTGACTTGTTTAGATTATATAAACCTTCATAAAATTGTTGAAAAGCTTTTGCTATTTCTGGCGTGTCTTGGGTTAGTTCTCCGTTGGAGTGTTTTATTTTGGGGATATAGGTTACATTTTTTGCCTTTTTTAGAAGAGAGGTCATCAGCTTGCCCCCCTTGTCCCCATGCGCATATACTTTATGCTGAAAGTTTAGCATTTGTTTTTTTCAGACTTTTAAGTTGGATTCTAAGGTCTGTTAACGCCCCCTGTTTCTGTTTACAAGTGGATAGTTTGTCTATTTTCTCTAAGGACATTATCTGGGTTAATATGGAATTCACCTTTTTCTGATGTTCCCTTTTTACTTTAGTACCAATCGAGATAAAGCATCCCCTCACGTACGCTTTGTGTGCTTCTCACTCCATAGGTGAGGTGCTGTGTGCAGAGGAATTGATACCGAAATACAACTCCAAGTGAGACCTGACCTGTTCCCGATGTAGTTTGTTGTTCAACAAAGATTCGTTGAGTCTCCAAGTCCATTCCCTCCTTGGTAGGGAGGCCAGGGCGAGGGTCAGATGACATGGTGCGTGGTCGGAAATGGTGATGTTCCCAATTTCAGCGTCGCTAGAAACAGGCAAAAGAGAAGAAGATGTTAAGATGTGGTCAAGTCTCTGGTATGAGCCATGTGGGTTAGAAAAGAAGGAGTAGTCTTTGACTGTCGGATTGCTATTTCTCCAAACATCTATCGGTTTGAGGTTCTGGAACTTTGTGTAATCTAGTGATATGCTTCTGTGCAATGTGGGACTTAGATTTGGAAGAATCAAGGTTTGGATTTAGCACCAGGTTAAGGTCCGCCCCCAGAATCACCTGTCCTTCTGCAAACTGCTTGAGAGTGTCTAGAGCTTTAAGGAGCCATTGTACAGTGGCTGTATTTGGAGCTTAAAAATTAGCTAGAGTGTATTTCCTTGATGCAATTTCCCCTTTTATTATCAAGAGTCTCCCCTCCTCATCAGAAAGTTGATGAGAAAGCGAGAAAGGTATGGACTGATGGATGGCTATGGAAACGCCCTTTGAGGCTAAGGTAGGGTGGGCACTGTGGAACCACTGGTTGTATGGTCGGGAGGGCAATTTTGGCAACTTTTTCTGGCGCAGATGTGTCTCCTGCAAGAAGACTATGTGTGAGCCCATTTTTCTCAGGGCTAGCATCAGCTGACCTCTTTTCTGAGGTGAGTTGAGGCCCTTGATATTGAAGGTGGTCACCTTAATCTCTGCCATATTCCGCTGAGTTTGGATCTTCTACCCTTTTGTTTTTACTAGAGTTGGAGGCTCACAACCTGTTCGATGTGGAGATTGGAAGAGGTGGGGGGGGAGGAAAGGGTGGAGATCAGAGAGAAGAGAGGGAGGTATATAAAATAAATAGGTGAAAGACACAAATAGAATACAATTAACACGTAATGTAACAGTAGCTTAGCCTACTAATGATTGTCAACTTGAGTCGTCCAAGTCAAAGGCAAATAAGGGGGGGGGGAGGAGGTTGGAGGATGGGGGTGCGATCGTAAAAGAGATGGGAGTGGTGTGGCCTACACACCCAAGCTCGCAAACCAGAATGTGAAAAAGTGTCTGGTTGGTGACCCTGTTGCTTTGTTCTAGGCTTATCATCTTGTATTTATTTATTTATTTATTTTTGTGATATTACGGGGGATTGGAAAATAAGAGGGGGGGAGGGGGGAAGGATACCTAGAAGAGTACTTCGTTGTAGGGGGGTTATGCTGAGGATGAGGAGCCATCTAAAGACAGCGGGAAAAGACTATAGAGAAAAAAAAAACACTGTAGTGAGTAACCTAATCACATTTTTACCCCCTCCTTTTCATTGGTATTGGAGAAATGATTAGGAGGATGGTGGAAGATGGTAAGAGAATAAGGGGAGGGGGGTGGGAGAGACGATGTCACCATATCTAAGAATTGGGTCATGAATGTGGGAGAAAGAGGCAATGAATAAACAGTAACATGAGACCTTAATCAGGTCTAAAGCATTTCAAGTTTAAACAAAGTGGGAACATAAGTGCTCGTTGTTGTAGACGAGCTAAAGCCCTGGCGATTTTCCTCAGGGATTCCCCATGGAGTCGCGATGTAAGGCGGGAGGGGTATATTACATAACCTGAGTCCCGAACGCCGAACTGTAGTTATAACATTTTCAGAACAGTTCTTTGCAGGATACCCGTAGTCGGACGAACATCCGTGGCTCCCGGTCATAGTTTCAAGGTGGAGGGGATCGGATCTCTGCTGCCGCTCTGTTCACCCTGGATTTCCCCTTGGACACCTTCTTCCAGGTTTCAATCCGCTTAAGTCGGGGGAGGTCTGCAGGATGGGCGATCGGCATCCATGATGGTACTTCTAACGGGTGGATACCTATGGTTTCCCAGGTTCTCTCCAGGTCGTCTGGGGTATGGATCGCTATGCGTTTGCCATTCTTTATGATCGCAATACCGAAAGGGTATAGCCAGGGGTATTGAATCTTCTGGGCTCTCAGTGCATCCAGCAAGGGCTTCATGGTGTGCCATTTCGCTAGAGTGGATAGCGCTATGTCTTGGTAGAGGGCAATGCCCACCCCATCGTACGAAATTTGCCTTTTTTCTCTGGCAGCGGCTAGTATACAGGCGGTGTCTATAAACGACAGTAGGCCACAAACGACGTCCCTGGGTCTCTCGTTCGGCCTCGGAGCTGGTCTTAAGGCCCTGTGTATCCGCTCTATTATAATCAAGGCAGACGATTCTTGGCCCAACAGGTCAGCGAAGATCTCCATGGCCACTTTATTCAGCGCTTCGGCGGCCCAGGATTCAGGAAGGCCCTTGAGACGGATGTTCCATCTTCTACTTCTGTTTTCTTGCTCCTCCAGCATTAGCATCGCCTTGTTCAGCTCTGTAGTGTGGAAGTTGAGGTACTCCTCTACTCCCGTAGCGTGCGACACAAGCTCTTGTGCTGCCGTTTCCAGAGACTCGACTCTATTCCCCACCTAAGTGTTCTCTGATTTTATATCGGAAAGTTCCGACAGTACTGGCTTTATTGCTTTTTCTAATGCTTGCCCCAGTACCTTGGTGAGGAAGGACTTCGAGACAGGTGAGGGGTCTCTGGAGTCTGCTGTATCTCCCTGCGTGCTGTCTGCATCTGAGTCCTCTCCTTCTTCAGCGCTTGCAGCTGCCGCCGCCATCCTAGAGCCCGCGCTTGGTGAGAGGAGCGCTTTTTTCTTGAGGAAGCGTTGCATTGCTTGCTGGCTTTTTTGTGTTCTTGGGGTATCAGGAGTGTCAGAACTCCTATCTCTCCCATATTTGACCATTTTGGAGTAGGTCAATGCTAAATAAATGGTTTTAATTGCTTGAGTGTGGAGGAGCCGAGGTCTCACACAGCCATCTGCAGTCCCGGCTAGGCTCCGCCCCCCCCCCAACTTTTGTTTTTCAATAGGAAGAGGGTCATGTGACACATCAAACTTATTGGGAATTTCACAAGAAAAACAATGGTGTGCTTGGTTTTAACGTAACTTTATTCTTTCATGAGTTATTTACAAGTTTCTGACCACTTATAAAATGTGTTCAATGTGCTGCCCATTGTGTTGGATTGTCAATGCAACCCTCTTCTCCCACTCTTCACACACTGATAGCAACACCGCAGGAGAAATGCTAGCACAGGCTCCCAGTATCCGTAGTTTCAGGTGCTGCACATCTTGTATCTTCACAGCATAGACAATTGCCTTCAGATGACCCAAAACATAAAAGTCTAAGGGGGTCAGATTGGGAGACCTTGGGGTCATTCAACTGGCCCACGACGACCAATCCACTTTCCATGAAACTGTTCATCTAGGAATGCTCGGACCTGACACCAATAATGTGGTTGTGCACCATCTTACTGGAAAAACTCAGGGAACGTGCCAGCTTGAGTGCATAAAGAGGGAACACATCATCAGTGTGTGAAGAGTGGGATAAGAGGGTTGCATTGACAATCCAACACAATGGGCAGCTCATTGAACACATTTTATAAGTGGTCAGAAACTTGTAAATAACTCATGAAAGAATAAAGTTACGTTAAAACCAAGCACACCATTGTTTTTCTTGTGAAATTCCCAATAAGATTGATGTGTCACATGACCCTCTTCCTATTGAAAAAACAAAAGTTGGATTCAAAATGGCCGCCTTCAAAATGGCCGCCATGGTCACCACCCATCTTGAAAAGTTTCCCCCCTCACATATACTAATTTGCCACAAACAGGAAGTTAATATCACCAACCATTCCCATTTTATTAAGGTGCATCCATATAAATGGCCCACCCTGTATACTGAGGGTTGGCCCAAGGCACTCAGTGCACCCTAATTCTGCTTCTTTCCTTTACCAGTTCCTCCTGTTCACAGATGATTGACAGTGTTGGATTCTGAATCATCTTGCGTGACCTTGAAATCTCTTGCCTGCACATTTTGTTCCAACCTCATTGCATGCACACTACAGCACATTGCCCTAAAACAGCTGAATAAAATAGTACTGGTCATTCATTTTGGTTGTCACCCAGATTTTCTTGATTCATTTATGCTGTAACTATGAAATAACTGAATGATTTAAATTATTTTTTAACAACTAGATGGAAAATAGTTAACCCAATGTCTATTATTCTGGACATTCTTTCTTTTTAGGGAACAAGGCTCATGAATATTGAATCCAAAATTTCAAAGGACTCATTTCTATTATTTTCTATGACATCATTTGTTTTGCTATGTATTTTTTCTAATGTATTTTGGTAAGCACATTACTGCCCTTGAATTGCAGCCAATTACTGTTTATTTCTGTCACTCCAGTCTAGTAGAATGTTGCTTAAATATGTTCATAAAATGCAGACATGGACAAAATTGCTGGTACTCTTCCATTAAAGAAATGAAAACCCACAATGCTCTCTGAAAAAAATTAAAACTGACAAAAGTTATAATAAATAACATTTTACTGAAAATTAGACATTGCTTTTGAATTGCTGTTCAACTAAATAATTAAAAAATAAACCAAACTAATGAAACTGGCCTTTGACAAAATGAAGGAACCCCTAGAAAAGATTGAAAATAATTTGACCATAGGGACATGTTAAACTAAGGTGTGTTCTGCAATTAGCATCACAGGTGTCTTCAAACTTGTAATCAGTCAATCTCCCTATTTAAAGGTTGAACAATAGTCACTGTGCTGTTTGGTATCATGGTGTCTACCACACTGAACCTGGACCAAAAAAAAAGCTAAGGAGAGAACTGTCTCAGGAGATTACAAAGCCAATTATAGACAAACATGTTGAAGATAAAGGCTATAAGACAATCTCCAAACAGCTTGATGTTTCTTTTACTACAGTTGCACATATTATTCAGAAGTTTAAGGTCTACTGGACTATAGCCAACCTCCCTGGACATTGCCGCAAGAGGAAAATTGATGACAAATTGAAGAGATAGATAATGTGAATGGTAACCATAGAGACCAGAACAACATCCAAAGAGATAAGTGGTGAACTCCAAGGTCATAGTATATCAGTGTAAGATCACACTATCCATCGCTGTCTTAGCCAAAGTGGACTTAATGGAAGACAGCTGAGGAGGAAACCACTGTTAAAAGCAAATCATAAGAAAAGTAAGATGGAAATTTGCCAAAATACACATTGACAAGCCACTAAGCTTCTGGGAGAATGTGCTTTGGATAGATGAGACTAAACTGGAGCTTTTTGGCAAGTCACATCAGCTCTATGTTCACAGATGCAAAAATAAAGCATACACAGTGTTAACCCAGCTTCCTGTGACTGCAATTATATCCCAACACGCAGATTCAGGCAATGGGCTTCCTCACTCCTCCCCGCTGCTGCACGCAATACTGACTGGCGAGAACAGCAGGATTCTTAGCTGCGGTCTGTGCTCTTGCGACTGGCATTCCCCTCCTGTCTCTGAGCATAGCTTGTGCTCTAGCTCAGAGTTTGTGTGCATATAGAGTGTGTGCAGGCATGTCTCTCCTCCTTATGTGAGGCAGCATGCGCACACCTCCTATGTTCTCCATCCTGTGGCTGGTCTGAAGAATTAATTTTAAGAAGCCTCCTTCTACAGGAAGGCATCTAAGCAACTTTGGTTCCTAGCCTTGTCTAAGTTCCTGTGAAGGTGTTACTGTAATTTCTGCAATTACTGAGTACTAGACCCTATATCTTGTTTAACATACCTTGCCTTACTGATGCCTGCCCTGACTGGATTTTACTATCTTGCTGCCTGTCCTGACTTTGGACCTCATTTACAGACTTTGTCATATTGCCACCTGCCCTGACCTCAGACTCTGTATCCAGACCTTGCATTGCCTCCCGTCTGCTCAGCCTCTGGCCACCTAGCACCCTCTGGGTGTCCAGTACCATCTACAAACCGTATTCCAAAAAAGTTGGGACACTATACAAATCGTGAATAAAAACTGAATGCAATAATGTGGAGATGGCAAATGTCAATATTTTATTTGTAATAGAACGTAGATGACAGATCAAACGTTTAATCCGAGTAAATGTATCATTTTAAAGGAAAAATACGTTGACTCAAAATTTCACGGTGTCAACAAATCCCCAAAAAGTTGGGACAAGTAGCAATAAGAGGCTGGAAAAAGTAAATTTGAGCATAACGAAGAACTGGAAGACCAATTAACACTAATTAGGTCAATTGGCAACATGATTGGGTATAAAAAGAGCTTCTCAAAGTGGCAGTGTCTCTCAGAAGCCAAGATGGGTAGAGGATCACCAATTCCCACAATGTTGCGCAGAAAGATAGTGGAGCAATATCAGAAAGGTGTTACCCAGCGAAAAATTGCAAAGACTTTGCATCTATCATCATCAACTGTGCATAACATCATCCGAAGATTCAGAGAATCTGGAACAATCTGTGTGCGTAAGGGTCAAGGCTGTAAAACCATACAGGATGCCCGTGATCTCCGGGCCCTTAAACGACACTGCACCACAAACAGGAATGCTACTGTAAAGGAAATCACAGAATGGGCTCAGGAATACTTCCAGAAACATTTGTCAGTGAACACAATCCACCGTGCCATCCACCGTTGCCAGCTGAAACTCTACAGTGCAAAGAAGAAGCCATTTCTAAGCAAGATCCACAAGCTCAGGCGTTTTGACTGGGCCAGGGATCATTTAAAATGGAGTGTGGCAAAATGGAAGACTGTTCTGTGGTCAGACGAGTCACGATTCAAAGCTCTTTTTGGAAATCTGGGACGCCATGTCATCCGGACCAAAGAGGACAAGGACAACCCAAGTTGTTATCAACACTCAGTTCAGAAGCCTGCATCTCTGATGGTATGGGGTTGCATGAGTGTGTGTGGCATGGGCATCTTGCATGTCTGGAAAGGCACCATCAATGCAGAAAAATATATTCAGGTTCTAGAACAACATACGCTCCCATCCAGACGTCATCTCTTTCAGGGAAGACCCTGCATTTTTCAACAAGATAATGCCAGACCACATTCTGTATCAATCACAACATCATGGCTGCGTAGGAGAAGGATCCGGGTACTGAAATGGCCAGTCTGCAGTCCAGATCTTTCACCAATAGAGAACATTTGGCACATCATAAAGAGGAAGGTGCAACAAAGAAGGCCCAAGACGATTGAACAGTTAGAGGCCTGTATTAGACAAGAATGGGAGAGCATTCCTATTTCTAAACTTGAGAAGCTGGTCTCCTCGGTCCCCACACGTCTGTTGAGTGTTGTAAGAAGAAGGGGAGATGCCACACAGTGGTGAAAATGGCCTTGTCCCAACTTTTTGGGGATTTGTTGACACCATGAAATTCTGATTCAACATATTTTTCCCTTAAAATGGTACATTTTCTCAGTTTAAACTTTTGTTCCGTGATTTGTGTTCTATTCTGAATAAAATATTAGAAGTTGGCACCTCCACATCATTGCATTCAGTTTTTATTCACGATTTGTATAGTGTTCCAACTTTTTTGGAATCCGGTTTGTAGATGCGTCCAGTAGGTCCACACCCAGTTTCTCGTTTTCTTTGTGTTCCAACCTCCCCTTCAAAAGGTAGTGTCTAGTGTACCTCTCGGAAAAGTATATTTTCACCATCAGAGATAATGTGAAGAACGAGGGATACCCTTAGTAATCCCCCTCTGAGGAGGTTGGTCATGTAAGACAGCTGGTTCACACCCACTGAACTTTACACACAGAAAACAACATTGTACCTACAGTGAAACATGGAGGAGGCTTGGTTATGTTTTGGAGCTGATTTACTGCATCTGGCACTGGGTGTCTTGAATCTGTGCAGGGTACAATGAAATATCATCAAGGCATTCTGGAGTGAAATGCGCTGCCCAGTGTCAGAAAGCTTGGTATCATTCGCAGGTCATGGTCCAACAGAATAATGACCCAAAACACACAGCTAAAAACATCCAAGAAGGCATTGTACTATTCTGAAGTGGCCTTCTATGAGCCCTGATCTACATCCTATTGAACATCTGTGGAAGGAGCTGGAAAAGACACCCTTCCCACCTGAGATAACTAGAGCAGTTTGCTCACAAGGAGTGGGCCAAAATACCTGTTGACAGGTGCAGAAGTCTCATTGAGAGTTACAGATATTGTTTGATTGCAATATTTGACTCAAAGGGTTGTGAAACAAATTATTAAGTTAAGGATACCATCATTTTTGTCCAGGCCAGTTTCATTAGTTTGCTTCTTAAAAGTATTCTCTTGAACCACAATTCAAAAGCAATGTCTGATTTTCATTAGCTGATTTTCAGTAAAGGTTTATATATTATAACTTTTGTCAGTTTCAAGCTATTTCACTGACCATTGTGGGTTTTTCTTTCTTTAACGGAAGGGTACCTACAATTTTGTCCACTTATGGAAGTAGTTATTTGATTTATGGTAAACGCATATATAAACTTTTCACATATTACAAAGTGAATATTGCATACCTCTGTATGCTTTATGATCTGTGTGCTTTGTGCATCCATATGTCCATCCCATAAAGGATAGAACATGTCTTATTCTTGGCCACAAAATGTGGTCCACTGACCCATTCAAGTCAATTAGTCCACAAACAAAATTAATACAACATGGACATCACATTGATGCCCTCCGTTTTTTGAAGACCTCTGTTTTACAGACTTCAAAATGCATACGGTCATGTGCAAATTATGGCAAATATCTTCTTTAGGCCTCATGCACACAACCATATGTATTTTGCGATCAGCTAAAAATATGGATGACGGCCGTGTGCATTCCGTATTTTGCAGAATGGAACAGCTGGCCCCCAATAGAATAGTCCTATCCTTGTCCGCATTACAGACAAGGATAGGACATGTCCAATTTTTTGGCGGAACGGAAATACGGACACACGGAAACGGTATGCACACGGAGTAACACACGGAACGGACACAGAAATAAAATACGTTTGTGGGCATGAGGCCTTACTAAGACTGGCTTAAATAGGTTGACCAAGATTTTTTTTAACGTGTCTTCCCTTCCAGGGGGGCCTGTGAAGAGAGCTATACATAAAGGGGTTGTGCCATAAATCACCTTTCACTCTAAAATTCCCATTACCTCCTTGGATTGTTTTGTATTGTTTCCCCCCTCCCCAGCTTGACATCATTTGCAGTTCTCCCTGCCCCCATGCTTAAATTGTATCACCTGGTTTGCCAGATGTCTGCTGACCCATCATGCAGTTGAGATGTGTCCTAACATCAGCAAATCATGTGACACTAACCATACCCAATGATGCTTTCTAAGTCCTACATTACAAGGCTCCAAGGCAGGAAGTAACCTACAACAACTCAATATCAAAACAGATTTGCGCTGGGTAGGCTACACACTTTAGAAATAGACATTTTTGATAAATTGTGATATTTGCGGAAGATGACATTACAGTGATACATATGTTGGGCAGGCTAGGATACATTTATATTAGTGGTACAATTAACTTAAATCCTTTAACTACTTCCCACTGCTCTGTTCAGACTCCTGGCTTGTCAAACTTCCTGCTCTGACAGCTAGGGTTGATCACGAATATTCTAATTGCAAATTTTTATTGCGAATATCAGCACTTTGAGAAATCACGAATATTTAGAATATAGTGATATATATTCATAATTTCAAATATTCGAAATTATTTTTTAATCAGTACACATGATCCCTCCCTGCTTCTAGCTTGTGGTCCAATGAGAAGGCTGCAATATCTTTGACTTAAGGAGTAGTGTTGATTGCGAATATAACAGATTTAAAAAAACAAATCGTAATATTCTAAAACAAGAATATATAGCAATATAGCGAATATTCGAAAAAAATAAACAAATGTCGAACAATTTAGCTAATATAGTGCTATAATCTTGAGAATATAAAGAAAACGGTGGCTCACCCTCTTCCTATATGGATAAGGTGCACACCCCCTGGTCCCACCCTTAGGACCAAATGTAAAGATTTGTCTAGAGAAAACAGGTGTGGGGGGGCACACTTCAAAGGACAACACTCAATGGGATGGTGGTAATACAATTTAATATAAATTTAAATTAAGAGCATACCCCTAAAACATACATAAAATGTGGTACATCAATAAGTATGTCCCAATCAATTGCAATGCACACTCAGTTTTAGGATATTAATATACTCTATCCGCCGAATGGCTCTATATAGCAATGTAAACTATTGTCCACAATCAGCAATGCTGTCCCAATGGTTTGCAGCAAAAGTCCAGCAACTACAAGCTTGAGATGATAATGTCCCGCAAGTAGGTAGAGCAGATATATGTGTTTGCATCCACTGACAGCCGAACTATTAATCGGCCTATTCACTCCAGTGCACTTCCAATATAATGCCCGCAGTTAGGAGCTCACAGTCAAGAACTTGAAAATGCTTTAATACAATAAAGTTTGTGCTCCAAAACGAGCCCGGTCTTACCCTTCACCGCTATTGTAGCGTTGCTCCAGTACAATAGCGGTGAAGGGTAAGACCGGGCTCGTTTTGGAGCACAAACTTTATTGTATTAAAGCATTTTCAAGTTCTTGACTGTGAGCTCCTAACTGCGGGCATTATATTGGAAGTGCACTGGAGTGAATAGGCCGATTAATAGTTCGGCTGTCAGTGGATGCAAATACATATATCTGCTCTACCTACTTGCGGGACATTATCATCTCAAGCTGGACTTTTGCTGCAAACCATTGGGACAGCATTGCTGATTGTGGACAATAGTTTACATTGCTATATAGAGCCATTCGGCGGATAGAGTATATTAATATCCTAAAACTGAGTGTGCATTGCAATTGATTGGGACATACTTATTGATGTACCACATTTTATGTATGTTTTAGGGGTATGTTCTTAATTTAAGTTTTATATTAAATTGTATTACCACCATCCCATTGAGTGTTGTCCTTTGAAGTGTGCCCCCCCACACCTGTTTTCTCTAGACAGTGCTATAATCTTCTTTGTCTAATAGTTGTAATTTTCAGATTGGAAAAAAATGACAACTATTAAAATAAAAGATTATAGCACTATATTAGCTAAATTGTTCTACTTTTGTTTTGTTTTTTTCCGAATATTCTCTATATTTCTATATATTCTTGTTTTAGAATATTACAATTATTATTTTTTTTAAATCTGTACAGTTGTTCCACTTTGGCATACTCTTCCCCGACAAGCGTCCCCGTCACCATGGGAACGCCTGGAGGTTAGAATATACTATCGGATCTGAGTTTCATTACGAAAATACTCATTACGAAAATTCGCAATCAAAACTACTCCTAACGAATATTTGCGAATATTCGACGAATATTCTACAAAATATTTGTGAAATATCTATGATTCACCTCAACTGTGACTGTTCCAATGTAACATACAGTATGACCCAGGGGTGACTTACTTCTTAGGGAGAGAGACATCACCTTTAAGGCTAGTCATTGGCTGCAGAAATGTAGGTGGCCCAGCCCGTGCAGAAAGTTTACATGTGGAAACAGAAAGTCCAGTGATAAAAACCCAGGAGCAATGGAGCCCAAATGCAGCAGGGGAAGACAGGTAAGTATAACTCTCTTTACAGGTCCTGCTTCAGGGGAGACATAAAGAAAAAAAATTCTGATCAACCCCCTTAGAGCAGAAAAGGAGATAGTTGACATAAGTAAGGACACATTGTACTGTCCGAAACATGTTATTGTCTGCTGGGGCTTTTTCAGATTTTTTGTATCCATGTGGTTTTTAATTAGATTTCAATAAACAGGAGATTTTAACAAGTGCTGGAGGATTGTACACCGACTGAGACATCAGAGGTGATGAGCTTCCTATGTATTTGTTTAAATAGTCTTATTTAACATGACATGCATTTATATTTTCTCAATTATTAAAGATTTTTTTACTTTCTTGATAAATGGAAATTGTATAAAATGTCTAAAAAGTTCAGTCTGTAAATGCCTATTCGAAGTGAAAAGTTTACTTGAGGTCTGTCACTATTATTACACTCAGTCTATATAACTTGTGTGCTTGACTTCAATGACATGAAAGTGCTTGGGTCTTCCTAGAAGCAAGCACAAAGTGCTGAACATCTGAGTGATGTTAAAACATTGAAAATGTCTTCAAAGCAGAAGGTGAACATGTACTTTTTACTAAATATCTTTTCCGTGGTTTCGGTGTACAAGGGCATTCCTGGAGTGCTTTCCTGAGGCTTTTAAATATTATTACTACTTGACACCCAAATTGTCATATTTGAATTTATGAAAACAAATCTCTGATACTGTAACCCACAGTTTTTTGCACCTCTTACCTGGGTAGGGATGTGCATGTCCACTTGCAATGCTTCCAAACAGGTGCTTAACCCTTTTCAAAACTCCGGCATACATGTACATTAAAAGTCCAGTTTTTTAAAATAGTGCCCGCTTGCAAGCACAACGGGCCCCATAGCCACTAGGTTTCAGCTATTTTAATCAGCAGACAACTAAAGCTAATGTCTGAGGTGCCTGTACCTGGGAGTGCAGCGGACCACTCTTAGGCGTCTGGGGTATCCCTTGGAGGTTTCTACAAAATATGTCCTACTTATAGAGCAAGTAGTCGTGACCCCAGTTGCAGTTAAGCAACGAGGACATGGAGTCCCCTTTGTAGATGGTAGTGTGGGTACCCAGATGTAGGATTGCCAGAGTGGTGTAGAGTGGCCTACAATCTTTCTGAAGGTGTTGTAAGAACATGTCACAGTGCTCCTACCTGGATATTCTTGGATCCCAGATGTGGTAGTTCAAAGCAAGTTCAAAAGGGATGAATAACTTTGATGATGAAGGAATAATTGGAGTCCAGACTTTGTATTAACATTTGAACACAGCTTTACTTGAATAAACAGTAATCCAAACAGTTTCCAGACTTTATCTTGGCCATCAACAGGTATTGGCTTAACTTCTGGCAGGCAAACACTTCTGCAACAATCTCAGCTTTGCTATGCTGTAGCTTTCTCAGCTCTGCTATGTTAGCTTGGAAAACAGGAACTTTCCTCTTCTGCTGGAACTTTGCTTAGCTCTAGTCTGTCTCTTACTGTATTTTTATCTTTAGTCCTAGGAACATCTTCCTGGCTTCAAGCTCACTTAACTTGTATATATAGGTAATGCAAGCCCAGGAGTGGACATAACCAAGTAGACTTCACAGGCAGTGCTCTGCTGGTCGACACACAGCCTTCCCCCTAGGAAGGGTAAGCTAGACTGACCTCTAACTAACTAACGCCTCCCTCTCTAGAGAGAGGAATAGAATGGAAGGGAAAGTTCCACTCTATGGAAACTATAGATCTGCCAGAAATGCTGCCATCTGCTGGTGAACCAGACACATTACACTTAAACAGTTGTAAAATCAGGAAATACATACATATTATGCAGGACATGGCAATAAATATATATGAGATAACACATGATGTACCAACAAAGATAGTGGGGGTGCAAAAGTGGTGGGGGTGCAATAAAAAATAAATGCATAAAAAAATAATAATCCAAATCACCCCATTTCTCCATAATTAAATTTTAAAAAAAAACACCATAGGCATTGCCACGTCCATAAATGCCAAAACTAAAAAAAATGCAGATCCAGACAGCTCCGTAGACATAGTGAAGAAAAGAATATATTTAAAGAAAATATTTTTTCCATAGTTTTTATTTTGTTTCCAGTAGTAAAACACAAGAAAAACAACATAAATGTAGTATTGTTGTAATCATTCTGATTGAGGGAATGAAGGTAAGAGGACAATTTTACTGCATATGGAATGCCATAATAACAAAACCCATAAAACTGGTGGAATTGTATTATTTTTTCCAATTCCACCCCAATTATAATTTTTTACTAGCTTCCCACTACTATTATATGCAGGGCCGTTTCTACAGCCGGGCGAGGGGTGCGACCGCATGGGGTGCATCATTCAGGACAGAAGAGGGGGACGCGTCAACAGGGCCCAGCGCCGGAGGGAGACACTTTCTGTCCGTAGGCAGCAAGAGTGGAGATGAGCGCTTTCATTGTGGAAGCGCTCATCTCCATATTCATCTGTATCACTGTCCTCAGGACAGCAATACAGATGAACGGTGCACGGCAGGAGAGAGGTGTCTCCCTTGCCCGTTCCTCTGATAGGCTATAGGCCTAGTGCCTGCAGCCTATCAGAGGCTGGTGCAGGCGGCGTGATGACGTCATCGCGCCGCCTGAGCCATACAGCGCGGGACACAGGCCGGAAGAGGCCTGCATCGCATCGCTTACAGCAGCATAAGGTAAGTATATGTGTTTATTGTTTTTATTATTTATAGTATACTGTGGCAAGAAGGTGGGTGAGGGCCCTATATACTGGCACAATATGGAGGGGTACTATGGAGAAGAGGGGAAGCACTATGGGGGCCACTATGGAGAAGAGGGGAAGCACTATGGGGGCCCTATATACTGGCAAAATGTGGGGGGCACAATGGAGAAGAGGGGAAGCACTATGGGGGCCCTATATACTGCCAAAATATGGAGGGAGGCACTATGGAGAAGAGGGAGAAGCACTATGAGGGCCCTATATACTGGCAAATTGTAGAGGGCACTATGGGGGCCCTATATACTGGCATATTATGGGGGGCACTATGGAGAAGATGGGAAGAAGCACTATGGTGGCATGTACTGGGGGCCCTATCTACTGGCACGCATTATTGGGGGCTCTATGGAGAAGTGGGGGAAGGAGCACTATTGGGGCATCTACTGGAGGCCCTATATACTGGCACTCATTATGGGGTGCTCTATGGAGAAGTGTGGGTGGGTAAAGGAGCACTATGGGGGCATTTACTCGGGGCCCTATTTACTGGCATGCATTATGGGGGGGGCACTATGAAGAAGTGGGGGAGAAGAGCACTATGGGGAAATTATATAGGGGCATTTAATACTGGCACCCATTTTGGTGCCACTATGGGGAAGGGGGGAGAGGAGGATTATAGGTGAATTCTATAGAGGCATTTTATACTGGCACATTATGGAGGACACTATGGGGACAGGGGGGAGGAGCACTATGGGGCATCTTCTGGGGGGCACTATATAGAAGTATTTTATATTGGCACAAATTATAGGGGCACTATAGGCACCTAAGCTCAACTGGGGGCATTAAGTGTTTTTTCTAGTGGCACACAGTATGGGCCATTGGAACACATGATGGCATTCTGGAAACATTGGCTCTACTGGGGGCACTAAGAGATTTTATTTATTTTTTTACTGACACACGACGGGGCATTTTTTGTACTGGTGCACATTATTAGGGGGCGTTTTTCTACTGTCACACATTATAAAGATAATTATTACTACCAGGGTCATTATGGTGGGCTTTATTACAATTGGAGGACTATGGGAGCATTATTACCGTACTTCTGGGACACAATTACTGTTGGGGGCACTATATGAGCACTATTACTACTAAGTGCACTCTGGCACATAATTATGACTATTATTGGGATTTTGGGGAGCACTATTACTGTGGGGGCAGCCTGGCACAGTATCAGCTTAGCACAGTTATTTTTGGGGGACATTATGGTTACACTATTAGTGTCAGGGACACTATTTACTGGGTACAGTTATTTTTTAGAGCATTGTGTTCCAATAATTATTGAAGGGGGTGCTAATCTGGGAGGGGGGGGGGGCGCTTTTTTGATGTTCACCCTGTTGGTAAGTTTCGCTAGAAACTGCCCTGATTATATGCAATATTACATAGTGCCATTAGAAAGTACAACTTGTCCCGCAATAAAAAGGAAAATAAAAAGGTTAGGGATCAATAGTTACCACATATGCTATTATGATACAGTATTTATCAAAATAGCTTTTATGTGTGTAACTAGTATTTTCAGGAGGTTTATCTGTTTCTGCAGTATTTTTTGGGGGTGCATGATTGGATGTTGAGAAAGTGGGAGGATGATGGAAAAGTAGGAAACTAAGATGTCTGTAAAACTCTGCAGAGAGAAGAGATGGCTGAAATAAATCATCATGGCGGTCTGGTCTGAATGGAGAAGATAAAGAAAGAGAACATCTACATCAAAGGAGATGTCACTGGATGTAAGAGGCATGTGGAACTGTAGGCTACTTTCACAACTGCGTTAGGGATTCTTGTAGGCTGTTCCAGCAGAGAACATCCTGCCGGAATTCACTGGATCCGGCACTGCTGGATGCAGACTGAATGCCCGCCACCCCCATTAACTACAATGGGGTACGACAGAGATCTGGCCACAATTGGGGGGGGGGGGGGGGAGGCGCTTTTTTGATGTTCGGCCTGTTGGTAAATTTCCCTAGAAACTGCCCTGATTATATGGAATATTACATAGTGCCATTAGAAAGTACAACTTGTCCTGCAAAAAAATTAAAATAAAAAAGCTATGGATTAATAGGGATCGCATATTCTATTATTATACAGTATTTATCAAAATAGCTTTTACACTACACATGTCAGTTAATATACCATCTTTCATGCAATGCTATGAATAGAATTTCAGGGCTCAGCCTCCTCTATGAAGAGTGGCTGGATAAGATACAGTGGGACAGATTTTCTAATCCAGTTTAAGGTTTAGGCTACTTTTAAAGAGCGTTTTCCCTTTTCGCTACTGAGATCCATCATAAAGTCTCAATAGCAAAGGAAAAATCCTCAGTTATGTCACCGTTCATTGTCAATTGGGGCAAAACTGAACTGAAGGGAACGGAGTGCACCAGAATGCATTCCGTTCCGTTTCATTGCATTCACATGAAGCACACAATAGCGCAGCAAGCAGCGTTTTTGAGTGCGTCCTGGGATACAGAGCAAGGCGGATCTGTCATGACTCACAATGTAAGTCAATAGTGATGGATCCGTTTTCTCTGAAACATTGACTTACAATGGTTTTAGAGACGGATCTGTCATTGCTATGTTAAAGATAATACAACTGTATCCGTTCATAACGGATGCAGATGGTTGTCTTATCATGATGGAAGCGTTTTTGCTGATCCATGACGGATCCAGAAAAAAACGCTGGTGTGAAAGTAGCTTAAATTTATTGCAGTGGCTTATTCTGGAAGAAAAATCTGGCACATCTTTAGACTGTCAAGTCTATGGTTATACCACCTATTAGGTGTTTTACATTATGTCTGAAATTTGCACCATGTTGGTGCATTTTTGGCACGCACTGGCCCAGATTTGCAAATGTTATAAATAGAAATGAGCGGATTTAAAAAGAAAATTGATTCGATACATAGAAACATAGAATGTGTCGGCAGAAAAGAACCATTTGGCCCATCTAGTCTGCCCAATCTACTGAATACTATGAATAGTCCCTGGCCCTATCTTATATGAAGGATGGCCTTATGCCTATCCCATGCATGTATAAACTCCTCCACTATATTTGCAGCTACCACTTCTGCAGGAAGGCTATTCCATGCATCCACTACTCTCTCAGTAAAGTAATACTTCCTGATATTACTTTTAAACCTTTACCCCTCTAATTTAAAACTATGTCCTCTTGCAGTAGTTTTTCTTCTTTTAAATATTCTCTCCTCTTTTACCTTGTTGATTCCCTTTATGTATTTAAAAGTTTCTATCATATCCCCTCTCTCTCGTCTTTCTTCCAAGCTATACATGTTAAGGTCCTTTAATCTTTCCTGGTAAGTTTTATCCTGCAATCCATGTACCAGTTTAGTAGCTCTTCTCTGAACTCTCTCCAAAGTATCAATATCCTTCTGGAGATATGGTCTGCAGTACTGAGCACAATACTCCAAATGAGGTCTCACTAGTGCTCTGTAGAGCGGCATGAGCACCTCCCTCTTTCTACTGGTAATGCCTCTCCCTATACACCCAAGCATTCTGCTAGCATTTTCTGCTGCTCTATGACATTGTCTGCCTACCTTTAAGTCTTCTGAAATAAAGACCCCTAAATCCCTTTCCCCAGATACTGAGGTTAGGACTGTATCACAGATTTTATATTCTGCTTTTGGGTTTTTACGCCCCAGGTGCATTACCTTGCACTTATCAACATAAAATTTAGTTGGCAGATTTTTTACCTTTACTTTAGTTTTCCTAAATCCTTCTCCATTTGGTGTATCCCTCCAGGAACATCAACCCTGTTACATATCTTTGTGTCATCAGCAAAAAGACACACCTTACCATCGAGGCCTTCTGCAATTTCGCTGATAAAGATATTAAACAATATGGGTCCCAGAACAGATCCCTGAGGTACTCCACTGGTAACAAGACCATGGTCTGAATATACTCCATTGACTACAACCCTCTGTTGTCTGTCCCTCAGCCACTGCCTAATCCATTCAACAATATGGGAGTCCAAGCCCAAACACTGCAATTTATTGATACAATTTTTTTGCGGTAAATCACATTATAAAAAAAGGCTATTTTCTGGCTGCAGAGAGCCTTTATAGTGGTGTAGAACACTGTATCTTGCAGTAACACGCATAGGGAGTCTGCTGTGGTAGTGAAATAATACTGTGAGTCAGTATGACAAGCACATGACAGGTGTCACTCTTAGAATCACTGCACACTTTACTTATTTGGGCAGTCATGGGGCCAAAACTCACCACATAACTCAAGTATGAACTCAGCCTTACAGGTCGATGTTTGCACTAAGAAGAAGCACACTTCTTTTACACCGTCGTCAGCTGATTCCACATAGATGTCTACAGAACCTGTTCTACTAACCGCTTATACAAGTAGAGTCCCCCCGACAGAGTGGAGAGGGTGTCAGCAGTAAGTTTGTGTTGACGTCACTGATTATTTTGCCCTTCCTCTGATCCGTCAGAACAATAACCCCAAAAAAACTGATCCTGTTTGTTGAGCATCCGCCTTCACTCGGTCAGCATTTGGTCAGTTATCTATCAGTATTGCACAGGAGTAGATCCAAAACAGAGATGACCGAGTCAACCATTCAAGAACCGTTGGATTGCTGGTCAAGACACGACCGCTAGATGACACCAGGAGCTCAGGCCTCTCGCCGCGACTCTTGCTGCCACGTCTCCTTACTCTGCTGCGACCTGTGCCTGCGCCAGAAACATTTAGTCCTCTGCCACTCTCCCGTGCATTGCCTGGCACTTCTCTGTCTGACATACTGTTAGATCAAATAAATAGAAAGGAAATTAAAACACCCCAAAAATGTCTGTAATTTTCTCACTTCATCACACAACGGCAAATCCTTTTTTTAGGCCACTACTAAACGCAAAAAAGGCTTTAGAACATATAACTGCACCGCTGAACGCCAAATATATTTTTCTTTTTTCCACTTATACACTCTACAAGAGGCTTTAGAACATATAACTGCACCACTGAACGACAAATAGGCCCTTATTTTTTTACGCTTATACACGACACAAAATGGCTTAGAACATATAACTGCACCGCTGAGCTGCAAATAGGCCCTTATTTTTTTCTACTTATACACGACAAAAAAGGCTTTAGAACATATAACTGCACCGCTGAATGGCAAATATATTTTTCTTTTGCCACTAATACATGCCAAAAAGGGCTGTAATTTTCACACTTCACCACAAAAATGGCTAATAAGCCCTTTTTTCCCACTAATACAAGCCAAAAAATGCTTTAGAACATATAACTGCACTGCACAAGGGCAAATAAGTTGTAAAAATATTTCCTTGTATTAAACCCTATTAATGGCTGTATCAAACAGCACTTGCACCCTAATAAGAATGGTTTGCTGAAATTATATAGCTGTTTTATGGCAATTTGGATCCCCAGTCAGTGCAGCAAGGTGTAATAGGATTGTTCCTATTACCCAGGCTGTGACCTCCCCTACTGAACCCTTTTCAACATAAATGCTGTGGAATGATTCCTCCCTATCCTTTCCTTACACCTTGAATAATCTTTCCCTGCACTTGAAGTTTTTTCTAGCACTGTACTAGCGCCTGCTGATGTCTATCCCTGCACTAAGTACAGTCGTGGCCAAAAGTTTTGAGAATGACACAAATATTAGTTTTCACAAAGTTTGCTGCTAAACTTGTCACGGCTGTAAATGAGCAACAAGAGTGTACACAGAGAATAGCAACTGACAGACCCACTCTAGGGAGGAAACTGGGGGACCCCTGCCAGACCCTAAAAGCTCTCCCTAAGCTGCTATGCGCATGTCCGGATCCGAATGGTAGATCGAGACATGCCCGCGTACCTAAGGCTGAAGACCACTGAAAGCCCTACAATAGTGGAAGGGGCACGGCCACCGGTGCCCTGCTCAGTATATGGACGGAACCGGGGTCGCCTCGGATCCAGTCAGCAAAGAACAGATAAACACAAAGTCTGTACACTTAACTGAGGTGCTGTAGCCGCAGTGCAAACAGATCCAAAGTCAGCAGACGATATCTGAAGTACTCGCATCAGCAGGACACAGATCCAGTGAAGAGAAGCAACACAGGTGAAGACACTCAAGCGAGAGATACAGCTCAAAATGAAGAGTATAATCCGCACCTCTACAAAGGAGGAGGGGTGATTTAAAGGCAGCGAAATCAAACACAGGAGGAACAGCTGGGAGGAAGGAAACCAAAAGTAAAGACCTCATTACAGAGGCGGAGAAACAGGGAAGAGAACTCCTCCTAGCTCAAGTAGTGACATCATCACAGGGGTGTGGAAACAGAGCTATGAGAACGTCTCAAAGCTCTGGTAGTGACAGTACCCCCCCCTCTACGGGTGGACTCCGGACACCCAGGACCCACCTTCTCAGGATGAGCCCTATGAAATGCCCTGACGAGGCGAGTGGCTTTAATGTCCAACACCGGAACCCACATCCTCTCCTCAGGACCATAACCCTCCAATGAACGAGGTACTGAAGAGAACCGCGGACAATGCGAGAGTCCACAATTCTGGAAACCTCAAACTCCAGATTGCCATCAACCAAAATCGGAGGAGGAGGCAAAGAGGAGGTTACCGTGGGCTGGACATATGGTTTTAAAAGAGCCCTGTGAAATACATTATGTATCTTCCAAACCCGTGGAAGATCAAGACGGAAGGCAACAGGATTGACGACTGACAAGATTTTATAAGGGCCAATGAACTTGGGACCCAATTTCCAGGAGGGAACCTTCAGTTTAATATTTTTTGTAGACAACCACACTAGATCACCCACATTCAGGTCCGGACCAGGCATACGTCTCTTATCAGCCACACGCTTATATTTCTCACTCATCTTTCTAAGATTACTCTGAATCTTTTGCCAAATGGTAGACAAAGACGAGGAAAATCTCTCCTCCTCAGGCAAACCAGAGGGAGCGCCTCCCGAGAATGTCCCAAACTGCGGATGGAACCCATATGCACCGAAGAATGGTGACTTATCAGAAGATTCCTGATGACGGTTGTTCAGAGCAAACTCAGCAAGAGGGAGAAATGAACACCAATCCTCCTGGTTCTCTGCCACAAAACAGCGCAAATATGTTTCCAGATTCTGGTTGACGCGCTCAGTCTGACCATTCGACTGCGGGTGAAAATCAGAAGAGAATGACAGCCGAACCCCCAGACGAGAACAGAAAGCCTTCCAGAATTTGAACACAAACTGCGTGCCTCTATCGGAAACAATATCCGAAGGAATGCCATGTAATTTAACAATATGGTCGACAAAAGCTTGAGCCAACGTTTTAGCACTGGGTAAACCAGGGAAGGGTACGAAATGAGCCATCTTGCTAAAACGGTCCACCACCACCAGGATCACCGACTTCCCTGAGGAACGAGGAAGATCCGTGATAAAGTCCATGGAGAGGTGTGTCCAAGGACGGGAAGGTATGGGTAACGGGAGAAGGGGACCTGAAGGCCGAGAACGAGGGACCTTAGTGCGAGCGCACGTCTCACAAGCATCCACAAAACCCTCCACCGACTTACGGAGAGCCGGCCACCAAAATCTCCGAGCAATGAGATCTACCGTGGCTCTACTCCCGGGATGACCAGCAAGAACGGTATCATGATGTTCCTTGAAGAGTTTGTGATGTAACTCAGGAGGCACAAACAACTTCCCAGGAGGACAACGGGGAGGTACCTCAGTCTGTGCAGCCTGGACCTCGGCCTCCAAATCAGAATACAGGGCAGAAACAACCACCCCCTCCGCCAAAATGGGACCCGGGTCCTCGGAGTTTCCTCCTCCCAGAAAACAGCGAGAGAGAGCATCAGCCTTCACATTTTTGATCCCAGGGCGGAATGTAACAACAAAATTGAATCTGGAGAAGAAGAGAGACCATCTGGCCTGTCTCGGATTCATGCGCCTGGCCGACTCCAAGTACGCCTGATTTTTATGGTCGGTAAACACGGTGATAGGGTGCCTGGCTCCCTCCAACCAATGGCGCCACTCCTCGAAAGCCAACTTGATGGCCAGCAACTCCCTATCCCCCACATCATAGTTTCTCTCTGCCGGGGAGAGTTTTTTAGAGAAAAAAGCACAGGGTCGCCACTTGGCAGGAGAAGGGCCTGGGACAAAACCGCACCCACACCCACCTCGGAAGCATCCACTTCAACAATAAAAGGTAAGGAAACATCGGGATGCACCAAGACGGGAGCAGACGCAAAACTCTTTTTAATCTTAGAAAAAGCTGCAAGCGCCTCCTCCGACCAAGAGGAAAAATCCGCCCCCTTTTTTGTCATGTCAGTGAGGGGTTTGACAACACAGGAATAATTCAAAATGAACTTTCTGTAATAGTTCGCAAAACCCAGAAAGCGCATCAATGCCTTCTGATTCTCAGGAAGCTCCCACTCCAGCACAGCACGAACCTTCTCCGGATCCATGCGAAAACCAGAAGCAGAGAGGAAAAAACCCAGAAATTGAATCTCTGATACCATAAAAACACATTTCTCCAGCTTGGTGTACAATTTATTCTCCCGCAGAATCCGCAGAACCTGAAAAAGATGATCCTGCCGATTAGGGGTATTAAAGGCCGTTTTCCATTCATCCCCCTCTCTGACCCTGACCAGGTTGTATGCACCTCTCAAGTCCAACTTGGAAAAAACCTTGGCCCCAACAATTTGGTTGAAGAGGTCCGGGATCTGAGGAAGAGGATAGGGATCGCGAATCGTGATACGGTTCAGCTCCCTAAAATCTAGGCAAGGTCTCAGAGAGCCATCTTTCTTTAAAAAAAAAAAAAAAAAAACAGCGGCAACAGGAGATTTTGAGGGACGAATATGCCCCTTATCGAGACTCTCAGAAATATAAGTTTGCATTGCGATTCTTTCCGGTTGTGAGAGGTTGTAGAGGCGTGCTTTTGGCAGTTTGGCGCCGGGAATGAGGTTAATGGGACAGTCAAACTCCCGGTGAGGAGGTAGCTCCTGAACACCGCTCTCGGAAAACACGTCCGAGAACTCAGAGAGAAATGATGGCAGCGTTTTAGTAGACACCTCTGCAAAAATCGCTGTGAGACAATTCTCTCTACAAAACTCACTCCACTCAATTATTTGCCTTCCTTGCCAATCAATAGTGGGGTTATGTCTAATAAGCCAGGGTAACCCCAAAACTAGAGGAGAAGGCAATCCGTTAAGGACAAAACAAGATATATCCTCCACATGAGTGTCACCTATCGCTAACCGGATATTGTGAACAATGCCCTTCAGGGATCTCTGTGAGAGTGGAGCAGAGTCAATAGCAAAAACAGGTATATCCTTTTCTAATGTGCAAACCTGAAAACCATGCATGGCTACAAATTGAGTATCAATAAGATTGACGGCCGCTCCACTATCGACAAAAATTTCACAAGAAATGACTTTGCTCCCTAGCGCTACCCTGGCAGAAAGGAGAAAACGGGAACTGCAGGTCAGAGGAAAAGCATCAATTCCTACATCAACTTTGCCCAAAGACTTTTTGAGGTCTTTCTCTTATTATAACTCTTAGTACAGTTCAAGAATCTCCTAGACGGACAAACATTAGCCAAATGACCTATGCCCCCACAACAAAAACACACCATTCTCTGAGGACTAAATCCTTCTTTATCTGGGGCAAGTCGACCTAGCTGCATGGGCTCCTCCACAGAGGGAACCGAGAGAGGATGAGGCCCCTGCACACTAAATGAGTCCGCACCACTGCCCCTAGACTGAAAATGACTGGACAGAGAGGTCTCGTTTCTTTCTCTTAGACGCCTGTCAAGGCGTACCGCCAATGACATGGCAGACTCTAAGGACGTTGGTCTCTCATGGAAAGCAAACGCATCTTTCAATCTCTCTGAGAGACCATGAGAGAACTGACTCCGGAGTGCAGCATCATTCCAACCTGTATCAGCTGCCCATCTCTGAAATTCAGAACAATAAAGCTCAGCAGACAGTTTGTCCTGGCATAACAAACGTAAGTTAGATTCAGCCAGAGCAACACGATCCGGGTCATCATATATCTGCCCCAGGGCTAAAAAAAATCTTTCTATGGATCAAAGGGAGGGATCCACCGATGGCAACGAAAAAGCCCAAGTCTGAGCATTACCCCTGAGCAGGGAGATGACAATCCTCACCCTCTGTTCCTCATTACCAGAAGAATGGGGACACAAGCAAAAATGGAGTTTGCATGCCTCTCTGAAACAAACAAAATTCTCATTGCCCCCGGAGAACGTCTCCGGAAGTGAGACCTTTGGCTCGCAACAGACTCCATGGGCCGGAGCAGAGCCCAATGCTTGAAGCTGAGTCATAGATTGACGGAGATCCGCTACCTCCAAAGAAAGACCCTGCATGCGGTCAACCAGGTCAGAAAGCGGATCCATGTCAAAAAAGGACGGTTTGGCGGATTATAATGTCACGGCTGTAAATGAGCAACAAGAGTGTACACAGAGAATAACAACTGACGGACCCACTCTAGGGAGGAATAAGGGTGACCCCTGCCAGACCCTAAAAGCTCTCCCTAAGCTGCTATGCGCATGTCCGGATCCGAATGGTAGATCGAGACATGCCCGCGTACCTAAGGCTGAAGACCACTGAAAGCCCTACAATAGTGGAAGGGGCACGGCCACCGGTGCCCTGCTCAGTATATGGACGGAACCGGGGTCGCCTCGGATCCAGTCAGCAAAGAACAGATAAACACAAAGTCTGTACACTTAACTGAGGTGCTTCAGCCGCAGTGCAAACAGATCCAAAGTCAGCAGACGATATCTGAAGTACTCGCATCAGCAGGACACAGATCCAGTGAAGAAAAGCAACACAGGTGAAGACACTCAAGCGAGAGATACAGCTCAAAATGAAGAGTATAAGGAGGAGGGGTGATTTAAAGGCAGCGAAATCAAACACAGGAGGAACAGCTGGGAGGAAGGAAACCAAAAGTAAAGACCTCATTACAGAGGCAGAGAAACAGGGAAGAGAACTCCTCCTAGCTCAAGTAGTGACATCATCACAGGGGTGTGGAAACAGAGCTATGAGAACGTCTGCTTTTAGATCTAAACTGCTTTTAGATCTTTGTTTCAGTTGTTTCTGTGATGTAGTGAAATATAATTGTACGCACTTCATACGTTTCAAAGGCTTTTATCGACAATTACATGACATTTTAAAGAGTCAGTATTTGCAGTGTTGGCCCTTCTTTTTCAGGACCTCTGCAATTCGACTGGGCATGCTCTCAATCAACTTCTGGGCCAATTCCTGACTGATAGCAACCTATTCTTTCATAATCACTTCTTGGAGTTTGTGAGAATTAGTGGGTTTTTGTTTGTCCACCCGCCTCTTGAGGATTGACCACAAGTTCTCAATGGGATTAAGATCTGGGGAGTTTCCAGGCCATGGACCCAAAATGTCAATGTTTTGGTCCCCGAGCCACTTAGTTATCACTTTTGCCTTATGGCACGGTGCTCCATCGTGCTGGAAAATGCATTGTTCTTCACCAAACTATTGTTAGATTGTTGGAAGAAATTGCTATTGGAGGGTGTTTTGGTACCATTCTTTATTCATGGCTGTGTTTTTGGGAAAAATTGTGAGTGAGCCCACCCACTTGGATGAGAAGCAACCCCACACATTAATGGTCTCAGGATGCTTTACTGTTGGCATGACACAGGACTGATGGTAGCGCTCACCTTTTCTTCTCCGGACAAGCCTTTTTCCTGATGCCCCAAACAATCGGAAAGAGGCTTCATCGGAGAATCTGTCCCTGATGTTTTTTTTTGAGAGAAGTGGCTTCTTTGCTGCCCTTCTTGACACCAGGCCATCTTCCAAAAGTCTTCGCCTCACTGTGCGTGCAGATGCTCTCCCACCTGCCTGCTGCCATTCCTGATCAAGCTCTGCACTGGTGGCACGCCCGATCCTGCAGCTGAATCCTCTTTAGGAGACGATCCTGGCGCTTGCTGGACTTTCTTGGATGCCCTGAAGCCTTCTTAACAAGAATTGAACCTCTTTTCTTGAAGTTCCTGATAATCCTATAAATTGTTGATTGAGGTGCAATCTTAGTAGCCACAATATCCTTGCCTGTGAAGCCATTTTTATGCAACGCAATGATGGCTTCACGCGTTTCTTTGCAGGTCACCATGGTTAAGAAATGGAAGAACAATGATTTCAAGCATCACCCTCCTTTTAACGGGTCAAGTCTGCCATTTTAACCCAATCAGCCTGACATAATGATCTCCAGCCTTGTGCTCGTTAACATTCTCACCTGAGTTAACAAGACGATTACTGAAATGATCTCAGCAGGTCCTTTAATGACAGCAATGTAATGTAGTGGAATGTTTTTTTTGGGATTAAGTTAATTTTCAGGACTATGCAATTCATCTGATCACTCTTCATAACATTCTGGAGTATATGCAAATTGCCATTATAAAAACTTAAGCAGCAACTTTTCCAATTTCCAATATTTATGTAATTCTCAAAACTTTTGGCCACGACTGTACACTGGAAAATGGCAAAATCCAAGCTGGCTGAGGCTATTTATAGGGCTGTGACATCACAGGGCTGGCTGGCTGCTGATTGGCTGCATGCATGGCATTATGGTTGAATCCACCTTCCCAGAGTTCCTTGCTCCATGTCCTCACACGTGCAGCAGCCATTTTAGGAAAAAAATGTATTCATTAGCACGAAGCGTGAGGAAATTCGGCTTCGGTGAAAATCAAATTTTTCCTCAAAATTCGGATCGAATTTCACTTCATCAGCTTTGATTCGCTCATCTTTATTTATCATTTTAGCAGCAGTCTACCTTGCTCCAACAGCAGCTAGTGGAAACATAGTAGGCGCCATCCATACAAACATCAAAGGTAGAATCTATTGGTTACCTTGCAATTCAGGCTGGTGGGAATGCAGTAGGAGCCCAGCATATAAACAGCCATGGCAGAATCCAATCACTACCTAATAATCCAGGTTGGTGGGAGCACAGTAGGTGCCCTACATACAAACTGCCAAGGCAGAATTCAATTACTACCTAGCAAATGAAGCTGACAGGAATGCATCAGGCATTCTGCACATAATAGCCCAGGTAGAATCTATCCAGCCCACTCTGGCAGGAACTCTCTAGGCATCCAGCACTAACAGCCAAGGCAGAATGTAGCAGGTATCTGAATCAATAGGCACACTTATTGTACTTTTTTAAGTTAAAACTGACCTGGTATACTCAGTCTGAAATAGTGCACCAATTTTATCAGATACACCAGATAATTTAAGAACGAAATAAACTAAGTGGTTATTATAAGTAGATGCCTCAGCCAGATACATGGCTGAGGTAGCTCCAATACAAATTCTGTGGTACATTGATTCCATAATGTTTCCACGCCCAGACTTTTTGCAGACGCCTGAGACTAAGGAAATCATTTCCATCTCCTCAGTGGGCGTAGAATAACTACACTAAAAGGATCTAGGATGACTGCAATGCTTTAACAAATTAGAATGCAAATAAAAGTTAAGTATTATGGGCACACCAAGAGTCGCTAATTTAGGGTAATTTGCTTACAGCTAATGGAATAAAACAATGGTCAAAAGATAACACATTAGGATTAACAGAAGTTGACTGTAAAATATTAACTCCTCCTCCTACCCTAGACTATCAAAGTTAGTGACATTGACCCATCCACTTCAGAAAACTACCAAGAAAGTTTTAATTAGTAGAACTTTTTTTTTATAATTTTTCACAGTTTTTCCTTAAATATATATATTTTTTAAATATAATATCAATTGTCTAATGGCACAAAAAAAGGTCTAAGGTGTCCCAAGAAAAATAATATCAAATACATGTAGGCTGGCTCAGAAATGAATCAGTTATTTGCAGTTAGATAGACGCATTGCTACAACTGAAAAACTGGCCTGGTAAGGAAGGGGGATAAACACTCCGATAATGAAGTCGTTAAACAGATTTCCGCCCATAAACATGTGTATGTGATACCACAGTTACTTCCAGTGTGATGTTTTCCAGTGCTAAGGTCTCTTATTAAGAAAGATTGATTCAGCAGTCTAGCCATTCTATATCATGGCATGGTGCTTTCATACTGTGCGTTCTGCTGGATTGCAAGTGAGGTCATGTAAGTGTCAACTCATAGGTTGCATTCTCTTCAGAGTTATTGTAACGCATAGCAGAAAAACAAAACTAACTGATATCATTGCAGGGTTGGCATCCTCATCTTCTAAATTTTCTGGACAACTGAGTAATAAAATTGTTAACAGGCCATACAAGTGTTCCACCAATTTCTATAGACCATGCTCCTAAAGGCACATGGATTAACAATCTGTCTAATATGGCAAGTAGAATAGAATAGCAAAATGCTCCCATCAAATCATCAGATGCAACAGTGGAATTTGACAGACCCACTATAAGTCAACTGGGTCGGTTCAAGAGCAGTTGATGCCCGTCTTGTGACAGATCCTAGTGATGTGAATAAAGCCAAATATTCAAATGATAAGGCAGGCACAATACAATAAATGACAGAGATATGGTACACTATACATCACAAATGTAAATATATTATTGATATGTCCAAAAATATAACTTTTTATTGTCCCGCATTAGGCCCATTGCTGATCTTTTGTTCAGTGCTTGAGCCTGGATGTTCACATTTTCCTATGCTTCAAAGTCAGCTTTCTTATAAGAGCGGGCACTAGCAGAAACTTTACTCAGAACGCAAGACACAGAAAGTGTCATATCGTGGTTTGCAGGCAGCAGGTGGTGATGGGAGAACAATTGGGCACAACAACAAAAATCTAGTTTTTGCAATGATTTTTGGAAAACCAAAGCATTTTGCTGCAATTCATAGACAACATTTTTCATCTTCAGATTAGCTATATGACACCTGAATTTTACCAGTTTTTCGTGTGTGTTATAAATGATAACCAGCGGCTTACATGGAATTCATTGGGCCATATAGCAGGAACCTGAATTGGGTCCCATGGTCCTTCCTAAACCCATCCCATCCCTGGTTCCTTCATGAGCCCATCCCATCCCTGGTCCCTCCCACCATCAACCCCTAGTCCCTCCCCTGCCCCACCCATGAACTGTGCCTTAAAGTGAACCTGTCACTGGGATTTTGTGTATAGAGCGGCCATCTAGCAACCCATGTCCTCAGCTATTTACACAAAATCCAGGTGACAGGTTCCCTTTAAGTAGATAAGTTGGTGCTACATTATACATTATTACTGTTTTTGATAACCTGGGGGTGCTTATGAATCATGCATACATATAGGGTGATATAAGTAGTTATAATGTACTATATATCATCTAAGGCCGGGTCCCCATCACCATTTAGTTTTCTGTTCTACTGAACCATCAGAAATACAGATGCACATTTTGCATCAGTTTTAGCCATTTCCATCTGAGATCCATTAATTTACATGTAAAAAAAAATATTTACTTCATGTAGGACTTTTTTTGCCATCTAAAATAATTGCTAAAATTGATGCAAAATGTGCATAACTGAGCATAACGGATGCTTTTTTGTTCTTCTGAGGGATCAAAAGCATGGAAAAATAAACAGTGATGTGAACCCGGCCTAAGGGTTCGTTCACATCTTAGGTTAACGGCCTCCGGACCGCCTAACGCAGATCTGCTGTCCGGAGGCGGCAGCTCTGCGCAGAGTCACGCATATATGCGTCATCTCGCGAGAGCCGTGATTTCCTGTGAAAGCGTGCACACAGGCTCGCGCGTTCACAGGATCGGAAGGTAAGCGAGTGGATCTCCAGCCTGCCAGCGGCGATCATTCGCTGGCAGGCTGGAGATGTGATTTTTTTAACCCCTAACAGGTATATTAGACGCTGTTTTGATAACAGCGTCTAATATACCTGCTACCTGGTCCTCTGGTGGTCCCTTTTGTTTGGATCGACCACCAGAGGACACAGGTAGCTGTGTAAAGTACCACAAAACACTACACCCCCCCTGTCACTTATTAACCCCTTATGAACCCCTGATCACCCCATATAGACTCCCTGATCACCCCCTGTCATTGATCACCCCCCTGTCATTGATCACCCCCCTGTCAGGCTCCATTCAGATGTCCGTATGATTTTTACGGATCCACGGATACATGGATCGGATCCGCAAAACACATAAGGACGTCTGAATGGAGCCTTACAAGGGGGTGATCAATGACAGGGGGGTGATCACCCCATATAGACTCCCTGATCACCCCCCTGTCATTGATCACCCCCTGTAAGGCTCCATTCAGACATTTTTTTTGGCCCAAGTTAGCGGAAATTTTTTTTTTTTTTGTTTTTGTTTTTTCTTACTAAGTCTCATATTCCACTAACTTGTGTCAAAAAATAAAATCTCACGGAATCCAAATGCGTAATTTTTTTTAGACATTTATATTCCAGACTTCTTCTCACGCTTTAGGGCCCCTAAAATGCCAGGGCAGTATAAATACCCCACATGTGACCCCATTTCGTAAAGAAGACACCCCAAGGTATCCCTGAGGGGCATATTGAGTCCATGAAAGATTGAAATTTTTGTCCCAAGTTAGCGGAAAGGGAGACTTTGTGAGAAAATACAAAAAAAATAAAAAATAACAATTTCCGCTAACTTGTGCCAAAAATAAATAAATTCTATGAACTCGCCATGCCCCTCATTGAATACCTTGGGGTGTCTTCTTTCCAAAATGGGGTCACATGTGCGTGAGAAGAAGTCTGGGATCCAAATGTCTATAAAATCCCCTCCTAAAAGGAATTTGGGCCGCTTTGCGCATCTAGGCTGCAAAAAAGTGTCACACATCTGGTATCATCGTACTCAGGAGAAGTTGGACAATGTGTTTTGGGGTGTCATTTTACATATACCCATGCTGGGTGAGATAATATCTTGGTCAAATGCCAACTTTGTATTAAAAAGGGAAAATTTGTCTTTTGCCAAGATATTTCTCTCACCCAGCATGAGTATATGTAAAATGACACCCAAAAACACATTCCCCAACTTCTCCCGAGTACGGCGATACCAGATGTGTGACACTTTTTTTGCCGCCTAGGTGGGCAAAGGGGCACACATTTCAAAGAGCACCTTTAGGATTTCACAGGTCATTTTTTACACATTTTGATTTCAAACTACTTACCACACATTAGGGCCCCTAGAATGCCAGGGCAGTATAACTACCCCACAAGTGACCCCATTTTGGAAAGAAGACACCCCAAGGTATTCCATGAGGGGCATGGCGAGTACCTAGAATGTTTTATTTTCTGTCACAAGTTAGCGGAAAATGATGATTTTTATTTTTTATTTTTTTTTCTTACAAAGTCTCATATTCCACTAACTTGTGACAAAAAATAAAAAGTTCTAGGAACTCGCCATGCCCCTCACGGAATACCTTGGGGTGTCTTCTTTCCAAAATGGGGTCACTTGTGGCGTAGTTATACTGCCCTGGCAATTTAGGGGCCCATATGTGTGAGAAGTAGTTTGCAATCAAAATGTCTAAAAAATGGCCTGCGAAATCCGAAAGGTGCACTTTGGAATATGTGCCCCTTTGCCCACCTTGGCTGCAAAAAAGTGTCACACATGTGGTATCGCCGTACTCAGGAGAAGTTAGGGGAATGTGTTTTAGGGTGTCATTTTACATATACCCATGCTGGGTGAGAAAAATATCTTGGTCAAATGCCAACTTTGTATAAAATAAATTGGAAAAGTTGTCTT
Organism: Bufo gargarizans; assembly: GCF_014858855.1. Classification (NCBI taxonomy): domain Eukaryota; kingdom Metazoa; phylum Chordata; class Amphibia; order Anura; family Bufonidae; genus Bufo; species Bufo gargarizans. The sequence continues at coordinate 191,732,761 of NC_058080.1, forward strand.
TTGCCAAGATATTTCTCTCAACCAGCATGGGTATATGTAAAATGACACCCCAAAACACATTCCCCAACTTCTCCTGAGTATGGCGATACCAGATGTGTCACACTTTTTTGCAGCCTAGGTGGGCAAAGGGACCCACATTCCAAAGAGCACCTTTCGGATTTAACAGGCCATTTTTTACAGATTTTGATTTCAAACTACTTCGCACGCATTTGGGCCCCTAAAATGCCAGGGCAGTATAGCTACCCCACAAGTGACCCCATTTTGAAAAGAAGACACCCCAAGTTATTTCATGATGGGCATAGTGAGTTCATGGAAGTTTTAATTTTTTGTCACAAGTTAGTGGAATATGAGACTTTGTAAGAAAAAAATAAATAAAAAATAAAAATCATCATTTTCCGCTAACTTGTGACAAAAAATAAAAAGTTCTATGAACTCACTATGCCCATCAGCGAATACCTTAGGGCGTTTACTTTTACCCAAACCATTTTTTTGGCCCAAAATTTTATTTTTTTATAAAAGACATGTAGAATAATAAATTTTGTGAAAAATTTATATATGGATGTCGTTTTTTTTTTGCAAAATTTTACAGCTGAAAGTGAAAATTGTCATTTCTTTGCTAAAAAATTTTTACATTTCGATTAATAACAAAAAAAGCAAAAATGTCAGCAGCAATGAAATACCATCAAATGAAAGCTCTATTAGTTATAAGAAAAGGAGGTAAAATTCATTTGGGTGGTAAGTTGCATGACCGAGCAATAAACGGTGAAAGTAGTGTAGAGCAGAAGTGTAAAAAGTGGCCTGGTCATTAAGGGGGTTTCAGCTAGAGGGGTTGAAGTGGTAAATGTATCTGGCAGGCTGTTACAACAGAGAACAGCCTGTGAGAGTTAACTGGATCCAGTGTTGCTGGATTCTACTGTCCACTGCCGAACCCTATAAACTATAATGGGACCAAGCAGGGATGCAGCCGATTTCCAGCATGGTTTCGGCCTGACAAAAAACTGTTTATACTGGTGCATGGTAGAATCCAGCAATGCTGCATCCGGTGAACTCTGGCAGGATTGTCTGTCAGATCAACCTGCTAGATACCATTCACTGGAGATGTAAATGACCACTTTATTTTGTCCAGGTTAGCAAAAATGAGACATTACAAATACAGACCTCAAAAGACAATGAGCAAAAACGTAGCATGAGCCAGCATCTCAGACACACACACAGACACAGACACATACTGTATGTGTGTATAGAAGAGACTAAGTACCTGGGGTATGTCATTGGGCACGGAGTCATCAAAACCCAAGTGAAGAAAATAGAGGCGATACGGAATTTGCTCGACTGTCACCACTAGGCAAATAAAGTAATTCCTGGGAATGGTGGGCTATTACATGAGGTTTGTTCCCCACTTTGCTACTCTAGCCGCGCCCTTGACAGGACTCTTGAAGGGACACAAGTCAATGATGGTTCGCTTGGATGATTGGGCGAAAGATGCTTTCTCCGCTTTTAAATCGGCCCTGTGCGGGTCCCCGGTTTTGGTTACTCCCGACTTCAAATGGGAGTTTGTAGTACAGACCAATGCCTCCGAAGTAGGCCTCGGTGCTGTACTGTCTCAGAAAGTCAATGGGGAGGAGCATCCCGTTGTCTCTCAGCCGCAAGCTCACCCCAACCAAGACCTGGTATAGTATAGTGGAGAGATAGTGCCTGGCTATCAAGTAGGCACTAGAATCTCTCTGCTATTATTTATTGAGAAGTAAATTCCACCTGGTGACTGACCACTCCCCTCTCAAGTGTATCAGCCAGGCCAAGTACAGAAATGCCTGGGTCAGCAGATTGTTTCTCTCTCCCTACAAAACTTTTAGTTTTCGGTGGACCACAGGGCAGGCCAGTTGCAGGAAAGCACCCCCCTGTCCCCGATACACTGTCTGGCGTGTGTTCACCCCCTCAGGGTTGAAAAAAAGGGGGAGGTATGTGACACAGTGAGAGGTTTGGTCTGGGAAAACAGGTATTTTCCTCCCATCATGTGTTGCTGGGCTGATTTACAGCCAGGTGAGGTTAAATGCCGGTCCGGGTTTTGGCAGCACCTGGCTGTCCTTAAATAGGCAGCTGGGCTCAGAAGCCATGTCTCTGTGTTGGGATCTGGGAGCCTTGTGTCTGGGTGAAGGCTTGCTACTAGGGATGAGCGAACTCGAACTGTATAGTTCGGGTTCGTACCGAATTTTGGGGTGTCCGTGACACGGACCCGAACCCGGACATTTTCGTAAAAGTCCGGGTTCGGGTTCGGTGTTCGTCGCTTTCTTGGCGCTTTTGTGACGCTTTCTTGGCGCTTTTTGAAAGGCTGCAAAGCAGCCAATCAACAAGCGTCATACTACTTGCCCCAAGAGGCCGTCACAGCCATGCCTACTATTGGCATGGCTGTGATTGGCCAGAGCACCATGTGACCCAGCCTCTATTTAAGCTGGAGTCACATAGCGCCGCCCGTCACTCTGCTCTGATTAGCGTAGGGAGAGGTTGCGGATGCGACAGTAGGGCGAGATTAGGCAGATTAACTCCTCCAAAGGACTTCACTTGATTAATCGATCGATCTGCAGCTGTGCATCATTGAGCTGCTGAAATTCAAATGCTCACTCACTGTTTTTAGGCTGCCCAGACCGTTTGTCAGTCACTTTTTTCTGGGGTGATCGGCGGCCATTTTGTGTCTTGTGCGGTGCTGCGACCAAGTGCATCCAAGCTGCGACCAAGTGCATTTAACCCTCAATGGTGTGGTTGTTTTTTGGCTAAAGCCTACATCAGGGTGAAGCTGTCACACCAAGTGCATTTAACCAGCAATAGTCTGTTCATTTTTTGGCCATATACTAAATCAGGGGCAAGCTGCGCCTGTCACCAAGTGCATTTAACCCTCAATGGTGTGGTTGTTTTTTGGCCATATACTACATCAGGGGCAAGCTGTGCCTGTCACCAAGTGCATTTAACCCTCAATGGTGTGGTTGTTTTTTGGCTAAAGCCTACATCAGGGTGAAGCTGTCACACCAAGTGCATTTAACCAGCAATAGTCTGTTTATTTTTTGGCCATATACTACATCAGGGGCAAGCTGCGCCCGTCACCAAGTGCATTTAACCCTCAGTAGTGTGGTTGGTCAAGCTATCACACCAAGTGCATTTAACCAGCAATAGTCTGTTCATTTTTTGGCCATATACTAAATCAGGGGCAAGCTGCGCCCGTCACCAAGTGCATTTAACCAGCAATAGTCTGTTCATTTTTTGGCCATATACTACATCAGGGGCAAGCTGCGCCCGTCACCAAGTGCTTTTAACCCTCAGTAGTGTGGTTGGTCAAGCTGTGACACCAAGTGCATTTAACCAGCAATAGTCTGTTCATTTTTTGTCCATATACTACATCAGGGGCAAGCTGCGCCCGTCACCAAGTGCATTTAACCAGCAATAGTGTAGTTATTTTTTGGCCATATCCCAGTCTAATTCTGTCACTAAATCCATACCGGTCACCCAGCGCCTAAATACTAGGCCTCAAATTTATATCCCGCTAAATCTGTCGTTACCGCTGTACTGTTGTGGCTGGGCAAGTTATTTAGTGTCCGTCAAAGCACATTTTTTGTTCAGGGTTGAAATACAATTCCCAATTTAGCAATTTCATAATTTAGTGGTTTCTGCTATATCAGAGCTATTTGAAATCTATCCCTAAAAGGGTATATAATATTCAAGGTGCACATAGGGTCATTCAGAATAACTTCACACACACGCTACTGTGCATTTCCAAGTCCAATTCTGTTAGTAAATCCATACCGGTCACCCAGCGCCTAAATACTAGGCCTCAAATTTATATCCCGCTAAATCTCTCGTTACCGCTGTCCTGTTGTGGCTGGGAATGTTATTTAGTGTCCGTCAAAGCACATTTTTTGTTCTGGGTTGAAATACAATTCCCAATTTAGCAATTTCATAATTTAGTGGTTTCTGCTATATCAGAGCTATTTGAAATCTATCCCTAAAAGGGTATATAATATTCAAGGTGCACATTGGGTCATTCAGAATAACTTCACACACACCCGCTACTGTGTATTTCCAAGTCTAATTCTGTCACTAAACCCATACCTGTCACCCAGCGCCTAAATACTAGGCCTCAAATTTATATCCTGCTAAATCTCTCGTTAACGCTGTCCTGTTGTGGCTGGGAAAGTTATTTAGTGTCCGTCAAAGCACATTTTTTGTTCTGGGTTGAAATACAATTCCCAATTTAGCAATTTCATAATTTAGTGGTTTCTGCTATATCAGAGCTATTTGAAATCTATCCCTAAAAGGGTATATAATATTCAAGGTGCACATTGGGTCATTCAGAATAACTTCACACACACCCGCTACTGTGTATTTCTAAGTCTAATTCTGTCACTAAACCCATACCTGTCACCCAGCGCCTAAATACTAGGCCTCAAATTTATATCCTGCTAAATCTCTCGTTAACGCTGTCCTGTTGTGGCTGGGAAAGTTATTTAGTGTCCGTCAAAGCACATTTTTTGTTCTGGGTTTAAATACAATTCCCAATTTAACAATTTCATAATTTAGTGGTTTCTGCTATATCAGAGCTATTTGAAATCTATCCCTAAAAGGGTATATAATATTCAAGGTGCACATTGGGTCATTCAGAATAACTTCACACACACCCGCTACTGTGTATTTCTAAGTCTAATTCTGTCACTAAACCCATACCTGTCACCCAGCGCCTAAATACTAGGCCTCAAATTTATATCCTGCTAAATCTCTCGTTAACGCTGTCCTGTTGTGGCTGGGAAAGTTATTTAGTGTCCGTCAAAGCACATTTTTTGTTCTGGGTTTAAATACAATTCCCAATTTAACAATTTCATAATTTAGTGGTTTCTGCTATATCAGAGCTATTTGAAATCTATCCCTAAAAGGGTATATAATATTCAAGGTGCACATTGGGTCATTCAGAATAACTTCACACACACACGCTTCTGTGCATTTCCAAGTCTAATTCTGTCACTAAATCCATACCGGTCACCCAGCGCCTAAATACTAGGCCTCAAATTTATATCCCGCTGAATTTGAATACAATACATTGGGCCAAATAATATATTTGTTGTTGTGGTGAACCATAACAATGAGAAAAACATCTAGTAAGGGACGCGGACGTGGACATGGTCGTGGACATGGTCGGACATGGTGGGTGACGTGAAGCCTCATTCTCTGCTATGACATGCAGACTGATTCTCTGCTGTCATGAAGCCAGATTGTCTGTTACGGGACCTCTCTGCTCTGCCTGTGTGCTAGGCCTAAATATATGCCAATGGACTGTTGCAGTGGTGGGTGACGTGAAGCCTCATTCTCTGCTATGACATGCAGACTGATTCTCTGCTGACATGAAGCCAGATCGTCTGTTACGGGACCTCTCTGCTCTGCCTGTGTGCTAGGCCTAAATATATGCCAATGGACTGTTGCAGTGGTGGGTGACGTGAAGCCTCATTCTCTGCTATGACATGCAGACTGATTCTCTGCTGACATGAAGCCAGATTGTCTGTTACGGGACCTCTCTGCTCTGCCTGTGTGCTAGGCCTAAATATATGCCAATGGACTGTTGCAGTGGTGGGTGACGTGAAGCCTCATTCTCTGCTATGACATGCAGACTGATTCTCTGCTGACATGAAGCCAGATTGTCTGTTACGGGACCTCTCTGCTCTGCCTGTGTGCTAGGCCTAAATATATGCCAATGGACTGTTGCAGTGGTGGGTGACGTGAAGCCTCATTCTCTGCTATGACATGCAGACTGATTCTCTGCTGTCATGAAGCCAGATTGTCTGTTACGGGACCTCTCTGCTCTGCCTGTGTGCTAGGCCTAAATATATGCCAATGGACTGTTGCAGTGGTGGGTGACGTGAAGCCTCATTCTCTGCTATGACATGCAGACTGATTCTCTGCTGACATGAAGCCAGATTGTCTGTTACGGGACCTCTCTCCTCTGCCTGTGTGCTAGGCCTAAATATATGCCAATGGACTGTTGCAGTGGTGGCTGACGTGAAGCCTCATTCTCTGCTATGACATGCAGACTAATTCTCTGCTGACATGAAGCCAGATTGTCTGTTACGGGACCTCTCTCCTCTGCCTGGGTGCTGGGCCTAAATTTATGACAATGGACTGTTGCAGTGGTGGCTGACGTGAAGCCTGATTCTCTGCTATGACATGCAGACTGATTCTCTGCTGACATGAAGCCAGATCCTCTGTTACGGGACCTCTCTCCTCTGCCTGGGTGCTGGGCCTAAATTTATGACAATGGACTGTTGCAGTGGTGGCTGACGTGAAGCCTGATTCTCTGCTATGACATGCAGACTGATTCTCTGCTGACATGAAGCCAGATCCTCTGTTACGGGACCTCTCTCCTCTGCCTGGGTGCTGGGCCTAAATTTATGAAAATGGACTCTTACAGTGGTGGGTGACGTGAAGCCTGATTCTCTGCTATGACATGAAGACTGATTCTCTGCTGACATGAAGCCAGATTGTCTGTTACGGGACCTCTCTCCTCTGCCTGGGTGCCGGGGCCTAAATATCTGAGAATGGACTGTTCCAGTGGTGGGTGACGGGAAGCCAGATTCTCTGCTATGGAACCTCTCTCCAATTGATTTTGGTTAATTTTTATTTATTTAATTTTTATTTTAATTAATTTCCCTATCCACATTTGTTTGCAGGGGATTTACCTACATGTTGCTGCCTTTTGCAGCCCTCTAGCCCTTTCCTGGGCTGTTTTACAGCCGTTTTAGTGCCGAAAAGTTCGGGTCCCCATTGACTTCAATGGGGTTCGGGTTCGGGACGAAGTTCGGATCGGGTTCGGATCCCGAACCCGAACATTTCCGGGATGTTCGGCCGAACTTCTCGAACCCGAACATCCAGGTGTTCGCTCAACTCTACTTGCTACCTGTTTGGCATGAAAACAGGTTGGTGCTGCTAAGAGCAAGGATGCTTTGAGGAAGAATTGCCACATGGTGTGAATTACCACCAACACCGCAAGGTGACTTTTTGTTTGAATATGACTGCTTGTTTTGTCACTTGCCTAAAGTGTGAATAAAACACTGAACTGCATGATCCAAATAACTTACAGGGAGTACAGAATTATTAGGCAAATGAGTATTTTGACCACATCATCCTCTTTATGCATGTTGTCTTACTCCAAGCTGTATAGGCTCGAAAGCCTACTACCAATTAAGAATATTAGGTGATGTGCATCTCTGTAATGAGAAGGGGTGTGGTCTAATGACATCACCACCCTATATAAGGTGTGCATAATTATTAGGCAACTTCCTTTCCTTTGGCAAAATGGGTCAAAAGAAGGACTTGACAGGCTCAGAAAAGTCAAAAATAGTGAGATATCTTGCAGAGGGATGCAGCACTCTTAAAATTGCAAAGCTTCTGAAGCGTGATCATCGAACAATCAAGCGTTTCATTCAAAATAGTCAACAGGGTCGCAATAACGTGTGGAAAAACCAAGACGCAAAATAACTGCCCATGAACTGAGAAAAGTCAAGCGTGCAGCTGCCAAGATGCCACTTGCCACCAGTTTGGCCATATTTCAGAGCTGCAACATCACTGGAGTGCCCAAAAGCACAAGGTGTGCAATACTCAGAGACATGGCCAAGGTAAGAAAGGCTGAAAGACGACCACCACTGAACAAGACACACAAGCTGAAACGTCAAGACTGGGCCAAGAAATATCTCAAGACTGATTTTTCTAAGGTTTTATGGACTGATGAAATGAGATTGAGTCTTGATGGGCCAGATGGATGGGCCCGTGTCTGGATTGGTAAAGGGCAGAGAGCTCCAGTCTGACTCAGACGCCAGCAAGGTGGAGGTGGAGTACTGGTTTGGGCTGGTATCATCAAAGATGAGCTTGTGGGGCCTTTTCGGGTTGAGGATGGAGTCAAGCTCAACTCCCAGTCCTACTGCCAGTTTCTGGAAGACACCTTCTTCAAGCAGTGGTACAGGAAGAAGTCTGCATCCTTCAAGAAAAACATAATTTTCATGCAGGACAATGCTCCATCACACGTGTCCATGTACTCCACAGCGTGGCTGGCAAGAAAGGGTATAAAAGAAGAAAATCTAATGACATGGCCTCCTTGTTCACCTGATCTGACCCCATTGAGAACCTGTGGTCCATCATCAAATGTGAGATTTACAAGGAGAGAAAACAGTACACCTCTCTGAACAGTGTCTGGGAGGCTGTGGTTGCTGCTGCACGCAATGTTGATGTGAACAGATCAAAACACTGACAGAATCCATGGATGGCAGGCTTTTGAGTGTCCTTGCAAAGAAAGGTGGCTATATTGGTCACTGATTTGTTTTTGTTTTGTTTTTGAATGTCAGAAATGTATATTTGTGAATGTTCAGATGTTATATTGGTTTCACTGGTAAAAATAAATAATTGAAATAGGTATATATTTGTTTTTTGTTAAGTTGCCTAATAATTATGCACAGTAATAGTCACCTGCACACACAGATATCCCCCTAAAATAGCTAAAACTAAAAACAAACTAAAAACTACTTCCAAAAATATTCAGCTTTGATATTAATGAGTTTTTTGGGTTCATTGAGAACATGGTTGTTGTTCAATAATAAAATTAATCCTCAAAAATACAACTGGTCTAATAATTCTGCACTCCCTGTATTGTTGCCTCTATACTGCGTACGCTAATCCTGTCTACCAGAGCAAGTCCCCACAATATATAAATATATATGCCGTACATATACAGTACAGACCAAAAGTTTGGACACACCTTCTCATTCAAAGAGTTTTCTTTCTTTTCATGACTATGAAGGCATCAAAACTATGAATTAACACATGTGGAATTATATACATAACAAACAAGTGTGAAACAACTGAGAATATGTCATATTCTAGGTTCTTCAAAGTAGCCACCTTTTGCTTTGATTACTGCTTTTGACACGCTTGGCATTCTCTTGATGAGCCTCAAGAGGTAGTCCCCTGAAATGGTCTTCCAACAGTCTTGAAGGAGTTTCCAGAGATGCTTAGCACTTGTTGGCCCTTTTGCCTTCACTCCAAACCATCTCGATTGGGTTCAGGTCCGGTGACGGTGGAGGCCAGGTCATCTGGCGCAGCACCGCATCACTCTCCTTCATGGTCAAATAGCCCTTACTTTCAAAGTTTTCCCAATTTTTCGGCTGACTGACTGACCTTCATTTCTTAAAGTAATGATTGCCACTCGTTTTTCTTTACTTAGCTGCTTTTTTCTTGCCATAATACAAATTCTAACAGTCTATTCAGTAGGACTATCAGCTGTGTATCCACCTGAATTCTCCTCAACACCATTGATGGTCCCAACCCCATCTATAAGGCAAGAAATCCCACTTATTAAACCTGACAGGGCACACCTGTGAAGTGAAAACCATTTCAGGGGACTACCTCTTGAAGCTCATCAAGAGAATGCCAAGAGTGTGGAAAGCAGTAATCAAAGCAAAAGGTGGCTACTTTGAAGAACCTAGAATATGGCATATTTTCAGTTGTTTTACACTTGTTTGTTATGTATATAATTCCACATGTGTTAATTCATAGTTGTGATGCCTTTAGTGTGAATCTACAATTTTCATAGTCATGAAAATAAAGAAAACTTTGAATGAGAAGGTGTGTCCAAACTTTTGGTCTGTACTATATATATATATATATATATATATATATATACACACACACATACATACATACATACATACAGTACAGACCAAAAATTTGGACACACCTTCTCATTCAAAGAGTTTTCTTTATCTTCATGACTATGAAAATTTTAGATTCACACTGAAGGCATCAAAACTATGAAATAACACATGTGGAATTATATACATAACAAAAAAGTGTGAAACAACTTAAAATATGTCATATTCTAGGTTCTTCAAAGTAGCCACCTTTTGCTTTGATTACTGCTTTGCACACTCTTGGCATTCTCTTGATGAGCTTCAAGAGGTAGTCACCTGAAATGGTCTTCCAAGGAGTTCCCAGAGATGCTTAGCACTTGTTGGCCCTTTTGCCTTCACTCTGTGGTCCAGCTCACCCCAAACCATCTCGATTGGGTTCAGGTCCGGTGACTGTGGAGGCCAGGTCATCTGGCGCAGCACCCCATCACTCTCCTTCATGGTCAAATAGCCCTTACACAGCCTGGAGGTGTGTTTGAAAAACCATTTCAGGTGACTACCTCTTGAAGCTCATCAAGAGAATGCCAAGAGTGTGCAAAGCAGTAATTAAAGCAAAAGGTGGCTACTTTGAAGAACCTAGAATATGACATATTTTCAGTTGTTTCACACTTTTTTGTTATGTATATAATTCCACATGTGTTAATTCATAGTTTTGATGCCTTCAGTGTGAATCTACAATTCTCATAGTCATGAAAATAAAGAAAACTCTTTGAATGAGAAGGTGTGTCCAAACTTTTGGTCTGTACTGTGTATATATATATATATATATATATATATATATACATACATACATACATACACACACACACATATACACACAGTTGAAACCAGAAGTTTACATACACTATATAAAAAGACACATATGCATGTTTTTCTCAATGTCTGACATGAAATCAGAATAAACCTTTCCTGTTTTTGGTCAATTAGGATTACCATAATTATTAATTTTTACCAAATGCCAGAATAATGAGAGAGAGAATGTTTTAAGGAATTGTATTATTTTCTGTAATGTCAAAGGTTTACATACATACAGATTACTATTAGGGATGAGCGAACTCATGGAAGTTCGGGTTCGGTGGGCTCGGCCAAACTTCAGGTCAAAGTCCCCATTAAAGTCAATAGGGACACAAACTTCACTTTATTATTTTCCGTTATAATGGAAAAAAAAGAATAGCATTCTTTAGACAGAATGCTAATTAAAATGGCCATTGAGGGGTTGAAAATAATAAAAAAAAAAGCTCACCTCATCCACTTGATCGTGCAGCCGGTATCCTCTTCTTTCTGCAGGACCTGCAAAAAGGACCAGCGATGATATCACAGCGCTCACCACGTGGTTAGCACTGTGACTTCTCCGCAGGTCCTTTTATCTTCATTCAGCAGGACCTGCGATGACGTCACCGCAGGTCCTTTTGCAGTTCCTGCAGAAAGAAGAGTATACCAATTGCGCGATCAAGTTATTTTTAACCCCTCAATGGCCATTTTATTTAGCATTCTGTCTTAAGAATGCTATTATTTTCCGTTATAACCATGTTATAATGGAAAATAATAAAATCACCTGAACTCGCTCAACCCTAATTACTATGCCTTTAAACAATTCTGGACTGCCCATATGATGATTTCATGTGTTTGGAAGCTTTTTAGGTTTGTTGGCAACATCTGAGTTAAGTACAGACACACCTTTGGATGTATATAAATGCACACCTGAAACACACTGCTTCTTTGTGTAGCATCATGTGAAAGTCTAAAGAAATCAGCCAAGATATCAGGAAGAGAATTGTGGACTTGCACAAGTCTGGCTCAACCTTGGGTGCAATTTCAAGATACATGAAGGTGCCTCGTTCATCTGTACAAACAATTATATGCAAGTACAAACAAGATGGGAATTTCCAGCCATCATACCGCTCAGGAAGGAGACGGGTTCTGTGTTCCAGAGATGAACGTGCTTTGGTCCGACATGTGCATATCAACCCAAGAACAAAAGCAAAAGACCTTGTGAAGATGGCCGAAGCTGGTAAGATTGTGTCAATATCCACAGTAAAACGAGTACTATATCAACATGGGCTGAAAGGCCCCTCTGCCAGGATGAAGCCATTACTCCAAAAGAAACATAAAAAAGCCGATTAATGTTTGCAAATGCACACAGGAACAAAGACCTACATTTTTTGGAAACATGTCCTGTGATCTGATTAAACTAAAATTGAACTTTGTAGCCATAATGACCATCGTTACGTTTGGAGGAAAAGGGAGAAGCTTGGAAGCCTTAGAACACCATCCCAACTGTGAAACGGGGGTGACAGCATCATGTTGTGGGGTTGTTTTGCTGTAGGAGGGACTACTGCACTTCACAAAATAGATGGCATCATGAGGAAAGAAGATTATATGGATATACTGAAGCAACATCTCAAGATATCAGCCAGGAAGTTAAAGTTTGGGCGGAAATGGGTCTTCCAAATGGACAATGACCCGAAGCATACTGCCATACTGCCCAAGCCCCTGGCAGAGATTGGCTTTCGTCCAAGGACCCCATAGCAGCTGAGTTGTCTGCCTCTATTATTGATATGCCACTGATGATAACTTTATTCTGTGTGTCATTATGATTATGAGTGACCATGCAAATCTATATAGTTTTTATTGTTATACTACTTGCATAAAACCTTTTTTTAATTCCAAGACCCGTAAAGGGCTGTTTTTTGCTGGATGATTTGTAATTTGTAATTTGTTGTTTTATGTTTTTTAGGCCTCTTGCACACAAAAGTATTTTCTTATCGTGTCCGTTCCGTTTTTTTGCGGACTGTATACGGAACCATTCATTTCAATTGGTACGCAAAAATAGGAAGGTTTCCATATTTCCATTCCGCAAAAAAATAGAACATGTCCTGTTCTTGTCTGCATTACGGACAAGCATAGTACTGTTCTATTAGAGGCCAGCTGTTCCGTTCCGCAAAATACAGAATGTACACAGACGTTATCCATATTTTTGCGGATCCGTTTTTTGCAGACCACAAAATACATACGGTCATGCGCAAGAGGCCTTACTGTGTTCTCTGTAACCCATAAATAATGTATTATAGTTTAAAAAACGGATTCCAAAAAAGTTGGGACACTAAACAAATTGTGAATAAAAACTGAATGCAATGATGTGGAGATGGCAAATGTCAATATTTTATTTGTAATAGAACGTAGATGACAGATCAAACGTTTAATCCAAGTAAATGTATCATTTTAAAGGAAAAATACGTTGATTCAAATTTTCACGGTGTCAACAAATCCCCAAAAAGTTGCGACAAGTAGCAATAAGAGGCTGGAAAAAGTAAATTTGAGCATAACGAAGAGCTGGAAGACCAATTAACACTAATTAGGTAAATTGGCAACATGATTGGGTATAAAAAGAGCTTCTCAGAGGGGCAGTGTCTCTCAGAAGCCAAGATGGGTAGAGGATCACCAATTCCCACAATGTTGCGCAGAAAGATAGTGGAGCAATATCAGAAAGGTGTTACCTAGCAAAAAATTGCAAAGACTTTGCATCTATCATCATCAACTGTGCATAACATCATCCGAAGATTCAGAGAATCTGGAACAATCTCTGTGCGTAAGGGTCAAGGCCGTAAAACCATACTGGATGCCCGTGATCTCCGGGCCCTTAAACGACACTGCACCACAAACAGAAATGCTACTGTAAAGGAAATCACAGAATGGGCTAAGGAATACTTCCAGAAACCATTGTCAGTGAACACAATCCACCGTGCCATCCGCTGAAATTACACAGGACAATTAATTTCTTCTTAACTCCTTCCTGGCAACTTTATATAAATATACATGTGAGAAGAAGCAGCATCAGACTGAAGTCACTTGGGTCCACCAAAGGAAATGACTCTGAGGTCCCACCCTCTGTGTATACAGAGCCTTTAATACCCTGTTTTATTATGGGTCCATTATTGTCAGAACTTGGGCCCTCCGGAGGATCCTCTGGTACACAGGTGGGTCAGTCTGACCCCAGGTGTAGGGATAGGGCTCACGAGCTGAGCATGCTCCATAGGGGGTGGGTAACAACTGTATAATACATCTGGATGACCATCAGTCATTTAACCCATCAGTTGCTACAGTCAACAGCAACTGTAGCATCTGTGAGATTAGACAGAGGGAAGGGCAAAATTGTGCGGTGTTGATCTGTTGCTATGGCAGTCTGGTGCTTTATGCAGTGTTATCGAACCTCAATCAGGTTCCACTGAATATCATGTGAAATCCAAATTAGTAGAAAGGTGAATAACTTGAGACACATACAACTTTAATGAAGCAGTGTATTGGATTATATTATATTTAAAGATAAGGTGGCGGGTACAAGCAAACTTTCATAAACCATAAACATAACATTTGACATTTACATTGATTGGCATAGAAGAAGGATGGTCCCTTGTACATACTCCCCTTATCTATGTTTTTGTCTGCTTGTTCAGTCTTTGGCTGCATGCCCAGAACTGGCGTGCTTTCCAGAATCATGACCAAAGAAGACAGATGAATATAATTCAAGAAGGAAGTTAATACTGACACAATATAATATAATGCACTTTTCGCATAGTTGCACTCACATTCAGGCTCCAAGGTCATAGCAAACTGCCTTCTCAGCAAAAAGAAGTACTATATGTCTCAATAGTATAGTTTTGCAGTCTGTGGTATAAGCAAACAAATTACTGCATGTTCAAGTCCCCCAGGTGAAATGCAAAAAAAAGTTTAAAAGGTTAAAAGATATTTAATGAGATTTACAGTGGACATAAAAAGTCTACACACCCCTGTTAAAATGTCAGGTTTCTGTGATGTAAAAAAATGAGACAAAGATAAATCATTTCAGAACTTTTTCCACCTTTAATGTGACCTATAAATTGTGCAACTCAATTGAAAAACAAACTGAAATATTTTAGGTAGAGGAATAAAAATATAAAAATAAAATAATATGGTTGCATAAGTGTGTACACCCTTAAACTAATACTTTGTTGAAGCACCTTTTGATTTTATTACAGCACTCAGTCTTTTTGGGTATGAGTCTATCAGCATGGCACATTTTGACTTGGCAACATTTGCCCACTCTTCTTTGCTAAAACACTCCAAATCTGTCAGATTGCGAGGGCATCTCTTGTGCACAGCCCTCTTCAGATCACCCCACAGATTTTCAATCGGATTCAGGTCTGGGATCTGGCTGGGCAATTCCAAAACTTTAAGCCATTCCTTTGTTGGTTTGGATGTATGCTTTGGGTCATTGTCATGCTGAAAGATGAAGTTCCTTTTCATGTTTTCAGCTTTCTAGCAGAAGCCTGAAGGTTTTGAGCCAATATTGACTATTTGGAACTGTTCATAATTCCCTCTAGCTTAACAAAGGCCCCAGTTCCAGCTGAAGAAAAACAGCACCTTGGCATGATGCTGCCACCACCATGCTTCACTGTGGGTATGGTGTTCTTTTGGTGATGTGCAGTGTTGTTTTTGCGCCAAACATATCTTTTGGAATTATGGCCAAAAAGTTCAACCTTGGTTTCATCAGACCATAACACCTTTCCCACATGCTTTTGGGAGACTTCAGATGTGTTCTTGCAAAATGTAGCTTGGCTTGGATGTTTTTCTTCGTAAGAAGAGGTTTTCGTCTTGCCACTCTACCCCATAGCCCAGACATATGAAGAATACAGGAGACTGTTGTCATATGTACCACACAGCCAGTACTTGCCAGCTATTCCTGCAGCTCCTTTAATGTTGCTGTAGGCCTCTTGGTAGCCTCCCAGACCAGTTTTCTTCTTGTCTTTTCATCAATTCTAGAGGGACGTCCAGTTCTTGGTAATGTCACTGTTGTGCCATATTTTCTCCACTTGATGATGACTGTCTTCACTGTGTTCCATGGTATATCTAATGCCTTGGAAATTCTTTTGTACCCTTCTCCTGACTGATACCTTTTAACAATGAGATCCCTCTGATGCTTTGGAAGCTCTCTGTGGACCATGGCTTTTGCTGTGGGATGCGTCTAAGAAAATTTCAGGAAAGACAAACTAGAGCAGCTGAACTTTATTTGGGGTTAATCAGAGGCACTTTAAAGATGGCAGGTGTATGCTGACTCCTATTTAACATGATATTAAATGTGATTGCTTAATTCTGAACACAGCTACATCCCCAGTTTTAAGAGGATGTGCACACTTATGCAACCACATTATTTTAGTTTTTTTTTGTTTTCTTCCCGACACCTAAAAGATTTCAGTTTGTTTTTCAATTGAGTGGTACAGTTTATAGGTCACATTAAAGGGTGGAAATAGTTATGAAATGATTTATCTTTGTCAAATTTTTTAGACCTTTTCTATCCACTGTACATATAAAACAACCAAACAGAAAAAAAAAAATAAGCAGCATAATTGGTATAATTGTGTCAAAAGGCCAAACTCTCAAAATAGAAAATAATTTCTTCTGAACAGTGAACATAGTAACTAGTGTTGGGCGAGCACGGACCGTGTGATACCGTGCAGGAGCGCACGGCATCCTGCTGCCGCCGCAGTGCAGTAATACACTGGTATAGATCATGCGAGTGTATTACTGTACTGCAGCGGCAGCAGGAAGCCAATGGCGTCATAGCAACCAATAACGCTGTGCGCTCCTGCACTCGGAAGAAATCCAGGCCAGTATCACACGGTCCGTGTTTCACGGACGTGTGCATGAGGCTTTAGTCAGGAAGAGCTGGAGAGCAGAAGGGAGAGATAGTGTAGGGAGTGAAATAGGAATATTTAAGTTTTTATACTTGTTATAGACCCAAAAGTCCTTTTAAGGACTATTGTGTGTGGCAGCAATATATATTTTTAGTGCAACCTGCACTAAATTGCTAAAAATTCTTAGAGACCCAAAAGTCCTTTTAACCACCTCGGCCCCCCTAGCTTAAACACCCTTAATGACCAGACCACTTTTTACAATTCTGCACTACACCACTTTCACCGTTTATTGCTCGGTCATGCAACTTACCACCCAAATGAATTTTACCTCCTGTTCTTCTCACTAATAGAGCTTTCATTTGGTGGTATTTCATTGCTGCTGACATTTTTTTTTTTGTTATTAATCAAAATTTAACGAAATTTTTGCAAAAAAATGAAATTTTTCACTTTCAGTAGAAATTTATTTTAAAAAAAACGACATCCATATACAAATTTTTCGCTAAATTTATTGTTCTACATGTCTTTGATAAAAAAAATGTTTGGGTAGAAAAAAAATGGTTTGGGTAAAAGTTATAGCATTTACAAACTATGGTACAAAAATGTGAATTTCCGCTTTTTGAAGCAGCTCTGACTTTCTGAGCACCTGTCATGTTTCCTGAGGTTCTACAATGCCCAGACAGTAGAAAAACCCCACAAATGACCCCATTTCAGAAAGTAGACACCCTAAGGTATTTGCTGATGGGCATAGTGAGTTCATAGAACTTTATATTTTTTGTCACAAGTTAGCGGAAAACGATGATTTTTTTTCCTTACAAAGTCTCATATTCCACTAACTTGTGACAAAAAATAAAAACTTTTCCCATTTTTTTATACAAAGTTGGCATTTGACCAAGATATTTATCTCACCCAGCATTGGTATATGTAAAATGACACCCCAAAACACATTCCCCAACTTCTCCTGAGTACGGCGATACCACATGTGTGACACTTTTTTGCAGCCTAGATGCGCAAATGTGCCCAAAATCATTTTAGGAGGGCATTTTTAGACATTTGGATCCCAGACTTCTTCTCACGCTTTAGGGCCCCTAAAAAGCCAGGGCAGTATAAATACCCCACATGTGACCCCATTTTGGAAAGAAGACACCCCAAGGTATTCAATGAGGGGCATGGCGAGTTCATAGAAAAAAAAAAAATTGGCACAAGTTAGCGGAAATTGATATTTTTTTTTCTTACAAAGTCTCCCTTTCCGCAAACTTGAGACAAAAATTTCAATCTTTCATGGACTCAATATGCCCCTCAGCAAATACCTTGGGGTGTCTTCTTTCCAAAATGGGGTCATTTGTGGGGTGTTTGTACTGCCCTGGCATTTGAGGGTCTCCGCAATCATTACATGTATGGCCAGCATTAGGAGTTTCTGCTATTCTCCTTATATTGAGTATACAGGTAATGAGATATATTTTTTTCCGTTCAGCCTCTGGGCTGAAAGAAAAAATGAACGGCACAGATTTCTTCATTGGCATCGATCAATGTGGATGAAAAAATCTTTGCCCAAAAAAAAAAAAAAGGAGGGGAAAGGCGTCTGCCAGGACATAGGAGCTCTGCCCAACATCCATACCCACTTAGCTTGTATGCCCCGGCAAACCCGATTTCTCCATTCACATCAATCGATGTGGATGAATAAATCATTGCTCGGATTTTTTTTTTATATACAAAGTGGTTGCCAAAGCATATGAACACCGCCGCCTCCTCAGCTCATATGCCTCGGCAAACGTATCTTTTAGTGCAGAGGAGAAATCTCGTCTTGCGGCGCCGCATACACCGACTTTTATGCACTTTGTCCCAGGTGAAAGGAGCGGTTTGCAGCAGATTTGTGTGAATGGGCCCTAATAGCCCTGTGTGCCTGTCCTGTGAGATGTGATCCCTATGCTAACTGTACCTGTCTGTGGTACTTCCGGAAAAACTCCCCTAAGCATAGGGCAGGGTGGTCAGGGCAGTCAGGACAGAAATAGCGGGTGTCACGCCTTATTCCACTCCTGCTACAGACACAACATCTTTTTCTGGGTGACGGTTGGGTTGAGGTACCAGCAACGACATTAGGGAAATGTCGCTCATGTAGACGGCACACTACACTGGTGGATGGGGCCACGGAACCTCCTGGATACAGGAGGTTCTTGATGATTTCTTCCTGAAATTTGAGGAAGGATCCTGTTCTCCCAGCCTTACAGTAGAGAACAAAACTATTATATGCAGCCAATTGAATTAAATATACAGACACCTTCTTATACCAGCGTCTGGTGCGTCAGGAAACTAAATACGGAGCCAACATCTGGTCATTGAAGTCCACCCCTCCCATGAGCGAATTATAGTCGTGGACACAGAGGGGCTTTCCTTGCAAGATGGGTGGTAACGAGCCGTTGGGGGAAGCCCCTGCGACTAGGTCGCGCAGTGCCACAGCAGCCAATCTGTTCTAGGAACAAATGCCTGAAGAGGGGCACACTTGTGTAGAAATTGTCCACATAAAGATGGTACCCCTTGCCAAATAAGGGTGACACCAAGTCCCAGACTGTCTTCCCACTGCTCCCCAGGTAGTCAGGGCAACCAACCGGCTCCAGGGTCTGATCTTTACCCTCATAGATCCAAAATTTGTGGGTATAGCCTGTGGCCCTTTCACAGAGCTTATACAATTTGACCCCATACCGGGCGCGCTTGCTTGGGATGTATTGTTTGAAGCCAAGGCGCCCGGTAAAATGTATAAGGGACTCGTTTACGCAGATGTTTTGCTCAGGGGTATACAAATCTGCAAATTTGCTGTTGAAGTGGTCTATGAAGGGCCGAATTTTGTGGAGCCGGTCAAAAGCTGGGTGGCCTCTGGGACGGAATGTGGTGTTGTTGCTAAAGTGCAGGAAACGCAGGATGGCCTCAAATCGTGCCCTGGACATGGCAGTAGAGAACATGGGCATGTGATGAATTGGGTTTGTGGACCAATATGACCGCAATTCATGCTTTTTGGTTAGACCCATCTTGAGGAGAAGGCCCAGAAAATGTTTTAATTCGGAAACTTGGACGGGTTTCCACCGGAAAGGCTGGGCATAATAGCTTCCCGGGTTGGCGGCTATAAATTGAGTGGCATACCGATTTGTTTCTGCCATGACTATGTCCAAGAGCTCCGCAGTCAAGAACAGCTCAAAAAATCCCAGGGCCGAACTGATCTGAGCTGTCTCAACCCAAACTCCAGACTGGGCGGTGAAAGGGGAAACTAATGGTGCAGCTGAAGTTGGGGACGGCCAATCAGGGTTTGCCAGCACCTCAGGGACTCTAGGGGGTCTACGGGCCTGCCTGTGCGGTGGCTGCAACGGGGTAACTATTGCACGTGCCACCGTACCAGCTTCAACTGCCCTTCTGGTGCTCGCCACTTTACCATGTTGTACGGCAGTGCTGGTACTAGGTCCAGGGTGGGCTGCGCTGCTGGTGTATGCCTCACCACGTAATCCGACAGCGTCAGCCCCACTCTGCTGCCCTTGAAGCGGATCCTGCGCAACCTGTGGTGTAGCAACATGGGGCCGGGTACGCCTGGTGCCATCAGGGACCTCAACCTCCTCGTCCGAACTTTGGGTCAGACTGCCACTGCTTTCTACAGGTTCATATTCTGACCCGCTAGATTCGTCAGATGAGGGTACCCATTCCTCATCCGACTGGGTCAGAATCCTGCAGGCCTCTTCAGAAGAATACCCATTGTTTGACATTTGGACTACTAAATTTAGGGGGTATTCCCTGAGACTACCCAAGAAAAAAAGCAAGCCTGTCTTACAAATGGGAGGCTAGCGAAGTACCGGAGGCCGCTGCGATTGATAAAAAATATCAAAACTGATTTTTTTATCGCAGCAGTGCTTGGAAAGTAATTGTGCAGTGATCAAAAAATATATATATTTTTGTCACTGTGGCGGGGCAGGCGTGGGTGAATGCAGGCCTGATCGGGCAAACACTGCGTTTTGGGTGGAGGGCAAGCTAAGGTGACACTAATACTATTATAGATCTGACTGTGATTAGTTTTGATCACTTACAGATACTATAAAAGTACAAATGCTGATTAGCGATACGCTAATCAGCGAATCAGTGACTGCGGTGCGGTGGGCTGAACGCTAACCGCTTGCTAACTACCTAACCAAGGGGCCTAAACTATCCTAAAACCTATCAGTCAATACCAGTGAAAAAAAAAAAGTGACAGTTTACACTGATCACTTTTTTCCCTTTCACTAGGTGATTGACAGGGGCGATCAAGGGGTTAATTGGGGTGATGGAGGGTGATCTAGGGGCTAAGTGAAGTGTTTGGTGTACTAACTGTGAACTGTGCTCCTCTGCTGAGACCAACCGACGAAAAGAATCAGCAGAGGAGTAAATATAAGGTGTTAAATGGCCTGTGATTTTTTTTTTTTAAATCATCAGCCTGCCAGCGATTATCATTGGCTGGCAGGCTGATGATGCAACCCCTCTCGAACTTTTGCTGGCCTGCAATGCGCATGTGCGGGCCGGCTGTGAGCGTCATCTCGCGTCTCTCGAGATGACGCATCCCTGCGTGACTCTGCCTGAGACGGCCGCCTCCGGACCGCGATCCTGCGTTAGGCGGTCCGGAGGCGGTTAAGGACTATAGTTGTATCTGGCAACAATATATATTTTTTGCGTAACCTGCGCTAAATAGCTTGCAATTGCTTGTACTTTTTCCGTAGACGATGTTCACTGCGGACAGTTACTTTACCTGCGCTACATCTCCTGTGCGTATCCCAAATATCAGTGACATTCAGTCAAATTTTTTTGCTGCTGGTGGCAGCGACATTACCTGCGCTAAATCTTCTGTATAACTTTAGCACTTCTGAAATATCAGTGACATTCAGTGTAATTTTTTTGCTGCTGGTGGCAGCTACATTACCTGTGCTACATCTCCAGTATAACGTTAGCGCATCCGGAATACCAGTGACATTCAGTGTAATTTTTTTCGCCGCTGTTGACAGCGACAATATATGCGCTACATCTTTTGTGTAACGTGTGCGCAGCCTAAAAATATCTGTGACATCCAGTGTACTTTTTCTGCGGACAGTTACATTACCTGCGCTACATCTCCTGCATAACATTTGCATATCCAAAATATCAGTGACATTCAGTAAAAAATTTTTGCTGCTGGTGGCAGCGACATTACCTGCGCTACATGTCCTGTATAACGTTTGCTTATCCTAAATATCAATGACATTCATTCAGTGTAATTTTTTATTAGGTGGTGGTGACAGCGACATTACTTGCGCTATACCTCCTGTATAATGTTTCTGCATTCTTAATATCAGTGACATTAATTAAGTGTAATTTTATATTAAGCGGTGGTGACAGCGTCATTACTTGCGCTATACCTCCTGTATAACCTTTGTGCGCATCCTAAAAATATCTGTGACATTCTGTGAACTTTATTTGCGCGTACACTTACAAAACCTGCACTACTG
The DNA here is from genome assembly GCF_014858855.1 of Bufo gargarizans. Lineage (NCBI taxonomy): Eukaryota > Metazoa > Chordata > Amphibia > Anura > Bufonidae > Bufo > Bufo gargarizans. The sequence continues at coordinate 191,754,625 of NC_058080.1, forward strand.
TACGTGTGACATACTTGCAAGCATATATACCATTTAATATGCAAGCATATATACTATTTAATATCAGTGACAATAATTCAGTGTAATTTTTTTATTAGGCGGTGGTGATAGCGATATTAATTGTGCTATACCTCCTGTTTAACGTGTGCGCATCCTAAAAATATCTGTGACATTCTGTGTACTTTATTTGCGCATACACTTACAAAACCTGCGCTGCTGTACGTGTGACATACTTGCAAGCATATATACCATTTAATATGTTCAAGGCGAGCAGTAAGGGACGGGGAAGTGGCCGTGCTGCTGATGGTGCACACAGAGGCCGTGGCCCTGGGCGCGGTGAAACTGTGCCTGCTGCCAGATCAAAAGAAACACACTCATCCACGATACCTAGCTTCATGTTCCAGTTTGATCACTTACAGATACTATAAAAGTACAAATGCTGATTAGCGATACGCTAATCAGCTAATCAGTGACTGCGGTGCGGTGGGCTGGGCGCTAACCGCTTGCTAACTACCTAACCAAGGGGCCTAAACTATCCTAAAACCTATCAGTCAATACCAGTGAAAAAAAAACAGTGACAGTTTACACTGATCACTTTTTTCCCTTTCACTAGGTGATTGACAGGGGCGATCAAGGGGTTAATTGGGGTGATGGAGGGTGATCTAGGGGCTAAGTGAAGTGTTTGGTGTACTAACTGTGAACTGTGCTCCTCTGCTGAGACCAACCGACGAAAAGAATCAGCAGAGGAGTAAATATAAGGAGTTAAATGGCCTGTGATTTGTTTTTTTTAAATCATCAGCCTGCCAGCGATTATCATTGGCTGGCAGGCTGATGATGCAACCCCTCTCAAACTTTTGCTGGCCTGCAATGCGCATGTGCGGGTCGGCTGTGAGCGTCATCTCGCGTCTCTCGAGATGACGCATCCCTGCGTGACTCTGCCTGAGACGGCCGCCTCCGGACCGCGATCCTGCGTTAGGCGGTCCGGAGGCGGTTAAGGACTATAGTTGTATCTGGCAACAATATATATTTTTTGCGTAACCTGCGCTAAATAGCTTGCAATTGCTTGTACTTTTTCCGTAGACGATGTTCACTGCGGACAGTTACTTTACCTGCGCTACATCTCCTGTGCGTATCCCAAATATCAGTGACATTCAGTCAAATTTTTTTGCTGCTGGTGGCAGCGACATTACCTGCGCTAAATCTTCTGTATAACTTTAGCACTTCTGAAATATCAGTGACATTCAGTGTAATTTTTTTGCTGCTGGTGGCAGCTACATTACCTGTGCTACATCTCCAGTATAACGTTAGCGCATCCGGAATACCAGTGACATTCAGTGTAATTTTTTTCGCCGCTGTTGACAGCGACAATATATGCGCTACATCTTTTGTGTAACGTGTGCGCAGCCTAAAAATATCTGTGACATCCAGTGTACTTTTTCTGCGGACAGTTACATTACCTGCGCTACATCTCCTGCATAACATTTGCATATCCAAAATATCAGTGACATTCAGTAAAAAATTTTTGCTGCTGGTGGCAGCGACATTACCTGCGCTACATGTCCTGTATAACGTTTGCTTATCCTAAATATCAATGACATTCATTCAGTGTAATTTTTTATTAGGTGGTGGTGACAGCGACATTACTTGCGCTATACCTCCTGTATAATGTTTCTGCATTCTTAATATCAGTGACATTAATTAAGTGTAATTTTATATTAAGCGGTGGTGACAGCGTCATTACTTGCGCTATACCTCCTGTATAACCTTTGTGCGCATCCTAAAAATATCTGTGACATTCTGTGAACTTTATTTGCGCGTACACTTACAAAACCTGCACTACTGTACGTGTGACATACTTGCAAGCATATATACCATTTAATATGCAAGCATATATACTATTTAATATCAGTGACAATAATTCAGTGTAATTTTTTTATTAGGCGGTGGTGATAGCGATATTACTTGTGCTATACCTCCTGTTTAACGTGTGCGCATCCTAAAAATATCTGTGACATTCTGTGTACTTTATTTGCGCATACACTTACAAAACCTGCACTGCTGTACGTGTGACATACTTGCAAGCATATATACCATTTAATATGTTCAAGGCGAGCAGTAAGGGACGGGGAAGTGGCCGTGCTGCTGATGGTGCACACAGAGGCCGTGGCCCTGGGCGCGGTGAAACTGTGCCTGCTGCCAGATCAAAAGAAACACACTCATCCACGATACCTAGCTTCATGTTCCAGTTTGCTCTCAAAGTCTCTCGAAGTCAGACCAGTGCGACCAGGTGGTTGGTTGGATTGCATTCGATAATGCTTCCAGTCAGTTAAGCACCACCCTGTCTTCCACAAAGTCCAATAAATCATAAATCATCTGGTTTATGATTAGTACAATTGTCTGTTATGTATGTGCACTGCTTATCATATGTACAGCGCTATGGAATGAATGGCGCTTAAATAATAAATAATAATAATAATAGCAGTAGCCAAGAGTCTGGTCAACAGAATCCTCACCCTGATACTCCTTCCACCCACCATGGAGAGTCTTGGCAAACAAGGGATACCACACTTGGATATTCAGAGGAGCTGCTTTCAATCACCATTCCTTAATTTGGGCCTCTCGTCTAGCCCGCTTGAAGAGGGACATGAGGAGATCTTGTGCCCTGATACCCAAACTCTGGAGCATCCACAGTCATAAGATAATGACGGTGGGGAACAGCAATTATTGTTTCACGAGGTGGATGATTATGATCATACACAGTCACCAATAAGTCAACCGCAATTAATGTCTTAAGAGGTTCATGGTGAGGATGAGACACAATTTTCAATAACTGAGGTTGTTGTTAGGTCAAAGTCAGGAGTATGATCAGAGTGAGGAAGTGGAAGAGGAGGTGCTGGAAGATGAAGTCACTGACCCAACCTGGGAAGGTGGAAAGCCGAGCGAGGACAGCAGTACAGAGAGGGGGGGATCTGCAGCACAGCAACAGGCTGGAAGAGGCAGTCGCGTGGCAAAAGGGAGAAGGCGGGCCACACCAAACAGGCCCGCAACTGCTTCCAGGAGCAGCCCCTTGCGGCAATCTCCCTTGCCAAGGGGTAAGTGTTCCGCAGTCTGACGCTTTTTTGAGGAAAGTGCGGACGATAAATTAATTGTATTTGCAACCTGTGCCGTACCAAAATGAGCAGGGGAGTGAACACTAGCAACCTCACCACCACCAGCATGATCTGCCACATGGCATCAAAGAACCCTAATAGATGGGCCGAACACCTAGGTCCACAACCAGTGTCTGTGGGTCACACCACTGCCTCCTCTTCCCCTGTGTTACGTGCTGGCCAATCCCGTGTCCAAGATGCAGGCCCGGATGCCTCCCACCATGCACCTGGCCCTTCAAAAGCACCATCATCTAGCACATCCACTTCTGTGTCCCAGCGCAGCGTACAGATGTCTATACCCCAGGCCTTTGAACACAAGAGCAAATACCCAGCCACCCACCCACAGACCATAGCAGTAAGTGTGAACCTTTCCAAATTGCTGGCCCTGGAAATGTTGTCATTTAGGCTTGTGGACACTGAGGCTTTCTGCAGCCTGATGGCGGCGGCTGTCCCGCGGTACTCTGTCACCAGCCCCCAATTTTTTTCACGGTGTGCAGTCCCGTACCATCACCTGTGCCCTGACCAACTCAGTTATTCAGAAGGTCCACTAAACGACTGACACATGGACAAGTGCTTTTGGCCAGGGACGCTACATTTCCCTGATGGCACACTGGGTGAATGTTGTGGAGGCCGGGAGCAAGTTGTACACTAGGATGGCACAAGTGCTACTGACGCCAAGGATTGTGGACCCTACTTCCACCAGGGTTTCCGCCGCCACCAATGTTAGTGGCTGCAACCCCTCCTTCTCCTCATCTGCTTCCTCCACTCCACCTTCCACCTTTGAATTTATCATATTGCAGCACCAGTCAGCCATCAGTCAGTGGTTAGAAGCAGTGTAGAACTGCAGTGGGGAAGCTGCAACAGGCCGTGCTTAAACTGATCTGCTTAGGTGACAAACAGCACACTGCCGCAGATCTGTGGCAAAGGATAAGAGACCATACTGAGCTGTGGCTCTCGCCACTCAACCTAGAACCAGGCATGGTTGTGTCTGATAATGGCCGTAACTTGGTGGCGGCTTTGGAGCTCGGCAAGCTCACACACATACCATGCCTAGCTCACGTGTTCAACCTAGTGGTTCAGTGGTCTCTCAAAACCTACCCCAATTTGCCTGAGCTACTGGTGAAGGTGTGCCGCATGTCTGCCCATTTCCGCAAGACATCGACAGCTTCCGCCGGTCTGGGAACGCTGCAGCAGCACTTGCAATTGCCAGCTCACCAACTGTTGTGCGACGTGAGTACGCGCTGGAACTTCGATGTTCCACATGTTGGCCAGGCTTTGTGAGGAGCAGAGGTCAGTAGAGGAATACCAGCTGCAACATGGTTGCCACTTTTCCAGTCAGCTTCCGCTCTTCACAAGCGACGAGTGGGCATTGATGTCTGACCTCTGTGAAGTTTTACGCAACACAGATGGTGAACGGCGATAACGCTATTATCAGCATAACCATCCCACTTCTGTGGCTAATCAAACGCTCGCTGCTCACAATTAAGGCGGATGCTTTGCATGTGGAAGAGGTGGAAATGGGGGAAGAAAGTACACAGGGTGATAACCAGACCAGCACGTCTTCTCAGCACGAATTGGATAATGAGGAGAAGGAGGAGCAGGAGACGGTTGCTTCCACTACAGAGGGTAGTACCCATGGAAGTTTTATTCCATCTCTTCAGCGTGGATGGGTAGAAGAGGAGGAAGAGGATGAGAAGATTGAGAGTCATCCTCCTGATGAGGACAGCGAAGTCTTGTCTGTTGGGACACTGGCACACATGGCTGACTTAAAATTAGGCTGCCTTTTCTGTGACCCTCGCGTAGTACGCATTTTCGCCAACTCCGATTACTGGTTGTTCACCTTCGCGACCCCCACTACAAAGAGAACTTCTCATCTCTCATTCCTGCAAAATGGTGCAATACCAGAAGGTCCTTGTGGAAAAATTGCTCAGAAAATTTCCAGCTGACAACGCTGGCTGCAGAGTACGCAGTTCCTTGGCCAACAAAGGAGGGGAGATGAGGGGAACACACAGCAGTTCCAACAGAGGAAGGGCAACACTCTCCAAGGCCTGGGACACTTTTATGACACCCCGCCAGCACCCTCAACCTGATGCACGGCCTAGTGTCACAAGGAGGGTAAAATTTTGGAAGATGGTGAAGGAGTATGTAGCAGACCGTGTCAGCGTCCTCAGTGATCCCTGTGTGCCTTACAACTATTGGGTGTCTAAGCTGGACATGTGGCATGAACTGGCGCTCTATGCCTTGGAGGTGCTGGCCTGCCCCTCCACCAGCGTTTTTTCAGAGCGGGTATTTAGTGCTGCTGGGGGCATAATAACTGATATGCACATCCACCTGTCAACTGAAAATGATGACCAGTTGACTCTACTCCACCAGAGGAAAGCGGCTGAACATAAAGGCACTCTAAATGTGGCTTTTATGGTGTATTGAATACACTGTATTCCCATGCACCCCTTCCACCACTAAGAAGAGTATATGGTTCAATCTCCCTTTTCTCGTGCTCCTCCTCCATTATATCCACATGCTTAATAGGTTGCTCTCGCCCCTAAATGTTTTAGAGGGTCAGCTCAGCAGCGGACCCTCACCCATAATGTTTTTGAGGGTCACCAGCAGGCCCTCAACCATAATGTTTTTGAGGGTCAACAGCAGGCACTCAACCATAATGTTTTAGATGGTCAGCTCATCAGCAGGCTCTCGCCCACAAAATTTTTTAGATGGTCAGCTCGGCAGCAGGCCCTCGTCCACAACATTTTTTAGATGGTCAGCTCTGCAGCAGGCCCTCACCCCTAATGTTTTTGAGGGTCACCAGCAGGCCATCAATCATCATTTTTCAAGGGTGTGTATGATGCCCTCCATTATGTGTAATAAAGGATGTATTGGAGTGCCGGTTTCTTGTAATTTTTGGCAGCCCTTTCGCTTAGTGATTAGGCTTTATGAGTGTAGGAGTCCCACTACCTTAACAATTGTACCAAAATGTGAATGAGGCCCTCCTTTATGTGATATACAGGTTGTATCGGAGTGCCTCTTCCTTGTAATTTTTGGTAGCGCTTGCGCTTTATATACAAGTAAATATACAGAAAAGAATGTTTCCTAACAATTTTTTCTCTAAAATCGATTTTATCTTCAATTTGGTGCGTATTATTCTCTGTCTGTAAAAGTGCCATACTACTCGGACAACATCGTTCCCAGCAGCGTCCTGGGATTCCAAAATGCATCCAGACATCCTCTCCATGCTGTCCCCGAACAATTTCAGTGGTGTTTCCATCAATTTCTGACCTTTTCCTATGAACCAGACACCCTCCCCTCTTCAGAGCAAGGGGTGCTGTAAGTTATAATTACCATCCGCCATTTGGCACTGGGACATATTGCAATTCCAATATAAAAACGATCCTCAAATTACACCTACAATGATAAATCCCCCTATAACTTTTATCCTGTTTCTTTCATTACTTTGTGCTGTGCACCTTTATTTCTCTTTGCAGATGTCTCCCTCTCTGGTTTTTCCGTATTTTCTCAGGGCTCTCAGCTAATTGTGCTAATTGAGGCAATGAAGTGTGCAGGGCAATACTCTTTCTGCATCAAGATAATGACACCACAAGGTGCACAGCAGCTGTGTACACAAAACAGCTTAAAGCTTGTTCAGGAAAACTGCATTTGCAGTGTGAGGCTTATTTCAGCTTCTCCAATTAATTCCAGTGTTGCTGAACATCTAGAATAATGTAATGTTGCCCTGATTTTATCAGACAGAAAATGTCATGTCAGTAGAAGAACTAATGGTTATTTTGAAAACGACAAGAATTTATACCTTCTTTAAAATGTATTTTAGTCCATTTGGTGTTTAGTTAAATGGTTTATTTTGACAAAAATATTTACTTGACGTCCACCATGTTCTACAGTATACAATAAATCATTAGTGTTAAAAACCTTTATAATATTCTGCTTTTATTGAGCAATATGAAATAGAACACAATAGGTCCTGAAAAAACGATATACATATATATATATATATATATATATATATATACATATATATAACAAGGAAAGACACCGCAGCACATCCGTAGGTGAAAAATTGTGGATCTTTATTCACCCTTGCGACGTTTCAGTCCTCTTACTGGGACTATTTTCAAGCAATGCATCATACAAAAATGTGGGTATTTATGTGATCAAATCAAATTAATATACATAAGTGGTGATTAATAGAGTTGAGCGAACACCTGGATGTTCGGGTTCGAGAAGTTCGGCCGAACATCCCGGAAATGTTCGGGTTCGGGATCCGAACCCGATCCGAACTTCGTCCCGAACCCGAACCCCATTGAAGTCAATGGGGACCCGAACTTTTCGGCACTAAAAAGGCTGTAAAACAGCCCAGGAAAGAGCTAGAGGGCTGCAAAAGGCAGCAACATGTAGGTAAATCCCCTGCAAACAAATGTGGATAGGGAAATGAATTAAATTAAAAATTAAATAAATAAAAATTAACCAAAATCAATTGGAGAGAGGTTCCATAGCAGAGAATCTGGCTTCCCGTCACCCACCACTGGAACAGTCCATTCTCAGATATTTAGGCCCCGGCACCCAGGCAGAGGAGAGAGGTCCCGTAACAGAGAATCTGTCTTCATGTCAGCAGAGAATTAGTCTGCATGTCATAGCAGAGAATGAGGCTTCACGTCAGCCACCACTGCAACAGTCCATTGGCATATATTTAGGCCCAGCACCCAGGCAGAGGAGGGAGGTCCCGTAACAGAGAATCTGTCTTCATGTCAGCAGAGAATTAGTCTGCATGTCATAGCAGAGAATGAGGCTTCACGTCAGCCACCACTGCAACAGTCCATTGGCATATATTTAGGCCCAGCACACACACAGGCAGAGGAGAGAGGTCCCGTAACAGAGGATCTGGCTTCATGTCAGCAGAGAATCAGTCTGCATGTCATAGCAGAGAATCAGGCTTCACGTCAGCCACCACTGCAACAGTCCATTGGCATATATTTAGGCCTAGCACACAGGCAGAGGAGAGAGGTCCCGTAACAGACAATCTGGCTTCATGTCAGCAGAGAATCAGTCTGCATGTCATAGCAGAGAATGAGGCTTCACGTCAGCCACCACTGCAACAGTCCATTGTCATAAATTTAGGCCCAGCACCCAGGCAGAGGAGGGAGGTCCCGTAACAGACAATCTGGCTTCATGTCAGCAGAGAATTAGTCTGCATGTCATAGCAGAGAATCAGGCTTCATGTCAGCCACCACTGCAACAGTCCATTGGCATATATTTAGGCCTAGCACACAGGCAGAGGAGAGGTTCATTCAACTTTGGGTAGCCTCGCAATATAATGGTAAAATGAAAATAAAAATAGGATTGAATGAGGAAGTGCCCTGGAGTCCAATAATATATGGTTATGGGGAGGTAGTTAATGTCTAATCTGGACAAGGGACGGACAGGTCCTGTGGGATCCATGCCTGGTTCATTTTTATGAACGTCAGCTTGTCCACATTGGCTGTAGACAGGCGGCTGCGTTTGTCTGTAATGACGCCCCCTGCCGTGCTGAATACACGTTCAGACAAAACGCTGGCTGCCGGGCAGGCCAGCACCTCCAAGGCATAAAAGGCTAGCTCTGGCCACGTGGACAATTTAGAGACCCAGAAGTTGAATGGGGCCGAACCATCAGTCAGTACGTGGAGGGGTGTGCACACGTACTGTTCCACCATGTTAGTGAAATGTTGCCTCCTGCTAACACGTTGCGTATCAGGTGGTGGTGCAGTTAGCTGTGGCGTGTTGACAAAAGTTTTCCACATCTCTGCCATGCTAACCCTGCCCTCAGAGGAGCTGGCCGTGACACAGCTGCCTTGGCGACCTCTTGCTCCTCCTCTGCCTTGGCCTTGGGCTTCCACTTGTTCCCCTGTGACATTTGGGAATGCTCTCAGTAGCGCGTCTACCAACGTGCGCTTGTACTCACGCATCTTCCTATCACGCTCCAGTGCAGGAAGTAAGGTGGGCACATTGTCTTTGTAGCGTGGATCCAGCAGGGTGGCAACCCAGTAGTCCGCACAGGTTAAAATGTGGGCAACTCTGCTGTCGTTGCGCAGGCACTGCAGCATGTAGTCGCTCATGTGTGCCAGGCTGCCCAGGGATAAGGACAAGCTGTCCTCTGTGGGAGGCGTATCGTCATCGTCCTGCCTTTCCCCCCAGCCACGCACCAGTGATGGACCCGAGCTGCGTTGGGTGCCACCCCGCTGTGACCATGCTTCATCCTCATCCTCCTCCACCTCCTCCTCATCCTCGTCCTCCTCGTCCTCCAGTAGTGGGCCCTGGCTGGCCACATTTGTACCTGGCCTCTGCTGTTGCCAAAAACCTCCCTCTGAGTCACTTCGAAGAGACTGGCCTGAAAGTGCTAAAAATGACCCCTCTTCCTCCTCCTCCTCCTCCTCCTCCTGGGCCACCTCCTCTTCCATCATCGCCCTAAGTGTTTTCTCAAGGAGACATAGAAGTGGTATTGTAACGCTGATAACGGTGTCATCGCCACTGGCCATGTTGGTGGAGTACTCGAAACAGCGCAACAGGGCACACAGGTCTCGCATGGAGGCCCAGTCATTGGTGGTGAAGTGGTGCTGTTCTGTAGTGCGACTGACCCGTGCGTGCTGCAGCTGAAACTCCACTATGGCCTGCTGCTGCTCGCACAGTCTGTCCAGCATGTGCAAGGTGGAGTTCCACCTGGTGGGCACGTCGCATATGAGGCGGTGAGCGGGAAGGCCGAAGTTACGCTGTAGCGCAGACAGGCGAGCAGCAGCAGGATGTGAACGCCGGAAGCGCGAACAGACGGCCCGCACTTTATGCAGCAGCTCTGACATGTCGGGGTAGTTGTGAATGAACTTCTGCACCACCAAATTCAGCACATGCGCCAAGCAAGGGATGTGCGTCAAATTGGCTAGTCCCAGAGCTGCAACGAGATTTCGCCCATTATCACACACCACCAGGCCGGGCTTGAGGCTCACCGGCAGCAACCACTCGTCGGTCTGTTGTTCTATACCCCGCCACAACTCCTGTGCGGTGTGGGGCCTGTCCCCCAAACATATGAGTTTCAGAATGGCCTGCTGACGTTTACCCCGGGCTGTGCTGAAGTTGGTGGTGAAGGTGTGTGGCTGACTGGATGAGCAGGTGGAAGAAGAGGAGGAGGAAGCCGAGAAGGAGGAGGTGGCAACAGGAGGCAAAGAATGTTGCCCTGCGATCCTTGGCGGCGGAAGGACGTGCGCCAAACAGCTCTCCGCCTGGGGCCCAGCTGCCACTACATTTACCCAGTGTGCAGTTAGGGAGATATAGCGTCCCTGGCCGTGCTTACTGGTCCACGTATCTGTGGTTAGGTGGACCTTGCCACAGATGGCGTTGCGCAGTGCACACTTGATTTTATCGGATACTTGGTTGTGCAGGGAAGGCACGGCTCTCTTGGAGAAGTAGTGCCGGCTGGGAACAACATACTGTGGGACAGCAAGCGACATGAGCTGTTTGAAGCTGTCTGTGTCCACCAGCCTAAATGACAGCATTTCATAGGCCAGTAGTTTAGAAATGCTGGCATTCAGGGCCAGGGATCGAGGGTGGCTAGGTGGGAATTTACGCTTTCTATCAAATGTTTGTGAGATGGAGAGCTGAACGCTGGCGTGTGACATGGTTGAGACGCTTGGTGACGGAGGTGGTGGTGGTGGTGTTGGTGGTACATCCCCTGTTTGCTGGGCGGCAGGTGCCAACGTTCCTCCAGAGGCGGAGGAAGAGGCCGAGGCGGCAGCAGCAGAATAGGCCGAGGCGGCAGCAGCAGAAGAGGTAGCAGGGGGAGCCTGAGTGACTTCCTTGGTTTTAAGGTGTTTACTCCACTGCAGTTCATGCTTTGCATGCAGGTGCCTGGTCATGCAGGTTGTGCTCAGGTTCAGAACGTTAATGCCTCGCTTCAGGCTCTGATGGCACAGCGTGCAAACCACTCGGGTCTTGTCGTCAGCACATTGTTTGAAGAAGTGCCATGCCAGGGAACTCCTTGAAGCTGCCTTTGGGGTGCTCGGTCCCAGATGGCGGCGGTCAGTAGCAGGCGGAGTCTCTTGGCCGCGGGTGTTCTGCTTTTGCCCACTGCTCCCTCTTTTGCTACGCTGTTGGCTCGGTCTCACCACTGCCTCTTCCTCCGAACTGTGAAAGTCAGTGGCACGACCTTCATTCCATGTGGGGTCTAGGACCTCATCGTCCCCTGCATCGTCTTCCACCCAGTCTTGATCCCTGACCTCCTGTTCAGTCTGCACACTGCAGAAAGACGCAGCAGTTGGCACCTGTGTTTCGTCATCATCAGAGACATGCTGAGGTGGTATTCCCATGTCCTCATCATCAGGAAACATAAGTGGTTGTGCGTCAGTGCATTCTATGTCTTTCACCGCTGGGGAAGGGCTAGGTGGATGCCCTTGGGAAACCCTGCCAGCGGAGTCTTCAAACAGCATAAGAGACTGCTGCATAACTTGAGGCTGAGACAGTTTCCCTGGTATGCATGGGGGTGATGTGACAGACTGATGGGGTTGGTTTTCAGGCGCCATCTGTGCGCTTTCTGCAGAAGACTGGGTGGGAGATAATGTGAACGTGCCGGATCCACTGTCGGCCACCCAATTGACTAATGCCTGTACCTGCTCAGGCCTTACCATCCTTAGAACGGCATTGGGCCCCACCATATATCGCTGTAAATTCTGGCGGCTACTGGGACCTGAGGTAGTTGGTACACTAGGACGTGTGGATGTGGCAGAACGGCCACGTCCTCTCCCAGCACCAGAGGGTCCACTAACACCACCACGACCATGTCCACGTCCGCGTCCCTTACTAGATGTTTTTCTCATTGTTATGGTTCACCACAACAACAAATATATTATTTGGCCCAATGTATTGTATTCAAATTCAGCGGGATATAAATTTGAGGCCTAGTATTTAGGCGCTGGGTGACCGGTATGGATTTAGTGACAGAATTAGACTTGGAAATGCACAGAAGCGTGTGTGTGAAGTTATTCTGAATGACCCTATGTGCACCTTGAATATTATATACCCTTTTAGGGATAGATTTCAAATAGCTCTGATATAGCAGAAACCACTAAATTATGAAATTGCTAAATTGGGAATTGTATTTCAACCCAGAACAAGAAATGTGCTTGAACGGACACTAAATAACTCGCCCAGCTACAGCACTAGGGACAGATTTAGCTGGATATAAATTTGAGGCCTAGTATTTAGGCGCTGGGTGACCGGTATGGATTTAGTGACAGAATTAGACTTGGAAATGCACAGAAGCGTGTGTGTGAAGTTATTCTGAATGACCCTATGTGCACCTTGAATATTATATACCCTTTTAGGGATAGATTTCAAATAGCTCTGATATAGCAGAAACCACTAAATTATGAAATTGCTAAATTGGGAATTGTATTTCAACCCAGAACAAAAAATGTGCTTTGACGGACACTAAATAACTTTCCCAGCCACAACAGGACAGCGTTAACGAGAGATTTAGCAGGATATAAATTTGAGGCCTAGTATTTAGGCGCTGGGTGACAGGTATGGGTTTAGTGACAGAATTAGACTTGGAAATACACAGTAGCGGGTGTGTGTGAAGTTATTCTGAATGACCCAATGTGCACCTTGAATATTATATACCCTTTTAGGGATAGATTTCAAATAGCTCTGATATAGCAGAAACCACTAAATTATGAAATTGTTAAATTGGGAATTGTATTTAAACCCAGAACAAAAAATGTGCTTTGACGGACACTAAATAACTTTCCCAGCCACAACAGGACAGCGTTAACGAGAGATTTAGCAGGATATAAATTTGAGGCCTAGTATTTAGGCGCTGGGTGACAGGTATGGGTTTAGTGACAGAATTAGACTTAGAAATACACAGTAGCGGGTGTGTGTGAAGTTATTCTGAATGACCCAATGTGCACCTTGAATATTATATACCCTTTTAGGGATAGATTTCAAATAGCTCTGATATAGCAGAAACCACTAAATTATGAAATTGCTAAATTGGGAATTGTATTTCAACCCAGAACAAGAAATGTGCTTGAACGGACACTAAATAACTCGCCCAGCTACAGCACTAAGGACAGATTTAGCGGGATATAAATTTGAGACCTAGTATTTAGGCGCTGGGTGACAGGTATGGGTTTAGTGCCAGAATTAGACTTGGAAATACACAGTAGCGGGTGTGTGTGAAGTTATTCTGAATGACCCAATGTGCACCTTGAATATTATATACCCTTTTAGGGATAGATTTCAAATAGCTCTGATATAGCAGAAACCACTAAATTATGAAATTGCTAAATTGGGAATTGTATTTCAACCCAGAACAAGAAATGTGCTTGAACGGACACTAAATAACTCGCCCAGCTACAGCACTAGGGACAGATTTAGCTGGATATAAATTTGAGGCCTAGTATTTAGGCGCTGGGTGACCGGTATGGATTTAGTGACAGAATTAGACTTGGAAATGCACAGAAGCGTGTGTGTGAAGTTATTCTGAATGACCCTATGTGCACCTTGAATATTATATACCCTTTTAGGGATAGATTTCAAATAGCTCTGATATAGCAGAAACCACTAAATTATGAAATTGCTAAATTGGGAATTGTATTTCAACCCAGAACAAGAAATGTGCTTGAACGGACACTAAATAACTCGCCCAGCTACAGCACTAAGGAAAGATTTAGCGGGATATAAATTTGAGGCCTAGTATTTAGGCGCTGGGTGACAGGTATGGGTTTAGTGCCAGAATTAGACTTGGAAATACACAGTAGCGGGTGTGTGTGAAGTTATTCTGAATGACCCAATGTGCACCTTGAATATTATATACCCTTTTAGGGATAGATTTCAAATAGCTCTGATATAGCAGAAACCACTAAATTATGAAATTGCTAAATTGGGAATTGTATTTCAACCCAGAACAAAAAATGTGCTTTGACGGACACTAAATAACTTTCCCAGCCACAACAGGACAGCGGTAACGAGAGATTTAGCGGGATATAAATTTGAGGCCTAGTATTTAGGCGCTGGGTGACAGGTATGGGTTTAGTGACAGAATTAGATTTGGAAATGCACAGTAGCGGGTGTGTGAAGTTATTCTGAATGACCCTATGTGCACCTTGAATATTATATACCCTTTTAGGGATAGATTTCAAATAGCTCTGATATAGCAGAAACCACTAAATTATGAAATTGCTAAATTGGGAATTGTATTTCAACCCAGAACAAGAAATGTGCTTGAACGGACACTAAATAACTCGCCCAGCTACAGCACTAAGGACAGATTTAGCGGGATATAAATTTGAGACCTAGTATTTAGGCGCTGGGTGACAGGTATGGGTTTAGTGCCAGAATTAGACTTGGAAATACACAGTAGCGGGTGTGTGTGAAGTTATTCTGAATGACCCAATGTGCACCTTGAATATTATATACCCTTTTAGGGATAGATTTCAAATAGCTCTGATATAGCAGAAACCACTAAATTATGAAATTGCTAAATTGGGAATTGTATTTCAACCCAGAACAAAAAATGTGCTTTGACGGACACTAAATAACTTTCCCAGCCACAACAGGACAGCGGTAACGAGAGATTTAGCGGGATATAAATTTGAGGCCTAGTATTTAGGCGCTGGGTGACAGGTATGGGTTTAGTGACAGAATTAGATTTGGAAATGCACAGTAGCGGGTGTGTGAAGTTATTCTGAATGACCCTATGTGCACCTTGAATATTATATACCCTTTTAGGGATAGATTTCAAATAGCTCTGATATAGCAGAAACCACTAAATTATGAAATTGCTAAATTGGGAATTGTATTTCAACCCAGAACAAGAAATGTGCTTGAACGGACACTAAATAACTCGCCCAGCTACAGCACTAAGGGCAGATTTAGCGGGATATAAATTTGAGGCCTAGTATTTAGGCGCTGGGTGACAGGTATGGGTTTAGTGCCAGAATTAGACTTGGAAATACACAGTAGCGGGTGTGTGTGAAGTTATTCTGAATGACCCAATGTGCACCTTGAATATTATATACCCTTTTAGGGATAGATTTCAAATAGCTCTGATATAGCAGAAACCACTAAATTATGAAATTGCTAAATTGGGAATTGTATTTCAACCCAGAACAAGAAATGTGCTTGAACGGACACTAAATAACTCGCCCAGCTACAGCACTAAGGACAGATTTAGCGGGATATAAATTTGAGGCCTAGTATTTAGGCGCTGGGTGACAGGTATGGGTTTAGTGCCAGAATTAGACTTGGAAATACACAGTAGCGGGTGTGTGTGAAGTTATTCTGAATGACCCAATGTGCACCTTGAATATTATATACCCTTTTAGGGATAGATTTCAAATAGCTCTGATATAGCAGAAACCACTAAATTATGAAATTGCTAAATTGGGAATTGTATTTCAACCCAGAACAAGAAATGTGCTTGAACGGACACTAAATAACTCGCCCAGCTACAGCACTAAGGACAGATTTAGCGGGATATAAATTTGAGGCCTAGTATTTAGGCGCTGGGTGACAGGTATGGGTTTAGTGCCAGAATTAGACTTGGAAATACACAGTAGCGGGTGTGTGTGAAGTTATTCTGAATGACCCAATGTGCACCTTGAATATTATATACCCTTTTAGGGATAGATTTCAAATAGCTCTGATATAGCAGAAACCACTAAATTATGAAATTGCTAAATTGGGAATTGTATTTCAACCCAGAACAAGAAATGTGCTTGAACGGACACTAAATAACTCGCCCAGCTACAGCACTAGGGACAGATTTAGCTGGATATAAATTTGAGGCCTAGTATTTAGGCGCTGCGTGACAGGTATGGGTTTAGTGACAGAATTAGACTTGGAAATACACAGTAGCGGGTGTGTGTGAAGTTATTCTGAATGACCCAATGTGCACCTTGAATATTATATACCCTTTTAGGGATAGATTTCAAATAGCTCTGATATAGCAGAAACCACTAAATTATGAAATTGCTAAATTGGGAATTGTATTTCAACCCAGAACAAGAAATGTGCTTGAACGGACACTAAATAACTCGCCCAGCTACAGCACTAGGGACAGATTTAGCTGGATATAAATTTGAGGCCTAGTATTTAGGCGCTGGGTGACCGGTATGGATTTAGTGACAGAATTAGACTGGGATATGGCCAAAAAATAAACAGACTATTGCTGGTTAAATGCACTTGGTGTGACAGCTTCACCCTGATGTAGGCTTTAGCCAAAAAACAACCACACCATTGAGGGTTAAATGCACTTGGTGACAGGCGCAGCTTGCCCCTGATTTAGTATATGGCCAAAAAATGAACAGACTATTGCTGGTTAAATGCACTTGGTGTGACAGCTTCACCCTGATGTAGGCTTTAGCCAAAAAACAACCACACCATTGAGGGTTAAATGCACTTGGTGACAGGCGCAGCTTGCCCCTGATTTTGTATATGGCCAAAAAATGAACAGACTATTGCTGGTTAAATGCACTTGGTGTGACAGCTTCACCCTGATGTAGGCTTTAGCCAAAAAACAACCACACCATTGAGGGTTAAATGCACTTGGTCGCAGCTTGTGCTGGCGCACCACAAGACACAAAATGGCCGCCGATCACCCCAGAAAAATGTGACTGACAAACGGTCTGTGCAGCCTAAAAACAGTGAGCAATTGAGGATCAGCAGCTCAATGATCCACAGCTGCAGATCGATCAGTTAATCAAGTCCTTTGGAGGAGTTAATCTGCCTAATCTCGCCCTACTGTCGCAGCCGCAACCTCTCCCTACGCTAATCAGAGCAGAGTGACGGGCGGCGCTATGTGACTCCAGCTTAAATAGAGGCTGGGTCACATGGTGCTCTGGCCAATCACAGCCATGCCAATAGTAGGCATGGCTGTGATGGCCTCTTGGGGCAAGTAGTATGACGCTTGTTGATTGGCTGCTTTGCAGCCTTTCAAAAAGCGCCAAGAAAGCGTCACAAAAGCGCGAAGAAAGCGACGAACACCGAACCCGAACCCGGACTTTTACGAAAATGTCCGGGTTCGGGTCCGTGTCACGGACACCCCAAAATTCGGTACGAACCCGAACTATACAGTTCGAGTTCGCTCATCCCTAGTGATTAACAACATATATAAATATACAGCAAAATATCTCATATATAAATGAGAGAAATACATTGTGTCTAGAAAACCGTATAGTCAATCCAGATATTCATATAAAACACATCCAGTATTGTGATTTATCAGAAAACATGACATAATTTACAAATGATAATTAACAAGAGTTATACTCATCACCTGTGAAAGTATAAGTGTGGGCAGGACCGACGAGGAATCAGGTGGGCTCAATGGCTGGCGGATACACTATTGCGGCTTCACCGTATGGATACGGCGTCCCGGAACTGAAGCTGCGCATGTCCATGATCTCACTTCCGGAATAATCACATGAACTCTTTGCGAAAAGAAAAGACTGTATCTGCGCATGTCCGTGCGGTCATCCCCAGAGCAATCACGTGACCTCGTGCAAAGACATCACATGATCACCTACGGAGGCGTCACCCGACAGGTCGCATAACAGTCTATTACAGTAAATCATCTAATGTAGAAGCAGGCGTGTTAAATCAGTATAGATAAGGAGTATAGGCTATTTAATCAGGATATAACACCCCGGGTAAAATATCGGGTGACGTGCTATCTTGCTGTCATCCGAAAGTTATGAAAAGAGAAGGGGGAGAGCAGCGACAGCCGCTATCTTCCCATCTCTCTCATTATTTGATAACCCTATCAGGTGAAAATTATCCTGTATTGCCATAAAAGTAACGCTTGCAAACATATGTTTTAAAAAAAAAAAAAAAGTCTAATAAGTATGCAGCTGTCACGGGATGAGTCGTACATTTTCTAGAGTATCCACCCTCCTGTTGAGCGAACCCTGTCCTCCGTGGGTCCTATAAGTGATAGAGAATAAAAAAAATACATTATCCAAATGTATTTAATAACAAAAAACTTCAATATATGGATCAACAAGGACAGGACAGTCGGAAATCATATGAATAGCCAAGGTTTATATTCGACATTCAAACCCCCCGGTTTAACCGTTTGTAGTTTAAAAATCCATTCGGATTCACGTTTTTTAGCATTTTGATGCGGTTTCCGCCAGTTCGCGGTAATGGGACATGATCAAGGATCATAAATTTTAGATCACTTTCAACATGACCCATATCCGCAAAATGGTGCGAGACAGGCAGATCCTTTCGTTTCTTGCGTATTGAAAAGCGGTGTTTATTAAAACGGGACTTGAAATCACAAGTGGTTTCACCCACATACAATAACTTACATGGGCACCACAAAACATAAATTATGAAACTTGAGTCACAGGTCAAATAGAATTTGATGGGATAAATAACCCCTGTGCGGGGATGAGTGAAGTCACGCCCCTTCACCATGTATTTACAATTTACACAGTGAAGGCACGGATAACTGCCAGTTTTTTTAGGAGCCAAAAGTAATTGACGTGTGCTCTTTTGTGGGCCTATGTCATTTTTTACAAGCTTATCTTTTAGATTACGGACTCTCTTGTAAGACATGATTGGTCGAGTAGAAAATTCTGGAATGTTTCTGTGTTCTGTGCTCAGAATCGGCCAGTGTTTGTTGACAATCTTACTGATGTAAGGGCTTACTTCACTGAAAGTGGATACAAAAGGTATTTTGTGGGCTTGGTCCTTTTTAGTGCCCTGAAAGAATTCGCTTCTGTCTCTTTGATTAATACGTTTCAGTTGTTGTTGTAATATAGTAGTCGGGTATTCCCTTTGTTTGAAACATTGTGTCATACTGCCAAGAGTTTTGTCTAATGAGGTGGGATCACTAACAATTCTTTTTGCTCTAATGAACTGACTATATGGTAGTGACCGCACCATCATCCGAGGGTGAGCACTATCAAACCTCAGGACGGTGTTGCGGTCAGTAGATTTAGTATAAATCTCAGTACTCAACACATTTCCCGAGCGTCGAACACTGACATCCAAAAAATGTATTGTACTTTCAGAGTACTCCAACGTGAATTGTATATCGGGGATCAGGCCGTTCAAAAAATTATGGAACAATTGTAGCTCCAATGCTGAACCCGTCCAGATGACAAAAATATCGTCTATGGGGATGACCTCTGGGGATGACT
Source organism: Bufo gargarizans (assembly GCF_014858855.1). Lineage (NCBI taxonomy): Eukaryota > Metazoa > Chordata > Amphibia > Anura > Bufonidae > Bufo > Bufo gargarizans. The sequence goes on from NC_058080.1 coordinate 191,773,958, forward strand.
TCACGGACATGCGCAGATACAGTCTTTTCTTTTCGCAAAGAGTTCATGTGATTATTCCGGAAGTGAGATCATGGACATGCGCAGCTTCAGTTTCGGGACGCCGTATCCATGCGGTGAAGCCGCAATATTCTATCCGCCAGCCATTGAGCCCACCTGATTCCTCGTCGGTCCTGCCCACACTTATACTTTCACAGGTGATGAGTATAACTCTTGTTAATTATCATTTGTAAATTATGTCATGTTTTCTGATAAATCACAATACTGGATGTGTTTTATATGAATATCTGGATTGACTATACGGTTTTCTAGACACAATGTATTTCTCTCATTTATATATGAGATATTTTACTGTATATTTATATATGTTGTTAATCACCACTTATGTATATTAATTTGATTTGATCACATAAATACCCACATTTTTGTATGATGCATTGCTTGAAAATAGTCCCAGTAAGAGGACTGAAACGTCGTAAGGGTGAATAAAGATCCACAATTTTTCACCTACGGATGTGCTGCGGTGTCTTTCCTTGTTTAATATCACACACCTTGGTAAGGTGTTTCCACCGCTGGCACCCATCGGTTTGATACTAGGTGTGCTGCCCTGATTCTACACAGTCTATATATATATATATATATATATATATAAAACCAAATACCTGAACTATCGGACACCAAATGTGGCATGGGGTGTCTGGGAAGGTTTTCATAATGGTCTCAGCTCTCCAGGATTCACCACTCTTGAGATACTCCCCCCCCCAAAAAAGGAAATATGGCCCCATCACATATCCCGTATTAGCTAATAGAAGTTCACAGGTCCTTCACATATCCTAATTGACATACACACAGTCGTTCGACTCTTTTTAGCCAATAGAAGCTCATAGGTCTTTCAGTCTTTGTCTCACTGACATACATGCAGTTTTACACCAGGTTTCCATAACAACCATCCATTTTTCTTCACTGCTATAGGTCACTGTTAAGGGGGCAGGCTGATATGGAGGTTACTGTGAAGATGCAGGGCTCTGTGGAGGTCACTGTTAAGAAGTCATGGTGCTGTGGAGGTCATTGTTAATTGGGGTGGGTCACTGTGGAGATCACTCTTAACCCCTTAGGGACACAGCATTATTTCACCTTAAGGACCAGGCCATTTTTTGCAAATCTGATCAGTGTCACTTTAAGTGCTGATAACTTTAAAACACTTTGACTTATGCAGGCCATTCTGAGATAGTTTTTTTGTCATATATTGTACTTCATGTCACTGGTAAAATGAAGTAAAAAAAAACATTTTTATTTATAAAAAATACCAAATTTACCAAATTTTTTTTAAAAAAATTGCAAATTTCCAAGTTTCAATTTCTCTACTTCTATAATACATAGTAATACCTCCAAAAATAGTTATTACTTTATATTCCCCATATGTCTACTTCATGTTTGGATCATTTTGAAAATTATATTTTATTTTTTGGGGATGTTACAAGGCTTTTTTTACAAGTTTAGAAGCAAATCTTGAAATTTTCCTGAAATTTTCAAAAACCCACTGTTTAGGGACCAGCTCAGGTCTGAAGTCACTTTGTGAGACTTACTTAATAGAAACCACCCAAAAATGTTTTACAAATGTTGTTAACCCTTTAGGTGTTCCACAAGAGTTAATGGCAAATGGTGATAAAATTTCAGAATTTAGAATTTAGATCCAGTAACAAAGCTAAGGTTAACAGCCAAATAAAATGCTATATTTATTGCCCCGATTCTGTAGTTTGCAGAAACACCCCATATGTGGTAGTAAACTACTGTATGAGCACACAGTAGGGAGTAGAGGGAAAGGTGCGCCGTATAGTTTTTGGAAGGCAGATTTTGCTGGACTGTTTTTTTTTTACACCATGTCCCATTTAAAGCCCCCCTGATGCACCCCTAGAGTAGAAACTCCATAAAAGTGACCCATCTAAGAAACTACACCCCTCAAAGTATTCAAAACTGATTTTACAAACTTTGTTAACCCTTTAGGTGTTGCACAAGAGTTATTGGCAAATGGAGATGAAATTTGAGAATTTTAATTTTTTGGAAAGTTTTCAATTTTTAGTCCATTTTTCCAGTAACAAAGCAAGGGTTAACAGCCAAATAAAATGCTATAGTTATTGCCCCGATTCTGTAGTTTGCAGAAACACCCCATATGTGGCCGTAAACTACTGTACGGGCACACAGTAGGGCGTAGAGGAAAAAGGTGCGCCGTATGGTTTTTGGAAGGCAGATTTTGCTGGACTGTTTTTTTTGACACCATGTCCTATTTGAAGCCCCCCTGATGCACCCCTAGATTATAAACTCCATAAAAGTGACCCCATCTAAGAAACTACACCCCTCAAGGTATTCAACTGATTTTACGAACTTTGTTAACCCTTTAGGTGTTCCACAAGATTTCATGGAAAATAGAGATACAATTTCAAAATTTCACTTTTTGGGCAGATTTCCATTTTAATAATTTTTTCCAGTTACAAAGCAAGGGTTAACAGCCAAACAAAACTCAATATTTTTGGCTCTTAACCTGTAGTTTACAGAAACACCCCATATGTGGTCGGAAACTGCTGTATGGGCACACGGCAGGGTGCAGAAGGAAAGGAATGCCATACGGTTTTGGAAGCCAGATTTTGCTGGACTGTTTTTTTTTTACACAATGTCCCATTTGAAGCCCCCCTGATGCACCCCTAGAGTAGAAGCTCCAAAAAAGTGACCCCATTTTAGAAACTACGGGATAGGGTGGCAGTATTGTTGGTACTAGTTTAGGGTACATATGATTTTTGGTTGCCCTATATTACACTTTTTTTGAGGCTAGGTAACAAGAAATAGCTGTTTTGGCACCGTTTTTATTTTTTGTTATTTTAAACATTTATCTGACAGGTTACATAATGTAATATTTTTATAGAGCAGGTTGTCACGGACGCGGTGATACCTAATATGTATACTATTTTTTTATTTATGTAAGTTTTACACAATGATTTCATTTTTGAAACTAAAAAAATCATGTTTTAGTGTCTCCATAGTCTGAGAGCCATATTTTTTTCAGTTTTTGGGCAAATATCTTGGGTAGGGTATGATTTTTGCGGGATGAGATGATGGTTTGATTGGCACTATTTTGGGGTGTGTATGACTTTTGGATCGCTTGCTATTACACCTTTTGTGATGTAAGGTGACAAAAAATTGCTTTTTTTACACATTTTTTTTGGCGGAATTCACCTGAGGGGTTAGGTCATGTGATATTTCTATAGAGCAGGTTATTACTGACGCGGCGATACCTAATATGTATACTTTTGTTTTATTTATGTACGTTTTACACAATTATTTCATTTTTGAAACAAAAACAAATCAAGTTTTAGTGTCTCCATATTCTGAGAGCCATAGTTTTTTCAGTTTTGGGGCGATTATCTTAGGTAGGGTCTCATTTTTTGCGAGATGAGGTGAAGGTTTGATTGGTACTATCTTGGCGTACATATGACTTTTTTGATCACTTTTTGGGGGAATTAAGGTGGGCAAAATTTCAATTTCATCATAGTTTTTTATTTTTTATTTTTATGGCGTTAACCGTTCAGGTAAAGTAACATGACCATTTTATAGATTAGGTCGTTACGGACGCGGTGATATCAAACATGTGTAGGGGTTTTTTTGTTTTTGTTTTTTTTAATCAGTGATAAATGTGTTTTTTGATTTTAACTTTTTTTTTTAAACTTTTTAAAAATGTTTTAATCCAGACCCACTTGGTTCTTTAAGATCCAGTGGGTCTGATGTCTGCATAATACAGTACAGTACACTATATAGTGTACTGTACTGTATTTTACTTACACTTTGTCTGAACAGATCTATGCCTTTAGCACAGATCTGTTCAGCACCATGGACAGCAGGATGCCTGAGAAGGCATCCTGTTGCCATGGAAACCTTCCCCGTCTGCCACAACTGAGCATACGGGGAAGGGGAAGGAAGGGGGCTCCCTCCCTCTGTCACCACATCCTGTTTTGGGGCTGAAAAGGCACAGCAGCCCCCCGATGGGAGAGGGAACTCCCTGACTGTTGACCCTTTACTTATATGGAAATGGTTAAATGGCTGACATCGCAGCACAGATGTCAGCCATTTATACCAGAGTTTCAGCAATGTGCTGACACTCTGGTATATACCCACTGAACACCAATGAATATTTAAGAGGAGGCGGGCGGGGGATCGCGATCCCGCCTGCCGCACCGCCCACATTCCCGCGCCGCCCGCGACACCCCCCCTGCACCACCAACCGCCGCATAATAATCATTCAGAGGTGCAGGGGGGGGGGTGAAAAATAAATATTTTAGGCATTTTAAAGTTTCTGATCAGAAACTGCAGAAAGCGCAGCAAAACGCAGGTCGGAACCATACATGACGTACTGGTACGTCATGTGTCCTTAAGTACCAGGACAACATGACGTACCGGTACGTCATGTGTCTTGAAGAGGTAAAGGGGTCAGGGTGCTGTGGAGATCACTGTCAGGCCTCTTTCAAATGACCGTATGGATTTTTCTGTGTTTTGTGGTCTGTTTTTCACGGATCCGTTGTTCTGATTTTTGTTTCTGTTTCAAAAAACGAACCGATACAGAACACATACGAATGCATTTCCGTATGTGTTCCGTTTTTTTGCAGACCCATTGACTTGAATGGCGCCATGGAACTTGATTTGCGGGCAATAATAGGACATGTTCTATCTTTAAACGGAATTGAAAAATGGAAATACGGAAACGGAATGCATACAAAGTACATTCCATTTTTTCTGCGGAACTATTGAAAAAATGGCTCGTAAACAGAAAAAAAAGGGTGAACGAGGCCTTGAGGTGTGGGGTGCTGAGGAGATCACTGTGAGGCCTCATGCACACACCGTTGTGCTGCTGTTCCGTGCATTGTGGTCCCCAATGCACGGGCAACGTCTGTGCGGCAGCCAGGACGGATCGAGACCCATTCAACTTGAATGGGTCCATGATCAGTCCGCACTGCAAAAAAATAGAACATGTTCTATTTTTTTGCAGGGCGGAGGCACGGACAGAAACACCAAGGAAGCACTCCGTAGTGCTTCCATGGGGTACCACCCTCCGTTCCGCACTGCAGCTCCAGATTGTGGATTGTGCCCACATACCGGCATGAGTCCTTAGGGGGTGGGGTGCTGTGGAGGTCACTGTTATGGGTTCATGAACAGGAACGTATTTTTTTTCCATGTCATTTTTTTTGCGGACCATATGTGGAACCATTCATTTCAATGGTTCCACGAAAAAAAGGAAGTTACTCCATGTGCATTCCATTTCCGTATGTCCTATTATTGTCCACATTCTGGACAAGGATAGTATTGTTCTATTAGGAGCCAGCTGTTCCATTCCCAAAAAACAAAAACAGGTCATGCATTGGCTTGCTGGGCAGCCTTGGAACAAATCCAATAACAATAAACACACAAACAGACAGACCAACACTGCAAACTCGGGCAGCGGGGGATATTTTTTTGCTAATATATATATATATATATATATATATACACACACACACTCACCTAAAGAATTATTAGGAACACCTGTTCTATTTCTCATTAATGCGATTATCTAGTCAACCAATCACATGGCAGTGGCTTCAATGCATGTAGGGTTGTGGTCCTGGTCAAGACAATCTCCTGAACTCCAAACTGAATGTTAGAATGGGAAAGAAAGGTGATTTAAGCAATTTTGAGCGTGGCATGGTTGTTGGTGCCAGACAGGCCGGTCTGAGTATTTCACAATCTGCTTAGTTACTGGGATTTTTACGCACAACCATTTCTAGGGTTTACAAAGAATGGTGTGAAAAGAGAAAATCATCCAGTATGCGGCAGTCCTGTGGGTGAAAATGCCTTGTTGATGCTAGAGGTCAGAGGAGAATGGGCCGACTGATTCAAGCTAATAGAAGAGCAACGTTGACTGAAATAACCACTCGTTACAACCGAGGTATGCAGCAAAGCATTTCTGAAGCCACAACACGCACAACCATGAGGCGGATGGGCTACAACAGCAGAAGACCCCACCGGGTACCACTCATCTCCACTACAAATAGGAAAAAGAGGCTACAATTTGCACGAGCTCACCAAAATTGGACTGTTGAAGACTGGAAAAATGTTGCCTGGTCTGATGAGTCTCGATTTCTGTTGAGACATCCAAATGGTAGAGTCCGAATTTGGCATAAACAGAATGAGAACATGTATCCATCATGCCTTGTTACCACTGTGCAGGCTGGTGGTGGTGGTGTAATGGTGTGGTGGATGTTTTCTAGGCACACTTTAGGCCCCTTAGTGCCAATTGGCCATCGTTTAAATGCCACGGGCTACCTGAGCATTGTTTCTGACCATGTCCATCCCTTCATGACCACCATGTACCCATCCTCTGATGGCTACTTCCAGCAGGATAATGCACCATGTCACAAAGCTCGAATCCATAGAGAGAGCTGAAACGTTGCTGATGATGCAGTAGTCCTTAGGGACCTCTGTATGGAGGTGCTAACCATCGGACCACTGCTCTGCTGTGGCAGCATCCGATGCTTTAAGGGTAAACTGAGGAAGGGAGCTCCATCCTTCCCCATCGGGCCACTGTGCTGTGGCAGCATTCCGATGGTTATCATGGCAACTGGACACCTTGACAGGCATTCGGCTTGCTGTGGCATATCTAAGCCTGATCAGGCTTAGGCCTCATGCACACGAATGTCCTCATGCACACGAATGCAAAAACTGCGGCTTGGATGCAGACCCATTTACTTTAATGGGGCCGCAAAAGATGCGGACAGCACTCCGTGTGCTGTCCACAACCGTTGCTCCGTTCTGTGGTCCGCAAAAAATATATAACCTGTCCTATTCTTGTCTGCGTTTTGTGGACATGAATAGGCAGTTATATTAATGGCTGTCCGTGCCATTCTGCAAATTGCGGAACTCACATGGACGCCATTCGTGTTTTGCAGATCCGCAATTTGCGTACCGCAAAACACACAACGGTCGTATGCCTGTAGCTTTACCCTGGGTTCACACCTGAGCGTTTTACAGCGCGTTGAAACGCGCTGTAAAACGCTCAAGACATGAAAACCAATGCTTCCCTATGGGAATGGTTCACACCTGGGCGTTTTACAGCGCGTACGAACGCGCTGTAAAACGCCCGACGCTCAAACAAGTACTTGAGCTTCTTTGGGGCGTTTTGACGCGCGTTTGTGGCCATAGGACACTGCAGTCAATCACACAAACGCGCGTCAAACGCGCGTTTACTGTTACAAAAAACGCGCATAAAAACGCGTGACAAAAACGCGCGTAAAACGCGCGTTTGAGAAACGCTCAGGTGTGAACCCAGGGTAAGTGTGAGTTCAATACACTGCAGTACAATATATAGTGTACTGCAGTGTATTGTAAGCCATCAGACCCACTGAATCTTCAAGAACCAAGTGGGTCTGGATCCAAGAAAAAAAGTTTTAAAAAATTTGAATATTCTTCATTAATGAAAATATTTTATATTACGCAAAAAATTGGCAATGTAATATGCACGTTAATCGAGTGAGTGCGGGTTATAGGCAACTTTCCTATTGGGTTGGCTTGCTAGAATTCCCAAATATGTAGAATATAGCACTATAGTCGTAATAAAGAATATATATATTTTTTTCTTGAGGTGACTCATTATCCCTCCCTTCTCCTAGTTTGAATAACGAATGAGAAGGCTTTGACACAGCTTAGCAACATCCCTAGCAACCAATCGGAAACTAGCCTACCCCTTCACTATATAAATGAAGACACTCCTCAGCAGCCATTTTGTGGAGTTTAATGTGAGAGAGAGAGGAGCTGTTTTGTGATTGTGTGCTTGATTTGTCTAAAATAATTTAAATTAAAATCTAAATAATCTTGGTAGTTAGTGTTAGGTAATAGTGTAGTTGAATAGCTGATAGGGTCTAGTGCAGGGTGTAGGTTATAGAGATAGTTTAGTTAGCTGAAATATATAATTCATATAGTTAGTGTTAGGGCATAGTGTAGCAGATAGGGTGCAGTGCAGGGTTTAGTGTAGGTCATAGAGTTAGGTAGTTGTAATATATATTAGTTAGTGAGAGTTAGGAATAGGGAATAGTTTAGCTGATTTTTTTTTCAGGGCAGGGTGTACTGTAGGGTAGGTAGGGATATAGGATAGTGTAGGGTAGAGCTGTTTGTTTTGTCCTTCTGTAAAAAAAAAGTCTTAGTGTTGTAGTGTCCGTCCAGTTCATGTATTGACTGTTTTATTTTTATTTTTGTTAGTTAAAAAAAAGCATTTTAGTCTCCGTGTTTTAGTGTTTAGTTAGTGTCTGTGTCTTTAGTGTAAAAAAAAAAAGTTTTATAGTCTTAGTTTTTCTGCGTTCAATGTAGCGTTTTCATCTTCTGTTAGTGGAAAAAAAAAAATAATGTCTTTTAGTTTGTGTTTTAGTATTTAGTTAATGTCTGCGAATTTTGTGTTAAAAAAGAAAAAAAAAGAAAAAAACTTTTATGGTCTTTGTTTTTCTGTGTTTAGTGTAGCTTTTTCGTCTTCTGTTAGTAATAAAACCCATAAAAAAGTCTTCTAGTATCTGTGTTTTAGTATTTAGTTTGTGTCTTTTGTTTAAAAAAAAAAAGATTTATAGTCTTTGTTTTTCTGTGTTTAGTTTAGCTTTTTCATCTTCTGTTAGTGAAAATAACAGAAAAACAAAAAAAAAACTGTCTTAGTATCTGTGTTTTAGTATTTAGTTAGTGCCTGCATCTTTTGTTTAAAAGAAAATCATAATTTTTCTCGGTTTAGTGTAGCTTTTTCGTCCTCTGTTATTTAAAAAAAAAAAACTTTTTATTTTCCGTTTTTTTAGTCTTTTAGTTTGTATCTGTGTCTCTTTAGTGTGTGTAGAAAAATGTAATTAAGCTTAACAGGATTTTTTTTGGGGGTATATTTCATCAAATTTTTTCCCCATCGTCTCCACCACGAATAAAGTTGGGCCAAATTCACTTTTTAATAAAAAGAAAATGTGTTGGGGGGATATATATATCAGCAGCATGAGTACACCGGTCAGTGCAGGCAGCCATGGTCGTCATCATAGTAGGGTTACTAGGGGAGTTGGTTCTGGTGCTGGAGCGCTGCCAGCACGGGGCCGCTCCTCTAGCTACGGACAGGCGGGCGCAGGTGTCAGGGGCATCCGCCTGATCCAGGATTTCTTTGGGTGTGGCAGCCGCCCCATTAGTTCCAAAAACGCTGAGGCAGTGGTGGCTCTTGTGGCACATTCCAGTGCCACAGAGTCCTCTGCCCCGACTCCCAGCAGCATCAGAAGCAGCAATACGCCTCCTACAGGACCAACCCCCAGCCCCGAAGAACCTTCCCTGATCCCATTTCAAGACAGCGACACTGAGAGGAACGTCTTGGGGGAGGCAATGCAGGAGGCTGAATTGGATGTTAGTCCTCCTGATTGGCAGGACCTTTTGATAGGGATGGAAAAGGAGGAGGAGGAGGGGGTAACGCCTGTCAATACCCCAGCGACATCCCTTCCAACTGGTGCTGGTGGTGTCAGTCACACAACCCCTGCACCTAGTCAGTCCCAGACATCAGCAAGAGCTCCACGTCTGCTGTTCCCCTCAGGCCACCACTGGTTGGCCCTGGGTCTGACATTATAGAGGATGAAGAGGAGGGAGATCCAGAATGGATGCCACCTCTTTTGTCAGGTGACTGCAGCACCAATCAAGGTAGGCACCCGAGACAAATGGTGCGCCAGGTCACCGGGGTGCCCAGTGATAGGGGCTCCACTGGTAATGGCAGCAGAAGTAGGCAGCAGCAGCATCCAGATCCACATGTGCGCACTGAGCCCGAAGAGGGGCAAGTCAGCACCAACCCATCTGACAGAAGTCAGTGCGTAAGTCACCTGTTTGGGCTTACTTCACCCTGGCAGCAGACAATGTCACAATTAGCATCTGTCAGCTGTGCCATGCCAGAGTGAGGAGAGGGAGGTCTGTGGCTCAGCTGGGTACCACTGTCCAGACCCAGCACATGCGAGTCAACCACTGGCGGAAGTGGTAACAGATGCAGGGTGGTGGTAGCAGCGCCACCAGCAGTATGCAGGGGACAGCAGCTCCTGCCACTGTCCTGCAGCCACCCCAACCCCTTCCACCGATTCATTCCCACCTCTCCTATAGGTACTGGTATCGGCAGCCATACATCTGCCTCAACTGCACCATCCTCTATCTCTTTCTCCTCTGCCGTCTGGCGCCAGCCGTCAGTTGCCGACACCTTTGAATGCACCGTGCCCTACGCCCCTGGGGACCGACACGTGCGTTTACTCAATGGGCTCCTGGCAAGGATTATCACCCAACATCTGCTGCCCTTGAATCTTGTGGACAGCAATCCAGGCAGATGTTGGAGCAGGCCCAACCTATATGGCATGTCCCGAGCCGCCATTTCTTTGCCAGGACTGGCGTCTCTCCCCTACACCAGCACATTGTGCAGAATGTATACCTGTTGCTGGATCACACTGTCAGCGACAGGGTGCATCTGACAATATATGCCTGGACCAGCAGACATGGGCTGGGACTCTATATCAGCTTCACAGTCCATTGGGTTTCCCTCCGAGGTGTCAGGGAGGGATCAGCGGCATCTGACTTTCTGGTGCCGCCCCGGGGTGTCCAGGGGAGAACTGCTGCTCTTTCCCGGCAAGCTAGTGTTTCCACAGCTGCTGAGCCCCCCAGCAAGCGTCCCCGTAGCTAAGAAAGTGTGGGGCACATCCGCTGCCAGGCTGTACTCCAGCTTGTGTACTTAGGGGAACGGAGACACACTGGATCTGATGATCTGACACCCCGCAGGCTAGAGGCAGGTATGTTGTCTGTGACAATGGCAGCAACCTACTTGCCGCCCTCCATGCTGGCAGTCTTACCCACGTGCCCTGCGTGGCACATGTCCTGAACCTTGTGGTACAGAAGTTCCTCCGCACATACCAATGGTTGAGTGACATTGTGCAAAGGGTACAGAGGATTGCCAGCCACTTCCGACGCTCCCCAACCACCGCCGCGTCCCTGTCCAAACTGCAGTGGGACAACAGCCTGCCACCTCACAGGCTGATTGTGGACAGCGGGACGCAGTGGAACTCCACCCTCCACATGCTGGAGAGGTTGTGGGAGCAGCGACAGGCGGTGAGGGAATACCTGCTAGATCTAGGCACTCCAGGGCCATCACACCCACTCCCCTACATCACTAATGTGGAGTGGGGGCAGATGCAGCAGGTCTGCCATGTGTTGGCCCCATTTGAGCAGACGACCAAGATGGTCAGCGGGTAGCATGTCGGCCTCAATGATGTGCTCCCCATAGTGTTCCTGCTGGACAGGACACTAGATCGCCTGCTCAAGGCTGGGGAGAGTGGCTTGGTGGAGCAAGAAGAGGCAACAATGCTCCACCAGGACCAGGCCCAGGAGGAGGAGGATGAAGAATTTGTCGACTTCCAGGAGTCTGGGCCTGGTTAGGAGGGAGAGCCAGTGCTGAGGGCACTGTTAGTGGGGGGGGTGGGGCAGCTCCCACCGGGAGCAGAAGCAACATCAGCAGGAGGACTATGAGGTCATGGTTCCAGGCAGCCATGAACAGTCACAGCGGGCTGTTGTCTTCCCCATGGCTGCTTACATGCTGCGATGCCTCAGGAGGGACCCCCGGAAAATTAAGGAGAGGGATGATTATTGGTTGGCCACCCTTTTAGACTCTTGCTGCAAGGGGAAACTGGAGCAGTTTATCCCAGCCAGCCGGAGACAGGCCCGGATGGATCAGTTGTGGGCCTGTCTGATCAACCACCTGAAGCAGGCAACCCCTCGGCACGCTCCAGTTCTCCCCGCCCCAGCAGCACCAGCCGAGCAGGTGACCTTATGGGTGAGATGAGGTCATTCTACCAGCCTGCGTGACCCAGTAGCAGCAGCAGCAGTCACCACCAGCTGGGTTGCCAGGCTGGACACCTGTCGTGAGCTCGCTCAGTATGCCCTGGAGTTACTATCTTGCCCCCCCTCCAGCGCACTTTCCGAGCGGACATTCAATGCAGCAGGTGGGGTGGTCACCGACAAGCATACCCGTCTGTCCACTGACTCTGTGGACAGACTGACATTCATGAAAATGAGTCCTGGATCGGTAGTGACTTCTTGGCCCCAGCTTTCGGTTCAGGCTGTCAAAGGGTCCCTTGTCCATCCCTCCTAAACTCTGTTGTAATAATAATTTTTATTGATCTTTTAATTATTTATTTATTTTAAATGTTTCATTATGAATTTCTTAATTAATTAATGTATTTATTTATGTATATGATTATTTTATTTATTTATTTAGTTAATTCTGAATTATTAAATGTATTTATTGATGCATATCATTTTTTTTATTTACTGATAAAAATTTTAATATATTAATGTTATAATGTTTTTATATATTTGTAGTAAGTATTAAGGGGGTATATGTCTCGTCAAACTGCAAAGTGACAGGTACCACACCCTTCTTTTATACAGATACCCCACCCCTTTTATATTGCTTGATATTCAATTTATAATGCTTGATATAAAAATTTATATTGCTTGATATTAAATTTATATTGATTCTTACTACATTTGTATTCGACCATTAATGGTTTATCACTTCTCAGATTCCTGACATCTTAATATAGATAGTGACATCCTCCCAGACATTTTTCTCAGATTACTGCTGATGCCCGGCAGTTTACAAATGAAGACAAAAGCCTACTGTAAGCAGGATGTTGAGGTTTTGAGAGATTCCTGACATCTTACTACAGATGGTGACATCTAATGTCCGTCAGATTACAAATTAAAACAAAAGCAGATCTGTGTAAAGCATGGCTTTATACTGCAAAGGTTATGACATCTTACTACAGATGGTGACATCTAATGTCCAGCAGTTTACAAATGAAGACAAAAGCACATGGCTTTTGATATAAAAGCCACCAACTTTGATAAGAATTTATATCAAATTATACAGGTTAAGTTTAATTTTGCTAAAATCCTGTTTTGATAACACGCCTAGTTTGATAAAATATTTTTGATAAGCCCATTTATAACATTTTGATAAGCTTTTGATATAAAATTAAGATTCGGACATAAAAAAGGCCTATAATAAACATATAAATTCTTATAAAACATAATCTAGCTATTTGAGAGACATCAACTAATGAATATGCTAATCGTTGCCACATGGTGTGGTTTACAACAGGAACCGCCTATATAAACAGGACACAGTCTGTGCAGGGCTAGCACAGAGATACGTATGCAAGGACAGGCATAGGTCACCAAGGTAAGCAACATTTGTCTGTTATGCTTTTAAATCTTTCACTATTTATTGAATATGACTTATGTTATATGTATCTATGTAACTGTGCTTCTTTATAGGGCGTAATGTGTCACCAACTAAATGTCTTTTCTTTTACAGCATACAAATGTTGCTATATTTATATATTTTAACTAACAATATGCAATTTGTTTAGATGGTTTCTTACCAAAATTTATGGGGAGACGACATTATCCCCGATGCACAGCTGCTTATCACGGCTGACGATTTTTATGAGTTGTACATGAGCGGTGGTGGGGCACAACTGCTTTCAGATGGCGCTAGCCCATACTGACATTTCAAATGAACCTGATTACAATCCGACGACTCCTTGCCTGATCGGTAAGTATAACCATCTTATGCTTTTATTACATATATAGTTTTAGCGCTAGTTATATTTCATACACGTTTATTACAGATGATCAAATCTGAGACATTTTAAGAATTGTGAACGGAAACGATGATACTAAAAATACAGAAAATTCAAACATGGCAGTTACTAGCAAAGACAATTCTGACGATCTAAAGGAGAACGATCCGGCGCAAGTTATCGATCTCACAAGCCCAGGGCGACCTGAAATGAAACAGACGACCCGGCTAGCCAGAACACGTAAGGCTCGATCGACGTCTTTGATGCTGTCGGTTTTAAACATTATCTATATTTCTAATATACTTTTTTTAAACGCAGCACTGAAAAGAAAAGTGTATACAATTGCCGACATCACGACACTCGCCGATGATTCCCTACAAAGGCATCGCAAGCAGGGCAAAGAGGGTAAGGACCAAAACGCATTGTTGCTGTAATATATTTAAACATTGTCTATAAGTCTAATACTTTCTTTTTTTAAATGCAGCGCTGAAAAGAAAAATGGCAATGACAGGTGTCTCCAAAGTGGCATCAAAGAAATCTAACACAACGGGTAAGGCTCCCTCTACATCCGATCAAACAACAATGTCTATAACTTTTAAGCATGTATAAACAATGCTGTTTAATCAAACCTTGTAATTTAAAGTTTTTCAGATGCCTGGTAGTGACGCAAGTGTCAACATAACTGCTTCATTCCCAGAACCACCAGAGCCGTGCACCAGCGCCCGCGACAGTTGGCGGTCTGAAAATCCAGCAATGCCCGTGGTACTCTGCTTTAATTAGCACGCTTGAAGATCTTATACTTACATCTTGCTGCTTGTCTTTAAATTTTTAATTAAAGTTGTAATGACATATCTATCTATCTATCTTTTGCGGTGAGCTGTTTTAATTAGCGTGCTTGAAATTCTTAATACTTATATCTTAATGTTTGTCTTAAAATTTCAGCCAAAAGAAAAGAAAACACCAAATCCTGTGTCGTTAAAGAGAGACGACGATCAACCATCATTGTCAGGTGTCGATGTGGTGGGGCCAGAAGGCATTTGGGCGATATTTTAATAATTATGATAATAACGTCTGCCTGGCCGCTAGTGTTTACGCTATTTTGTAGGGTGGTGCTTTGAGAGACGTCGCATTGTTAGAGAAAGCTTGACAACTGCATAGAGACTTACAAATACCCAAAGGGTATTTGGTGTCTTTTACTGACGTTGCTGAATTTTAAAAAAAATTTAACATCACAATTAAAATTTTGTACCACAATAGGGGTCAGTGGCATTATTATCAAACAGCCCGCACAGCTAAAGTAAAGACCATCTATATATTGCACCATGAAAAGCATTATTATGGCATAAAAAGTCCAAAAGCTTTATCGGTTTCGAATATTTTTCCGACGTTTGTTGCACTGTATACAAACATAAATATCGACACAGGTGTATGCAGTTTTGTAAAGCGTGCCAGAGACTGAATTGTATCAAGCAGTCTAATAATACACATTGCCCGATATGTAGGACGTATTGTTGTTCAGAGGATTGTTTTGAAACACAAAACATCATCAGGAACAGTTTACACCGATAGCGGGAATTCTATCAACGCCGCAGCCGGTTCTGCAGAGTGGTGAGCCAACTAGCGTAATAAATGATATTACAGCTTTATGCAACATAACACCAATACCCAATACGCAAGATGTAATACCTTGTAAAAAGTGCATCACATTTGATTCGCCAGACACATGCAGCAATGTACAACATAAGCGAACCCCAACAGCGATACGCTTTTGTCCATTCCTGTTATTGCCGGGGTGGAGAGACTTACGACGCGTTGAGGGATATTGCGAAATGTAACGACAAAATGGCACGCGTGGCGCTGTATTTAAAATGTTACGTTAAAGACTCTACGTCTCTAGCGTTTAACAGTCCCAACAAAATTACTGCGGGGCAAATACACGCTACGCGTAACAAATACACACGACTGATATACGCATCTTGACGCTCTTGAAAAAGAGCTGCTAGACAGAGACTGACTAGTGATGACTGGTGGAGGTGGACAACCTTTTAAAAGTACAAAAACAACTGTAAGTGCTAGGGTTAGAAAGTTAAAACAGGCTATAAAAATCTGTTTTTCATTTAAGCGTTCTAAAATAGCTAGAGAAAATAGGCGTTACCGTCGTAACAATGCGACAACGGCGCGTCGGAACAAAATAGCTATCAAAAAAAGACAAGAATGTGGTAACAAGACTGGTGCGTCGGCTCGTCTGAATGCTGGACAAACACATCATCAATCGCAGACCGTGCAAGCGGAGCACAGTCGTCCAAACAGCTCGCACACTAACAGACCTTCAAATGCGCAATAAAAGCGTATTCAGTCAGGCGACCCACAAAATGACGACATGACCTATAACTTGGATGTTACAGATGAACCCCCTGAACCACAAAACGTTAGATCCGTTTATCTAGAACGTGTATACCATCAACAGCGTGACTTAGCGAATTTTAATAGTACCATGTACACGGAACACTTCAGATTCGCTAACCTCGAATCCATTCGCTTATTTGTTGACGCTCTTGATGTAATACACACTTCTATACAGACATTGTTAGATAGGGTTTTACGGGACGCCGATCCGGGTGATTTCATACAATTGCGTTTAGACGGCGGCGAAACGTTTGAATAGATTTTTTCTAATACACATAGAAACCTGGCACTTTGTGATAACTCTTTTTGTAAGAAATTTTGTTACAGATATATAGACTGCGGCGATGATCACAATATAACGGTTTAAAATGCACCATCTGGGACGGACAGGTTGACATACCGGGTGATTTCATACAATTGCGTTTAGACGGCGGCGAAACGTTTGAGTAGATTTTTTCTAATAGGTATTCTAGAGATGGATTTAGAGCTGAAACATTTTTGGACAATATCGCTAATGCTTTACAGCGTAACGCGGAGTGCATAGCCGGTAATACACTAAAACTAGTTGTCATCATTGTCAGGTATCGATGTGGTGGGGCCAGAAGGCATTTGGGCGATATTGCGTATAGTCAGATTATTGATCGTAAAATCCCATCAGGCCCCTGTGACTTATTTGTATTAATTTTAGACAGTTGACTTACAACCTATTCCTCTGTAAAGACACATGCGTCAAAAGATTTATTAGTCTTCTTTCCTAACTGAGGTCCTTCTCCTTCATTTTCCTTTGTAAAAACTGAACAGAAGTATTCATTGAGGCAGTCAGCTAGTTCTTTATCTTCTTCCATATACCTTCCTTCTTAAGTTTTTAATTTGGTAATTCCTTGTTTTAGTTTCCTTTTTTCATTTATGTATCTGAAGAATGCCTTATCGCCTTTTTTCCCTGACTGAGCTAATTTCTCTTCTGCCTGTGCTTTAGAAGCTCTTATAACTTGTTTGGCCTCTCTCTGCCTAATCTTATAAATTTGTCTGTCATCCTCAGTTTTTTTTTTTTTTCATAATTCCTAAATGCTATCTATTTGTTTTTAATGATTTTGGCCACTTCTGATGAGTACCACAGTGGTCTCTTCCTTTTTTTGCTTTTACTGACAAGCCTAATGCAATTTTCTGTTGCCTTCAATAGTGCCACTTTTAAGTAGTCCCATTTCTCCTGGACTCCAATGAAACTGTTCCAGTCTGATAGGGACTCATGTACCACTAATCTAATTTTAGAAAAGTCAGTTTTTCTAAAATCTAAAACTTTTGTTTTTGTGTGGTGTGACTCAGTCACTGTACTTATAGTAAACCACACTGACTGGTGATCACTAGATCCCAAGCTTTCCCCTACAGTAATATCAGATACCAAATTCCCAGATTACCTCCTGAGTATCTCCTGAATATCTCCAATGCACTTAGACAAGCAGCATTTGAATTAGCAGCAAGCT
This sequence comes from Bufo gargarizans, assembly GCF_014858855.1. Classification (NCBI taxonomy): domain Eukaryota; kingdom Metazoa; phylum Chordata; class Amphibia; order Anura; family Bufonidae; genus Bufo; species Bufo gargarizans. Next base: position 191,791,530 of record NC_058080.1, read on the forward strand.
ATATTAAACATCACAATTAAAATTTTGTACCACAATAGGGGTCAGTGGCATTATTATCAAACAGCCCGCACAGCTAAAGTAAAGACCATCTATATATTGCACCATGAAAAGCATTATGGCATAAAAAGTCCAAAAGCTTTATCGGTTTCGAATATTTTTCCGACGTTTGTTGCACTGTATACAAACATAAATATCGACACAGGTGTATGCAGTTTTGTAAAGCGTACCAGAGACCGAATTGTATCAAGCAGTCTAATAATACACATTGCCCGATATGTAGGACGTATTGTTGTTCAGAGGATTGTTTTGAAACACATAGAAACCTGGCACTTAGTGATAACTCTCTTTGTAAGAAATTTTGTTACAGATATATAGACTGCGGCGATGATCACAATGTAATGGTTTAAAATGCACCATCTGTGGCGGACAGGTTGACAAATTTGACGACCATGTTTGTTACATGCAGCCATACAACCCCCAAAAAATGACTGACAAGTATATCTTTTAAGATTTTGAATGCATGCAAGAAACAGGCTTGCATATACCCAATTTCATTTACGCAACCACACTATACGGCCCAAACTCCTGGCAGTTTAGCGGAAAATCCTGTACTCGTGACTTTGTGCTATTTTTTGCCAACGGTAAGTTTTCGGGGTACACGTTCATAGCTCACAATGCAGGACACTACGACGCTTATTTTGTTTTACAGGAGTTGATTAATGAAAAATTAAAAATTGATATTATAAATCAAGGCAGTCGGTTAATATGCGTTACCCTGAATGACTTAAAAATTAGATTCATAGACTCGCTGAATTTCATGCCTATGAAGCTCAGCAAGATGCCCAAGGCTATGGGTTTTTCAGGCGCCAAGGGTCACTTCCCGCATTTTTTTAACACAGCAGAAAATCAAAACTACATAGGTGTCCTACCGGCCGCTAGGTATCACCGCGTTGATTACATGATGCCCGGTGAGAAAAAATAATTCACGGATTGGTACAAGAAACATAAAAATGACACCGCTCCAACTTATCACATTGGCATCCGTGTGCATGGCTATGCACCGGTTTAAATTTCTACACAAAAATACCATAGCGATTGTCCCTGCCGATAATTACCACAAGACCCAGAAATTATTTTCAACACCCGCTATACAGTGGCTCATATACATTGAACATGCTGAAGGTATTTCTATACAACATGCGATAAAGGGCGGTGAAAAAAAGGTCAGTAACTATTTTTTGGACGGGTATGCATTTGTTAACGGTAAACACAACGCTTTTGAATTTCAGGGCTGTTTTTATCACGGGTGTCCTGTGTACTATAACGAGCATGACAGCAACAAGCTTACTAAATCGTCCTACGGGCAGCTGTACCAATCTTTCCTAGTCAGGAAAAGCCGACTACAGAGACAAGGATTTACTGTCCGCATCCTGTGGGAACACGAGTGGCGGGAAATTATTGCAAACGACTCGGGGGTTAAAGACTTTCTGATTAAAATTAAATTCCCGACTCCTTTGGAACCTCGTGACGTGCTTTATGGCGGTCGCACTAAAACATTAAACTTTATCACAAGGTGCAGTCCGATAAAACAGTGCATTATTACAATTTTACTAGTCTGTATCCTTTTGTTACTTACTTACCCTGTAGGACACCCAAAAATCATTTATGATCATTTTGGTTACATCAAAAAATACTTTGGCATTGCCAAAGTTAAAGTATACCCGCCCAGAGATAAATTTTTTCCGATCCTGCCTGTAAAGCTAAATAAAAAACGAATGTTTCCGCTATGTTACACATGCGCCTCGAACTGTCAGAAAGACATTTGCAGCCACACACACGACGAGCATTCCCTGACCGGTACATGGTGCACCATAGAACTAGTTTTAGCTGTTGAAAAAGGTTACAGGATTGCCGAGATCTACGAGATCTGGCATTTTCCAAACACAACAGACGATCTGTTCGCCCCGTACATCAAATTACACCTCAGAGATAAACAGGAGGCTTCCAGGTATCCCAGTTGGTGTAAAACAGATTCTGAAAAACAGCTTACGAACAGGATCCGGCATAATTGGGATCTTTTAAAAGCATTAGTCAAAACAAATCTGAAGGCCCGAAAATCAATATTACGTAATGCCAGTAATGATTTGATATCGGCTATTGGCGAGATCGCTCTCAATATCCTTAAATGAAAGATCCCTATTAACCCCTTAAGGACACAGGGCGTACAGGTACGCCCTTGTGCCCTGGTACTTAAGGACACAGGGCGTACATGTACGCCCTGTGCATTTTCGATCACTGCCGTGCGGCTGGCAGTGATCGGAACCCGGTGCCTGCTCAAATCATTGAGCAGGCACCTAGGCTAAATGCGCGGGGGGGTCCCGTGACCCCCCCATGTCGGCGATCGCGGCAAACCGCAGGTCAATTCAGACCTGCGGTTTGCTGCGATATCTGCAGTTTATGATCCCCGCGGTCCCTGACCGCGGGGATCAGAAACTTTAGGATTCAAAACTTTGTCCAGTATTCCTCCCCCTGCACCCCTGAGTTATTTGGGCACGGTGGGAGGTGCAGGGGGAGGGTTGCGGGCGGTGCGGGCGGTGCGGGAGGCGGGCGGTGCGGTAGGCGGGATCGCGATCCCCCGCCCGCCTCCCATTGCGTAATCGTTGGCGTCTAGTGGGTATACCAGGGTGCCAGCACATTGCTGGCACCCTGGTATAAACGGCTGACATCGGTGATGCGATGTCAGCCGTTTAACCCTTTCCATACAGCGGTCCGTACGGACCGCTGTATGGAAAAGGTTAACAGTAAGAGGGAGCTCCCTCCCTCTCCCATCGGGGGGCTGCTGTGCCTTTGCAGTCCCCCGAATGGAGAGGGAGAGAGCTCCCAGGCAGCCCCCCCAAGCCCCGTCCTTACCCTTCCCCGTCTGCGCAGTTCTGACCATAACTGAGCAGACGGGGAAGGTTCCCATGACAACAGGACGCCTTCTCAGGCGTCCTGCTGTCCATGGTTCTGAACAGATCTGTGCTGAAAGGCATAGATCTGTTCAGACAAAGTGTAAAATACAGTATAGTACTATATATTGTACTGTACTGTATTATGTAGACATCAGACCCACTGGATCTTCAAGAACCAAGTGGGTCTGGGTCAAAAAAAAAGTGAAAAAAGTGAAAAATAAAGTAAAAATCAAAAAACACATTTATCACTGATTAAAAATGAAAGAAATAAAATTCCCTACACATGTTTGGTATCGCCGCGTCCGTAACGACCTGATCTATAAAACGGTAATGTTACTTTACCCGAACGGTGAACGCCATAAAAATAAAAAATTAAAAACTATGATGAAATTGGAATTTTGCCCACCTTACTTCCCAAAAAAGGTAATAAAAGTGATCAAAAAAGTCGCATCTATGCCAAAATTGTAACAATCAAACCATTATCTCATCCCGCAAAAATCATACCCTACCCAAGATAATCGCCCAAAAACTGAAAAAGTTATGGCTCTTACACTATGGAAACACTAAAACATGATTTCTTTTGTTTCAAAAATGAAATCATTGTGTAAAACTTACATAAATAAAAAAAAAGTATACATATTAGGTATCGCCGCGTCCGTATTCACCGGCTCTATAAAAATATCACATGACCTAACCCCTCAGATGACCACCGTAAAAAAATAAAAATAAAAACGGTGTAAAAAAAGCCATTTTTTGTCATCTTCCGTCACAAAAAGTGTAATAGCAAGCAATCAAAAAGTCATGTGCACCCCAAAATAGTGCCAATCAAACCGTCATCTCATCCCACAAAAAATGAGACCCTACTTAAGATAATCGCCCAAAAATTTAAAAAACTATGGCTCTTAGACTATGGAGACACTAAAACTTTTTTTTGTTTTAAAAATGAAATTATTGTGTAAAACGTACATAAATAAAAAAAATTGTATACATATTGGGTATCACCGCGTCCGTGACAACCTGCTCTATAAAATTACCACATGATCTAACCTGTCAGATGAATGGTGTAAATAACAAAAAAAAAAAAAACGGTGCCAAAAAAGCTATTTCTTGTTACCTTGCCGCACAAAGTGTAATATAGAGCAACCAAAAATCATATGTACCCTAAACTTGTACCAACAAAACTGCCACCCTATCCCGTAGTTTCTAAAATGGGGTCACTTTTTTGGAGTTTCTACTCTAGGGGTGCATCAGGGGGGCTTCAAATGGGACATGGTGTCAAAAAAACCAGTCCAGCAAAATCTGCCTTCCAAAAACCGTATGGCATTCCTTTCCTTCTGCGCCCTGCCGTGTGCCCGTACAGCAGTTTACGACCACATATGGGGTGTTTCTGTAAACTACAGAATCAGGGCCATAAATAATGAGTTTTGTTTGGCTGTTAACCCTTGCTTTGTAACTGGAAAAAAAATATTAAAATGGAAAATCTGCCAAAAAAGTGAAATTTTGAAATTGTATCTCTATTTTCTATTAAATCTTGTGCAACACCTAAAGGGTTAACAAAGTTTGTAAAATCAGTTTTGAATACCTTGAGGGGTGTAGTTTCTTAGATGGGGTCACTTTTATGGAGTTTCTACTCTAGGGGTGCATCAGGGGGGCTTCAAATGGGACATGGTGTCAAAAAAACCAGTCCAGCAAAATCTGCCTTCCAAAAACCGTATGGCATTCCTTTCCTTCTGCGCCCTGCCGTGTGCCCGTACAGCAGTTTACAACCACATATGAGGTGTTTCTGTAAACTACAGAATCAGGGCCAGAAATAATGAGTTTTGTTTGGCTGTTAACCCTTGCTTTGTAACTGGAAAAAAAATATTAAAATGGAAAATCTGCCAAAAAAGTGAAATTTTGAAATTGTATCTCTATTTTCTATTAAATCTTGTGCAACACCTAAAGGGTTAACAAAGTTTGTAAAATCAGTTTTGAATACCTTGAGGGGTGTAGTTTCTTAGATGGGGTCACTTTTATGGAGTTTCTACTCTAGGGGTGCATCAGGGGGGCTTCAAATGGGACATGGTGTCAAAAAAACCAGTCCAGCAAAATCTGCCTTCCAAAAACCGTATGGCATTCCTTTCCTTCTGCGCCCTGCCGTGTGCCCGTACAGCAGTTTACAACCACATATGAGGTGTTTCTGTAAACTACAGAATCAGGGCCAGAAATAATGAGTTTTGTTTGGCTGTTAACCCTTGCTTTGTAACTGGAAAAAAAATATTAAAATGGAAAATCTGCCAAAAAAGTGAAATTTTGAAATTGTATCTCTATTTTCTATTAAATCTTGTGCAACACCTAAAGGGTTAACAAAGTTTGTAAAATCAGTTTTGAATACCTTGAGGGGTGTAGTTTCTTAGATGGGGTCACTTTTATGGAGTTTCTACTCTAGGGGTGCATCAGGGGGGCTTCAAATGGGACATGGTGTCAAAAAAACCAGTCCAGCAAAATCTGCCTTCCAAAAACCGTATGGCATTCCTTTCCTTCTGCGCCCTGCCGTGTGCCCGTACAGCAGTTTACAACCACATATGAGGTGTTTCTGTAAACTACAGAATCAGGGCCAGAAATAATGAGTTTTGTTTGGCTGTTAACCCTTGCTTTGTAACTGGAAAAAAAATATTAAAATGGAAAATCTGCCAAAAAAGCGAAATTTTGAAATTGTATCTCTATTTTCTATTAAATCTTGTGCAACACCTAAAGGGTTAACAAAGTTTGTAAAATCAGTTTTGAATACCTTGAGGGGTGTAGTTTCTTAGATGGGGTCACTTTTATGGAGTTTCTACTCTAGGGGTGCATCAGGGGGCTTCAAATGGGACATGGTGTCAAAGAAACTGTCCAGCAAAACATGCCTTCCAAAAACCAAACGGCGCACCTTTCACTCTACGCCCCGCTGTGTGGCCGTACAGTAGTTTACGGCCACATATGGCGTGTTTCTGTAAACGGCAGAGTCAGGGCAATAAAGATACAGTCTTGTTTGGCTGTTAACCCTTGCTTTGTTAGTGGAAAAAATGGGTTAAAATGGAAAATTAGGCAAAAAAATGAAATTCTCAAATTTCATCCCCATTTGCCAATAACTCTTGTGCAACACCTAAAGGGTTAACAAAGTTTGTAAAATCAGTTTTGAATACCTTGAGGGGTGTAGTTTCTTAGATGGGGTCACTTTTATGGAGTTTCTACTCTAGGGGTGCATCAGGGGGCTTCAAATGGGACATGGTGTCAAAAAACCAGTCCAGCAAAATCTGGCTTCCAAAAACCATACGGCGCACCTTTCACTCTACGCCCCGCTGTGTGGCCGTACAGTAGTTTACGGCCACATATGGGGTGTTTCTGTAAACGGCAGAGTCAGGGCAATAAAGATACAGTCTTGTTTGACTGTTAACCCTTGCTTTGTTAGTGGAAAAAATGGGTTAAAATGGAAAATTAGGCAATAAAAGGAAATTCTCAAATTTCATCCCCATTTGCCAATAACTCTTGTGCAACACCTAAAGGGTTAACAAAGTTTGTAAAATCAGTTTTGAATACCTTGAGGGGTGTAGTTTATAGAATGGGGTCATTTTTGGGTGGTTTCTATTATGTAAGCCTCGCAAAGTGACTTCAGACCTGAACTCGTCCCTAAAAATTGGGTTTTTGTAAATTTCTGAAAAATTTCAAGATTTGCTTCTAAACTTCTAAGCCTTGTAACATCCCCAAAAAATAAAATATCATTCCCAAAATAATTCAAACATGAAGTAGACATATGGGGAATGTTAAGTCATCACAATTTTTGGGGGTATTACTATGTATTACAGAAGTAGAGAAACTGAAACTTTGAAATTTGCAAATTTTTCCCAATTTTTGGTAAATTTGACTTTTTTTTATGCAAAAAAAAATATTTTTTTAACTTTATTTTACCAGTGTCATGAAGTACAATATGTGACGAAAAAACAATCTCAGAATGGCCTGGATAAGTCAAAGCGTTTTAAAGTTATCAGCACTTAAAGTGACACTGGTCAGATTTTCAAAAAATGGCCTGGTCCTAAGGTGTAAAAAGGCTGTGTCCCTAAGGGGTTAAACAGTGCCCAAAAAATATATTGAAAAAATGGCGTAGGGCTATAAAGAATCTAAGCGATAAAAAGTACTCCATTAAAGGAAAGAAGCGCATTGTGAACCAGAGCGGCGGTTTTATAGGTGCTTTGCTCGGCTTTGCAATACCTTTAATCACTAGCCTGATAGCTAATGCAGCCGGTGGTTCATAATGCAGTATGCCTAGAAAATGTTCATCGTTTCCAAAACTGAATTGGATAGGCTTAAAAAAAAATCCGTAGATGCAACAGATATACGCCAAACAGCCATACGACGATTAGATGATGAGATTAGCGAAATACTACACAGAAATGACCTTTCAGATGATGAAAAAATTAAGAGATACACAGCAGTGTACAGAGGTATTTAATGCTCAACAAACAGTCCGGTAAAGAAATGTCAACTTTAACCCACAAACCGATCAACAACAATTGTCAAATGTTGCCTCAATCAGCACAGATACTAAAGAGATACTTGACAATATTAATACACGTTATAGAAAAACTATTGTTAAGTAAACTGTACCACTCAGGTAATAAGCCGTACTGGAACGCTATGGGTGAATTAATTTACAAAGAACAAACTGTACCCGGATCCAACATTATTGACCTGATTCGAACAGCTACCCAGAGTCACGGCTTGCCTAAGATTAAACCTCACGGTTAGGACTATTTTATAGAGACTATCGCACAGCTGAGCGGAATCCTGAGCAGAATTTACACTTTCGGCTTTTATTTCATGTCTTATGCTGCATCCGCATGTCCTTACTGTACTGCACTTTTCTACTCTTGGTTCGTATTCACTCGTTTTTCATGTTTTGTTTGTTAAGGGTACGACATGGTTGTAGGCTGGTTAGTGTCCCAGGTTTGCTGTTGGAGGGGGTCATGGTCCCACAAATATATATATATATATATATATATATATATATATACAGAATACTGTCCTCATCCGGCAGTTTTGAGGAGCTGATTAGTATATATTCTTTCTTCCTGCAGTATTAGTTTCCTAGGCTGCTGTAATCTCCTGTCAGCATCGGCCCCATGGCTTCGGGGGCCCGACGACAGCTTCGGCCCCATTGCTTCGGGGGCCCGCCGACAGCTTCGGCCCCATGGCTTCGGGGGCCCGACAACAGCTTCGGCCCCATGGCTTCGGGGGCCCGACGACAACTTCGGCCCCATGGCTTCGGGGGCCCGACGACAGCTTCGGCCCCATGGCTTCGGGGGCCCGACGACTGTTTTCAGTCCTGCTGGGCTGATTGCCTGGTTGGTTGTCCATCTACGCATCTAGGCTGATTTGGCCCCTATGTATTGCATTCATACCTGCTTCCCTCATTTCCTAATAATTCATGTTGATCGCTCACTTTATGTTTTGACCGCAAACTGGTCCGGTTCGCCCTACAGCATCATTGTCATGTCTTACGCAGATATTTCGTCTTTCTTTAATTGTTCATGCTTTCGTTCAGGTCCTGCCAGAGGAAGAACAAGTAGGGCAATTCCCTCTAGCATTTCAGTCTCTGATCGTAGTCAACCAGGTCCCTGCGCAAAGTCTTTGCTTTTTTACCACGACCAGGAATTCATTTTCGCCAGTAGCTTCATTGCATTGCATTCCCTCACTCATGGGAGAGCATAGACAGAATCTTGTATATTATGGCTTCATAGCTTCTTGCCGCACTAACCTCTGACTCCCTACAACCGCGTTGAATCGGATTTTGGACAAGGTCCAGCATTTCCTCACGGTAGAAGATTCAGTCAGTAGGTCGGTCTTCACGTCTCAGGCGTAAAAATGATTCTCAGGGGCGCACAGTAGAACAACACGCGGATAGCTGTTGTCTGGGGAACTATTCAAGGATTCTCTTCCAATCTACATGGTTCTCTTTGGCCCTTATTCCTGCATAGTCTAGGCAGTTAGGTTTCGGCCCCGATTTCCTGACGCTAGGGCATTGCCAGTACTCGCACTAGAACCAAACTTTACAAGTTTCAGTCGGTTTTAATGATCCATTTCACAATGTATTCCCGGTCCTCCATTCCGCTTTGGGGCAGTATCCGCAGTATTGAGCATCATGTCTCTGGCCTTGTCATCCACAAGATGGGTTGTAGGTCTCCTACTGGCCTTGCTTCATATACCCCGAATTTTCGCTCTAGATCCCGGACGCCTTGCAGTTGGCTTGGGGATTAGTTTGCACATGCCATTCAAATTCCTTTTCTACCCTACTTGGCTTGGTTTTTTGCCCACTTATAGGCCTACCCTTTTTTTTGTTTTTTTTTTTAGAATTATAACTATAAAAAATGACCTGAATAAGCTGCAGGTGAAATTAAACCATGAGCCTGACCGATGTGGCAGGCGATACCAAAGATAAACTACGTGGCCTGAATAACATGCAAGCCGAAAATATCGTTAGGAACGAAACCCCAATATGAGTTAAACTGCATGACCTAAAAAGACGAAGGGAAACGTGACAGAAAATGGAGATAATAACGGTTATCGCTAATACAAGAACAAGAGAACTTTTCGATAATTTGAAAAAGCGTTCACTGAGTGAGCCCTTTGACGAGGCTCGAAGCCCTTTTACACCACCGGTGATATTAACATTGCTTACTGTGTCGACGCGTGGCTCATTACTACCTAAAAAGAGTCTCCCACCTTTGCTGCAAGCGGCTTGGTTAACGTTGTAAATTTTCTTACTTTGTCTATTGTATATAAACTTTCTTTATATTAAATATCTTATAATGTTTTTATTTGTTTTACATACATTTTTACTTTGCGTGTATGTAAAATGTATTTGTGTGTAATGTCTTATAATGTTTTATTTACTATACATAAACTGTTTTAAATAAAATGTAGTCCGTTTTTCTTTTTACAATAAATATAATATCTTGATTATTTAAAATTGTATAAACAGTTAGGTCACATTGTTGAGTAGACACAGCTTAAAACTCTGCTAAAATGAAACGAAAAAAACAAAATATTGAGAAAACAGTACTACACGCCAAAAGCTGTCGGCTCTTATGGGGGCGTGGAATCCTTATTCAGAGAAGTCCGGAAATTTGAAATAAGAAAAGACTCTGTAAAAAACTGGTTGAGCAACGAGGATACATACACATTGTACAAACCTGTTAAAAAATCATTTACAAGAAACAAAGTTATGGTGTCTGATATAGATGATCAATGGCAGGCAGATCTTGTGTCGATGATGGATTTTTCTAAAGAAAATAATGGTGTAAAATACCTGCGGACGGTCATTGATATTCTAAATATGCTTGGGTGTCGGGCCTTTCAAATAATTCCGGCGCTACAGTGGCTTCCGCTTTTGATCAGATATTTAAGTTAAGCGGACGAACCCCCAGAAAGCTCCAGACTGATCGGGGCCGTGAGTTTATAAACAAACCTATGAGACGTCTTTGTGAAACCTATAAAATACATTATTTTTTTACTACAAATGCTGTTAAGGCATCGTTGGTCAAACGTTTTAATAGAACGCTGAAAACTAAAATGTGGAACTCTTTAGCCGTTTGGAAAAATATCTACGGATATTATGCTACTATTAAAAAAGTTAAACCGGTATTAAATATAGGTGATCACGTCAGAATTGTGCTCTATAAGGGGGCTTTCACAAAGGGGTAGGAACAAACCTATACGGACGAGATATTTAAAATTTACGCTGTAAACACTAGGGGCCTCAGACCGCTTTATAAGTTGAAAGATCTGTCCGACGAGTGCATTGAAGGCTCATTCTACCCGGAGGAAGTCCAAAAAATAACCCTCGACAAGCTACGGGTTTACAGGATCGAAAAAATACTGAAAAATAAGAAAGTTTGGGGTAAAACGTTGAGTTTTGTAAAGTGGATAGGATACCCTGACAAGTTTAACTCTTGGATGCCTGAAAAACAGTTGATGAGTCTGTAAACTATGGCGGACGTATCGTTTTTATCACACTACCCTGCAACGCATCCGCCAAACTTTATCCCGAAAACAGCATCGCCGATTACACCACTAAGTTAGCAAAAGCGGTCCATCTTCGCGGTCCTTACGAAGTGGCTTTAGTGGAGATTCAGTATCCACATACGTCGGAAACCTTTTGCCCCGGAGATGGTGTGTTCTAAATAGCAAGCTTTTTGTTAAATCAAGTTATTACTCCAATATGCACAATCTCATCAAAGCCATAGATTCAAGCCAAACTTGAATCTATAAAATACCGCCCGATCAACTGCGCCTGAGATACGACGATATTGACAGAACCATTTATGTAATGAATTCACCATTATACAAGTTCATGCCTTGTGTGAAGTTGGGGAATATTTTTTGGGGCTGCCGGGGTATTCGCAAGCTCCGTCGCTCAAGAATGTAGACGCCGAGCACATCGCTCTCCGCTACAAAGGACCTGGCTTACCTGTTTTAGAACATCCTGCTAGTGTTATAAAGGGGATTGCTCTAGTTTCATCAAAAGAGAAAAAAATGAATCCCGATATTAAAGCGGTTTTTTATACAATGTTTGTTTGTACAGATTTCGTACAACATCAACTTGTTGGCGATAGTTACATACAACTTTTAAGAACTGTTGAGTTAGGCGGTAAAAATGGTGAGATAGTCACACAAAAGTATCACCGGCCGGACTACATACCTGTTTGTAAACATCATTTTGACACAGTTATAATACCAATACTCACGGATCAGTCTAAACCTGTTAAATTCAAATACGGTAAAACTATTGTGCGATTACACTTTAGACCGTGTGTGGTGACGACGCACTAAAATGTTGTCCCAGAGAGTGTAAGGTTACCCGGACGAGTATACGCATTATTACATAACGCAAGCCGTTCATGGTTTGGACTGATTTCACGGTACAGAATTCATGCATGGTTCTGGCCTCACCGGGTTTTGTCGGGGTCTGTTCCGGCGTGTCATTCCCCTATTTAAGAAATGTGTGAAGCTTGTAAAGCCGCCAGTAACATCGCTAAAGACGTTGTCACTATGGCATCGACAGCCTTTATGGATCGTATAAATAGGTCGACACAAGGCCAGGAGGGCTCTGGTGTCGTACAAATACGTAAAAAAAAAACACGTAAAAGAAAACGTGAAACCGCTGCCATTGTTTTACCAACTTTTATGAATAAAGTATCACAACCTAAGAGATGGTGCCGCCAGAAAACAAGAATTCATTCACCAAGCGACATCTTCTAGTCAGACGCTATGGCTTTCGTGCATGACGCCTCCGCCGAGTACGCCAAATCAGAGTTGGACATCTGTCAAATACCGCCTACACAAACAAGCATTGAAAAATCGCTTCATGTAGAGGTGCAACCAATCGCCGCAATCACTGACAATGCACATTTGGAATTCTACATCACTGGCAGCGGTGAATATTATTACGACCTTAATAACACATTGTTACACGTCGTTTGCAGAATCGTTAGTCCTGTTAACATACCCATACCAGAAGGATCCCGCGTTGCACTTATTAACTACCCTATAGCGAGTCTTTTTAATCAACTGGATATAACGCACGGCGACACGTTGATTTCAAGTAGCTACAACCTTTATACGTATAGAGCGTATATAGAGGCCCTAATAAATTATAATTCACAAATTTTAGCGTCCCAATTTACAGCCAGCGGGACATCATGATGACCGGATTCTCGTTGGGCGTAAATGTTGGTTTCATCAAGAGAGCACAGTATTACGGATGCTCTAAAAGTGTGGAATTAATGGGACCCATTTACGCCGATATATTTAATCAACCGAAGTTAATACTGAATGGTTTAGATCTAAAGGTAAAATTGACCAGAAACAAAGACACTTTCTGCCTTATGTCGGCCGAGGCGCCCCATTTTAAAGTTCAAATACATTTCCAAGTCTAATTCTGTCTGTAAACGTATACCTGTCACCCAGCGCCTAAATAATAGGCCTACAATTTATATTCAGCTAAATCTGTGGTTATTGCTGAGGCTGGTCAAGTTATTTTGTGTCCGTCAAAGCACAGTTTTTGTTCTGGGTTGAAATACAATTCCCAACTTAGCAATTCCCTAAATTAGTGGTTTCTGCTGTATCAGGCCTACTTTAAATCTATCCCTAAAAGGGTATATTAGATTCAAGGTGCTGATAGTGTCATTCTCAATAACTTCACACACACGCTACTGTGCATTTCCAAGTCTAATTCTGTCTGTAAACATATACTTGTCACCCAGCACCTAAATAATAGGCCTCAAATTTATATTCAGCTAAATCTGTGGTTATTGCTGTAGCTGGTCAAGTTATTTTGTGTCCGTCAAAGCACAGTTTTTGTTCTGGGTTGAAATACAATTCCCAACTTAGCAATTCCCTAAATTAGTGGTTTCTGCTGTATCAGGCCTACTTTAAATCTATCCCTAAAAGGGTATATTAGATTCAAGGTGCTGATAGGGTCATTCTCAAAACCTTCACACACACGCTACTGTGCATTTCCAAGTCTAATTCTGTCAGTAAACGTATACCTGTCACCCAGTGCCTAAATAATAGGCCTCAAATGTATATTCAGCTAAATCTGTGGTTATTGCTGTAGCTGGTCAAGTTATTTTGTGTCCGCCAAAGCACAGTTTTTGTTCTGGGGTGAAAAACAATTCCCAACTTAGCAATTTCCCAAATTAGTGGTTTCTGCTGTATCAGGCCTACTTTAAATCTATCCCTAAAAGGGTATATTAGATTCAAGGTGCTGATAGGGTCATTCTCAATAACTTCACACACACGATACTGTGCATTTCCAAGTCTAATTCTGTCTGTAAACGTATACCTGTCACCCAGCACCTAAATAATAGGCCTCAAATTTATATTCAGCTAAATCTGTGGTTATTGCTGAGGCTGGTCAAGTTATTTTGTGTCCGTCAAAGCACAGTTTTTGTTCTGGGTTGAAATACAATTCCCAACTTAGCAATTTCCTAAATTAGTGGTTTCTGCTGTATCAGGCCTACTTTAAATCTATCCCTAAAAGGGTATATTAGATTCAAGGTGCTGATAGGGTCATTCTCAATAACTTCACACACGCTACTGTGCATTTCCAAGTCTAATTCTGTCTGTAAACGTATACCTGTCACCCAGCGCCTAAATAATAGGCCTCAAATTTATATTCAGCTAAATCTGTGGTTATTGCTGAGGCTGGTCAAGTTATTTTGTGTCCGTCAAAGCACAGTTTTTGTTCTGGGTTGAAATACAATTCCCAACTTAGTAATTTCCTAAATTAGTGGTTTCTGCTGTATCAGGCCTACTTTAAATCTATCCCTGAAAGGGTATATTAGATTCAAGGTGCTGATAGGGTCATTCTCAATAATTTCACACACACGCTACTGTGCATTTCCAAGTCTAATTCTGTCTGTAAACGTATACCTGTCACCCAGCGCCTAAATAATAGGCCTCAAATTTATATTCAGCTAAATCTGTGGTTATTGCTATAGCTGCTCAAGTTATTTTGTGTCCGTCAAAGCACAGTTTTTGTTCTGGGTTGAAATACAATTCCCAACTTAGCAATTTCCTAAATTAGTGGTTTCTGCTGTATCAGGCCTACTTTAAATCTATCCATAAAAGGGTATATTAGATTCAAGGTGCTGATAGGGTCATTCTCAATAACTTCACACACACGTTACTGTGCATATCCAAGTCTAAATCTGTCTGTTAGGGTATACCTATCACGCAGCGCCTAAATAATAGGCCTCAAATTTATATTCAGCTAAATCTGTGGTTATTGTTGTAGCTGGTCAAGTTATTTTGTGTCCGTCAAAGCACAGTTTTTGTTCTGGGGTGAAAAACAATTCCCAACTTAGCAATTTCCCAAATTAGTGGTTTCTGCTGTATCAGGCCTACTTTAAATCTATCCCTAAAAGGGTATATTAGATTCAAGGTGCTGATAGGGTCATTCTCAATAACTTCACACACACGATACTGTGCATTTCCAAGTCTAATTCTGTCTGTAAACGTATACCTGTCACCCAGCACCTAAATAATAGGCCTCAAATTTATATTCAGCTAAATCTGTGGTTATTGCTGAGGCTGGTCAAGTTATTTTGTGTCCGTCAAAGCACAGTTTTTGTTCTGGGTTGAAATACAATTCCCAACTTAGCAATTTCCTAAATTAGTGGTTTCTGCTGTATCAGGCCTACTTTAAATCTATCCCTAAAAGGGTATATTAGATTCAAGGTGCTGATAGGGTCATTCTCAATAACTTCACACACGCTACTGTGCATTTCCAAGTCTAATTCTGTCTGTAAACGTATACCTGTCACCCAGCGCCTAAATAATAGGCCTCAAATTTATATTCAGCTAAATCTGTGGTTATTGCTGAGGCTGGTCAAGTTATTTTGTGTCCGTCAAAGCACAGTTTTTGTTCTGGGTTGAAATACAATTCCCAACTTAGTAATTTCCTAAATTAGTGGTTTCTGCTGTATCAGGCCTACTTTAAATCTATCCCTGAAAGGGTATATTAGATTCAAGGTGCTGATAGGGTCATTCTCAATAATTTCACACACACGCTACTGTGCATTTCCAAGTCTAATTCTGTCTGTAAACGTATACCTGTCACCCAGCGCCTAAATAATAGGCCTCAAATTTATATTCAGCTAAATCTGTGGTTATTGCTATAGCTGCTCAAGTTATTTTGTGTCCGTCAAAGCACAGTTTTTGTTCTGGGTTGAAATACAATTCCCAACTTAGCAATTTCCTAAATTAGTGGTTTCTGCTGTATCAGGCCTACTTTAAATCTATCCATAAAAGGGTATATTAGATTCAAGGTGCTGATAGGGTCATTCTCAATAACTTCACACACACGTTACTGTGCATATCCAAGTCTAAATCTGTCTGTTAGGGTATACCTATCACGCAGCGCCTAAATAATAGGCCTCAAATTTATATTCAGCTAAATCTGTGGTTATTGTTGTAGCTGGTCAAGTTATTTTGTGTCCGTCAAAGCACAGTTTTTGTTCTGGGTTGAAATACAATTCCCAACTTAGCAATTTCCTAAATTAGTGGTTTCTGCTGTATCAGGCCTACTTTAAATCTATCCCTAAAAGGGTATATTAGATTCAAGGTGCTGATAGGGTCATTCTCAATAACTTCACACACACGCTACTGTGCATTTCCAAGTCTAATTCTGTCTGTAAACGTATACCTGTCACCCAGCGCCTAAATAATAGGCCTCAAATTTATATTCAGCTAAATCTGTGGTTATTGCTGAGGCTGGTCAAGTTATTTTGTGTCCGTCAAAGCACAGTTTTTGTTCTGGGTTGAAATACAATTCCCAACTTAGCAATTTCCTAAATTAGTGGTTTCTGCTGTATCAGGCCTACTTTAAATCTATCCCTAAAAGGGTATATTAGATTCAAGGTGCTGATAGGGTCATTCTCAATAACTTCACACACGCTACTGTGCATTTCCAAGTCTAATTCTGTCTGTAAACGTATACCTGTCACCCAGCGCCTAAATAATAGGCCTCAAATTTATATTCAGCTAAATCTGTGGTTATTGCTGAGGCTGGTCAAGTTATTTTGTGTCCGTCAAAGCACAGTTTTTGTTCTGGGTTGAAATACAATTCCCAACTTAGTAATTTCCTAAATTAGTGGTTTCTGCTGTATCAGGCCTACTTTAAATCTATCCCTGAAAGGGTATATTAGATTCAAGGTGCTGATAGGGTCATTCTCAATAATTTCACACACACGCTACTGTGCATTTCCAAGTCTAATTCTGTCTGTAAACGTATACCTGTCACCCAGCGCCTAAATAATAGGCCTCAAATTTATATTCAGCTAAATCTGTGGTTATTGCTATAGCTGCTCAAGTTATTTTGTGTCCGTCAAAGCACAGTTTTTGTTCTGGGTTGAAATACAATTCCCAACTTAGCAACTTCCTAAATTAGTGGTTTCTGCTGTATCAGGCCTACTTTAAATCTATCCATAAAAGGGTATATTAGATTCAAGGTGCTGATAGGGTCATTCTCAATAACTTCACACACACGTTACTGTGCATATCCAAGTCTAATTCTGTCTGTTAGGGTATACCTATCACGCAGCGCCTAAATAATAGGCCTCAAATTTATATTCAGCTAAATCTGTGGTTATTGTTGTAGCTGGTCAAGTTATTTTGTGTCCGTCAAAGCACAGTTTTTGTTCTGGGTTGAAATACAATTCCCAACTTAGCAATTTCCTAAATTAGTGGTTTCTGCTGTATCAGGCCTACTTTAAATCTATCCCTAAAAGGGTATATTAGATTCAAGGTGCTGATAGGGTCATTCTCAATAACTTCACACACACGCTACTGTGCATTTCCAAGTCTAATTCTGTCTGTAAACGTATACCTGTCACCCAGCGCCTAAATAATAGGCCTCAAATTTATATTCAGCTAAATCTGTGGTTATTGCTGAGGCTGGTCAAGTTATTTTGTGTCCGTCAAAGCACAGTTTTTGTTCTGGGTTGAAATACAATTCCCAACTTAGTAATTTCCTAAATTAGTGGTTTCTGCTGTATCAGGCCTACTTTAAATCTATCCTTGAAAGGGTATATTAGATTCAAGGTGCTGATAGGGTCATTCTCAATAATTTCACACACACGCTACTGTGCATTTCCAAGTCTAATTCTGTCTGTAAACGTATACCTGTCACCCAGCGCCTAAATAATAGGCCTCAAATTTATATTCAGCTAAATCTGTGGTTATTGCTGAGGCTGGTCAAGTTATTTTGTGTCCGTCAAAGCACAGTTTTTGTTTTGGGTTGAAATACAATTCCCAACTTAGCAATTTCCTAAATTAGTGGTTTCTGCTGTATCAGGCCTACTTTAAATCTATCCCTATGTCATGGAACCATGAACCAGACGTACAACAAGAGATAAGTGGAAATAAGAAGGCTTTATTGAAAATCAAGCTGTCAGGCAAAAGTCCAAACGAATGGCTAAACCGAAGCAGGGTCTTGCGAAGCCAGAGGTCAGGAACCAGAAGGGTAGTCAGACGAAGCCTGGATCAGGAACCAGCAGGGTAGTCAGACGAAGCCAGGATCAGGAACCAGAAGCAGCAGCAGTCTTAGAAGCATGTGAACACAGGAGGACCAAGCAAGGAACTGAAGCCACAGACCTCCTATATATATGAGCTGGGCATCCAGCTCCTCCCAGTGGGAAGGAGAAGCCGCAGGGTGGGAGGCTTCAAGAAACCCAGAAACCAAGATGGCCGCCAGCACATGTCAAACGAAGGAGAACAGCAAGAAGGTAAGACCATGACAGTACCTCCCCCTCAAGGGCCCCTCCTCCGCGGAGTAGCAAACGGTTTCTGAGGGAAGCGTGCGTGGAAGGCTCGGAGCAAGGCAGGAGCATGGACATCTGCGGAGGGAACCCAGGAACGCTCCTCTGGACCATAACCACGCCAATGGACCAAAAACTGCACCCGACCGCGGACCAGGCGTGAGTCCAGGATATTGCTCACCTCATACTCCTCACGATTGCCCACTTGGACCGGACGAGGCCGAGCGACCGAGGAAGTGAAACGATTACACACCAGTGGCTTCAACAGGGAGACATGAAACACGTTGGAGATCCGCATGCCAGGAGGAAGCGCAAGGGCATAGGCTACCGGGTTTACCCTGCAAAGCACTCGGAAGGGACCAACAAAGCGAGGCGCCAGCTTGGGAGTGGGCACTCGAAGGTTGAGGTTGCGGGTGGACAACCATACGCGGTCTCCGACCTGGTAGGAAGGAGCGGGCGCTCGTCTGCGATCAGCCTGGAGTCTCTGGCGCCGCGCAGAGACCTCAAGGGACCTCTGGATCTGTACCCAAGAAGCACGTAGGACGGAAAGGTGATCCTCCACAGCCGGAATATCCTGGGGAGAGAATACCTCCGGTAACACGGCAGGTTGGAACCCATAATTGGCCATGAAGGGAGACGTCCCAGAGGAAGAGTTCACCGCCGTGTTCCTGGCAAACTCAGCCCAAGGCAGGAGGTCAACCCAATTGTCTTGGTGATCGGAGACATAGCAACGAAGGAATTGCTCCATGGCCTGATTGGATCGTTCTGCGGCCCCATTGGACTGAGGGTGGTAGGCCGAGGAGAAAGAGAGATGAATCCCCAACTGGGAGCAAAAGGCGCGCCAGAACCTGGACACAAACTGACTCCCCCGATCCGACACAATCTCCTTGGGCAAGCCGTGCAACCGGAAGACCTCCCTGGCAAAAATCGTGGCCAACTCTTGTGCAGAGGGTAACTTCTTGAGAGGAACACAGTGGCACATTTTGGAAAACCGATCCACAATCATGAGAATGACCGTATGGCCTCGGGATGCAGGGAGGTCCACAATGAAATCCATCCCCAGGTGTGACCATGGACGCTCCCCGGTGGCTATGGGTTGCAAAAGACCCAACGGAAGGTGCCGAGGGGACTTACTCTGGGCACAAACGGAGCATGCCGCTACATATGCGGCGATGTCGGAACGTAGAGAAGGCCACCAGAACAGACGTGAAACAGCCCAGGACAGCTGATTCTTTCCAGGATGCCCCGCGGCCTTGGAGTTATGGTAGGTTCGCAACAACCGAGTGCGCAACTCTTCAGGCACAAAACATCTGCCGTTGGGTCTCCCAGAGGGAGCACCAGATTGAGCCGCCAAAATCTGCTCACCCAGGGGAGAGGTCAGGCTGGTGCGAATGGCGGCCAGGATCTGATTCGGAGGTATGACCGAAGTCGGAATCGACTCCTCCCCGGACAGCTCGGAGTACTGCCGTGATAAGGCATCCGCTCTGATGTTCTTGGAACCGGGTAGGTAGGAGACCACGTAATTAAAACGTGACAAGAACAGAGCCCATCTGGCCTGACGTGGTGTCAATCTCTTGGCCTCAGAGAGGTAGGTCAGATTCTTGTGGTCCGTCAGGATGAGAACCGGAACCACCGAGCCCTCGAGCAAGTGCCTCCATTCTTTAAGGGCCTGCACGATGGCCAATAACTCCCTGTCACCAATCTGATAGTTGCACTCCGCGGAAGACAGTTTCCGGGAGTAAAACCCACAAGGAAGCAGAGGACCCTCTGGTGTTCTACGCTGAGACAGAAGGGCGCCTACTCCCGTCTCAGACGCGTCCACCTCGAGGACAAAAGGCAACCCAGGGTTGGGATGCGACAGAATCGGAGCCGACACAAAGGCGGACTTTAGAGCCTCAAAAGCTCGGATGGCCTCGAGCGGCCAGACCTGGGGATTACTGCCCTTCCTGGTCAGATCCGTGAGAGGCTTGGCTAGCATGGAAAAGTCCCTGATGAACTTCCGATAATAATTGGCGAAGCCCAAAAAGCGCTGCATGGCACGAAGACCACTGGGCTGGGGCCACTGTAAGACAGCCGAAACCTTCTCAGGATCAATGGAGAACCCCTCAGCGGAAATTATGTAACCTAAGAAGGTTACCTGGGATCGGGGAAATTCGCATTTCTCAAGCTTACCGAACAGCTTGTTCTCTCGTAACCGTTGCAACACTCGTCTGACATCCAGAATGTGGGCCTCCATGGATTCAGAATATACCAAGATGTCATCCAAATAGACCACCACACACTGCTGCAACAGGTCACGGAAAACATCGTTGATGAATTCCTGGAAGACTGCGGGCGCATTGCACAACCCAAAGGGCATAACCAAGGATTCATAATGACCGGTCCTGGTGTTAAACGCGGTCTTCCACTCATTAGTGTTGAGCGCGAATATTCGAATTGCGAATTTTTTTCTCGAATATCGCAATTTCGAGATTTCGCGAATATTTAGAATATCGTTCTATATATTCGCAAATT
Organism: Bufo gargarizans; assembly: GCF_014858855.1. Classification (NCBI taxonomy): domain Eukaryota; kingdom Metazoa; phylum Chordata; class Amphibia; order Anura; family Bufonidae; genus Bufo; species Bufo gargarizans. The sequence continues at coordinate 191,812,333 of NC_058080.1, forward strand.
CGAATATTTTTTTTTTTTATTTTTTATTATTATATTTTTTTCTTTCCCACTTCTCTAAAGTTGTTCTTACCTGTCCTTTGGATTCCTGGCTTCCTGGCTGCTCCAGTCAGTGGCGTTTTCAACTTACTGCTATATTCCATATTAGCTAAATTACAATCTAATCTATATGTGTATTTTACGAAATTTCGCAAATTGCGATGCGAATAATATAACACGAAATAATCGCATGAAGATTTCAATTTAGCACTGCTATATTCCATATTCTAGCCTAATATGGACTATAGCAGGGCTAAGTTAGCACTGCTATATTCCATACTAGGCTAGAATATGGAATATAGCAGTGCTAAGTTGAAATCTTCATGCGATTATTTCGTGTTATATTACTCGCATCGCAATTTCGACTTTTGCAAATGTTCTTAATATTGCTCTAACTTCGTCTTTTAGAATATTACGAATATTCTAAAAGACGAAGTTAGAGCAATATTACGAAATTTTGTAAAATACACATATAGATTGTAATTTAGCTAATATAGTGCTATAATCCCTTTTTTTGCCTCTAAATTTTTTTTGCCTCTTCTGAACTTAAGTTTTGTAAAATATGTACACTGTTAAAAAAATATTACTATAGCAGTATATTAGCTTAAATACAATCTATGTGTATTTTACGAAATTTCGTAATATTGCTCTAACTTCGTCTTTTAGAAATTTCGTAATATTGCTCTAACTTCGTCTTGTAGAATATTCGTAATATTCTAAAAGACGAAGTTAGAGCAATATTAAGAACATTTGCAAAAGCCGAAATTGCGATGCGAGTAATATAATACGAAATAATCGCATGAAGATTTCAACTTAGCACTGCTATATTCCATATTCTAGCCTAGTATGGAATATAGCAGTGCTAACTTAGCACAGCTATATTCCATACTAGGCTAGAATATGGAATATAGCAGTGCTAAGTTGAAATCTTCATGCGATTATTTCGTATTATATAACTCGCATCGCAATTTCGGCTTTTGCAAATGTTCTTAATATTGCTCTAACTTCGTCTTTTAGGATATTACGAATATTCTAAAAGACGAAGTTAGAGCAATATTACGAAATTTCGTAAAATACACATAGATTGTATTTAAGCTAATATACTGCTATAGTAATATTTTTTAATAGTGTACATATTTTACAAAACTTAAGTTCAGAAGAGGCAAAAAAAATTTAGAGGCAAAAAAAGGGATTATAGCACTATATTAGCTAAATTACAATCTATATGTGTATTTTACGAAATTTCGTAATATTGCTCTAACTTCGTCTTTTAGAATATTCGTAATATTCTAAGAGACGAAGTTAGAGCAAATCACGAAATTTCGTAAAATACACATATTAGCCTAGCCATAGTCAATTAGCATAGGAACGTTGCCTTATACTATCAAGATAAATAATCGCAATACGCGAAAAAAAAAATTCGTATATTATTCGCGATAATTGGAATAATTACGAATATTCGATTTCGACGAATATAACACGAATATTCATTCGAATATTCGCGAAATATCGCAAAATCGAATATGGCACCTCCCGCTCATCACTACCACTCATCGCCCGCCTTGATCCTTACCAGGTTATATGCCGCCCTCAGGTCGAGTTTGGTAAAGACCGTGGCCCCTTTGAGGCGATCGAACAGCTCGGAAATCAAGGGTATCGGGTAAGCGTTCTTGATCGTGATGCGATTAAGACCCCTGTAATCGATGCAAGGCCTCAACTCACCGCCCTTCTTTTTCACAAAGAAAAATCCAGCCCCTGCCGGGGACGAGGATTTGCGAATGTGTCTGCGTGAAAGTGCCTCCCTCACGTACTCCTCCATGGCCTCATTCTCCGCTACCGACAGTGGATAGACCTTGCCACGAGGAGGAACGGCACCAGATTGTAACTCTATGGCACAATCGTATGGGCGGTGCGGAGGTAGGGCAACCGCACGCACCTTATCGAATACATCCCGGTACTCCTCGTATTCAGGAGGCAACAGAGAGTCCGAGGAAGTACACAGCAACTTGACAGACCCATGGATGCAACTAGCCCCACACTGCGGTGACCACGAGAGGATCTCGGCCGATCTCCAATCGAAAGTCGGATTATGCTTCTGGAGCCAGGGGTACCCCAAGACCACCGAGTAGTGTGGAGACGAAATAACCTGGAGACAGACCGACTCTCTGTGAACGGCACCAATGGCCATCCCCACTGGAAGGGTCTCATGAGTCACGTGTGGCGGCAGAAGGGGTCTGCCGTCTATCGCCTCAAGAGCCAGTGGGGAACCTCGAGGCTGCAGAGGAATGGAATTGGCGGCACCTAGGAAACAACACCATTTCTTTGTTTCCTAGGTGCCACCAAGTACATTTAACCATCAATAGTGTGGTTATTTTTTGGCTATATCCTACATCAGCCTATATCCCACCTCTAGCCCTTTCCTGGGCTGTTTTACAGCCTTTTTAGTGCCGAAAAGTTCGGGTCCCCATTGACTTCAATGGGGTTCGGGACGAAGTTCGGGTCGGGTTCGGATCCCGAACATTTCCTGGAAGTTCGGCCGAACTTCTCGAAACCCGAACATCCAGGTGTTTGCTCAACTCTACTTGAAATATAAATTCATATTCCTTGAAGTTCTCTAAAAATGTACACTAATACGGTCCTCTACAATGATGATGTCCCAAGGGGGAGAACATTTGAGGGCTTCTCGGGAGAGATGGGGTAGATAGATATATTATAGCAGGATAGACCACATGTATATACAGTGCCTTTAAAAAATAAAGTAATGCAGGGCAGGCACTCAATTTATGGGTTCATGAGAAAGTGAGATTTTATTTAGAGAACAATTTAAAATACTAAACATTAATAAAATTCATAAAACAGTGATAATAACAGTCTTATACAAATGGCAATATTAATTTGTAGCAGCACCTAGGTATTGGTAGCAGCAGTTATCCCAATAGCAGCACCTAGGTATTTTTGTAGCAGCAATTGATTACAGTATCAAAGATAGTTATATAGCAGCAACTAAAGACAACTTGTTACAATATTAGTTGTTGTGGCAATTAATAGAGAGTCTCTATGGTTATTTGATAAATGGTTTTAGCGATAGTTCATCCTTAAAGCGTGCATTGTGTGCAATAGGACTATCTCAGCATGTCATGGCACCGAAATTGGAAGTAATGTCTCATTTGCTGAACGGTGCAGATGATCGCACCTTTAATATGTCCAGTAGTTCCTCCGTTATATAGAAAAGGATAATTTTACTCACGGTTGTCCCCTAATGCGGCGTCCTGCATGGAATTTAAACACAGACCGTCCTTTGTAGAAACTCCAATCGCAGCTGTGATGGAAAGTCAGCGTCCCTCGTGGTATGGCGTTGTCTCTGCTTAATTCAGGTTTGCCCCTCCAGTATTCGGTTCGCTTTTAAATTCAGCTGCCGGTGTTTTGCGTATATGGAGGTAGGTCAGTTTATTTTACTATGAGTGTCTCTTTGCGGTGCTCCAATGCTGTGATCCTCAGTTTGTATGCTTGTTCACCCAAACATGTTTCGGAGCGTAAACTCACTCCTTCCTCGGTGGTCAAGCATACTCCACACTATGTCATCCTTATATCTAGTTCAAGTTGATTGGAAACACCTGAATTCAATCCAGGATTAACTCTCAATTCAATCCAGGATTAACTCTCTCTTTTTCATTTCTCTATATGGGGATATTCAATCATTCCAACAACATAGGTTGTATTAACCCTATGCTGCATCCATATGTTAACATGTAAAATATATTTAAAAGCATACATGAAATATTTTTCCAAAAGCATACATCATTTATCAATATGAAATATATAAAAGAATATATATAAATAAATATGTATAAAAAAGTTTTCTCCAAGAATGTAGAAGTTTCAATGGAATATAGGGGTTATATGGGAAGCCCCTGGCCAAGGGAGAACGGGGGTGCTGATAACAAAGCAGCAACCGTCGTTGTCCGTCAACCAGGGGTGTCCCTTTTTACAGGAAACCGAAGATTTCGAGTTCTGCGTTCAAACCATTCGGTTGAATGGTGTCGAACTCGAAAATTCTTCTCGACTCCTGTCGGGACATCCTGGATATATGGTCACCCCCTCTCCAGTGTTTATTTATTTTCTCAAATGCTACAAACATTAAACCAGAGGGGTTTTGGTTATGGTGGTATTTAAAATGTTTCAACAGGATGTGTTTCTCAAAACCTTTCTTTATATTTCCAATGTGTTCGGCTATCCTAGTTTTTAATAGTCTCTTCGTCCGTCCTATATACTGTTTGCCACAAGGGCATTGGATCAAGTACAGCACATTATCTGAATTGCATGTCAGCAGTTCATTTATTTCCATCTTGAAGTTGTTTTGAATCGATTGCACTTCTGTGGTCTTTTTTTGAAAGGTGGTTTGTTTGCAATTAGAACACCTCCCGCACCTATAGAACCCTTTTAAGTGGTCCCAGTATTGTGAGATCCCTTTCTTTTTTAAAGTTTGTTTCGTCGTTGGGGCTATTTTACATCCTAGATTTTTTGCCTTTGTGTACACAAATTGTGGATTTTTGGATATTAGTGTACCTATAGTTTTATCCTCTAGGATGTGGTGCCAGTAGCGTCTAATCATTCGTTCCACTTTTTTATACTCTGAATTGAAGGGCAAAATGATTCGTGGGGTTCCATCTTTCAAATCCCCACATCCAATATCATTTGTACTTATTTTTATTTTTATTTTTATCATTTGTACTTATTTTTATTTTTATCATTATTTTCATCTACAGGTTTGAAAAAGGTATTTCTATCCTTTTCTCTTATTTTCGATAATGATTCTTCCACTATTTTTAATTGGTAATCTTTATTTAAAAAACGTATTTTCATATCTTCAGCTTCTTTTTCAAATTGTTCTGCCTTTGTACAATTCGGTTTCCTGTAAAAAGGGACACCCCTGGTTGACGGACAACGACGGTTGCTGCTTTGTTATCAGCACCCCCGTTCTCCCTTGGCCAGGGGCCTCCCATATAACCCCTATATTCCATTGAAACTTCTACATTCTTGGATAACACTTTTTTATACATATTTATTTATACATATTCTTTTATATATTTTATATTGATAAATGATGTATGCTTTTGGAAAAATATTTGATGTATGCTTTTAAATATATTTTACATGTTAACATTTGGATGCAGCATAGGGTTAATACAACCTATGTTGTTGGAATGATTGAATATCCCCATATAGAGAAATGAAACAGAGAGAGTTAATCCTGGATTGAATTCAGGTGTTTCCAATCAACTTGAACTAGATATAAGGATGACATAGTGTGGAGTATGCTTGACCACTGAGGAAGGAGCGAGTTTACGCTCCGAAACATGTTTGGGTGAACAAGCATACAAACTGAGGATCACAGCATTGGAGCACCGCAAAGAGACACTCATGGTAAACTAAACTGACCTACCTCCATATACGCGGAACACCGGCAGCTGATTATAAAAGCGAACCGAATACTGGAGGGGCAAACCTGAATTAAGCAGAGACGACGCCATACCACGAGGGACGCTGACTTTCCATCACAGCTGCGATCAGAGTTTCTACAAAGGACGGTCTGTGTTTAAATTCCATGCAGGACGCCGCATTAGGGGACAACCGTGAGTAAAATTATTCTTTTCTATATAACGGAGGAACTACTGGACATATTAAAGGTGCGATCATCTGCACCGTTCAGCAAAGGAGACATTACTTCCAATATTGGTGCCATGACATGCTGAGATAGTCCTATTGCACACAATGCACGCTTTAAGAATGAACTATCGCTAAAACCATTTATCAAATAACCATAGAGACTCTCTATTAATTGCCACAACAACTAATATTGTAACAAGCTGTCTTTAGTTGCTGCTATATAACTATCTTTGATACTGTAATCAATTGCTGCTACAAAAATACCTAGGTGCTGCTATTGGGATAACTGCTGCTACCAATACCTAGGTGCTGCTACAAATTAATATTGCCATTTGTATAAGACTGTTATTATCACTGTTTTATGAATTTTATTAATTTTATGAATGTTTAGTATTTTAAATTGTTCTCTAAATAAAATCTCACTTTCTCATGAACCCATAAATTGAGTGCCTGCCCTGCATTACTTTATTTCTAAATTTCACTTAATTGACAAGGGTGAGTCATATTGGGCAAGAGCACCTATTTCCAGAAAACCTGTGGAGAGCCGCCTTTTTGTTATCTATATACAGTGCCTTGCAAAAGTATTCAACCCCCTTGACTTTTTTTCATATTTTGGTGCCTTACAACCTGTAATTAACATGGATTGTTTGAAGATTTGCATCATTTAATTTACACAACATGCCCACAACTTTGAAGATGTTTGTTTTTTATTGTGACGCAAACAACAAATAGGACAAAATAACAGAAAAAAGTCAATGTGCATAACTATTCACCCCCCTAAAGTCAAAACTTTGTAGAGCCAACTTTTGCGGCAATCACAGCTCTAAGTCTCTTTGGATAAGTCTCTATGAGCTAACTACCCCTTACCACTGGGATTTTTGCCTATTCCTTCTTGCAAAACTGCTCCAGCTCCTTCAAGTTGGATGGTTTGCCCTTTAAGTCTGACCACAGATTTTCTATTGGATTGAGATCTGGGCTTTGACTAGGCCATTCCAACACATTTACATGTTTCCCCTTAAACTACTCATGTGTTTCTTTAGCAGTGTTTTTGGGATCATTGTCATGCTGGAAGGTGAACCTCAGTCCTAGCCTCAAATCATGCACAGAGTGGTATAGGTTTTGCTCAAGAATATCCCTGTATTTAGCACCATCCATTTTTGCCTAAACTCTGACTAGTTTCCCAGTCCTGTTTCCTGAAAAACATCCCCACAGCATGATGCTGCCACCACCATGTTTCACTGTGGGGATGGTGTTCTTTGGGTGATGTGATGTGTTGGGTTTGCGCCAGACATAGCGTTTTCTTTGATAGCCGAAAAGTTCAATTTTAGTCTCATCAGAGCAGAGCACCTTCCTCCATACATTTTGGGAGTCTCCCACATGCCTTTTCGCAAACTCACAACGTGCCTTTTTGTTTTTAGCTGAAAGTAATGGCTTTCTTATGGACACTCTGCCATAAAGCCCAACTCTATGGAGCATATGGCTTATTGTCGTCCTATGTACAGATACTCCAGTATCTGCTGTGGAACTCTGCAGCTCCTCCAGGGTTACCTTAGGTCTATGTGCTGCCTCTCTGATTAATGCTCTCCTTGCTCGGTCTGTGAGTTTTGGTGGGCGGCCGACTCTTGGCAGGTTTGCTGTTGTGCCATGTTGTTTATGATAGATTTGATGGTGCTCCTGTGATATCAAAGATTTGGATTTTTTTTATATCCTAACCCTGTCTTGTACTTCTCAACAACATTGTCCCCTTACTTGTTTGGAGAGTTCTTTGGTCTTCATGGCAGTGTTTGGTTAGTGATGCCTCTTGGTTAGGTGTTGCAGCCTCTTTTTAAAAAAGGTATGTATATGTAATGACAGATCATGTGGCACTTGGATTGAACATAGGTGGACATAATTTCACTAATTATGTGACTTCTGTAGGTAATTGTTTGCACGAGAGCTTTGTATAGGCTTCCTTACAAAGGGAGGGGGGGGGGAACAATAGTTTTATTTATATTTTTTTCTCATTTCACTTCACCAACTTAGACTTGTGTTCTTATCCATCAGATACAATTCTGATTAGCAAAACATTGAACTTAAGGCTGTAATTGTCACGCCGGAAGGGATATCAGACATACAGATAAACCAGCAAACCAGGCTCTAGGCGAGAAGCAGCGGAAGAGTCACCTCCTAGCAAATCCCTGACTTCTCTCCCTGCTCTGCTCAGCCCACATTCAGACCTAGATGGTAGGAATGATGTGTCCTCGTGCCTGGGCTAAAACACCCTAGATTCCCTGAGATGGTGATAAGGGGAATAGGAGCAGCCTGCTCACACAGAACCTGGATGGGAGAGATGACACCAACACAACCAAGATAGCAAACAACAAAAACTGAAACAACAGTTATATTTTCAGAGCTGGAACAGACAACCTTCCTTCCTTGCTTCCAAGGCCAGAATGATTTCTATAACCTGCTCAGAGCACTGGGATGGAGTGCTATTTAAACTAATGACCCCACCCAGTGCAAATTTTGCCGTGGGTCTCTCTGATCCTATCTGAATTCCAACGCTTCAGATCGGACCATTTCTTCAAGATGGCCATCCTCTTGTGCTGGCCATCATGATCCCTCCACAGCTCATACCCGATCCTCCTCACTATACGCTGATTGTCAGCGTGGGACCGGGTCTTGTCGTATCCCTGCTCCAACATGTGCTGTAGGATAAAAATGCAAGCATATATTCCCAACTTTTTTAAAATACAAGTATAAGAAATTAAAGGGGTTCTGCAGGATTTTCTATTGATGATGATGACCTATCCTCGGCACCCACGCCCATCAACTGTTTGCGGAGATGGCCCACGCAGTGTGCATGTCCGTCTCCCGACTCTCTTTCTGCCCGCTGCTGCTGTCCCATAGACATACAGCAGTGAGCAGGAAGACAGAAGCGTGACGGCACGTGCGCACTGCGCGTGCCGTCTACTCAAACAGCTGATCGGCAGGGGTGCCAGGTGTGGGACCCCGCCGATCTGATATTGATGACCTATCGTGAGGATAGGTCATCAATAGAAAAAGCCTGGACAATTTCTTTAATGTCATCATCTAAAAAAATATATAAAAAATTCAGTGTTTGAAAGAGAAATATTAGATTTAAGTTTACCATTATAACATCTGATTGTATTGAAATTGTATGTGTATGGTGTATGAGCAATCGGATATTGGACATCTGAGGAGAGGTGTACCTGTCTAGTGAACTGACTGTACGGTATGGGGTGTACAGCTAGTTTGCCTCCCTTTGGTGCTTCCTGGGTAACGCTAAATAAACCAGCAAATAGTAATAACTTTCGAGATCACTTATATTTAGAAACACTTTAGCTGCATATAAATACACTACGTGCAGAATTATTAGGCAAATGAGTATTTTGACCACATCATCCTCTTTATGCATGTTGTCTTACTCCAAGCTGTATAGGCTCGAAAGCCTACTACCAATTAAGCATATTAGGTGATGTGCATCTCTGTAATGAGAAGGGGTGTGGTCTAATGACATCAACACCCTATATCAGGTGTGCATAATTATTAGGCAACTTCATTTCCTTTGGCAAAATGGGTCAAAAGAAGGACTTGACAGGCTCAGAAAAGTCAAAAATAGTAAGATATCTTGCAGAGGGATGCAGCACTCTTAAAATTGCAAAGCTTCTGAAGCGTGATCATCGAACAATCAAGCGTTTCATTCAAAATAGTCAACAGGGTCGCAAGAAGCGTGTGGAAAAACCAAGGCGCAAAATAACTGCCCATGAACTGAGAAAAGTCAAGCGTGCAGCTGCCAAGATGCCACTTGCCACCAGTTTGGCCATATTTCAGAGCTGCAACATCACTGGAGTGCCCAAAAGCACAAGGTGTGCAATACTCAGAGACATGGCCAAGGTAAGAAAGGCTGAAAGACCACCACCACTGAACAAGACACACAAGCTGAAACGTCAAGACTGGGCCAAAAAATATCTCAAGACTGATTTTTCTAAGGTTTTATGGACTGATGAAATGAGAGTGAGTCTTGATGGGCCAGATGGCTGGATTGGTAAAGGGCAGAGAGCTCCAGTCCGACTCAGACGCCAGCAAGGTGGAGGTGGAGTACTGGTTTGGGCTGGTATCATCAAAGATGAGCTTGTGGGGCCTTTTTGGGTTGAGGATGGAGTCAAGCTCAACTCCCAGTCCTACTGCCAGTTTCTGGAAGACACCTTCTTCAAGCAGTGGTACAGGAAGAAGTCTGCAAGGTAAGAAAAACATGATTTTCATGCAGGACAATGCTCCATCACACGCGTCCAAGTACTCCACAACGTGGCTGGCAAAAAAGGGTATAAAAGAAGAAAATCTAATGACATGGCCTCTTGTTCACCTGATCTGAACTCCATTGAGAACCTGTGGTCCATCATCAAATGTGAGATTTACAAGGAGGGAAAACAGTACACCTCTCTGAACAGTGTCTGGGAGGCTGTGGTTGCTGCTGCACGCAATGTTGATGGTGAACAGATCAAAACACTGACAGAATCCATGGATGGCAGGCTTTTGAGTGTCCTTGCAAAGAAAGGTGGCTATATTGGTCACTGATTTGTTTTTGTTTTGTTTTTGAATGTCAGAAATGTATATTTGTGAATGTTGAGATGTTATATTGGTTTCACTGGTAAAAATAAATAATTGAAATGGGTATATATTTGTTTTTTGTTAAGTTGCCTAATAATTATGTACAGTAATAGTCACCTGCACACACAGATATCCCCCTAAAATAGCTAAAACTAAAAACAAACTAAAAACTACTTCCAAAAATATTCAGCTTTGATATTAATGAGTTTTTTGGGTTCATTGAGAACATGGTTGTTGTTCAATAATAAAATTAATCATCACAAATACAACTTGCCTAATAATTCTGCACTCACTGTACATTAAAATAACAAGCATGCGATATACAGTGGGATGCGAAGGTTTGGGCAACCTTGTTAATCGTCATGATTTTCCTGTATAAATCGTTGGTTGTTACAATAAAAAATGTCAGTTAAATATATATTATAGGAGACACACAGTGATATTTGAGAAGTGAAATGAAGTTTATTGGATTTACAGAAAGTGTGCTATAATTGTTTAAACAAAATTAGGCAGGTGCATAAATTTGGGCACTGTTGTCATTTTATTGATTCCAAAACCTTTAGAACTAATTATTGGAACTCAAAGTGGCTTGGTAAGCTCAGTGACCCCTGACCTACATACACAGGTGAATCCAATTATGAGAAAGAGTATTTAAGGGGGGTCAATTGTAAGTTTCTCATTTCTTTTAATTTTCTCTGAAGAGTAGCAACATGGGGGTCTCAAAACAACTCTCAAATACCCTGAAGACAAAGATTGTTCACCATCATGGTTTAGGGGAAGGATACAGAAAGCTGTCTCAGAGATTTCAGCCGTCTGTTTCCACAGTTAGGAACATATTGAGGAAATGGAAGACCACAGGCTCAGTTCAAGTTAAAGCTCGAAGTGGCAGACCAAGAAAAATCTCGGATAGACAGAAGCGACGAATGGTGAGAACAGTCAGAGTCAACCCACAGACCAGCACCAAAGACCTACATTATCATCTTGCTGCAGATGGAGTCACTGTGCATGGTTCAACCATTCAGCGCACTTTACACAAGGAGATGCTGTATGCGAGAGTGATGCAGAGGAAGCCTTTTCTCCACCCACAGCACAAAAAGTGCCGCTTGAGGTGGGCTAAAGTACGTTTGGACAAGCCAGCTTCATTTTGGAATAAGGTGCTGTGTACTGATAAAACTAAAATTTAGTTATTTGGCCATAACCAGGGGCATTATGCATGGAGGAAAAAGAACACAGCATTCCAAGAAAAACACCTGCTACCCACAGTAAAATATGGTGGTGGTCCCATCATGCTGTGGGGCTGTGTGGCCAGTGCAGGGACTGGGAATCTTGTCAAAGTTGAGGGACGCATGGATTCCACTCAGTATCAGCAGATTCTGGAGACCAATGTCCAGGAATCAGCGACAAAGCTGAAGCTGCGCCGGGGCTGGATCTTTCAACAAGACAACGACCCTAAACACTGCTCAAAATCCACTAAGGCATTTATGCAGAGGAACAAGTACAACGTTCTGGAATGGCCATCTCAGTCCCCAGACCTGAATATAATTGAAAATCTGTGGTGTGACTTAAAGAGAGCTGTCCATGCTCGTAAGCCATCAAACCTGAATGAACTAAAGATGTTTTGTAAAGAGGAATGGTCCAAAATACCTTCAACCAGAATCCAGACTCTCATTGGAACCTACAGGAAGAGTTTAGAGGCTGTAATTTCTGCAAATTTCTAATTATTGATTTAATTTCTTTATTGTGGTGCCCAAATTTAGGCACCTGCCTAATTTTGATTAAACAATTATAGCACGCTTTCTGTAAATCCAATAAACTTCATTTCACTTCTCAAATATCACTGTGTGTGTCTCCTATATGATATATTTAACTGACATTTTTTATCGTAACAACCAACGATTTATACAGGAAAATCATGACGATTAACAAGGTTGCCCAAACTTTCGCATCCCACTGTAACATTACAGTGCTGTAATGTTGAATTACTTACAGTGATGATGAGATCTAACTCGTCGTGAGTAAAATTACTCCCAACCATTTTTTTTTGACAACTTCACAAGTCACAACCGAATCTTTTCCACGTACGTATATGCGCATTTAAACACGAATATTTAAATTTTATCTTGCGATAAAAAAAACATTGCACGAATATAACGAAGTCACAAATATAACGAATATATCCCGAATATTTGACGAAATATTCGCAAAATATTGGAAATTCGAATATGGGACCTGCCGCTCATCACTAACAGCCACCAGTCAGTGCCAGCAGTCTCAGCCACAGCCACCAGCCACAGCCACCAGTCAGTGTGGTCAAGTTCTCTTGCCATTTACTATAGACTGTTCCTACTAATGTTTATGCACTACTAGTTCTAGTGCTCGTTATTGTAACGGGCTTAATGTCTAATATATATATATTTATATATATATATATATATATATATATATATATATTATATATACACACACATCCACTGTATGTGTTTATGTGTGTTTATTCACTCTGGGGGTGACCAATGTAAGTTAAAAATATTGTAACTTGAGACCATAACTCTATGAAAAAATAATAATTGCTTCCAAAGCTAGAAAATGTCATTTCAAAATCAAAGAAACTCAAGATTAAGGAAAAGGAGCATTAACTATTACAGATAAAGTCAGGCAGAGCTGCTGGAAGCAGTGTACAGATAAAGAGCCCTGTAGCCAAATCCAGACACCACAGGTAACAACATTAATAAAGTAATATTATAAATGCAAATAGCTATCATAAAGCTAAAGTTTCCTGAATAATCTTCAACTGGGGATCCCATTGAAAGAATTTCTCCAATAATAAATGAAAAATTAGATGCTATGGTGCGTACTATAAACTTTTATTTTGCAATGTAGTTGATTATTTCCTTCCATTCTGAGCTTCAGCATTTTAGACACCTGCGCTGCCCACTCTTGCAACTACGGTGCTGCCACATGTCGCGGCTGTGCTGCGTGTTTGGTGCAGCAAAAAAGGCATCAGAAAAATGCATGTAGTTTTTACAACATACCTGTATTTATGCTGTGTTTTCTTCCAGAATATGAAAACACACAGCACACCTAAAGGGGTTGTGCAGCCAGTATAAATTGATGACCTATTCTCAGGGGAGATCATCATTATCTAATCGGTGGGGGTCTAATTCCTGGCACTCTTTCAGATGCTTCACAGTTGGCATGGTGTTCTTGGGGTTGTACTTATCCTTCTTTTTCCTCCAAATATGGCGAGTGGAGTGGATACCAAAAAGTTCTATTTTGGTCTCAACTGACCACATGACCTTCTCCCATGCCTCCTCTGGCTCATCCAGATGGTCACTGGAGAATTTCAAACAGGCCTGGACATGTGCTGACATGAGTAGGGGAACCTTGTGTGCCCTGCAGGATTTTAATCCATGATGGCATAGTAGGTTCTAATGGTAATCTTTGAGACTGTGGTCCCAGATCTCTTCAGGTCATCAACCAGGTCCTCCCATGTAGTTCTGGGCTGATTCCTGACCTTTCTCAGACTCATCCTTACCCCACAAGGCGAGATCTTGCATGGAGCCACAGACCAAGGAAGATTGACAGTCATCTTGTGTTTCTTCCATTTTCTAATAATTGCGCCAACAGTTGTTGCCTTCTCACAAGCTGCTTGCCTACTGTCCAATAGCCCATCCCAGCCTTGTGCAGGTCAACAATTTTATCCCTGGTGTCCTTACACAGCTCTTTGGTCTTGGCAATGGGGGAGAGGTTGGAGTGTGATTGACTGAGTGTGTGGACAGATGTCTTTTATACAGGTAATGAGTTCAAGCAGGTGAAAGTAATACATGTAATGAGTGCAGAGAAGGAGGACTTTCTAAGAAAAACTAACAGGTCTGTGAGAGCCGGAATCCTTGCTGTTTGGTAGGTGATCAAATACTTATTTCATGCAATAAAAAGCAAATTAATTATTTAAAAATCATGCAATGTGATTTTCAATTTTTTTTATTTTTTCAGATTTTGTTTCTCACAGTTGAAGTGTACCTACGATAAAAATTGCAGACCTCTCCATTCTTTGTAAGTGGGAAAACTTGCAAAATCACCAGTATATCAAATACTTATTTCCCCCACTGTATAGGTAAAATTTGGTAAGTGGGCTACAACCTGAGAACTTCTGATCTTTTGTCCCATATACCATAAGGCCTCTTTCACATAAATGATACGGATTGTTTCAGGAATGCTTTCAGGGTGCATTCAGCGAAACTCACACCATTTTGCAAGCAAATTCAGTCAGTTTTGTCTGCAATTGCGTTCAGTGTTTCAGTTTTTTCCAGGCGGGTGCAGTCGGTTTTGATGTGTGTGAAAAAGAAAACCTGAAAATTTACACACAACATCTTCTAGGAACCATCAGTGAAAAACGCATTGCATCTGGATTGCATCTGGATATAATAAATTTTTCAGGATTCAGTTTACTTTGAGTATTGCACCCACACAGAAAACTTGCTAGTGTGAAAGGAGCCTAATATAACACTATTACAGTATGGTTAATGGGTCTCTGTTGCTCTTCCTGCTAAGCAGGGCCGGCTCCAGGTTCATGTGGGCCCTTGGGCGATAAAGTCTCAGTGGGCTCCCTTGTGGCATTTTGCACGGCGCTTACAGCAATGAAACTGCATGTATTATAGATTAAATACCTTACACAGAGCATGCTACAGAGCGCATATATGTGAATCAGTCTTTATGTACCTACTTTTATTTTCTACCCAGTGTTTCAGTCCCTCAGGTCTAATCACAGATATGTGCCCCCTCACAGTACATATGCCAAGATATCCCCCCTTCATAGTAGATATGCCAAGATATGTGCCCCCTCACAGTAGATATGCCAAGATATGTGCCCCCTCACAGTAGATATCCCAAAATATGTTCCCCCTCACAGTTTTTTTTTTTTTTAAATTTATTTATTGTGATACAAAAACTTAAATACATATTACATAATTAACATTATAAAATCCATAAGTCCGCCAATTCTAATCTGTGAACGTGGTTAACAATAATTTCATACGAATATACATAATAGTGTCGACATTTGAACCTTCACATTCTACAACTATGGAATAAATGCTGAAAAGCCGGACAGATAGCATTTTCCCCATCTCTTCCCAGTGCTGACCTCAATTGAAAATATGCGAACCAGGCCACCTCACCTAATTTTGCCCTTAGTTCCATAAGGGGCAGAATTTGTCCACCGCTGACTACTTGATGTAAGTACTGCACATTTTTAGTCCTCCAGTACTGACTGCAACTTAAGTCGTTTAGATTAAGAAGTTTCGGATTGTGCCATAATGGGGTGCAGATAAGCGATGCCTTAACTGCGCACCAAGCCCTTATAACCGACCAGGTTTTTATAGCCATTCTGCAGAAAAGTGTGTACCCGCTCAGTATATTTAATAGGCAATCGGATTCCAGTACAGTGAAGAAATCAGAAAAACCTGCCTCCTTCACCACTTTACTGCAGAAAGGACTATTTTCCCAGTCACTAAAAAGGCAGAGTTGGGAGGCAACAAAATAACCCCTAAAATATGGGAGATTAAGACCTCCCCGCCTATAGGGCATGGAAAAATAAAGTGCCTTCAGTCTCACACGCTTCCTCCCCCATAGTAAGTCATTAAGCATCCGCTCTATCAATCTGAAATGCTTGTCTGTAATCCATATAGGCGAGTTGCGCAGGACATAAAGAACCTGGGGCAGCACTACCATTTTTATTAATGAAATTCTATCCCCTCTTGCTTGCAGAATTTTCTGCCATATCTTAATTTTTGCTCTCAACTTCATCAGCAAGGGGAACAGGTTAAGCTGTAGATATTCCTGAGGTTTAGCGGAAATTATTATCCCCAGGTACTTTATTCAATCAGAGATCGTTATCTGATTATTTAATTCGCCTCGCAGCTCGTCTATCGGGAGAAGTACTGTCTTCTCCCAATTGATCTCAAGTCCGGATATGTCGGAAAAGTGACCGACCAGATCCATTATGCGAGGGAGGGTGGTATTTGTTTGATGAATAAAAAACAGAATGTCATCTGCGTAGAGGGACACACGGTCATGCTTCCCCATTATGCCAAAACCGGCCACCTCCGGATCATGTCGTATCATGGCCGCTAAGGGTTCGATATAAATATTAAATAAAAGGGGAGAAAGGGGACAGCCTTGGCGGGTGCCTCTTCCCAGAATAAAGCTCTCTGTCATCAAATCATTGATCCTAATCCTGGCGACTGGGGAGTTATAGAGTAGCCGGACCATTGCCACAAATTTTGGGCCAAAGCCCATTTTTTTCATTACCTCCCAAAGAAAAATCCACTCCACCCTGTCGAAGGCTTTAGTAGCATCCAACGACAGGATGGAGCGGGCGCCGCGCCCCGGGGATTGAATATTCATAAATAGCCTATGCAAATTGTGATAGGTGCCCCTGTTTGGCATAAAGCCGTTTTGATCCGGATGAATAATCGTAGGGATAACGCGCGAGAGCCTCCTAGCCAGGACATTTGATAGTAACTTAGCGTCTGTATTTAATAGGGAGATTGGTCTATAGGAGCTCAATTCGGCCGGATCCTTATCCTTTTTTGGAATTAGAACAATAAGGGCCTCCATCATAGAGTGTGGTAATCTCCCTCCCTGTGCTGCTTGGGAGAAAACCTCCAGCAGCTGGGGGAGGATCACCTCACTATGCTTGCGATAGACCTCATATGGAAGGCCGTCTGTTCCTGGCGATGAGTTCCCCGAGACAGACCCAAGGGCCTCCTGCAACTCAGCAAGAGAGAGCTCCTCCTCCAGATATTCTTTTTGAGTTTCATTTAACGTAGAAAGTGGAATTTTCTCGAGGAACCGCATCACCAGTTCAGACGACAGTCCAGGGGAAGATCTATATATCTGAGCAAAATATTGTAGAAAAATATTCCCAATTCCCTCTGGATCTGTTATGGTTTCGCCCTCTACATTACGAATTGAGATGATAGATTGTTTTTTCTTATCTTGTTGCGAAATTATTCTAGCTAGAAGCTTGCCCGGACGTCCAGACTCGATGAAATAATTGAGCCCCTTGAAGAATACCCTATGATTTTCTTTCTCTGTTACATATTTCTCCAAGGAGCAACTAGCCTTCTGCATCTCTTGCCTATTATGCTCAGTGGGATGGCTAGCGTATCGCTCAGCTGTGAGTGCAGCGATCTTACCCAGTTCCTCCTCTTTCTTTCTAAATGTTCTCTTTACTGCGGCAATCTCACTTATAAAGACCCCCCTTAAATATGCTTTCAAGGCATCCCATACTGTGTTGATATTAGCAGAGGGAAGGTTAACCTCCCAAAAGGAGGATATCAGTAGTTTAATCGTCTGCAGATTGTCCAGAATAGTGAGCCAATATGGATTTAGCTTAAATCCTAGCCCCCTAGTATCCTTATTCTTCCCGCTGCGAACCTCAACCAGTAGGGGTGAATGGTCCGAAACTGTTCTTACTCCGTATCGCATCTTGCAGATATTACTCAGATTGCTCTCATTAGTAAATGCTAGATCGATCCTAGACA
Source organism: Bufo gargarizans (assembly GCF_014858855.1). Lineage (NCBI taxonomy): Eukaryota > Metazoa > Chordata > Amphibia > Anura > Bufonidae > Bufo > Bufo gargarizans. Next base: position 191,830,194 of record NC_058080.1, read on the forward strand.
TTGCTCTGCCCCCCCTACTGACACAGGAGTATACTCTCTTTCCTCCACCAAGATGTTCCCCCTCACAGTTGATATGCCAAGATATGCCCCCTTCATAGTAGATATGCCAAGATCTGTGCCCCCTCCACAGTTGATTTGCCAAGATATGTGCCCTCTTACTGTGGATATGCCAAGATATGTGCCCAGTGCCCCTTCACAGTGGTTATGCCAAGATGTGCCCCTTTCACAGGAAGTGAAAAAAACTAACAAATACTCCTCAATCACCTGACTCTTCCCATGATATATGCTCCCCATTAGCAGCAGCAGGATACTGTGACACATCGTGCTGCTGTGTAGGAGGAGCAGAGGCTGATTCCCAGCCTGCCCCGCTCCTCCTCCTACACAGATCAGCAGGACGATGTGTGAGGACATCATGCTGCTGCTGCTGTGGAGCGCAGGCAGCTCAATGATGGAGCAAATAGTTCCCTGCTTCAGTGGCATGCCTACGGTGTTTTGCACTGGGGCAGGTCCTTTCCTGGCCCCCCCAATACTTAAAAAAAAATTGTACCCCCTCACAGTAGTATTGCCCTCATTGTACAACCTTTACAAGTAGTTATGTCCACATTGTGCCCTCACAGTAGTTATGCCCTCTCTATGCCCCTTCACAGTAATAATGCCCACTGTGCCCCCTTCAATGTAGTAATGCCCACTGGCTCTGTGCGCCCTCCATAGTAGAAATGCCCATTGTGCCCCCTTCACATTAGTAATGCCCTCTGTGGGGGGGCAGAGTTAGCGCCGCAACAGCATGGACGCCTGAGGCTGCAGCTCTGTGATCGTTTTCGCCACAGAAGCCTCTTCACCATAAGCTAGCGCTCCGAACATGGTTAAAATCGGAGGTCCCAGAGCCGGAGACTACACAGCACAGAATAGAGGTGCTCCCACCCCAGGGGAGATGGATAAATTAATTAAAAAAGCGGCGGCACTGCATGTCTCCAGAGACACCAAAGAGATCCTTTCCTCCTCATTGGCTTCAGCACTAGAACCTCTAAGCTCCGATCTTGCTGCTATTAAGCAGGAAATCTCATAAGTTGGCAGCCGAGTGGAGACACAGGAAAACACGCAGGAAACCATCATTCAGCACCAGAATGAAGTATTGCAGCGCTTCCAGGCTATGCAACTAAAGATGAATTACCTCTGCAGCTCCCTGGAAGATCAGGAAAATAGAGGTAGGCGCAACAACTTGCGTTTTAGGGGTGTCCCTGAGACCGTTGAAACAGGTGACATTCCCAGCACAGTGGTGCAGATATGCATGTCCCTGCTAGGGCCAGAAACAGCACACTAGGTCATACTTGAAAGGGCACACCGAGCCCTAAGGCCCAAACCCGCCGCCTCAGCCCCTCCAAGGGACATAATATGTAAATTTCTCAGCTTCCCTGTTAAGGAAGCAGTCATATACAAGGCCCGCCAATCCGGCAAAGTATCCTGGGACGGACATGATATACAAATCTTTCAAGATTTAGCCCAGTCCACCATTAAAAAAATAAAAGCTCTGAGACCACTAACAAGCTGGCTCAGAGAACACAGGATCCCATACAGATGGTCCTTTCCTTTTGGCCTATCCTTCATGTTTGAGGGACGCAGACTCTCTATATCCAACTACACTGATCTGGACTCAATCTACAACCATCTCCAGATAGAGCCCCTCAGGATCGAAAACTGGGACCTGATCCAAGATTTGGGCAATCTACCTGAAATCCCTCACCCTGGCATATGGGAACGTCAACGCACTCCTAAGCGTCAAAAGAGTCCTAGGAACCCCAGAAGAACAGCACCCAGAAGACTTCCTATGGACAACTGAATATTCCTTGCCCGCCAGCTATCTAAGCATTTGGAGATAACTAACCTGTTATTTCTTTCTTTTTTCCCCCCTTTACCAACCCCAGGCAAATTATGCCTACTTTCCAATTAGCTTTGCTAATACTGTTACTTGTTTTCTCTGTTAATTCTTTTTTTTTATTTCAGGATGTAATTTATACTATAGATTACTTGATTCCTCACAGAGGGAGGGATTACTATGTGTCTTTTTCAAGCCGTGTAGAGAATCTTGAATGTATGCCCTCTGGAGTAAGGAGCGGTGGGGCAGTACCCTCTAATTTATGAACTAATATGGCGGATTTACAAATTACCTCATATAACATAAAGGGCTTTAATGCCCCTTCTAAACGCTGCCAAGTTTTCTCTGATAAAAAAAAAAAGGGGCTGCTCCGTAGTTCTCCTCCAGGAGACACATTTTAGACTCAACCATTACCCAAATCTCTCCCATGCTTACTTCTCCACTTGGTATCATTGTGGTTCTGAATCATCGGCTTCTAAAGGAGTCAGTATAGGTTTCAGTAGAAATATACCTTTCACCTACTTGGATCATAGCTACCCTGAGGGTAGATTTATCATCCTTAAGGGTAATATAGCGAATCAGGTTTATACATTTATTAATGTCTATGCTCCAAATGTCAACCAGGCTAAATGGCTCAACATAACTCTTCAGACGTTTGACCACTTTAGAGAGGGAGTGACTATTCTGGGAGGTGACCTCAATCTTACGTTGGTCCCCCCGGTTGACTCCCTTTTCTCAAAGGTCTGCTATCTCTAATAAAGCTCTAAGCAAATTGAGAAAACTTCTCTACGACCGGCGCCTGGTTGACGTCTGGAGAACCTTGCACCCCAACGATAAGTACTCTACTTTTTATTCCAACCCACATGGTTCATATCAGCGCTTGGATTATCTTTTTGTTTCATCTGAACATAGTCTAGGCTCATACACAAAAAAACTTGCCCACATCGACTCCCTCCTGAAGGAAATTAGAGATATAGAGGCTCTCCATAAGAGATCCCTGCTGGACTCCCATTTATCTAAGTTAGTAATATTAAGGAATGAACTTAAAAACCATCTAAACACCCAAACTGCTAAATATTTCCTTCACTCACAATATAAATATTTCGCCCATGGGGATAAGGTGTCTAAATTTATGATGTCTAGAATCAAAAAAAGAAAGGCCCAAAACTTAATTTGTAAAATTCGCAATAATGATGGCACCCTACTTACTAACACTCAAGACATAGCTCAGAGATTAAAATTTTTCTATAGTTCCCTATATAACTTACCTCCCCAGGAAAGCGACACCATGGATCATAAACATCAGGACTTGATGGATTCCCAGCTTTCTACTTCCGCTCTTTTCAAACCACCCTCCTCCCTCACCTGCTTAATGTATGTAACCAATCCCTACACGGTGATCCTCTTTCTCAAGAGATGACAAAAGCCAACACTATTATACCCAAAGAAGGGAAAGACCCCACCGACTGTGGTAACTACCGCCCTATATCTCTTTTAAACATAGATTTAAAACTACTGGCCAAACTACTGGAGAACCGACTTGCCCCTCTTTTACCCAAAATTGTACATAGAGACCAGACAGGTTTTATTAAGGGTAGGGAGGGAAAGGATAACACAGCAAGAGTAATAAATGCCATACTTCACGCCTCAAAACATCATCTTCCTTTAGTCCTTTAGTCCTGATCAGCACTGACGCCGAAAAAGCATTTGACCGAATCCACTGGAACTTCATGTACAGCACTATGATACAGTTTGGTATTCCTTTAGCTTTTATACGTTCTATCAAAGCTATGTACACCAATGCCTCGGCGTCAGCGCTGATTAAAGACACCACCTCACAACCCTTTCCCATAAGAAATGGGACTAGACAGGGATGCCCCCTTTCCCCCTTAATCTTTGTCTTAACAATTTAACCCCTTCTTACCCTCATACGATCAGAGACAGAGATTGCAGGTCTTAAACTAGTTGATCAAGAGCATAAAATAGCAGCATTTGCTGACGACCTCCTAATAATGTCCTCCAATCCTGAAACCTCCCTACAGTATGTGTACACTATCCTGGACAAATTTAGTTTTCTCTCCAATTTTAAAATAAATGTGAAAAAATCTCACATTCTCAGTATGGGACTCAACCCCAAGCTTAGGTCTAAATTACTTCATTCCTCACCTTTTAATTGGGACTCACCCCACATAACATATTTAGGAGTAAAGATCCACCCATATCCCTCATTATTATATAAACTGAATTTCCCCCTCTACTCAACGCCATTAAAAACCAGCTAGAATCCCTAAACCCCCCCCCCCCCCTTACTCTCTTGGTTTGGTCGTAAAAATATGGTCATGTCACTAGTCCTACCCAGACTAAACTACCTTCTCCAAGTCCTTCCTATCCCTATCCCTAACTCTTTTTTTCATTCCTTGGAACAAGCCATTCGCTCTTTTATTTGGAATGGTAAAAAAGCAAGAATCAACATCAATACCCTACAGAGACCTAGAACCCATGGAGGAATAGGTCTTCCAAATCCCCTATTATATAATAGGTCCATACTTCTTTCCAGAACCCTTGACTGGTTTAGATGCCCTGAACAAAAATCATGGATCACTATGGAAACCCCTAAATACCTCCCCACAGAGCCTTATTGGTGGACCCTCACCATAACATCTTCCCAACCCACAAATATAACACCATGGCGACGGCAACCCTTGAGGCCTGGAAATTGCTTCAAAGCTCAAAGTGGGGTTTTCCATCTCCCTCACCCCTGATTCAAGTCAGAGATGTTATCGGTTTGGCCCCTCTTGAACTCAGACAAAGTGTCCCCCATAACATACGCTTCTCTGAGGTGTCTATTCTTTCCATTTTTTCAAAAAACGAAACAGGCAAAATAGTCCAGGACTCCCTTATCTCTTCCCTCCCGGGGATTGGATCCCAGCCTCACTTAATAGCCTTTCTACTTGCCTACATAAACAAAAACATCCCACTAGATTCTTTACTCAGACCTCTCACCTGGTTCGAAAGCCTTATCCACAACCATTCTTCCCCACAGAAACCCATATACTCGCTTTACAAATATCTCAGTACGCCCATTTCGCTTCCAAAACCTTCCTTCATAAGTCAATGGGAAAAGGAGTTAAATACCATATTCTCGCCTGAAAATCAAATACTTCTATTCAAAACGCCACATACATCCTAGATGCACTAGAATCCAGGAAAATGGATATAAAATATTAACTAGATGGTACAAAACACCTGATATCACCTGCCGTTATGATAAAAATGGATCCGACGTCTACTGGAGATGTGGTGAGGGGCATGGAACAATGCTCCATATTTGGTGGGCTTGTCCTCCTATCCTTAGTTGGTGGAGTAGTATATTTATTAAATGCAATGAAATTTGCAACTCCAACATCACCCCCTCTCCTACATTAGCCTTATTGAGTTTGCCGCAAGACCACAAAACAAAAATTCCCCCTCTCTTTAAGATCTTACTCATAACTGCCAGACTCCTAATCCCCATACATTGGTTGTTTCCTAATCTGCCTTCTCTTGAACACTGGTTCAATAAGATCGACTCTATTTACAGTGTTGAGGAAATTGCGGCTTGGGAAAATAGATCCCACCACAAATTTAGATCTATCTGGGAAAATTGGAGATCCTTTAGATGTCTCCCCTAATCTAATCTAGTCATGTATTTTGTCATTTTGTCATTACAAAATATGTATTCATTCATCCATATATGTGGTCATTATATATTTTGACTTAGTAAAGTTATTTTGGTACTCTTCTCCAACTTCTCTCTTCAGGCCCGAATAGCAGATGCATAGAACAAAGCACTGTTAACATACATCCTCAGTGTTGATATACTGTATTGTGTTTGATTTCTGTTACCAGAATACCTCTCTGTAAAGGGAAGACCTCTCCCTAACATCGCTGCACTGATATGACTGTAACAGATATTTATTTTTCAATAAAGCTTTTGAAAAAAAAAAAAACAATGCCCTCTGGGCCCCCTCCAGAGTAGTAATGCCCTCTGTGCCCCCTTCATAGCAATAAGGAGCTCTGTGCCCCCTCTATAGTAACAAAGTCCTCTGTGCCCCCCCCATACTAATAAAGTCCTATGTGACCCCTCCATAGTAATAAAGTGCTATGTGACCCCTCTGTATTAAAAACAAAAAAACACAGTAACTACTTACCTTGTCCAGTTCCTGAAGCTTAGTCCTCTCTTCCCTGCAGGCACAGATCGCTCTGCAGCACTGTGTGGGTGGAGCTTATGCAGATTACCAGACTGCAGGCTCCGCCCAGACAGGCTGGCAGCGCGATCTGTGTGAAGGGAGAAGTCTTTCTGCTTCACCATTCTGTGCGCCGCTGACTTATAGGAGGGGTGGAGCGCTGGGAGCTGAGCGATGAGTGACAGGACCGCAGCTCCCAGCGCTCCAGTAATGAGCGCTTTCATCTGTATTGATAAAAGCGCTTTATTGCTTCAGGCCTCTGGCAGCTGTGCTGTGGGCCCCAGCACTTCCCTGGGTATGCCAGGTGCTGACGCTGGCCTTGCTTCTAAGCCATGCCTCATGCACAACTGCAGGGGCTCCGATCAGAAGGCAGAGGGAGCCCCTTTCCCTCTGCCTGACTGCACAGATGCTGTAATTGCTATTGACTGCAACATCTGAGGTGTTAAATGATCAAATTTAGTGTCATCGCTAATCGTGGTCTTTGCAGCTGAGTGCCTGCTCAATTTAGGAGCCAACACCCACTATGTATGGAGCAGGCTCAGTGAAGCAGCCCGCTCCATACATTCCCTCAGCCACTATGACATACAAGTACATTATGGTGGCTGAAATTGTAACTATTTTGCAATTCATATAATTTAGGTTTGCTGTGTGTGATAAGCTTTTTTTCCTTTGCTGGTATTTAAAAAAAAACAACACTTTTTTTTGTGAATTGTTTCACCACTCAAAAAATTTAGCACAGCCGCAAAGTGTGACAGCACTCTAACTGAAAATCTCCAGCAGCTCACTCATGCAATGCTTAGATGCAATAGTGTCAGGGCTGTGCAAGGTGTCAAGCCCTGGAAACCTCTGTACAGTGACCGAATAAGACCGCCATACCGTGACCGGATAAAAGGGTATAAGAGGGCACAGTACAAGATATGACTAGGAGCACTGCACAGGGTGTGGTAAGAGGGAACAATGCAGGGTATAAGGGGGCACAGTAAGGGGTGAGGGGCACAGTACAGGGAGGGTGGGGCACAGTGACATGACCCTATGACATTAGAAGGTCCTTATGGTGAATGTGGTTCATACGCCACCATAATAAAAAGGCAGAGGAGTGAGACAGGGGTGCAATTATGTGGCTAGAGATAAAAAATAGAACTGTTGGCCAGTACAGGCCCAAAAATTAGGCAATAGGCATTCACCTGACAGCAAAGAACTTTGGATTCTGTGGCTGTAGGTACATTAGGCGGTCACAGGATAAATATGTAACTGTCGGCCAGTACAGGCCCCAAAAAGTAGTCAATAGGCATTCATCTGACAGCAAAGAACTTTGGATTCTGTGGCTGGAGGTACATTAGACGGTAACAGGATAAATATGTAACTGTCGGCCAGTACAGGCCCCAAAAAATAGCCACTAGGCATTCACCTGACAGCACAGAACTTTGGTATCTGTGGCTGGAGGTGCATTAGGTGGTCAAAGGATAAATATGTAACTGTCTACCAGTATAGGCCCCAAAACTTAGGCATTTATCTGACATAAAAGACCGTTTTTGCTGCTGAATATACAGCCAGGTCCATAAATATTAGGACATCAACACAATTCTAACATTTTTGGCTCTATACACCACCACAATGAATTTGAAATGAAACGAACAAGATGTGCTTTAACTGCAGACTTTCAGCTTTAATTTGAGGGTATTTACATCCAATTCAGGTGAACGGTGTAGGAATTACAACAGTTTACATATGTGTCTCCCACTTGTTAAGAGACCAAAAGTAATGGGACAGAATAATAATCATAAATCAAACTTTCACTTTTTAATACTTGGTTGCAAATCCTTTACAATCAATTACTTCCTCATCTTCCAGCTCCTGCGCCTTGACGGCTTGATCAATGACAAGACGCAATGCACGCTCCAGAAAGAAGGCGTAAAGTACAATGCCACTGATGGCGCCCTGTCTGAGATTGACCAGTTTGGTGATCTCATCAAATGGCCGCAGAAGTCTGCATGCGTTGCGCATAAGCAGCCACTGGCACCGTGATAAAAACAAGCTCCCCAAAACCTGTCCAGCCGCAGAGTTCGTACAGGTAGTCGTTAACGGCACATTTCTGCTGGAGCAGCCTATCTATCATATACAGTACAGACCAAAAGTTTGGACAGACCTTCTCATTCAAAGAGTTTTCTTTATTTTCATGACTATGAAAATTGTAGATTCACACTGAAGGCATCAAAACTATGAATCAACACATGTGGAATTATATACATAACAAAAAAGTGTGAAACAACTAAAAATATGTCATATTCTAGGTTCTTCAAAGTAGCCACCTTTTGCTTTGATTACTGCTTTGCACACTCTTGGCATTCTCTTGATGAGCTTCAAGAGGTAGTCACCTGAAATGGTTTTCACTTCACAGGTGTGCCCTGTCAGGTTTAATAAGTGGGATTTCTTGCCTTATAAATGGGGTTGGGACCATCAGTTGCGGTGTGGAGAAGTCAGGTGGATACACAGCTGATAGTCCTACTGAATAGACTGTTAGAATTTGTATTATGGCAAGAAAAAAGCAGCAAAGTAAAAAAAAAAGAGAGTGGCCATAATTACTTTAAGAAATGAGTTCATCCGAGTCACTAGCCTCAGAAATCGCAGGTTAACAGCAGCTCAGATTAGAGACCAGGTCAATGCCACACAGAGTTCTAGCAGCAGACACATCTCTAGAACAACTGTTAAGAGGAGACTGTGTGAATCAGGCCTTCATGGTAGAATATCTGCTAGGAAACCACTGCTAAGGACAGGTAACAAGCAGAAGAGACTTGTTTGGGCTAAAGAACACAAGGAATGGACATTAGACCAGTGGAAATCTGTGCTTTGGTCTGATAAGTCCAAATTTGAGATCTTTGGTTCCAACCACCATGTCTTTGAGCGAAGCAGAAAAGGTGAACGGATGGACTCTACATGCCTGGTTCCCACCGTGAAGCATGAAGGAGGAGGTGTGATGGTGTGGGGGTGCTTTTCTGGTGACACTGTTGGGGATTTATTAAAAATTGAAGGCATACTGAACCAGCATGGCTACCACAGCATCTTGCAGCGGCATGCTATTCCATCCGGTTTGCGTTTAGTTGGACCATCATTTATTTTTCAACAGGACAATGACCCCACCAAACACACCTCCAGGCTGTGTAAGGGCTATTTGACCATGAAGGAGAGTGATGCGGTGCTGCGCCAGATGACCTGGCCTCCACAGTCACCGGACCTGAACCCAATCGAGATGGTTTGGGGTAAGCTGGACCGCAGAGTGAAGGCAAAAGGGCCAACAAGTGCTAAGCATCTCTGGGAACTCCTTCAAGACTGTCGGAAGACCATTTCAGGTGACTACCTCTTGAAGCTCATCAAGAGAATGCCAAGAGTGTTCAAATCAGTAATCAAAGCAAAAGGTGGCTACTTTTGAAGAACCTAGAATATGACATATTTTCAGTTGTTTCACACTTTCTTGTTATGTATATAATTCCACATGTGTTAATTCATAGTTTTGATGCCTTCAGTGTGAATCTACAATTTTCATAGTCATGAAAATAAAGAAAACTCTTTGAATGAGAAGGTGTGTCTAAACTTTTGGTCTGTACTATACAAGGTGGAGTTCCAGCGCATTGGGCAGTCACAAATCAGACGTCTGACGGGCAAGTGGTGAGCAAGTCGTGAACGTAAGCAAGGCGAGCCATGGCTATGTAAGATCTTCTAAAATGGCCAGAGATTTTCCTGGCCTGCCGCAAGATGTCCTGGACCCCGGGGTATTTGGCAACGAATCGCTGCCCAACTAAGTTCAGGACGTGTGTCATTTTGCCCTGTTTCAACGCGCTCAGCAGATTGGCACCATTGTCGCACACCACTTTACCAACTGTCAAATTGACCAGGGTTATCCACTGATCGACCTGTGACCGCAGAGCTGAAAGGAGTGCAAGACCGGTGGGGCTCTTGGCTTCCAGGCGCAACTGCCGCAGCACAGCATGGCAACGTCTCACCTGGCACGTCAAATAGGTTCTGGGGAGCTTGGGGGGTGCAGCGGAAGAGGCGGTAGCAGTGGAAAAGGAGGAGTCAGCCGAGGAGGAGACAGAGGATGGAGTAGGAGGAGGAGAAGAAGTTATGTATCTTCCGTGCCCGTGTTTGCTAGACCACGTGTCTGTGGTCAGATGCATCTTGGCGCCGACACTGTGTGCCAGAGATATATTAACTTGCCACTGAATGTGACAATATAGTACAGGGATGCCCTTCTGGGAGAAATATTTCCTTCTGAGGACCCTTCATTGCGGTGTGCCAATGGCCGCAAATTTTATAAAGGCCTCCGAGTCCACCAATTTATATGGCAGTAGTTGGCGGGCTAGCTGTTCCGACAAGCCAGCGGTCAGCCGTTGAGCAAGAGTATTATTCAGCGTCATAATTATTTTACGCTTGAACATTTTGGCCACGGAAGCCTGCCTTGTGCCAGATGAACGAGATGACGGCACAGTGGAAGGTGGAGTGGAGGACAAATGGGAGAAGAGAGGAGAAGGAGAAAAGGCAGGACGGTGAGCTCTTTGTGGGAGTGAGGCTTTATTGGTTCTGACAGCGTTGCTGCCACTGGGCTCGGTGATGGGAGGTCAGGTGCCTTCTTAAGGCGGTTGTCCCTAGGTGAGTGTTGGGCTTACCGCGACTTATGCGTTGACAGCATAGGGTGCAGATGGCAACACTATTATCAGCAGCTGACACTTTAAAAAAAGCCCACACTGCGGAGCCATGTGTCGGAGTCCTGGGATCACAAGATGTGACCGTGCATGGTGGATGGTTCGCTCCATATACATTTCTAGTCTGCTTTTTTCCTCCAGTGCACTGCGAGTTCTGCCTGCTTCTCCTCCCAATCTGCTGCTCCATCTCTCCCTCTGAACTCCCCTCCTCTTCCTCTCTTGTGAGCACCCACGTGATGTCCATCGACATGTCATCATCACCTTCACCACAACTGACATTAGAGATCTCTGAGTAAGCAGCAACAGCGGGAGCACCCACCTTGGGCTGATCTGGGTACTGTTGTCAGACCGCTGGGTGGCGGCCGTTGCTACCTCCTCTTCCTCATCTGATGCCAAGATGGCTGAGTATCGGTAAAGTCTGGGAATGGATGGGAAAATCCTCTGACTCGAGTGGAGGGGCTATGGTGGTGGTGGTGGTGTCTTTGGGGGTGCACACAGAAGAGAGTGAGGAGGGTGCAGATACAGAGGATGAGGAGGGTGCAGAAGCGGAAGGCTGAGTGACCCGCTCAACAAACTCTGGTGTGCCCTTTGAAGTTATCGAACGCGCCTTCTCCAACTTCCCACTTAGGCTCCAGCCTGGTGCACCTGCCCGACCCCTACCATCCCTGTGGAACAGTCTGCCTCTTCCTCTGCCTGTCATTTTCTAAATAACACTCTGCCTAAGTCCGTAGAGAAGAGCAGTATTTGTGGAAGAAGTTATATTGCAGCCCTCAATCAGTATTTAGTAGAAGAAGGTACAGTGTATGGCACACCTCAATCAGTATTTGGCGGAAACAGGTATATGGCACCTCTCAATCAGTATTTTGTGAAAGCAGGTAAATCACAGCTCTCAATCAGTATTTGGTGAAAGAAGGTATATATGGAACCCTCCTTTAATCAGTATTTGGTGGAAACAGGTATATAGCACCCCTCAATCAGTATTTGGCAGAAACAGGTATGTAGCACCCCTCAATGAGTAATTTGTGGAAGCAGGTGTATCGCAGCCCTCAATCAATATTTGGTGAAAGAAGGTATATAGAAATAGCACCCCTGAATCAGTATTTTGTGGAAGCAGGTGTATCGTAGTCCCCAATCAGTATTTGGTGGAAGAAGGTATATATCAATAGCACCACTCAACAAGTATTTTGAGGAAAAAGGTGTATGGCACCCCTCAGTTACTTATTTGGCGGAAACAGGTATATGGCACCCCTTAATCAGTATTTTGTGGAAGCAGGTGTATCACAGCACTCAATCAATATTAGGTGAAAGAAGGTATATAGCAATAACACCCCTCAATCTGTATTTTATGGAAGACTGTACATAGCACCCCTCACTCAGTAATTGGTGGAAACAGGTATATAGAACCCCTCAGTCAGTATTTGGTGTAAACAGGCATACAGCACCCCTTAATCAGTATTTTGTGGAAGCAGGTATATTGCAGCCCTCAATTAGAATTTGGTAAAAGAAGGTATATAGCAATAGCACCCCTCAATAAGTATTTTGTTGAAGAAGGTATATTAATCAGCATTTGGCGGAAACATGAATATAGCACCCCTCGATCAGTATTTGGCAAAAACAGGTATATAGCAAACCTCAATCAGTATTTGGTGGAAACAGGTACATGGCACCCCTCAATCAGTATTTTGTGGAAGCAGGTGTATCGTAGCCCTCAATCAGTATTTGGTGGAAGGAGATATATAGCAATAGCACCACTAAACAAGTATTTTGTGGAAGACGGTATATGGCACCCCTCAATCAGTATTTGGCGGAAACAGGTATATAGTACTCCTCAATCAGTATTTGGCAGTGACAGATATATAGAGCCCCTCAGTCAGTATTTGGCGGAAACAGGTATATGGCACCTCTCAATTAGTATTTTGTGGAAGCAGGTGTATTGCAGCCCTCAATTAAAATTTGGTGAAAGAAGGTATAAAGCAATAGCACCCCTCAATCAGTATTTTGTTGAGGAAGGTATATGACACACCTCAATCAGTATTTGTCGGAAACAGGAATATAGCACCCCTCAATCAGTATTTGGCAAAAAACAGGTATATAGCAATTCTCAATCAGTATTTGGCGGAAACAGGTATATGGCACCCCTCAATTTGTATTTTGTGAAGCAGGTGTATCGCAAACCTCAATCAGTATTTGTTGGAATAAGTTATATAGCAATAGCACCCATCAATCAGTATGTTGTGTTAGAAGGTATATAACCTCCCTCAATCAGTATTTGTCAGAAACTAGTATATGGCACCCCTCAATCAGTATTTGGCAAAAACAGGTATATAGCACCCTCAATCAGTATTTGGCAGAAACAGGTATACAGCACCCCTCAATCAGTATTTTGTGGAAGCAGGTGTATCACAGCCCACAATAAGTATTTGGTGGAAGAAGAAGGTATATAGCAATAGCATCCCTCAAACAGAATTTTGCAGAAGAAGGTATATTGAACCCCTTAATCAGTATTTGGCAGAAACAGGTATATAGCACCCCTCAATCAATATTTGGCAGAAACAGGTGTATTGCAGCCCTTAATCAGTATTTGATGGAAAAAGGTATATAGTACTAACACCCCTCAATAAGTATTCAGTGAAAGAAGGTATATGGCACCCCTCAAATAGTAGTTGGCAGATCAGGAATATAGCAACCTCAATCAGTATTTGGCGGAAACAGGTATATGGCACCCCTCAATTAGTATTTTGTGAAGCAGGTGTATCGTAGCCCTTAATCAGTATTTGGTGGAAGAAGATATATAGCAATAGCACAACTAAACAAGTATTTTGTGGAAGAAGGTATATGGCACCCCTCAATCAGTATTTGGCGGAAACAGGTAAATAGTACCCCTCAATCAGTATTTGGCGGTGACAGGTATATAGAGCCCCTCAGTCAGTATTTGATGGAAACAGGTACATATATGGCACCCCTCAATCAGTAATTGGTGAAAGAAGGGATATAGCAATAGGACCCCTCAATCAGTATTTTGTAAAGAAGGTATATGGCACCCCTCAATCAGTATTTGGCAGAAACAGGTATATACCACCCTTCATTCAGTATTTTGTGGAAGCAGGTGAATTGCAGGCCTTAATCAGTATTTGGTGGAAGAAGTTATATAGCAATAGCACCCCTCAATCAGTATTTTGTTGAAGAAGGTATTTGGCACCCCTCAATCAGTATTTGGCGGAAACAGGTATATAGCACCCCTCAATCAGTATTTGGCAGAAACAGGTATATAGCACCACCCAATCAGTATTTGGCGGAAACAGGTGTATGGCAACCCTCAATCAGTATATTGTGAAAGCAGGTATATCACAGCTCTCAATCAGTATTTGGGGGAAAAAGGTATATGGCACCCTCAATCAGTATTTGGTGGAAAAAGATATATAGCACCCCTCACTCAGTATTTGGCAGAAACAGGTATATAGCACCTCTCACTCAGTATTTGGTGTAAACAGGCATATGGCACCCCTCAATCAGCATTTTGTGGAAGCAGGTGTATCGCAAACCTCAATCAGTATTTGTTGGAATAAGTTATATAGCAATAGCACCCATCAATCAGTATGTTGTGTTAGAAGGTATATAACCTCCCTCAATCAGTATTTGGCGGAAACAGGTATATAGCACCTCTCAATCAGTGTTTGGTGGAAAAAGGTATAATACACCCCTCAATCAGTATTTGGAGGTAACTGGTTTATAGCACTCCTCAGTCAGTATTTGGTGGAAACAGGTACATGTATGGCACCCCTTAATCAGTATTTGGTGAAAGAAGGTATATAGCAATAGGACCCCTTTAATCAGTATTTTGTGGAATAAGGTATATGGCACCCCTCAATAAGTCTTTGGCGGAAACAGGTATATGGCACCCCTCATTCAGTATTTTGTGGAAGCAGGTGTATTGCAGGCCTCAATCAGTATTTGGCGGAAACAGGTATATGGCACCCCTCAATCAGTATTTGCTGGAAAAAGATATATAGCACCCCTCACTCAGTATTTGGTGTAAACAGGCATATGGCACCCCTCAATCAGCATTTTGTGGAAGCAGGTGTATCGCAAACCTCAATCAGTATTTGTTGGAATAAGTTATATAGCAATAGCACCCATCAATCAGTATGTTGTGTTAGAAGGTATATAACCTCCCTCAATCAGTATTTGTCGGAAACTAGTATATGGCACCCCTCAATCAGTATTTGGCAAAAACAGGTATATAGCACCCCTCAATCAGTATTTGGCGGAAACAGGTATACAGCACCCCTCAATCAGTATTTTGTGGAAGCAGGTGTATCACAGCCCACAATAAGTATTTGGTGGAAGAAGAAGGTATATAGCAATAGCATCCCTCAAACTGAATTTTGCAGAAGAAGTTATATTGAACCCCTCAATCAGTATTTGGCAGAAACAGGTATATAGCACCCCTCAATCAGTATTTGGCAGAAACAGGTGTATTGCAGCCCTCAATCAGTATTTGATGGAAAAAGGTATATAGCACTAACACCCCTCAATAAGTATTCAGTGAAAGAAGGTATATGGCACCCCTCAAATAGTAGTTAGCAGATCAGGTATATAGCAACCCTCAATCAGTATTTGGCGGAAACAGGTATATGGCACACCTCATTTTTTTTTTAATTTTTTTTTTTTATGCAGGTGTTTTTTAGCCCTCCAATCAGTATTTGGTGTAATAAGGTATATAGCAATAGCACCCCTCAATCATTATTTTGTGGAATAAGGAATATGGAACCTCTCAATCAGTATTTGATGGAAACAGGCATATAGCACCCCTCAATCAGTATTTGGCAGAAACAGGTATAGGGCACACCTCAATCAGTATTTTGTGGAAGTAGGTATATCGTAGCCCTCAATTAGTATTTGGTGGAAGAAGGTATATAGCAATAGCACCACTCAACAAGTATTTTGTGGAAGAAGGTATATGGCACCCCTCAATCAGTATTTGGCGGAAACAGGTATATAGCACCTCTCAATGAGTGTTTGGCGGAAAAAGGTATAATACACCCCTCAATCAGTATGTGGAGGTAACTGGTTTATAGCACTCCTCAGTCAGTATTTGGTGGAAACAGGTACATATATGGCACCCCTTAATCAGTATTTGGTGAAAGAAGGTATATAGCAATAGGACCCATTTAATCAGTATTTTGTGGAATAAGGTATATGGCACCCCTCAATAAGTATTTGGCGGAAACAGGTATATGGCTCCCCTCATTCAGTATTTTGTGGAAGCAGGTGTATTGCAGGCCTCAATCAGTATTTGGCGGTAACAGGTATATAGCACCCCTCAATCAGTATTTGACATAAACAGGTATATAGCACCCCTCAATCAGTATTTGGTGGAAATAGTTATATGGCACCTCTCATTCAGTATATTGTGAAAGCAGGTATATCGCAGCTCTCAATCAGTATTTGGTGGAAAAAGGAAAATAGCACCCCTCATTCAGTATTTTGCGGAAAAAGATATATAGCACCCCTGACTCGGTATTTGGCAGAAACAGGTATATAGCAACCCTCAATCAGTATTTTGTGGATGCAGGTGTATCGTAGCCCTCAATCGGTATTTGGTGGAAGAAGGTATATAGCAAAAGCAACCCTCAATCAGTATTTTGTGGTATAAGGAATATGGAACCTTTCAATCAGTATTTGACAGAAACAGGTATATAGCACCCCTCAATAAGTATTTAGCGGAAACAGGTATATGGCACCCCTCAATCAGTATTTTGTGGTAGCAGGTGTATCGCAGCCCTCAAACAGTATTTGGTGGAAGAAGATATATAGCAATAGCACCCCTCAATCAGTATTTTGTGGAACAAGGTATATGGCACCCCTCAATCAGTATTTGGCCGAAACAGGTATATAGCACCTTTCAAGTAGTATTTGGCAGAGACAGGTATAAGGCACCCCTCAATCAGTATTTTGTGGAAGCAGGTGTATCCCACCCCTGTATCAGTATTTGGTGGAAGAAGGTATATAGCAATAGCACCCCTCAATCAGTATTTTGTGGAAGAAGGTATATGGCTTTGCTCAATCAGTATTTGACGGAAACAGATGTATTGCACCCCTCAATCAGTATTTGGCAGAAGCAGGTATATAGCACCCCTCAATCAATATTTGGCGGAAACAGGTATATTTAGCAAAACCAACAAACAGTAGACAAGCTACCAAGTTTAAATATGTGCTACTCCACATCAACAAAAAACGGAAAAAAAAACAAACATACATAAATAATGAATAAATATATCTTTATAATTACCAAGTAATTAATTGGAATATTAAGTATAAAAACAGCAGCAATGTTGGAGATACTAATCAAGAACTGGTGTGTCACAGCGATACTCCCAGTACAAAGTATGACCAAAACAGGAGACAATAGACACTGGTGCATATTATATTCCAGACAATTTTGTCCCATTAATAGCTACTATATCATAAAACGTCAAGTAGGGAGGCTCAACACCTAATTGGAAGGATAACAGTGGGTTCACTGCTCACTGGGTCACACACCCAGTTAAAGATACTGTAAGAGAATGTGACAGGAAAAAGAGCAGGCACACCACCTTCTGGAGAAAAGTGTTTGACTATTTATTCAAAATCAGGAGTATGGATAAATATTCCAGCTATAATACTCAATACATGATTTAAAACTCAATAATAGTTCAAAAGATATCATATAATAAAAATATAAATATAGACAATAAAAGTCACTAAATGAAAGTCACTAAGTGACAATTCAAGGGGTGTTCAGAGGTATAACGCCCACATAATATACGGAATCCAATGTATACAGTCTCCTGAAACGAGGTATCCAATAAAAGAGGTAATAAAAGAGGTATCCGGCTGTAACACAAAGGTAAGCACCACTGTTCTCATAGACTGACCAATATAGTCTGATGAATAGTTTCCAAGATTATTGGACTGAGACAATAAGCTTGGAAACTATTCATCAGACTATATTGGGCGGTCTATGAGAACAGTGGTGCTTACCTTTGTGTTACAGGAGACTGTATACATTGGATTCCGTATATTATGTGGGCGTTAGACCTCTGAACACCCCTTGAATTGTCACTTAGTGACTTTTATTTAGTGACTTTTATTGTCTATATTTATATTTTTATTATATATCTTTTGAACTATTATTGAGTTTTAAATCATGTATTGAGTATTATAGCCGGAATATTTATCCATACTCCTGATTTTGAATAAACAGTCAAACACTTTTCTCCAGAAGGTGGTGTGCCTGCTCTTTTTCCTGTCAGCTACTATATCATGCCACTAATTGAATTCAATTACATGCAGGTAAATTGCACAACTATGAATATGTGCACAGTGAATAACGTCCTTAATATGCACTCCACCGTCCAAATCAATTTGCAAGGCACCGCAATCAGCACTAATGCATGTGTAAAATAGCTATGGGCATCCTTGTCCCACAGGTAATTCACACACCATATCATTGTTTAATATTGCCATGTAGGCTGGTTGCACTGTGTGCATATACATAGGGAAAAAACTTTCTCAATATCTAGTCCACAGTGCACCTCAAATCAATAAGGCAATACCCTTAATAGTATTACATGTGCAAAAAATAGCTGTTTCTGACAAAAACAGGTATATAGCACCCCTCAATCAGTATTTGGCGGAAACATGTATATAGCACCCCTCAATCAGTATTTGTCAGAAACAGGCATTTGGCACCCCTCAATCAGTATTTTGTGGAAGCAGGTGTATCGCAGCCCTCAATCAGTATTTGTTGTAAGAAGGTATATAGCAATAGCACCCCTCAATCAGTATTTTGTGGAAGAAGGTATATAGCACCACTCAATCAATATTTGGCAAAAACTGGTATAGAGCACCCCTCAATCTGGAATTTGTGAAAGAAGGTATCTAGCACCCCTTACTCAGTATTTGGCGGAGACAGGAATATGGCACCCCTAAATGAGTATTTTGTGGAAGCAGGTGTATCGCAGCCCTCAATCAATATTTGTTGGAAGAAGGTATATAGCAATAGCACCCCTCAAACAGTATTTAGTGGAAGAAGGTATATGGCATCCCTCAATCAGTATTTTGTGGAATTTTTTCAGACGCCATTGGAGGCTAGTGAATGGGCGGATGGGTTGGGTCTTTGAGGGTAAGGTGTGTGGGGGGGGGGGGATAAGGAGTAATATGCAAAGTAATGGAGTCGCCCCAACCGCTGAAGAGCGGTCAGGGGGGCTATTCAAGGGAGGGGGAGGCGGGTTGGAAAGGAGGGAGAGAGAGGACGGGAAAAACGTTATAATTTTTTTTTTTTGCTCTTCCCTCTCTGCTAGATGGTTAGGATCCTTTCATTGAATGTGAGAGGTTTAAGAGATAGAGTAAAGAGATATGCTATCTTTGAGTGGATGAAGAGGTTCTTGCCAGCCATCGTATGCCTCCAAGAAACACACCTGGATAAAGAATCTCTAAGGTGGTTAGAGAAGAGGTGGATAGTGACAGGGTACCACTCGGTACATACTACCTATTCTAGAGGGGTCTCAATTTTGGTACATCGTGGGATTAGATTCGAGTGTGTCGCACACGAGGCAGACGACTGTGGTAGGCACCTCTTTTTGCAGTGCAATATAGAAGGGGTTAAAATAGCAATTGCAAATATATATACACTACGTGCAGAATTATTAGGCAAATGAGTATTTTGACCACATCATCCTCTTTATGCATGTTGTCTTACTCCAAGCTGTATAGGCTCGAAAGCCTACTACCAATTAAGCATATTAGGTGATGTGCATCTCTGTAATGAGAAGGGGTGTGGTCTAATGACATCAACACCCTATATCTGGTGTGCATAATTATTAGGCAACTTCCTTTCCTTTGGCAAAATGGGTCAAAAGAAGGACTTGACAGGCTCAGAAAAGTAAAAAATAGTGAGATATCTTGCAGAGGGATGCAGCACTCTTAAAATTGCAAAGCTTCTGAAGCGTGATCATCGAACAATCAAGCGTTTCATTCAAAATAGTCAACAGGGTCGCAAGAAGCGTGTGGAAAAACCAAGGCGCAAAATAACTGCCCATGAACTGAGAAAAGTCAAGCGTGCAGCTGCCAAGATGCCACTTGCCACCAGTTTGGCCATATTTCAGAGCTGCAACATCACTGGAGTGCCCAAAAGCACAAGGTGTGCAATACTCAGAGACATGGCCAAGGTAAGAAAGGCTGAAAGACGACCACCACTGAACAAGACACACAAGCTGAAACGTCAAGCCTGGGCCAAGAAATATCTCAAGACTGATTTTTCTAAGGTTTTATGGACTGATGAAATGAGAGTGAGTCTTGATGGGCCAGATGGCTGGATTGGTAAAGGGCAGAGAGCTCCAGTCCGACTCAGACGCCAGCAAGGTGGAGGTGGAGTACTGGTTTGGGCTGGTATCATCAAAGATGAGCTTGTGGGGCCTTTTTGGGTTGAGGATGGAGTCAAGCTCAACTCCCAGTCCTACTGCCAGTTTCTGGAAGACACCTTCTTCAAGCAGTGGTACAGGAAGAAGTCTGCAAGGTAAGAAAAATATGATTTTCATGCAGGACAATGCTCCATCACACGTGTCCAAGTACTCCACAACGTGGCTGGCAAGAAAGGGTATAAAAGAAGAAAATCTAATGACATGGCCTCCTTGTTCACCTGATCTGAACCCCATTGAGAACCTGTGGTCCATCATCAAATGTGAGATTTACAAGGAGGGAAAACAGTACACCTCTCTGAACATTGTCTGGGAGGCTGTGGTTGCTGCTGCACGCAATGTTGATGGTGAACAGATCAAAACACTGACAGAATCCAAGGATGGCAGGCTATTGAGTGTCCTTGCAAAGAAAGGTGGCTATATTGGTCACTGGTTTGTTTTTGTTTTGTTTTTGAATGTCAGAAATGTATATTTGTGAATGTTGAGATGTTATATTGGTTTCACTGGTAAAAATAAATAATTGAAATGGGTATATATTTGTTTTTTGTTAAGTTGCCTAATAATTATGTACAGTAATAGTCACCTGCACACACAGATATCCCCCTAAAATAGCTAAAACTAAAAACAAACTAAAAACTACTTCCAAAAATATTCAGCTTTGATATTAATGAGTTTTTTGGGTTCATTGAGAACATGGTTGTTGTTCAATAATAAAATTAATCCTCAAAAATACAACTTGCCTAATAATTCTGCACTCCCTGTATATATTCCACCACCATATAAGCCAGATGTTTTGTATGAACTACATAGATTCATGGTGAACAGACAAGAATGTATAATGGTAGTGATAGGAGACTATAATTCTGTAATGGACCCACTCAGGGATAGGTTCTCTAGCAGAGGGGGAAGAACACAAAACGTGGATTTGTTTAAATTGGCCTCGGAATTTAACTGGATAGATGTGTGGCGCTATCAGAACCCGGAGGAAACTATGTATTCCTGCTATTCTAAAACCCATCAAACCTGGTCAAGAATAGATATGGTGTTGGGGAATAAAAATCTAATGTTTCAAAATAGGATTAAGATAAAGTATGCACCTATGGTCCTATCGGATCATAGTGCAGTGGTAATGGAACTAGATTTGAATAGAAAGAACAATTTTCCATTGTTCAAGTTCAATGCCCATTGGTTGTCATTTATCTCAGATACAGACAGTATAATCGAGGAATTTTTTTTTTTTCCAGGAGAACAATAATTCAGCCAATAGACTGTAATAAGTAATAAGGAAAGTGGTAATCTATTGGAAAAGAGATTACAAGAAGTAAGTAGGGCATGTATGATTAATCCTACCGAACAAAATAGGAAGGAATGGGAGGAAGAACAGGAAAAACTAAACATACATCAGCTTGAGAAAAGTAGGAAAGGATTGTTCTTCCAATGGTTCCGACTGGCTTCAGAGGGAGAAAAAGTGGGAAATATTTTGGCAGGTATTGTAAAAAACCAAAGAGGCAAAACTTGGTTGGGGGTAATTAGATATAAGAAGGACAAAATAATTAGCTCACCGGAAGGAGTTAAAAAGGTTTTTAGGGAGTATTTCCAGGAACTCTATAAAACTAGGGTACGATATTCAAGATTAGAGTTGGACTTATATTTAGATCAGGTTGCTTGGAGAAATATATCCCAGGCCCAAAAGGAATATTTGGATAGAGAAATATCAACTGCCGAAATTAATGAAGTTTTGGGTAAAGTAAAACCCGCAAAAACACCAGGGTGTGACGGCCTTCCCTTTGAAATATATAAGGTCTTTCCCCGGGTTTTAATACCAGAATTAATAAAAACACTGAAGGAGGCACAAAGGATAGGGGATCTACCAGACTCTATGAAAGAGGCAAATATTACATTGATCCCAAAAAAGGGTAAAGAACAACTAGACCCTGGATCTTACAGACCAATATCTTTGTTGAACACGGATGTTAAAATCCTGGCAAAGGTTCTGGCAGGGAGGCTCTCCAAAGTGATTAAAGGTATAATCCACGAAGATCAGACCGCTTTTATACCTGGTAGAACTATACATTCAAATATAAGAAGGTTGTACCTCAATATTGAGGCTAACAGAACAGAACCAGGTGACAAAGCAATACTTTCATTGGATGCTCAAAAGGCATTCGACTGTATTGAATGGGAGTATCTATGGGCAGTCTTAAAAAGGGTCGGTATAGGCGAGGGGTTTATAAAATGGATTCAGCTTTTATATTCCAACCCAAGGGCTACAGTGATGGTGGATGGGAGCTTGCCCCTGCCTCTTGCCCATCACCGGTGCACCAGGCAGGGATGCCCTCTCTCTCCACTATTATTTGCTATAGCAATTGAGCCTCTCGCAAGTATTATAAGAAACGATAGGGAGATAAAAGGTTTTCAATATGCGGAAGGAGACGAAAAATTATTAATGTATGCCGATGATATCTTGTTATTTATGCACAACACAGGGGATCAGTTTAGCAGAGTATTAGATGAAATAGATAAGTTTGGCTCTTTTTCCGGATTAAATATTAATTGGGCGAAATCCCATATGATGGTATTGGGTGATGGGCAGTTAGGGAGGGATTTAAGGTTTCAAGAGTTTTAAATATTTAGGCATACAAATCTCCGGCAATATAGAAGACTATGAAAAATGAAATGTACTTCCAATAATAAAAGAACTTAGAACTAAAATACATATTTGGAAAAGATTACCACTCTCTATTCAAGGTCGGGTAAATCTAATAAAAACTATTTTTCTACCAAAGGTACTTTATGCGTTACAAAATGCCCCAATAAGACTCCCGGGGAAGATATTTAGATTAATGGATCGTCTAATGGGGGAATTCATATGGAAAGGCTCTATCCCTAGGATAAAAAAAGAAGTGCTTCCGCTCCCAGTGAGAGAGGGTGGTTTGGCGGTTCCTAACTGGTTTATGTATTACATGATAACACAATATAGTCAGATAAGAGATAGCTTGAATAGTTTAGTGGGAAGACAGGAACTAAATAAAATGGGTTGGAGAGGGGAACTCAATCACCTAGAGATAATGGAATTGGTTACACTTGATAAAAAATATTACAGGAAATAGAATTATGAATGCAATGGATCACATATGGGGGCAGATAAAAAAATTACTGGGGATAAAAGGTTTTCTTCAATATACACCTATCTGGAAAAATTTTTACTTGAAGGAACTCCAAACGATCAGGAGTTATACTGGGAAAAAAATTATTTGAATATGATAAATTGAAGGATTTTAACCACTTCAGCCCCGCTAGCTGAAACCCCCTTCATGACCAGAGCACTTTTTACACTTCGGCACTACACTCATTTCACCGTTTATCGCTCGGTCATGCAACTTACCACCCAAATGAATTTTACCTCCTTTTCTTCTCACTAATGGAGCTTTCATTTGGTGGTATTTTATTGCTGCTGAAATTTTTACTTTTTTTGTTATTAATCAAAATGTAACGATTTTTTTGCAAAAAAATGACATTTTTCACTTTCAGCTGTAAAATTTAGCAAAAAAAACGACATCCATATATAAATTTTTTGCCAAATTTATTGTTCTACATGTCTTTGATAAAAAAAAAATGTTTGGGCAAAAAAAAAAATGGTTTGGGTAAAAGTTATAGCATTTACAAACTATGGTACAAAAATGTGAATTTCCGCTTTTTGAAACAGCTCTGACTTTCTGAGCACCTGTCATGATTCCTGAGGTTCTACAATGCCCAGACAGTAGAAAACCCCCACAAATGACCCCATTTCGGAAAGTAGACACCCTAAGGTATTCGCTGATGGGCATAGTGAGTTCATAGAACTTTTTATTTTTTGTCACAAGTTAGCGGAAAATGATGATGATTTTTTATTTTTTTATTTTCTTACAAAGTCTCATATTCCACTAACTTGCGATAAAAAATAAAAAATTCTAGGAACTCACCATGCCCCTCTAAGAATACCTTGGGGTGTTTTCTTTCCAAAATGGGGTCACTTGTGGGGTAGTTATACTGCCCTGGCAATTTAGGGGCCCAAATGTGTGAGAAGAACTTTGCAATCAAAATGTGTAAAAAATGACCGGTGAAATCCAAAAGGTGCACTTTGGAATATGTGCCCCTTTGCCCACCTTGGCAGCAAAAAAGTGTCACACATCTGGTATCGCCGTACTCAGGAGAAGTTGGGGAATGTGTTTTGGGGTGTCATTTTACATATACCCATGCTGGGTGAGAAAAATATTTTGGTCAAATGCCAACTTTGTATAAAAAAAAATGGGAAAAGTTGTCTTTTGCCAAAATATTTCTCTCATCCAGCATGGGTATATGTAAAATGACACCCCAAAACACATTCCCCAACTTCTCCTGAGTACGGCGATACCAGATGTGTCACACTTTTTTGCTGCCAAGGTGGGCAAAGGGGCACATATTCCAAAGTGTACCTTTCAGATTTTGCAGGCCATTTTTTACACATTTTGATTGCAAGGTACTTCTCACACATTTGGGCCCCTAAATTGCCAGGGCAGTATAACTACGCCACAAGTGACCCCATTTTGGAAAGAAGACACCCCAAAGTATTCCGTGAGGGGCATGGCGAGTTCCTAGAATTTATTTATTTTTGTCACAAGTTAGCGGAAAATGATGATTTTTTTTTCTCTTTTTTTCCTTACAAAGTCTCATATTCCACTAACTTGCGACAAAAAATAAAAAATTCTAGGAACTCGCCATGCCCCTCACGGAATACCTTGGGGTGTCTTCTTTCCAAAATGGGGTCACTTGTGGCGTAGTTATACTGCCCTGGCAATTTAGGGGCCCATATGTGTGAGAAGTACTTTGCAATCAAAATCTGTAAAAAATGACCGGTGAAATCCGAAAGGTGCACTTTGGAATATGTGCCCCTTTGCCCACCTTGGCATCAAAAAAGTGTCACACATCTGGTATCGCCGTACTCAGGAGAAGTTGGGGAATGTGTTTTGGGGTGTCATTTTACATATACCCATGCTGGGTGAGAGAAATATCTTGGCAAAAGACAACTTTTCCCATTTTTTTATACAAAGTTGGCAAAAAGCCAGGGCAGTATAAATACCCCACATGTGACCCCACTTTGGAAAGAAGACACCCCAAGGTATCCAGAGAGGGGCCTGGCAAGTTCATTGAAAAAAATTTTTTCGCATAAGTTAGCGGAAATTGATTTTTTTTTGTTTTTTCTCACAAAGTCTCACTTTCTGCTAACTTAGGACAAAAATTTTAATCTTTCATGGACTCAATATGCCCCTCAGCAAATATCTTGGGGTGTCTTCTTTCCAAAATGGGGTCAGTTGTGGGGTGTTTGTACTGCCCTGGCATTTGAGGGTCTCCGCAATCATTACATGTATGGCCAGCATTAGGAGTTTCTGCTATTCTCCTTATATTGAGCATACAGGTAATGAGATTTTTTTTTCCGTTCAGCCTCTGGGCTGAAAGAAAAAAATGAACGGCACAGATTTCTTCATTCGCATCGATCAATGTGGATGAAAAATTCTCTGCCAAAAAAAAAAAATGGAGGGGAAAGGCGTCTGCCAGGACATAGGAGCTCCGCCCTACATCCATACCCACTTAGCTCGTATGCCCTGGCAAACCAGATTTCTCCATTCACATCAATCGATGTGGATGAATAAATCATTGCCGGGAGATTTTTTTTTTTATATATATATATATACAAAGTGTTTGCCAAAGCATAGGAATGCCACCTCCTCCTCAGCTCGTATGCCTCGGCAAACATATCTGTTACTGCAGAGGAGAAAATCCCGTCTTGCAGCGCCGCATACACCGACTTGCGTGTAATCTGACAGCAGCGCAATGCTTCTGTCAGAATGCACATCGGTGCTGCAGCTGGTCGATCGGTTGGTCCACCTGGAAGGTAAAAAGACAAAAAAAAAAAAAAAAAACAGGCCGCAACGCAATAATTTTATTAACTTTGCAACAGAACATGTAACTTTAACTTTTTAACTGAACATTAACCTTTTTGCTTACTGGTGTTTTTTTTTTTTTTTTTTTTTTTTTTTTACCTTTATAGAACAAACCTCTCCTTCCCCATGGGTCAATGTGCAAAGCGCAAATCGCCCAAAGATGTGGCGAAGTGCGTTATGCACTTTGTCCCATGTGAAAGGAGACGTTTGCAGCAGCAGTGAGTGAATGGGCCCTAATAGCCCTGTGTGCCTATCCTGGTGAGATGATCCCTATGCTAATAGTGTACCTGTGAGTGGTACTTCCGGAAACACTCTCCAAAGCATAGGGCAGGGTGGTCAGGACAGTCAGGACAGAAATAGCGGGTGTCACGCCTTATTCCACTCCTGCTACAGACACGACATCTTTTTCGGGGTGACGGTTGGGTTGAGGTACCAGGAACGACATTGGGGAAATATCGCTCGTGTAGACGGCTAACTACACTGGTGGATGGGGCCACGGAACCTCCTGGGTACAGGAGGTTCTCGATGATCTCTTCCTGAAATTTGAGGAAGGATCCAGTTCTCCCAGCCTTACTGTAGAGAACAAAACTATTGTAAAGAGCCAATTGAATTAAATATACAGACACCTTCTTATACCAGCGTCTGGTTCTGCGGCTAACTAAATACGGAGACAACATCTGGTCATTGAAGTCCACCCCTCCCATGTGGAGGTTATAGTCGTGGACTGAGAGGGGCTTTTCAATGACACGGGTTGCTCGCTCAATTTGTATTGTCGTGTCTGCGTGAATGGAGGAGAGCATGTAAACGTCACACTTGTCTCTCCATTTCACCGCGAGCAGTTCTTCGTTACACAGTGCGGCCCTCTGCCCCCTTGCAAGACGGGTGGTAACGAGCCATTGGGGGAAGCCCGCGCGACTAGTTTGCGCGGTACCACAGGCGCTAATCCGTTCTAGAAACAAATTCCTAAAGAGGGCCACACTTGTGTAAAAATTGTCCACATAAAGATGGTACCCCTTGCCGAATAAGGGTGACACCAAGTCCCAAACTGTCTTCCCACTGCTCCCCAGGTAGTCAGGGCAACCGACCGGCTCCAGGGTCTGATCTTTTCCCTCATAGATCCAAAATTTGTGGGTATAGCCTGTGGCCCTTTCACAGAGCTTATACAATTTGACCCCATACCGGGCGCGCTTGCTTGGGATGTATTGTTTGAAGCCAAGGCGCCCGGTAAAATGTATCAGGGACTCGTCTACGCAGATGTTTTGCTCTGGGGTATAAATATCTGCAAATTTCTTGTTGAAATGGTCTATGAGGGGCCGAATTTTGTGGAGCCGGTCAAAAGCAGGGTGGCCCCTGGGACGGGAGGCGGTGTTGTCACTAAAGTGCAGGAAACGCAGGATGGCCTCAAAACGTGCCCTGGACATAGCAGCAGAGAACATGGGCATGTGATGAATCGGGTTCGTGGACCAATATGACCGCAATTCATGCTTTTTTGTCAGGCCCATGTTGAGGAGGAGGCCCAGAAAAGTTTTAATTTCGGAAACTTGGACTGGTTTCCACCGGAAAGGCTGGGCATAAAAGCTTCCCGGGTTAGCGGTGATAAATTGTGTGGCATATCTGTTTGTTTCGGCCACAACTATGTCTAAAAGCTCCGCAGTCAAGAACAGCTCAAAAAATCCCAGGGCCGAACCGATCTGAGCTGTCTCAACCCGAACTCCAGACTGGGCAGTGAAAGGGAAAACTACAGGTGCGGCTGAAGTTGGGGACTGCCAATCAGGGTTTGCCAGCACCTCTGGGATTCTAGGGGCTCTACGGGCACGTCTTTGCGGTGGCTGCGACGGGGTCACTACTGCACGTGCCACCGTACCAGCTTCAACTGCCCTTCTGGTGCTCGCTACTTCACCAGGTTGTACGGCAGTGCTGGTACTAGGTCCAGGGAGGACTGGGCTGCTGGTGTATGCCTCACCACATAATCCGACAGCGCCAGCCCCACTCTGCTGCTCTTGAAGCGGATCCTGCGCAACCTGTGGTCTAGCGACACGGGGCCGGGTACGCCTGGTGGTATCAGGGACCTCAGCCTCCTCGTCCGAACTTTGGGTCAGAGAGCCACTGCTTTCTACAGGTTCGTATTCTGACCCGCTGGATTCATCAGATGAGGGTTCCCACTCCTCATCCGACTGGGTCAGAAGCCTGTAGGCCTCTTCAGAAGAATACCCCCTGTTAGACATGTGGGCAACTAAATTTAGGGGTATTCCCTGAGACTACCCAAGAAAAAAAAAGCAAGCCTGTCTTACAAAGGGGAGGCTAGCGAAGTACCGGAGGCCGCTGCGGTTGATAAAAAATATCAAAACTGATTTTTTTATCGCCGCAGTGCGTGTAAAGTGATTGTGCAGTGAACCAAAAAAAAATTATTTTTTGTCACTGCGGTGGGGCGGGTGTGGGCGAACGCACGTGTGGGAGACCGATCAGGCCTGATCGGGCAAACACTGCGTTTTGGGTGGAGGGCGAACTAAAGTGACACTAGTACTATTATAGATCTGACCGTGATCAGTTTTGATCACTTCCAGATACTATGAAAGTATAAATGCTGATTAGCGATACGCTAATCAGCGAATAACGGACTGCGGTGCGGTGGGCTGGGCGCTAACTGATCGCTAACTACCTAACCAAGGGGCCTAAACTATACCTGAAACCTAACGGTCAATACCAGTGAAAAAAAAAAGTGACAGTTTACACTGATCACTTTTTTCCTTTCACTAGTGATTGACAAAGGGGTGATCAAAGGGTTAACTGGGGTTCAGGGGGGTGATCTGGGGCTAAAGTGTGCTGTTTGGTGTACTCACTGTGAAGCCTGCTCCTCTGCTGGATCCAACCGACGAAAAGAACCAGCAGAGGAGCAGGCAGCCATATATCAGATCATATTTACTAATATGATCTGATATCTGGCCTTTGATTGTTTTTTTTAAAAATCGCCAGCCTGCCAGCCGCGATCATTGGCTGACAGGCTGGTGACCCGACCCCCCTTTGCGAAATGCCGGCGCGAACTGCGCATGCGCGTGCGCATATTCGCGTTATCTCGCGTCTCGCGAGATGACGCGTATATGCGTGACTGTGCGCAGCGCTGCCGCCTCCGGACCGCACATCTGCGTTAGGCGGTCCGGAGGCGGTTAACCACCTCCGGACCGCCTAACGCAGATGTGCGGTCCGGAGGTGGCGGCCCTGCGCAGAGTCACACATATATGCGTCATCTCGCGAGGGCCGGGATATCCTGTGAACGCGCGCACACAGGCGCGCGCTCACAGGAACGGAAGGTAAGCGAGTGGATCTCCAGCCTGCCAGCGGCGATCGCTCGCTGGCAGGCTGGAGATCCGAATTTTTTAACCCCTAACAGGTATATTAGACGCTATTTTCATAACAGCGTCTAATATACCTCCTACCTGGTCCTCTGGTGGTCCCTTTTGTTAGGATCGACCACCAGAGGACTCAGGTAGCTCAGTACAGTCGCACCAAACACCACACTACACTACACCCCCCCCCCGTCACTTATTAACCCCTTATAAACCCCTGATCACCCATGATCACCCCATATAAACTCCCTGATCACCCCCCTGTCATTGATCACCGCCCTGTCATTGATCACCCCCCTGTCAGGCTCTGTTCAGACGTCCGTATGATTTTTACGGATCCACGGATACATGGATCGGATCCGCAAAACGCATACGGACGTCTGAATGGAGCCTTACAGGGGGGTGATCAATGACAGGCGGGTGATCACCCATATACACTCCCTGATTACCCCCTGTCATTGATCACCCCTCTGTCATTGATCACCCCCCTGTAAGGCTCCATTCAGACGTCCGCATGATTTTTACGGATCCGCATGATTACGGATCCGCATGGATACATGGATCGGATCCGCAAAACACATGCGGACGTCTGAATGGAGCCTTACAGGGGGTGATCAATGACAGGCGGGTGATCACCCATATACACTCCCTGATCACCCCCTGTCATTGATCACCCCCCTGTCATTGATCACCCCCCTGTAAGGCTCCATTCAGACGTCCGCATGATTTTTACGCAAAACACATGCGGACGCATGATCCGCAAAACACATGCGGACGTCTGAATGGAGCCTTACAGGGGGTGATCAATGACAGGCGGGTGATCACCCATATACACTCCCTGATCACCCCCCTGTCATTGATCACCCCCCTGTAAGGCTCCATTCAGACGTCCGCATGTGTTTTGTGGATCCGATCCATGTATCCGTAAAAATCATGCGGATGTCTGAATGGAGCCTTACAGGGGGGGTGATCAGTGAAAGGGGGGTGATCACCTGTAAGGCTCCATTCAGACGTCCGCATGTGTTTTGTGGATCCGATCCATGTATCCATGGTGGGTGAGAAAAATATCTTGGTCAAATGCCAACTTTGTATAAAAAAATAGGAAAAGTTGTCTTTTGCCAAGATATTTCTCTCACCCAGCATGGGTATATGTAAAATGGCACACCAAAATACATTCCCCAACTTCTCCTGAGTACGGCGATACCAGATGTGTGACACTTTTTTGCAGCCAAGGTGGGCAAAGGGGCACATATTCCAAAGTGCACCTTTCGGATTTCACCGGTCATTTTTTACACATTTCGATTGCAAAGTTCTTCTCACACATTTGGGCCCCTAAATTGCCAGGGCAGTATAACTACCCCACAATTGACCCCATTTTGGAAAGAAGACACCCCAAGGTATTCCATTAGGGGCATGGCGAGTTCCTAGAATTTTTTATTTTTTGTCGCAAGTTAGTGGAATATGAGGCTTTGTAAGAAAAAAATAAAAATAAAAAATCATCATCATTTTCCGCTAACTTGTGACAAAAAATAAAAAGTTCTATGAACTCACTATGCCCATCAGCGAATACCTTAGGGTGTCTACTTTCCGAAATGGGGTAATTTGTGGGGTTTTTCTACTGTCTGGGCATTGTAGAACCTCAGGAATCATGACAGGTGCTCAGAAAGTCAGAGCTGCTTCAAAAAGCGGAAATTCACATTTTTGTACCATAGTTTGTAAACGCTATAACTTTTACCCAAACCATTTATTTTTTTGCCCAAACATTTTTTTTTATCAAAGACATGTAGAACTATAAATTTAGCGAAAAATTTATATATGGATGTCGTTTTTTTTGCAAAATTTTACAGCTGAAAGTGAAAAATGTCATTTTTTTGCAAAAAAATCGTTACATTTCGATTAATAACAAAAAAAGTAAAAATGTCAGCAGCAATAAAATACCACCAAATGAAAGCTCCATTAGTGAGAAAAAAAGGAGGTAAAATTCATTTGGGTGGTAAGTTGCATGACCGAGCGATAAACTGTGAAATTAGTGTAGTGCCGAAGTGTAAAAAGTGCTCTGGTCATGAAGGGGGTTTCAGCTAGCGGGGTTGAAGTGGTTAATACACTTGCTAGGGAGTTCGGGATCCCCCAAAAGGATATCTATAAATACTTACAGTTCAGGAACGCTTTGAGGACAGGGGTAAAATTAGATAAATACAGAAAGGAACAATCAGATCGAATATATAAATTTACTGACGGAGGAGAAAAAAGAGGTACAACAAAAAAAAGATACGGGATATTGATGGAAGGAAAGAAAGAACGGATTACAATACTAGCTAAAAAAAAATGGGAAAAAGAACTCCAGCCTCTCTTTTCCGTTGAGAAATGGAAAGATGCCCTTAGAAGTTATCCAATGGTGTCGGATAGGGGTTCACACAAAATATCACAGTTCTTTATAGTACACAGATTACATCGATCTCCTAAGATGTTAAAGAAAATGGGTGTTAGAACGTCGGATAATTGCCCAAAATGTAGGGAAAGGGATGCAGATTTAATTAATTGTTTTTGGAGATGTCCCAGACTTGGAAGGAGATAGCAGAGTGTCAGGACTCGAACCCGTGGCCAGTCATGTCCCAGGCGGTAGCTCTACCCACTAGGCTACTATCTCTCCTTGGACTATTCTCTTGCTAACTTCTAACTACCTCTCTTGTCCTTGCCTTGACCTGCTGATTATTCCAATCTCTTGCACCTGCTACTTCCCTATAAAACCCAGCCCTTGAACCCAGCCCTTTGCTGGTTATTGTGCCTCCAAGCCTGTAGCAAGCTTCCTCTCTGCTCCTCCACCACTATTGCTGTTTTACCCTCGTTGCCAACCCGGACCGTTTGACCTCGCTGATTTGCCGCCTGCATTGACTCACTGCTTACCACCGACCACGCCTCCGTCTACTCCTGCTGTTACCTCGCTGCCCTCTCTTCTGCCGACCCGGACTGATCGACCACGCTACCTGCCTCCTGCTTCTACGGGCCTTTGCCACTGGACTCCATACTTCCAGCTCGGGTGTCCTCTGACTCAGGTGAGCCTCAGTTGACACTACCATCCTTAACAGAATAACCAGCCCCAAAAAAAATGGAGTCCGTAATAGCCACCCTGCGCAAGCAGGTGTCTGAGCTGCAAGAGTTCGGCACCACCTACCAGGAGAAATTTTCACTACTCCAAGGCCAGGTACAGAGTCAACAGGGGGAGATCATTGAGCTCCAACGGCAACTCCTGGACGTACGCGGCGCGGCTGCAGACACCCGCATGCCACTACCCTCGAAATTCAATGGAGATCGTCGCCAGTACCGGGGCTTTCTCAATCAGTGCCGTATCTACTTCCGGATGCATCCTGCCCCCTTTTCCACTGACGAGAAGAAAGTATTGTTCATTGTTAACCTCTTGACGGACGAGGCCCTGGCATGGGCGTCTCCATACGTGGAAATCGATAGCCGTCTGCTGCACGATCTGGATGTTTTCATCACAGCTATGAGCCAGGTCTTTGATGACCCCAATCGTTGTGCGACAGCTGAGGCAAGACTACACAGTCTTCGACGGGGAAGACGCTCTGTCGCCGAGTACGCCGCCGAGTTCCGCCGCTGGGTCTCAGACACCAACTGGAATCCAGCTGCTCAAAGGAGCCAATTTCGGCGAGGTCTATCGGAGGCGATCAAAGATGAACTTGCCAGACTTGAAGCCCCGGATGATTTGGACGACTTCATTCAGGTGTGTGTCCGTATTGATCAGAGGCTCACCGAGAGAAGGAAAGAAAGGCTCTGGTTCCAAGGCGACAGACCCACTTACTCTTTCTCCTCTACTACCCAGCAGGTCGCCCAACCTCCCATTGAGCCGATGCTGGTTGACGCAGTGCGCAAGACTCTGTCCGTAGCAGAAAAAGAACGACGACTGGCCGAAGGCCTCTGCCTCTACTGTGGGGAGCCAGGGCACATTGCCATCAAATGCCCCAACAAATCCCGCAGAACCATTGCCGTCACTAAACTGCGAGAGCAGCGGCAGGCCGCAACCCCACCGGTGACGGCAGAGACAACTGAGTTAGCAGCCACCGGGTCCCACTTCACCATTCCAATTGTCATTACCATCGAGGATCGACGACTTCTCTGTTCTGCAATGCTCGACTCCGGAGCTGGCGACAATTTTATGGATCTAACTTTTGCTCACGAGAACAACATTCTGCTTGTAACCAAGACAGCCCCCATCGATCTGGAAACGGTGGATGGGTCTCCACTCTCCTCGGGACCAGTTACACATCAGACCGCAGATTTACAGCTCCACATTAAAACCGACCACCACGAGACGATCCACTTCTCTTTGATTGCCTCCCCCAAGTTTCCGGTGATCTTGGGCATCCCGTGGTTAGCCACTCACAACCCGTCGGTGGACTGGGAA
Organism: Bufo gargarizans; assembly: GCF_014858855.1. Classification (NCBI taxonomy): domain Eukaryota; kingdom Metazoa; phylum Chordata; class Amphibia; order Anura; family Bufonidae; genus Bufo; species Bufo gargarizans. The sequence continues at coordinate 191,864,175 of NC_058080.1, forward strand.
ACCCGCTGTCTACAGTTCACATCCGAGTTCTGCTCTTCGAACTGTCTGCATGAACCTGCATCCCCAATGCCCAAAGAATCTTTCATCTCGGAACCAACTGTCAAGGAGCTGTTGCCTCCACAATATAGCGAGTTTCAGGATGTCTGCGACAAAAAAAACGCAGACAAGCTGCCCCCGCATCGACCATACGACTGCCCAATTGAATTATTACCTGGGGCTGAAATACCCTTCGGCAGCATCTACTCCCTCTCGGAGCCTGAACTCAAGGCCCTGAAGGACTACTTGGACGAGGACCTAAAGAAGGGCTTCATTCGACCCTCCACCTCCCCTGCGGGAGCACCCTTCTTCTTCGTGGAGAAAAAAGACTCCTCTCTACGCCCTTGCATTGACTACCGCAAGCTGAATGATGTTACGGTAAAAAACCGTTACCCTCTCCCCCTGATTTCGGAACTTCTCGAGAGACTCCGGGCAGCGAAGGTGTTTACGAAGCTCGATCTTCGAGGGGCCTATAATCTGGTTCGCATTCGCCCCGGGGATGAATGGAAGACCGCCTTTCGCACACGATACGGACATTTTGAATACCTAGTTATGCCCTTCGGACTTTGCAATGCCCCAGCCACTTTCCAACATTTCATTAATGACGTCCTTAGGGACATGCTAGATCTGTTCGTAGTGGTATACCTGGACGATATTTTAATTTTCTCGGAAAATCTCGAACAACATCGCGAACATGTCCGCAGGGTGTTACAAAGACTCCGCGAGCAATATCTTTACATCAAGCTCGAGAAATGCGAGTTCGAACAGACCACCACCCAGTTTCTCGGTTACATCATCTCCCCGGAAGGGCTGAGTATGGATCCTCTGAAAATTCAGGCTGTAATAGATTGGCCTCCCCCTAAGAATGAAAAGGAAATACAGAGGTTTGTCGGCTTCGCCAACTTTTACCGAAAATTCATTCGGAACTTCTAAAAAATCGTTACTCCAATTACCCAGTTAACCAAAAAGACTGTGCCCTTTTCCTGGACACCCGAAGCACAGGAAGCCTTCACCAAGCTCAAATCCCTCTTCACGTCTGCTCCAATTCTGATCCATCCTAATCCCGAACTGCCATTCACAGTCGAAGTGGACGCTTCCGACACCGCAGTAGGCGCTGTCTTATCACAACGTACGGGAGAAAAGATGCTTTTACACCCTTGCGCCTTCTTCTCTCGCCAAATGTCTCCCGCAGAAAGGAACTATGACATCGGGAATAAGGAATTGCTGGCAATCAAAGATGCCTTCTCGGAGTGGAGACATCTATTGGAGGGGGCCATCAATCCCATAACTGTGTTTACTGACCACCGAAACCTCGAATTCATCCGCTCTGCCAAGAGGCTTTCCGCCAGACAAGCCAGATGGAGCCTTTTTTTTTTCTCGATTCAATTTCATTATCACATATCGCCCGGGGTCGAAGAATGGCAAAGCAGATGCCCTTTCCAGGATGTTCTCTGAACCTTCACAGGACAACAAGGGCCAAGCCAGCATTCTACCCGAGAAAAAGGTCTTGGGAGCTACCTACCCAAAGGAACTCCTGGGGTCAATCAAGAAGGCTTATGAAAAGGACCCCTTCCTCACCCACCCAGCAGAAGACGTCAACCTCACCCTCAAGGGTGGCTTCTGGGTATACCTGGATCGACAACTGTACGTACCAGAAATGGCACGGCTCGAGGTACTAAAATATAACCACGATACCAAGTTGGCTGGCCATCCAGGTACAAGAAAGACCCAGGAACTCCTGTCCCGCTCCTTCTGGTGGCCGTCATATAAGGAAGATACTAAAAGGTTTGTCTCCTCATGCACGGTCTGTGCCCGCAACAAGACTCCCCGCTCTTCACCCGTGGGGCTGCTGCGACCACTCCCCATCCCCTCCCGCCCTTGGGGTTCAATTTCTATGGACTTTGTAGTTGACCTACCCCCTTCAAAAGGGATGAACACCATCTTGGTTGTCGTGGACCGCCTTACCAAGATGGCGCATTTCATCCCCTGCAAGGGCCTACCCACCGCCAAACAGACGGCTGACCTGGTATTGCGTGAAATCTTTAGGTTACACGGGGTTCCGGATGATGTGGTCTCTGACCGAGGAGTGCAATTCACCTCTAAATTCTGGAAAGACTTCTGCCTGGCCCTTGGGATCACGGTAAACCTGTCCTCCGCCTTCCATCCCCAGTCTAATGGGCAGACAGAGAGAACGAACCAGACCCTCGAGCAGTACCTACGTTGTTTCATCACTTATTTGCAGGATGACTGGTTGGACCACCTTCCTACGGCCGAGTTTTCCTACAATAATGCGGAACACAGTTCCACTCATTACAGTCCTTTCTACGCCAACACTGGCCTGCATCCAGCTTTCATCCCACGCCTGCCCATCACCTCCACGCTTCCAGCTGTGGCCGAACGCCTGGCAAATTTACAAGAGGCACAAGAGAACATTTCCAATAATCTCCTTGAGGCTCAGAGACGCTTTAAGCGGGCGACAGACAAACGTCGTAGACCCGCTCCGGACTTTCAGATAGGAGATCAAGTGTGGCTCTCCACAAGAAACCTAAGACTGAAGGTACCTGCTCAGAAACTGGGCCAAAAATACTTGGGGCCCTTCCGGATCTCTGGTCGGATTAATGAAGTCACCTTCCGACTGGACCTCCCACATTCCATCAGGGTGCACCCAGTCTTCCATTGCTCTCTTCTCAAGCCGTTTGTAGAGAACACCTTCCCTGGCCGCCATCCTCCCCCCCCCCACCACCAGTAAGGGTACAAGGCGAAGAGGAGTACATTGTCTCTAAGATCCTTGACTCCAGACTCCACCGGGGCAAAATCCAATACTTGATTTCCTGGAAAGGCTATCCTCCAGAAGACAACTCCTGGGAACCGGAGGAGAACATTCATGCCCCCAGACTTGTCAGGGAGTTCCCATCTGAGTCACCCATACAAACCTTCCCCTGCGGTGCCCGGAGGTCACCTTGGAAGGGGGGAGTACTGTCAGGACTCGAACCCGTGGCCAGTCATGTCCCAGGCGGTAGCTCTACCCACTAGGCTACCGTCTCAACTCCAGCCTCTCTTTTCCGTTGAGAAATGGAAAGATGCCCTTAGAAGTTATCCAATGGTGTCGGATAGGGGTTCACACAAAATATCACAGTTCTTTATAGTACACAGATTACATCGATCTCCTAAGATGTTAAAGAAAATGGGTGTTAGAACGTCGGATAATTGCCCAAAATGTAGGGAAAGGGATGCAGATTTAATTAATTGTTTTTGGAGATGTCCCAGACTTGGAAGGAGATAGCAGAGTGTCAGGACTCGAACCCGTGGCCAGTCATGTCCCAGGCGGTAGCTCTACCCACTAGGCTACTATCTCTCCTTGGACTATTCTCTTGCTAACTTCTAACTACCTCTCTTGTCCTTGCCTTGACCTGCTGATTATTCCAATCTCTTGCACCTGCTACTTCCCTATAAAACCCAGCCCTTGAACCCAGCCCTTTGCTGGTTATTGTGCCTCCAAGCCTGTAGCAAGCTTCCTCTCTGCTCCTCCACCACTATTGCTGTTTTACCCTCGTTGCCAACCCGGACCGTTTGACCTCGCTGATTTGCCGCCTGCATTGACTCACTGCTTACCACCGACCACGCCTCCGTCTACTCCTGCTGTTACCTCGCTGCCCTCTCTGCTGCCGACCCGGACTGATCGACCACGCTACCTGCCTCCTGCTTCTACGGGCCTTTGCCACTGGACTCCATACTTCCAGCTCGGGTGTCCTCTGACTCAGGTGAGCCTCAGTTGACACTACCATCCTTAACACAGAGATTGTATCTGTATTCCTCGATGTTCAGGTGTTTGAAGATCCAGTAGTCTGTATATTGGGAGCAACTGAACATCTGAAATTAAAGAAGGAAGTACGACTGGTTTTGGGTAAAGTATTATTTCAAGCTAGACTCCTTATACTTAGGAAATGAATAAAAGAAGATCCGCCCACAGTGGGACAGTAGTGATGCAGTAGTTAACCTTATTAAAATTGAACGGGTTTCTGAGTGCTATACTAAAAATCCAGTAGGATTCGATGAGATTTGGAATAAATGGCCATATTAGGTTGAGGGTATTATTTTATTTATTTTTTCTCTCGTTCTTCTCTCTCCCCTTCTTCCCCGGGGGCGGTGGGTGGGCGTTTGGTTGATAATTATTAATATTTGTTATAGTAGTAATATGGAATATGTTACATTATGTTATTGATTTGATGAAAGATTATATGTTTTAAAAAAGAAAGAAAAGAATAAAGTTAATAAAAAAAAAAAAAGAAGTATTTTGTGGAAGCAGGTGTATCGCAGCCCTCGATCAGTATTTGGTAGAAGAAGGTATATAGCAATAGCACCCCTCAATCTGTATTTTGTGGAAGAAGGTGATAGAGATGTGGACTAGTGATGGACGAACATCTGCCGGGACGGTTCGCAAACCCTATCGCACGAACGCAATTTTTTTTTTCTTGCGAACCGCAAGTTCACGGCGGGTCCCATTCATTTTAATGGCAGGCGAACCTGAAAAACCTTCAGCTCATATTTGCAGCCAATAAATAATTACTGAAGCGTACAAATAGTCCCACAGCATGGACAGTGACATACAAGATGTATTATTCGAATTTGCGATCTCCATTCATCATTTATTTCAATGCAAAATATCGGCAATATAATTTTTGCATATGCGCATGCGCACACCAGTTATAATTATTTTTTCCAATACCGTTTGTCACTGTGTGTAGCAGAGAGAATGCAGCAAAACCGCAAACAAATGCTGCAGTACCTAAATGCACTATAAAGAAAGTATATTATTGGCATTTAACACCCCGCTTCTATCATTTTTTTTGGGGGGGGCGACTGGTATATCACACCAGTTATAATTAATTTTTCCAATACCATTTCTCACTGTGTGTAGCAGAGGGAACGCAGCAAAACATCAAACAAATGCTGCATTACCCAAATGCACTATAAAGAAAGTATATTGGTATATAATACCCGGCTTCAATCAGTCATTTTGGGGGGCGACTGGTATATAACACATTTTTTGTAATTGCATTTGTCACTCTTTTTAGTTGTAGTATCGCTGCAGAACCGCTCACCAGTCACCACCACTGCTGCACAATACAAATCCACTATAATATGCTTTTTATGTTAGAAAGTATATTATAAGTGTATTACACCCCTCTGTACTGCACACCTATCAATAGTACACCTATACCAGTGCTTAAAAAGGACTTTTGTGGACCTATTAGCTAGCGATTTGTGTCCCTCACGCTGGGTTCACACCTGAGCGTTTTACAGCGCGTACGATCGCCCGACGCCCCAAGAAGTACATGAGCTTCTTTGGGGCATCTTGTCAAGCGTTCCCGTACATAGACTTCAGCGGGAACGCGCGACAATGGGCGTTCGCTTGTCTCTGTATGCGTGATTGCAAACGCCGGTACAATCGCGCATACAGAGCGCTCCTTTCAGAACGCTCAGGTGTGAACCCAGTGTAACAGTCTGTCCCTGCTCCACACAGCAACCTCTCCCTACACTGACAAAAGACAGAAGGTAAAATGGCAGCCTGATCAGGTCTATTTATAAGGTAGGGGGTATAGTCATGTGCTGAAACTTTTCAATTGGCTGTCCTGTACCATCTGATGGATGTGTCATGGATTAAAGTTCTTCACAATGTAAAAGAATATGGCGGGCGCAAATATCACCATATGTTCGCATGTTCGTCAAATCGCGAACAAGCGAAGTTCGTCGCAAACCGACCGCCGGGCGAACTGCAAGGCCACCTCTAATGTGGACTACATTCTTTGATTCAGCTAAGAAAGCTCCCACATACTATAGCTCTCAGACAACACCTTAGCTTCTCCAGAGCACGAAGGTTCCATGCTACCGAAGAGAACACGATTCCTTGCTACATCATATATGCTTTTTTGTTGTTAGTGAAAACTCAATTACAAGATGGCACTTACAGCTAGTTATTTACATAGTTCACATACCACAGTTAGTAAAACAATGCACAATGGGCAGATGCCAAGTGTTATCTCTTTTCATATTTTAGCCAATGTAACGATGCCACATGCCTCAGGGGGAATGCCCCTCTGATAACTTTGCAAACTGCTGTACTTCCAGTAATAAATTAGAATTTTCTTTGACCCCAGTGTTTGTCACAGTTATCTTCTTCCGTGCACATAAAACCCTTGGGTTACTATTAATTTGGAGCAGTAGAGCAAACGTGATTGACCCTGATTTAGGGGCATCTTCCACAGTTGGCACCCAAAACGTGGGGCTTGGGAGAAGTAACATCGCTAGCCAAAGTTTGTGGTTCCCAAGTGCATGGTGGACCACGCTTAAGGACGAGGACTGCAACCTCACAGAGACCAGGTGAGAAAATTTAGTTGCCTCATCTGCCTCTTGCTGTGCTCCTCTGTGCTGTGGTTATCTGTTATGCTATTGAGGTTACGTACGTATTAGCAACTTCGGTTGATGTACAATCCTGAGTTCCTAAAATCCTTTGAGTTTGCTCTCCTGTGTTTGTGTTTTGTCTGTGTGGTTTGTGTCAGGCACCTTCACAGTTAACGGTTAAGCAGAGCAAGAGATTTACCATGGCAGGGAGGGCTACAGTTGATTTCTGCTGGTCCTGGACTGGGGCATCTTTACAGATCTCCCCTTAGGAGGTGGCAGATGGAGTAGCCCAGGTGGACTACGGTAAATATCTGCTAGAGCATCTTAAGTATTCTCCCCTTAGGAGGCGGCAGACCTGCAGGACCTGGACTGGGGCATCTTAAGTGATCTCCACTTTGGAGGCGGCAGGTGGATTAGTCCCGTCTGGTGGCCCAGACATGGAAGCCAGAGTGTATATACTGCAGGGGTGAGCTTTGCTTGGAGTGTGACGGAGATGGTGCCTGCTTCTGTCTTGGTTATAAGTGGATAAATCAATGGGGCAGTTGCAGTCACTGCCCGAGGGCGAGTTTACAGCTGGTAGCCCAAGAAGAGGGGAGCAAGCATGTCAAACATTACAAAAATCTGATTAAGATAGCTGGTGGTCATGAAAATGGAGATTTAACTTTGTAATGTGAAGGAAAGTTTTGGCACATTGCTGTGGAAAATTGTGTAACAAAGGAGTGCTGCACAAGCTTGACCGTGAACAGCAGACTGTCTGGCTGCAAACGGAGAATCAGAGAGATGGGATGAAGGTCTGAAAATGTATGTCTATATGCCACAAAATGGGACACTGCCGCCCTATAATGGTGCCGGTGGAGCAGAATCTGCTAATTCTCACTCTGAGGGGCTCTGCCCACCGAGTGGAGTGACAGTGAGGGGACCAGCAAGATGGACATGCTTACATTGTGGGCAGCAGAATCCTGATGCCCGAGATACGTGTCTTGCTTGCGGTGCCCCCGGCCCACCCTTCCAGAAGTGGGAGAGCCTCTGTGAAGACCCAGCTCCGGTCCGTATACACAACCCCCCCCCCCCCATTCAGACAGTCCTCTGCCCTGTCCATCCCCCACCGCAGGGTGATAGACAGTCCACTCAGAGTTTCCCCGACCCTCTGTTGATAACATTTGACGAGACAGAACAGCCCTGTGAAGATTCAGACAGACAGACTACAGGGACAATGCTGAAGCCAGTAACTCCCTTGTATACTGTGCTAAATCCAGATGGCACATATTACGTGCCAGGGGGTCAGGTTGCCTGTTCTACTGCACCCCTAAATCTCATGATGGGAGTGGAGACGTGGGGACAGAAAGAACAGAAAGAGCAGCAAGAGGAGGAAGAGACGAAACCTCCTCAAGACCCAGCAGTCAGTACTCTTGTTAGCCCGCCTTCCTTCATGCAGCTGCTGGGAGAAACAGGAGGAGGAGAGACAGGGGAAGTGTGGAGTGCAGAAAGGGAGGGGAGATGGAGAAAGAGAGAGGTTTGGAGGTGGCCAGGTTAGCCGGACAAATAGAGGTCCTGACCAGACAAGCTCAGACCCCTAAGCCTCCCCCTGAAATGAGCAATCAGGGGAGATTCGGTACTTTTAACCCCACACAGGCCACCAATCTGGTGAACTCTCTCCCCGACCCCAAACAACATCCCATGCCCTTCTATAGGGCATTAGAACAGATCAGAAAAACGCATTCTGCCACATGGATAGACCTCTGTCGACTTACTAAAATTTAGTCAGGGGATTCTTTTTGGCCAATCATGGCTAAGAAGCTGCCAGCCCCGAACCATGGGGATGAAGAATACCAAAAAAACTATTAGTCTGGATTGCATTTCTGTGAATTATTAGAGACTTGGGCTAGGATCAGACTGGCCGATCAGGTTATCCAAATTCAGGATATGAAACAAGATAAGGAAGAGTCAGTGGAAAAATTAGCAAACCAAATGGAGTAAATGTTTAAGGACCTGGGGTTCTCTAAACAGGACCCAGAACAAACAAGGATGCTGTCTAGTGCCTTGTTGATGGATTAAAACCTCACATCCAAAAGTCTCTAAAGACTGCTCGCCCAGAGTATTGTTCTGTTCCTCTTGAAACGTTAACCTTGGTGGCTAAAGGCATAGAGGCAGTTCCCAAAACTAACATAATGCTTGCAACAAAGGATTAACCCTCCCGCCCGAGGGGAGATACCAGTAACAGACCCCCCCTTGCTGCTATGGGTGTGGCCTGCTCAGACATTTCAAAAGAGAGTGCCCGCATAACCCCCCTCAGTGAGGAAGAAGAAGGCCGCCCCGTGTGTCTACATGGGTTCCCCCTGCTCCCCCTCCTCTTCCACCACAACAGGGAGGGGAGGGGTACCACGCCCCCTAGGACAGGAGAAAGCCAGATCCACAAGTCGGAGGAGCCAACCACACTATGGCCCTCCTCCCTCCCCACTGTGGACCTGCAACTACAGTGCAGCTGCAGATAGGGGGAGACATACACACTTTACTTGTAGATACTGGTGCAGCCAGAAGTGTAATCCGATGTGATGAGATCCCCAACCCCTCCTTCCTGGACAACATTACTGTGCAGTGCATCGGCATTGACGGCCATGCTCGATCCTCTCCCTTAACAAAACCGCTCAGTGTTTCTTTTGGACCACAGCCGTCCAATGAAGTGCTTTCACGGTTTGTAGTCTCCTCCACGTGTCCACTTAACCTTTTGGGTGCAGATCTGTTTCAGAAAATGAAAGCCACTATACAGTTTCAGCCCTATGATACAGTCACCCTTTCCACTCTCCTTCAGCCAGAGTAGACAGTCATGTTGGCCGCTCTTATGTCCCTAGATGACTGTTCGCCTGAAGGTTTACTCCCAGCTGCTGTTTAGGGATGAGCGAACCCGAACTGTATAGTTCGGGTTCGTACCAAATTTTGGGGTGTTCGTGACACGGACCCGAAATTTCCGTAAAAGTCCGGGTTTGGGTTCGGTGTTCGGCGCTTTTTGGGCACTTTTTGAAAGGCTGCAAAGCAGCCAATCAACAAGCGTCATACTACTTGCCCCAAGAGGCCATCACAGCCATGCCTACTATTGGCATGGCTGTGAATGGCCAGTGCAGCATGTGACCCAGCCTCTATTTAAGCTGGAGTCACGTAGCGCCGCACGTCACTCTGCTCTGATCAGTGTAGGGATAGGATGCAGCTGCTGCTGTTAAGGCCAGATTAGACAGTGATTTACTCTTCCAAAACACTTAATGAAGTGATCGATCTACAGCTGTGAATCATTCAACCTCTGCTATTTAATTGCTCACTGTTTTTAGGCTGCCCAGAGCGTTTTCTGTCACTTTTTTCTGGGGTGATCGGCGGCCATTTTGTGTCTTGTGGTGTGCCAGCACAAGCTGCCACCAAGTACATTTAACCATCAATAGTCTGTTGTTTTTTGCTATATCCTACATCAGGGGCTTGGCTGTGCTTGCTATTTTATTGGAGGGTGTCTGCTGTCTGGCAAAGGATATATTTTTTTCTGGGTTGAAATACAGTACAATTCCCAAATTAGCAATTCCCTAAATCAGTGGTTTCTGCTGTAGCAGGCCAAGTTTAAATCTATCCATAAAAGGGTATATTACATTGAAGGTGCTGATAGGGTCATTCTCAATAACTTCACACGCTACCGTGCATCTCTAAGTCTAATTCTGTCCGTAAACGTATACCTGTCATCCAGGGCCTAAATACTAGGCCTACAATTTATATTCAGCTAAATCTGTGTTTACTGCTGTGGCTGGTAAAGTTATTTAGTGTCCGTCAAAGCACAGTTTTTGTTCTGGGTTGAAATACAATTCCCAACTTAGCAATTCCCTAAATCAGTGGTTTCTGCTGTATCAGGCCAAGTTTAAATCTATCCTAAAAAGGGTATATTTGATTGAAGGTGCTGATAGGGTCATCCTCAATGACTTCACACGCTACCGTGCATTTCCATGTCTAATTCTGTCCGTAAAAAGGGATACCTGTCATCCATCCAGGGCCTAAATACTAGGCCTACAATTTATATTCAGCTAAATCTGTGGTTACTGCTGTGCCTGTATTAGTGTAATACGGTACCTAAATAGATAGCCAGATAGTGTTAGGTGCCTGTAAAAAAAGGCCTGAATTTGAATTCAATACATTGGGCCAAATATATTTTTTCTTATTGTGGTGAACTGTAATGTGACGAACTGCGACCGCCGCGGCCACAATACGTCACAAAACTGTCACAGCGCCCCTAGTGGTCAATCCGCAAACAGGCCTCCCAGCCACTTTCAGCACACCGACAGTCTAACTTGAGTCCGTACAGTCGATAGGCTGAAAGCGCAGGGATTGGACCGCTGATTGACCTCAAGTAAGCGTGTGAGCGACCGGACCGGAACCACACACAGGGTAGTTTAACTGCCACCACCTTGCAATTTATGGGAGCAAGGAACCCACTATCTGGATAACAGAACCGAGTAGCTTTCTCTTCGGAGAGGCTAGGGTAAGGTTTTGCAGTGTTTGAAAACAGGCATATGGCTAGAGAAATGACTTGGAGGTCATTTATTATATATATATATATATATATATATATGTATATACAATACAAATTATCAAGATGTACAGTAAATATTAAAACAATAATCAAGGAAAGTATAGTCCAATAAACAAAAAGGGAGAAAAGAAAGAAAATACTTATTTTCCGCAGAAGAGATGTCTGTTGGTGAAATAGTCCGTTGCAGGGATAAAGTCCAAGAAACCTTTGTCCAGTGTAATAATCCGAATATGCCTACAGCCCACAGGTTCTCTGGCTGAGGCCCTCTTCAGGTGTTGTTAAAAGTGGAGAACTCCTTTAGCAGATTCTAGCTCTTTGTTATAAAGGGTCCCAGAATCAAGGCGGGGAATTGAGAGTCCGCCTGCTGGGGCCGTCTGTATTTCTGAGATGAATGCCAGTTCTGAAATATGGTATGTGACATATCTCGGGATGTCTCCGCTGTACATAAGTAATAAGCACAGATTCACATTCCCCACAAAATATGGAGTCCAGGGATACCAAATATAACTATTATACCTGGTTCTATGATGGGGTAACACGATAACTTTACCTGGGCACCTCCTAGAGTTATGTTTGTCATATGTACAAACCGGATTCCAAAAAAGTTGGGACACTATACAAATCGTGAATAAAAACTGAATGCAATGATGTGGAGGTGCCAACTTCTAATATTTTATTCAGAATAGAACATAAATCACGGAACAAAAGTTTAAACTCAGAAAATGTACAATTTTAAGGGAAAAATATGTTGAATCAGAATTTCATGGTGTCAACAAATCCCCAAAAAGTTGGGACAAGGCCATTTTCACCACTGTGTGGCATCTCCCCTTCTTCTTACAACACTCAACAGACGTCTGGGGACCGAGGAGACCAGTTTCTCAAGTTTAGAAATAGGAATGCTCTCCCATTCTTGTCTAATACAGGCCTCTAACTGTTCAATCGTCTTGGGCCTTTTTTGTTGCACCTTCCTATTTATGATGCGCCAAATGTTTTCTATAGGTGAAAGATCTGGACTGCAGACTGGTCATTTCAGTACCCGGATACTTCTCCTACGCAGCCATGATGTTGTGATTGATGCAGAATGTGGTCTGGCATTATCTTGTTGAAAAATGCAGGGTCTTCCCTGAAAGAGATGACGTCTGGATGGGAGCATATGTTGTTCTAGAACCTTAATATATTTTTCTGCATTGATGGTGCCTTTCCAGACATGCAAGCTGCCCATGCCACACGCACTCATGCAACCCCATACCATCAGAGATGCAGGCTTCTGAACTGAGCGTTGATAACAACTTGGGTTGTCCTTGTCCTCTTTGGTTCGGATGACATGGCGTCCCAGATTTCCAAAAAGAACTTTGAATCGTGACTCGTCTGACCACAGAACAGTCTTCCATTTTGCCACACTCCATTTTAAATGATCCCTGGCCCAGTGAAAACGCCTGAGCTTGTGGATCTTGCTTAGAAATGGCTTCTTCTTTGCACTGTATTGTTTCAGCTGGCAACGGCGGATGGCACGGTGGATTGTGTTCACTGACAATGGTTTCTAGAATTATTCCTGAGCCAATTCTGTGATTTCCTTTACAGTAGCATTCCTGTTTGTGGTGCAGTGTCGTTTAAGGGCCCGGAGATCACGGGCATCCAGTATGGTTTTACGGCCTTGACCCTTACGCACAGAGATTGTTCCAGATTCTATGAATCTTCGGATGATGTTATGCACGGTTGATGATGATAGATGCAAAGTCTTTGCAATTTTTCGCTGGGTAACACCTTTCTGATATTGCTCCACTATCTTTCTGTGCAACATTGTGGGAATTGGTGATCCTCTACCCATCTTGGTGTCACGAGGGTGTCAAGAGCCACGCCTGACTCTGTTGTACCCGGGGTCAGGAGGTCGCAGCGGTTGGCTGCACGCTCTATGTAAGATGGGGCTGTTTCCTTATTGTAGCTTTCTGGGTTTGCTTTACAAACCCTTTTGGCTCACTCAGGGATCCGTAGCTCCTTCTCCTCAGCTGTTCCTTGTTCAGCACTCCCAATCCTCCTTATATTCCCCTCTCACACTTCTCTGGTTGCCAGATATAGAGCTTCCTGCCTGGACATCTATTCTGACCCACTGGAGCTGTGTTGCTGCGTTCTCTGATTGTTGATTCAGAACGCTACCCTCCGGATTCCTGTTGGACCTTTGTGGACTGCTGTGGTTGCCCACCTGGGTGTATGTGTTTGTCTGTATTTGTCTGTCCTCTCCCTGGTGTTTCCCTCTTAGTGCAGTGGTGCGGACTAGCGATCCCACCGGCCCGTTCACTATCTAGGGCTCATTTCAGGGAAAGCCAGGGTTTAGGCACGTGATCGCCGCACGGGTGAGGAATCCGTCTAGGGACGTCAGGGCAGTCAGGTGCCAGCCGCAAGGTGAGTTAGGGGTCACCACCTTTCCCTCTCCCTTGGGCAGGGCTTTCCCTTTTTCCTCCCTGTGCGTGTTTCCGGTCATTACACTTGGCTTCTGAGAGACACTGCCACTCTGAGAAGCTCTTTTTATACCCAATCATGTTGCCAATTGACCTAATTAGTGTTAATTGGTCTTCCAGCTCTTCGTTATGCTCAAATTTACTTTTTCCAGCCTCTTATTGCTACTTGTCCCAACTTTTTGGGGATTTGTTGACACCGTGAAAATTTGAATCAACGTATTTTTCCTTTGAAATGATACATTTACTCGGATTAAACGTCTGATCTGTCATCTACGTTCTATTACAAATAAAATATTGACATTTGCCATCTCCACATCATTGCATTCAGTTTTTATTCACAATTTGTTTAGTGTCCCAACTTTTTGGGAATCCGGTTTGTACATGTCCAGTGAATTCTGAGTGACACGATGATGTAATTTTTACGTCCGTAAGATGCATGGTCTCTCTTAAAAAGGTAAAAATCATATCTCAGATTCATGTGTCAATCTGGGAACCTTGGTGCCGGCCGGTCTGCATCAAGCTAGCTTACAAGCCCCATATGGCAGCGACACCAAATGGCTCCCCCCAGGTGTAGTCTTCACACCTAGCTGTGATATCTCTGCAGAAAGGGAATCACTTTTGTCAACCTAAGGAAGCCAGCTGTAATTGCGTTATCTGCTGGGCATCTATTGACTGACGAACAAAAGGACTATTTTGTTCTCTGGGTACACAGGAGGAGACGCTCTGAGTAATCAAATTGTAGGTTCTGGGGCCCAGGGAAATATATACTGTTTAATAGACCTACTGATCAATAAGGGAGAGTAATATTGATAATATTGGGAGGACAGTTCAATATTCTCGCGGATCATCCGTGACAGGTAACAATGAGGAAAACATCTAGTAAGACACGCGGACATGGTCGTGGTGGTGTTAGTGGACCCCCTGGTGCTGGGAGACAACGTGGCCATTCTGCCACAGTCACACATCCTAGTGTACCAGCTACCTCAGGTCCCACTAGACGCCAGAATTTGCAGCGATAATTGGTGGCCCAATGCGGTTCTGAGGATGGTAAGGCCTGAGCAGGTACAGGCATTAGTCAATTGGGAGGCCGACAGTGGATCCAGCACGTTCACATTATCTCCCACGCAGTCTTCTGCAGAAAGCGCACAGATGGCGCCTGAAAACCAAGTCCATCAGTCTGTCACATCACCCCCATGCAAATCAGGGAAACTGTCTGAGCCTCAACTTATGCAGCAGTCTCTTATGCTGTTTGAAGACTCTGCTGGCAGGGTTTCCCAAGGGCATCCACCTAGACCTTCCCCAGCGGTGGAAGACATAGAATGCATTGACGCACAACCACTTATGTTTCCTGATGATGAGGACATGCGAATACCACCTCAGCACGTCTCTGATGATGAAACACAAGTGCCAACTGCTGCGTCTTTCTGCAGTGTGCAGACTGAACAGGAGGTCAGGGAGGAAGACTGGGTGGAAGACGATGCAAGCGACAATGAGGTCCTAGACCCCACATGGAATGAAGGTTGTGCCACTGACTTTCAGAGTTCGGAGGAAGAGGCAGTGGTGAGACCGAGCCAACAGCGTAGCAAAAGAGGGAGCAGTGGGCAAAAGCAGAACACCCGCCGCCAAGAGAGTCCACCTGCTACTGGCCACCGCCATCTGGGACCGAGCACCCCAAAAGCAGCTTAAAGGAGTTCCCTGGTGTGGCAGTTCTTCAAACAATGTGCTGACGACAAGACCCGAGTGGTTTGCACGCTGTGCCATCAGAGCCTGAAGCTAGGCATTAACGTTCTGAACCAGGGCACCTGGTAACCGTTCTGAACTAGGCACCTGCATGCAAAGCATGAACTGCAGTGGAGTAAACACCTTAAAAACAAGGAACTCACTCAGGCTCCCCCTGCTACCTCTTCTGCTGCTGCCACCTCGGCCTCTTCCTCCGCCTCTGGAGGAGCGTTGGCACCTGCCGCCCAGCAAACAGGGGATGTACGACCAACACCACCACCTCCATCACCAAGCATCTCAACCATGTCAAACGGCAGCGTTCAGCTCTCCATCTCACAAACATTTGAGAGAAAGCGTAAATTCCCACCTAGCCACCCTCGATCCCTGGCCCTGAATGCCAGCATTTCTAATCGAATGGCCTATGAAATGCTGTCATTCAGGCTGGTGGACACAGACAGCTTCAAACAGCTCATGTCGCTTGCTGTCCCACAGTATGTTGTTCCCAGCCGCCACTACTTCTCCAAGAGAGCCGTGCCTTCCCTGCACAACCAAGTATCCTATAAAATCAAGTGTGCACTGCGCAACGCCATCTGTGGCAAGGTCCACCTAACCACAGATACGTGAACCAGTAAGCACGGCCAGGGACGCTATATCTCCCTAAGTGCACACTGGGTAAATGTAGTGGCGGCTGGGCCCCAGGCGGAGAGCTGTTTGGTGCACGTCCTTCCGCCGCCAAGGATCGCAGGGCAACATTCTTTGCCTCCTGTAGCCTCCTCCTCCTACTCGGCTTCCTCCTCCTCTTCTTCCACCTGCTAATCCAGTCAGCCACACACCTTCACCACCAACTTCAGCACAGCCCGGGGTAAAAGTCAGCAGGCCATTCTGAAACTCATATGTTTGGGGGGCAGGCCCCACACCGCGCAGGAGTTGTGGCGGGGTATTGAACAACAGACCGACGAGTGGTTGCTGCCAGTGAGCCTCAAGGCCGGCCTGGTGGTGTGCAATAATGGGCAAAATCTCGTTGCAGCTCTGGGACTAGCCGGTTTGACGCACATCCCTTGCCTGGCGCATGTGCTGAATTTGGTGGTGCAGAAGTTCATTCACAACTACCCCGACATGACAGAGCTGCTGCATAAAGTGCGGGCCATCTGTCCGCGCTTCCGGCGTTCACATCCTGCCGCTGCTCGCCTGTCTGCGCTACAGCGTAACTTCGGCCTTCCCACTCACCGCCTCATATGCGACGTGCCCACCAGGTGGAACTCCACCTTGCACATGCTGGACAGAATGTGCGAGCAGCAGCAGGCCATAGTGGAGTTTCAGCTGCAGCACACACGGGTCAGTCGCACTGCGGAACAGCACCACTTCACCACCAATGACTGGGCCTCCATGCGAGACCTGTGTGCCCTGTTGCGCTGTTTCGAGTACTCCACCAACATGGCCAGTGGCGATGACGCCGTTATCAGCGTTACAATACCACTTCTATGTCTCCTTGAGAAAACACTTAGGGCGATGATGGAATAGAAGGTGGCCGAGGAGGAGGAGGAACAGGGGTCATTTTTAGCACTTTCAGGCCAGTCTCTTAGAAGTAACTCAGAGGGAGGTTTTTTGCAACAGCAGAGGCCAGGTACAAATGTGGCCACACAGGGCCCACTACTGGAGGACAAGGAGGACGAGGATGAGGAGGAGGTGGAGGAGGATGAGGATGAAGCATGTTCAAAGCGGGGTGGCACCCAATGCAGCTCGGGCCCATCACTGGTGCGTGGCTGGGGGGAAATGGAGGATGATGACGATACGCCTCCCACAGATGACAGCTTGTCCTTACCTCTGGGCAGCCTGGCACACATGAGCGACTAGTTTAATCTTGTTACCAGGGAAAGTAGCTAGACCCCTCTTTACTGTAGAGGAGACATTTGCAGTGGAAACAGGATTTTCGGACCGTAATTTTTGGTTGGAATGGATGAAGTACACGGCATCACAGGTAAACAGCTCTGGGTGTGTCACCTGTGCCACAGCCAGACCACACTTAGGAAATTTGCCCCTTCACCTAAGTCCCAGTCAATATTTATGTTTTACAAGCACGTATATGAATCAGACTGCCGATATGACTGTGTGCAAGGTTTGGGAAGAGAAGTTCCCAATCTTAAGAGAAACCCCTGAACCTGTGGGAGGGATAACCATATACAAAGGGAATTACACCTGTTTCAAGATAGAGGGCAAAAAAGGGAAAAACATGGGCAGGTTTCCTGAAGGATATTGTGGAACTGTGGTGAATACCACCGGTGAACCCTATGAAAGTCATTTGATGAACCAGACTCAAGCATTAGGGGATGTAATCTGGTTGTGAGCAGATATGAAACTGAGGACAAAGTTGACAATTGCCTGGGCATGGGCAATGTGTCTTAACCCTAGTGTTGATGCCGTTCCATGTATTTAATCAACTTGATTGGGAGAAACCATTTAGAAAATATAGAACCCTGGGTTAGGATTTGGTTATGCCCAAGGAGAGACAATGGTGGGGAGAAGGCGGGATACCAGCCCAGGAGGCAGACTAGATTCCCACGTGTATATTGATGCTATAGGAGTGCCCAGGGGGGTCCCAGATGAGTTCAAAGCCAAAAGTCAAGTGGCAACAGGGTTTGAATCTTCAATCCCTATAGTTACTATAAACAAAAATGTGGATTGGATCAACTACATCTGTTACAATCAGCAGAGATTTGTGAATTACACCAGAGATGCATTAAAGGATATAGTGGAGCAGCTGGGGCCCACTATTGTTATGGCATTCCAAAATAGAATGGCCCTGGACATGCTACTGGCAGAAAAAAATGGTGTGTGCAAAATGATTGGTGAAACCTGCTGTACTGTATTTCCTGATAACTTAGGACCAAATGGTCAGGTCATGAATGCCCTGAAGGGACTTACGTCTCTTTCAGAAGAGTTAGAGAAATTTTGTGGTGGATAGTTCATGGGAAAATAGGTTCAAAAACTGGATAAAAAATTGGAAACAGGCCTTGTTACAAATTGTAATGGTTATATTCATGGTATTATTGATCCTTGCAGTAATTGTTTGTTGTGTCATCCCCTGCATTAGGAGCCTTCTGCTCAAAGCCATAGCTGAGGCTACCCTGGAGATGATCATGAGAGAATTACATGAGAATGAGAGACAAAGTCCACTTAGTTCTGTTGGTCTCCCCCTTCCCCCCCAGTTACGACGCCACCTGGAGATCATCGACCATAGGGACTGACATCTAACTTTCCCATGCTATGTTGAGTGTCATTGGAGGCTATACACTGGGATAGGTTGTCATGGAAGCTGGCAAAGAGGAGAAAACACGCGTCCCTGCTACATCATGTATGCTTTTTTGTTGTTAGTGAAAACTCCATTACAAGATGGCGCTTACAGCTAGATATTTACATAGTTCACATACCACAGTTAGTAAAACAATGTACAATGGGCAGATGCCAAGTGTTATCTCTTTTCATTTTTTCATATTTTAGCCAATGTAACGATGCCCCATGCCTCAGGGGGAATGCCCCTTGGATGGTTTTATAAACTGCTGAATTTCCTTTAGTAAATGAGAATTTGTTTTGACCCCAGTGTGTGTGTGTAAAAGTTATCTTGGGGTCAAATTTGGAGCAGTCTAGCAAACGTGATCGGCCCTGATTTAGGGGCATCTTCCACAAAGGTATATGGCACGCCTCAATCAGTATTGGGCGGAAACAAGTAGATAGCACCCCTCAATCAGTATTTGGCGGAAACAGGTATATAGCACCGCTCAATCAGTATTTGGCGGAAACAGGTATATGGCACCCCTCAATCAGTATTTTGTGGAAGCAGGTGTATCGCAGCCCTCAATCAGTTTTTCGTGGAAGAAGGTATATAGCAATAGTATCCCTCAATCAGTATTTTGTGGAAGAAGGTATATGGCACCCCTCAATCAGTATTTTGTGAAAGCAGGTGTATCGCAGCCCTCAATCAGTATTTGGTGGAAGAAGGTATATAGCACCCGTCAATCAGTATTTTGCGGAAACTGGTATATAGCACCCCTCAATCAGTATTTGGCGGAAACAGGCATATGGCACCCCTCAATCAGTATTTTGTGCAAGCAGGTGTATTGCAGCCCTCCATCAGTATTTGGCGGAAGAAGGTATATGGCACCCCTCAATCATTATTTGGCAGAAACAGGTATATAGCACCTTGGGGTGAAATTTAGAGCAGTCTAGCAAACGTGATCGGCCCTGATTTAGGGGCATCTTCCACAAAGGTATATGGCACGCCTCAATCAGTATTGGGCGGAAACAAGTAGATAGCACCCCTCAATCAGTATTTGGCGGAAACAGGTATACACTACGTGCAGAATTATTAGGCAAATTAGTATTTTGACCACATCATCCTCTTTATGCATGTTGTCTTACTCCAAGCTCGAAAGCCTACTACCAATTAAGCATATTAGGTGATGTGCATCTCTGTAATGAGAAGGGGTGTGGTCTAATGACATCAACACCCTATATCAGGTGTGCATAATTATTAGGCAACTTCCTTTCCTTTGGCAAAATGGGTCAAAAGAAGGACTTGACAGGCTCAGAAAAGTCAAAAATAGTGAGATATCTTGCAGAGGGATGCAGCACTCTTAAAATTGCAAAGCTTCTGAAGCGTGATCATCGAACAATCAAGCGTTTCATTCAAAATAGTCAACAGGGTCGCAAGAAGCGTGTGGAAAAACCAAGGCGCAAAATAACTGCCCATGAACTGAGAAAAGTCAAGCGTGCAGCTGCCAAGATGCCACTTGCCACCAGTTTGGCCATATTTCAGAGCTGCAACATCACTGAAGTGCCCAAAAGCACAAGGTGTGCAATACTCAGAGACATGGCCAAGGTAAGAAAGGCTGAAAGACGACCACCACTGAACAAGACACACAAGCTGAAACGTCAAGACTGGGCCAAGAAATATCTCAAGACTGATTTTTCTAAGGTTTTATGGACTGATGAAATGAGAGTGAGTCTTGATGGGCCAGATGGCTGGATTGGTAAAGGGCAGAGAGCTCCAGTCCGACTCAGACGCCAGCAAGGTGGAGGTGGAGTACTGGTTTGGACTGGTATCATCAAAGATGAGCTTGTGGGGCCTTTTCGGGTTGAGGATGGAGTCAAGCTCAACTCCCAGTCCTACTGCCAGTTTCTGGAAGACACCTTCTTCAAGCAGTGGTACAGGAAGAAGTCTGCAAGGTAAGAAAAACATGATTTTCATGCAGGACAATGCTCCATCACACGCGTCCAAGTACTCCACAACGTGGCTGGCAAGAAAGGGTATAAAAGAAGAAAATCTAATGACATGGCCTCCTTGTTCACCTGATCTGAACCCCATTGAGAACCTGTGGTCCATCATCAAATGTGAGATGTACAAGGCGGGAAAACAGTACACCTCTCTGAACAGTGTCTGGGAGGCTGTGGTTGCTGCTGCACGCAATGTTGATGGTGAACAGATCAAAACACTGACAGAATCCATGGATGGCAGGCTTTTGAGTGTCCTTGCAAAGAAAGGTGGCTATATTGGTCACTGATTTGTTTTTGTTTTGTTTTTGAATGTCAGAAATGGATATTTGTGAATGTTGAGATGTTATATTGGTTTCACTGGTAAAAATAAATAATTGAAATGGGTATATATTTGTTTTTTGTTAAGTTGCCTAATAATTATGCACAGTAATAGTCACCTGCACACACAGATATCCCCCTAAAATAGCTAAAACTAAAAACAAACTAAAAACTACTTCCAAAAATATTCAGCTTTGATATTAATGAGTTTTTTGGGTTCATTGAGAACATGGTTGTTGTTCAATAATAAAATTAATCCTACAAAAATACAACTTGCCTAATAATTCTGCACTCCCTGTATAGCACCGCTCAATCAATATTTGGCGGAAACAGGTATATGGCACCCCTCAATCAGTATTTTGTGGAAGCAGGTGTATCGCAGCCCTCAATCAGTTTTTCGTGGAAGAAGGTATATAGCAATAGTACTCCTCAATCAGTATTTGTGGAAGAAGGTATATGGCACCCCTCAATAAGTATTTTGCGAAAGCAGGTGTATCGCAGCCCTCAATCAGTATTTGGTGGAAGAAGGTATATAGCACCCGTCAATCAGTATTTTGCGGAAACTGGTATATAGCACCCCTCAATCAGTATTTGGCGGAAACAGGCATATGGCACCCCTCAATCAGTATTTTGTGCAAGCAGGTGTATTGCAGCCCTCCATCAGTATTTGGCGGAAGAAGGTATATGGCACCCCTCAATCATCATTTGGCAGAAACGGGTATATAGCACCCCTCAATCGGTATTTAGTGTAAGCAGGTGTATTGCAGCTCTCAATCAGTATTTGTGGAAGAAGGTTTATAGCAATAGCACCTTTCAATCAATATTTTGTGGAAGAAGGTATATGATACCCCTTAATCAGTATTTAGCGGAAACAGGTATATAGCACCTCTCAATCAGTATTTTGTGGAAGCTGGTGTATCGCAGCCCAATCAGTATTTGGTGGAAGAAGGTAGATAGTAATAATACTGCTCAATCAGTATTTTGTGGAAGAAGGTATATGGCACCCCTCAATCAGCATTTGGCGGAAACAGGTATATAGCACCTCTCAATCAGTATTTGTGGAAACGGGTATATGGCACCCCTCAATCAGTATTTTGTGGAAGCAGGTGTATTGCAGCCCTCAAGCAGTTTTTAGTGAAAGAAGGTATATAGCAATAGCACCACTCAATCACTTTTTTGTTGTCGACGAAGGTATACGGCACCACTCAATCAGTATTTGGCGGAAACTGGTATATAGCACCCCTCAATCAGTATTTGGCGGAAACAGGTATATAGCACCCCTCAATCAGGATTTTGTGGAAGAAGGTGTATCACAGCCCTCAAGCAGATTTTTTGGGTGCAACAGGTATATCACACCCGTTGCAATTAGTTACTCTAATAGCGTTTATTCCTCTATCTAGCTGCAACATCGCAGCCGAACCGCTCACAACTGCTGCACAATACAAATACACTATAATATAATTTCTGTGTTAGAAAGTATATTATAAGCATACCACACCCCTCTATATTACACCTATCTATAGCACACCTATACCAGTCCTTAAAAAAACTTTTGTTGCCCTATTAGCTAGCATTTGGTGTCCCTAACTGTCCCTGATCCAAAATGCAACCTCTCCCCACACTGGCAAAACACATAATGTAAAATGGCTGCCAGGTTGTGTTCTGTTATAGGGTTGGGGGGTGTCTATGTGCAGAAACATCTCAATTGGCTGTCCCGTCCAACCTGATGGAGGTGTCATGGGTCAAAGTTCGTCTCTATGCCCAAAAAAATGGCGTGTGCGAATATCGCCATATGTTTGTATGTTCGGCGAATTGCGAACGAGCAAAGTTCACTGTGAAATGACCGCTGAGCGAACCGCAAGGCCATCTCTATATGCCACCACCTGCTGGCTCAGGTTTTGCTCCATGTCCTGCTGCTGGCTGGTTTCTTTAGTATGTGGGTGAAGAAAGTGCTCATCAGAGACTCAAGACTCAAGTTGCTGCTGATGGAGCTGGTGCTGTTCCTGCTCCCACCCCTCCTCCAGCAGTCATGGCAGTGGAACATGAGTGCAGAGGGTCCCCCAGGTCAAGCCTTTGTGAGGATGGGTTATGAAGCACATAGGCAGTTTATCATCCCTCTCAGAAGGTGGAAAAAAGCCCCTATTTTGGCACAGTAATGAGGGTCTAACATCATGGAGAGCCAGTAGTCATCCCTCTGCCAAATGATGATACTGCAGCTGTCAATATGCAAGCCACTTAGCATGCATCAGGCCATTAGCGTAAGGGAACTAGAGGGACTCCCTGCCTCCATCTCCAATTCATAATGCCATGCTCTATCGGGATCATGTGCCTGGTCTACCACATCGCCCTTGAGATTTTCATGCTCCTCCTCTTCGTCTCCTCTCGCTTATCCTCCTACTCCACCACTTCAGCCCCCACAGTGCTTAGGTGCCTTTAAGATGTAAATTCCATGTCCTCTGTCTCTTGGCCAGTCAGATTTATCAGCATCTGCTTCAGGACATGGAGGAGTGTATAGCATCATTCATCCTGTAGTCTTGACGACTGATAAAGTGGCCTCCTCATAGGGCCTGATTAAGTGGCAAGTGTCACACATGTGATGCCACTGGCGAACGTTGAATATACACAGAGTAGTACTCCTGTCTGCCTATATCATCAAGAAATCGATTACCGCCTTCTTCTGCTCATATAGTTGGTCCAACATGGAGTGTGGAGTTCCAACATATGGAAACGTCACATATGAGGCAATGTTGGGGAACTCCATTCTGCCTTTGCAGCTCAAGGAGGAAGTGTTTTGCACGATAAGAGTGACTGAAGTGCATGCACTTTCTGGCCATTTTTAAGACACCTTGTAGTTGAGTGGAAAACTTTAGGAACCGGGTTACAACGAAATTAAAGACATGCGCCATACAGGATGCATGAGTCATCCCTCTTAATGCAGAACTGACAGAATGTTCTTCCTGTTATCCGAAATCTTCAGTTGGCGAGTAGACAGCCAGGATTTGATTTATTGATGAAGGACGTGAAACAGTACCTCCCTGATATGACTCTGTTCGCCTAGGGTTGGCCAGGTGCTAAACAGCATGACACCGTCATGCTCTGCATAGAGGACCACACCAAACTGTGCCTACAGTGGAGGATGAGGAGGCAGAGGAGGACATTTGAGCCGGAATCACAGCATGAGAATGTGGAGATGCCATTGCATCACTGGCCAAGTTGCAGGTGTGCTTGAGCTGGAACGACATTTACCCAGTGGGCCATAAAGGACATATATAGTCCTTGACCATAGTTACAGCTCCACACGTCGGCGCTGACATGAACTGTACCAGACACCGACAGACTCAAGGACTTGCCCACCTTCTGCTGTACGTAATGTATGCAGGGCTGGAACAGCTTTTTTTTTAGAGACGTAGTGATGGCTTGAGACTCTCCATCTTGGCTGCAAGAGCCGCAAGCGGTATTAGGCAACATAATCCAATGTGCCCAAAGATGCATAGACGTGAACAGGGACCACTTTCAGCATCTTTTGTGACTTATGCGTAATAAAAATAAAAAATAAATCCTCTTGCTAATTTATCTTGTCGTACTATCACTGGAGGCCGGCTACTTTTTTAGGGGCCACCCTGAAGACACCTTTTTCCTTTGTTATTTCAATGACATTCTGATACAGTTCACTCAGTACATTAAATTATTTATAACCTAACATTTTTTGGAGGTCTTTAAAGAGTTCTATGCACAGTTGTATAACATTAAAAGCCACTTCTCTAATATGTCATCTGTCTCCATAGCAACACGTATAGAAACTTACGTTACAGAGACTGCTCTTCCTGAACTATCGGAAACAGATAGGGAGTCATTAGATTCAGACTTCACCGAGGGTGTCATTAAACGTATTATCAGTAACTTTCCTTCTGGGAAAAGTCTAGGCCCTGATGGGTTTACCACAGCGTTCTATAAGCATTTTAGTGATATTCTCTCGCCCTTTCTGGCAAAGATCTTTAATAGTATGCCCGGAATCTCCGAAACAATCCCTGGAAGCACACATTAGTGTTCTTCCCAAACCGGGTAAAGATCACTCCATATCATCGAATTATAGGCCAATTTCCTTAATCAACATAGATATTAAACCGTATTCCAAAATCCTAGCAGATAGGTTGGCCTCTTTAATACCAAGTCTGATACACTCAGACCAAGTAGGGTTTGTACGTGGGAGGGAAGCACGAGATAACACAATAAAGTCTCTACTACTTACAAATTTAGCAAAGCTTTCTTCATCGCCTTTTTGCCTACTATCAATTGACGCCGAAAAAGCCTTTGATAGGGTACATTGTTTTTTTTTTAGACACCACCCTAAAATAAGTAGGGTTAGGTCGCAGGTTTCTTAATCAGATCAAGGCGCTTTACTTAAATCCTATGGCCAAAATAAGGGTTACTGGACTTTTATCCTCCCCTATCCAGATCCATAATAGAACAAGGCAGGGGTGTCCGTTGTCCCCATTACTGTATGTTCTCGTAATGGAACATCTAGCTATGGCACTCCGTCGGAACCCTTGCATTCATGTACTATTAAAAATACCCAGTATAAGGCGGCGCTATACGCAGATGACCTTTTACCGTATATCACTCAGCTTCAATTAACCAATCCCTCAGAACTTCAAGTCTGAAGTTCTTAACATTACCATCCCTAAGCCAGAGTTCAACCGAATACTATCTTCTTTCCAGTTTAAACATCAACCCTCAGCTATAAAATATCTAGGTATTATCATACCAGCAGAAGGGAAAGATCTGTTTAAATTGAACTACCTTCCACTGATAGACAAGACTTTGAAGGACCTCGCTACATATAATAAAAAGGAACTGTCGTGGTTTGGGCAAATTAACGTTATAAAAATGGACATTCTCCCCAAATTTCTCTACATATTTCAGGCAGTCCCACTAATACCACCCTCACAATTTTTTCGTAAATTGACAACTGAATGTACCAGATTCATTTGGGGCCACTTAAGACCTAGGATAAGTCATACCATCTTAGCGAGATGCAGATCCGCATTTCTATAATTTATTATCGGGAAATCCTCTCCCGAATCTAGATGTACTTTCCGCTAAGCATACGAATGCACGGATCTCGTGGCTTGAATACGAACAGATAAGATCTTACATATCTTCGGAAGGGGAGCAGTGTTCCTTTGGAACCTCATTGACAGAAATGGAAAAATTATTTCATCTCTCTTCTCCACCAACTCACCTGATCTCACAATTGTACCAGACCCTATTATTAGAAGGACAACAAAAGGATATCCCGAACTTTATCAGGGGATGGGACAAAGCGATAGGCACATCATTGGAGAAAACCGAGCAACAAAAAGCATTTTTGTTCACACATAAATTATCTATGGCATGCTTGGCACAAGAAAAAAATTATAATATTATGTCCCACTGGTATAGGTACCCGGTCCGGTTGCACAGAATTTTTCCAACGGTCCCTGATTTGTGTTGGTGTTGCAACACAGACCGGGGCATGATGCTTCACATTTGGTGGAGTTGTGTTCTAATCAAACCGTTTTGGGAAAAAATCTTCCAAATATGCAACCTTTTCTCTAAGAACACTGTAACTAATTCTCCAAAAGGTGGCGTTCCTCTCCATCCTCCCAGGCACTATTGCTTCTAAAAAAAAAAGACATCTTAAGATTTTGTATTACAGCAGCTAGATCAGTAATTCCCAGACATTGGCGTTCCCCCGTGGTACCGACTCTGAGAGAGTGGTATCAAGAAATGCAACTTATTGCTAGAAAGGAAGAGATCTCTGCTGATTTTGTCCAATACGTCTCCCAAATATTATATCATATGGTCAAATTGGATTGATTCTCAAGACTCACCTGAATTTTTGGCCCTAATTGCTTCTTGAGACCTTAAGCTTCCCCATAATAAGCCACGAAATACACTAATTATGACATTGTTGGGGTTGCCGCCCCCCCCCCTTTTTTTTCCTTACCCTCCCCCTCCCTTCATCACCTTACTTCAGTGTCACAGTTCCCTTCCCTACCTTCCTCTCTTTCTTGTTTGTATATGTCTTACATAGAAAGAATATTATACTGTTCTCATGACGGTATTGTTTGAAATTTACTGATATGATTCTTTTGACCTATCTATACCGACAGATGACTGCTTCTTTATTTTGTACAATATTTGAAATGACTCAATAAACATTGTTTAAACATAACCTAACATTTTATATGACCACATCTTACACACTGCCCTTTCAATAGCTGATTAGCAGGAATGTCGGAAGTCGGACGCACAGTGATATACTATTGGTGGCCTATTTAAAGGATAGGCTATCAATATTGTGATTCAGAAAAAAAATACCCTTTATTGCTGGTTTTGCACAAGGGATTTTCTGGTATTTCTTTCTGCATTTTTCTGCTTTTTTTATTTTCATGCTAAACATATGGGAGGGGAATTTATCATGAGGGGAATAGTTGAAGTCAGTTTTGCTTGAGTCTGCCTTGGCATACTTGATGCTACATTTATCAAATGTCCCATGTTGTTTGATAAAATTGCCTCATCCATGAATCCAACACTTTTATCTAGAAAACCTACTCCAGTTTTCCAACTCCACCTTCCTACTGGAGTGAGATGGCGACTTTTTTGGTGACTCTTAAAAAAAGTAATTAACATAGCTAACCATGTCCACTTTTTGGGCCACATTTCAAAACTAGAGTGAGTGGTTTAAAAAAGCATAAAGTCACACATTTTTTGCGCAAATGAGTACAAAATATCACAAAAGCCCCATTTTGTGACTTTTTTAAGCCAATTTTCTGGAGTCAAGGTATGGTGTTCTTTGCACATTTTCTCAATAACCATTTTTATACAACTTCAAAAATGTCTGAAAAACCCTGTAAAAATTGACTATTTAAAAAATGTTTTAAATTACAAGCTTTATTGAAAAGGCATGCTTCAAAATGTAAAAGAAAAATAAATGTGGCTGAATATGATTTAGGACAGACCTTGTGAAGAGTGCAGTAATCGAAGCCATTCCTTGAAAACTGTTTGCTGACATTAGAAGAGAATAAACTGACATTATAGAGGCATCTTTCGCAGCACTGGAGTAGTTATATTGTTTATGGATGCATATGATACAGAGTCCAATGAAGTCCTTTATGTAAGGGTTATGAGTACTGTAAATAGCATAGGATAGGTAATGATAGTATTCACAAAATATGTTCATATAATGGATTACTAGCTTTTCAATTTTTACCTTTCTGTTATTTTACTAAACGTGTACACTCAGCAGGCTGTGGTATATGATTATAAAAGCCTATTCAATTTGTACTCTATTGCATCAAAAAAGAAATAGATCCCAGTACAAGGGAAAAGAGAATGATTCCTTAAAAGGGTTCTCTCACTTCAGTAAGTGGCATTTATCATGTAGAGAAAATTAATACAAGGCACTTACTAATGTATTGTGATTGTCCATATTGCTTCCTTTGCTGGCTGGATTCATTTTTCCATCACTTTATACACTGCTTGTTTCCATGGTTACAGACCACCCTGCAATCCATCAGTGGTGGTTGTGCTTGCACACTATAGGAAAGAGCACTAGCCTATGTGTACTCCCATGGTCCCGGCCACCAGAGAGGCTGATGCTTTCTCCTACAAAAATGAATCGAGCCAGCAAAGGATGCAATATGGGTAATAACAGTACATTAGTAAGTGCCTTGTATTAACTTTCTCTACATGATAAATGCCACTTACTGAAGTGAGACAACCCTTTTAAAGGAATTCTGCAGCTTTTCTCTCCACACCCACCCCCTTGCCAAACCCGTGGAGGGAGGTATACTTACCTACTCCCTACTGCTCCGTTCCAGCTCCTCCAGTACGCTGTGTGATCGCCGCACTCAGGTCCTCGTTTGTAAACTCCTGTCATTGACAGGGATCATATGTGCCGCTGCAGCAAATGACTAGTCACATTAGTGACATGTTCCGCAAGCGACACGTCACTGTGTCATGTACAGTTGTCAACCAAAATTAACCGGACAGAATGATATAAAAAAAACGGACCCCCAAGGAGTCATAATAATCACCAAAAAATGAAGCTGACTTTCGTTTATATGAAAATCCAAAAAGCTTTATTGTAAATATAAATGAACAGTACATACAAGTATTATAAAACAGGCAGCACAAGGCGGGACACACAAATGAGGAGCAGGACCCAAGCAGAGGCCGGGAGATCAGTGCACGAAAATACAGGGAAAAAGAATACTAGCTGAAAGAGGCAATTGTAGAGACTGAGGTTAAGATGGAAAGAACACAATTAAACATACCCTGAATGGTGCAAAGATCTCTCGGCCAACTCCTGACCCAACGCCGTTTCGCCAGTAAATCTGGCTTCTTCCGGGGATACAGCCGGAAGAAGCCATGTGTCATGTACAGCCCAAACATTTTTTTTTAAATGGGAAAGGCAGATCTGCTTCTGTTGTGGTTAGCTTGGCAGCATTTGATGCCTCTGTAGTTGATGGAGTAGGGTCAAAAGCTGTCAGACTTAGGGTAAGCTCGGGTATTCGTGGTGGCTCTGTTAGGGCATCTGTCATATGGGATTCTTCACACTGTTGCCAACTGATAAAATAATTTCAGTATACAAGCTATGCATGCAGAGGAACAGATGTAACCATTTAGGCACAAATTTGGACCTACAGCTATTCTTTAGCATATGAAGCGGCAATACAGGCTCAAAAAAATTGTGGGAAAATTGAGCTGGGCAGCAATGTGAGGAAGAATGTTATCCCCCTCCCTGTCGTAATTCTAGTAGCCAAGCCACATCCACAAGTAGTACATGGTTGTTGTTGCTATTATCGCCATCAACATCATCAGCTACTGCTTATCCTGCTCTGACTACAATGTACGGCGCTGTGCTTGATAAGCACAGAGAGGGCTGTAGTGCTCATAGATGCTACGGTGCCTTCTCAAACAGCTGACTGGCAGGGGTCTATGGGGTCGGATCCCACCTGATCAGATATAATGAATAGGTCATCACCAGTAATAAAGTCTTGAAAAACTCTTTTAAATAAAAGTTATTTCATCTTCTGATACCATTGGCAGGCATCTGCCACCACAAAGGGATGATATTTGAACTTTTTTTTATTTTAAAAGCATTACAAAAATCTGATAGTGCAGTTTGATTTTAAAAAGGCTGTTTACTACCACCGGTAACCATGCTTTGGAATGACTAATGCTGTCTTGACTTGAAAGAGGTTGTATGTAGATCTAGGAGAACATTGTGTACATACACAACTTTTCACGGAAATTAGGGCACTTAAGATTTCAGTGGAATTTATTTGGACCAAATCAAATCTATGACTGAAAAGATTTGGAAATGGAAAGAAAAACAAATTTCAGAAAATTTGCTCATCTCTAATTGAGACAAATACACATTATGAGGGTAATTTATCTAACTGGTATAACGTAGAACTGGCTTGGTTGCCCATAGCAACTAATTACTTTCATTTTTGACAGCTCCTTTTGAAAATGAAAGAAGTAATCTGATTGGTTGCTATGGACAACTAAACCAGTTCTACTTGACACCAGTTTGGTAAATGACCCCATATATCTATTGGAGCTTTAATGACGTCCAATTCTCAATCCATAATATGGAGTCCCCCCCCCCCCCCATCCTTTGCAGCTACAACAGATTCTACTTGTAGTGTGAATGTGGTGTTTGATGGGAGGACTTGGATCACAATCTGTATTGGATTTTATCCTAAAGGTGTTTTATGTGGTTGAGGTCAGGGCTCTGTATGGGCCAGCGAAGTTATTCCACACCAAATCCATCC
Organism: Bufo gargarizans; assembly: GCF_014858855.1. Lineage (NCBI taxonomy): Eukaryota > Metazoa > Chordata > Amphibia > Anura > Bufonidae > Bufo > Bufo gargarizans. Next base: position 191,894,762 of record NC_058080.1, read on the forward strand.
AACCATGCCTTTATGGAGCTTGCTGTGTGCATAGTGGAACAGGAAAGGACATTCTACAAACTGTTCCCACAGAGGTGGAAGCATACGATTGTCCAAAGTGTCTTGGTGTGTGCTAAAGTATTAAGATTTCACTTCACAGGAAGTAATGGGAACTAATGTTCTCCTAGTATTTGCTAAACCCAGACCTGTCCATCAGACTTCCAAATAAAGAAGTGCAGTGACCAGAAACGGGTACGCTGAAGCCACTTATGCAGTGGGCCAGGATGTGGGTGGATAATTGTCTGTATTTGTTAGTAAAGCCAATTTCAGCGTGCACAGGGTACTACCCCAGGGCCCTTCCAAGGTGTTATAACGAACATCCCAGATTAGGAATGCCAGAGTGGTGTAATGGCCTATAATGTCTCTATAGGGAAGTGGTAATTGTGTCAACAGTGTTTCCTACCTGGGTACGGCTGGACTCCTGGCTCACTTGTAATAAATTTAAGTGTGGTGATAGTAGGAGTAATAGAAGAATTTTGCTGAAGAAATGATGTCCAGACCATTAGATGAAGTTCAAACATTTATTTACTGAAAATAACTTGTATCCAAACAGTATACAGCTTTGGCCACTGGTCCCAGCAGGTTTTGGCAATCATTGGTAGGAATAAATGCTTCTGCTTGATATGTGAGGAGCTTGCAGGATAGGACGCCTGCTTGGTAGCTCTGTAACTGTGGCAGGAATTAATCTTCTGCACTTTTCTGTACCTTCTGCTTTGTGGGGATAGACTATCTAAGGAGGAATGGCTTCTCCTAGGTCGCTGGACTTAACTCACAGATGATTTCTCAGGGGATGTTTTCTTTCTGGAACTCTGGAGGTTGTCTATTTTCTTACTTCAGCTGAGGCTGAAAGTGCTCAGACTGGGTATATGATAAAAGTCTCAACCGAGACAAGATCTGTGCTGTCTTTCCTATGCAGGGGTTCTCCTAAATGCTATCACACACCCTTCCCCACCAGGGGTGGCTAGCACACTGACTCTAACTTCCTTCTCCACCCATGCTGCAGGATGTGGGAACAGTCCACACCTCCACAGGGGGAGCTAAGCTGGAATAATCCAATCCAGCCTAGATACACTAAACTGGGACTAGTACTGGGACTAGTACCTGGCCAATGCATTGTTGCCACCTGCTGGTAAACCTGGAAAATTACAAGGAACAATTACTTTTAACATGGTTTTAGATGCACATTTGTGAAGACATAATATAAATTACATCAGATGACAGTATAAAATCTCTTAACAGATAGTAGCCGGGTAGAGGCATGTAGCAACACAAATTTGGGGTGTTACATTCCCCCTTACTTTGAGTTAAGCCACCCTCGGCTTGTGCTTAGGGTGAGATGAATGAGCTCTGAGGTACCCAATTTAGTACAAAGTGCTGCATGAAATACATATAAAGACATACAAAGACAAACATGAAACGACTACCCCAAGGTACCTGGACGCATGAGTTTTTCCCTCTCGGTATAACCAGTGAACCAACGGTCTGCACTAAGCAATCACTACTGACTGACTTTGAAGTATTGTCCACCGATATCAAAGAAAGCATGGGGGTGTCTTTATTCTGTAATCCCACCATCGTGTAATGAAATGCCTGCAATTGGAAGGGTGGCTTTATCCTGTATTCCCTTCCCTGCACTAAAGTCAAAATTTAAGGCTTATAGCACGATCACTATGGTGACTATGGGTAGCAAAAAGGCTCTAAGGTGGAGGTGCCATACCTTAGGCAAAGGCACAGAAGGAGGAGGTATCAGCTTCTCCATGCACTTCTGGCAATGTCACAGGAGGAGGGAATAATAATCCCATGAAACTCCTGGAAGACACACCAGGATGGGGGTTTAGTAGTCCCATTACCAATCCTGGCACATATAACAAACAGGAAGGAGGGGTATATTACTCCCCTAGCCATTCTTGAAGCAGCGGGGTTACCCTTGTAGTGTCTGGACCTGCCTGGGACTTTCCACTTGTCTTACTCATGCACTATGAGTAGGCCATTAGTATTTACCGTCTAAAGAGGTAGTCCGTTTAAAGAGAACATAGCTATAAAGCAAAGTGACACAAAAGCTACTGATCTGACTAAAGGCAAAAGTTAAGTGCAATATCACCAAAAGTACATAAATTCACATTGAGGCATCTATATAAGAGTCCATACAACGTTGCTTAACCTGTAAACTTGAGTGCAAAAATATAGTGCAAAAATATAAGAATAGAGATCACAAAGAGCTCAGGTACACGTTTGAGTCTTTTTTTGGGTGCAAGCTTGCAGCGTTGCATAGCATATAAACTTGTTGGAAAAACAGTGGAAAAACCTAATGCATTTATTAGTGCAATCAATATTCAATAATACGCTCAAATATAACTTGAGTCCTATTTCTTTGAAGTGCTTTAAAAGTTGGAATCCTCTGGAAACAGATAAAAGTCACTTGTAATTAGTGATGTCCCGAACTATTCGCCGGCGAATAGTTCCCGGCGAACATAGCTTGTTCGCGTTCGCAGCTGCGGGTGAACATATGCGATATTCGGTCCGCCCCCTATACATCATCATTGAGTAAATTTTGACCCTGCACCTCACAGTCAGCAGACACATTCCAGCCAATCAGCAGCAGACCCTCCCTCCCAGACCCTCCCACCTGTTGGACAGCATCCATTTTAGATTCATTCAGAAACTGCATTCACAGTGAGAGGAGGGGGAGTGTAGCGGCTGCTGATTCAATAGGGAAAGTGTTAGCTAGGGCATTGTTCTGTGTCCACAGACTCATCTGCTGTAAGGACAGCATCCTGACAGCACCCCAAAAAGCCCTTTTCAGGGCTGGTACATCAGTGTGCTTTTTATATATATATATATATATATATACAGACGTGGACAAAATTGTTGGTACCCTTTGGTCAATGAAAGAAAAAGTCACAATGGTCACAGAAATAACTTTAATCTGACAAAAGTAATAATAAATTAAAATTCTATAAATGTTAACCAATGAAAGTCAGACATTGTTTTTCAACCATGCTTCAACAGAATTATGTAAAAAAATAAACTCATGAAACAGGCATGGACAAAAATGATGGTACCCCTAACTTAATATTTTGTTGCGCAACCTTTTGAGGCAATCACTGCAATCAAACGCTTCCTGTAACTGTCAATGAGACATCTGCACCTCTCAGCAGGTATTTTGGCCCACTCCTCATGAGCAAACTGCTCCAGTTGTGTCCGGTTTGAAGGGTGCCTTTTCCAGACTGCATGTTTCAGCTCCTTCCAAAGATGCTCAATAGGATTGAGGTCAGGGCTCATAGAAGGCCACTTTAGAATAGTCCAATTTTTTCCTCTTAGCCATTCTTGGGTGTTTTTAGCGGTGTGTTTTGGGTCATTGTCCTGTTGCAAGACCCATGACCTGCGACTGAGACCAAGCTTTCTGACACTGGCTAGTACATTTCTCTCTAGAATTCCTTGATAGTCTTGAGATTTCATTGTACCCTGCACAGATTCAAGACACCCTGTGCCAGACGCAGCAAAGCAGCCCCAGAACATAACAGAGCCTCCTCCATGTTTCACAGTAGGGACAGTGTTCTTTTCTTGATATGCTTCATTTTTTCGTCTGTGAACATACAGCTGATGTGCCTTGGCAAAAACTTCGATTTTTGTCTCATCTGTCCACAGGACATTCTCCCAGAAGCTTTGTGGCTTGTCAACATGTAGTTTGGCATATTCCAGTCTTGCTTTTTTATGATTCGTTTTCAACAATGGTGTCCTCCTTGGTCGTCTCCCATGTAGTCCACTTTGGCTCAAACAACGACGGATGGTGCGATCTGACACTGATGTTCCTTGAGCATGAAGTTCACCTTGAATCTCTTTAGAAGTCTTTCTAGGCTCTTTTGTTACCATTCGGATTATCCGTCTCTTAGATTTGTCATCAATTTTCCTCCTGCGGCCACGTCCAGGGAGGTTGGCTACAGTCCCATGGATCTTAAACTTATGAATAATATGTGCAACTGTACTCACAGGAACATCTAGTTGCTTGGAGATGGTCTTATAGCCTTTACCTTTAACATGCTTGTCTATAATTTTCTTTCTGATCTCTTGAGACAGCTCTTTCCTTTGCTTCCTCTGGTCCATGTCGAGTGTGGTACACACCATATCACCAAACAACACAGTGATTACCTGGAGCCATATATATAGGCCCAATGGCTGATTACAAGGTTGTAGACACCTGTGATGCTAATTAGTGGACACACCTTGAATTAACATGTCCCTTTGGTCACATTATGTTCTGTGTTTTCTAGGGGTACCATCATTTTTGTCCATGCCTGTTTCATGAGTTTATTTTTTTACATAATTCTGTTGAAGCATGGTTGAAAAACAATGTCTGACTTTCATTGGTTAACATTTATAGAATTTTAATTTATTATTACTTTTGTCAGATTAAAGTTATTTCTGTGACCATTGTGACTTTTTCTTTCATTGACCAAAGGGTACCAACAATTTTGTCCACGTCTGTATTGCAGTTGCCTGGCTGCCCATGTGTGAGAGGCTGCAGGCTCAGTCATAGATAGCACTGTGTGCACAGTGCACACCATTCATACAGGGTGTGACAGAAAATACCTTGCAGATGAAAAAAATAATTCTATTTAATATTTTTCTGTGACATAATCACATTTGCAAGCCCATGTGTGTCAGGCCAATGCATACTGTATTGTGCCCACTGGCTAGTGGCTAGGCCTGCACTCATACCGTTACAGGGTGTCATTCACGCAAATTCCTTGCAGAATTTTTTTTTATATTTAAACTTTTTCTGTGCTCTAATCACATTTGCAAGCCTGTGTGCGTCAGGCCCACACATACTGTATTGTGCCCACTGGCTAGTGGCTAGGCCTGAACTTATACCGTTACAGGGTGTCATTCACTCAAATACCTTGCAGAAAAAAAATACATATTTAAAAGTTTTCTGTGCTGTAATCACATTTGCAAGCCCGTGTGTGTTAGGCCCACACATACTGTATTGTGCCCACTGGCTAGTGGCTAGGCCTGCACTCTTACCCTTACAGGGTGTCATTTACTCAAATACCTTGCAGAAGAAAAAAATTATATTTACATTTTTTCTGTGATCTAATCACATTTGCAAGCCCGTGTGCGTCAGGTCAACACATACTGTATTGTGCCCACTGGCTAGTGGCTAGGCCTGCACTCATACCGTTACAGGGTGTCATTCACTCAAATACCTTGCAGATAAGAAAAATTCAATTGAACATTTTTCTGTGATATAATCACATTTGCAAGCCCGTGTGTGTCAGGCCCACACAGACTGTACTGTGCCCACTGCCCACCACTTATATAGGGTGGCACAGTACCTTGCACGCATAGTAACACTTATATAATAAAAAATGACAGGCAGAGGCAGGCCTACGCCGCAGGGGCCGTCGTGTTCGCGGTGCTGTGATTTCCACTGGCCCTGGAATAATGCCCAGTGTTCAGAGGCCACGTACCCTGAACCCAAAAAATTCTGAGAAAATAGTTGACTGGCTTCCACAGGACACCCAATATTCAACAGCTTCCGCTAAGAACCTTGATGCACCATCCTCCTCCAGCTCAGCTTTGGTCACCTGCTCTCAAGTTACCACTCTCTCGCTTCGCCGCCACCACCACCACTACCACCACAGCCACCACAGCCGCTTCACTTGATCCCTCAGAGGAGTTATTTACAGATCAGTTGGATGAAATGCATTACACACATGGACGTACAGTGTGATGATGATGATGATGTTGTAGCCGCTGCTGCTTCCTTTGCTGAGGTGTCAGATACAAGTGAAGTGGTTGAGGATGACGATGTGTCCATGGATGCCACGTGGGTGCCTGCTCGAAGAGAAGAAGAAAAGGGGGAAAGTTCAGAAGGAGAGACAGAGAGAAGGAGGAGACGAGTTGGAAGCAGGGGGAGGTCGTCGCAAGGAGCTAGTGGCACAGTCAAACAGCATGTATCGGCACCCGGGGTCAGCCAGACAGCACGCCAATCAACGCATGCTGTTGCCACCACCAAAATGCCGTTGTTGCAAAGCTCAGCAGTGTGGCTTTTTGTGTGTGTGTCTGCCTCTGACAACAGCGATACCATTTGCAACCTGTGCCAAAAGAAACTGAGTCGTGGAAATCCAACACCCACCTAGTTACAACTGCTTTGCGAAGGCACATGATCGCACATCACAAACGCCTATGTGATCAACACATGATGACGAGTAGAAGCAGCACACAAGCTCAAAGCTACCATCCTCCTCCTGGTCCAGCATCTTCAGCCACGTCAACCACTGCTGTCCTTCTTGCCCCCTCTCAACCACCCGCCACTCCGCCTCTCACCTTGAGCAGTTCCATCTCATCTGCCGACAGTCAGGTGTCTGTAAAGGAAATGTTTGAGCGTAAGAAGCCAATGTCACAGAGTCACCCCCTTGCCCGGCGTCTGACAGCTGGCTTGACGGAACTCTTAGCTCGCCAGCTTTTACCATACCAGCTGGTGGAGTCTGAGGCCTTCAAAAATGTTGTCGCTATTGGGACACCACAGTGGAAGGTACCCGGACGATTTTTTTTTTCTAATAAGGCAATCCCAAGCCTCTACTCAGTGATTGAAAAGGAAGTAATGGCATCTCTGGCATACAGTGTTGGGGCAAGGGTCCATCTAACCACTGATACCTGGTCTGCAAAGCACGGTCAGGGCAGGTATATCACCTACACTGCGCATTGGGTCAACCTGCTGACGGCTGACAAGCATGGAATGCTTGGCTCTGCAGCGGAGTTGGTGACACCGCCATGACTTGCAGGCAGGCCTGCAGCCACCTCCTCTACTCCTCATACTCCATCCTCTTCCATAACCTCCTCGGCTGAGTCCTCTTCTTCTGCGGCGTCTGGCTGCACATCAACTGAATACCCCCAGCTCCCCAGGGGCTATTTCACATCCCGGATACAACAGTGTTACGCTTTCTTGGGGTTGACTTGCCTGAAAGCAGAGAGCCACACAGGACCAGCACTCCTGTTCGCCCAGAACGCACAGGTGGATCAGTGGCTGACCCCGCACCAACTGGAGATCATCAAAGTGGTGTGTGACAATGGAAGCAATTTGTTGGCGGCATTGAATTTGGGCAAGTTGACACATGTGCCGTGCATGGCACATGTGTTGAATCTCATCATTCAAGGCTTTGTGTCTAAGTACCCAGGCTTACAGGACATCCTCAAGCAGGCCAGGAAGGTGTGTGGCCATTTCAGGCGTTCCTACACGGCCATGGCGCACTTTGCAGACATTCAGCGCCGAAACAACATGCCAGTGAGGCGCTTGATTTGCGACAGCCCGACACGTTGGAATTCAACACTCCTAATGTTCGACTGCCTGCTCCAACAAGAAAAAGCCATCAATGAGTATTTGTATAACCAGGGTGCTAGGACAGCCTCTGGGGAGCTGGGAATTTTTTTGCCACGTTACTGGACGCTCATGTGCAATGCCTGTAGGCTCATGCGTCATTTTGAGGAGGTGACAAACCTAGTCAGTCGCACCAAAGGCACCATCAGCGACCTCATCCCATTTGTTTTCTTCCTGGAGCGTGCCCTGCGAAGAGTGCTGGATGAGGCTGTAGATGAGCGTGAAGAGGAAGAGTTGTGGTCACCATCACCACCAGAAACAGCCTTGTCATCATCGCTTGCCGGACCTGCGGCAACGCTGCAAGAGGAGTATGAGGAAGAGGAGTCAGAGGAGGAATGTGGCTTTGAGGAGGAGGAAGACCAACCACAGCAGGCATCCCAGGGTGCTCGTTGTTGTCACCTATCTGGGACCCTTGGTGTTGTACGTGGCTGGGGGGAAGAACAGACCGTATATAACTAGCTTAGAGATGGGTAGTTCAAGTAGTGGGTACCTTGTAATTAAGTGGATATTTCCGGAAATTGGTATCCTTAAAAAATAACTTTTATTGCTACTCATATTAAAATACACACCGGATTCCAAAAAAGTTGGGACACTAAACAAATTGTGAATAAAAACGGAATGCAATGATGTGGAGATGGCAAATGTCAATATTTTATTTGTAATAGAAAGTAGATAACAGATCAAACGTTTAATCCGAGTAAATGTATCATTTTAAAGGAAAAATACATTGATTCAAATTTTCACTGTCAACAAATCCCAAAAAAGTTGGGACAAGTAGCAATAAGAGGCTGGAAAAAGTAAATTTGAGCATAACGAAGAGCTGGAAGACCAATTAACACTAATTAGGTCAATTGGCAACATGATTGGGTATAAAAATAGCTTCTCAGAGTGGCAGTGTCTCTCAGAAGCCAAGATGGGTAGAGGATCACCAATTCCCACAATATTGCGCAGAAAGATAGTGGAGCAATATCAGAAAGGTGTTACCCAGCGAAAAATTGCAAAGACTTTGCATCTATCATCATCAACTGTGCATAACATCATCCGAAGATTCAGAGAATCTGGAACAATCTCTGTGCGTAAGGGTCAAGGCCCTAAAACCATACTGGATGCCTGTGATCTCCGGACCCTTACATGACACTGCACCACAAACAGGAATGCTACTGTAAAGAAAATCACAGAATGGGCTCAGGAATACTTCCAGAAACCATTGTCAGTGAACACAATCCCCCGTGCCATCCGCCGTTGCCAGCTGAAACTCTACAGTGCAAAGAAGAAGCCATTTCTAAGCAAGATCCACAAGCTCAGACATTTTCACTGGGCCAGGGATCATTTAAAATGGAGTGTGGCAAAATGGAAGACTGTTCTGTGGTCAGACGAGTCACGATTTGAAGTTATTTTTGGAAATCTGGGACGCCATGTCATCCGGACCAAAGAGGACAAGGAGAACCCAAGTTGTTATCAACGCTCAGTTCAGAAGCCTGCATCTCTGGTATGGGGTTGCATGAGTGCGTGTGGCATGGGCAGCTTGCATGTCTGGAAAGGCACCATCAATGCAGAAAAATATATTCAGGTTCTAGAACAACATATGCTCCCATCCAGATGTCATCTCTTTCAGGGAAGACCCTGCATTTTTCAACAAGATAATGCCAGACCACATTCTGCATCAATCACAACATCATGGCTGCGTAGGAGAAGGATCCGGGTACTGAAATGGCCAGTCTGCAGTCCAGATCTTTCACCTATAGAGAACATTTGGCGCATCATAAAGAGGAAGGTGCAACAAAGATGGCCCAAGACGATTGAACAGTTAGAGGCCTGTATTAGACAAGAATGGGAGAGCATTCCTATTTCTAAACTTGAGAAACTGGTCTCCTCGGTCCCCAGACGTCTGTTGAGTGTTGTAAGAAGAAGGGGAGATGCCACACAGTGGTGAAAATGGCCTTGTCCCAACTTTTTGGGGATTTGTTGACACCATGAAATTCTGATTCAACATATTTTTCCCTTTAAAATGGTACATTTTCTCAGTTTAAACTTTTGTTCCGTGATTTATGTTCTATTCTGAATAAAATATTAGAAGTTGGCACCTCCACATCATTGCATTCAGTATTTATTCACGATTTGTATAGTGTCCCAACTTTTTTGGAATCCGGTTTGGAAATGCCCTTAGGTATTGGTGCATAATAGAGAAATGGGGTGAGCGAGAACCCCAGTTGTGGTGCCTGTACAATAGTACTAGGGAGGGTGAAGGAAGGAGGGGAAGGGGAATGCTGGGTCTCAGCCCCTAGTATTGCCCTACTCAAAGGGCCCTTCTCCTGGTAAACTCTAACCTCCTATATGCCCCTATGTGTGTCCCTATGCATTGCTCCGACTGCCCGGCTTCGTCCTGAAGGGGTAGGGAAGAGGGGGGGGGATTCCCTAGTGCTAGATTAGTACAGCACCCACAGATGGGCTCCCAGAGCCCTGGGAAACCACTGTGTACAGTGACACTGGACCAGTAGGGACCGGTGTCCTGCAAAAAGGGGAGTGTTGGTGGGTGTCACAGCCGTGTATCACCCAACACTCACTGCTGCGATAATCTGGAATGATCAATAATAGTTGGTGGCCCGACGCGTTTCCCTGATGTATGGCAGTTCGTCAGGGGCCCACAGAATTGATGTCAGCATTAATATCAATGGCCGACCCACAATTATGGGCCGGTCACTGGTATTTCAAACAGTTATATTCAGCAGTGCTCGGTTTAAAACACCTGACATCAGGTGTTTTAAACTGAGCACTGCTGAATATAACTGCTGAATATAACTGCTGAATATAATTCTGTGGGCCCCTGACGAACTGCCATACATCAGGGAAACGCGTCGGGCCACCAACTATTATTGATCATTCCAGCTTATCGCAGCAGTGAGTGTTGGGTGATACACGACTGTGACACCCACCAATACTCCCCTTTTTGCAGGACACCGGTCCCTACTGGTCTAGTGTCACTGTACACAGTGGTTTCCCAGGGCTCTGGGAGCCCATCTGTGGGTGCTGTACTAATCTAGCACTAGGGAATCCCTCCCCCCTCTTCCCTACCCCTTCAGGACGAAGCTGGGCAGTCGGAGCACTGCATAGGGACACACATAGGGGCATATAGGAGGTTAGAGTTTACCAGGAGAAGGGCCCTTTGAGTAGGGCAATACTAGGGGCTGAGACCCAGCATTCCCCTTCCCCTCCTTCCTTCACCCTCCCTAGTACTATTGTACAGGCACCACGACTGGGGTTCTCGCTCACCCCATTTTTCTATTATGCACCAATACCTAAGGGCATTTATTTTAATATACGTAACAATGAAAGTTATTTTTTAAGGATACCAATTTCCAGAAATATCTGAAGAACAGACCGTCAATGACATCAGTGAGGAGGAGGAACGGGAAATAAGTAGCTCGGCATCCAACCTTGTGCAAATGGGGTCTTTTATGCTGTCATGTCTGTTGAGGGACCCTCGTATAAAAAGGATGAAGGAGAACGACCTGTACTGGGTGGCCACGCTACTAGACCCCCGGTATAAGCAGAAAGTGGTGGAAATGTTACCAAATTGCCGGAAGTCAGAAAGGATGCAGCAGTTCAAAATCAAACTAAAAAATATGCTTTACACAGCTTATAAGGGGGATGTCACAGCACAACAGAAATCTAACTGGGGAAGAGGTGAAAGTAATCCTCCTCCTACCACGACCACGGCAGCAAGGTCAGGACGCTTTACAGATGTGTTGTTGATGGAGGACATGCAGAGCTTTTTCAGTCCTACACATCGCCACAGCCCTTCGGCATCCAGCCTTAGAGAACGACTCGACCGACAGGTGGCAGATTACCTTGCCTTAACTGCAGATATCAAAACTCTGAGGAGCGATGAACCCCTTGACTACTGGGTGTGCAGGCATGACCTCTGGCCTGAGTTATCCTAGTTTGCGATAGAACTTCTGGCCTAGCCCGCTTCAAGTGTCCTGTCAGAAAGGACCTTCAGTGCAGCAGGAGGCATTGTCACTGACAAAAGAAGTCACCTCGGTCAAAAAAGTGTTGATTACCTCACCTTCAGATGAATAAGGCATGGATCCTGAAGGGACTGACAGTAGGGGATACGTTTAATTAACAAAAGGCCTGATGACATTCCTTGGCCTCAAAATGGTCCCCACGCTGCTGTATTTAATGTCTGCATACCGGCTTTCGTGAATTCTCCGCCACTAACTAGGGTTCAAGCCGCAATGTTTTAGTCACCTTTCTGCCTTGAAAACATCAATTTTTCCGGCCACTGCTACAACAGCGGCTGCAACAGTAAGATTATTTTTCAGGCATGTGTACGTGCCAAATTTTTCTGGCCTCTAGTGCTGCACTGTGGCTGCAAAAACAAAACTAAAAAAAGGCACATACAAGTGTCAATTCCCCTTTCGTGATCGTTACCTTGTTGTGGTGAAGGGGCTTGCGTATCACAATGAAGCGATCATCACCTCTATGAGTGTGTTGGCAATGTTGCCACACCCCAGATGATAAGACCGTTGCTTCATTATGATCAGACCAAAAGCGATCGGCTGGATGTTTTTTCATAGAAAAAACTTCAATTTTTTTATTTTATTTTTTTAAGTTGTATGGGTGGGTTTTTAATACATAAAATTAAAAAAATCATAACGTTTATTAGAAATAATGCATACAATTTAAAAAATCCCCATCAATTCCAATACAAAGCAAGTACAAAGCTCAGAACTAAATTATTCCAGGATGTCGTAATGGTTCGTTAATTCGACAATGGTTAATCAATTCGACACACGTCCCCAGTAGTGATGAGCGGCAGGTGCCATATTCGATTTCGACGAAATTTGCGAATATTCGATAGAATATTCGTTTTATATTCGTCGAAATCGAATATTCGTTATTATTCTAGTTATCGCGAATAATATGCGATTTAAATAATCGCACATGCGATTTTTAACTTAAAGGCTACTCTCCTATTGAAATAGCAATGCGATTAATTCAAGTTATATTAATCGCATTTGCGATTTCAACGTAATTCTCAAATCCGACAGTAGATTCTAGTATATGGAGACGTTCCCATGGTGATGGGGACGCTCCATGAGCATGGAATATAGCAGTGCTAACTAAGTTGGCACTGCTAAGTGCTAAGTTGAAATCGCCATGCGATTATTTCGTGTTATATTAATCGCATTTGCGATTATCTTTTTTTTTTTTTTTTACTATGGTTGGCTTCAATGGTAGAATTAGCGAATATGACGAATATATTCGTTATATTCCACAAAACGAATATACGAATGTATTCGTCATATTCCACAAAACGAAGATAACGAAGTATTCTCCATCTTCGTTTTAGCTACCTATTCATCAACTTCGCTAATTCTAGCAATCATATAGGAAAGTTTACTATAGAGACAGCTAAGTATAATTCGCTATGCGATTATATTACTTAGCTTTTTTTTTATAAATAGATTATAATAATTATCAGGTATTATAATTATTCTATTTATATAAAAAAAAGCAGTCATATAATCGCATAGCGAATTATACTTAGCTGTCTCTATAGTAAACTTTCCTATATGATTGCTAGAATTAGCGAAGTTGATGAATAGGTAGATAAAACGAAGATGCAGAATACTTCGTTATCTTCGTTTTGTGGAATATGACGAACACATTCGTATATTCGTTTTGTGGAATATAACGAATATATTCGTCATATTCGCTAATTCTACCATTGAAGCCAACCAAGGTAAAAAAAAAAAAAAAAAAAAAGAGATAATCGCAAATGCGATTACTATAACACGAAATAATCGCATGGCGATTTCAACTTAGCAGTGCCAACTTAGCACTGCTATATTCCATGATCATGGAGCGTCCCCATCACCATGGGAACGTCTCCATATACTAGAATGTACTGTCGGATTTGAGAATTACGTTGAAATCGCAATTCGATTATTGCAAGTTATATTAATCGAATTGCGATTTCAACGTAATTCTCAAATCCGACAGTACATTCTAGTATATGGAGACGTTCCCATGGAGATAGGGACGCTCCATGAGCATGGAATATAGCATTACTAAATAAGTTGAAATCGCCATGCGATTATTTCGTGTTATATTAATCGCATTTGCGATCATTTTATTTTTATTTTTTTTACTATGGTTGGCTTCAATGGTAGAATTAGCGAATATGACGAATATATTCGTTATATTCCACAAAACGAATATGGCGAATATATTCATTATATTCCACAAAACGAAGATAACGAAGTATTCTGCATCTTCGTTTTATCTACCTATTCATCAACTTCGCTAATTCTAGCAATCATATAGGAAAGTTTACTATAGAGACAGCTAAGTTTAATTCGCTATGCGATTATATGACTGCTTTTTTTATATAAATAGAATAATTATAATACCTGATAATTATTATAATCTATTTATAAAAAAAAGCAAAGTAATATAATCGCATAGCGAATTATACTTAGCTGTCTCTATAGTAAACTTTCCTATATGATTGCTAGAATTAGCGAAGTTGATGAATAGGTAGATAAAACGAAGATGCAGAATACTTCGTTATCTTCGTTTTGTGGAATATGACGAATACATTCGTATATTCGTTTTGTGGAATATAACGAATATATTCGTCATATTCGCTAATTCTACCATTGAAGCCAACCATAGTAAAAAATAAAAATAAAATAGATAATCGCAAATGCGATTAATATAACACGAAATAATCGCATGGCGATTTCAACTTAGTAATGCTATATTCCATGCTCATGGGAACGTCTCCATATACTAGAATGTACTGTCAGATTTGAGAATTACGTTGAAATCGCAAATGCGATAATTTCAAGTTATATTAATCGCATTTGCGATTTCAACGTAATTCTCAAATCCGACAGTACATTCTAGTATATGGAGACGTTCCCATGGAGATGGGGACGCTCCATGAGCACGGAAGGCGGCAGAAGCGGCAACGGGCACTGACTGGAGCAGCCAGGAAGCCAGGAATCCAAAGGACAGGTAAGAACAACTTTAGGGAAGTGGGAAAGGAAAAAATATAACAATAATAAAAAAAAAAAAACGAATATTCGAAATATCAAATTTATAGCACTATATTCGAAATATTCGCGAATTAGCGAAGTGCCGATATTCGCGAAAAAAATTTGCTATTCGAATATTCGCGCTCAACACTAGTCCCCAGATAGGGGACATAACAGGGATTAAACTGATAGGAATAGTACTAGTTAAGACACCACTCATAGAGGGTGTCACAGCACACTGCTCCGTGCACGCGCAGTGCCCCAACTTGGGAGTAAGAGGACCGACCAAGCTGCTTTTTCCATCTCTCGGTTCCTAAAATCAATTCAGTTTGGTGTATCAGAGTTTGGTCTGTCGCTGTGAAGGCAGTCAAAGGTACCCGGCCTAAAATTTTTTCACAAAAGGCAATCCCACCCTGATATGGGACGTAACAGGGATTAAATTGATGAGAATAGTACTACAGAAAATTGCACTCATATCGGGTGTGACAGTAAATTGCACGGCGCAGATGCAGTGACCGTGGCGTGGATTCAAACAAAGGGGAGGGAGCCAGCAATTTTTTACCATCTCCCCGTTTGAAAAATCAATTTAATAAATGGACCCCAGAATGGGAACATAGCAGGGATTAAACTGATGAGAAGAGAGAACTACAGGAAATACCA
This sequence comes from Bufo gargarizans, assembly GCF_014858855.1. Taxonomy (NCBI): domain Eukaryota; kingdom Metazoa; phylum Chordata; class Amphibia; order Anura; family Bufonidae; genus Bufo; species Bufo gargarizans. Next base: position 191,909,891 of record NC_058080.1, read on the forward strand.
CTCATATCGGGTGGGACAGTAAATTGCACGGCGCAGACGCAGTGACCGTGGCGTGGATTCAAACAAAGGGGAGGGAGCCAGCGTTTTTTTTAACCATCTCCCCGTTCGAAAAATCTATTTAATAAATGGACCCCAGATTGGGGATGTCATGTAACAGGGATTAAACTGATGAGAATAGTACTACAGAAAATACCACTCATATCAGGTGTGAAAATAAAATAGCACGGTGCAGATGCAGTGACCGTGGCATGGATTCAAATAAAGGGGAGGGAGACAGCATTTTTTTAACCATCTCCCTATTCGAAAAATCAATTTAATAAATGGACCCCAGATTGGGGATGTCACGTAACAGGGATTAAACTGATGAATACTACTACAGAAAATAGCACTCATATCGGGTTGACAGTAAATTGCACGGCACAGACGCAGTGACCATGGCGTGGATCCAAACAAGGGGAGGAGCCAGCGTTTTTTTAACCATCTCCCATTCGAAAAATCTATTTAATAAATGGACCCAGATTGGGACGTAACAGGGATTAAACTGATGAAATAGAGACTACAGGAAATACCACTCATATCGGGGGCAGTAAATTGCACGGCGCAGACGCAGTGACCGTGGTGTGGATTCAAACAAAGGGGAGGGAGCCAGCGTTTTTTTTTAACCATCTCCCCGTTCGAAAAATCCATTTAATAAATGGACCCCAGATTGGGGACGTAACAGGGATTAAACTGATGAGAAGAGAGAACTATAGAAAATAGCACTCATATCGGGTGGGACAGTAAATTGCACGGCACAGACGCAGTGACCGTGGATTCAAACAAAGGGGAGGAAGAAACCTTCAATGACATCAACAGGACATGGCTAGCTTGGTATCCAACCTTGTGCAAATGGGAAGTTTGCGGTTGGGCAAATGGACTGTTTGCGGTTGTTTGCGGTGCATTAAAAGGGGAGTTTGGTCTGTCAATGTCTGTGAAGCGGGCATAACCTTTACACTACATGATCAATACAACATCATACCTGATCGTATACACACACTGGATGTTTTAAACCACGTTGTTTAAAAAAAATATTAGATTGTTAGGTGATTTATGCCCTTTATGGATTAAAATTCAACTCTGCGTCAACTATGTAATTTTCCATGGGAGTTTTGCCATGGATCCCCCTCCGGCATGCCACAGTCCAGGTGTTAGTCCCCTTGAAACAACTTTTCCATCACTATTGTGGCCAGAAAGAGTCCCTGTGGGTTTTAAAATTCGCCTGCCTATAGAAGTCAATGGCGGTTCGCCCGGTTCGCCCGTTCGCGAATATTTGTAGAAATTCGCGTTCGCCTTTCGCGAACGGAAAATTTTATGTTCGACATCTCTACTTGTAATCCACATGGAACAATAGTCATTTGTAATCCAATAGGAAAGTGTATTTGTAATCCAAGGGATGGTACAAAATGTTATATAAAACATATATAAAAAAGCAGCATAATGAGAACCATAGTTCCATGAGGCTCTCAAGTAACCTGAGAAAGGGGATAAAACAATGTAAACTGGGGTATAAAGGGTTAAAGTAGTTGGGGGAGTCCTTACAAAAGTGGCCATCCATCTCAGGCTGTAACTAGCGGCAACGGAGACAACAAAACTGGCCAACAGTCCCCCAGATTTCAAGACCAGTCCACGCTGTGGCTCCCTAAAGTTCTTTTATTTGTAGCAAAGGAGCATTTAGAGAAGGACTTGCAGGTCCTCCTCACTACTGGAGCTGCTAAAGCTCATTAGTGGGCGCCCTTATTTCTGGTAGTTAAAATTTGCAGCAGTTGAGGTGTGCCACTGCCCTCTTGTGGGTTTCTTGGGATTTGGCTGAGCAGTCAGCCTGGTGAACGCTGCAGTGACCTGCTGCAAACCGGGATCCCTTGCAGAGGTGGACAAAACCTCTTGCTGGAGAGGCTCTGGACGACAAACTGGAGGTGTCTGTGGAAGCTTCCATGGCAGGATATATGGTTGCACCCTGGGATTAAAGGGTAATATAAAGTTATTGATCTGGCCCACACGTAGTGTTGGGGGTGCTGCCAGGTCAGGAATTAGTGGCTGTGGTTCAGGTTGGGCTTGTTCCCTGAACCGTAACTTGCCATCTGGGGTCTCCTGCAAGCAACAGACCCTCCCTGCAGAGCCTGGGTCTTCCTGCCAGGTCTCTGGGGTAAATGCAGGGGATAGTGGATTGGCCAGGAAGGTTACTCCTGCGGCAAAGGGGCCTTGAATTGACCGAATTGGAGTGTATTCAAGCTGGTCCGCCACATACAAATTGTGCCAGGCCTGAGGCAGGTAAGTGCGCTTGACAGAGCGGCGGCCTAAAAATACCTCGGCTCCCGAGTAGTTGTCTTGGAGGAAGTCCACTCCTCTCTCTACAGAAAACCAGAGTACGGTTCCTGTGTGCCGGGCGAGTTTGGGGTCCCCTGGCTGGGGGTCATCCAGTACCTGTTTCACCCACTCCTCAAAGGCTGTCTTATACTCCCACTGGCTTTGGGCATGACAGGTGATCTCCATTGGGACTTCTGGATTAAGGTGACTGGGCCTAGGTTCAGTCTGGTTGGGCGACAGAGTGGAAGTTCCAGCCGCCTCTGCAGTGCCAGTGGCGTGTGGAGCGGGGCCTCTCTGGGCCTAGTAGTAGTCTTCTGGGACCACCGGGCGCGGTGCAGGGGCAGCTACGGGCTGGACCGGGCCTCAGGGAGCGGGACTGCTACAACCTGTTGTTGTGCCCAGGCAGCCGGTTCCGGTGCCTCCTGCTGGTCATCTTCGGCGGTCGCAGCTGTCTCCGGAACACGCCTCCGAGGACGCAGCTGGTTCCTGGGCCGGAACGTCAGTCGGTGACGATGACGATGAAGCGCTTGATGGTGTAGACGCCTCCGGTGCCTGGAGAACTTGACAGATGTGGAGGCCATATTGGTTTCCGTGCTGGCGGCCATATTTCTTGCTTCCTCAGTTAGGATGATTGCCGGAAGTGAGAGTGGAGTCCAGGGGGAGGAGTCTTCACTACCTTGGCTCACATTGCAAAGGTCCTGGTGGGCAGTCTTTAGTTTTCCCGCTTCTAGGGGGGCGTAGACATCCTTTTCTCTCTTCTGAGAGGGCGTTCCTTCGTTTTCCCCCTTCCAAAGGGCATGAAGAAGTGGCGCTGGAGTGCTAATGCGCATGTTTTAGCGCTTTCTGTCACTGCAATAAAGTACATTTTCATAGTTATGCAGTGGACCAGGATATGGGTGGATAATAGTCTATATTTGATAGTGACGCCAATTGCAGCGTGCGCAGGGTACTACCCCAGGGCCCTTCCAATGTGTTATAGCGCACGTCCCAGATTAGGAATGCCAGATATAGGGTAGTGGTAATTGTGTCAACGGTGTCTCCTACCTGGGTACAGCTGGACTCCTGGCTTAAGTGCAAAAAGTTTAAGTGTAGTGATAGTAGGAATAATACAGGAATTTTGCTGAAGAAATGATGTCCAGGCCTTTAGATGAAGTTCACACGTTTCTTTACTGAAGATAACTTGTATCCAAGCAGTATATAGTTTTGGCCACTGGTCCCAGCAGGTTTTGGCAATCATTGGCAGGAATAAATGCTTATGCTTGATATGTGGGGAGCTTGCAGGATAGGATGTCTGCTTGGTAGCTGTCATGGAACCAAGAACCAGACGTACAACAGAGATGAGTGGAAATAAGAAGGCTTTATTGGAAATCAAGCCGTAGCAAAAGTCCAAATGGATGGCTAAACCAAAGCAGGGTCTTGCGTAGACAGAGGTCAGGAACCAGGAGGGTGGTCAGACGAAGCCAGGATCAGGAACCAACGGGGTAGTCAGACGAAGCCAGGATCAGGAACCAACGGGGTAGTCAGACGAAGCCAGGATCAGGAACCAACGGGGTAGTCAGACGAGGCCAGGATCAGGAACCAGAAGCAGCAGCAGTCTTAGAAGCATGTGAACACAGGAGGACCAAGCAAGGAACTGAAGCCACAGACCTTCTATATATATGAGCTAGGCATCCAGCTCCTCCCAGTGGGAAGGAGGAGCCGCAGGGTGGGAGGCTACAAGAAACCCAGAAACCAAGATGGCCGCCAGCACATGTCAAATGAAGGAGAACAGTGAGAAGGTAAGACCATGACAGTACCTCCCCCTCAAGGGCCCCTCCTCCGCGGAGTAAGGAACGGTTTCAGAGGGAAGCATGCGTGGAAGGCTCGGAGCAACGCAGGAGCATGGACATCTGCGGAGGGAACCCAGGAACGCTCCTCTGGACCATAACCACGCCAATGGACCAAAAACTGCAACCGACCGTGGACCAGGCGTGAGTCCAGGATATTGCTCACCTCATATTCCTCACGATTGCCCACTTGGACTGGACGGGGCCGAGGAACCGAGGAAGTGAAACGATTACACACCAATGGCTTCAACAGGGAGACATGAAACACGTTGGAGATCCGCATGCCAGGAGGAAGCGCAAGGGCATAGGCTACCGGGTTTACCCTGTGAAGCACTCGGAAGGGACCAACAAAGCGAGGCGCCAGCTTGGGAGTGGGCACTCGAAGGTTGAGGTTGCGGGTGGACAACCATACACGGTCTCCGACCTGGTAGGAAGGAGCGGGCGCTCGTCTGCGATTAGCCTGGAGTCTCTGGCGTTGCGCAGAGACCTCAAGGGACCTCTGGATCTGTACCCAAGAAGTACGTAGGACGGAAAGGTGATCCTCCACAGCCGGAGTATCCTGGGGAGAGAATACCTCCGGTAACACGGCAGGTTGGAACCCATAATTGGCCATGAAGGGAGACGTCCCAGAGGAAGAGTTCACCGCCGTGTTCCTGGCAAACTCAGCCCAAGGCAGGAGGTCAACCCAATTGTCTTGGTGATCGGAGACATAGCAACGAAGGAATTGCTCCAAGGCCTGATTGGATCGTTCTGCGGCCCCATTGGACTGAGGGTGGTAGGCCGAGGAGAAAGAGAGATGAATCCCCAACTGGGAGCAAAAGGCGCGCCAGAACCTGGACACAAACTGACTCCCCCGATCCGACACAATCTCCTTGGGCAAACCGTGCAACCGGAAGACCTCCCTGGCAAAAATCGAGGCCAACTCTTGTGCAGAGGGTAACTTCTTGAGAGGAACACAGTGGCACATTTTGGAAAACCGATCCACAATCATGAGAATGACCGTATGGCCTCGGGATGCAGGGAGGTCCACAATGAAATCCATCCCCAGGTGTGACCATGGACGCTCCCCGGTGGCTATGGGTTGCAAAAGGCCCAACGGAAGGTGCCGAGGGGACTTACTCTGGGCACAAACGGAGCATGCCGCTACATATGCGGCGATGTAGGAACGTAGAGAAGGCCACCAGAACAGACGTGAAACCGCCCAGGACAGCTGATTCTTTCCAGGGTGCCCCGCGGCCTTGGAGTTATGGTAGGTTCGCAACAACAGAGTGCGCAACTCCTCAGGCACAAAACATCTGCCGTTGGGTCTCCCAGAGGGAGCACCAGATTGAGCCGCCAAAATCTGCTCACACAGAGGAGAGGTCAGGCTGGTGCGAATGGCGGCCAGGATCTGATTCGGGGGTATGACCGTAGTCGGAATCGACTCCTCCCCGGACAGCTCGGAGTACTGCCGTGATAAGGCATCCGCTCTGATGTTCTTGGAGCCGGGTAGGTAGGAGACCACGTAATTAAAACGTGACAAGAACAGAGCCCATCTGGCCTGACGTGGTGTCAATCTCTTGGCCTCAGAGAGGTAGGTCAGATTCTTGTGGTCCGTCAGGATGAGAACCGGAACCACCGAGCCCTCGAGCAAGTGCCTCCATTCTTTAAGGGCCTGCACGATGGCCAATAACTCCCTGTCACCAATCTGATAGTTGCACTCCGCGGAAGACAGTTTCCGGGAGTAAAACCCACAAGGAAGCAGAGGACCCTCTGGTGTTCTACGCTGAGACAGGAGGGCGCCTACTCCCGTCTCAGACGCGTCCACCTCGAGGACAAAAGGCAACCCAGGGTTGGGATGCGACAGAATCGGAGCCGACACAAAGGCGGACTTTAGAGCCTCAAAAGCTCGGATGGCCTCGAGCGGCCAGACCTGGGGATTACTGCCCTTCCTGGTCAGATCCGTGAGAGGCTTGGCTAGCATGGAAAAGTCCCTGATGAACTTCCGATAATAATTGGCGAAGCCCAAAAAGCGCTGCAGGGCACAAGCCCACTGGGCTGGGGCCACTGTAAGACAGCCGAAACCTTCTCAGGATCCATGGAGAACCTCTCAGCGGAAATGATGTAACCTAAGAAGGTTACCTGGGATCGGTGAAATTCGCATTTCTCAAGCTTACCGAACAGCTTGTTCTCTCGTAAGCGTTGCAACACTCGTCTGACATCCAGAATGTGGGCCTCCATGGATGCAGAATATACCAAGATGTCATCCAAATAGACCACCACACACTGCTGCAACAGGTCACGGAAAACATCGTTGATGAATTCCTGGAAGACTGCGGGCGCATTGCACAACCCAAAGGGCATAACCAAGGATTCATAATGACCGGTCCTGGTGTTAAACGCGGTCTTCCACTCATCGCCCGCCTTGATCCTTACCAGGTTATATGCCGCCCTCAGGTCGAGTTTGGTAAAGACCGTGGCCCCTTTGAGGCGATCGAACAGCTCGGAAATCAAGGGTATCGGGTAAGCGTTCTTGATCGTGATGCGATTGAGACCCCTGTAATCGATGCAAGGCCTCAACTCGCCGCCCTTCTTTTTCACAAAGAAAAATCCAGCCCCTGCCGGGGACGAGGATTTGCGAATGTGTCCGCGTGAAAGTGCCTCCCTCACGTACTCCTCCATGGCCTCATTCTCCGCTACCGACAGTGGATAGACTTTGCCACGAGGAGGAACGGCACCAGATTGTAACTCTATGGCACAATCGTATGGGCGGTGCGGAGGTAGGGCAACCGCGCGCACCTTATCGAATACATCCCGGTACTCTTCGTATTCAGGAGGCAACAGAGAGTCCGAGGAAGTACACAGCAACTTGACAGGCCCATGGATGCAACTAGCCCCACACTGCGGTGACCACGAGAGGATCTCGACCGATCTCCAATCGAAAGTCGGATTATGCTTCTGGAGCCAGGGGTACCCCAAGACCACCGAGTAGTGTGGAGACAGATCGACTCTCTGTGAACGACACCAATGGCTATCCCCACTGGAAGGGTCTCATGAGTCACGTGTGGCGGCAGAAGGGGTCTGCCGTCTATCGCCTCAAGAGCCAGTGGGGAACCTCGAGGCTGCAGAGGAATGGAATTGGCGGCAACGAACACTCTATCAATGAACAAACCACCAGCACCAGAGTCCACCAACGCCTGGGTCGTCACCGAGCCCCCGACCCAGGAGAGGACAACTGTGATCAGTGGTTTGTCAACACGGGAAACCGGGGACGAGGAGACTCCACCCAAGATCTGCTCCCGACAGGACCTCAGGTGCGAGCGTTCTCCCGGACGGTTCGGACATGCCAACCGAAAATGCCCACCGAGACCACAGTACATGCATCGGCCCTCGCGTCTCCGGAGTACCCTCTCCCCCTCAGACAGGCGAGCAAACCCCCGCTGCATGGGTTCACCCCCAGACAAGTCATCCCCAGGAGGCGTGGGAGGAGAGGGAGGCACGGGTGGGACAGCAAACGTAGGCGCCAATCTGTTAGGAGACCTCCGCAGGCTCTCCTTAAAGGAAGGTCTCTCCCTGAGTCTGGTGTCGATCAAAATCAGGAAAGAAATAAGAGACTCGAGCTCCACTGGTAGGTCCTTAGCTGCAACCTCATCCTTCAAGGCATCCGAGAGACCATGAGAGAAAGCAGCGACCAGAGCCTCATTATTCCAGCCCACCTCTGCTGCCAGGGTACGAAACTCAATGGCGTATTCAGCTACGGATCGTGAACCCTGTCTGGTGGACATAAGGAGCTTCGCAGCAGAGGCAGCACGAGCCGGCACATCGAATACCTTCCGAAGAGAAGCAACAAAACCGGAAAACTCGGCAACCACCGGATTGTTGTTCTCCCATAAAGGGCTGGCCCAGGCCAAGGCCTTGTCCGAGAGCAGCGAGATCAAGAAGCCCACCTTTAATCTCTCAGTAGGAAACGCATGTGGCAGCAACTCGAAATAAATGCCCACCTGGTTAAGGAAACCTCGGCACTGAGTTGGCTCTCCCCCAAAGCGCTGTGGAAGGGGGGCAGAACCGATCATACCCCGAGACACCGCAGGCGCAGCAACAGGTGTCGGGGTAGACTCTGGCGCAACAACCGGAGCGGCAGTAGGAGCGGGCCCAGGAGCGACAACCGACCCATCGGCAACGGAAGCGAAATGAGCCGTGCGTTCAAGCAGGGTTTGCAACGCCACAGCGAACCGACCCAACAGGTGATCCTGCTGATCAAGTCTGGCAACCAGCGTAGGTAGCGAGGATGGCCCTGTACCGTCAGAATTCATGGCTTGGTCCTAATGTCATGGAACCAAGAACCAGACGTACAACAGAGATGAGTGGAAATAAGAAGGCTTTATTGGAAATCAAGCCGTAGCAAAAGTCCAAACGGATGGCTAAACCGAAGCAGGGTCTTGCGTAGACAGAGGTCAGGAACCAGGAGGGTGGTCAGACGAAGCCAGGATCAGGAACCAACGGGGTAGTCAGACGAAGCCAGGATCAGGAACCAACGGGGTAGTCAGACGAAGCCAGGATCAGGAACCAACGGGGTAGTCAGACGAGGCCAGGATCAGGAACCAGAAGCAGCAGCAGTCTTAGAAGCATGTGAACACAGGAGGACCAAGCAAGGAACTGAAGCCACAGACCTTCTATATATATGAGCTAGGCATCCAGCTCCTCCCAGTGGGAAGGAGGAGCCGCAGGGTGGGAGGCTACAAGAAACCCAGAAACCAAGATGGCCGCCAGCACATGTCAAACGAAGGAGAACAGTGAGAAGGTAAGACCATGACAGTAGCTCTGTACCTGTGGCAGGAATTAAGCTTCTGCACTTTTCTGTACCTTCTGCTTTGTGGAGACAGACTATCTGAGGAGGAATGGCTTCTCCTAGGTCTCTGGACTTAGCTCACAGATGATTTCTCAGGGGATGCTTTCTCCCTGGAACTCTGGAGGTTGTCTGCTTTCTTCATCCAGCTGAGGCTGAAAGTGCTCAGACTGGGTATATCATAAAGGTCTCAGCCGAGACAAGATCCGTGCTGTCTTTCCTATGCAGGGGTTCTCCTAAATGCTATCACACAGACTTCCACAAAAGGGGTGGCTGGCACACTGACTCTAACTTCTTTCTCCACCCATGCTGCATGACGTGGGAACAGTCCACACCTCAACACAGGGGGAGGTAAGCTGGAATAATCCATTCCAGCCTAGATACACTAAACTGGGACTAGTACCTGGCCAATGCATTGTTGCCACCTGCTGGTAAACCTGGAAAATTACAAGGAACAATTACATTTAACATGGTTTTAGATGCACATTTGTGAAGACATAATATAAATAGCATCAATAGATGACAATATAAAAGCTCTTAACAGATAGTAGCGAGGTAGAGGCATGCAGTAACACAATTCTAGGGTGTTACATTAGCATGATTTGTCATCCAAATGCGCTGTTGACTGAAAGCCGAAAGTGAAATATAAAATGCACTACAGAGTCTATTTTTTTAAGAAGTAGCAGGCTTTAGGCATAACATTTTTAGGTGTTTTCCTATAGGCTTCCCCATAGGACTTGAAATGTCTGGTAAAAAAGGAATGTTAAAAACAGTCAGAATTTGTTTAAAAAAGATAAAAAATACACCACCCAAATCTAAATGCTTTTAAAACTGCGTGAAATTCCTTTCATTTTTCACAAACCTTTTGTTAGGTTTACTTATCTCATACAGTATTATGAGTGGGTCTTTTCACCCATTTTGTCCACACTGTATTGAAAGAAATGGAACTTAGCCTATGTACTTGAAGACTACTATGAGTTCCATCTTTCAGAATAGATGACATAGCTCAGTAGCTAACAGTCAATATATTATTGGCATGATTTTACAAATGACAATCGTGCTTTATGGTGTTTAGGACTGGTGGGCAAAAAAAGAGGAATTTTTTATTTTATATTTTACGAGTTGTTGAATCTCCCTGCCTTTAATCTCTCTAAAATGCCCAAAATTTTGTCAGTTTAATAAATCACTCCTCTTCTATTGCAACATGCAAATTAAATATATTAAACATCTGACTGACCAATATGAATAAGCAAGTAGTGTTTGTGTTGCTACTAGGACTAGTCTGCAGTTACAAGACATCTTAAATTTATAGATCGATGCTAACTTTATATTTCTCTACAGAAACTTCAAATGCAAATTTCCGCCACAAAAAAATGTGCATTGTCATAAAATTTGGCACACTGCTACTTTATCATAGAGATTAGAATGTAAGGGTACCTGAACATGGTACATATTATGTGAGAATTTTCAATGCAAATTTTGTAATACAACAAATATAGTAATACAGTGTAATACAATAAAAAAGTATCTTCAGATATAATGAAAATCTCATATACACAGAATATAAATTTTCCACACATAAATTGACTTGTGGTGACGATTTTGAAATCCACATCATGTTGATTTGTGAGAATTTTCATTGAAGTTTTGGGCAAATCTACAACAATTTCTGCATTTAATGATAGTTTCAGACAGGCATGTTCACAGTGTGAAACTCACTCCATTTGGGAGCATGAATTCCTGAAGTTTCTGCTCCTTTGATCGGACTGCGCAACATTATAATTAGGCATGAGCGAATCGACTTCGGATGAAACATCCGAAGTCAATTCGCATAAAACTTTGTTCTAATACTGTACGGAGCAGGAGCTACGTACAGTATTAGAATGTATTGGCTCTGATGAGCCGAAGTTGGTGCTTTGCGAAGTCTCGCGGGACTTTGCGCAATAACTTCATAAATAAAATTTTACTGTAAGAAAAACATTTACCGAACCCGGGTTTAGTTCCAAGGTTCCACTTGGAACCAAACCCGAGTTTGGGAAATGTTTTTTTTTACAGTAAATACTAATTTATGACGTTATTGCCAGTGATGATCGAGTATGCTCGGCTAAACACCAGTTCGGCTCGAGCATCTTGATGCTTGGCACATGGCAGTATTCGAGTGTCCGTCCAGCATGTTTCTTGGCTGCTTTGCAGCCAATAAACGTGCGGGTAAGTACTGCCCTCACTGTAATGCCGTAGCCATGTTGGCTGCTGGCATTTCAGTGATTGGCTGGCCAGAACCCATCATCGGGTGCAATATAGCGCCCGATGACGCATGTTTGGCTTACTTTTTGCATAGACTGTGTCTGCTGCGGACAGTGACATTAGCCGCGCCACATCTCCTGTGTAAAGTGTGCGCATCAAAAAAATATCAGTGACATCCAGTGTACTTTTTCAATAGTCGTGTCCGCTTCTGACAGTGACATTACCAGCGCCACATCTGCAGTGTAACGTGTGTGCTGAAAAAATGTATCTGTGACATACAGTGTACTTTTTCAATAGACGGTGTCCATTTGTGACAGTGACATTACCAGTGCCACATCTGCAGTGTAACATGTGCACTGAAAATTTTTATCTGTGACATACAGTGTACTTTTTCCATAGACGGTTTCTGCTGCAGACAGTGACATTGCCAGCGCCACATCTGCAGTGTAACGTGTGTACTTGAAAAATTTATCTGTGACATACAGTGTACTTTTTCAGGAGACGGTGTCCGCTTCTGACAGTGACATTTCCAGGGCCATATCTGCAGTGTAACGTATGCGCTTTTAAAAATATATCTGCGACATACAGTGAATTTTTTTGCGTAGACGCTGCAGACAGTGACATTACCGGTGGTACCTCTCCTGTATAACGTTTCCTCATCCCAAATACCTGTGATATTCCCTGTAATTTTTCCTTAGCCGCTGGTGACAGCATTGACATTATCTGCATGATATCTCCTGTGTGACGTTTCCACATCCCAAATACCTTTTTTAAATTTGTTTACGCATACACTTCCAAATCCTACGCTACTGTACATGTGACAGAATTTTAATCATATATAACATTTAATATGAACAAGGCGAGCAGTAAGAGACTGGGCAGTGGGCGTGATGCTGATGGTGCACGCAGAGACCGTGGCCCTGGGCGCGGTGAAACTGTTCCTGCTGCCAGAGTACAAGAAAAACAATCATCCACGATGCCTAGCTTCATGTCCCAGTTTGCAGGACGGCGCAGGACACCACTCTTAAAGACAGACCAGTGCGACCAGGTGGTCGGTTGGATTGCAGCAGATAATGCTTCCAGTCAGTTGAGCACCACCCTGTCTTCCACCAAGTCCAGTCTCAGTAGCCAAGAATCTGGTCAACAGAATCCTCACCCTGATACTCCTTCCTTCCACCATGGAGAGTCTGGGCAAACAAGTGATCCCACACTCGGATATCCCGAGGAGCTCTTTTCAGCGCCAATCCTTGATTTGGCACGCTTGAAGAGGGACAGATCTTGTCCCCTGATTACCAAACTCTTGAGCATCCACAATCAAAAGAAGATGACAGTGGGAATGGCAATTACTGTTTAATGAGGTGGATGATGATGAGACACAGTTGCCAATAACTCAACGGCAATTACTGTCTCAAGAGGTTGATGAAGAGTATGAGACACAGTTGTCAATCACTGAGGTAGTGGTTAGGTCAACAAGTCAGGAGGATGAGCAGATTTAGGAAATGGAAGAGGAGGTGGTGGACGATGAAGTCACTGACCCTGGGAATGTGGAAAGCCGAGCGAGGACAGCAGAACAGAGGGGGAGGGATCTGCTGCACCGCAACAGGCTGAAAGAGGCGGTGGAGTGGCAAAAGGGAAAAGGCGGGCCACACCAAACAACTGTTCCCCGAAGCACCCCCTTGTGGAAATCTCCCTTGCCAAGGGGTAGGTGTTCCGCAGTCTGGCGCTTTTTTGAGGAAAGTGCGGACGACAAAAGAATTATAATTTGCAACCTGTGCCATACAAAAATGAGCAGAGGCGTGAACACTAGCAACCTCACCACCACGAGCATGATCCACCACATGGCATAAAAGCACCGCAATTGGTGGGCCGAACGCCTGGGTCCACAATCTGTGTCTTCGGGTCACACCACTGCCTCCTCTTCCCCTGTGTTTTTTGCTGGACAAACCCAGGTCGAAGGTGCAGGCCCGGATGCCTCCCACCCTGCCCCATGACCTTCATAAGCACCATCAGCAACCACATCCACTTCCGTGTCCGAGCACATCGTACAAATGTCCTTACCCCAGGCATTTGAACGCAAGCGCAAATACCCAGCCAGCCACCCACAGGCCATAGCACTAAATGTGCAGCTTTCCAAAATACTGGCCCTAGAAATGTTGCCATTTAGGCTTTTGGACACTGAGGCCTTCCACAGCCTGATTTCGGTGGCGGTCCTGCGTTGCGCAGTACCCAGCCTCCACTATTTTTCAAGGTGTGCCGTGCCCGCCTTACATCAACATGTGTCCCTTAACATCACATGTGCCCTGATCAATCCAGTTACTGAGAAGGTCCACTCAACCACAGACACATTGACAAGTGAATTCGGTCAGGGACGCTACATTTCTCTGACTGGGTGAATGTTGTAGAGGCCGGGAGCGAGTCGTACCCTGGGATGACACAGGTGCTACCAACACCAAGGATTGCGGGCACTACTAGAGATGTCGCGAACGGCGAACGCGAATTTCTACAAATGTTCACGAATGGGCGAACCGGGCGAACCTCCATAGACTTCAATAGGCAGGTGAATTTTAAAACCCACAGCGACTCTTTCTGGCCACAATAGTGATGGAAAGGTTGTTTCAAGGGGACTAACACCTGGACTGTGGCATGTCGGAGGGGGATCCATGGCAAAACTCCCATGGAAAATTACGTAGTTGACTCAGAGTCGGGTTTTAATCCATAAAGGGCATAAATCACCTAACATTCCTAGATTGTTAACGTGCTTTAAAACATCAGGTATGCTGTTGTATCAATCAGGTAGTGCAACGGTCATGCCCGCTTCACAGTGACAGACCAAACTATGACAGACCAAACTCCCTGTTTAACGCACCGCAAACAACCGCAAACAGTCCATTTGCATAACCGCAAACTCCCCATTTGCACATGGTTGGATACCAAGCTAGCCATGTCCCGTTCCTTGTCTTCACTGATGTCATTGAAGGTCTCTTCCTCCACCCAGCCACGTACAACACCAAGGGTCCCCGAAAGGTGACAACAAGTCCCCTGGGACGCCTGCTGTGTTTGGTCTTCCACCTCCTCAAAGCCACCTTCCTCCTCTGACTCCTCTTCTTCAGACTCCTCTCTCTGCGTTGCCTCTCTCTGCGTTATTATAAGGTGTGTTAAGTAGTACTATTCCTATCAGTTTAATCCCTATTACGTCCCCTATCAGGGGACGTGTATATGGAATCGATTTTAGGAACCGGGAGATGGAAAAAGATGCTTGGTCGGTTCTCCTACTTCCAATTTGGGGCACTGCGCCTGCAATCTAATGTGCCACCAGATATGAGTTGTGTGTTAAGTAGTACTATTCCTATCAGTTTAATCCCTGTTACATACCCTATCAGGGGACGTGTATGTGGAATCGATTTTAGGAACCGGGAGATGGAAAAAGATGCTTGGTCGGTCCTCTTAATTCCAATATGGGGCACTGCGCGTGCGCTGTGTAATGTACTGTGCAATCCCAATATGTGTGGTGTGTTAAGTAGTACTATTCCAATCAGTTTAATCCCTGTTACGTTCACTAGTATTATTATTATTATAAGGTGTGTTAAGTAGTACTATTCCTATCAGTTTAATTCCTGTTATGTCCCCTATCAGGGGACGTGTACGGAATAAATTTTAGGACCGGGAGATGGAAAAAGATGCTTGGTCGGTCCTCTTAATTCCAATTTGGGGCACTGCGCGTGCAATCTACTGTGAGTGCCACCAGATATGAGTGGTGTGTTAAGTAGTACTTTGCCTATCAGTTTAGTCCCTGTTACGCGTCCACTAGTATTAATATTATTATTATTATAAGGTGTGTTAAATAGTACTATTCCTATCAGTTTAATCCCTGTTATGTCCCCTATCAGGGCACGTGTATGGAATAGATTTTAGACAACCGCAAAGAGTTGTCAATAGTTGACACACTCATGACATAAATTTTATACCTCTATGCGTCAATCTTGGTGTAGTGACGACTGTGCTCGTGCGCACGTTTGGGAGATTGCAGGCGATGGGGGTTTTTCAAAGCCTATGGTCGTGCTGAGGTAGTTCAGTGACAGTTAAGTGACCCAGAAAACAATGATTCTGCAGTGTGAGCCCATTGTTGGCCTAGTAGGCTTTAATGATCACCTTTAGATGATCACAAAGAAAATTAATGTTTTCTCTATGCAAAATTATACAGCCGATCGCTTTTGGTCTGTTCACAATGAAGCAACGACCTTATGCATCTGGGGTGTGCCAACATTGCCATTGCCAACACACTCATAGAGGTGGTCGCTTCATTGTGATGCGCAAGCCCCTTCACCACAACAAGGTAACGATCACGAAGGGGAATTGACACATGTATGTGCCTTTTTTTGGGGGGGGGGTTTGAAGCCACAGTGCAGCACCAGAGGCCAGAAAAATTATTGATGTTTCCCAGGCAGAAAGTGCCCTAAAACATTGCGGCTTGAACCCTAGTTGGTGGCGGATAAGTCACGCAAGTCATCCGACATTCAGAGAAAAAATACAGCAGCGTGTGGACCATTTTTAGCCCAAGGCAGCTCATCTCATCAGGCCTTTTTTAGTTGAATGTATCGCCCACTGTCAGTCTCTTGGGGATCCATCCTTCATTCATCTTAATAAAGGTGAGGCAATCTAGACTTTTTTTTACCTAGGCGACTTCTCTTCTCAGTGACAATACCTCCTGCTGCACTGAAGGTCATTTCTGACAGGACACATGAAGCAGGGCAGGCCAGAAGTTCTATAGCAAATTGGGATAGCTCAGGCCACAGGTCAAGCCTGCACACCCAGTAGTCAAGGGGTTCATCGCTCCTCAGAGTGTCGATATCTGCAGTTAAGGCGAGGTAGTCTGCTACCTGTCGGTCGAGTCGTTCTCTCAGGGTGGACCCCGAAGAGCTGTGGCTCTGCATGTCCTCCATCCACAACACGTCTGTAAAGCATCCTGTCCTTGCCGGTGTGGTCGTGGGAGGAGGAGGATTACTTTCACCTCTTCCCCTGTTAGATTCCCGTTGTGCTGTGACATCACCCTTATATGCTGTGTAAAGCATACTTTTTTATTTATTTTGGAACTTCTGCATCCTTTCCAACTTCCGGTAATTCGGTAACATTTCAGGCACTTTCTGCTTATACCGGGGGTCTAGTAGCGTGGACACCCAGTACAGGTCGTTCTCTTTCAGCCTTTTTATACGAGGGTCCCTCAACAGGCACGACAGCATGAAAGACCCCATTTGCACATGGTTGGATGCCGAGCTACTCGTGTCCCGTTCCTTGTCCTCAGTGATCTCACTGAAGGTATGTTCTTCCCCCCAGCCACGTACAACACCACGGGTACCAGATAGGTGACAACGAGCACCCTGGAATGCCTGTTGTGGTTGGTCTTCCTCCTCCTCCTCAAAGCCACATTCCTCCTCTGACTCCTCTTCCTCACACTCCTCTTCCAGCGTTGCTGCAGGTCCAGCAAGCGATGCTGATAAGGCTGTTTCTGGTGGTGATGGTGACCACAACTCTTCCTCTTCCTCTTCACACGCATCTACGGCCTGATCCAGCACTCTTCGCAGGGCACGCTCCAGGAAGAAAACAAATGGGATGATGTCGCTGATGGTGCCTTCGGTGTGACTGACTAGGTTTGTCACCTCCTCAAAAGGACACATGAGCTTACAGGCATTGCGCATGAGCGTCCAGTAACATGGCAAAAAAATTCCCAGCTCCGCAGAGGCTGTCCTAGCAACCCGGTCATACAAATACTCGTTGACGGCTTTTTCTTGTTGGAGCAGGCGGTCGAACATTAGGAGTGTTGAATTCCAACGTGTAGGGCTGTCGCAAATCAAGCGCCTCACTATCATGTTGTTTTGGCGCTGAATGTCTGAAAAGTGCGTCATGGCTGTGTAGGAACGCCTGAAATGGCCACACACCTTCCTGGGCTGCTTGAGGACGTCCTGTAAGCCTGGGTACTTATGAACAAAGCGTTGTACGATCAGATTACACACATTTGCCATGCACGGCACATGTGTCAACTTGCCCAAATTCAATGACGCCAACAAATTGCTTCCGTTGTCACACACCACTTTGCCAATCTCCAGTTGGTGCGGAGTCAGCCACTGATCCACCTGTGCGTTCAGGCCGGACAGGAGTGCTGGTCCGGTGTGACTCTCTGCTTTCAGGCAAGCCAACCCCAAGACGGCGTGACACTGTCGTATCCAGGATGTGGAGCAAGACGTAGCAGCAGAAGAGATCTCAGCCGAGGAGGTTATGGAAGAGGATGGAGTAGGAGGAGTAGAGGAGGTGGCAGCAGGCCTGCCTGCAAGTCATGGCGGTGTCACCAACTCCTCTGCAGAGCCACGCATTCCATGCTTGGCAGCCGCCAGCAGGTTTACCCAATGCGCAGTGTAGGTGATAATCCTGCCCTGACCGTGCTTTGCAGACCAGGTAGCAGTGGTCAGATGGACCCTTGCCCCAACACTGTGTGCCAGATATGCCATGAATTCCTTTTGCACAATCGAGTACTGATTGGGGATTGCCTTTTGTGCAAAGAAATTTCGTCCGGGTACCTTCCACTGCGGTGTCCCAATAGCTACAAATTTTTTTAAGGCCTCAGACTCCACCAGCTTGTATGGTAAAAGCTGGCGGGCTAAGAGTTCCGACAAGCCAGCTGTCAGACGCCGGGCAAGGGGGTGACTCTGTGACATTGGCTTCTTACGCTCAAACATGTCCTTGACAGACACCTGACTGTGGGCAGATGAGCAGGAAATGCTCAAGGCGAGAGGCGGAGTGGCGGGTGGTTGAGAGGGGGCAAGGAGGACAGCAGTGGTTGACGTGGCTGAAGATGCTGGACCAGGAGGAGGATGGTGCCTTTGAGTTTGTGTGCTGCTTGTACTCATGTGTTGATCCCATAGGCTTTTGTGATGTGAGATCATGTACCTTTGCAAAGCAGTTGTACCTAGGTGGGTGTTGGACGTCCCACGACTCAGTTTCTTTTGGCACAGTTTGAAAATGGCATCACTGTTATCAGAGGTAGACACACAAAAAAATGACACACTGCTGAGCTTTGCAATGACGGCATTCTGTTGGTGGCAACAGCATGTGTTTGTTGTGGAATCATATATCTATATACCTAGTATCAAATGTATACTTGCTTGTATTATATCTAACAGTTGCTTAAACAAGATGGCCCCTGAAGTAGCAGCCAGCTCCCTTAATAATCCCTTACTAAACACTTTATGATATTGAAATTGCTGACATAGTGCTGACATTGCTAAAGTATGGAGTGATAATGTGATACCTTGTCATGGGACTTAGTAATGTGACAATTAGATCATCAAATTAGCCGAGTCATAAAGTTCCTCTTTTTTGTTATAAAATATCATGTAATCTCAATAAACGCAGCATCTTGCATTGACTGACTTCTCTGTGACAGTCTGTGTGTGATCTCTTTCAAGGTGTACGTACGCCAATTATTTTATATCATTCGGAGCAATACATCAACAATACATCACTGACTATTGGAGTCAGATCCAGAACCATATCAGTTGGCGCCAAACGACGTGGGGCCTGAGGATTGGACCTCCTGCTGGCGTACCCCCAGAGACTGGACCCAGAGAGACAAGCCAACGGACACCGGGACCGCGGCCCGTAATAAGAGGTGAGAAAATATATTCATCTTACCTATTCTGTGTCCCTTGGCTTAGTCTATCCATATTTGTTCTAGGGAGGGGTGCACCGACAGTGAGGCATCCTCAGGGGCATGAAAGTAAGAACCCCATTGTATTGATAAGCTTGATGTATTGTGTTTTATAATTTTTTTGTGTATGGTTGGTTTCTCTGGTCTCTGGGAGAAAGGAGAGGCATAGACTGACAGAACAATAGAAGTCTCCTAAAGTGCCTACATTGAGGGGTAACCCTGGTGTGTAACCCCAAGAAATAGTAGAAGGGAAGGAGACGGCTTGCTGATAACCCAGTGGTGTGTTAATCTCAAGCTCAAGGTGTTTGTTTGTCAGTGTCTGTGCTAATCCAACTATCAGAGACAGACAGTAAGTGAAGGCTCCAGAAAGTGTTGAAGGCTCCAGAAAGTGTTGTTTTGAAAAAATGGGTAACCGAAATAGTGTCCCGAAGGGCTATTGTTCACCTGAACAGTACGTGGCGGACCGGAGAGGAAAAGGTTATGTCAAAGGACTAAGCAAGTTAGAAAAGAATTATGGTATTGCAAAAGGAGGTGTGTTGTGTTCTGCTGTGTGGCAGACATTGTTGACTGAGAAAAGAGGCAAATTGAATGATGATAAGTTGATAGATACAGTCAGAGTATGGCTGGACTGTAGCAAAGAATTTGAACAGACAAAAGGAGAAGCAATGTTTGATGAAAAATCAGGACTCCATTACTATCGGCCTGGCCCAGTCTTAGTACAGGAACAGCCACCGCCCTATAACAGTGGCGCAGCTGAAAGAAAAAGGGGAAGTTGGACTTGTACACATTGTGGTCAGCAGAACCCTGCCCCCCGTGATACGTGCTTAGCCTGTGGTGCTCCACGCCCACATAATCATGCTCTTTTAGCCCCCCAGCACGTCTCACCAGTCCCAGCAGTGACGCCATCTTGTCCTCAGCCAACGCCCAAGGCTGGACTTGTAATCTCCCCAAACCCTGCTCTTTCTGTCATGCCACAAGTCACTACTATATACCCACTTGTAAATCCTGACGGCACCTACATGCTACCCAGTCAGCCCATAGCTCCAGCTCATATAATGGTAGGAGGAAGTGGTGCTGTAGATCAGGAAGATGAGGATGGGGAGAAACAAAAGGAAGATGCAGGGGAAGACTCACAGCAGACAGTGGACTATGCACCTGGTACTGCAGCACAAACCCCGGGATATCGCAGCCCCCCACCGCACCTTGGACAATTTTCTGATATTACCCTAAGTAGCCAGCAGGGTGCAGCAAGAGCAATGAATGAGTCTTTTCAAAACCAAATTACAGAGCTGCAAAGAGAGATCCATAACATAGGACAAGGAAATCTTGAAGCCTTAAGGGAAATATACTTGAACACTCGCCCAGTCGGGCCACCTAGGTATGTGTCCTTTACCCCCCAGCAGTTGTTCACCATAGTGAACCTCATGCCTGACCCAGATACACACCCTATGCCCTTTTATAGAAAATTGGCACAAGTTTATCAAACCTACGGGTGTACTTGGTCAGACTTGCAAAGTATTGTACAAAATAAAACTGGTGAATTTTCTTCACTTATAATGGATCACATACGCCAACCAGAACTCCCTGGAGCAAATTATGACACTCGTGATTCAGAATCTGGCCGTGATTTCATTCAGCAATTATATAAGTGGGCGAAAGACAGACTAGCAGAGCAGTCCACGACCCTGCAAGACATGGTGCAGGATAAAGCAGAGTCAGTAGAAAAGTTTGTACAAAGAGTTAAACAAAACTATAAAGATATGGGATTCAGTCCAAATGAACCTGTGCACTTAAGACTCCTAGCACGGTCATTTGTAGATGGCCTTAGGCCAGATCTGAACAAAGCTCTTGTAACCTGTCGCCCAGAATGGAAATCATTAACATTGGAAATCTTAGAACAAGTTGCAAAAGGGCTGGAGAGTAGTACAAAGAAATCCCGCATATCAGTCATGGCAGTCATGACGGGAGAAGAAAGAGAGGAAAGACCCCCGCCCCCCCGTGTCTGTTATGGGTGCGGCAAACCAGGGCACATTAAGAGAAACTGTCGCTCCAAACATCTGTGGCCAGCAGATCAGAGCCAAAGAGGAACTCCTCCTCCATGGCCAGCTCCATCCCACTAGGACGTTGGCAAACCAGTGTTGCTGGGAGGGGACACCCCGTGTATGGCAGTCTCTGCCCCTCCTGCAGGCCCCGCCCCTCGAATCACCCTCGATGTGGCAGGGAAGGAACTCTCATTCCTTGTAGACACTGGTGCAGCCCGCAGTGTGTTATGTGAGACCGCCATACTCCCTTCCTGGCTCACAGATATGCATTTACCCTGCTCTGGTTTAGAAGGGGTCACCCAGCACAACCCTGTTACTAAGCCTCTCTTGATTACTCCCTCTACTAAATCCCAAAGCCAATCTCCACAGTTACATCTGCCCACTGGAGTAATGTCACAATTTGTTGTAAGCCAGACATGTCCTTATAACCTATTAGGCTCAGATTTTCTTCAGAAAATACGTGCCAACATCCAGTTCAAGGAAAATGGTACAGTTGTTTTAGGTACGGCATTGAGTCCTGAAGAAACCTGCCTCCTAATGGCATTAAAATCCCAGTCACTTGAATCACATGAACAAGGGGATTCGCTGCAAAGCATTTTGCACCTCATCCCTAATACCCTTTGGACCAAAGGTCCCCAAGACATTGGGCGTCTCAAAGTCCCACCAGTCACTGTAACCTTGAAGAATCCTAACTTACTGCCTTATAAAGCACAATACCCTCTCTCCATTTCCCAGAGAGATGCTATCACCCACCAGATACAGGCTCTTCTTGCAAATGGAGCTATTAAAATTAACACCTCACCATGTAACACTCCCTTATACCCAATTAAAAAGAAGAGTGTGAAGGGACAGCCTCCTGTATATCGCATGGTACAAGACCTCAGAGCAGTTAATGAGGCTACGGTCTTTGAAACCCCCATTGTACCAAATCCCCACACTTTGCTGGCTAGCATTCCTCCTGTGGCTGCTATCTTTACTGTCATTGATCTAGCAAATGCCTTTTTTTCTGTCCCATTACATGAAGACTCCCAATTTCTCTTTGCTTTTACACATGATGGAAAACAATACACCTGGACGGTGTTGCCTCAAGGAGCTCATAATAGTCCTTCCTGCTTTAGCAAAGCAATGGCATCCATCTTACAACCATGGCAAGCAGATCACCCAGAGGTGGAACTCTTACAATATGTGGATGATTTACTCCTCTGTGCTGACTCACACCCCGTCTGCCTGAACTCATCTGCCTCACTTCTTGCCTACCTGGCGGATGCTGGGTGCAGAGTCTCACGTTCTAAATTACAGTTGTGTCTTCCAAAAGTTGTTTTCCTAGGCCACTGCATCTCTCAAGGCAGTAAGCATCTTACGGATGCCAGAAAGAAAGCAGTCTCAGACATCCCACTGCCAGATACCCCTCACCAACTGCAAACCTTTCTGGGACTCATTTCATACTGTAGACCATGGATCCCTGATGCATCCGTTCTAATGCAGCCACTATTTGATTGCATACCCCGTATTGCTACTGTTCCTTTCCAAATGACTGCAGAAGCCATAAAAGCATTCCAATCTCTCAAACAAATCATTGTCACTGCCCCAGCTCTTGGCATCCCTAACTATCAGCTTCCCTTTCGCCTTTATGTCATGGAACGTCAGGGCCATGCCACTGGAGTTCTCACCCAGAGCCATGGGGGTCGTAGTAGACCTCTAGGCTACTTCTCAAAACGTCTAGACCCTGTAGCCAGAGCCACCCCTTCCTGTGTCAGGGCCGTTCATGCTGCTAGTTCTCTCCTGAACGCTACAGCTGACATCGTCCTGGGACACCCACTCACCATCATGGCTCCCCATGACATCTCAGCTATCCTGCAACAAACACAACCTAAACACCTCACTGCACAACGCCACCTCAGGCTCCAGTGTAGCCTGCTTCTGCCAGATAATGTCACCATCCAGAGATGCCACATCCTCAATCCTGCTGCACTCCTTCCTCTCCCAAGGGGGGAGTGTACTGAGTGTACTGCAGATGGAGATTCTGCAGATTTTATTGATCTACGTGCTGAAGAAGATCTTCAGGAAGAAGAACTATGGGCCTCAACAGACTCTCTTTACAAAGAACAAGAACATGATTGCATTACAATGATGGAAGCTGAAGTAGGAACTCCACCATCAATACAGGATACTCCTTTGCAAAACCCACACTGGACACTCTTTGTAGACGGTTCAAGGTATGCCGATGACAAAGGGAAATTCCATACAGGCATGGCAGTTACTAGTGAGTATGAAGTACTGTGTGCAAGGCAATTGCGCCCAGACCAGTCAGCACAAGAGGCTGAACTCATAGCCCTTACTGAGGCCTGCCTCATAGCAAAAGACTCCACTGCTAACATCTACACAGACTCCAGATATGCTTTTGGAGTAGTTCATGATTTCGGAATAATATGGAAGGCCAGAGATTACATTACAGCAGCAGGAACCCCAATTAAACATGCTTTAGCAGTGGAGGCTTTGATGACTGCAGTACTCCTGCCCACCAAAGTAGCAGTAATCAAAGTAAAGGCACATACCCGTGCTGACACACCAGAAGCCAAAGGAAATGCATTGGCGGACCAAGCAGCCAAACAGGCAGCAATGAAAGAGGAAAGAGCACAGCCAGATAAAATCATGTTAGCACAACCGAATGTCAAGCAACAAGAAATATCATGGGATCTACTGAAACAGATGCAGAAGCAAGCCACCCGCTCAGAAAAGGAAACCTGGTTAAAAGAGTCAGCCCTGGAAGAAGAATCCGGACTTTGGACACAAGGGAAGAAAGTGTGCTTGCCTAGAGCACTCTATCCTGTAATAGCCTCTGTGGCCCATGGGCCCACTCATCAATCTAAGACGATAATGAAAGAGCTCATCGATAAAATATGGGTAGCCCCAGGAATCACTCCTGTACTAGTGAAATATGTCCAGTCATGTTTAATCTGTGCCCAATGCAATCCAGGTAGGACTGAGCCCACGCCCAAAAAATGTCTCCCAAAAGCCTTATACCCCTTCCAGAGGATCCAGATTGATCATATCCAGATGCCAATGTGCCAAGGGTTTCAATACGTGTTAGTAGTGGTAGACATGTTCTCTGGGTGGCCAGAAGCCTACCCCGTCAGGAATCAGACAGCAACAACTACTGCTAAAAAATTGATACAGGAAACTGTCTGTAGGTACGGGGTACCTGAGGTCATTGAGAGTGATCAGGGCCCAGCATTCACTGCTAACCTAACCCAAGAGGTCTGGAAGATGGTAGGGTCACACCTGGCATTCCACACCCCTTACAGACCCCAAAGTAGCGGCAAAGTCGAGAGACTGAATGGGGTATTAAAGTCAAAAATGCTGAAAATGACTAGGGAGACAGGGCTCAATTGGGTTCAGTGTTTACCAATAGCACTCTTTGCAGTCAGACACACTCCCAAACCTCCCCATAAGCTGACTCCACATGAGATATTGTTTGGGTCGGGACCCCGGATGGGGCTGTACTTCCCTCAACAGTTGCAAATGCATTATGAATCTGTTGCAAAGTATGTGATAGCTTTGAGCAAACAGTTGTCTAACATCCATGTACAAGTCTTTTCTTCCATTCCAGATCCTGACTCCCTAGAAGGCAGCCACACTCTGAAACCAGGAGAGTGGGTAGTGGTCAAGAAACACGTCAGAAGTACCCTAGAACCACGCTTCGAGGGGCCTTACCAAGTACTACTGACCACTCCAACTTCTGTAAAGCTCGAAGGGAGATCCACCTGGATCCACGCCTCTCACTGCAAAAGGATAAGGAACCCGCCAGATTCAGAAATAACAAAATGATTTTCTTTTATCTGCTAGCACTGGTGACACTCACCACCAGTGCATACATTCCTCCCCCGGCGGAAATGGATGATGACGGGTGGGACAATAAGTTTGTCAAACATCATCAAGTGTTGTATAAAAGCTTCCCTAATAGTAGTAGCATGGGATGGGTCCCCATGGCTAATGATAAACAGAACAGGACCCTCAGCTCAGAATAGCAATATGCCCTGGAATGACTATATGTGGAGCAATGTATCCTGCTTCCCAAATTGGACCCACTGTTACTGCCTACAGGTACAAACCCATGGTATGGTTTTCAGTTCCCATAACAGATCAGGCTGTAATGATTCCAACCCAGACAGTCCAGTACAGTGCATTGGTATATATGCTGAAGCAAGTGGTGATCTGGCCTGCGCCCGGCGCAGTGTAAAGGACTTGACAATAGGGATGACTAGTGAAACCACAGAGGGTCAAGAAAAGGGTCAAAAACTGGCAGAAGGTATCAAACTAGCCCACTTAATCACTCGTTTGTTCAATAGTACAGTGGTTTCGGTCCCAAAAAATATATACCTAGTATGTGGACACAGGGCATATAAATGGCTCCCTTCGGATTTCAAAGGTTTATGTACAATTGCTAGGCTCACACCAGCCACTTTTACACTGCCTCATGGAAAATTAAATGTCAATGCTATCCCCAAACACACCTTATATAAAAGAGCCGCAGATAACATTCCTAGACCAAATGGAAAACCCCATCTTGTGGAAATGAGTGGTGCCAACAAGTTCTTTAGTACTCTATTAATCTATCCTATGCTTACACAAACATATGACAAGCTAGTAATGGCTACCGACTACTTGGATGATCAGATTTGGGAAATTATGAAACTGATGAATACATCTAATGTTGTCCAGAATCAGCTCATCATAGTCACTAATCAACACACTTTAGTA
Organism: Bufo gargarizans; assembly: GCF_014858855.1. NCBI lineage: Eukaryota > Metazoa > Chordata > Amphibia > Anura > Bufonidae > Bufo > Bufo gargarizans. Next base: position 191,935,631 of record NC_058080.1, read on the forward strand.
TTAGACTATTTGACTGCAAAGGATGGGATGGAGGTATGTGTCAGGTAGTAGGTACTGCATGCTGCCATTATATCGATCCACAAGGTAATCTACAGGTAAAAGCTGGTTTGGAAAAGATGAGTGGCTAGAGGCTCACAGTGCAGATAAGTCAACATGGTGGTCTGACACTTTCTCATTCCTTAATCCCAGTAACTGGTTCAAGGGAATTAGTGGATGGACGATGGGAATAATTCAGGGAATATTACAGATAGCCCTAATATTGATGGTAATCTACATATTTATCAAATTTGTTGTTTCCTGCATTAACCGTATCACCAACAGAAAGAAACCTGCTGAGGAAACCATACTACTTCTCTATGAACAAATGGCTAGCACCGCAATAGATGTGGATGTCGTCCCTGCATTTCCGACACCCCCTACATTCCCGACACCCCCGCCTTCTCCAACTCCCGCGGATGAAGCTCCTCCACCCAGACCTGAAGATCCAAGAGATGATGAGAATTAGGGACAAATGAATCCCAGGGTATTACCAGAAGTCCGCTCAATCGGGAACTTATTCACAAGGGATAAGTTGTCGCCACTGTGGGTGAAGAGGATACGAATGGTATGCCAGGGGATTCGCTAGGTTTAGGGAAAGTCTACAATCAAGTCTACAATCAAGTCTACAAGGGGGGACTGTTGTGGAATCATATATCTATATACCTAGTATCAAATGTATACTTGCTTGTATTATATCTAACAGTTGCTTAAACAAGATGGCCCCTGAAGTAGCAGCCAGCTCCCTTAATAATCCCTTACTAAACACTTTATGATATTGAAATTGCTGACATAGTGCTGACATTGCTAAAGTATGGAGTGATAATGTGATACCTTGTCATGGGACTTAGTAATGTGACAATTAGATCATCAAATTAGCCGAGTCATAAAGTTCCTCTTTTTTGTTATAAAATATCATGTAATCTCAATAAACGCAGCATCTTGCATTGACTGACTTCTCTGTGACAGTCTGTGTGTGATCTCTTTCAAGGTGTACGTACGCCAATTATTTTATATCATTCGGAGCAATACATCAACAATACATCACTGACTATTGGAGTCAGATCCAGAACCATATCATGTTGATTGGCGTGCTGTCTGGCTGATCCTGGGTGCCGATACATGTTGTCTGACTGTGCCACTAGCTCCTTGCGACGACCTCCCCTTGCTTCCAACTCGTCTCCTCCTCCTCTCTGTCTCCCCATTTGAACTTTCCCCCTGTTCTTCTTCTCTTCGAACGGGCACCTACGTGACATCCACAGATACATTGTCATCATCAACCGCTTCACTTGTATCTGACAACTCAGCAAAGGAACCAGCAGCGGGTACAACATCATCATCATCACACTGTACGCCCATGTGTGTAATGCTGCCTGACTGAGACATATCCCTGTTATCTACATCCTCTTGCAATAATGGTTGCGCATCACTCATTTCTTCCAACTGATGTGTAAATTACTCCTCTGACAGATCAAGTGAAGCGGCTGCGGTGCTAGTGTTAGTGGTGGTGGCAGGCGTGCGAGTGTTAACTTGAGAGGAGCCCGAAGATGAGCTGGAGGAGGATGGTGTGTCAAAGTTCAGAGCGGAAGCTATAGAAGATTGGGTGTCCTGTGTTAGCTAGTCAACTATGTCCTCAGAACTTTTCAAGTTCAGGGTACGTGGCCTCTGAAAACTGGGCATTATTCTAGGGCTAAAGGGAATCACAGCACCACGATGGCCCCTGTGGGGTGGCCTGCCTCTGCCTGTCATTTTTTTTAGATTAGTTAAGTTGTACTATGCGTGCAAGCTACTGTGACACCAGATATGAGTGGCGCTGAAGTGACACTATGGACTTGCAGCTGAGCCTTAAACACACAAACACGTGTGTAACTGACTGCTATTTATTCACAGTCAAAATTGTTGTTTTTCTTTAAATGCAATTGAATGTGACACCAGATATGAATGGCGCTGAAGTGACACTATGGACTTTCAGCTGGGCCTTAAACACACAAACATGTGTGTGCAACTGACTGCTATTTATTCACAGTCAAAATTGTTGTTTTTCTTTAAATGTAATTGAATGTGACACCAGATATGAGTTGCGCTGAAGTGACACTATGCACTTGCAGCTGGGCCTTAAACACACAAACACGTGCAGGCAACTGACTGCTATTTATTCACAGTCAAAGTTGTTTTTCTTTAAATATAATCGAATGTGACACCAGATATGAATGGCGCTGAAGTGAGACTATGGACTTGCAGCTGGGCCTTAAACACACAAACACGTGTGTGCAACTGACTGCTATTTATTCACAGTCAAAATTGTTGTTTTTCTTTAAATGTAATCGAATGTGACACCAGATATGAGTTGCGCTGTTGACACTATGCACTTGCAGGGCTGTGAGCCTGACACACACTCTGGCAGGCAACTGCAATTTGATTACACAAGAAAAAAAAAAAAAGCAGACTGATGTTCTAGCCCTAAAAAGCAGAGATCAGATGAGTCTTTCAGGACTGTAGTGGACACTGAATACACTGGCCTAGCTATCGATTTCCCTATTAAATCAGCAGCTACACTGTCCCTCCTCTCACTAAGAATGCAGCTTCCAAATGAATCTAAAATGGATGCTGTCCAGGAGGTGGGAGGGTCTGCTGCTGATTGGCTGGAATGTGTCTGCTGACTGTGAGGTACAGGGTCAAACTTTATTCAATGATGATGAATAGGGGGCGGACCGAACATCGCATATATTCGCCCGCCGGGGCGAATGCAAACAAGCTATGTTCGCCGGCGAATATTTTGGGACATCTCTAGGCACTACATCCATCCGGGTTTCCGCCGCCACCTACATTAGTGTCTGCAAACCCCCTTCTCCTCCTTCACTTCCACCTTTGAATTATCATCTTGCAGCACCAGTCAGCCATCAGTCACTAGCTGGAAGCAGTGTAGCACTGCAGTGGGGAAGCGGCAACAGGCCGTGCTTAAACTGATCTGCTTAGGTGACAAACAGCAAACCACCGCAGAGCTGTGGCAGGGGATAAAGGACCAGACTAAGCTGTGGCTCTCGCCACTCAACTTACTACCAGACATGGTTGTGTCTGATAATGGCAGTAACTTGGTGGTGGCTTTGGAGGTAGGCAAGCTCACACACATACCATGCCTAGCCCACGTGTTCAACCTAGTGGTTCAGCAGTTTCTCAAAACCTACCTTAATTTGCCTGAGCTACTGGTGAAGGTGCGCCATGTCTTTGCACATTTCCACAAGTGATCGCCAGCTTTAGCCGGTCTGTCAATGCTGCAGCAGCGCTTGAAATTGCCAGCTCACCGGCTGTTGTGTGACGTGAGCACGCGCTGGAACTCCACGTTCCACATGTTGGCCAGGCTTTGTGAGCAGCAGAGTGGAATACCAGCTGTAACATGGTTGTCACCTTTCCAGTAAGCTTCCGCTATTCACAAGCGAGTAATGGGCATGGATGTCTGACCTCCTTAAAGTTTTTAGAAACTTTAAGAAATCAACACAGATGGTGAGCGACAATAACACAATTATCAGCGTAACCATCCCACTTCTGTGTCTACTCAAAGGCTCTCTGCTCACAATTAAGGACAACGCTTTGCATGTGGAAGAGGTGGAAATGGTGGAAGACATTACAAAGGGGAATAGCCAGACCACCCTCAGTTCGTCTTCTCAGCGAGAATTGGATGATGAAGAGGATGAGGAGGAGCAGGAGATGGTTACTTCTGCTACAGAGGCTATTACCCATGAAAGTTTAATTCCATCTTTTCAGAGTGGGTAGGCAGAAGAGGAGGAAGAGGATGAGAAGATTGATAGTGAGCCTTGCCTGTTGGTTCTCTGACACAATTAGCTGATTCTTCGTGTTAGGCTGCCTTTCCCACGACCCGCACGTCATACGCATTTTAGACAACACGGATTACTGGTTGTTCACCCTTCTCGACTGTGATGTAAATCTGATACGAATGTGTGCATGACTGGAGGGCTATAGGAAAAGGGCCCCCCATAGTTATATAAAGGATAGGTAGACAGGAATTCCTTTTACATCTTAGGTAATGCTGATCGTCTCATAAGAAACCATTCTACAAGAACATTAGGTTACTACAGTTCATAAAGACATGTTGTGGAAGCTGTAATCATCTACTGATAACGAAAAATAACTCATACAAGCAATCATACAATTGGTTCATAGGGACACCGCCCGTTGAAAACAGAGTACTGAGCATGCGTAGAACGTGATACTCTTATATAATAGTATGTTGCACTGCGCGTAATAGTAAGCGCGCACAAACAGTACTTAACTATAACTAGTGCTGTTCATGAGGAAATGGCTATAAGCCATCCAATCATAATGAAGCTCATGACTGAGCATCCCCAGGATGCAACAAGATGATGGGTGGAGTTATGGGCATATAGGCAGAGGATCTTTCCCATTTGGTTGGGACTTTTCCACTGCTGACCAGCCGTGTGATGTGTATGCGCTGCCTCCTGATGAATCGCTGGTCCCCCGATATGGAGTGATGATGCAATATCCGGTAATGTATTGATTCTTACTCTATGATTTATCCACAATTTCATTATATACTCTAGAAAACTGTATATTAACCCAAGTATTCATATAATAAATCATTGATAACAGAAAGAAGTTGTATGCTGTGTGTTTCCTAGTTGGAAAGCTAGTGAGAGGAAAGGTGAGGCTTTAGCACCGCCAAAAACATGGCAATACATTAATTGGCGACGAGGATGGGATTTGACCTTTTATAACATATTGTTTGGGGCAGGGGAATCCAGGGGAGTAATTTGTAGGTTTGGCATGTTGCCAGAAGTAAGGGGCAATTGATACATAAGCTCGTAAAATTGCCCCTGAAGGATATTTTGACTTGAAACTTGGTATCTGAACAAATCATCCGGTAACGCACCGATTAGATTAAGACAGGAGTAAGAAGCTCCTCCTTTCCAGTTTCAAAGCAGAATATCTTAGAAACTAAAAACAATTTATCTGTCGGAGGTTGTCTTAAAACGTTCCAAGTAACAAGGGACACCTCTGAGCACAGCCCCACCCATTTTGGCAAAAAGCCAAAAATATAACAGTATGTTTAAAAAAAAGGGCAAATCCCAGAAGGAACCCATGGAGATCCCCGGCTGGACCGAGGCTCCCTATAATATAATAGCAACCGAATTAGCTGGTCACGGGTTAGCGGAATCATGGGATAAACAGTTAAAAGAATCAAATCCGGTGGATGTAGTTCAAGTACTTGAGAAACTCCCAGCGAAAGCTGGTGATGTAGTTACCCTGGCTCGAAGGAGCTGGGTGTTGGCATCTGCATATCGTGGAGTGCACAAGCGATTGCAGAAGGCAATTCAAGATCAGAGGCGCGCGGAACAGGCTCAGTTGGAAGCCGAGGGGCGTGCTCTGATGTTGGAATGTAGTGGAAAACTGTTGAAAGACAAGTTGACCCACTATCAGACTATAGCAGAAAACTCTGCTGTATACATAGCGGCGAATAAATATAAATAAAGAAGGGGTAAAATTAACAAGAATAAAGTTTATAAACATATAGCTGCCGCCAGTGTGGATTGGGATCCTAGCAGATGGGATGGAGATATCTGGGATTCAGACTCGGATGATTGGGATGATTGTCCCGATGGTCCTGATTGTCCTGATCCAGTTATAGATCCCCCATTTGCTAAGGCATTCCCAGTGTTACGTAGAAAGAAAGAGACTACCTTAGGACCGGAAATAAGGGAAAAACTAGGGTCAGATGGGACACGTATCCCTATGTTGGATAAACACGGCCGACCCTTTATGAGAGATGATGGTACGCCAGTGTATCAAACGGAGTTGGTCCCTCATACGGAGGTTCGTGAGAACCTCCAAGACTTTTCGCAGGCAGAAGTAGACGACATACTTCCCAGATTTAGGCAAAGATCAGGGGAAAATGATATGAGGTGGTTGGTAAGATTATTAGATACCGGGGCTACAGGAGTAATGTTGGATCCAGGAGATATTCACAGATTTCTTACTATGACACAAGACACTGTGATTACTCGTGTAATGAAACATTGGTTTAACAATAAACATGAAGATGATAATATCACACTTGCAGGTGTAATAGTACAGGGGTTAAGAGAAAAATACCCCACGGAGGGAGACATTCCCTTTAATGATAGACCCTGGTTTGCCATTAAAGATGGGATTGCCCGGGTAAAAGAGGAAATAGCGAGAACTTCCCTTCATTCATTGGAAGTACGTGACCCATACATGACACCGGTTACGGCGGGTTTCCGTTCTAGGTTACTTAAAAGTACACCCCCTGCTTACAGGGCAGTAATGATGACTTTATTACTGTCACTGATGGACCGACCCGCATATAATTTGATAGATAGGATGTCAGAAATACAAGAAATGGGGTAATGGGGTAGGGATGGAGAAGAACGAAATAGAGACCATCGCCCTCCCCCAAAGAATCCACAATCTAACAATAGTAAACCTCAGGGAGGGGATAGGGTATCCAGAAGAGATATGTTTACCGCATTGTTGAAGGCGGGAGTTAGTAAGGAAAAAATAGATGGCATAGATACAGGTAAAATGTGGGGATTGTACAAACAGAAAGTGTTGGGGAAACAAGTTGGTAAAACTGAGGCCCCGAAGGAAGACAAGAAAGAGAAAGGGATTGATAAAGTAGCAAAAGAGGAGAGTAAACCCCGTCTCCCGGGATGGGAACAATACAAGGACCTCTATCCCTGGGAAGAAATGGCAGCGATTATGACTGCTCAATTACGATCTGCAACAGCTCCTCCAACGGAGGAGGTGGATTCAGCATAGGTAGCCAGCCGAACCCCCGTTTTCATGAAAAAGGACGAGCGACCCTATGTACCAATATCCATTCATTGGAAAGGGGGGAATGTCCAACGAATTCAGGCTTTAGTAGATACGGGGGCGGAGGCTACACTGATATATGGTAATCCTCATAAGTTCAAAGGCCCTAGAGTAAAAATCTCAGGTTTAGGAGGAGATGTCACAGAAGGGGTACAGGCACAGGTCACATTGAAGATAGGCAATCTTCCGTTGAGAAAATATTCTGTGTTGGTTGTGCCCATTCCAGAATATATAATTGGAATAGATGTTCTGAAGGGGATGACTCTTCACTTACAGGAAGGCAAATTTGCTTTTGGGGTACGGAAAACCAGTATCCAAATTAACACTGTATTGGTGGGAAAGGTCAAGATGCCCCCAGTACATATTCCCCCTGCCACTAAATTAATTGCCTTAAAATAGTATAGGATACCAGGAGGACACACAGAAATCTCACAAACTATAAAAGAAATGGTGGAAGCGGGGGTTATGAGACCTACCACCACCGCTTGGAACAATCCAGTTTGGCCGGTAAAAAAAAGTGACGGGTCATGGAGGATGACAATTGATTATAGGGAACTGAACAAGCATACACCGCCAATAACAGCAGCAGTCCCCGATACGATAGGTATCATTGAAAATATACAGAAACATCCAGGAACTTGGTATGCAGTGATAGACCTGGCAAATGCGTTCTTTACCATTCCGATAGAAGAAAAAGCTCAGGACCAATTTGCATTTACTTGGTTGGGGAGACAATATACCCTTGCTAGACTGCCTCAAGGATGGTTACACAGTCCTACCATATGTCATAGGGTGGTAGCTGAGCAGTTTGGATGAATTTAATCTTCCGGAAGGAATGCAGTTTTCTCATTATATTGATGATATAATGATACAAGGTGAGGACGCAGGCAGTGTGCAGGAAAAGTTGAATGGGTTGGTTTCCCATATGAAGGAGAAGGGGTGGGAGATTAATCCAGCCAAAATTCAGGGTCCGTCACAGACGGTAAAATTTCTTGGCATACAGTGGAACAAGGGACACAGGGAGGTGCTTCCTAAGGTAAAACAAAAGATCCTTGACTTCCCGACACCCAAGAGTAAGACCGAGATGCAGTCTTACATTGGATTGTTTGGGTTTTGGAGACAACATATACCCCATTTGGGACAGCTGTTGGCTCCTCTCTACAAGGTGACTCGAAAGAAATATGAGTTTACTTGGGGAGAGGAACAGCAGAATGCATTCGAAGCTGCTAAACAGGCCATACAAACAGCTGTGGATTTGTGGCCGATGAGGGAAGGAGATGTAGAATTACATGTATCCGTCTCAGACATCTATGCTAATTGGTCTTTGTGGCAGAAACAGGATGGTAAAAGAGTGCCGTTAGGCTTTTGGAACAAAAAGTTGCCGGACGCAGGGGATAAATACATTCCCTTTGAAAAACAATTGCTGGCCTGTTACTGGGCCCTAGTGGAGACTGAGCAACTTACACTGGGACATGATGTCCTGCTGAGGCCACAAATACCAATTATGCAATGGGTTATGTCCAATCCCAAAACTAACAGAGTAGGACATGCACAGGAACAAAGTATCATCAAATGGAAGTGGTATATTTCCCAAAGGGCCAAACCAGGAGAGGGTGGAGTGGCGACTCTACATGAAAAGGTGGCGAATATTCCTTCGGAGGAAGGAGTTATGTCTGATGTCACACTGGAAACGCAAGAATCTCCAGTAAAATGGGGAAAAGGGTTTGAATCTTTATCAGAGGATCAGAAACGGCATGCATGGTTTACGGATGGATCAGCCAAATACATGGGAGGAAACAGAAAATGGAAGAGTGTGGCATATAACCCTCGGTTGTCTGCTATACTCACAGCAGAAGGGGATGGCATGAGTAGTCAATATGCGGAACTCATGGCTGTTTTCCTTGCCCTGAAAAAAGAACAGGGAGATCAATGTCATATTTTCACAGACTCATGGTCGGTAGCTAATGGCTTGGCTACTTGGTTAATGGGCTGGAAAAAACATGATTGGGTTATACATGGAAAGGAAATTTGGGGAAAACAAATTTGGCAGGAAATAGAGGAGATTGTCCAGAGAACTAACACTACTGTTTTCCATGTTGATGCTCATATGCCAATAGACTCTCTTGAACGTTTGTTTAATTCCCAAGCAGATGCGGCAACGGCCATATCCACTATATCCAAGTCAGAGGATAGAGAGACTGAGTCATGGCTGGAAGGTACAGCCGTTTGGGCTCACCAAAAAAGTGGACATCTTGGAGAAAAGGCCACTTACAGGTGGGCGTAGGAGAGAGGTATTCCACTAACAGGAGACATGATCAAGCAGGTCATACAAAAGTGCCCCATATGTCAACATGTACAAAAAAGAGAGGTACCACATACAGTAATGGGACACATTGGGAGGGGAAAACTACCCGCACAGATATGGCAAATGGATTTTGTGGGGCCCCTCTCTGAAAGTAGGACATGTAAATATATGTGTACCGCCGTAGACACATATTCAGGCCTTATGGTGGCCTTCCCGTGTGCCTCTGCTACTCAATGGAGCACGCTACGAACATTGGAGATGATTATACAGTATTATGGGATGCCCTTACAAATACAAACAGATAATGGGTCTCATTTTACAGGGAAGGAAATAAAACAGTTTGCTTTAGAAAACAACATTGAATGGGTATATCACATGCCCTATTACCCACAGGCTGCTGGTCTCATTGAGCGAATGAATGGGTTGCTCAAAGGAGCATTGAAAAAAATGACTTCAGATGGTAAATACGGACAATGGAGAGATAATCTTTCCTCGGCCCTTCAGTCGCTCAATAATAGACCACTAACAGAATCCACTACACCTTTAATGAGAATGTTGACGCCAAATCTTACTATAGGTAAATTAACTATAGAATCTATTGAATATTGGAAAATTAATGAAGAAGCTCAGGTCCCTTTTAGGGGAACATCAAAATCTGCAGGGTTGGACTTGCACTCACTGGAGGTGACGGTAGTAAGTCCAGGAGTCACTAAGATAATTCCTACTGGAATCGGGGTAAAAATTCCCTCAGGACATTATGGACAGTTGGCCACTAGATCCAGTTATGCTCTAAAAAGTTTAATAGTGGTTGGAGGGGTAATTGATGAAGATTACCAAGGAGAAGTCAAAGTTGTTCTCATAAATCTGGGTAAAATGGATGCTATAATATCAAAAGGAGATAGGGTGGCACAATTGCTATTAATCCCAATATATATAGCACAGATAAAAGAAACAACAGCCCCCAAGGAACTAACTGTGAGGGGACAGAAAGGATTTGGATCCACTAATGAAATTAGTGTAGGTGCTAAAATTTGGATTCAAGATGTAAACGGACCTCCGTCACCTGCTGAAGTAATAGCGGTTGGCAAGGACCGTACTCTACTCGTGATGAGGCCTGGAGTAGAGAAGTGGGAATATATCCCACAGGAGAAATGCTATTTACGGGAATAATGCTGTATTCTTGATTTACAGAATCCACTAAGACATTGTGGCATCGTCCTTGGTCTCCTTGGTATCGTGTGGTTGGCATCCTACGCAGACGGTAATACACCTGGACGCAAGTTGAGCCTGGCTGAATCCAGAAATGGGGCGTGGGGATGGAAAAACCATTCTAAAACCAGGAAACAGGACAGTGTTACATGTGAAGCCAATCGACCCTGCTTATTTGCCAAGTGGAACATAAATACCAGTGCTTGGCTAGGGGCCAATCCACCCGGAACATTCCATAATAGACAGAGGAATATTACCTTTTATGCCTTATATCAAACATTTGTGCACATACAAGTAATATCGAATGTAACCTTGCGGTGTTGCAACGAAGAACAGTATGTGGAATTAAATAGAAGTCAAAGGGTAAAACTTGTGGAGAAGTGCTCTACCTGGACAGTGAATTCATCCCATATGCTGAATCGAACATTGAAAGAACCCAAATACTTTATTTGTATTAATGGAACTGAAATACAGAATAGAAGTGGATGGGGTGACTTCATTACTTTTGTTAATATAGATACTGCAAAGATAGATCCCGGCCATATTAAGAGACTTCCTTCGACTTGTGAACGAGTAGGGCAACATGCACAAAAAACTGAACTTTCGTTCAAAATAACATTCCAGCCTTCTAAGAAATGTCGATACCGAAGGGTGTGGTATGATACAGCATTAGGAGGATATGGAGCTCTGACCGGGACAATAAATGGTTTTGATATTGAAACATTAGCCAATAGAATGCATAATGCTGGCAGTAAAATTAATGAAGCTGATTAAAGTCTCTTTAAATGTGTTGTTTATAATGTACTGAATAGACTGAATTCCCATGCACCCCTTCCACCACAAACAAGGGTTTAATCTTCCTTTTCTCATCCTCCTCCTCTTCCATCATATCATCATGCTTATTCATTGCATATAAGGCCCTTGCATATATACCCTTCGCATATAATGTTTTACAGGGTCAGCTCAGCTGCAGGCCCTTGCATATAATTTTTTAGAGGGTCAGCTCACCAGCAGGCCCTCTCCTACAATGTTTTAGAGGGTCAGCTCAGCTGCAGGCCCTCGCATATAATTTTTTAGAAGGTCAGCTCACCAGCAGGCATTCACCTACAATCTTTTACAGGGTCAGATCACCTGAAGGCCCTCGCATATTATGTTTTAGAGGGTCAGCTCACCTGCAGGCCTTCACCTACAACCTTTTATAGGGTCAGCTTACCAGCAGGCCCTCCCCTACAATATTTTACAGGGTCAGCTCACCAGCAGGCCAGCACCTAAAATGTTTTACAGGGTCAGCACACCAGCAGACACACATCTAAAATCTTTTACAGGGTCAGCTCAGCTGCAGGCCCTCGCATATAATATTTTAGAGGGTCAGCTCACCAGCAGGCCCTCACCTACAATTTTTACAGGGTCAGCTCAGCTGCAGGCCCTCGCATATAATTTTTTAGAGCATCTGCTCACCAGCAGGCCCTCACCTACAATTTTTCCAGGGTCAGCTCACCTGCAGGCCCTCGCATATAATTTTTTAGAGGGTCAGCTCACTAGCAGGCCTTCTCCTACAATGTTTTACAGGGTCAGCTCACCTGAAGGCCCTTGCATATAATGTTTTAGAGGGTCAGCTCATCTGCAGGCCCTCACCTGCAATATTTTACAGGGTCAGCTCACCAGCAGGCCTACACCTAAAATATGTTACAGGGTCAGCTCACCACCAGGCCCTTGCATATAATTGTTTACAGGGTCAGCTTACCAGCAGGCCTTCACCTACAATCCTATACAGGGTAAGCTCACCTGCACGCCCTCGCATATTATAATGTTTTAGAAGGTCAGCTTACCTGCAAGCCCTCACCTACAACCTTTTAGAGGGTCAGCTCACCAGCAGCAGGCCCTCAACCATGATTTTTTCGATGGTCAGCTCAGCAGCAGACCCTCACCCATAATGTTTTAGAGGGTCAGCTCAGCAGCAGGCCCTCTCACCTAATGTTTTAGATGGTCAGATCATCAGGGTCACCAGCAGGCCATCAATCATAATTTTTCAAGGGTGTGTATGATGCTCTTCTTTATGTGTAACAAAGGGTGTATTGGAGTGCCGGTTTCTTGTCATTTTTGGCAGCCCTTTCACTTAGTGCATAGGATTTATGAGTGTAGGAGCCCCTACTACATGAACAATTGTACCACAATGTGAATGAGGCCCTCCTTTATGTGATATACAAGTTGTATCGGAGTGCCTTTTGCTTGTAATTTTTGGCAGAACTTTCACTTTATATATAATTAAATATACAGGAAAGAATGTTTCCTAACAATTTTTTTCTCTAAAATCGATTTTATCTTTGGTTTTGTTCATAAAGTCTGTAAAAGTGACTTACTACTCGGACAACATCATTCCCAGCAGCGACCCAGGAGTCCAAGATGGATCCAGACATCCTCCCTACGCTGTTCCAGAACCATTTTGGTGGTGTTTCCATAAATTTCTGACCTTTTCCTATGAACCAGGCACCCTCCCCTCTTCAGAGCAGGGGTTGCCTGGTTTGATGCTTGGGTTCTCCCTTTGACTTCCATTACCGAGCACCTGAGCATTCCGACGTGTTGGGCTAGAGCACCCAATCACTTTGGTGCTCGATCAACACTAGTTATTGCGCAACGTCTCACGAGACTTCGCAAAGCAATAACCCTGCTCCATACAGTATTACAACAAAGTTTTATATTTCATCCGAAGTCGATTCGCTCACCTCTAATTATAATGATTTATAATACTGTGTCTATTCCTGACCTCTGACCACTGTTATGATTTGTGCTCACATAATCCCGTCAGTACAAATCATTACAGTTGCGTTCAGGCAGAGACACACATCATTCTAAATCATTATAATGCTATGTAGTTTGGTCAAAAGGAGCAGAGTTCCCTACAGGAATTCACACTCCCAAACAGAGCAAGTTTCACGCAGTGAACATGCTTGTCAGAAAATAACCTAAGACAAGCAGATATTCCCATGGATTCTTCATGGAAATGCAGCAATAGCCACATGAAAATCCTCATGGAAGGAATATCAATGAATAATTTAGTAATATATTGTAATTTAGTAATATATTTTATAGGGTCTGGAGCTAGAGATCCTTTTTCTGGACACAGAGTAAAGTAAGCTTTTTGCTGGGGAGGTTAAAGGGTCTGTCTCACCAAAACAAACTGCATTTATAATGTGGTAGATTCATTAAGACTGGCATTTTATATCTTAACATTTTAGGTCACACTGCAAAAGGGTAAAAATTCATTTTGTGTGGTATAAACATTTACTGTATTAATTTTATGCATGAAGTTCATAGACCATATTTACATCCACCACTAAATGGGGCTGTTGTCACCTTCTCTATGTAGAGAGAAAGAGTTAGACCACTCAAAGAGAGAGAGAGTGAATCTAAGACTAGTCAGAGGAAAGAGCACATGCTAAGTGTCAGAGCTGAGAAAAAAGCTAGGCTTGGATGAGGATGAGGTACTGTCCAAAGCAAGGCTAGAAATGCATACAAGTGTTACCAGGAGTTGCAAATTGAAGCCCCATGGTGATAAACTGTTCAGCAAAAGCTTCTCCACATTGTCCAGTTGTGTAAAGGCTTCAAGCCATAGACAAGCTTACAACAGGCAGAAATCTGGATATGCCTGCTATACTACTCCCTGCCTTGGAAACCTGCGGTAACTTTAACTGTGAGTATGGGAACCTACACAAAAGGTGCAGAACATAGTCTGACATTGAGGTCTGCCTTGTGATTGCATCATAGAAGCCAACTGTTGCACCCCTCTTCCTGCATGTTTATGCAAGATTCATCTATGTGAGGAGAATTGCTTTAAAGAATCATCTTGGCCTATTAACTACTTTTGTAGCCGTTAGACCTGTAAGATCTGTGGAAAGTGCACTTGTATAACATTTGCCAGTCCATGCATGCTGAGAACTGTTCCTTTTGTGCTTGAACTTGATTATTCAGTAAAGCACCAGTCTACAGGTCCTTCTCAAAAAATTTGCATATTGTGATAAAGTTCATTATTTTCTGTAATGTACTGATAAACATTAGACTTTCATATATTTTAGATTCATTACACACCAACTGAAGTAGTTCAAGCCTTTTATTGTTTTAATATTGATGATTTTGGCATACAGTGTCATGGAACCATGAACCAGACGTACAACAGAGATAGGTGGAATAAGAAGGCTTTATTGAAAATCAAGCCGTAGCTAAAGTCCAAACGGATGGCTAAACCGAAGCAGGGTCTTGCGTAGACGGAGGTCAGGAACCAGGAGGGTAGTCAGACGTAGCCAGGATCAGGAACCAACGGGGTAGTCAGACGAAGCCAGGATCGGGAACCAACGGGGTAGTCAGACGAGGCCAGGATCAGGAACCAGAAGCAGCAGCAGTCTTTGAAGCATGTGCACACAGGAGGACCAAGCAAGGAACTGAAGCCACAGACCTTCTATATATATGAGCTAGGCATCCAGCTCCTCCCAGTGGGAAGGAGGAGCCGCAGGGTGGGAGGCTACAAGAAACCCAGAAACCAAGATGGCCGCCAGCACATGTCAAACGAAGGAGAACAGTGAGAAGGTAAGACCATGACAGTACCTCCCCCTCAAGGGCCCCTCCTCCGCGGAGTAAGGAACGGTTTCAGAGGGAAGCGTGCGTGGAAGGCTCGGAGCAACGCAGGAGCATGGACATCTGTGGAGGGAACCCAGGAACGCTCCTCTGGACCATAACCACGCCAATGGACCAAAAACTGCAACCGACCGCGGACCAGGCGTGAGTCCAGGATATTGCTCACCTCATATTCCTCACGATTGCCCACTTGGACCGGACGGGGCCGAGGAACCGAGGAAGTGAAACGATTACACACCAATGGCTTCAACAGGGAGACATGAAACACGTTGGAGATCCGCATGCCAGGAGGAAGCGCAAGGGCATAGGCTACCGGGTTTACCCTGTGAAGCACTCGGAAGGGACCAACAAAGCGAGGCGCCAGCTTGGGAGTGGGCACTCGAAGGTTGAGGTTGCGGGTGGACAACCATACACGGTCTCCGACCTGGTAGGAAGGAGCGGGCGCTCGTCTGCGATTAGCCTGGAGTCTCTGGCGTTGCGCAGAGACCTCAAGGGACCTCTGGATCTGTACCCAAGAAGTACGTAGGACGGAAAGGTGATCCTCCACAGCCGGAGTATCCTGGGGAGAGAATACCTCCGGTAACACGGCAGGTTGGAACCCATAATTGGCCATGAAGGGAGACGTCCCAGAGGAAGAGTTCACCGCCGTGTTCCTGGCAAACTCAGCCCAAGGCAGGAGGTCAACCCAATTGTCTTGGTGATCGGAGACATAGCAACGAAGGAATTGCTCCAAGGCCTGATTGGATCGTTCTGCGGCCCCATTGGACTGAGGGTGGTAGGCCGAGGAGAAAGAGAGATGAATCCCCAACTGGGAGCAAAAGGCGCGCCAGAACCTGGACACAAACTGACTCCCCCGATCCGACACAATCTCCTTGGGCAAACCGTGCAACCTGGAAGACCTCCCTGGCAAAAATCGAGGCCAACTCTTGTGCAGAGGGTAACTTCTTGAGAGGAACACAGTGGCACATTTTGGAAAACCGATCCACAATCATGAGAATGACCGTATGGCCTCGGGATGCAGGAAGGTCCACAATGAAATCCATCCCCAGGTGTGACCATGGACGCTCCCCGGTGGCTATGGGTTGCAAAAGGCCCAACGGAAGGTGCCGAGGGGACTTACTCTGGGCACAAACGGAGCATGCCGCTACATATGCGGCGATGTCGGAACGTAGAGAAGGCCACCAGAACAGACGTGAAACCGCCCAGGACAGCTGATTCTTTCCAGGGTGCCCCGCGGCCTTGGAGTTATGGTAGGTTCGCAACAACCGAGTGCGCAACTCCTCAGGCACAAAACATCTGCCGTTGGGTCTCCCAGAGGGAGCACCAGATTGAGCCGCCAAAATCTGCTCACCCAGAGGAGAGGTCAGGCTGGTGCGAATAGCAGCCAGGATCTGATTCGGGGGTATGACCGTAGTCGGAATCGACTCCTCCCCGGACAGCTCGGAGTACTGCCGTGATAAGGCATCCGCTCTGATGTTCTTGGAGCCGGGTAGGTAGGAGACCACGTAATTAAAACGTGACAAGAACAGAGCCCATCTGGCCTGACGTGGTGTCAATCTCTTGGCCTCAGAGAGGTAGGTCAGATTCTTGTGGTCCGTCAGGATGAGAACCGGAACCACCGAGCCCTCGAGCAAGTGCCTCCATTCTTTAAGGGCCTGCACGATGGCCAATAACTCCCTGTCACCAATCTGATAGTTGCACTCCGCGGAAGACAGTTTCCGGGAGTAAAACCCACAAGGAAGCAGAGGACCCTCTGGTGTTCTACGCTGAGACAGGAGGGCGCCTACTCCCGTCTCAGACGCGTCCACCTCGAGGACAAAAGGCAACCCAGGGTTGGGATGCGACAGAATCGGAGCCGACACAAAGGCGGACTTTAGAGCCTCAAAAGCTCGGATGGCCTCGAGCGACCAGACCTGAGGATTACTGCCCTTCCTGGTCAGATCCGTGAGAGGCTTGGCTAGCATGGAAAAGTCCCTGATGAACTTCCGATAATAATTGGCGAAGCCCAAAAAGCGCTGCAGGGCACGAAGCCCACTGGGCTGGGGCCACTGTAAGACAGCCGAAACCTTCTCAGGATCCATGGAGAACCCCTCAGCGGAAATGATGTAACCTAAGAAGGTTACCTGGGATCGGTGAAATTCGCATTTCTCAAGCTTACCGAACAGCTTGTTCTCTCGTAAGCGTTGCAACACTCGTCTGACATCCAGAATGTGGGCCTCCATGGATGCAGAATATACCAAGATGTCATCCAAATAGACCACCACACACTGCTGCAACAGGTCACGGAAAACATCGTTGATGAATTCCTGGAAGACTGCGGGCGCATTGCACAACCCAAAGGGCATAACCAAGGATTCATAATGACCGGTCCTGGTGTTAAACGCGGTCTTCCACTCATCGCCCGCCTTGATCCTTACCAGGTTATATGCCGCCCTCAGGTCGAGTTTGGTAAAGACCGTGGCCCCTTTGAGGCGATCGAACAGCTCGGAAATCAAGGGTATCGGGTAAGCGTTCTTGATCGTGATGCGATTGAGACCCCTGTAGTCGATGCAAGGCCTCAACTCACCGCCCTTCTTTTTCACAAAGAAAAATCCAGCCCCTGCCGGGGACGAGGATTTGCGAATGTGTCCGCGTGAAAGCGCCTCCCTCACGTACTCCTCCATGGCCTCATTCTCCGCTACCGACAGTGGATAGACTTTGCCACGAGGAGGAACGGCACCAGATTGTAACTCTATGGCACAATCGTATGGGCGGTGCGGAGGTAGGGCAACCGCGCGCACCTTATCGAATACATCCCGGTACTCCTCGTATTCAGGAGGCAACAGAGAGTCCGAGGAAGTACACAGCAACTTGACAGGCCCATGGATGCAACTAGCCCCACACTGCGGTGACCACGAGAGGATCTCGGCCGATCTCCAATCGAAAGTCGGATTATGCTCCTGGAGCCAGGGGTACCCCAAGACCACCGAGTAGTGTGGAGACGAAATAACCTGGAGACAGACCGACTCTCTGTGAACGGCACCAATGGCCATCCCCACTGGAAGGGTCTCCTGAGTCACGTGTGGCGGCAGAAGGGGTCTGCCGTCTATCGCCTCAAGAGCCAGTGGGGAACCTCGAGGCTGCAGAGGAATGGAATTGGCGGCGGCGAACACACTATCAATGAACAAGCCACCAGCACCAGAGTCCACCAACGCCTGGGTCGTCACCGAGCCCCCGACCCAGGAGAGGACAACAGTAATCAGTGGTTTGTCAACACGGGAAACCGGGGACGAGGAGACTCCACCCAAGATCTGCCCCCGACAGGATCTCAGGTGCGAGCGTTTCCCGGACGGTTCGGGCATGCCAACCGAAAATGCCCACCGAGACCACAGTACATGCATCGGCCCTCGCGTCTCCGGAGTACCCTCTCCCCCTCGGACAGGCGAGCAACCCCCAGCTGCATGGGTTGACCCCCAGACCAGTCATCCCCAGGAGGCGTGGGAGGAGAGGGAGGCACGGGTGGGACAGCAAACGTAGGCGCCAATCTGTTAGAAGGCCTCCGCAGGCTCTCCTTAAAGGAAGGTCTCTCCCTGAGTCTGGTGTCAATCAAAATCAGGAAAGAAATAAGGGACTCGAGCTCCACTGGTAGGTCCTTGGCTGCAATCTCATCCTTCAAGGCATCCGAGAGACCATGAGAGAAAGCAGCGACCAGAGCCTCATTATTCCAGCCCACCTCTGCTGCCAGGGTACGAAACTCAATGGCGTATTCAGCTACGGATCGTGAACCCTGTCTGATGGACATAAGGAGCTTCGCAGCAGAGGCAGCACGAGCCGGCACATCGAATACCTTCCGAAGAGAAGCAACAAAACCGGAAAACTCGGCAACCACCGGATTGTTGTTCTCCCATAAAGGGCTGGCCCAGGCCAAGGCCTTGTCCGAGAGCAGCGAGATCAAGAAGCCCACCTTTGATCTCTCAGTAGGAAAGGCATGTGGCAGCAACTCGAAATAAATGGCCACCTGGTTAAGGAAACCTCGGCACTGAGTTGGCTCTCCCCCAAAGCGCTGTGGAAGGGGGGCAGAACCGGTCATACCCCGAAACACCGCAGGTGCAGCAACAGGTGTCGGGGTAGACTCTGGCGCAACAACCGGAGCGGCAGTAGGAGCGGGCCCAGGAGCGACAACCGACCCATCGGCAACGGAAGCTAAATGAGCCGTGCGTTCAAGCAGGGTTTGTAACGCCACAGCGAACCGACCCAACAGGTGATCCTGCTGATCAAGTCTGGCAACCAGCGTAGGTAGCGAGGATGGCCCTGTACCGTCAGAATTCATGGCTTGGTCCTAATGTCATGGAACCATGAACCAGACGTACAACAGAGATAGGTGGAATAAGAAGGCTTTATTGAAAATCAAGCCGTAGCTAAAGTCCAAACGGATGGCTAAACCGAAGCAGGGTCTTGCGTAGACGGAGGTCAGGAACCAGGAGGGTAGTCAGACGTAGCCAGGATCAGGAACCAACGGGGTAGTCAGACGAAGCCAGGATCGGGAACCAACGGGGTAGTCAGACGAGGCCAGGATCAGGAACCAGAAGCAGCAGCAGTCTTTGAAGCATGTGCACACAGGAGGACCAAGCAAGGAACTGAAGCCACAGACCTTCTATATATATGAGCTAGGCATCCAGCTCCTCCCAGTGGGAAGGAGGAGCCGCAGGGTGGGAGGCTACAAGAAACCCAGAAACCAAGATGGCCGCCAGCACATGTCAAACGAAGGAGAACAGTGAGAAGGTAAGACCATGACATACAGCTCATGAAAACCCAAAATTCCTATCTAAAAAAATTAGCATATCATGAAAAGGTTCTCTAAACGAGCTATTAACCTAATCATCTGAATCAACTAATTAACTCTAAACACCTGCAAAAGATTCCTGAGGCTTTTAAAAACTCCCAGCCTGGTTCATTACTCAAAACCGCAATCATGGGTAAGACTGCTGACCTGACTGCTGTCCAGAAGGCCATCATTGACACCCTCAAGCAAGAGGGTAAGACACAGAAAGAAATTTCTGAATGAATAGGCTGTTCCCAGAGTGCTGTATCAAGGCACCTCAGTGGGAAGTCTGTGGGAAGGAAAAAGTGTGGCAGAAAACGCTGCACAACGAGAAGAGGTGACTGGACCCTGAGGAAGATTGTGGAGAAGGACCGATTCCAGACCTTGGGGGACCTGCGGAAGCAGTGGACTGAGTCTGGAGTAGAAACATCCAGAGCCAACGTGTACAGGCGTGTGCAGGAAATGGGCTACAGGTGCCGCATTCCCCAGGTCAAGCCACTTTTGAACCAGAAACAGCGGCAGAAGCGCCTGACCTGGGCTACAAAGAAGCAGCACTGGACTGTTGCTCAGTGGTCCAAAGTACTTTTTTCGGATGAAAGCAAATTTTGCATGTCATTCGGAAATCAAGGTGCCAGAGTCTGGAGGAAGACTGGGGAGAGGGAAATGCCAAAATGCCTGAAGTCCAAAGTCAAGTACCCACAGTCAGTGATGGTCTGGGGTGCCATGTCAGCTGCTGGTGTTGGTCCACTGTGTTTTATCAAGGGCAGGGTCAATGCAGCTAGCTATCAGGAGATTTTGGAGCACTTCATGCTTCCATCTGCTGAAAAGCTTTATGGAGATGAAGATTTCATTTTTCAGCATGACCTGGCACCTGCTCACAGTGCCAAAACCACTGGTAAATGGTTTACTGACCATGGTATTACTGTGCTCAATTGGCCTGCCAACTCTCCTGACCTGAACCCCATAGAGAATATGTGGGATATTGGGAAGAGAAAGTTGAGAGACGCAAGACCCAACACTCTGGATGAGCTTAAGGCCGCTATCGAAGCATCCTGGGCCTCCATAACACCTCAGCAGTGCCACAGGCTGATTGCCTCCATGCCACGCCGCATTGAAGCAGTCATTTCTGCAAAAGGACTCCCGACCAAGTATTGAGTGCATAACTGAACATAATTACTTGAAGGTTGACTTTTTTTGTATTAAAAACACTTTTCTTTTATTGGTCGGATGAAATATGCTAATTTTTTTAGATAGGAAATTTGGGTTTTCATGAGCTGTATGCCAAAATCATCAATATTAAAACAATAAAAGGCTTGAACTACTTCAGTTGTGTGTAATGAATCTAAAATATATGAAAGTCTAATGTTTATCAGTACATTACAGAAAATAATGAACTTTATCACAATATGCTAATTTTTTGAGAAGGACCTGTATAGCACTACTGCCTCATCACTGCATCCACTTCTGCATGGGACTTTGTCTTGCACCTCACAATCCTTCAACATCAAGGGCACCATGAACCACCATCAAGAAGTAGAACTCCAGAACCAGAGTGTGGCGCAAAGAGAAGAAAAGTGAGCCCTAACTGTCACTGCACTGCCCAGGGGAGCGGCAGAGTGAGTAATAAATACAACCACCATTTTTGCTACTATCACTCCTGTCCTCTCATCTCCTAGGCACGCTGCAT
Organism: Bufo gargarizans; assembly: GCF_014858855.1. Lineage (NCBI taxonomy): Eukaryota > Metazoa > Chordata > Amphibia > Anura > Bufonidae > Bufo > Bufo gargarizans. Next base: position 191,957,165 of record NC_058080.1, read on the forward strand.
GTCCACTTAAGGAGTCTAGTGCCAGTTGTCATACATGCTCTGTAGTTTAGCCCAACACTCAGATTCTTTTGTACATGAGCAGTGGAGTGATTATTGCTACTATGGAAATCAGCCAATAAGAGTCATCACAGTGGAAAGGCAACTTTTGAACTACACTTGACAAATCTCTGAAGCTTTTCCAAAACGTAATGAAGCACATCACTATCAATGATTGGTACTAGACTTTGGTCATTACTGTAAATAAGTAGCTTTGTGATTCCACTTTGTGACTACAAAAAAAAATTGTTTAATCAATTTAGTCTTGTTTTGTTTTCGTGTTTTTCTTCTCCAGTACATTTGTTTTATTACATACAAAAACGTGCAAAATATGGCAGTATGAAACATGTACCTGTCATTTTCAGTACAAAGTAATACTATAACCTTGAGTGTCCCCCAAAATGTGAATTTAGCACTATTGGGGGTCATTTATCAAACAGAAATATGCCTAAATTAGGCGTTTTTCTGGCGCAGATTTGCAACTTTTCCCTGCTCACCCCAGGTCTAAAAAAGTGGGCTTGGCATGGACGGAAAACGGCCTGCTTTTTAGCCATAGAAAATGGTCTCAATGTAAGACAGCTAGAAAGCTGTCTTACATTTAGCAGTGGACGAGGATCTGCCGAAGTTATGTAGAGGCCAGCGCCTCTTCATAACTCCGGCGGATCTACCTCCAGGTATAGGGCTTAATAAATGTGCCCCTGTGATTTTTTTTACCTACAAAAAAAAAAAACTGTGTAAGTGCTTTTTCCACCTGCACTTTTGTAGCAATTTTCTGCAGTTTTTTTGCACACAGTGTTTCCCACTAGCATCTTTATGGTGTTTCTACCCTATAAAGGCATAAAAAATCAGCAAGGAACACCAGGAGCAAATAAATGCTTGTATGGCTCAGTTTCAGATTTCCCTATTGTGACAGACTAAACCGTCACTGGGGCTGCTGGAGAAGCCTGAGGGCCAGCCTCCTTTCTATGGACTATGGACACAGAACTATGGAGACACCCTCAGACCTTTTGGGGTTACAAGGAACTATGAACCCTGATTTATGTGTGGAATTTATATGCCACATATTTCCTATTGCCCATTAAAGGTGCAGGGTGTGAATTCAGCAACACAAAAAGGGTTATCTCTGCACTGAGACTCCCACTAATTGTATTAGTGATGGGATTAAGACAGCTGACTCTAGGAGCAGCCGACTCTTAGATGAGTATATCACCCTATGATACACTCAGGAGATAATCCCATCACATGTGTCTCCTCTCTCCCTATTCATTCATTGTGGAGGGGGTGACGATGTATGTTTGCATGTTGTTCATGGTTGATTGATTTATGTTGTTAGACTTCTTGAACTGTATATATACTGAGTTGGTCTTCAATAAAGTGAGTTCCTGTTTTACCTTCAACATAGAGCCTCATCTCATGTGTGTGGGGATTGCTATACGCTGTATACTCCCCTGGCTATAACCCCTAGCTCTTGTAAGAGCTGTTCCTGTTCCTTGTTCCTGCATTGCTCTCTGAAGGAAGAGAGGTTCACCCACTAGAGCCTGGAGCCTTGTCATAGGTCCAGGGTGGGTAGGAGACGGTAAGACGCCAACCAACCTGCGGTGGTTTGTGGGGTCTGCAGTGCTTACGGTGTCAAGTGGAGTGCTTGGAGCCCTCAGGAAGCACAAGGAGCATCCATCAACAGAGGTACCCAGTCGGGGTGCCAGGAGATCCGTTACACTTATTATCTTAGAGCTGGCATTGCAGAAAAAAATTTCACCAATACTGCAAAAAACAAGAAAAATGGCAAAAAACTCTGTGAAAGCACCCTTAAAAACATTTAACGCCTAACAATGTGTCACCTATTTTTTCTACCAGCTAAAACCAGATAGTGACACACATCCTTTTTTAATATGGATTTATTATGTGAATTTTTTTTAATTATTTTTTTAACATAATGATGGAGAATCCATCCTGTCTCAGCTATTATTAACAGTATTTAGAGATATGCTTTGCAGCAGCCACCATGTGCCAAGCACAATGAACAAGAGGTGATAAAACATGATATAAACAATAGGTCAATTTCAGATGACACATTCCATTTAATGCCTGCAACATGTACATTCCTAGGAATAAAACTACATTTGTGGGCAAAAAATCTTTAGATAAAGAATCATTAAAAAAACTAGATTTATATTCTTACAAAGCAATGGTACTAAAAGCACATAAAGATTCCTAGTAAAATGAATAAAAAATAAGTTTGGAATGTTTAATTACAGCTTAACTGCTTAATTACAGGAGTGTTTACCTCCCTTCCTTAGGGTGCAGTCACCCGACTGCAAGTGTTTTGAGGTCCGCAAATTGCGGATCCACAAAACAAGGATACCGGCCAAGTACGTTCCGCATTTTGCGGACTGCAACCGCGGATAAGAATAGGACATGCTCTATCTTATTAGCGGGGGCCACGAAACGGAACAATGGATGCGGACAGCACACGGTGTGCAGTTCGCATCTTTTGCGGCCCCATTGAAATGAATGGGTCCGCACCCGTTCCGAAAATTTGCAGAACGGATGCGGATCCATTTATACGTTCGTGTAAATGCACCCTTATCAGGACAATTTTTCAGTTTCAGCAATAGAGAGAATCAAAAATTAGATTTGCAGGTTCGCAAAATTTTTCGGGAAAAATTTGATTCAATCCAAATATATTCGCGGCAAATTACATTTAAAAAAAACTGCTGTTTCCTGGCTGCTAAGAGCCTTTATAGTGTTGTACAATACCGTGCCTTGTAGTAACATGCACAAGGAGTCTTCTTTTGTACTGAAATAATTCTGTGAATCCGTATGACATGCAGATGACAGGCGTCGCTCTTAGAATCACTGCACACTTCACTTATTAGGGCAGTCACGGGGTCAAAACTGACCACATAACTCAAGTATGAACTCAACCTTACAGGTCGATGTTAGTGCTAAGAAGAAGCGCACTTCTTTTACACAATTGCCAGCTGATTCCACATAGATGTCTACAGAACCTGTTCTATTAAATGCTTATACAAGTAGCCCCCCCTGGACAGAGTGGAGAGGGTGCCACCAGCAAATTTGTGTTGACGCCACTGATTAATTTGTCCTTCCTCTGATCCATCAGAACAATAACCCACAAAAAATGGATCCTGTCTGTAGAGCATACAACTTCACTCGTTCAGCATTTGCTCAATAATCCATCAGTATTGCTAATGCCCAAAAAAAAACAGAAGTGGATCTAAAACAGAGATGACACGTGAATGGAATATTTTGCATGTATTCTGTGTTTTGTACCCACTCCTGCTTTTGGCTAATAAATTATAAGTCAATTCTGATGGCACCATACAGGCCTTACAGCTGCTACACAGACAGGATCCGTCATGTGTCTCATTTTTCCTTCCTTTTGACAGATCAGAAGAAAGGTAAAAAAAATCATGATGTCAGCCAGGCCGAAAGTCTAAATAGTGGCCCAGTCATGAAGTGGATAGGTTGGGAACAGCATGAGAAGTCCACAGAGTGGACCTATGACATAGTGGTGGGGTGGAAGCAGCAGCATCAGGAGGATACCACATAGTGGCAAGTTGTCATAGCGTGGAGATGGCAGCAGCAGCAACAGGATACCACATAGTGGCAAGGTGACATAGTGTGAAGATGGCAGTAGCAATAGCAGCATCAGGATACCACACAGTGGCAAGGTAACATAGAGTGGAGATGGCAGAAGCAGCATCATCAAAAGACCACAGAGTGGCAAGGTGACATAGTGTGGAGATGGCAGCAACATCAGGATACCACAAAGTGGTAAGGTTATATAGTGTGGAGATGGCAGCAGCATTATACCACAGAGTGGTAAGGTGACATAGTGTGGAGATGGCAGTAGCAGCAGCATTAGGATACCACACAGTGGCAAGATAACATAGTGTGGAGATGGCAGCAGTATCATCAAAAGACCACAGAGTGGCAAGGTGACATAGTGTGGAGATGGCAGCAGCAGCATCAGGAGACCACAGAGTGGCAAGGTTATATAGTGTGGAGATGGCAGCGGCATTATACCACAGAGTGGCAAGGTGACATAGTGTGGAGATGGCAGTAGCAGCAGCAGCATCAGGATACCACACAGTGGCAAGGTAACATAGTGTGGAGATGGCAGCAGCATCATCAAAAGACCACAGAGTGGCAAGGTGACATAGTGTGGAGATGGCAGCAGCATCAGGATACCACAGAGTGGCAAGGTTATATAGTGTGGCGATGGCAGCAGCATTATACCACAGAGTGGCAAGGTGACATAGTGTGGATATGGCAGCAGCAGCAGCATCAGGATACCACAGAGTGGCAAGGTGACAGTGTGGATATGGCAGCAGCAGAGTCAGGATACCACACAGTGGCAAGGTGACATAGTGTGGAGATGGCAGCAGCAGCATCAGGAGACCACAAAGTAACCCGGTTACAGAGTGGAGTGGTGGGTGGCAATCCCAGTACCCGCTGACGAAGGTGGGTGAAAGAAGGAGCACTTGGCATAAGATGTGTGGCATCAGGCGGGTGGTAGCATCAGAGTAGTAGCTGAGTCAGGTAGCCAGAAGAAACCGGTCTCTTTTATCAAATTGTTGGTGTGGCACCATGGATGATCTAGTGTGATGCATCAGGAATTGGTGGTTGGAAATCCTGGCTGATCCACACCTGATTCATCTTGACAAAGGTCACTCTCTCCACATTTTGGGAATATGGTAAAAGGAAGAAACATTCCTCGGCGCAGAGGGTTGTTTCTTCCTTTTACTATGTACTAAATCTTCGGGAGGGCCCAGACACACTCATCTGAGGAGACTTGCATCCGTGGCTGCATACCAACCTCTCTATTGGAGATTGATTTTATTCCCTATATGCCGTCAGTAGTGTTGTGCTTATTATTTGCACAACCAATTAAGGAGAGTCTCCAATTTGGAGTATATTTTACCTTTCCCCATACATTTTCACCCTATGGTGCGCTCTCTCTCTTTTGTTTATTTAGTAAACAAATGCTTGAGAATTTGATTTCCACATTTTGGTGGACAGGCGAGTTCTCCTTGGCCGGGCAAGACAGGGCAAACTTGTCCAGTTGCGGCCACAAATCCTACTGGCTGCCCAGTTAGCGGATCTTCAATGTGGGGTGGCAGGGTGCTGTCCAAGTATGCCACCACCTGCTAGTTCAGGTCCTGCTCCAGGTCTACCTGCTGCTGCTGGTGAGTAGTTTCGTCACTATGCGGGTGAATAAAGCTGCTCATCAGTGACTGTAGACTCAGGCTGCTGCTGATGGAACTGGTACTGCTCCTGCCACCCCACCCCTCCCCAGCAACCATGGCAGTGGAACGTGAGCGCAGAGGGCCCCCCTGGTCAAACCTGTAAGAGGATGGACGATGAAGCAGATAGGCAGCGGCCAACTGACTACCAAGGATGTCTCTGTAGTAGTTCAGTTTGTCCTCCCTGTCAGTGGGTGTAAAAAAAGGCCCCCATTCTGGATCAGCAGCGAGAGTCCAAAAAGGTGGGGAGCCAGAAGTCATCCCTCTACCAAATGGTGACAATTTGGCTGTCACTACGCAAGCAAGTGATCCCTGCCTCCATCTCCACTGCATACTGACACGGTGTGTCTGAGTCATCTGTCTCATCTTCCTAATCACCCTGTAGCTCCTCTGGCTGCTCCTGCTCCTCCTCTCCTGTCACCGGAGTAGAAAAACCACCCATTTCGCTACACATTGCCTGTGCTGAATGTCCTCCCCCCCTTCTCCTCCTCTTCCAGTTCAGCTGCCACAGGGCTCATGTGGCCGTGAGATCTAGGCACCACATCTCCAGTCCCCTAACCAGCTATTGTTGCCACCATCTGTTCCAGGACATGAAGCAGTGTGTTGGCGTTATTCATCCCATAGTCCAGGTGACTGACAAACGTGGCATCCTCAAAAGGCCGGAGCAAAGGGCAGGTGTTACGCATGAGCTGCCACCGGCTAAAATCAGTCTGTTCGTATAGTCCGTCCAACATATAGAGTGTGGAATTCCAATGGGTGGAAACGTTGCATATCGGTCTATGTTGGGGGATGCCATTCTGCCGATGCAGCTCAAGGAGGGTGTGCTTTGCGGTGTACAAGTGACTGAAGTGCATGCAAATTTTACTGCCCATTTTTAGGATGTCTTGCAGGTAGGTGTAAGACTTCAGTAACCACTTGACAACCAGATTTAACACGTGTGCCATGCAGGCCGCATGGCTCAGCCCTCCTTGATGCAGCGCAGACACAACGTTCTTCCCGTTGTCGGTCACCATCTTTCCGATTTTAAGTTGTCGGGGAGAAAGCCAGGATTCGATTTATTATTGAAGGACACGGAGCAGTTCCTCCCCTGTGTGACTCGGTTCACCCAGTTAATGAGGTGAAGAACAGCATGACAACACCGTGCCCTGCACATGTGGTATGCTGGAGGGGCACTGTGACTTGTCCCTGCAGTGGAGGCTGAGGACATGGTGGAAGATGAGAAGGCAGAGGCGGACATTGTTGCAGGACCAACGGTCTGGCAACGTGGAGGTGGAAACGGTGTGACCTGGCCAAGTTGCTGGTGTGGCTGTGCAGGAACCACTTTCACCCAGTGGGCCGTAAAGGACATGTACTGTCCCTGCCCGTAGTTACAGCTCCACACATCAGTGCTGCCGCGCACTTTGGCAGACACCGACAGGCTCAAGGACTAGCCCACCTTCTGTCATATTTGTGCAGGGCTGGTACTGTCTTTTTGGCAAAGAATTGACGACTTGGGACTCTCCACCTCGGCTCGGCACAAGCCATCAGTTCTCTGAAAGGTGCAGAGTCCACCACTTGGAAAGGAAGAGACTACAGCACCAGCAACTTGGACAGGAGCACGTTCAGCTTCTGCACCTGTCTCTTGGCAATCACTTTGGTAATCGATTGCTGATGGAATGACTGACGAGGAGGAGCAGGAGCATCTGGACCAGCAGAAGATGAGAATGACAGACAGCTCCCTTGGGCTGAGGTGGTGGAGCCTTGACTGTCTGAAACCGGGTGCATGCCGTTGGGTGAAGCAGCAGTTGCTGCAGCAGGCTGGACCACTAGATCTGGGCCACGGTTCTCCCAGGCCAATGTATGGCGACGCTGCATATGTTGGCGCAGGGCTGTAGTGCCAACAGTGGCACCCTGGCTACTCATCACCTTCTGCCCACATATACTACATATGGCCACATTCACCTCCCCCGTCGGCTTGACAAAAAACTGCCACACCGCTGAGTAGGTGATTTTCTCCCCAACAGTCTGCACTGACTGGCTGCTACTGCCACTGGCTTTGTTAACCCCTGCACCACTACTTCCCGGCCAGGTAGGCTGCTGCGAAGCAGGTGGTGTACCCTGGGCATGTTTGGCTCCCGACCTGCTACTGCTGCCACCCTGCTGACTCCCAGCCATGCTACCACTTTGCTGGCTCCACCGCTGGCTCATGGGCAAGCTGCCACCCTTGTCTCCTGATGATGATGAAGCCCCTTCGTCACCCGGCTCCCAAGTGCGGTCAGCTACATCACCATCATCGAGTACTGTCTGCACGTTACTGACGTCCTCCCCAACAATCTCTGGTTTAGGAGCCTGACTACTCGCAACACCACCTCCCACACCACTCTCCTCATCAATACTTGCCCGCCTAGCCGAGGAAGCGGCAGATGCCTCCTCCACATCTTGGCTGGCAGTAGCTGCTGACTGTCCTTTAGTAGCTCGTTCTCGCTGAAAAGTGGAGCCGAGCCCACAGCATATAATACTTCTCTGGGTGAGGGAACAGAAAAGGACAGGGGCAGGTTGAGGACAGGTGAGGAACAGGGCCTGCTCCCGGGCAATGTCAACTAAGGGTTGTGTCTGGCGAACCCACCGACTGTTGGCTGGGGGTGTCTGATGTCACTTGGGATGAAGTGGATGACCAAGTTAACCAATCAGGAGCTGCTGGGTTGCTGGTCAAGACATGACCGCTAGATGAAACCCGGAGCAGAGGCCTCTTGCTGTGACTCCTGCTGCCATGCCCCCTTACTCTGCTGCGACCTCTGCCTACGGCAGAAACATTTATGCCTCTGCCACTCCTCTGTGCACGGCCTGGCACTTCTCTGTCAGACATACTATTACCTGAACTAAATAAATTAAAAGCAAATTAAAACACCCCTAAAAGCGACAAAAAAATTATTTTTTTTGTACTGAAATAGGCCACTAAACTCTTTCACCACAAATAAATGCACCAGTGAAGTGCACATATATTTTTCTTTCTGTACTGAAATAGGCCACTAAATGCTTTCAACACATACAGTCATGGTTGTTAATGTTGGCACCCCTGAAATTTTTCAAGTGAAAGTACAGTCGTGGCCAAAAGTTTTGAGAATTACATAAATATTGGAAATTGGAAAAGTTGCTGCTTAAGTTTTTATAATAGCAATTTGCATATACTCCAGAATGTTATGAAGAATGATCAGATGAATTGCATAGTCCTTCTTTGCCATGAAAATTAACCTAATCCCAAAAAAACCTTTCCACTGCGTTTCATTGCTGTCATTAAAGGAACTGCTGAGATCGTTTCAGTAATTGTCTTGTTAACTCAGGTGAGAATGTTGACGAGCACAAGGCTGGAGATCATTATGTCAGGCTGATTGGGGTAAAATGGCAGACTTGACCTGTTAAAAGGAGGGTGATGCTTGAAATCATTGTTCTTCCATTGTTAACCATGGTGACCTGCAAAGAAACGTGTGCTGCTATCATTGTGTTGCATAAAAATGGCTTCACAGGCAAGGGTATTGTGGCTACTAAGATTACACCTCAATCAACAATTTATAGGATCATCAAGAACGTCAAGGAAAGAGGTTAAATTCTTGTTAAGAAGGCTTCAGGGCGTCCAAGAAAGTCCAGCAAGCCCGAAGACTTTTGAAAGATGGCCTGGTGTCACAAAGGGCAGCAAAGAAGCCACTTCTCTTCAAAAAAAACATCAGGGACAGATTGATCTTCTGCAGAAAATATGAATGGACTGCTGAGGACTGGGGCAAAGTCATATTCTCCGATAAAGCCTCTTTACGATTGTTTGGGGCATTAGGAAAAAGGCTTGTCTGGAGCAGAAAAGGTAAGCGCTACCATCAGTCCTGTGTTATGCCAACAGTAAAGCATCCTGAGACCATTCATGTGTGGGGTTGCTTCTCATCCAAGGGAGTGGGCTCACTCACAATTTTGCCCAAAAACACAGCCATGAATAAAGAATGGTACCAAAACACCCTCCAACAGCAACTTCGTCCAACAATCCAACAACAGTTTGGTGAAGAACAATGCATTTTCCAGCATGATGAAGCACCGTCCCATAAGGCAAAAGTGATAACTAAGTGGCTCAGGGACCAAAACATTGACATTTTGGGTCCATGTCCTGGAAACTCCCCAGATCTTAATCCCATTGAGAACTTGTGGTCAATCCTCAAGAGGCGGGTGGACAAACAAAAACCCACTAATTCTGACAAACTCCAAGAGGTGATTATGAAAGAATTGGTTGCTATCAGTCAGGAATTGGCCCAGAAGTTGATTGAGATCATGCCCAGTCGAATTGCAGAGGTCCTGAAAAAGAAGGGCCAACACTGCAAATACTGACTCTTTGCATAAATGTCATGTAATTGTCGATAAAAGCCTTTGAAACGTATGAAGTGCGTGTAATTATATTTCACTACATCACAGAAACAACTGAAACACAGATCTAAAAGCAGTTTAGCAGCAAACTTTGTGAAAACTAATATTTGTGTCATTCTCAAAACTTTTGGCCACGACTGTATTTATCACAGAAAAGTATTGCAGTAACACATGTTTTGCTATACACATGTTTATTCCCTTTGTGTGTATTGGAACAAAACCCAAAAAGGGAGGAAAAAAATCTAATTGGACATAATGTCACACAAAACTCCCAAAATGGTTGCGAACCCTTTGGAAAAAATAACTGAAATCAGTCGCTTCCTATAACCATCAATAAGCTTCTGACACCTCTCACCCGGAATTTTGGACCACTCTTCCTTAGCAAACTGCTCCAGGTCTTTCTTATTGAAAGGGCGCCTTTTCCCAGCAGCAATTTTAAGATCTCTCCCACAATGGGATTTAGATCTGGACTCATTGCTGGCCACTTCAGAACTCTCCAGAGCTTTGTTGCAATTCATTTCTGGGTGCTTTTTGACGTATGTTTGGGGTCATTGTCCTGCTGGAAGACCCAAGATCTCAGACGCAAACCCAGCTTTCTGACACTGGGCTCTACAGTGCGACTTGCACACATTCAAGGCACCCAGTGACAAAGGCAGCAAAACAACCCCAAAACATCAATGAACCTCCACCATATTTCACTGTAGGTACTGTGTTCTTTTCTTTGTAGGCCTCATTCAGTTTTTGGTAAACAGTAGAATGATGTGCTTTACCAAAAAGCTCTATCTTGGTCTCATCTGTCCACAAGGCATTTTTTCCAGAAGGACTTTAGCTTACTCAAGTTCATTTTTGTAAAATGTAGTCTTGCTTTTTTATGTCTCTGTGTCAGCAGTGGGGTCCTTCTGGGTCTTTATCCTTCATTTCATTTAAATGTCGACGGATAGTTAGCGCTGACACTGATGCTCCCTGAGCCTGCAGGACAGCTTGAATATCTTTGGAACTTGTTTGGAGCTGCTTATCCATCATCCGGACTATCCTGCGTTGACACCTTTCATTATTTTTTCTCTTCCATCCACGCCCAGGGAGATTAGCTACAGTGCCATGGGTTGCAAACTTCTTGATAAAGTTGCGCACTGTGGACAAAGGCAAATCTAGATCTCTGGAGATGGACTTGTAACCTTGAGATTATTGATATTTTTCCACAATTTTGGTTCTCAATTCCTCAGACAGTTGTCTTCTCCTCTTTCTGTTGTCCATGCTTAGTGTGGCGCACACAGACACACAATGCAAAGACTAAGTGAAATTATTTCCTTTTTATCTGCTTTCATGGGTGATTTTTATATTGCCCACACCTGTTACTTGCCCCAGGTGAGTTTAAAGGAGCATCACATTCTTGAAACAATCTTATTTATCCACAATTTTGAAAGGGTGCCAATAATTTTGTCCAGCCCATTTTTGGAGTTTGGTGTGACATTATGTCTAATTAGCTCTTTTTCCTCACTTTTTTGTTTTTGTTCTAATACACACAAAGGTAATAAACATGTGTATAGCAAAACATGTGTTACTGCAATGCATTTCTGTGAGAAATACCGTACTTCATTTTCTTGAAAAATTTTAGGGGTGCCAACATTTATGTCCATGACTGTATAACTGCAGAAGTGAACTGAGAATATATTTTTCTTTTTGAACTGAAATAGGCTGATAAATGCTTTCAATACATATAACTGCAGAAGTGAAATGAGAATATATTTTTCTTTTTGTACTGAAATAGGCCAGTAAACGCTTTTAGCAGAAATAAATACACCAGGAAAGTGCCTATATATGTTTCTTTCTGTACTGAGATATTTCAGCACATGGACACACCCCCACCCTATCAAAGAACCTGATCTGTCAGCCATTTCACATTCTGTGTTTTGCCAGTGTAGGGAGAGATTGCTTTGTGGAGCAGAGACAGGCTGTTAGGGACACCAAACGCTAGCGAATAGGGCCACAAAAGTCCTTTTAAGGACTGGTATAGGTGTTCTATCAATAGGTGTGATATACTGAGGGGTGTGATATACTTATAATATACTTTCTAACATATAAAGCATATTATAGTGCATTTTTATTGTGCAACAGTTGTGTGCGCTTCTGCTGCAATACCGCAGCTATATAGAGGTTCAAACGCTGTTGGAACTAATTAATGATGGACAAACATCGGCCAGGAAAATTCGTGATCAACTAATTGCGATCCGCGCGTTTGCGGTCCGACAACATAGATAGTGATATACCGGAGGGGGATCATTGGCAAAAATTCCCACCAAAAAGATTTGTGGGCCATTTTTAGGAGGCCAATTTTATGCAGCTTAAAGGGAAACTCTGCAAAAATGTGCCTTGCTGCAGCCTAGAAAATTTTTATTTCCTATCGGTTTGATATATACAAATGTGCAGCACTCCACGTTTTTGTATCCCGCAGAGTCCAATAAAATATGCATACATTAAGGTACTTTTTTTTCTACCATGTGTAGGAAAGCGCAAGGGGCCGTCATTGACGGAAGATATGTGTCACCGAGGTTCCTGGCCTCGGTGAGGTAAGAGCCGTTAATTTTAGGTGTCAGCAGCACAACTTTTAGTTATTTAGTGTGGTTGTAAAGCTGATCTGGGCCGACTCTTACTGGGAGCGGCCAAAGTGCAGGGTGGGTGGCTGTTCCCCATGTTCCAGGCCAGGTTTTGGTTAGGGATATAAAACCCAGCTAGCAGTTTCAGCAGGTGGTGAATTATCCTCCATCTGACAAGGAAGCTGTGGAGTCTGTGTTTTTTTAGATCTAAGGATGTAAGCTGTGCTAAAGGGCTGAGAGCTGCATTACTGGGAAGCAGGCCCCTAAAACCTGTTGTGGACTGCTGCTGACAAAACCGCTGACAAGGTGAATGTTATTTGTTCTGTGGACCTGCCCTGGTGTAAATGAACACCAAGACTGCGAACTGTCATTTTGTTCATGTGTGAATAAACACTGAACTGTTTAAGTTAAAGACTTAGTTTTTGCCTCTGTTCTGCGTCCGCTAATCTGCCTACCAGAGCGAATCCCCACACATGGAACGGACGCCACTGTACGGCATCAGTCTGAGGCATCTGTTCACGCATACATTTTTGGTTTGCATTAAATAGATGGCAAAAATAGGATGTGAACCCAGCCCTAGTGTCAGAATAAGCACCACTACATAGCGGAGCAGCGTGGTGAAGAGGGGAGGCCACCATGTACTGACAGAGTGCTACCTGGTCCTGGTGGTCAGGGATGAGTACTGTTTCCCAAGGATAATTTTCTACTGGAAAATACAGGGCACAATACAATACACTATAATCTATATAATATAAAGATGTTAGCCCTATTAGCCCTACCCCGAATAATAATACAATTAGGTGGTCATTTATTATATGGAAATAAGTCTATGCTAGGCGTATTTCTGACACAGATTGTGGCACAAAGGTCCTTAGCACCACAACCTGCATATTTTTCCCGCTCATGCCAGACCTAAAAAAGGATGGCATGGGCAGGGAAAGGGATACAGTTATGGCTATCCAGTTATTGGATACCACTGACATACATTGACCGAATAACACCTCTGTACAGGGACTGGATAACACTGTCATACCGTGACCGGATAAAAGGTTATAAGAAGACACAGAACAGGGAATGACTAGGGGCATTGCACAGGGTGTGGTAAGAGGGCACAATGCAGAATATAAGGGGGCACAGTACGGGGAGAGGGGGACAGAACGGGGTGGGGGGCACAGTCACATGATCCTATGACATTAGAAGGTCCTTATGGTGAATGCGGTTCATACACCACCATAATGAGAGGCAGAGGAGTGAGACAGGGGTGTGATTATGTTGCTAGAGATAAAAAAATGAACTGTACATTAGGCGGTCACAGGATAAATTTGCAATTGTCGGCGAGTATAGGCCCCAAAAATTAGGCAATAGGCATTCACCTGCAAGTAAACAACTTTGGATTCTGTGGCTGGAGGTACATTAGGCGGTCACAGGATAAAAATGTCAGAATAAATTCCAGTAGGCGTATCGATTTTTTCTTCAATGCTTTATTGATCCATACACAGGACGCGTTTCGGCCCGTCTAGCCTTCCTCAACTGCATGTTTAACAATTGAAGATATCACATATTTATAGGCTTAGTCACCTGACCCTGCCAATCAATTTAAACAGGAAATGACATCACATCACAATTAGTATCAACACATTTGTAATACCCTTGCGAATACTACGATGAACAGGTGCCCTTATGAATATTTATAACAAGAGTCTCCTCCCATCATGATCGTGTCGTAGTAGTCTGAAAAGAAAGATATAAAAAAATATAATTAAAAACACATCACTTCATAATCCCTATTCAAACCCTAGGGATGTAAAGTATCAAGGGTGTGGATCCAGAACACCGTCCCTTTTGAGTAACAACTTTTTCAGATCCCCCCCTCTCCGTGGTAAATGTACACACTCAATGACTTGGTATTTCAATTGTGATATGGAATGATTGCGATTATGGAAATGTAACGGTATAGGGAATAAAAGATTCTTGTTCCTTTTTGTCGATTTGTGTTTGTTGATCCGGTCTTTTACTTTCTGTATTGTTTCCCCTATATATAACATGCCACAAGGGCACTTGATTAAATATGCCACATTTGTTGTTTCGCATGTATAATAACCCTTGATTTTATAGGACTTTCCTGTCTGTGGATGTTGAAAATACTGACCTTTCTGCACATTGCTGCATTGCATACAGTGGAGACAAGGGAAAGTGCCTCCCTTCTGATTAGTGAGTGTACTCTGTAATAGGGCCTTCTCCATAGTGCCAATATCTGAGCGAATGAGATGATCTCTCAAACTGGGATTGCGTCTATTGCATATAAGTGGTGGTTTTTTAAATTCCACTATGGTGGGGTATGCTTTCTCCAAAATATGCCAGTGTTTGCGCACCACATTGTCCAGTTGGTGATTCAGTGGATGATATTTATGTATAAGTGCTATGCGCTTACTGTTATCTCTTGATGGAGCTCGTACCACACTAGCACTTATTGCTGTGGATAAAATGTCACGAGGATAACCTATCTCCAGAAATCGGGACGTCATCTCGTTCACCCTCACATCCTGCATTTTTAAATCTATCACAATCTTCTTCACTCTCATATACTGCGATTTTGGATTATTTTTTATTTTTTAAGAGGAGGATGTGCACTGCTATAATGCAGGATACTATTCCTGTCTGTATTTTTTCTATATAAATCAGTGCATACAATTCCCCCCTTCCTGCTTGAGTATTGTGACATCTAGAAAATGCACAGATGTCTGATCATATGTAATAGTAAATTTTAATTCCTCCCAGACCCCATTCAGATATTCAAACAGCTGGAGGAGGGGTGCGAGTGGCCCCGCCCACACGCAAAAAAATGTCGTCGATAAACCTTTTCCATACTAGTGCGAATTTTTTTAAATATTAATTCGGATATACAAAGCACTGTTAAAACGACGACAGGTTAATATTTGCGTAGGGTGGGGCCACATTCGCACCCATCGCCGTCCCACACTGCTGCCCATAAAAATGATCTACAAAAAGAAAATAGTTCTCATAAAGAACTAAATTCAACAAATCAAGAAAAAAATCGCTGTTGTTCAGCAGAAAAATGACTCTGTTCTAATGCAGATGTAATTGCCACTATACCTTTTTGATGTTCAATTGACGTATATAAGCTCACTACGTCAATGGTTACCAACCAACTGTCCTCAGGTATATTTTCCAAATCTCTGATTAACTGCAAAAAAAGAGACTGAATCGATCGAAGCCACAATGAATTGGCCTGGTGGATTTATCAAGGTTTTATGCACCTTTGGCAATACGTAGAACACAGGTGTCACCGGTGAGTGGTTGACCAAAAATTCGCTCAATTTCTTGTCGATGATTCCCTGAGCCTTATATTCGGTCACCAACCCCATGATCTTTTCCTTAATTCGAAAAACTGGATTGTGATCCAATTTTCTATAGGTGTCAGTGTTGGACAGTTGGCGGTAAACTTCTTGTAAATATTGAACCTTATCCATGATGACAATCGATCCGCCTTTATCGGCTGATTTCACAATAAAGGACTTATCCCCCATCAAATCGTGCACAGCTCTCCTTTCTTCTGTGGTAATATTTTGCATAATCGAAAGATCACCCCTCTTTATTATGTCCAACTTCTGTTGTATTTCTTTAGTGACAAGATGAACAAATGTCTCGATGGGATGATAGCTTTCTGGGGGGTAAAGCGGCTCTTGAGCCGCAAATCCAGGTCAGTCAACCTCAAACAACCACCACCCCATCCAAACTCATATCCTTCATAATACCGGGGGAATCTTTCTGAGCAAAATGAGTTTTCAATCTGATTTTACGAAAAAACTTTTGTAATTCCACATCTAATTTGAAAGTATCCATGTTATTTGTAGGAGAGAAGGAAAAACCTTTTTCAAGCAGCTCAATCGTTTCACATGAAATAACTTTCAATGATAAATAAATTACTATGGACTGTGTCCTACCTGGGATCGTGTGGTCACCGTCGACTGTATCAATCTTTCAGGATCTCTGATGCTTGTAAATGTGGTGAGCTGTCTTTCTTCTACATCAAATTGTTTGTTCAAGGCGTGCTCCTACCATACTGATGGAGTGGTACGAATACCCTCAGTTTCAACGAAGAAGATGCGACTAGGATCCTGTCACAAGTGACCTCTTCAATAGATTTTTTAACAATCCCTATGAGTGAATTAAAGAAAAGGCATTGGGAGAGAGAATCCAGGAGACTAGCATCATATGAACTACATGCCATAACTGGCTGAGTATTTTAAACTGAATCGGATCCCGAGGGGGATGCGAGTTCATCTCCGCCCTACCTTTTTTTCGGAAGATCAATAATATTGTGCGGACTTTGAGAAGATCATAAATAAATGTTCATTGGACATTATTTTACTAATAGTTGATCGACTTCAGAAAGCGATTGGAGAATTAAAGGAGGGCATTGCTACGACTAAACAGCAGCTGCAAGATTCACTAAACTCAGATGAGTTTGAAAAACTGAAAGGCACTGTGGAGAAATATATCGACACCTACAGAAGGGAGACGCAAGAAAAGATCGGAATTCCTCAGCGATAGTGAGGATTATTTATTAAATTGAGTGTATCAATGGCAGGATACATCATTCAGGTCTTGTCCTGGTTACAGGGGAGGATACAGGCCAGGAAATCAATATACCTCCAGCTCCGGCAGCAAATCAAACAATTCCCAAGTTACACTCCCTTTTTTCAGGCGGGGCCAAGGACGCCGTCCGCCACGAGGAAACGCCGGGTGGGCCGCAAGCATCGGAGATCCCGAAAGATCGATACAGCCGACGGTGACTATGCGATCCAAGGTAGGACACAGTGCAAAGTGATTAATTTATCATCGAAAGTTATTTCATGTGAAACGATTGAGCTGCTTGAGAAAGGTCTTTCCTTCTCTCCTACAAATAACATGGATACTTTCAAATTAGATGTGGAATTACAAAAGTTTTTTCGTAAGTTCAGATTGAAAACCTATTTTGCTCAGAAAGATTCCCCCGGTATTATGAAGGATATGAGTTTGGATGGGGGTGGTGGTTGTTTGAGGTTGACTGACCTGGATTTGCGGCTCAAGAGCCGCTTTACCCCCCCCCCCCCCAAAAAAAAGCTATCATCCCATCAAGACATTTGTTCATCTTGTCACTATCACTAAAGAAATACAACAGAAGTTGTACATAATAAAGAGGGGTGATCTTTCGATTATGCAGAATATTACCACAGAAGAAAGGAGAGCTGTGCGCGATTTGATGGGGTTACGTCCCGTACTGTGAAACCCACCAATAAAGGCGGATCGATTGCCATCATGGATAAGGTTCAATATTTACAAGAAGTTTACCGCCAACTGTCCGACACTGACACCTATAGGAAATTGGATCACAACCAAGTTTTTCGAATTAAGGAAAAGATCATGGGGTTGGTGACCGAATATAAGGCTCAGGGAATCATCGACGAGAAATTGAGCGAATCTTTAGTCAATCACTCACTGGTGACACCTGTGTTCTACATATTGCCAAAGGTGCATAAAACCTTGATAAATCCACCTGGCCGATTCATTGTGGCTTCGATCGATTCAGTGCTTTCACCTTTGGCAATAGTGTTGGAAAAGGTGTTCACTCCATTAATTAAGAATACCCGTTCTTTTCTTTTGGATTCATCTCAGTTTTTGCAGTTGATCAGAGATTTTGAAAATATACCTGAGGACAGTTGGTTGGTAACCATTGAAGTAGTGAGCTTATATACGTCGATTGAACATCAAAAAGGTATAGTGGCAATTACATCTGCATTAGAACAGTAATTTTTCTGCTGAACAACAGCAAATTTTTTCTCGATTTGTTGAATTTAGTTCCTTATGAGAACTATTTTCTTTTTGGAGAATGTGGGGTGCGAATGTGGCCCCGCCCTACGCAAATATTTACATGTCGTCGTTTGAGAAGTGCTTTGCATATCCAAATGAATATTTAAAAAAATTCGCACTAGTATGAAAAAGGTTTATCAACAACATTTTTTGCGTGTGGGTGGGGCCACTCGCACCCCTCCTCCAGCTGTTTGAATATCTGAATGGGGTCTGGGAGGAATTCAAATTTTCCATTACATATGATCAGACATCTGTGCATTTTCTAGATGTCACATTACTCAAGCAGTAAGGGGGAATTGTATGCACTGATTTATATCGAAAAAATACAGACAGGAATAGTATCTGCATTATCGCAGTGCACATCCTCCTCTTAAAAAAAAATCAATTCCAAAATCGCAGTATATGAGAGTGAAGAAGATTGTTGCAGCAATGTGCAGAAAGGTCAGTATTTTCAACATCCACAGACAGGAAAATCCTATAAAATCAAGGGTTATTATACATGCGAAACAACAAATGTGGCATATTTAATCAAGTGCCCTTGTGGCATGTTGTATATAGGGGAGACAATGCAGAAAGTAAAGGATCAACAAACACAAATCGACAATAAGGAACAGGAATCTTTTATTCCCTTTACCGTTACATTTCCATAATCACAATCATTCCATATCACAATTGAAATACCAAGTCATTGAGCGTGTACATTTACCATGGAGAGGGGGTGGATCTGAAAAAGTTGTTACTCAAAAGGGAGGCGTTCTGGATCCACACCCTTGATACTTTACATCCCAAGGGTTTGAATAGGGATTATGAAGTGATGTATTTTTTATTAGATTTTTTATGTTTCTTTGCAGACTACCACGACACGATCATGATGGGAGGAGACTCTTGTTTTAAATATAAAAAGGGCACCTGTTCATCGTAGTATTCGCAAGGGTGTTACAAATGTGTTGATACTAATTGTGATGTGATGTCATTTCCTGTTTAAATTGATTGGCAGGGTCAGGTGACTAAGCCTTATATAATATGTGATATATTCAGTTGTTAAACATGCAGTTGAGGAAGGCTAGACGGGCCGAAACACGTCCTGTGTATGGATCAATAAAGCATTGAAGAAAAAATTGATACGCCTGCTGGGATTTATTCAGATTTTTCCAGCTCAAGTGAATTTACAAGGTGGTGAGCTGTCTTTCTTCTATATCGAACAGGATAAGGCCACAAAAATTAGCCAATAGGCCTTCACAGGCGCCAAAAATAAGGCAATAGGAATTCACTTGACAGCAAAGAACTTTGGATTCTGTGGCTGGAGATATATTAGACGGTCACAGGATAAATATGTAACTGTCAGCCAGTACAGGCACACAAAAAGTATCCAATAGGCATTCACCTGACAGCAAAGAACTTTGGATTCTGTGGCTGGAGGTACATTAGGAGGTCACAGGATAAATATGTAAATGTCAGCCAGTACAGGCACCAAAAATGAGGCAATAGGCATTTACCTGACAGCAATCAACTTTGGATTCTGTGGTTGGAGGTACATTAGGCGGTCACAGGATAAATATTTTATTGTCGGCCAGTATAGGCCCCAAAAATAAGGCAATAGGAATTCACCTGACAGTAAAGAACTTTGGATTCTGTGGCTGGAGGTACATTAGACGGTAACAGGATAAAAATGTAATTGTCTGCCAGTGCAGGCCCCCAAAAAGTATCCAATAGGCATTTACCTGACAGCAAAGTACTTTGGATTCTGTGGCTGGAGGTATATTAGGCGGTCACAGGACAAATATGTAACTGTCGGCCAGTACAGGACCCAAAAATTAGCCAATAGGCATTCACCTGACAGCAAACAACTTTGAATTGCGTGGCTGGAGATACATTAAGCGGTCACAGGATAAATATGCAACTGTCGGCCAGTACAGACCCCAAAAATTAGGCATTCACCTGACATAAAAGGCCTTTTATGCCGCTGTATATACATAGGGCAAGGACCATTCTTTGTTCTGTGTGCTGGTGGATATGCGTGGGCTGTGTGGGGATGTGCTCGTGGTAGGCTAAGGTAGCAGCGGCAGCATTGAGGCAATCACAGACAGTCTTTGTGATACACCGTGACTTTATTCACATCAAAGGCATAACAGGCAATGTGCACACACAGGTGCCACACAGGTGCATATCCACATAGTGCATAGAACAAAAGTCCTTTTATAGCAAATAAACAGCAGGTTTGAGTCACCTTGTTTATGGACAGACCACACCGATCCTGCAGGCTTCTAGGCTACCTGCCTTTGTCTCCCTCAGCCCAGAGCCCATTCGGCTAGTAGCACCACAGGTCTCAGGGCTATCCTTCAGTTTGTGCTGTGCCCAGTCTCCCCTTGACCAGCACTGACTCTGTCTGTCAAAATGTCCAGCCCAGCAAGACACACCCCACCCCCCATCTTCAGCAAGCTGGGTTCTTCAAAGGCCCAGCTCCACCAAAAACCTGGGCTGGCCGTGGGGAACAGGCACCCACCCTGCTCTTTACCTGTTCCCAGTAAGAACCGGCCCGGACATGCTGCGCCAGCAGCATTCGCCGCTGTAACCGCAATGATCCGGTTCTTACTCCATCGAGGCCAGGACCTCTGGTGGCACGTATCGTCCATCCATTATTATCCCGGGGACTCTCCTACAGCTGGCATGAGGAGATTCAATTACACGTGGTCATCACAGGTGTTGAATTCCTCCGAGATCCATGCATCATTCATTAAAAAAAATGTGAGGTAGTCTACACTGTCGTGTGCTAGGCGAGTGCGCTTATCGGTCACGATCCGCCATGCTGCGCTAAACATCCTTTCGGAAAGGACACTCGACGAGGGGCAAGCCAAGAGTTCCATGGCAGATTGCGCCAGCTCTGGCCACAGGTCAAGCCTGCACACCCAGTAGTCAAGGGGTTCCTCGCTTCTCAGAGCGTCCACATCGGCCGTTAACCTGATGTAGTCGGACACCTGTCGGTCTAGGCGTTCCTGAGGCTGGATCCGGAGGATGGCTGTTGATGGGTTGGCTGCAAGAATGATCTCATATCAGAAGTGGCCAACACATCTTCAAACCGCCCTCTTTTTGCAGGCGCGGTAGGATTGGTACCCACACCTGTTTCGCTGTAGGTTAAAAATCCTCTGCCAGTGCCAGCAACAACAGGCCTGGAAATGCTGCATTCTGACAGCCCTCTGTGATGCTGGTAACATGTCCGCAATTTTATGTCTGTACCGGGGGTCTAAGTACGTTGCTACCCAGTACAAGTCCTTGCCCTTTATGCTTTTTATACAAGGGTCCCTCTTCAAACACTGGAGCATGAAGGCCCCCATTTGCACTAATTTGGAAGCAGTGGAGAGCCCTGGCTCCTGCTCATTGCCAAGGAGAATGTCATCCTCGGTCTCCTCCCCCTAGCCAAGGACAACACCAGGGATCCCTGAAAAGTTTCAAGCCTGCACTTCTTGCTCCTCCTCCTCCCCCCAGCCACCATCCTCCTCTGACTCCTCTTCAGACTCCTGCTGACTTATCTCAGATGGAATAGTCCCCCTGGGAATTCATTCAGCATTGCGACTTCCTCATCTTCCAGCTCCTGCTCATTAACGGCTTGATCAATGACACAACGCAATGCACGCTCCAGAATGAAGGCGTAAGGTACGATGTTACTAATGGCTCCCTGGCTGCGACTGACCAGTTTGGTGATCTCATCAAATGGCCGCAGAGGTCTGCATGCCTCGCACATAAGCAGCCACTGGCGCGGTAAAAAAAAAAAAAAAAACAAGCTCCACAGAACCTGTCCTGCCGCAGAGTTCGTACAGGTAGTCGTTAACGGCACGTTTCTGCTGGAGCAACCTATCAAGCATATACAAGGCGTCAGGCGTCAGCGCGTCAGGCAGTCACAAATCAAACGTCTGACGGGCAAGTGGTGTCACCGCTGAACGTCAGCAAGGCGAGCCATGGACATGCAAGATCTTCTAAAATGGCCAGAGATTTTCCTGGCCTGCTGTAAGAGGTCCTGGACCCTGGGGTATTTGGGAAGGAATCGCAACGGCAACGAATCGCTGCCAAAATGACACACATGCATGGCACATGTGTCATTTTGCCCTGTTTCAGTGCGCTCAGCAGATTGGCACCATTGTCGCACGCAACTTTACTAACTGTCAAATTGAGCGGGGGGTTAGCCACTGATCGGCCTCTGACCGCAGAGCTGAAAGGAGTGCAGGACCGGTGTGGCTCTTGGCTTCCAGGCACAACAACCCCAGCACAGCATGGCACATCGAATATGTTCTGGGGAGCTTGGGGGGTGCAGTGAGAGAGGCGGCAGCAGTGGAAAAGGAGGAGTCAGCCGAGAAGGAGACGGAGGATGGAGTAAGAGGAGGAGAAGAAGAGGCAGGCCTGCATGCAATCCGTGGCAGTAACACCAAATCCACACGGGTGCCATGGGTTACATGCTTGAGGGCCGTCAGAAGGTTCCCCCAGTGGACAGTAAAAGTTATGTACCTTCCTTGCTGTTGTCCCTAGTAGCAGGGGCAATATTCAAATTTGCGATATTTCACGAATATTTAAGGTGAATATTCATCATATATTTGTGAATTCGAGAATTCGTGATCTCCAGTTATTATTTTCTTGATAGCGAAAATCGGCAATCGGAAAATTCACGATTAAAATTCACGATACGAAAATTTGCAATCAACCCTACTCCTAAAGTCAATGATATTGAAGCATTCTCATTGGCCCACAAGCAAGAAGCAATAAGGGATCATGAGTATTGATGAATAAAAAATCTAGAATATTCTCGATTACGTGGATATAGCACTATATTCTAGATATTCACAAATTCTCAAAGTGCAAATATTCGCAATAAACATTTGCTCTTAGAATATTCGCGATTAACAATAGTCCCTAGGTGAGTGGTGGGCTTACCGCGACTTATGCGTTGACAGCACAGGCTGCAGATGGCAACACTATTGTCAGTAGCTGTGGAGCCCACACTGCAGAGCCATGTGCCGGCGTCCTAGGAGCGCCAGACGTGACCGTGCATGGTAGATTGCTCGCTCCAGATAAATTTGCAGTCTGCTTTTTGCCTCCTGTGCCCTGCGAGCTCTGCCTGCTTCTCCTCCTTCCCCTCCCTTTCTGCTGCTTGGTCTCTCCCTCTGAACTCACCTTCTCTTCCTCTCTTGTGGGCACCCACATGACGTTCAACAACACGTCATCATCGTCACCTTCACCACCACTGACATTAGAGATCTCAGAGTAGGCAGCAACAGCGGGGACCACCCTCCTTGGGCTGATCTGGGTACTGTCGTCAGACCGCTGGGTGGCGGCTGTTGCTTCCTCCTCTTCCTGATCCGATGGCAAAAATGGCTGCACATCGGTAAGGTCTGGGAATGGATGAGAAAATAATTCCTCTGACTCGAGTGGAGGGGCTATGGTGGAGGTGGTGGTAGTGTCTTTGGGGGTGCACACAGAAGAAAGTGAGGAGGGTGCTGATACAGAGGATGAGGAGCGTGCAGAAGCGGAATGCTAATTTAGCCACTCAACCAACTCTGGTGCGTCATTTGACGCAATCACACAAACCTTCTACAACTTCCCACTTAGGCTCTGGCCTGGTACACCTTCCCGACCCCTACCACCCCTGCGGAATGGCCTGCCTATTCCTCTGTCTGCCATTTTCAAAATGACCCTGTGACAAAGTCCCTATAGAAGAGCAGTATTTGCGGAAGTAGGTATATAGAACCCCTTAATGAGTATTTAGTGGAGGCAGCTATATCAAACCCCTTAATCTGTTTATTTTGGGGCAACAGGTATATCACAACAGTTGCATTTAGGTATTCCAATTGCGTTTGTCCCTCTGTATAGCTGCGGTATCTCAGCAGAACCTCACATAAATGCTGCACAATACAAATGCACTATATAGAAATTAGATTATATGTATATCACACCCCTGCCTCAATCAGTTTTTTTGGGGGGCAGCTGCTATATCACACCAGCTGCAATTAGTTGTTTCAATAGCGTTTGTCCCTTTGTATAGCTGCAGTATCTCAGCAGAACTGTACACAAATGCTGCAAAATACAAATGCACTATGTAGAAAGAATATTATAGGTATATAACACCCCTGCCTCAATCAGTTTTTTGGGGGCAACTGGTATATCACACCAGTTGCAATTAGTTGTTCCAATAGCTTTTGTCCCTCTGTATAGCTGCAGTATCGCAGCAGAACCGCACACAACTGCTGCACAATACAAATGCACTATAATATACTTTCTATGTTAGAAAGTATATTATATCACTCCCCTCAGTATGTCACACCTATCGATAGCACACCTATACCAGTCCTTAAAAGGACTTTTGTGGCCCTATTAGCTAGCAGTTTGGTCTCTTTAACAATCCATCCTTGCTCCACACAGCAACCTCTTCCTACACTGGCAAAAGACTGAATGTAAAATGTCAGCCAGATTGGGTCTATTTATAGGGTAGGGGGTGTGTTCATGTGCTGAAACATCTCAATTGGCTGTCCTGTGGATGTGTCATGGGTCAAAGTTTGGCACAAATACAAAAGAATATGGCGCCGGCGGACATCTCCATATGTTCGCATGTTCGCCGCGAAACGACCGCCGGGTGAACCACAAGGCCATCTCTACTCTCGGCATGTTTTCCATGCTGCGGCTGGACCTCCACTAGCACAGCACTGGATCTGGCAGGCTGTTCACCCGCCGGAACAGCCTGCCGAAGAAGGCTGCCGCTAACGTGACAGTAGCCTTAAGGAGTTAATTATTATCATAATCTAGTCAGTAATCTAATCCATAAAGGGTCATTTACAGCATTATGTTTAAAGGGGTTGACTGCTTTTTTAATATTGATGACTTATCCTCACGATAGGTCATCAATATCAGATCGTTGAGGGTCCGACTCTTGGTGCCCGGCCATCAGCTGTTTAATGAGACGATTGGTATGAGCGCTTTCTTCTCTGCTTGGTTTAATTGCTCACCATCGCAACTGCAGCAACAAGCAGGTCTAATTATAGCTCAACTGTCCTATTCACTTCAATAGGACGGCTCCTTTCTGTTCAAGTGAAGAAGAATTCCGTCCAATTTAAGTGAATGAGATGGTGTAGTTGTATTTACACCTGCTCACAGCTGAAATGTCGAAAGCGAGCCGGTAAACAATGAAGAAAAGGCAGTGTTTGTACCAACGCTGCGGTCTCTTCAAACAGCTGATCAGTGGGGTGGCAATAGTCACCCATCTGATATTAATGACCTACCCTGAGTACAGGTCATCGATATAAAAAAAAGCGGACAACCCCTTTAAGAGAGTTCACACATAGCAGATTTTTCACAGATGTTCTGTGTACATTATGGAGCATATCTAATGGCAATTCTGTTGATGAGTTGTCATGGATTTTACGTTTCGCAATGCACATCTTAAGTCCACAGCAGAATCTGTGAAACAATTTGCAAATAACACATTATTGATTCATAAACCATTCACACAATCAAGAAAAAGTCTGCGCAAAATAATGAACACAGTAAAGTTTTCAAAAGCCACAGCAGGCTGATTATCGCTGCGCATTCTACATTGCAAAGACAAGGATTAGGTCCATTGAATTACATTGGGGCTAATCCATGGGCAGATCCACTGGCTAAGATTTCTGCTGTGGATTATCAACAAAACAAAAAAATCATGGAGAATTAAAAAATATTTAAGAAATAAATTACTAAATCAGACATTAGAGAAATGACATTCCTAATATACTGCACATATTTTATTCTGACAGTGATATAATTATTTTTCTATAACATGGTGTTGCAATGTTTGAATTTTCCACCACCAGACTGGTCAACATTTTCTTAGAATTTTTTTATTTATTAAATATTTTGGCATTTTTGTAACAGTAAAAACAGCATTTTTTTTACAAAATTAGCAAGACTGTAGACTGCCACCCTCCTTCTTTATTTACCATCTTCTATTTGGATCCTGAACTATTAAGGCTCAAAATAAATATTATTGGAGTACATCCAAAACTTATTTTCTTTTTTGAACAGTTACTTTTTAAATTTCAAGGTGAATTCCTATTCCTACTATCCTATTTCTGCTGCTTTTGCTTAGTTTCACAAGAAATATCACTTATTCATACAAATGCTTTTCACGTCTGGGTGCTGTCCAAATTTAAACGGACAGCACTCGGACTGAACACTGACTCATTAATGTCAATGGAGGACATCTATCAATGTCTTTACGCCACAGTAGTGGCAAAATATAGTCGCACATTGCAGGCCATATTTGGCCCATAATTTGTGACTTTTAGAGGTTGTCTGCCCATTTATTTCAAAAGTGATGAGATAAAGGATTTATTATAACTTATACTAGAAACTGGTGTGAATTAGAGCTCAAGTCTGTGCCTGCTCTTAGCTGGTATACACTTGAGTTTGTGGCTCATGGAGGGCCAAAAATGTGCCTAATTTATTAAGCATCTTACTCCAGTGTAGGGAGGTCGACAGGGGCGTAACTACAGTTCTATGGGCCCCAGGGCAAACTTTGAATTGGGGCCCCCCTTGCGAGCCTTTGCTACCAGAGCCCCCCCCCCCCCCCCCCCGCCAGCCTCTGTCCCTACCCATACCCTCCCCCCCTCTGTATGAAGCATACATAAAAAAATATAATAATACTCTAGTCACTAGAGTATTTTTTATTTATTTTTGAATGTATGGCCCACACTGGCTATGAGGGATGGGGGGGGGAGATGAATGATGATCAGTGGTGCCGTGCGGCAGTGTGTCTGAATTCAGAAAGGGGGGGCCCGCGCCATATTAGGACAGCCAGGGGCAGCAAATAATGAAGAGGGGGCAAAATGAGGGGGCAAAATGAAAAAGAAATACTCAGTGGGCAAAAAATGTCAAATATATAGAGGGAATAGGGGCAAAATGAAATATAGTGAGACTCTTACTATATTTAATGTTGCCCCCGCCCACTCCCTCTATACATTTTGATTTTTGCCCACAGAGTATTTCATTTTCATTTGCCCCCTCATTACTTGCTGCCCTATTATGGCCGGTCCGGGGCCTCCTGAATTCAGACACACTGCCTCACGGCTCCACTGATCATAATTCATGTCCCCCCTCCGTATGAAGCTGGACGCAGGTGTGTGCCATTTTTTACATAAAAAAAAAGTCTACCTACTCTTGTTTGTTCCGCTCTCCTCACTTGAGGGCTGAGGCGGCCGGCAGGCTAGTCATTCATGGCTGCTGTGATCCCGCGAGACCCGCCGCGGAGGTCATGGGTCTCGCTCTGACAAGTAAGCGCAGCGCAGCCACTCAAAATATAAGGAGGGCCCGCCGCACGCAATACAAAACCACTTGGGCCCGCTTTACTCCATCTCTCCTGGGGGGCAATTGCGACCGCTGCGACCCCTATAGCTACGCCACTGGAGGTCGACTGGTGTAAGGGAACGCTAGTCTTAATAAATCTCACCCAATGTGTTTACCTACATTGACAAATCTCACCCAATGTGTTTACCTACATTGGCTTTTCTTTTTTTTCTTTTTTTTTATATGGACCATTGGTCTGTGGGGAGAAAAATCAAACTCTGTCCATTCAAGTTAATAAGTGGTAAGTGAAAAACTGAAACACATGGATGCCATGCATGTGGAGTCCATTTTTCAATGATGGATTCTAGGAGATTCTATGTATGTATGTATTCTTCAGGTTTTTTATTTTTTTACTGCTGTTAAAAAGTGATAACTGACATCACATAAATTGAAAAAAATCATAAACTGAATGCAGTCTGAGACAATACTCATTCAACATGGGTGGAAAATCATGGATTTTGCAGTGACAGAACTTACATTGCTCTTCTGCATAAGCACTTAAACTTTCTCAGACTAGATTCACAACATGTTTAGTGCTGGGAGATCTTCCAATGCACACGGTGGATCCATCTATGGACTATAATGGAGCACATATAATATAGCCAAAAGAGTGACCTTTTGGTTTATGCCTGGCTAGTATGCATACCTTATGTCAACTTTATTGGTAAATGCAGACCACTATGGAGGTTTATTTCAAACTAAAGTGGTGTAAAAAATGAGCCTTTACTGTAGCTGAGCCAGAAAAGTTTATAACAGATAGGCAATCTTTTCTAACGTTTGAAGCATAAAACTACACAAGCAATTTCATGGTATAAAAGTGAGCTTTCTCAAAGAATTAATGGAGCTAGAGGAGAGAGAAGATCATTAAGCGTTCTAAAATCCGAATAGGGTGAAAGTGTCAAAAATTACGTTTGTTCTGTCATTTCCTCAAAAATGTTTTTGTTCCTTTTTTTCTTTATCTTTCTGATTGTGCGGGTAAATGAGAGAAGAATTTTAGCAAAAGAAAAGTGAGCGTTGTTCAGTCAATTGATAATAATCGTGTATTATAAAAAAGATCAGGGGCATTTAAATGATTGAAACCTTCCCATGACTTGTCTGGTAATTTTCTTGACAATTAGACTACTGTCACAGAACCTTTAAAACTATTTTAAATTCAGAGCAAAGATCATAAGAAAAAGAATTTCAGCAGGCAAGATAAGTGATGATTGACATAAGAGGCCTAGATTTCCTTGAAATGTATTGTTCCAAGATATAAACTTATCCCCTATCCACTTTTTCTGGGAACACATCCCTTACAATGTTTACACTTTTTGTTACCATTACTACCTCATACTCCATTTGAAGGTTATACTTGCATTAATATGTATTTTGGGGGCCTGAGTGTTTTAGTTTTTTTATTTGCTGACAATGATCCATTGTTTGCCTTATTGGAGCCAAGTGCTGCAACAGTCAATTCCTAGTTTGTGTTTGCTATAATATATAATAATTATTGTTTAAATATTAATAAAAATAGTTGCCTGTATACTGTCAGTAAAGCAGTTAATATTTATGATAATTATGGGTGTTTGCAACTCTTTTTATGTCTCACTTTCCTTTTTGTTTGCTGCATTGTCTTGATAAATGGGTAGCACCCCTGCTTTCTGATCCTCAGTATAGGTTATTAGTATCCGATCATGAGCAGGTCCGTCTCCCTGCACACACGCTGATCAGCTATTTGAAGAACACTGCAGTCTCTTCCTAGGCCAGTGACATCATGTTCATTGGTCGCAGGGCCTTGACACAGTTCAGTCCCATTCGAGTGGATAGAGCTGAGTTGAGATACCAAGCAGAGCCACTATCTAATGGATAGCACTGTGCTTGGTATGCTGTGATGAAGCTGTGGTGCTCACCGGAGTGCCACAGCCTCTTCAAACAGCTGATCGACAGGGTGTCGGGATTCGGACCCCACTGATCACGAACCTATCCTGAGGAAAAGTCATCAGTATAAAACACTTGGAAAACCCCTTTAATAATTGTTGTTTGCTTGCAAACTCTTTTTCTATTGATCAGCAAAAAATAGGCATGCCAAAATAAAACATGCAACCTGAGCTATGTTGGTAAAACGTCCAGGGCCTTTAAAAAGAGAATACTGGAACATGTTGGTGATGTCCGCCATAAACGCGACAAACCACTGTCCAGACATGTTGTACTCCAGCATGGAGCAGACCCTAATATATTACGTTTCTCCATGATAGAGACAATCAAACACTTTATCAGAGGAGGTGACATAGATACTATCTTGAAACAAAAGGAGTCCAGATGGATTCATATGTTAAATACAATGTCACCACTGGGACTTAATGAGGATATTGATTAGTCTTGCTTTCTATAGTCTGCCATAGACTATCTATATAGGAGTTAGGGTATACTATAGAATACTATCGACTGAAGTGAGGGGAGGGTATGTAAGCCATCTCCAACACTCTGCTATTCCACTCTCTCCTATAGGGAAGAAGTTGAACGTTAAAATAAATATATAAAGTATAAAAAACTAAAAAGAAACAAATATCTGACAGAAATGTGTAGAAAATATAAAACTGTACGGTCAGACATGGGCATGGGATTTATAATTTCCCTATGTGGTCACCAGGGCCAGCAGGGATGTCCCTATGTATTCCTGCACTGTACCAAGGCAGGGTTTTTATCTATACATGTTGTGCTACAAGTTCATCCGCCCAGGGGGGTGACACATATGACTAGGGGGTCCACCCAGCAGTCTTGCTCTACCCGGCCGGTAGAGACACATATGAGACTGATGCAATCAGGTGACCATCCTGATGATTCTAGAACCACTGTTTCATCGAGACATGTAATTTAATAAGGTTATCCCCCATGACCGCCTAGTGTGATTAGAGGGCCCACCTAACAGCGATTCTCGACTTGGCCGGCAGATACATGCATAAGTTCGATGCGATCAGGTGACCCGAATGACGGTGTGATCGCTTACTCCACAGCAGGCAGTTATATGACCACTGGTATACCTCACTGCCAAGCGCCTTTTCAACGGAGGCTTGGCTCTGTCACGTGAGGCAACTGTGACCACACACCATCACGTGACCAGTGACATGGACGACTGACGCATCGACATGTCACCGCGTTACCAAGAGACACGATGACGCAACGAGGGAGGAGGTACTGGGACACGCCTCTCTCTATGTATACGCCATCACATGACCAGTGATGGCAATACGTCACCGCGTTACCAAGGGCCGCAATGACGCAACGAAGGAAGAGGTACCGGGACACGCCTCTCTCTGTGTAGGCCCAATTGTGAACAAGTTGAACACTGGCCCCGCCCACATGTAGGCTAGGCAGGCTATTTAAATCAGAGCCAGGCAGCAGCCGGTGACCTCACATTGAACTCACTGGGGCACCGGCGCTGGTATGTTTCTGGAAGCACTGACAACCTAACTAAGGAGGTTAGTAATACAGCTACATGCGATGGCTAAGATCTTTATCATCTCTTCCCTACAGACCACCACAGGTCAAGCCGGAAGATTGTGGCCTGCTACACCAATGAGTGGGCGCATGTCACCACCCCCTTGTAGTCAATCTTGGGCAAGCAAGTACCACAATTTATCTTCCATGATGTGGTGCACATGAGCGAGTTAATGTGACCACTGCTATATGTTACCTTGTATGAAATCATGGAATTGCGGAATCATAGTTTTGTTGTAAGAAGTCTTGGTATGCAATTATCCATTGAATCATGATACCACTGATGCATCAATAAGATTTTTTGTATGATTGTGTGACCATAGATACATGTACCCATAATCTAAACATATGGTGCGGATTTTTGGTTTATTTCTTGCTGATCTCTGCTTCTCTTTCTTTCCGTCCATTTCCCCCCCCCCCTTTTTTTTATTTTCCTTGGTATTAACTATGTATACTCAGCGGTCCTGTGGCATTTCTGGACCTTGTATACCCCATGTAGACTCCATTCAGGGTTAAAACCACTTCCCATATACTTGAACGGGCTCTGACAATTTAGAGCCGTATGGCAGGTCTGCCGGATGAGTTGATACAGCGCTTGGCCAGGATGCGCTGCGCGCCGGGTCACGTGGGGACGCCGCTGTGTTTCCTTGGGAGGCGGGCTGGAACGCATGTTTGCGTTCCACCCCTCCTCCTGATGAATGCGGCGCCTCCATGATGTCCTCGGCATGCATCATCGGGCACAAGCGCTCTATTAATAGGTATCAGCTGAGTTATATCAATTATTTACATATGTGTAGCTACATGAGGGGTATAAAGGGGGAGCCATGGCCACATTCTCATTAACCTCCTGACGAAGCTGAGGCGAAACGCGCGTCAGGGTTCTTGCCTGCCTTGTGTTCGGTGTCTCAGCCCTTCATCATGTCTGTGGGTATGTTCACGTTCCCAGTGGGTACTTTTGTGTAAGGTCTTGTTATTTTGCAGCTTACTATTCATGATCTGTTGTAAAGGGGCATATTTCATCTGGATTTATTAAATGGATGTTATGCGATTATGTGCTCTATAGTATTACTATTTTGGGCTGTATTATTACACATTAACTCTCCACTGGGCTGTGCAGTGAGTTGAACATCACAGTCACTTGTAGCGGATATTTACTTGATACTTTCTACTTGTGAATCACCTCACTGCATATTGCACAGACATGTATTTCATCTGTTTGGCAGGATTTTGAGGCACCGACGGGGGGGACTACTGTATCCGGGTTGTTTTGCAGATTTTTCTCCATAGTAATTCTGTGAAAATGTCTTATGAATTTTTTGATCAATTGATGATTTAATAAAGTATTTATATTTTTATTGGGCATTCTATGGTTGTTTTTCTAGCAACATTTTTAGGTTTATATGATTGGTTCTCTGTTTGCCCTCATTTACGGTATTATAGGGAGGGCTTTTTTCCTCTTTTTTTCGGTTCTATGCTATATGTTACCTGCGGGCACCACTTTATCAGTGTGTAAATCGATGTGGTGCGGCACCTGTATTTTCTGCCCATACGGGATCATACCTATCCCTCATATCTGCATAGGGATGTGGCCCTGCCAATATTTTTGACTGTACTATTTAAGAGTTATGTGTTAGTTGGAATCGTATGGCTGTAATGAATGACAGCCTGATACGGGTGACAACTTTACTTAGTGTCATCAGTGATGATGAAGATTGTGTCCTATTCACGTAAATATTGATGCCTGTTAGGTCACTGAACTGTATGTCCCCTGATGAGCCCAGGTTATTGGTGTGGGCGAAACGCATTGAGACTATATATCTATACCAATAGTGCATTTGGCATCGGGATAGACGGCTGCGTTGTGAGAATACACCATTGTGTGCACTAAGCAGCTGCCTATAGTGCGTACCATAGAACATCTTTTTTCTCTTACTCTAACGACGTATTGGATTTAGCACGTACCTGTACAGTGCATATATAGAAGTATATCTTGCTGCTCTACATCTCAAAAATATTTTTTTATTATTTTCTTTACCTAGACTAGGTTATCACTAATTGGGCCTTGACTAGACCCAGCCCAATTATCCCCGGATAGGGGCAGTCTAGGGCATTGCAGGAGGTTCCTGAACACGGGATCGCCCCTATCGGGGCGGCTATTAGGTTTTTTAGGCAGGAATTAATATCTTAGGGCCATACTCAGGGACAGGCCCAAGTAAGAAGCCATTATCTTGCCTAGAACAAAGTGTTCTTTAGGAATCTCACTGAGAAGCAGAAATAATTCTTCAGAGCGCAATAACTGCATATCCACTCATGAAGTGTCAATTTTTCTCTTCTTTTTTGTGTTTGTCTTTATGGGAGTTTGTTATTTTATACGTAAAAATACAATAAATGCTACGTTTTATGTCAGGTGGTACCCTGTGATTATACACAATAAAACATGGGAAGATTTCTGAAAGTATCTAAAAGAAACCTATCACAGAACAGCTTCTATTTCTTCTAGTGTTCTTGAGAAGTTAAAGCTGCCCTGTAATTGGTTGCTATTGTAGGCTGGAACACGGGAGTTTCAGGATCCAGGGCTGAGGGCATTTACCTCCTGGCCAGCATGAAGTGTACTACATGTCACATAAGCCTGTTTTAATCAGGCTTCAAAGAACAGGCAAATGGACAACTGTTTGCCTAATCTAAACATGCCACATATCCTATTGAGGGTATTCAAGTAAAATTAATACATTTGTATTTATGGTACTTACACTTGTTGGAATTAGCTCTGGAGACGTAGGCAGTTCTATGCAGTTTTCCTGACCTGTGCTTAACCAAAAATAAAAAATTTTAGAATGTGAGAAACCATCTTATCACTCTTGTGTTTCTCTATTTTGGTTGACTCATCAAAATCAGTGGTGAAAGTTCTGTAATCAACCTGAAATGTCAGCCCAACAAGTAATACCTTATTTATTCCAGGGCCCATTTGATTGTCAATCATTTTTGTTCGACAATACTATCGGTTTTTCAGGGGTGTAAGCTTTCTGATCAGATATGTAACATGGTATTCATCTTTCCCAACCTCCTTGGAACTGCCCCTAATCCCAATTCAACACATGAGATTTTGTCCTCTCTGCATTCCACTTGACCATGACAGATTTATTTCCTTTGGTAAGGTAGGTCAAGGGTGCTGCTACGCTAGTGAAATTTTGTATGAACCTGCAGAAATAACTAACGATTCCCCAAAAAGCTAGACTTGTCTGTTTGTTAAGGGCTGTGGCAAATTGTGGATGAAGTCCACCATATTCACCTTGGATTTTATCACACATCTTCCTAAAATTGTAGTATTCCTTTTGTGGTTCCCCAGTCAAAAAAGACACCACTACAACTGCTCAGCTTGTAACTTCTTACACTTTTCTAATCTCTTGAAGATCGTGATATATGCTTCCACATGACCGGTGGGTGTCCTCTTTTGAAGTGAAGCATTTACTGCGGTCCTTGTGCTTTTTCACTCTCCTCAGGTGACAGGTCACTTGTAGGCCAGGGTTTCCTGCTGTACCTTGTCGAGCAAACAAGGTCTCATCCAAGCCTTATAATACTGTTTCCTGGTTTTAGAAACACCCTACATGCAACCGAATATTTTTCCTGGGCATACAACAGGGCTCAGGAGTAATATTATAAACACTATGTGCATTTGAGGCCCAATGTGGTGATTTAAACATTTTATGCTGACAACTGTAGAGGCTCTGGGATGAAATGATAAATGGAACCCCTGAAAAGTTAACCCATTTTGGAAACTTTACCCCTTAGGTATTAATGTGTCTTGTTAGCATTTTGATTCTGAAACTAGTGCCCAGCGGACCGTGCAAAGTGAAACTTGCCAGTTTTACACAAATATGACATTCCAGTGCCCAATATGATAGGTGGGTTCTACTGTGTAAGGAAATCCAATCCAATGTCGAGTTAAGCTGCATGGGCACACGCCAGGGCTCAGAAACAAAAGAGTGCCATTTGGCTTTTGGAGCACAGATTTTGCTGAAATGTTTTTTTCTTGATGGAGCAGTTTTTTTGCCAGATGAGATGCCATTATCATTGGTTTTAATTTGGGGTACATAAGACTTTTTGATCACTTTTTAGTTAACTTTTTTAGAAACATGATAAAGAAAATACAGTAACTCTGTTATTGCTTTTTGTATTCTATTTTGCACAGTAAACTGTGCTCAAAAAATAACATGTTATCTTTTTTCTTCTCCTCAGTATTATTACAGAGATACAATTTTAATATAGTTTATTTACGTTTTACCACTTTTACACAATGAATTAAAAACAATCATGTTTTTTTGTTGCCGTTGGTACCATTTTGGGGTACATTTTGATTGTTTTTATAGAGTAGGTTGTC
Source organism: Bufo gargarizans (assembly GCF_014858855.1). Classification (NCBI taxonomy): domain Eukaryota; kingdom Metazoa; phylum Chordata; class Amphibia; order Anura; family Bufonidae; genus Bufo; species Bufo gargarizans. The sequence goes on from NC_058080.1 coordinate 191,992,531, forward strand.
ACAGATGCGGTGATACCAAATACACGTATGTTTATTTTTTATACATTTTAAACAATAAAAGCATTTTTTTAAAGAAAAATCATGTTTTAGTTTTGCCACTTTCTGAAAGCCCTATTTTTTCTGGCATTTTCATTGGTAGCCTTTTTAGGGTACATAGAATCACTGACTTTTTGTGAGGCAAGGTGACCAAAAATAGCTGTTCTGGAATAGTTTTCATTTATCTTTTTTTACATCGTTCAGCTGAAGGGATAGATCGTGTGATATTTTTATTGAGCTGGCTATTATGAATTCAAAAATGTCAATTTATTATTATTATTTTTTCAGTTTTACACAATAAAAGTGGTTCTGAAAAAAGAATTGTGTACCCTATTTTCTGAGAGCCGTATTTTTTTTTCTGGCCATGGTCGTGTGACAAGACAATTTTTTTTCGGGATTAGGCCAAGTTCACACTTAAGTTATTTGGTCAGTTATTTCAATCAGTTATTGTGAGCCTAAACCAGATTCAAAACACAGAACAGGTGCAAATGTTTCCATTATACCTGATCTCTAAGTAGGCTTCACTACTGGTTTTGGCTCACAGAAAGGGCTCATTCAGGCAGCCGTAGTGTTTTGTGGTCGGATACCGGCTCATGTGCATTCCACATTTTGGGGACCGCACATAGCCAGCACTATGATAAAAAATGGCTATTCTTGTTCACAATTGCGGACAAGAATAGGACAACTGATGCGGACAGCACACAGCGTGAAAATAATAGATCTGCACCCGTTCCGCAAAATTGCAACAATTTGGTCATCTGAATGAGCCCTAACTGATGGAAATAACTGATCAAATAACTGAAGTGTGAACTTATCCTTAGTTGACATTCTCATTCTTGCCATTTTGGGATACTGTCATGGTTCGGCCTGTCACAGAGACTAGAAGATTGAGATTGAGGCGACTTGCTCTACGCGATTGACAGCCCCTTTGGTTTCACTTTTCTGTGTTGCTGCTGGGGATGACCACACCTCTTATCTCAGGTGTAGCTTAAGTGGTCATTCCTTCTTCTCTATTTAGTCTGGTTTCACCCATCACACTATGCGGTTGATAGCTCCTTGTTTGTGGAAGTCCTGGTGCTGGTTCTCTCTGAGTTCATGCTCGTCCACATACTTCTGGAAGTTAAGTTTATCTTCTTTGTTGTTTCCCCTACCTGCTGATATTAGGCCTGAGGGGATCTCCTATTCCTTCATTCGGGAAGGAATAGGCCATACGCATCCTGACACTATCTGCAGGGGCCTGTTAGGGTGAGATTGGGCTTAGGTTCCTGCGTATGAATATTCCTACCATCAAGGTCTGTTCATACTGATAGCAGTCAGGGCTCGGCGTAGGGACTCACTAGGTGTGACCATTTCCCTTTCCCTAGGTTCCAGGCCTAATACCTTTTCCTTTCCCTTCTGTGTTCAGTGTGGAGTGTATTTACCACACTGCGCCGTGACATTATCAACCGCCTGAGACCGTCATTTTTTGTCTGTGTCACTGAGACTATGGATCCTATCGCTGCACTGGCTTGACTATTGCAAGGTCTGTCTTTGGTGGTAGCTGACCTCTGGACGCAGATCCAAGGATCACAGGCTGCTGGTGTAAGTAGTACTTACCAGACCTGTCCTGAACCTGCACTCCCGGACAGTTTTTCCGGGAAGAGTGACAACTTCATTTGGTTCAGAGAGTTGTGTAAGTCATTCTTTAAGTTATGCCCGCTCTCATCTGGGAATCAGAGTGGCAGAGTTGGTATTGTTATTTTGTTGCTTAAAGAGGACGCTTAGTCTTGGGCTTTTTCTCTGCCACCAATCACAGTCCCTCCGGTCGGTAGATGATTTTTTCAGAGCTCTAGGTCTTATCTATGATAACACGAATCGGATCTCCCTTGCCGAGACCAAGTTACGTGGTTTACAACAGGGAGAGCGTTCTGCAGAGATCTATTGCTTTGAATTTAGGAGATGGGCTACTGATACGGAGTAGAATGATCAAGCTCTCCGTGGTCAATTCTGTCAGGGATTGTCTGAGAGGCCAAAAGACACCTTGGCCTTTCATGAAAATCCTAAGTCACTGGAAGTGGCTATGTCCCTTGCCATACGTATGGATAGATGCCTGAGAGAGAGATCAAAGGTCCCTCACTTTCTGTCACAACTATGTGTTTGGTCGTGAATCTTTTTAGTTATACTGACACCTCAGCACACGTCTTGAGTGGCTTTTGTGGGTGCTCGTCTCCTGGTGCCTCCTTCCACCCGCGGAGTGAGATTATGGCTTTAAATGAGTTTTTCAGAGACAGCACACCAATGTAGTTTGCAATTCAATCTTTATTTTACCAGTGGTATATTCTCAAGTTATTTCATGACATTTATTGCTGTTTGCAACGTTTCGGGCCCATTCGGTGCCCTTTGTCAAGCTATAAATGCAAGAAACAAACACAAGACGATATTAAAAACAAAAGGAAGACAATTCATATCTTCATAATTCAGAATTAATATACACACATATATACGTATACACAAACGTACACACACGTATACATATATATATACACATACATCTCAATTCACTTGAACCATATTGTGTCATTACTCTTTTATAGATGGGAATTTCATTCATGATATAATCGTTCATAATTCATATCCTTCAAAGGACTATAGTTCATATTTCAGTACTGGGTTACTAGCATAATAAAACAAGCTGTATGTGAATTGCCCGCATACATCAATTCATAAAGAAGAGTTGCGGGGGAAGGGGTAAATTCCCTGCACGTATGTGCATCAGAATCAAAAACAAGCATGATTCAAGCGAAATTCATAAGAACAGTTCATAATTTATAACAAAATTCATGAGAAATCACAGTTCATAATTCATAACAGATAAGACATGATTGAACAACAGCACGTGATACATGATTCGACGGCAACCTGGTTGAGGCATAATTTAGATAGTACATGATTCGGGTAGGATATATCAAGTTAGGGTAGAATATATACAATATATACAAAGAGAGGCTCCATGGGAGGCAATAATAGTGGCTGATTAGATTAATAATTGAACACATGATGACAGTATCAGATAGCAGGTTGTGTCCTTACACATTATTCCTATGAGCATTTCAATAGGGGAGAGAGGGGCGGGCATACATGATCCAATAAGGTACAATGCAATGTGGGACAGCAGAGACATGTGGCACAAGCGAAAGCCGTAAGAACACCAGTTATGTGTGTCATCTATCTGCAGCGCAGGGTAAGTAAGAGTGGGGCTGGCGTACTCTGAGGCAGAGTTACATACCTGATTGACCGGTCCTCATGTTTCCACGGCGTGCGGTAGCTGCAGTGCACGCCGTGGTGTGTTTTATTCAGAGGTCCCGGCGGATATCCGGCAATTGCCGGCACATGAGGGGCGGGTCCAAGGTAGTGAGGTCGGCCCCAGGGAGGAGGAGTGAAGAGGCTTCAGGTGCGGAGGTGCCTGGCGCATGCGCAATGTTGCCCTGTGTGCGCTGCGCCATTTTGGTTACTGGCACTAGAATGGGAGAGATCCCGGCGGATGTCCGGCAATTGCCGGCACATGAGGGGCGGGTCCAAGGTAGTGAGACCGGCCCCAGGCCGGAGGAGTGAAGAGGCTTCAGGTTCGGAGGTGCCTGGCGCATGCGCAATGTTGCCCTGTGTGCGCTGCGCCATTTTGGTTACTGGCACTAGAATGGGAGAGGACATAGCATATTTGCAGCGCTGCCATAGGGTTCCTTATTATGATTTAGGATAAAAAGGGACTGGATCCACTCATGGATTATGACTTCAATTAGGTGTATGTGGTGATCCTAAAACAATCATTAAGGTACACGATTTTCTGTGGTGCCACAGGTCTCTGTGTATCGAACATGTACATTTTTATTTCAACCTATAACTACAGGCATACTATACCCAGAGTGAGTGATGTATAAGTAAGGACTTGGTCGTGAAGGACTTGGTCGTGAATCTTTGTGTCGCATGCAGTTGTCAGCGGTCTGCTTGTTGTCTACCGCAGGTGAGGGCAGTTAGTATGTTGTCTCATGTGTGGTTGCCGCTGGCATCATGTTGTTGTTGGCAGTGTAGCAGTCTGAGCTGGTTGCCAGGCGGCTCGCTGTCAAGGCATGCGGTTGCATCTAGCAACGTGTGTTTGTATGTGTTCACTTTCCATGTTTGGTTTGCACGGGATTTAGTTGTGTGTGCATTTTCCCTTTAAGTGACACTTACCTTGTCTGGTGTTGGAAGGGTTAACTCCTTTCCTAGTATGTGTGTGTGGGTGTGGCTGCTTGGGCTATTTAGCTCCTGCTGGATGCCTGTAGCTGAGGGGTACTCCAGCCATGCTTTATGCTGGAGTCATCCTCCTAGTCTCATATGCCATCTATCCAGTGAGGGCCACCCTTGTGGTCATAAAATATATGTATGATGTTAAGAAGATGTTTTTATGCTCTTGATGTGTGGACATCAGTACTTGCGCACGGGTTCCAGTCAGCGTGTCTGTGGCAGGTAGGTGTTGTACTGGTTTAACTCACCTGCCATATCCATATGCTGTACATGTTTCCCCTCTCCTTGCTCCTTGGCCAGTGAGACTCCTGTTCCTCCGTGTCTAGGAGGAACAGGTCTTCTTACCCTGCTCCTAGTCCAGGGATTTCCTGAGGGCTAGTAGGGACCCTAGGTTATGGAGTATGAGCCCTCCTACCATCTGGGTTGGCTCATACGGTTAGGAGTCAGGGTCAGAATTGGGGACTCGCTAGGAGGTGACCTGCTCCCTGATCCTGTCGTCCTGGCCTAGCAGCTACCCTTATCCTATTGACATCGAACGGTTGAGGGTTTACCCCATTCTCAGCCGTGACACTTTCAGGATGAACTATCATATAATATGGCGGCTTCCTCTGACACCTTGGGTGGAGAAACTTTGGAGTTTATGCCTAGGGACGAACCCATGCAGCTAGGGGGAGATACCCCTGGGCCTGGTTGCAAGAGTTATAGTCATAATAAGGGAGTATGTTTTTTCTGTGGTAAAAGGGGACATTTTGTTAATGTTTGTCCTTGCGTTCTGCGACAATGTGAAAACAAGAAGAAACCGTTTTCCCATCTCACTCTTGGTGGTGTGGGTGGGGAGTCAGAGAACTTACTTTTGCCATTTACTGGTAGTGCCCGATTCACGGAACAAAGTTGCCCAAATCTAGGTCATATGACCTCTCTGAACCTGAAAGAGGGGCCATGTGACAGTATATTGCCGAGAGTTTGGCTTAGAGACATATTAGACCTTCCAAGTTCCCAGTGGCAGCAGGGTTTTTCTTTGTAAAGAAGAAAGACAGAACCCTTAGGCCATGCCTGGACTTCCGTGAGCTCAATCGTATTACGGTCCGTAATCCGTTTCCCCTTCCTTTGATTCCTGACTTGTTTAATCAGATTGTCGGTGCCAAAGTGTTCTCCAAGTTGGACCTTAGGAGTGCATATGATCTAGTCAGGCTCAAGGAAGGGAATGAATGGAAGATGACTTTTAATACCCCAGAGGGTCATTTTCACAGTCTGGTCATGCCGTTTGGACTAACTAATGCTCCCGCGGTTTTTCAGCATTTTATCAATTAAATCTTTCATCATCTGGTGGGGAGGTTTGTTGTTGTGTCATCTCAATGACATATTCATTTATTCTGCAGATATAAAGACTCATCAGGATCACGTGAGAAAGGTGTTACAGATCCTAAGAGAGAATTAATTGTATGCTAAAATGGAGAAGTGTGTATTTGCAGTTTAGGAAGTGCAATTCCTGGGTTACCTAATCTCATCTTCAGGTTTTCGTATGGATCCTGAGAAGGTCTGTGCTGTGTTGGACTGGGATCGACCTGAAAATCTGAAAGCGTTTATGTGGTTTTTGGGATTCACCAACTACTACCGTAAATTTATTTTGAACTACTCGACTGTGGTCAAACTTTTGACGGACATTACAAAGAAAGGTTCGGATGTCCCAGTCTGGCCTGATGCAGCATTACAAGCCTTTTCTGCTGTGAAGAAGTGTTTTGCTTCTGCTCCTATACTGGTGCAACATGATGTGTCGCAACAATTCATCGTGGAAGTTGATGCATCCGAGGTGGGGGTAGGAGCAGTTTTGTCGCAGGGTCCTTCACCTAGTAAATGGCACCCATGTGCTTTCTTTAATAAACTCTCAGATGCAGAAAGGAATTATGACTTTGGTAATATAGAGTTGCTGGCCATTAAGTTGGCTTTTGAGGAATGGCATCATTGGTTGGAAGGAGTTACTCATCTTATTACTGTGCTTACTGACCACAAAAATTTGGCTTATCTGGAATCGGCTAAACGACTGAACCCTAGGCAGGCCAGATGGTTGTTGTTTTTCACCAGATTTAATTTCATCGTCACCTATTACCCTGGGGTTTACAACGTAGCTTGCCTGTGTGGAAGGGGGGCTGATTCGGAAGATCCTGGTCTGATATTGTCTGAAGGGTTAATCATATCAACCCTATATCCCGACCTTGAGGCAGAGGTGTTGGAGGCCCAGGGAGATGCACCGGATTCTTGTCCTCCGGGGAAGTTGTTTGTTCCTTCTGAATTACATCACAAGGTGTTCGAGGAACATCACTGTACGGTTCTCACAGGACACCCTGGGAGCAGATCCACTGTCAATCTCACCTCTCGTAGATTCTGGTGGCCCGGGTTGCATAAGAGTGTTGATAACTATGTGTCTGCTTGTAGAAGCGACACATACTCGGCCTTCCGGACCTTTACTTCTGTTGTCCATACCGTCCAGACCTTGGACTCATTTGTCCATTGATTTTTATAACAGATTTGCCTAATTCTTCAGGAAAAACTGTGGTTTTGGTGCTTGTTGATCGCTTTAGTAAGATGGAGCATTTTATAGCATTGCCAGGTCTACCTAATGCTAAAACTGTTGCACAAGTGTTTGTCGATAACATTGTGAAATTACATGGTATTCCTTCTGATGTGGTGTCTGATAGGGGGACTCAGTTTGTTTCCAAATTCTGGAAGGTGTTCTGTACTCGTCTGGGGGTACAATTGTCCTTCTCTTCGGCCTTTCATCCTCAGTCGAATGGACAGACTGAACGCACTAACCAGAATCTGGAGACTTATTTGAGATGTTTTGTCTCGGAGAACCAGGAGGAATGGTCTTCATTTTTGTCTTTAGACGAATTTGCCATAAATAACCGTAGACAGGAGTCTACTGATAAGTCGCAGTTTTTGGGGGCCTATAGGTTCAACCCGCAATTTGGCACATTTTCTGGTACGGAAAATTCTGGTATACCGGAAGAGGAACAACTTCACTCTTCTTTGTCATCTATTTGGCGGAAGATTCAAACGTATGGCTGACAAGAGATGTATGAATGTTCCGGACCTGAGAGTGGGTGATTCTGTGTGCCTGTCCACTAGAAGCATTAAGTTGAAAGTACACTCTTGGAAATTGGGTCCAAGGTTTATTGGTCCATATAAAATCATTGCCATTGTTAACCCGCTTGCCTTTCGTCTTGAACTCCCTCAGGCTTTGAAGATTCATAATGTGTTCCATAAGTCATTGTTGAAGAGATATGTTGAACCTGTTAAACTGTCCTCCTTGCCATCCTCCCCTGTCATGGTGGACGGTGATCTAGTATTTCAAATAGCCAGGATAGTGGACTCCCGAATTCTCTGTAGAGCCTTCCAGTATCTCTTCCACTGGAAGGGTTACAGATGGTGTTGATCGAGCACCAAAGTGCTCGTGTGCTCTGGGCGAACACATCGGTATGCTTGTGTGCCTTACCGAGCACCCAAGCACAATGGAAGTCAATGGGAGAACCCCAGGCACCCCCTGCTATGAAGAGAAGAGGGTGTCTGGTTCACAAAAAAAGGTTAGAAATTGATGTAAACCCCATCAAAAAGGTTTAGCACCAGCATTAAGAGGATGGCTGGATGCGTCTTGGACTCCTATTATCTATAACATACAATAGACAACCACACAAAGCCTATATGACAAAAGCCAGGTATATGCAAGCCACCAATCTATCCATGAGACAGATGACAGGCTGAGTCAGAATACCTTACAATGGCAGCCTTGTGCACTATGAAACATTCCAAACCAGCTCTCATCTGACTGAGAGCCAGTAAGCCTCAAAGTTACTTCAGATCTGTTGGATGGCTTGGGTGGACCTGCACACCTAGATCAATATCATTAGGGTGACAAAAAGTTTTACTGATTGTCCTAACATAATATTCAATAACCTTTCTATACAGTTTTGTCATGTAAAAACTCATTTGCATAAACATGGCCATAAGGAAAAATATGCAAATAAACATTTGCATGAAAAATTTGCGATCTACACTACTCATGAACAGTGCCATCTATTGGTTTCATAGTATTATGAAAAGACTATTAGTGTAGCCTTTTGCATGGAAAATTTTCGATAAAATTTCACGATTAGAATATTCGCGATCTACTGTACACTACTCATGAACAGTGCCATCTATTGGATTTATAGTCTTGTCATAAGACTATGAAACCAATAGATGGTGCTAGAAGATATGTGAATGATAGCAGGAATCCTTGCACATGAACGTATGAACCCCGTGGCCATGCTGCAGCCCAATGCACAAACACCAACTGTGGGGCAGCCGCAGCGGATCGCGGACCTATTCACTTTAATGGGTTCGCGATCCGCTTCTTCTGCATAAAGATAGGACATGTTCACTTATGTTTTCTGTTTTTAGTTTAGTTTTTATCGTCCTCTGAAAAAAAAAAAAAAAAAAAAAGGCTTTTAGTCTCTTTCGTCTCTGTTTTTTAGTGTCTGCGTCTGTTAAAAATAACAACAAAAAACAAAAAAAGCTTTAGAGTCTTAGTTTTTCTCTGTTTAGTTAATTTTTTGGAGTCCTCTGTGAAAACAAACAAAAAAAAATGTCTTTTAGTCTCTGTGTTTTAGTTAGAAAGAACAAAAAAGGTTTTTAGTCTTAGGTTTTTTGTGTTTACTGCAGTTTTTCTTGTTCTCTTTAAAAAAGAAAAAGAAAAAAAAAATTTACTCTCTGTGTTTAAGTTAGTGTCTGCGTCTGTAAAACAAAAAGTTTAGAGTCTTAGGTTTTTTGTGTTTTTAATGTAGTTTTTCTCTTTCTCTTTAAAAAAATATCTAAGAAAAAACATTTATTTTAGTCTCTGTGTTTTAGTTAGTCTGCATCTGTTAAAAAAAACTATTTTTAGAGTCTTAGGTTTTCTGTGTCTTGTGTTAGTTAGGATCTGTCTCGGTTGAGTTGGTGTAAAAAAAAGAAATTTAGTTCTACATATTATTATTTTTTGTATATTTTCTTAAATTTTTTTCCTCATTTAATTTTTGGGGGGTATTATATAACAATATAAACAGAATGAGTGTACTTGGCCGTGCAGGCAGCCGCGGTCGTGATAGGGGAACTAGTGGAGTTGGTTCCGGTGCTGGGCCGCTGCCATCAAGGGGCCGCTCCTCTAGCCACGGACAGGCGGGGGTGCTGGCGCCAGGGGCATCCGCCTGATCCATAAATTTTTCCGGCATAGCAGCTGCCCCATTACTTCGCAAGATGCAGTGGCTGTGGTGGGTCTCGTGGCAGATTCCAGTGCCACATAGTCCTCTGCCCCAGCTCCCAGCAGCACTCTGCCTCCTGTAGGACCAACCCCCAGCCCCCAAGAATGTTCCCCGCTCATGTTCGAAGACAGTGACAGTGAAAGGGACATCTTGGGGGAGGCAATGCAGGAGGCGGAATTGCAGTTTAGTCCTCCGGATGAGCAGGACCTTTTGGAAGGGATGGGGATGAGGAGGAGGAGGCTGGGGTAACGCCTGTAAATACCCCAGTGAAATCCCTTCCAACTGGTGCGGGTGGTGTCAGCCACACAACCCCTGCACCTAGTCAGACCCAGGCATCAGCGAGGATTGTTCCCCTCAGTACACCACTGGTTGGCCCTGGGTCTGACATTACAAGGGATGAAGAGGAGGGTGATGCAGAATGGGTGCCACCTCCTTTGTCAGGTAACAGCAACACTGATGAAGGTAGGCACCCGAGGCAAATGGTATGCCAGGTTACCAGGGAGCCCATTGTCAGGGGCTCCACTGGTAATGTGAGTAGGCAGCAGCAGCCAGCCCAACCTGTGCGCACTGAGCCCGAACAGGCGCAAGACAGCACCACCCCATCTGAAAGGAGGTCGGTACGGAATCGCCTGTTTGGGCTTACTTCACACTGGTAGCAGATGATGTTAAAATTGCCATTTGTAAGCTGTGCCATGCCAGGGTGAGGAGAGGGAGGTCTGTGGCTCGGCTGGGTACTACTGCCCTAACCCAGCACATGTGAGTCAACCACTGGCAGGAACAGATGCAGCGTGGTCGTAGCAGCAGTGCCACCAGCAGTGTGCAGGAAACTGCAGCTCCTGCCACTGTACTGCATCCACCCCAACCCCTTCCACCCATTCATTCCCACCTCCCTGCTACCTCTCCTAGAGGTACTGGTACCGGCAGCCAGACCTCTGCCTCCACTGCACCCTCCTCTATCTCTTCCTCATCTGCCGTCCGTACACACTGCTCCCTATGTCCCTGGGGACAGACGCGTCCGGTCAATCAATGCGCTCCTGGCAAGGGTTATCGCCCAACATCTGCTATCCTTCAATTTAGTGATTAGGAATCCATTCAGGCAGATGTTGGAGCAGGACCAACCCAGAAGTCGGGTCCCCAGCCGCCATTACTTTGCCAGGACCGGCGTCCCTGCCCTACACCAGCACCATGTGCAGAATGTATCCCTGTCGCTAGATCATGCTGTCAGCGACAGGGTGCATCTGACAATGGATGCTTGAACCAGCAAACATGGGCAGGGACGATACATCAGCTTTACTGGATGATGCAGGCTGAAGCAGCCATACAGAACATGATGGTAGGTGTAAACCGTATACCGAGGTGGGCTCCCCAAGATACAGTGAAGTCACGAACGAAGAAAAGCAACCCCAACACCAGCTTAAACTTACTTAAATGTGGCAATAAACACAACCACAAATGCTGGGAACATACAATCAATTTACATACACCCAGCCCGAAGGCTGAGACCCTTATGCTGCACAGTACGGCGCCCTCCGATGGATGAAGGAAAAAAGTGAAGTAATTTACCTACTGGTGGGCACAACTAAACTGCCACACCTTACCTGTTATTACCCTAAAAACAAGAACCACTGTATGGGTGTGTGTTACAGATTGTCCTACGATGCAACACAACAGCTTACAATCTTAACATTTTCTACAGTATTCCCCCTCCCATTACTGGTCCTGTAGCACGTGCCTGAGTATTCCTCCTGAGCAAAAAAAATGCCAGCCTGGCATGAGTTTGTGAGAATTTTATCAGCTCTCCAATGTCAAATGTCATTTTAAGTTATGGAGTCCTTGAAATAAACAGTAGTAACACTTGTGGCCTTACTCAAACAGAAACCCTAACTAACTAACTACAGGCCTGGTCTCAGTCTCTAGGCACCAACACTGTGATGAAGTGCGTGCACGATCTTACTGACTCGGGTCTGCTTTGCATCCGCTGGTGACTCTGAACATAATAAACGTCTTTCCAACAAGCATGCGGTACCGCAGTGTATGTTGCTTTGTTCCTCTGCTCTCATCAGTGTTCCTGGCCGCAATCCTCCTTTCTCTGGACAGAATCAGGGTCTTGGACATGATCAACTTCACTTAACTGCAGCTCTGGTCACTGAGGGAGGCTCTCACACCTGGAACCCGTCAGATTCTCTGCTCACACAGTTCCTTAGTTTTCACCTCCTTCTAAGAAGGCTGCGCTCTCTCCAGACTCTGTGTAAAACCCCACCTCTCTGGGCCTCGTTGACCTTCATAGAGTGACAGGCTCAAAAGCACTGGGGACGTCAGGCACATTTAATGGGAGAGGAACTGTTGACTGCTCAACACTTTCCCTGGGTGGCAAACTTGCCACAGCTGGAGCCTCTGTGGGTGCCAGGGCAGGGAAAACCCACCATTCCTCCTCCTCTCAGTGAATTTCCTCTGTTCTCTGAGCAGGAGGAGGCATCTCCTCCACGCACACTGGCTCATCAAAATTACAACGCCTCAACATGTCATGGTGCAAGTTTCGTGAGGGTCCCCCAGTCCCTATTGGCTCTATCTCATAGACCGGGATGGCAGGGTCTACCCTCCTCTTCACTGTACATGGGACCGCCTCCCACTGCCCATCCAACTTCCCAGAAGGCCGTTTAGCTTTGACTATCACCCGATCACTCATGCATACCCATCCCTCTGCACTGGTCTTGGGTTAGGGTGTACCACTTTTTGCAGGTGCCCCCCCACAAACTTGTGGATCGATCTCAGCCAGTGGTGGTGCTCTTGCACCCATGTGGTGGTATTTCTTGGTGGTGGTCCCATTGGATCGGGCATATGGAGATCTTCAATCTCCCGTCTGGCTCTCTCAAACATGAGCATATGTGGGGAGTATCCGGTGGTACTGTTTACCCTGTTGTTATAGGCCCACATCAGTTCAGGTAGGTATCAGTTCAGGCCGAGTCACCAAGGGGCATGGCCTGACAGGGTGTCTGGCACCCCGCTGCAGTGTCCGAGCCCCAGACTGCAGCGCTGTAGCTCGGACAGGCAAGTTGGTGACATAAGGAGCTCTAGGGGCACTGAGGTCCGGATGGCCTGGCCAGGATCCCGCTGTTCAGTACTCTTACTCAGCCCTTAGGGCCGACACTTAAGACATGCCTCGGCCACCATGTCTGCCAAATCTGGACAGTATACCAGCCGCTGGAGACACTTAATAGTTTTATTGATCCCCGGGCAGCCACCGGTCCCAATGACATGGGATCTGTCAACTTTTGGCCCTCTGAAGTCAGACTAGCCCACTCTTCTGGCCGAGGCCAGTTCTTGGTCCGGACCCATTCATTCACTTTCAACAGGTCCGGGCAGCCATTCTGGACCCTCTCCCAATCAGCCAACATCTTTCCCAGCAACATTGGCATCCCGGACACCACCTCACTTAAATGTGCCATGTCCTGTAATCGACGAAGGTCAGGAGTTTCAGTATCCTCTTGCTCCTCATCGACATTCTGATCCGACAACCCCACAGGGACTCGGGAGCGTTGCAGTTCTCCCTACCTCACAGGATCTTGATGTCGCATTGGTACTTAGAAAGGCAATCCAACCACCTCTGCTCAAGCACACCAAGCTTGGCATTCTCCCGACGTGTCATCACGGTCGCCTCTGTACCTGTCAGGTACTCGGCAAACCTTATCGGTCGTGGCCCACACGAGAGCCAGTAGTTCCAATTTAAAGGAGCTATAGTTTTCAGGGTTTCACTCTGACTCCCTCAGAGACTAGCTGTCATAGGCAATGACTCTCTGACGTCCATCCTGGACTTGGGATAACATAGCTTCCAGACCATGTAGACTTCCGTCAGTGTTCAGCAGGAATGGGGTGTCGAACCGTGCATAAGCCAGAATCGGGGCACTGGTCAGCGCCTCCTTCACTGCTTCAAAGGCTTCTTGCTTCCGGGTCCCCACTCGATGGAATGATTCTTCGTGCCCCCCCATAGTGCCCCTTAAATAACTTGCTTAACAGGCCCACCAAATGAGCAAATTAGGGTATAAACCTCCTGTAGTAGCCGGCCAGTCCAACAAATGCCCAAACCTCTCGTAGTGTACTCGGCTGGGCCCACTTCTGGACGGCCTCCACCTTGCTGGAGGCCCGGCTTTTCCCCTCCTGGGTGACCAAATATCCCAAATACTCTATCTGCTGTAGAAACAGTCACTTCTTGGGCTTGATCTTGAGCCCATGGTCTTGCAGCCGTCTTAGGACCTGTCGCAGCTTCTGGAGGTGATCCTCAAAAGAGGCCCCAAACACTACTATATCGGTATATCAATACCGACTTGAAGTTGAGATCTCCAATACAGTGCTCCATCAACTGCTAGAATGCTCCCGTGGCATTGGAAAGGCTGAAAAACATCCAGTTGAACTCGTAGAGTCCCATTGGTAGGATGAAGGCCGCCTTCGCTTTGTCCTTCTTGGCCACCGGTATCTGACAATACCCACTGACCAGGTCAAGAGACAAGAAGAACTTCACGGACAATGATTCCTCAATCCACGGAAGGGTGTAGGCATCTCAGACATTCTAGGGATTCAGCTTCCGATAATTCAACACAAAACCGGAGACTCCCATCTTTCTTCCACACCAAGACTACTGGACCAGCCCAAGGTACATTTTAGGTGGGATTTACTGGTAACATTCCCCAATCGATGCAGCATCACCGATGAGGATTTTGTGTTCGATGGCGACACCCGAAGTCCTCATCATGTCTCAAGAATGCCTCCTGATATTCCCAAAGGGTGTCTTCCAGCAACTTCTGTTGTCCTGGAGTCAGGGTCTTGCAGTCCACCCCCATCCGGGCCATGATTACTCGACCGTTCCACTCCGCTGTCGGGGTCTCCCTTTGATGGGCCTCTACATCATAGGTCCAGGCTGACCTCATATCTGGCTGTAGCGTGAAGCTCCTAACACTGTGATGAGGTGCATGCACGATCTTACTGACCCGGGTCTGCTTTGCATCTGCTGGTGACTCTGAATAGAACAAACGTCTTTCCAACAAGCAGTACCGCAGTGTTTATTGCTTTGTTCCTCAGCTCTCATCAGTGTTCCTGACCACGATCCTCCTTCCTTTTGACAGAATCTTGGACACGATCAGCTTCATTTAGCTGCAGCTCTGGTCACTGAGGGGTGCTCTCACACCTGGATGCCGTCAGATTCTCTGCTCACACAGTTCCTTCATTTTCACCTCCTTCTAAGATGGTTTCTCTCTCTCCAGACTCTGTGTACAACCCCACCTCTCTCATGAATTTGGAGATATATATGCAGTCTGTAGCTGTGTTTATGAAACAGCAGCATCTTGTGGTCAAACAGAAGAATGTCAGTCCAGAACTTTTAATTTACCTACACAAACAGCGTTCAGACAAGGAGAGCTGTTTCCCCAGCTCACATAGGCAGACAGACTGCAACAGTGGCAAGATGGGGCACTGCCAGCAAGGCAAGGTCTATATATCAGAATCAGCCTGAGGACTGTGTAATTTGTGAGTATTAATGCAGTAATCAAGTATCTATGCTGCTTAATAAAATAAAAAAATGTAATTGCAACTGTGTGGAAACTGAATATATGTAAACGGACGATTGAGGCTTGACGCCCAATTTCACGTTAATACACACAAGTAGATTCCTGCTACACCTTGGGTATTAATGCAGTAATCAGGTATATATGCTGCTTAATTAAATTTAAACTTCCTTTCCCCCCCCCCAAAAAAAAAAATTACATTGCAACTGTGGGGAAACTGAATATATGTAATCGGACAATTGAGGCTTGATGCTCAATTTCACATTAATACACACAGGTAGATTGCTGCTAAACCTTGGTATTGATGCAGCAATCACATATATATGCTGCTTAACTCCTTAAGGACACAGCCTTATTTCACTTTGGACCAGGCAATTTTTTGAAAATCTGACCAGTGTCACTTTAAGTGGTGATAACTTTAAAATCAGTTTTACATGGTGTCAATAAAAAAGGCCATCAAAATCGGCCTTCCAGAAACCATGTCGGTCCTTTCCTTTTGCGCCCTGACTTTTAGTGATACAGCAGTTTACGACCACAAATGTGGCGTTTATGTAAACTGCAGTATCAGGGTAAAAAAATACTACGTTTTGTTTCGTTGTTAACCCTTGCTTTGTTACCGGAAAAAAACAGATTAAAATGGAGAAAAGTGCCAAAAATAGCTGTTTTGGCCCTTTATTTTATTTTTTTGACCGTGTTAATCTGGGGGGTTAAGGTCATGGGGTATTTTTATAGAGGATATTCTTACGGACGCGGCGATACCTAATAAGTCTACTTTTTTACAATTATTTAGGTTTAAGACTATATTATCCTTTTTGATACAAAAAAATATGTTTTTGTATCTCTAAAGTCTAAGAGTCATTTTGTTTTGTTTTTAATGTTTCAAAGATTTTTTTATTTGAAAGTCGCATCTTAGATGCTGTTAATAGAATGCAAAAGAGCATAAGTATTGTACAAAACATGTAAATACATGAAATCATTATAACAATTACAATGAGAGATCCAATGATGGAAAAATAAATAAAAAATGGCAATGTAATTTGACAGTAGAGCAAAACAATTTTATTTATTTTTTCGGCCTTTCAATTTTATACATCTACAGTGGGATGCGAAAGTTTGGGCAACCTTGTTAATCGTCCTGATTTTCCTGTATAAATCGTTGGTTGTTACGATAAAAAATGTCAGTTAAATATATCATATAGGAGACACACAGTGATATTTGAGAAGTGAAATTAAGTTTATTGGATTTACAGAAAGTGTGCTATAATTGTTTAAACAAAATTAGGCAGGTGCATAAATTTGGGCACTGTTGTCATTTTATTGATTCCAAAACCTTTAGAACTAATTATTGGAACTCAAATTATCTTGGTAAGCTCAGTGACCCCTGACCTACATACACAGGTGAATCCAATTATGAGAAAGAGTATTTTAGGGGGTCAATTGTAATTTTCCCTCCTCTTTTAATTTTCTCTGAAGAGTAGCAACATGGGGGTCTCAAAACAACTCTCAAATGACCTGAAGACAAAGATTGTTCACCATCATGGTTTAGGGGAAGGATACAGAAAGCTGTCTCAGAGATTTCAGCTGTCTGTTTCCACAGTTAGGAACATATTGAGTAAATGGAAGAGCACAGGCTCAGTTCAAGTTAAGGCTCGAAGTGGCAGACCAAGAAAAATCTCGGATAGACAGAAGCAACGAATGGTGAGAACAGTCAGAGTCAACCCACAGACCAGCACCAAAGACCTACAACATCATCTTGCTGCAGATGGAGTTACTGTGCATCGTTCAACCATTCGGCGCACTTTAAACAAGGAGATGCTGTATGCGAGAGTGATGCAGAGGAAGACTTTTCTCCGCCCACAACACAAAAAGTGCCGCTTGAGGTGGGCTAAAGCACATTTGGACAAGCCAGCTTCATTTTGGAATAAGGTGCTGTGGACTGATGAAACAAAAATTGAGTTATTCGACCATAACAAGGGGCGTTATGCATGGAGGAAAACAGCACTTCAAGAAAAACACCTGCTACCTACATTAAAATATGGTGGTGGTTCCATCATGCTGTGGGGTTGTGTGGCCAGTGCAGGGACTGGGAATCTTGTCAAAGTTGAGGGACGCATGGATTCCACTCAGTATCAGCAGATTCTGGAGACCAATGTCCAGGAATCAGTGACTTTCAACAAGACAACGACCCTAAACACTGCTCAAAATCCACTAAGGCATTTATGCAGAGGAACAAGTACAACGTTCTGGAATGGCCATCTCAGTCCCCAGACCTGAATATAATTGAAAATCTGTGGTGTGACTTAAAGAGAGCTGTCCATGCTCGTTAGCCATCAAACCTGAATTACCTAAAGATGTTTTGTATAGAGGAATGGTCCAAAATATCTTCAACCAGAATCCAGACTCTCATTGGAACCTACAGGAAGCGTTTAGAGGCTGTAATTTCTGCAAAAGGAGGATCTACTAAATATTGATTTCATTTCTTTTTTGTGGTGCCCAAATTTATCCACCTGCCTAATTTTGTTTAAACAATTATAGTACACTTTCTGTAAATCCAATAAACTTAATTTCACTTCTCAAATATCACTGTGTGTGTCTGCTATATGATATATTTAACTGACATTTTTTATCGTAACAACCAACGATTTATACAGGAAAATCATGATGATTAACAAGGTTGCCCAAACTTTCGCATCCCACTGTATATATAACCATATTAGGTGTTTAATAAATTACAGAGTCATGCTATATCGAAAATCCACTGAGTGTGAAGAGGACAGCCAGGGTTCCCAAAGCTTCTCAAAGGACTCGTACGTGTCCAATCGGATGGCTGAAAGCCTCTCATATAGGAGGATACTATTAACCCTGTCGATCACTGCCTGAAAATTCAAGGAGCTGGACCTCCATTTAGAGGCAATATGAATTCTGGCGGCTAGTAATATATGTTGGGCTAATTTAAATTTAGCAAAAGACAAACGCGAGGGTTTGTCTCCAAGGAGGGATAGGGAGGGTGAAGGTGAGTAAGCACAGTCCAACAGTGAGGATAGTAGTCTGGAGATTTTTTTCCAGAATTGCTGGACACGTGAGCATGACCACCAAATGTGGTAGACCTTCTTGCCCACACCCCCTAAAACATTAAGAAGAAACTTCAAGATAGATGTGGTGTAATCTATAGGGGACTAGATATGTCCTATGAAGGACTTTTATCGAAGTCTCCGCCAAGGTAATTTGCCAAGAGTTTTTGGTCAAGGTCTGGGAATGAAGGTGCCATTTAGATAAGGGAAATTTTTCATGGATATTCTCCTCCCAATCTTTCATGTAAGGCAACTTAACTCCTTCTGGGGAGGCATTGAGTGTCCCGTAAATTCTGGACAATAGACCCTGTTTGCACAACGAGAACGTGATAAACCGTTCAAAGGGTTTGAAATCCAGGCTTAAAGGGGTTGTCCAGGTTCAGAGCTGAACCTGGACATCCCTCCATTTTCACCCCGGCAGCCCCCCTGACATGAGCATCGGAGCAGTTCATGCTCCGATGCTCTCCTTTGCCCTGCGCTAAATCGCGCAGGGCAAAGGCATTTTTCTGAGTTCCGGTGACATACCGGGCTCTCTATGGGGCTGACAGGCAGCCCGGTGACGTCACCGGCACTGATGGGCGGGATTTGGCTCTGCCCTAGCCAGTAAAACGGCTAGGGCAGAGCTAAAGCCCGCCCTTCAGAGCCGGTGACGTCACCGAACACACTGCTGGGCGGAAGTTACCGCCCGGCAGTGTGTTATTGAAAACACAGGAGCCTGTGCCCTGTGCGATCTAGCGCAGGGCACGGGAGCGCATCGGAGCATGAGATGCTCCGATGCCAGGCTCAGGAGGGTTGCCGGGGTGAAAATAAGGGTATGTCCGGGTTCAGCTCTGAACCCGGACAACCCCTTTAAGTTATTAACTCTCTGGGAGTGAAGAAAGGAAAAAAATTGATTAGCATTATATGACTCATTAACTGGGAGTGCGTATTTGTCTTTAAAATCACTAAGGGTAATTATCTTTCCTCTGATCAAAAACCTATGGAGAAGGAGAATCCTTTAGAAATCCACCACTTAAAAGTATCTGTCCGAAGACCCGAAAGAAAAGCCGGATTTCCGAACAGGTAGAGAAGCTGTGAACACCTGGATTGTAATTTAGCCTTAAACCTGACCGACCTCCAGAGTAGTAGAGCGTGGTAAGATAACGGAGAGTAGGTCCTAATTCTTGGTGGCAGGGAGAGGGGGGACCAGAGTAGGGCTTTCCAAGACCAAGAACTAAGAAGGGATTGTTCAAGGGAGACCCACAAAGGGTGAGCTTCTGGCTTCAGGTGTGTTAGGAATAACTGGGCTAGGCTTGGCGCTTTATAATACTTTGTAAAATCGAGGACTGAGAGACCTCCTTGTGATTTGTGCCTACACATAACAGTACGGGAGATGCGGGCTCGTTTATTGTTCCAGATAAATTTCATCACATCTGACTGTAAACTACGGATATCTTTGATGGGAATTTGAACTGGAAGGGTCTGAAACAAGTTTAACAGCCTGGGTAAGATCACCATTCTGACTATGTGCATTCTGCCAATCCAAGAGACTGGTAGTGAGCTCCAGGGTTTGAGGTCTTCCTTAACTTTTCGGTATACTGTAATGGGAGGTAATTAAGTTTATAAAGGGTGCCTAGTTGGGACGGTATCAGAGTACCTAAATATGGGATGTAGTTGGGTTGGAGCAAAAAGGGAAAGTTCTGCTGTAGATGGGATTTCAGCAGGGGAGGGATGTTGCATAATGGAAGTTCAGATTTTACATGGTTATTGTGAAGCCCCGAAAACACGGAAAAAGATTTCAGAAGATGTAACAGGTTTGGGAGAGACGTTATGTGGTTGGTGAGGAACAACAGGAGATCATCTGCAAATAAGCTAAGCTTATATTCAGTACTTCCTATCTTAAGGCCTATAATATTCGGGTTATTCCTAATATGAATGGCGAGAGGCTCCATTGCCCTGGCTCCATTGCCCTGACGTGTTCCCCTAAAAATCTGGATGGAGGTTGGATGTGTAAATGGGAGTTTAAGGTCACTGGGGTTGATTAAAGGGAGTAAACAGCCTGTAGAAAAGAACCTTTAATACCCAAAGCCTGTAATACTCTATACAGATAATCCCATGCGACGGAGTCAAAGGCCTTTTCTATATCTAAGGCCAAAATAGCTAACGGAGTTGTTTTATTATTGGCTACTTGTATTATATTAAGAACCTTTCGAATATTATCAGGAGCTTCCTTGTCAGGGATGAAACCCACCTGATTTTTATGTATAAGGCTGGGTAGGAGAGTATTAAGACGTTTGGCCAAAATGGATGAGAACATTTTTGTGTCTAAGTTCAATAAAAATATGAGTCTGTAGTTGGATGGTGATAGGTGATCCTTTTTGGTTTGGGAATGACTGTGATATTGGCCACCAGTAAATGGTTGCAAAAGTTGGTGATATGTGGGGTTAGTACAGGGGCAAATTTTTTATAGTAAAGGGCTGAGAGGCCGTCCGGGCCTGGGGCCTTCCCCAGTTTCAAGGCTTTAATTGTGAGCTCCCAACTTTGGTTACCTAGTGCTACAGGCGAAATCCGTGGAAGCGGGATAGATAATAAAAAGGTATCATCTGCCTGCCTCTGGTCAGTGCTCAGTTTTGCATACAGTTGTTGGTAAAAGGCATGAAAAGTATTGTGAATGACATCTGGATTGGAGGACAATTGGCCAGATCGTGAATGGATTTGAAAAACCTGGTTAATTTTTTGTTTGGCTTTTAATTGTCGCCCTAACATCTTATCAGGTTTATTTGCATATTTATAATAATATGATGCTGTCCAACGTAGGGCTTTTTCCGTATTATTTGATAGGATCAGATTTATCTGCATTTTGGTTTCTTTTATTGCCTTAAGCAAGTAAAGTGAGGGTGACCTCTGATGAGCTCGGACCAATGTACTCAGCTTGGCTTCTAAAGCCAAAAGAGTTGAGTTCCTTTCCTTTCCAGATGTCCCTTCATGCAAGCTTTATGAGAGAGCCAAAGCACCATAGGGTCTATGTCTGTGTGAGCATTATCTGCAAAGAGATTAACCATCTCTTCCTGGAGCCGATCACGAACAGCGGGTCTAGTTAAAAGTGACTCGTTGGGTCTCCATGTATATAGGCAACTGGTGGGGGTAGAAGGAGTGACGTCAACCATGACCATGTCGTGATCAGACCAGGAAGCAACAATATGTCTGCAATATGAGACAGAAGGCAGGAGGGATGTAGAGGCTAAAATAAGGTCTATACGAGTATACAGGCGATGGGCGGGTAAGTAATAGGTGTAACTCCTCTGTGGGCCATTATGTTCCCTCCAAGTATCTGCAATGGAGAGTGATTCTAAAACCCTTCTAATATGAGCCTCTTGAAAAGCAGAGCGTGGTGTATGCTTCGGAGATGAGCGATCCATTAAAGGATCCATCACAAAATTAAAGTCACCGCACACAACATCTCGTCATATGTGAGGGATTCAAGCGGTTGGTGCATCTGAGTAAAAAAAATAACCGGGTCATCAGTAGGAACATATACACTCACCTAAAGAATTATTAGGAACACCTGTTCTATTTCTCATTAATGCGATTATCTTGTCAACCAATCAAATGGCAGTTGCCTCAATGCATGTAGGGTTGTGGTCCTGGTCAAGACAATCTCCTGAACTCCAAACTGAATGTCAGAATGGAAAAGAAAGGTGGGCTACAACAGCAGAAGACCCCACCGGGTACCACTCATCTCCACTACAAATAGGAAAAAGAGGCTACAATTTGCACAAGCTCACTAAAATTGGACTGTTGAAGACTGGAAAAATGTTGCCTGGTCTGATGAGTCTCGATTTCTGTTGAGACATTCAAATGGTAGAGTCCGAATTTGGCGTAAACAGAATGAGAACATGTATCCATCATGCCTTGTTACCACTGTGCAGGCTGGTGGTGGTGGTGTAATGGTGTGGGGGATGTTTTCTGGGCACACTTTAGGCCCCTTAGTGCCAATTGGCCATCGTTTAAATGCCACTGGCTACCTGAGCACTGTTTCTGACCATGTCCATCCCTTCATGACCACCATGTACCCATCCTCTGATGGCTACTTCCAGCAGGATAATGCACCATGTCACAAAGCTTGAATCATTTCAAATTGGTTTCTTGAACGTGACAATGAGTTCACTGTACTAAAATGGCCCCCACAGTCACCAGATCTCAACTCAATAGAGCATCTTTAGGATGTGGTGGAACGGGAGCTTCGTGCCCTGGATGTGCATCCCTCAAATCTCCATTAACTGCAAGATGCTATCCTATCAATATGGGCCAACATTTCTAAAGAATGCTATCAGCACCTTGTTGAATCAATGCCACGTAGAATTAAGGCAGTTCTGAAGGCAAAAGGGGGCCCAACACCGTATTAGTATGGTGTTCCTAATAATTCTTTAGGTGAGTGTACATTTACAATACATATAGCGCGATCTTTATAATTGCCCAGCAAAATGACATATCTGCCATTGGGGTCTATGATAGAGCGGGAGATTTGGAGAGGGAACGAGTTCCGTATAAAGGTTATTACTCCTCTGCTCTTGGACTGAACTGAAGAAGAGAAGAACCTGGTATACTGAGGATTAAAGAACTTAGGGTGTGAGGTGGATGTGAAGTGGGTCTCCTGTAAGCAAATTATATCTGGACTATGTTTAAGGTAAGAGGTAAAGGCCGTCCTACGTTTTGTCGGGGAATTGAAACCCCTTACATTATGCGTTAGTAACTTACACATAATTGGAAAGGCGATAAGCTTCTGCTAATGTCAACTAGCATTAAACACCCTTTTACATTAGAGAGGATAGAGGGGGTGATCTCCATATTAACAACAAAACCATATGACAAAAATACTAACAAAGCACTAAAAGGTGCAAAGTGATAATGCAAATAGCTGGGCCAAAAATGATCAGCAAACATATGTGGGTCAGTAGTAGGGATCAGAGGGAAGATAAGCAACCCCTGATCTCCAATGGAAGACCCTATGATGGAAGGCAACATGTGGGTCCGAATCGCTGTTTCCCTGCGTAATAGCAGGAGGACTGCTGAGTAAAGGGATAGTTGGGCATGTTAAAAATCAAAGGGCACACATAAGAGAGGGAGAAACCTTGAACTCAGAGGTGTTGATGTGTGCAATCCCCACTTGTGCAGCAGCCAGAGGAAGACGATTCACTGCAGAACGTTCAGTGCCCCGGCAATTTGTTCACTGCTTGCGAGGAGGCAGGGATCTTTGTCCAGACCCGGGCTGGTCGTTGTGGTCTTGGGGGAGCCGAGGTTCCTTTTGGGCAGTCCACCACTATACCGACGCGCTGTAGTGTCTCGAAGCCTTCCGCAGGAGTGTGGATTGTATGATTGCGGGAATTCAGCTGAAAAGAGAGGGCAAAAGGGAACCCCCCTCTGTATCGTATTTGCGCTTGCTGTAGAGCTTGAGTTACTGGTCTCATTTCTCTGCGTTTTCGCAGTGTTGATGGGGCTAAGTCTGCATACAGATGAACATGGGATGGGAGACCAGGTAAGGCGGACATATTTCGTACGCCAGTGAGGACCATGTCCCTCACCTCTGGATGGTGAAATTTGAGGACCACGTCCCTAGGAATTTCGGGTGAGCGTGGTTTACCCAGGGCTCTATGAACCCTATCCAGCCGTAGCTGGTTTGGCTGCGCATGAGGCAGCAATGCTGCAAAGAGGGATCCCATGGTAGAGGAGAGGTCTTGGAATGATTCAGGCAAGCCTCTAATTCTTAGGTTCCCTCTCCTGGACTTATTTTCTAGGTCTTCTAGTTTTAGTTCAAGCGCTTGTAGTTGTGCAGTATGCGTTTGCGATCTCATCCGTTCTGGACTCCAGGTCAGAGACCCTATTTCCCAGATCTTGTATTTGGTGGGTGAAATGCTTGAGAAAGTGCAGCATGAAATAGGGCTGCAATGTTCTTGTACAAGACTTTAGAGTCGAGGTGCGGTCCACTTTCAGTTGAGGAGGCCGGGCTTTCTGGGGATTTCCTCGTGTTCCTGAAGATCTCCGGTAGGGTCTGTGACGGTGCCGGTGTGCCCGGAATTTTAGATTTACCCTTTCCGCGGGTCTTCTGGGTCCCCTGCATGGGTCTTGTAGGCTGGTGGAGCCGAAGGATCGGCGCTAAAAGTGGGAAAATGTCAGCGGTCGGAGCGGAGTTCACAGAGGCATGTCTTCCCTGTAAGCCGCGCATGCGCCCCTTCCTTTTTTTGTTTTTTAGCCGATTATCTTATGTAGGGGCTCATTTTTTGTGGGATGAGAGGATAGTTTTATTGGCACTATTTTGGGGGCTATATGACTTTTTGATCGCTTGCTATTAAATTTTTTGTTATGTAAGGTGACAAAAAAAGGTTTTTTTTGCACCATTTTTTTGTGACCGTGTTAATCTGGGGGGTTAGGTCATGGGGTATTCTTATAGGGGAGATTCTTACGGATGCGGCGATACCTAATAAGTCTACTTTTTTACAATTATTTTAGTTTTTACAATTTTTTGGGGTGTCTCAAGTCTGAGAACCAGTTTTTTTATCCGATAGTCAGTGGCTAAATTGGGATATAAATTTAGTACTCCATGGAAGTGTGATACTCCTTGAAGCAACCGTCAATGCAGAGGCCCGGATGATCGGGGCACATGTCGCACTGAGTAGTGGTGTCCTTCCGTATCCCCCTGCTGCCACATACTCTGCACTTTTTTGGGATTTGTCCCTTCTTTCCAGTATGGGGGATCACACCTGGAAAGTGTTGGGCAGGGACGATCCGAGCAACTCCAGTTCCTGAGGTACTCCGGCCTGCTCTTTCCCTGTCTGAAAAGATCAGGGCTTTGAGGACTGCCTCATAGAACTAAATGAATGTCCCTGTGTTGCCAGCTCTCCGGGACAGCACAAAAGAGTTGTACATAGCAACCTGCACCAAGTAGACCGCAACGTTTTTGTACCATGCCGGGGTTTTGCGCATGGCGTTATATGGCTTGAGGACTTGATCAGAGAGATTAACTCCTCCCATATACCGATTGTAGTCGACGATACAATCGGGCTTGAGGACCATTGCCGCGGTACCTCGCACAGGGACAGGGAAGATGCCGTTACCATGAATTGTGGACAGTACAAGGACATCTTACCAGCAACAGGTTTTCAATGGTAAGGGCATGGGTCAAACCCCTGGGGATAGGTACCTAGAGGGGGTGGGCAGGGAGGCCCCATTGATTTTTCCACACGGTCCCACAAGCGGGTGTGGATCTGGCTGCGAGGGACTAGAACAAGGGGATATTAGTATAAAAGTTATCCACGTAAAGGTGGTAACCCTTATCTAGCAGTGGGTGCATAAGGTCCCACACAAGTTTCCCGCTAACACCCAGAGTGGGGGGACATTCTGGGGGTTGAATACGGGAATCTCGCCCCTCGTACACACAAAACTTGTAAGTGTACCCTGAGGTACTCTCATAAGTTTGTACAGCTTCACGCCATACCTCGCCCGCTTTGAGGGAACATACTGGCGGAAAATGAGTCTCCCCTTGAACACAATGAGAGACTCATCAACCACGACCTCCCTTCCAGGTACATAGGCCTGTACAAATTTGGCCCCAAAGTGATCGATGACCGGCTGTATCTTATACAGACAGTCATAGGCAGGATCACCTTGGGTGGGACATGCTGCATTATTTGAATAATGCAGACATTTCCGGATGGCCTCAAACCGGGAGTGTGTCAAGGCCGTAGTGTAAAGTGGGGCCTGGTAGAGGACGTCCCCACTCCAGTAATGCCTGACACTAGGTTTCTTGACTAAGCCCATATGCAGCACGAGGCCCCAAACTGTCCTCATCTCGGCTGCACTGACCGGGGTCCAGCCACCGGGCCTAGCCAAAAAGGAGCCTGGGTGTTGAGCAACCAACTGTTGGGCATACAGGTTTGTCTGCTCCACCATTAGATTTACCAGTTGGTCACTGAAAAAATGACTAATAAAGTCATATTTAGTGTAGCCCACTGTGGAAATCTGGATTCCTGATTGACCTACAAAATCAGGAATCATGGGCTCATATCGCTCTGGGGTACACCAGACAAGTTCATCAGCAGGGTGCTTGCTCCGGTGGATTTAACTGGTGGGCAGGTAAAACTAGTATGAGCCCCAGAGCTGCTCGTACTAGGGTGGGCCACAGTGTCCGTAGCATGGCGGTCCTCTTGCTCCGCCTGGCAGTGTCTCCGCCGCCTTGGAGGCTCATCATCATCGCTAGATGATGAGGAGGACGCGGATGACAACAGAAAAGTGGGGTCATCCTCGTCCTCACTGGGACTCTCGGAGTCGGAGGCAAGCTGGGCATATGCCTCCTCGGCCGAGAACGTCCGGCGGGCCATAGGTGAGTGTGTGTCTGCGTGTGTATGTGCGTGTGTGTAAATCTTTATTTGGTGTGCGTGTGTGTGGGGGCACGGGTGTTTGCGTACTTTATCCCCAAAACTAACAGGAAAAAAAAAGACTAACTAAAAAAAGGAGGGGAAAATGTGAAAAAAAGTTTAAAAAAAAGTTAAAAACCGCTGATCAACCATCCGAAGTTGATCAGCGGTGGGGTGTGCAATGCACTAACAGTGGTCGGACGCTAAGAGTGCCGGCCACAGTCAGCGTATGCACAAAAAAAAAATGCCTGCGCCCCAAAAAAGTTGTGGGGGGGAGGGGGGGCAGGGGGGTAAGCAGAAGCACCCTTGGGGGGGGGTCTAGGGTCACACAGCTGTGGACCCCTGACACCCTACTTAGGGTGATGCAATCAAACTTTTTTTTTACCACTAACTTTCCCTTTTATATCCCTGCCTAGCCCAACCTTTCCCTATACTTTCCCTAATTACCTGCAGATAAGATGGGGGGTGCTGGGGGACAGATCGGGTCCTGGGGCAAGGATGGGTGCTAGAGCACAGATGCTGGCTCAGATCGCACGTGCAGGCAGCACTCCTCTCTCCTCGGGCTCTGGACACAAAAGGAGGAGGAAAGGAGCGCTGCTATCATTTGAACCTCCCGCCGGCCTACCTACCAATCAGAAGCGATCCTGAGAGGTGATGTCACCATCACCACGCAGGATCGCAGGATGGTGATTGGTGGGGTAAAATCACACTACCGATCACCATTCTGTTCCAGGTTATCGGATCCTCAGAGACCCGAAGAACCTGGAAACGCAGCAAACCGCAGGTCTGAATTGACCTGCGGTTTGCTGCGATTGCCTATACGGGGGGGTCACAGGACCCCCCGGCGCATTTGCCCGAGGTGCTTGCTCAATGATTTTTGCATTCACATTGGGTTTCACTTGTTTATATATAGATAGATAGACAGATACATACTGTGTGTATATCTTTCCAGTTTTCTAGCGATAGCCAGGTTCCTAAGAACATAATTGTGACTATGGTGCCTTGGCAGATCAGTCAGTCACTCAGGTTAGTTTGTCAGAATGATTGAATGCTTTCATATAAGGGAATACAGCATCCTGCAACCAGTTACACATGTTTTTTTTTTTGTTTGTTTTTTGTGTGCGGAAAATACAGCACCAGCAAAGTAAATGGATTAGACAAATTTCATGTACACTTTGCTTTTTTTTTTTTTTAGCATGAGGAAATTGACATTCTGTACAGATTTTGTCAATTCTTTGTGCAATTTGTTTGTGCGGATTTCAGCCTTTTTTCAATAGTAGGGTGAGATCTGCAGAAAATCCAAAACACATGTGCTTTCTGGTGCAGATTTCATGTGGAATTTCTGAGGACAGCCTGCACCCGTGTGCCTTAGGGTATGTTCACTTGATGTATTTTGGAAATCCCCTTACTATATTCAGGGTGGAATCTGCATTTCTTTTTTCAGAGTTTTTTTTTTAATTCCTTTTTGATGCAGTTTTCTGACACTTTTGACACAATGAGGGTGACATTTATTAAGACCGACGTGGAAAAAATGTCCCCTGATTAAGTCCCTCTGCGCTGCTGGAGTATGCGCCAAAGTTATGAAGTTATGAAGAGGCTCAAGTTTCCTCCAGCAGGATGTGCACTATACCAAAATCTACACCAGCTCACTTGCTGGTGTAGATTTAAGACATTTTCCACGCCAAAAACTGGCATGGAAATTGATAAATGAGCCGGGCCTACTGGCCCGCCCACGCCATGCCCCCTTTCCTTGGCACTCAGGAAAAGTGGCGTGAGCACTGCAAAAATCCCATGCGACAAAATCTTTGACTTTTATATGCCATAAAGTGGCAAATATGTGAATACAAATGACCCCCTGGGTGTTCACTTCAATACAAAAGTGCATTTTCACTTTGTGGCTTTTGGCATGAAACTGTGCAGAAAACACACACAGATCTGTTGTTTTTATGCTTCCATTCTCTTCAATGGAAGACGCATCGGGAATTCTGCCCCAAGATAGGGCAAGCTTCTTTTTTTCCACATGTTAAAAACCAGCAAGCCCTGCTTCTTATTGAAATGAATGGGAGGCTGTTTCAAGATGTTTTTTTTAGCTGATTTTGGGGTGGAAATGCTCCAAAATCAGCTCTAAAAAACTCTGGGGGACATTTACTAAGACGGCTTTTTACACTAGTCTTAGTCGTCCCCCCTGTCCTGCTGTAGTATATTGGCAATTTATAAATTAGGCGCATACATTGCAGTCCGTGCATCTGAAAAACTTTGCCAGTCTCTGGTTCCAGGCAAAAAAGTATTAAATTTGATGGGGCAGGTGTTCGATCCCTAACCTGCAATTGGCATAAAAACGACCGTGCAACGGAATATTGTCGCAAAGGCATCAAAACAGACACAGAAATGTCAGTTGTGACTATTTTACCTTCAGCTTTAATGACTGACCCCCTATGTGTGAAATGGCGGCAACAGCTAAGGCCGGGTTTCCATTCTTTTGATCCGCCAGAACAGAAAAATTAAGAAAAAAACGATCCTGTATTTTAAGCATCCGTTATGCTCATTTATGCACACTTGGCATCTGGTTAGGGCTACCTTCAATCTTGCGTTTTTGCCTGATCCGGCAGGGATCAGGCAAAAACACTTCCGTTACTGATAATACAACCATCTGCATCCGTTATGAATGGATCCGGTTGTATTATCTTTAACATAGCAAGCACGGATCCGTCATGAACACCACTGAAAGTCAATGGGGGACGGATCTGTGCCCATTGACTTGCATTGTGGGTCATGATGGATCCGTCTTGCTCCGCATCCCATGACGGAAAGAAAACCGAAGCTTGCTGCGGTTTGCTCGCCAGTATGGAAACGCAACTAAACGGAACGGAATGTATTCTGGTGCATTCCGTTCTGTTCAGTTACATTTTGTCCCCATTGACAATGAACGGGGACAAAATGGAAGCGTTTTTTTTTTTTTCCGTTATTGAGATCCTCTGCCAGATCTCAATACCATAAAATGTAAACACTAGTGTGAAAGTAGCCTTAGCCATTTCTGTCAATGCATGCAGGACCCACAGGGACTGGGTTACAAATTGTATTATATACTGATCATTTAAGACAAATAAACCATTTAAAGATATAATGGTGTAAGACATTCTCTTCTGGGAGTTTAATATTTGTAGCTATAGAATAAAATGCATGGATAATTTAGTGTAGGTAAAGCACTCAGGTACCACCGCCATTCTAAATAATCTACATATATACATGTATAATAACCGGAAATTGGGTAAAAATGAAATTGCCAACCGTGGATTTACATACTGTGACCTTATTGTAAAATGCAGAGCATTCTACGGCGCAATGTAATGTGTTTCTGAGAAAATGACAAAGCAAAAGCTGGAGGGGGGGTGGGTTTGAGATCGCAGAAGACGCAGTACTTTGCATTTCCCAATATTGTGCCATTTAAGGGGCAGCTGGTAACAGTCAGTTCTTCTATTTGTGTCCTAATGAATGTATGTCTGTTTCAAATATGGCTCATTAACTTTAACAGACTGAAAATGGCTCCTGCTAGAGAAATAAGGAGAGGCACATCTTCCACCCTTTCCTGATCAGCTCTGGAATTTCTTCCCAGAAGGTCACTCATGAAACAATTATGACTTTTATCAGGCATAACAGCAACAGACACCATGGGGAAGTAAATGAGGCTGGCATTTCCCACATTCAACCTGTTGCCTGCTGGAGATGCTGTGTCATCCTGAATTCTCCCCACATGGTGACACGGATAGATGGGAAGCTTAGCATAAAGGACAGGGCTAATAGAGGAGATGATGGACATGTTCACCTCCCTAAGTCCCTCTGTCAGCCTGCTGCAGCTCATGTATTGAATCCTTGGTAAAGTTTGCAGCTGCCAGCTGAGCAGCACAGTCTGAGGACCAGGGAAGGTTGGAGCATTCTGCCACCTAGTTTCCCAATGCATTAATTGCTGTGAAGCTTTGGTCTGTGCAGGAGCTGAACAAGAAGCAACAGGGGATTGATTGTGGAGAGGTGTGTTAGGTGTGTGCTCCAGTGACAGGGAAGATACATGTAGAATGGTCTGCATTAGGCACAGCATCACTTCTGCTGCTATCTGCTACCTGCCCCTCTCTTGCCTAGGTGGCTGAAGAGCTCTTACCTCAAGCCATAGCCAAGGAGAACTGCAGATCTTGGACAGTGGCACTGGGAGAAGCCAAATCACACAGGAGATTGAAGACTCTCACCAAGCTGATCATGGAGATAAAGGAGGAAAGGACTTGTGATTCAGCCCAGGATCTGATTTCTCCAGCAGAAGGGGAGAATGCTGTTGTGTCACAGTGTGCAAGTAAGTGCAGCACCTCCATTGGCATGCTATTATTCATGTGTGTCGTGCATGCACTCCTGGAGCGCAAAGTGCATCCTTTAACCCTTTATCAGCTGGTGCATCGCAAGGTCTGGGCTGATTTCACACAGCTTGAGCTGAAGGCTGCTATGTTTGCAGCCAAGGGAAGCTGATCCTATATGTGATCCTGCATGCCTAACAGAGCCTTATGATGACTGAATGGAGCCTTTTCACCTAATAGACCCTGGATATGTGTTCCTTAAACTGTGGACCTGTCTCACTCAGTAGGCAACTTCACTTCCCTCATCTGTTGTCCCTTGCTTTCAGCAGGGCTGAATAATACAATGATAGAAATATATAGCTGAAGTGGGTTATGGCTTGGAATATGCACATAAATCATAGACTCTTTATGCTATATGTGGGTGTCAAGTGGATTCAGCATACAGAGTGAATGGGTGTATTTTATTTTTTAAATGTATCTCATTAAACTTTTAGGGGGTCCACAACAGTTAGAGGAGCATTAAGTGATCTTCACTTGGTTTCCTACTCAACAGCACAATCCTCAGCAACCCCCCAAATACAATCCCCTAAAAAGATGTTGTCAACCGCCTCCTAAGCTATTACCTGGCTAGCAGAGTAGTACAGGTAGAAGATGGTTACCATCTTTGGTCAGAGTACTAGAATAGGCACAAAGTTCATAATCCAACATACATGTCCTAGGACCCACATGCCATAGGATCATGCAAAAGCGCAACACAAATCATTGTGATGCCCCAGTGTATATTATCTCTCATCTTGCATAGGACTGCAGATGTTAGACATCAGCTCTGCTACATTTGTATATGTTAGTGCGTGGCTTTATTTTGTAATGGTTTCTCAGTTGTCAGCAGCCCACCGGTTGGACTGAATGAGTTTGTCATGTAGGAATTTGCAGGAAGCTGTTCCGTAACATGGGGAATAGTGTAGGTAGTAATCCAATAAACCTTTAGCACATTCCGGATGCTCCGCATATTGCAGCTTCTCTAGTCTAGAGCTTTATGATGTGTTCTGAACATCTCATCTGTCAGAGCTCGGAGCAAAGTTGATTTCGATGGTCTCTTTTTTTTTTTTTTTTTTTTTTTATAACCTGTTTAGGAATTTAACCCTCGCACATACACAGATAGGGCTATTAAGTGGGAACAATTTCACTAATTTATATTTTCCTATGCAGTTCGGAGCCTGGAAGCTCCTTAATGACCAGGCTTGATGAATGTTTGTTATCCTGGTTTATTTCCTCCCGCCGTATGTGTGACTAAATGATGGTAATTATATTTTCAACGTGTCTAGTGTATCTTTGCCTTGCACATTTTGTTTTAATTCGGTCTTAGCCCTGTCTTATCCCGTGTCCATAGCAACACAATTTGGCAGCAGGAGACAGGCATCAAGCTACAGGGTCTAACACTATTGTATCCAATATATATCACATGCAATGTGGAGTTTTTGTATGTTTGCCATCTGGAAGTAGATAGCTGTGCTGTGGGATATTTTGAAGCTCTGTTCAGTAGCAGTTACCTCCTTGTAACGTGCAGTTGATTTCACTAGAAGCCTGCAGATATTGTCAGCTGCTGAAGGTACCAAATTTGCAGAGAAGATGTTTAATGTAATGTTCTTTAAATGCACACA
Source organism: Bufo gargarizans (assembly GCF_014858855.1). Classification (NCBI taxonomy): domain Eukaryota; kingdom Metazoa; phylum Chordata; class Amphibia; order Anura; family Bufonidae; genus Bufo; species Bufo gargarizans. The sequence continues at coordinate 192,025,114 of NC_058080.1, forward strand.
TTCTTTTCTTGCGAAAAGTAGACTGTGAGGTCTAAAGAAAAGATTCAAACTGCTAGGAATCTACTACAAGAAGCACTGCAGGACATTCCTTGGTGCTTCTCTCAGGAATGTCCTCCAAGTAGGATATGTTGGCTAATCTCTCAATTTTACACCAGTATGAGGGTTAGTAAGACCGCAGAGTGCACCTGTCTTTGCTATTGTTATAACTTCTCTCAGAAGAGGATACCTACAGTAGATCCTTTTTCCTTCACCACTTTGGATATGTTGGCCATTTTATTATGGTCATGTATAGTGTTGAGCGAACTTGTGTTTTAAGTTCGGCGTCTAAAGTTCGAGTTGGGGTTATCGAAGTATCCCGTTATGGATTCCGCTACCACGGACCATAACGGAATTTAGAATCCATAACGGGATACTTCGATAACCTGAACTCGAACTTTAGACGCCGAACTTAAAACACAAGTTCGCTCAACACTAGTTATGTATGCAGAGGATAATAAATATTTGCCTGTTTATGGTATAGTTGTGATAGACGTGCAACCACTCATGTCAGGGAAAGATAACAAAAAATAATAGTAAAACTGTTATGCTGAATGATTTGTATTCAGATTGAGTCTATCATGATACTCTTTGGCTTTAAAGATTGATGAGTCCATTCATGAATATTGTGGAGAATAGACTTTGTGAATGGACTCCACTCATCCTATAAGATGTGAGTCTGTCAGAAGTGGACCACACAGATGACATCTAAAGAATCGCATGCAAAACTTGGAAATACTTCATATAGCCCAAGGCTGCTGCTACCTGCTGATTTAGGAATTGTAGGACTAAGCATACCATTTTACCCTTTGGAATACATGCCCTCTAGAAATCTGATGGAGAAACCTCAAGAGCTGTCACTATTTTAGAACTCTTTTGAGTAGAAAACACTGTAGGTATAATGGATGCCACACAAAGCATATGGTGACTTTGTAAAGAAGTAAAGTAAGGTACTCTAGAATCCAACCAGTGATGAAATGTGGGTGATGATAATCTCTATTACTCATCCTTCAACTGATCAAAGCATAGAAAGGATTGTACCATAGACTATATATAGAATTAATGTATCCTGCAATGATAAAAAATAGGATGACTCATGTATTATGTGAGCAAATAAAACCTGCAGTGTTCCTACATTGCTCTGTTAGCTACTTCACTGTAGGGTACACATCTTATTTGAATATCTTGTTTTGTTCAGTTTTATTTCCAACCCCTTTCTGCTTCTTTGCATTAATCTGCATTACGTTTGCTTTACACATTGTAATGCATAAAATACAAATTACTCTGTTTTGTTACTGTTATAATTGCATTTGGCACGAATGATCCTTTTACTTTGGGCTTTATGTTTCCTGCTCTTAAGTACTTGTTTGCCAACCCATTAAGAGGATTTTCAAACAATGAGTTTCATAGGAAAGTTCCAAACCACTTTCAATAGCTTCAGCCAGTGTTGTGTGGGTAATTCCGCATTTTTTTTTTATTATTTTTTTTTGTGATAACTAAATAATTAGAAAACTATAAATAATAAGAAAACTCATTAAAATGTTCTACTGTTTTAGGGTACTTTCACACTAGCAGCAAGGAACTCTGGCAGGCTGATCCGGCGGGTCAACGGCCTGTCAGATCCGTGCTGCCGCTAGTGCATGCGTGCCCCCGGATTACCGCTTTGGCCCCATTGACTATAATGGGGTCGGGACGGAGTTCCGGCGGTAGCATGGAAAACATGCCGAGAAGCGGCCGGAATAAAACTACGCGTGAACTAGCGGCAGCACGGATCCAACAGGCTGCTCACTCGACGGAACAGCCTGCCAGAGTTACTTGCCGCCAGTGTAAAAATAGCCTTAAAAATTAAAATAGAATGCCAACTAAATTTGTAATCCACTGGAAAATTTCAGTTCTGAATTGTGTAATAGGATCCAAGGATTCTGTACCAACAGGTTCCAGGCCAATGGATGTTTATTCTATGTTATCTTAGTCTCTAGAAAAGTTACAGTAAGGGTCCATTCACACGTCAGTATTTTTCTATATCCCGAGTTTTAGTCCGTTTTCTGCGGATCCGTTGTTCCTGAAAATGTTTCCGTATGTCATCCGTTTTTTTCGGATCCATTGACTTTGTATTGTACCAGGAACCGATTTTTGCGGATAATAATAGGACAAGTTTTATATTTTATCGGACATGCGGAACGGAACAACGGAAACGGACAGCACACATTGTGCTGTCCGATTTTTTTTTCAGGATCCATTGAAAATTAATGGGTACGCAACTGGTCCGCATCCGTTCCGCAAAAAATGGAATGGATCCGGAAAGAAACAACGGACGTGTGAATGGACCCTAAGGGTTTTCTTTCCATGTCCGTTCCAAGTTTTTGTGCGAACCATATGCGGAACCTTTCATTTCAATGGGTCTGCAAAAAAAAACCTGAAGTTACTCCATGTGCATTCCATTTCCGTATGTCAGTATTTCCATTCCGCAAAAAAATAACATGTCCTATTATTGTCCGCATTACGGACAAAGATTAGTACTGTTCTATTAGGGGCCAGCTGTTCCGTTCCGCAAAATACGGAATGCACGTCATCCATATTTTTTGTGGATCTGTTTTTTGCAGACCGCAAAATACATACGGTTGTGTGCATGAGCCCTAATGCTACAAAAGCCTAAAGTACAATTCTAATGGACAAACAGGGCAGATCATTCCATAAATGTATCCAAGTTGACTGTGCACCAGAGTTGTCATAATGCAAACATTTTTATACGGTTTCGATACAAAGAACAAGTATTGCGATATTCGATACTACACAAAAAAAAATTACAAAAAATACCCACACATTAACCTCATGTTTCTGAGCTTATTATGTGGAGGTCACTTACTAATAATGTTAGGCACATCGAGGTCTGATAAAACCATATGCCTCACATTAATAGTAACATGGGGTTAATATGAAGCACATGATGGGGTTAATTACTATTTAACCTCATCATGTACCTTACATTAAACCCATGTTGTCCATTATGTGAGTAGGTACATATTATTAAACTCTTAAAGGGAACCTGTCACCGGGATTTTGGGTATAGAGCTAAGGACATGGGTTGCTAGATGGCTGCTAGCACATCCGCAATACCCAGTCCCCATAGCTCTGTGTGCTTTTATTGGGTAAAAAAAAAAAAACTGATTTGATACATATGCAAATTAACCTGAGATGAGTCAGAGCTACAAGTAAGATATGACTCTTTTATGTTAATTTGCATAAAAGGTGGGAAGTACAAAAATGCAGAATACTTATTGAATTTGTCTGCAAATGGAATTTAAAGTGTGATTTATATGTTTAGGGTAACACAATGAACATTTAGAAAAGCTCAGTGAGGGTAGCATAGTATAGGTGACAGGTTTCCTTTAAGGACTGAGCCTATTTTTATTTTTGCATTTTTTATTTCTTTCCTCCTCACATTCTAATAGCCATAGTTTGTTTCTGTTCCTATGGCCATATGAGGGCTTATTTTTGCCAAACAAGATGCATTTTTACTGGAACCATTAAATTTACCATGTCTTGTATTTGAAAATGAGGGGAAAAAAATTGTGAGGAAAAAATTGAAAATAAATAAATGATATTACAGCATTCAATGTGGGCTAAAAATAACATGACATCCTTATTATGCAGCTAAATAAGATTATGGCAATACCAAACCTGGGTAGTTTTATTTATTAAATAAAAACCTTTTTAAAAAAATCTAATTTAGTTTGCATTGCCGTTCTCTGACAAGCATAACTTTTTTATATTTCGGTCTACGGTGCTGTATGGGAACTTGTTTTTTGTGGACAAACTGATTTTTCTTGGTACCATTTTTGAGTTGCATACAACTTTTTGATCATTGTTGTTAAGGAGGTGACTAGAAGGTGACTATTTTTTATTGTAAAATTGGGAAAGAGGACCTGTCACCGCTCCTGACACGCCTGTTTTTAATAGCTTCATGCATTCCCCCTGTAATAACACTTCTGGAGCATCTATTCTTATGGCTCTATGTTGTACCATTCCTTTATTATTTCTACTAGATGTTATGAATGAATTGTTTGCAGTCTGCAGTAAGGGTACAGAGGGATGGTAAAAAGTTGGGGGGGTGTACCTGAACAGTCTCACTCTATCCAGTCAGCACTGCCATTGTCAGACATGTGCACACCCAACTGGTTACCACCCCGCTGTACCCTTACTGCAGACTGCTAGCAATTCATTCATAGCGTTGAGTTGAAATAATACAGGAATTGTACAACATAAAGTCATAAGAATAGATGCTCCCAAATTGTTATTACATAGAGAATGTATGTAGCTATTAAAACAAGCATGTCAGGAGAGATAAATATTTATTTTATTTAATTTTTTTAACTTTTTTTTAAATTGTTTTAATTAGAAACATTTAACCCCCTTAGGGAGCTAGAACCTGGGATCTTTTGATCCCTTGTCCTATTCGCCATAATATGAGATCTAATATGGTGAATGGGATTCTAATGTGCTCCCTGATGAGCTATGCCTCGTGCACAGCTTAGCGAGAAGCTTAGGGCACTTTCACATTTGCGGCAGAGGATTCTGGCAGCCAGTTCCATCTCCGTAACTGCCTGCCGGATCCGTCAAAACGTATGCAAACTAATGGCATTTGTCAGACGAATCAGGATCCTGATCTGTCTGACGAATGCATTGAAAAACAGATCCGGCATTTCTTTTTTTTCAATTTTTTTGCGGCCTGAGCATGCGCAGACTGCACAAACGGATCTGTTTTGCCGGAAACACTCGGGGCCGGATCCAGCATTAATGCATGTCAATGGTAAAAAATGCCGGATCCTGCATTTCGGCAAGTGTTCCGGAATTTTGGACGGAGATAAAACCGCAGCATGTTATCTCCATCCTGAAAAGGCAAAATACTGAACTGAAGACATCCTGATGCATCCTGAATGGATCGCTCTCCATTCAGAATGCATTATGATAAAACTGATCAGTTCTTTTCCGGTATTGAGCCCCTAGGATGGAACTCAATGCTGGAAAAGAATAATGCTAGTGTGAAAGTACCCTTACATTGACAGGCCTGGGAACCTCTAGCAGGGCCCAGGTTGTCTTGGTAACCAATTGGAGTCCTGCAATTTTACTGCAGAGGCTTCAAACATATGGCAGACGGCGCCGCCTCACTCTGCCTAACCTCACAGATGCCGCAATCGCTTTGCTCAAAGTCGCACAAGGCTTCTGTTATTTCCTAATGTATGCATATAGTATCTGCACATTGAAAAAAAAAACAATTTAAAATTGCAGTCCGAACTGGGCTTTGGTGTTGTGGTACCAGCCAGTACCAAACCCCTGTTCAGTTTGCTATTTTTTAAATAGTTTTTCAATACGCAAATATGCATACAGTGGGAATTAACCACCTATTTTGCCCGAGTCCAGCTACAGCAGTGGGAAAAGTAGCTAACTGGAGGGCTGCTTTAGATGCTGCTATCTCCTGAATGGTAGCAGCTAGAAGCATACAACTGGTCTTGTTTGAAAGCTGACAGTCCAAGGTCTAAGCAACTGAGGAGAAATCACTGTTAGAAATCAAGTCGGGAATAATCGCTGGTAAAACCTGTTTTTACTTTGACTTTCAGCGGCATTCACTGCATCCCGATTTTTCTCAGTGATATCTTCCCCTGTACTGGACATATTGCTGTCATTCTGGTATTGTCTGAAAGCTTGGAATGTCAGTTGCATGTTTCTAACTGCTACCATTCAAGACGTAGCAGCATCTAAAGCAGCCCTCCCCTCCAGTTAGCTACTTTTTTCACTGCTGGAGCTGGACTGGGGCAAAACAGTTAGGGGGTTAACTGAGGTCTCTTGGGTGAGAAGAATCTATGATCCGAAGGTCGATTCGCTCAAGCCTAGTTGTAATGATTTTCAGCCAGATCAAAACAGGAGAGGGAAGAGATGACTGTAGAGTGTTAATAAATTGATGTGCGTTAATGTTATGTAGGTGTCTGTGTGTGTGAAAAGTAAAGTGTCATGAGAATAATAAATATCTTGATAGTAAATGAAAGGTTGTGGTCAGAAAATAGGAAGGGCAAGTTGATAAAATCAGAAATCAAGAAGATCAAGATTGTTGCCAGATAATGGTGTGGTCCTCAAACAAAGGGAATGTGGGCATGGGTACAGAGAAAATGACCTGAAACGAGCCTTGTGGAGAAAGAAGTATGCCTACTCCTCCACCATGTCATCAGTAGTATGGTAAAAGTAGTAGCCCATGATAAGCAGCAGGGAAATTGGTCTCAGATTGTTGAAGCCAAATTTCCATGAGTTTTTTAGAAGTTGAGAAATTTTGAAAGGAAGAAGAATTGGATAGTGGGGAGTGTATTACACCCTGACAGAGTTACATAGAGCACAGGTAACCTCTTGGATACCTGAGGTTTATATAATTTATACTTTTTAACGTTTTTGTTAACTTTAAAAAAAAAAATTGCCCCTCTGGGAGGCTACAATACTATCTAGTCAGATTTTTTATTTTATTTTTTGCTTAAGCTATAGTTCCATAGAACTACAGTATAACTTTAATATGCTGTTATCCTATGTTGGCCAGCCACCTGCATGCCAACATAGGAACTGCAGGGTCATTTATTATCATGAATAACGCCTATATTGCAGGATCAACTTGCAGGATAACAGGCCGAACTGGATGGACAAATGTCTTTTTTCGGCCTTATGTACTATGTTACTATGTTATATTAGGCGTATTACAGGCGCAGATTGTGACGCAACTGTTAGTTGCACTGCAATATGCAGCTTTTCCCCCTCATGTCAGGCCTAAAAAAGTAGGCGTGGCATGGACAAGGAAGTGGATGGGCCGGAAGGATCAACTTCCAGGTCTTTCACCATTTAGATGCTGTGGTAATGCTTGACCACGGCACCTAAAGGTTTAAATGCCTGTGATCTGCTTTATTGTCAGTCGTAGACATGAGCAGTGGGCCTCATGTCCAAGCGGGCACCATGTTTAAATGAAATTGTTAAGGGTTAAAAGACACAGGAAGAGGACATACAGCAAATGTTAATCAGATTCTCTCTGTTTCTTTGCATGGCAGGTGAGAAGCTGAGATTAGCAGAAGAAAGTGGTCCTGGGTTTGGTAGGATGTCGCCTGCAGCCAGTAGCAGGAGAATAGAATGAGACAACAGATGGTAGAATAACTTGGGTGTATATTTTTTCAGTGCTGCACAATGGAGCAAGATGGGTCAAGGTGATATGAGAAAGTAAAAAGTGCATGTGAACTGTACATGGGTGAAGGAAGGAGAGAGGGACTGATGTGAATAGAAGGCACAGAGGGAGGAAAATGTGGATAAGTTTGAAGGTAAACAGCAGAAGCAGTGAATATGTGGAGACAGTGTTGCAAAGTATCTGATTTGTGAATACGTTGGTTTGTGTAGTCCTGCCCTGTCCTATTGCCTTGAATAGAGAGGACCTGTCACCAAGAATGCAATGCATACTGTGAAACAGCAGGCACTCAGCAGCTATTGTGCCTGCTCCACACTGGATCAGGTGCCATCTTTAAAGAGACAAATGACATCCTCCTGTTCTGTTAAAGTGAATCTGTTACCAGTGATCTCCCTATGCATTGAAACATAGCTGTAGCTCACCTGCTTAAAATGTAGTTTTTCTTTTGTTGATGCAAGGCTCCGTTCCTGAATTACTTTACTTTTTCTTAAAATGCAAATTAGGCCTTTGGTGCAATGAGCTTCCTCTTGTTGCACCCAAGCTCTTTTAATTTCTGTGGCCAGTCCCTCACTTTGATTGACGGGGCCAGGCAGTGGCAAAGCAGCCATGGAAGGTCTGGCCACAGAAATAAGAAGAGCTTGGGTGCAACAAGAGGAACGCTGACACTTCCATTTAAAGATGACACCCATTCCAGAGCATAGCGGGCATCGTAGCTGTCATACAACAGATAGCCGGGCTAATGTATGTGATCGGCCAATCGCAGACATTTAACCCCTCAATTGTGACCATGGCATCTGAAGTGGCTTTAGACCTGAGTGGTTTTCCCGTAATGAGATTGGAGAAGCCGTTCATTGCTAGTAATAGGCCTGGCAGGCCTTTAGTCTGTCACAAGTATATTCCAATGTTGTCCAGAAGGTGGCAGTACTTCATTGGAATATACTGAATTTCCCATAATTGAATGTATTAAAACACATTAGTGTGTGGGAAAAGCAATTAAATTCTTGCATGTACAGGTCTCCTAGGGGGAAGGGGGGAATAAAGATAAAAAAAATTAAAGAAGTTTTTAAAAATATAAAATATATATATTTATAATAATTTGAATCACTCTCTTTCCCCATAATAAAAATTTTAATAATTTTTAAATTTTAATCAAATTTTTCCTGTAACACAGCAAGGGTTAACAGCCAAACTACGTCGGCCGTTAACCCGATTGTAGTCAGACACCTGTCGGTCTAGACGTTCACTGAGGCTGGATCCGGATGGCGGCTGTCGATTGGTTGGCTGCAAGAATGATCTCATCTCAACAGCAGAATGCAGCATCTCTCGCAACAAGGCCTGGAAATGCTGCATTCTGACAGTCATCTGTGATGCTGGTAACATGTCCGCCATTTTGTGTTTGTACCTGGGGTCTAAGTACGTTGCCACCCAGTACTGGTCCTGCTCATCTTCCTGCTCCTGCCCCTCGACTGCTTGATCAATGACACAACGCAATGCACGCTCCATAAAGAAGGCGTAAGGTATGATGTCACTGATGGCGCCCTGGCTGCGACTGACCAGTTTGGTGATCTCATCAAATGGCCGCAGAAGTCTGCATGCATTGCGCATGAGCAGCCACTTGGGTGGTGAAAAAAAACAAGCTCCCCAGAGCCTGTCCTGCCGCAGAGTTCGTAAAGGTAGTCATTAACGGCATGTTTTTACTGGGGAAGCCTATCAAGCATATACAAGGTAGAGTTCCAGCGCGTCACAAATCAGACGTCTGATGGGCAAAAAATGTCGCCGCTGAACGTCAGCAAGGCGAGCCATGGCCATGTAAGATCATCTAAAATGGCTAGAGAGATTTTCTTGGCCTGCCGCAAGACGTCCTGCACCCTGGGGTATTTGGCAACGGATCGCTGCACGACTAAGTTCAGGAGGAGTGCCATGCACGGCATGTATGTCATTTTGCCCGGTTTCAGCGCGCTCAGCAGATTGGCAGCATTGTCGCACACCCCTTTACCAACTGTCAAATTGAATGGGGTTAGCCACTGATCGGCCTGTGACCGCAGAGTTGAAAGCAGTGAGGGACCTGTGTGGCTCTTGACTTCCAGGCACAACAGCCACAGCACAGCATGGCAACGTCTCAACTGGCACGTCGAATAGGTTCTGGGGAGCTTAGGGGGTGCAGAGGAAGAGGCGATAGCAGTGTAAAAGGAGGAGTCAGCTGAGGAGAAGATGGAGGATGGAGTAGGAGGCGGAGAGGAAGAGGCAGGCCTGCATGCAATCCATGTCAGTAACACCAAATCCACACGGGTGCCACGGGTTACATGCTTGACGGCCGTCTAAAGGTTCACCCAGTGGGCAGTAAAAGTTATGTACCTTCCCTGCCCGTATTTGCTAGACAACGTGTCTGTGGTCAGATGTATCTTGGCACCGACACTGTGTGCCAGAGATATATTAACTTACCGCTGAACGTGGCCATATAGTTCAGGGATGCCCTTCTGGGGGAAATATTTCCCTTTCGGGGACCTTCCATTGCGGTGTGCCAATGGCCAGAAATTTTCTAAAGGCCTCCGAGTCCACCCGTTTAAATGTCAGTAGTAGGCGGGCTAGCAGTTCTGACAAGCCAGCGGTCAGCCTTTGGGCAAGAGGATTATCCGGCTTCATCATTTTTTTATGCTGGAACATTTGGGCCACGAAAGCCTGCCTTTTTGCCAGATGAATGTGACGACGGCACAGTTGAAGGTGGAGTGGAGGACAAATGGGAGGAGAGAGGAGAAGGAGAAGAGGCAGGACGTGGAGCGCCGGGAGTGTGCCTTTGTGGGTTCTGACGGTTTTGCTCCCACTGGGTTTGGTGATGGGAGGCCAGTTGCTTTCTTAAGTCGGTGGTCCCTAGGTGAGTGTTGGGCTTACTGCGACTTATGCGTTGACAGCACAGGCTTCAGATGGCAACACTATTATCAGCAGCTGACGAGTTAAAAAAAGCTCATACTGCTGAGCCATGTGCCGGCATCCTGGGAGCGCAAGATGTGACCGTGCATGGTGGATGGCTCGCTCAAAAATACATTTGCAGTCTGCTATTTGCCTCCTTTGCACTGCGAATTCTGTCTGCTTCTCCTCCCTATCTGCTGCTCCGTCTCTCCCTCTGATCTCCCCTCCTCTTCCTCTGTTGTATGCACCCACGTGACGTTCATCGACAAGTCATCATTGTCACCTTCACTACCACTGACATTAGAGATCTCGGAGTAGGCAGCAAGAGCGGGGACCACCCTCCTTGGGCTGATCTGGGTACTGTGATCAGTCCGCTGCGTGGCGGGCGTTGCTACCGCCTCTTCCTCATCCGATGCCAAAAATGGCTGCTCATCGGTAACCTCTGGGAATTGATGGTAAAATGATTCCTCTGACTCCAGTGGAGGGGCTATGGTGGTGGTTATGGTGTCTTTGGGGGTACACACAGCAGAGAGTGAGGAGAGTGCAGAAGCGGAAGGCTGAGTGAGCCATTCAACCAACTCTGGTGCGTCCTTTGATGTAATCGCACGCACCTTCTCCAACTTCCCTCTTAGGCTCCGGCCTGGTGCATCTGCCTGACCCCTACTACCCCTGTGGAATGGCCTGCCTCTTCCTCTGCTTGTCATTTTCAAAATGACCCTGTGACAAAGTCCCTATAAAAGAGCAGTATTTATGGAAGCAGGTATATAAAACCCCTTAATCAGTTTTTTTGGGCCGCAACTGGTATATAAACAAATCTCACGCCCTATTTAGGGACCCTCGGGATCTCAAAGTCAATATAACAAGAGGTCGGTTGACCAAAAAATTCCTTTAGGGGTCTCTAACTAATATAAAAATATATCTTTATTAATTAATGACTAAAACAGTGATGCAAAAATTCTATAAGGATGATCTAATCTAAAACTGTCAGAGTACAGAAGAGTTGTGTACATATATATTTAACTCATGTATTTGACTACCAGCTGGTGCTTGGAGTTGGCAACAGCTTTAGGGTAGTTACATGAGGTGTATATCCATATATATTCCCTTCTAGGTAATTGAGCCAGGAAGGTACTGAGTGCAGGGAATCAATTTGGTATACTCTGATGTATGAAATGAGACCGGGCGTGTAACAGTTACCACTACATGTCATTCCCTCAATAATGGGCCAGTTCTGAAATGATTTGTGTTTGTTTGATGTAATTTATACTTAATCACACAATACACCGTGTTACTGGACGGTGGTCACTTGTTTGGTGACTGTTTATATCAACTGTACAGTCACAGCCAGTATTATCTACTCCTTGTTCTCTTAGAGGAGATGTGTATTTTGTCGCAACAGCTGGTAATTTTGTCCACCAGTCGGTGACAAATCTCTCTACCGGCTTGGTATCACTCTGTCTTGGCAGTAGATTTATGTAACGGTGACTGAATCTGGTGATCACTACTAATAGCCATTTGTTTGACGGGCTAATAATCTCCACTGTGCAGCCACCACAAACACTATCTGCCCCTTATTCTCTTGAAGCAGATAGTAGCTTGTTGTCACAACTGGAAATGTTGTCCACCAGTTGGCAGCAGAAATCTCTACTGAATTCGTTTGCTATATACTTATTGAGTCATATCACGGCGGCTGAATTTGTGATCATTCCTGCTAACAATTTACTCGCAACTGAATCTTACTATTGCTGTACTGCTCTGCTTGAGCTTGCTGGGTAATGACAGGGTGGCTGTTGCACTACCGCTATCTGGTCTGAAACTAATCCAGTGTTCACCTGCTAAACGCTCTCTGTGCTCTGTCTAAAAATAGCGCTGCACTATGGCACCCCTCCCGACATGTTTCGCCACTGCTGTGGCTTCGTCAGGGGAAGTGGGGTCCTTAGCGTGCACGCGCTGCTAATGACCATTATTTAACTAATGACCTCATGTAATTAGGTCATTAGCTGTTGCCAATTCCAAGCACCAGCTGGTAGTCAAATACATAAGTTAAATACATATGTACACAGCTCTTCTGTACTCTGACAGTTTTAGATTAGATCATCCTTATAGAATTTTTGCATCGCTGTTTTAGTCATTAATTAATAAAGATATATTTTTATATTAGTTAGAGACCCCTAAAGGGATTTTTTGGTCAACCGACCGCTTGTTATATTGAGCAACTGGTATATCACACCAGTTGCAATTAGTTGTCCCTCTGTATAGCTGCGGTATCTCAGCAGAACCACACACAAATGCTGCACAATACAAATGCCCTATATAGAAATTATAGTTATATCACACCCCTGCCTCAATCAGATTTTTTTCGGGGCAACAGGTATATCACACCAGTTGCAATTAGTTGTTCCAATATTGTTTGTCCCTTTGTATAGCTGCAGGTATCGCAGCAGAACTACACACAACTGCTGCACAATACAAATGCACTATAATATACTCTCTATGTTAGAAAGCCTATTATAAGTATATCACACCTATCAATGGCACACCTATACCAGTCCTTAAACTGACTTTTGTAGCCCTATTAGCTAGCGTTTGGTGTCTCTAACAGTCTGTCCCTGCTCCACACAGCAATCTCTCCCTACATCGGCAAAAGACTGAATGTAAAATGGTGGCCAGATCGGGTTTATTTATAGGGTATGGGGTGTGTCCACGTGCTGAAACATCTCAATTGTCTGTCCTGTCCCACCTGAATGATGTGTCATGGGTCAAAGTTCTGCACAATGCAAAGAATATGGCGTCGGCGGATATCGCCATATGTTCGCCTGTTTGACGAACAGCGAACGAGCAAAGTTTGCCGCGAAACGACCATCGGGCGAACCGCAAGGCCATCTCTATTTGAAGCCCCCTGATGCACACCTACAATAGAAACTCACAAAATGTTACCCCATTTTGGAAACCACAGGATAAGGTGACCGTTTTATTGGTACTATTTTTTGGTACATATGATTTTTGATCGCTCGATTTTATGCTTTTTGTGAGGCAAGGTAACAAAAAAATGTCTGTCTGTTCTGGCACAGTTTCTATTTTATGTGTTTTACTATGTTCATCTGACAGGTTAGATCATGTGCTCCTTTTATAGAGCAGGTTGTTACAGACTTGGCAATACCTAATATGTCTATTTTTTTTGTTTTGTTTTTGTTTTGTGTCTCCATTTTCTGAAAGCCATATTTTTTTTTTTTTTTTTTAGGTGATTGTCTCATGTAGGATGTAATTTTTTTTTTTTGTTGGATGAGGCGACTGGTACTATTTTGGTCTATATTTGATATTTGATCGCTTGGCATCACGCTTTTTTAATGTAAGGTTACAAAAAATTGCTTTTTTGGGACAGTTTTTATTTTATGCTTACAGCATTCATTTTAAGGGGTAGATCATGAGATATTTTTATATATAGATATATATTTTTAAACTAACATTTTTGGGTGCCTATTTTCTGAAAGCTATATTAATTTTATTTTTAGGTGATTGTCTTATTTAGGGGCTAATTTTTTGCGGAATAAGGTGACGGTTTAATTGGTACTAATTTAGGGTACATATGGCTCTTTTGATCACATTTTATACCAATTTTGGGAAGTGAAGCATTTTTTTTTTTTTTTTTTTTACACAATTATAAATGTTATTGGAAAAAGTTAGATTATTTTTATTTTATTTATTTTTTTAACACTTTTTGGAACCATAACCCTGCAGTATATTGTGACTTTACACTAAGGCTCCTGCCAGTGGCAAGCTGGATCCCTGTGAAGGCATCTGGTTGCCATGGAAACCATCGGGATTCTGCCACAGCTCCCTCCCTGTTAGGCCTCCTGCACACGAACGTGTGCGCCCCGTGACCGTGCTGCGGGCCGCAATGCACGAACACCGACAGTGGGGAAGCCGCAGCGGATCGCGGACCCATTCACTTTAATGGGTCCGCGATCTGGCCGTTTCACAAAACTATAGGACATGTTCTATCTTTTTGTGGAACGGAAGTACAGGATAAAACCCCACGGAAGCACTCCGTATGCTTCCGTAGGGTTCCGCTGCATGCTTTCGTTCCGCACCATTCCTTATCTCCGGATTTGCGGACCCATTGAAGTGAATGGGTCCGCATCCGGGATGCGTAATGCCCGCAGAATGGTGCCCGTGTATTGCGGCAACGGGAAGCACACAGTTCATGTGCAGAAGGCCTTAATCACTTCCATACAGCGACCTCTACGGACCGCGGCATGGAAGCGGTTAAACATCAGACATCGTTGCCAGCACCAATGTCGGTTATTACAGCAGAGTGTCAGCTGTATGTTACAGTTGACACTCTGCTGTGCTGGGCCATTTTGAATTATTGGGGAGATGCGCTTGGCCATTCCGAATGATTGGGGTGGTGTTATATATATCGTAAATTGATGTACATGAATATAGATGTACATCAAGATGTACATGAATTATAGGTTGTTATCAATACCCTTTATGTATGTTTTATATATATCTTTTTAGGGGAGTGTTTTTAGAGTAATAAATATTAATTATTCATCCATCAATTGTTTCCCTGGTGTGTGTGCCCCCTCATTTCACCTATTACCTTTTGGGTGTTATATATATGATTGGGGTTATTGGGACTACAGGAGCTTCCTAACAGCATAGCCCTGGTCCCCTCAACACTCATTGAGGAGGCTGCTCTGCAGGATTTGAGCCTTCCGCTCAATGCTGCGATTGGTCAGTCAAATGTGACTGACCAATCACAGCGATCTAAAGGCAGGAACTGCGCTGATTGGTACCCTGCTGGGTGTGCTGTCCTTGACACCTGTTTAGATGACGGTGTCACTGCAAGTACACCACAAGTAACTAACACCACATCATGACGTACGTCATTAGTCATTAAGGAGTTAAAAGGTTCTCCCAACACTCTCAAGTATCAAAGTCAAATGTTTGTTTACTTGTGCTCTGTAATCCAGACTGCATGGCTTTTCATACCAGGATCTAGATGAGAACTTTCCAGATTTTTCAGCCGCTCTTACTAAAAGTCCAGTCTTTGTCAAGCTCAGTCTCTTACCCCTCCTCCCTCCATGTTGATATTTGAGGGAATTGTCGGTTTCGGAACCTCTTTTAAAGGGGACCTGTCATGTGGATATTTGATTAGAATCTAACTAATTATATACAATCATTAACTACTAAAAAGTGCCTTAGATGTATTCACTTACTGGTGTGACAGATGGTTACCTCATAATATACACACAAAGATGCCACATGCCACATGCTAATGAGCTGATTTGAGTCCAGCGTGATGTCAGTGAGTCCAGCGTTTTTTTAATTTAGAGCTATAGCCACTCCCCTCCCACCTGCTGCTGATTCATATGGAAAATAACTGGCAGGAGCTCATGAATATTCAGGACTCCTCATTATGAGCTGGAGCTTTTCAATGCAAGAAGTTGGCAGATTGACTGGGTCGATTAAAGAAAGTGGCCCAGCATTTTGCTAAGAGAATTAGTCACTTATTTATGTTGTCCTTAGTTAGGACACCATAAAACTGGTGATGAGTTCCCTTTAAGTGGTTGTAGGGCAATTCATAACTTTGTCTGTGGGAGGAACTTTTTACATTGGGAGCTCCTCCCTTAGCTGTTCTGCAAGTTGTTATAAGGTCATCAGCCCTGCTGGTTAGTTAGTGTACTGCAGGAAGTCTTGGCCAGATGATTACCTTTGCTCTCCATACCATTGCAAATCACCCATGGACAACAGTAGTGTGAGCAGAAGTCAGATCAGTGGTTAAAGTCTTTTCTGATTGGGTGGCAGGCAGACCATCAAAAGCTGTGTCGTACCACACCTGGTGTTGTTAACTTGGGCAGCGCCTGGTCACTGCTGAGGTTGTCAATCTTGGCTCTGCTAAACAGTTGATACATTCTGCACTTAGGGAAGAATTAAAAACAAACTTGAACAGTTCCACATATTCTAACATTTAAAAATAAATTCCGCTCTGGATTAACTCCGTGCATGGGTTTCAACTCTGTCCAAAATAACTCGGTCCTTGGCAATTTGAGTTTTTAATGGGGTGAAGTACATTTAAAAAAACTTTGTTGTGTCATTTACTTCCCACCACCCACTCATCAGATGGATTAAACAAAACAAACAAATGTCCCATTATAACTTTTGTCGGTCTAACACTGCTTTTAAATAACATTGCCCAATGGAACCAAAACTTTGCTAAACCCTATACCTAAATCTCATTGTACACTTACATATACTGTGCATGTACTATTCTCAATTATTTTTTCAGTGTTTGACCCAATTTTTTTTATAACATTTTCTAAAATAAAAACTTGTACATAAAGTAGGTTCTACTTCATGGCGGTCCTCATCTTTGTTCTTAACAAATTAAATAAAAAATTGCAATCAATAGTTTTCAATGGTCTTGGATGGCCTTTGTCATGTGATAACAATTAAACATTTATCAGTTCCGAACGGAACCTAAGGACCCCATAGACAAAAGTAGTGCATGGAGCGGAGACAAAAGTAGTGCATGCAGGACTTTTGTCTCCGCCTCAAAAATCTTCACCTGAGTGGAAACCTAATAGACCCCATTATATTCTATGGGGTCCTTAAGTTCCGTTCTGCTCAGTTATGTACCGAATCCGTCCTCTCCGGAAAGGTTGAACAGTGATGTGAATGAAGCCCTAGTTACTTATAACACAATGTGGTGTTAAATAAAGACACATTTGTTTGAATGTCTTTTCATTTGTTGATATCTTCTTCAGTAAAAACCTTTTGACATCTTCAGTGTAAACCTTTTAACCAGCAATATCAGTTTAATTATATACCCTTGATTATTGATAACCCCATTAATATTAAACATTTATTCACAAATCTTCTAATATACTCAATGTTGTATATTGGTTCATAATTCCTTTGGTATTTTGTTTTCAGATGTACCCAGTTTCTCTGTTGGATCATTAGTTAAAAGCTTTGTCCTTTTCCTTAAGAAAATATAATATATTACACAATACATCTCACACACATATACAGAGTGAATATGCCATATCGGGTGTATACTCCTCGAACACACATCCTAAATGACAAAAATAACTTTTTTATTCATAGGGGTGGCTTGTAGTTAAGGGAGGAGAAGAAGGGGTTGTCTTTGGGTCCTGTGTTTTCCACCTTTTCTCTTTCCTTTTCTTCTGTGTCATCTAAGTCAACCCTTCCTTGTTGGGCTGTGCGATCCAGCATTGTCTCCTTAACACTGTATGAGGTCAGATCAATGGACCACATATATTGAGAAACCAAACATAACATTTAACATGTAATTAAACAAACATAAAGGGCCCATATCACATGCAAATCTGAGTCACATCATCGAGGTCGCATCATTAGGGAAAGGCTGCTGGAGACTGGGGTACCTCAAATGGAGTGGCTTGCACTTTTTTCCGACCTGAATCCCATTGAAAACCTATGTGATCAGTTGAGTTCCCTTGTAGAGGCTCATAACTCTTTACCCCAGAACCTCAGTGACCTGAGAGCCACCCTTCAAGAAGACAATAAGTTGACTTTTAAATAGCATGAGACATCGTTGTCAAGCTATAATTGATGCTCAGGGTCATATGACAAGTTGTTGAGGCATTGACATTTTTTGTGGGGATATACTCACCACTGTTGTTGGCTTTAATAAGTTGTTTAAGATTATCCACCTTCTCTTGCATTCAGCAGTGGACCCACATGTGCAGTAGCTTCCCTGCTTCCTTCTTCCTCTGTGTTGGTATAGTGGCCTCAATAAGAACCAGTGACCAGCTTGTTTTGGATCCTAATATTCACACCCAGTCCCCTTAATGCCCCCACATAGTAATTATTTTACCTTTGTGCCAGAACACAGTAGTAATGCCCACATGTGCCCCCTTTTACTATATCTATGCCCAGATGTGTGCCCTTTTCACAATACTTATGCCCAGGTATGACCCTTCACAGTAGTAATGCCAAGATGTGCCCCACAGTTGCTGTGCAGTGATAGTTAGGCCCAGATATGTGCCTCCTTCACAGGAAGTAAAAAACAAACAAAACAACTGTAATTACTCACCTGGTTCCTCCGAAGATGACAGCTCAGTTGCCAGCGCTGACAGTGGAGTGACAGCAGCTGAATGGTGAAGCAGGGAGCAGAAGGCTCCCTTCTTCACCATTACAATCAGCTGAGAGCAGGACATACCTCAGCCGTTCAGGTTGTATAGGTGTAGCATACATCAACTTGACAGAACGCAGTAAATACATTGCTGATACAAACTTTAAACTGATCCTTAACAATACAAAAGCCATTAACGAGATCAATTGCATATTAAGCACATTAAAGTGTCAAATTAAAGGGGGTTATAAAAAAAGTTATGTACATTTTTTTTTATAAAGCACTGAAAATAAATTATGGATACTATATTTATTAAGACGTTTTAAATGCTGGTCTTAATAAACCCCATCGCTGGCAGTGTATCTACCGAAGGTATGAAGAGGTGCCGGCCTCTCCATAACTTCCGCGCATCAAGAGCTAGTTCTAAATGTAATACCGCTTCCTAGCTGTTACATTTAGACCTTTTTTTTTACGCCTAAAACAGGCGTAGAAAATGGTATATGAGACGGGCCTGCCTGCCTGTCCCCTTCCTTACCCATGCCATGCCCACTATTTTAGACCTGTCGTGAGTGGGGAGAAGTCTCAGATTGCGGCTGCGCTAAAATACACCTCATATAGGTGTATTTCATAACAATAAATGACCCCCTATATTCAGTAATTTCCCTAGTTTTGTTCTGGCCCTTTGTTGACATGCAGTTGGAGAGCTGTGAGGGCATGTAACAACAATCTCTGAGGTTGTCATCGTGAATATTTGTGGGTGTCAGCAAAGACTGCCTTTGCCCTCCCCCTTGCTCTGCAAAGGGAGTGAATAAGATTGCTTCCCTGTCTGCAGTCTGACTGCTGGGATACTCATGTTATATGTGTGGGACTACAAGTCCAAGCTTTACAGTACAATGACATTGCTGATATACACAGCATCTTCCCCCTACCTGTTCTTGTGAAATTCTCTGCAGACTCTTCCTCACAGCCAGCAGAAGAGTACAGAGGAGAGAACTCCTTTTAGTCTTCGTCAGCTCTGTGTTTACAGGATGAGGAAGGAGAATCCTATGCACAGCATTTGTCTCTTCAGTACCTGGAGAAGAGGAAACCCTGCAGCTGCTCAGTACCTGAGACACCGCATCCAACTCTGAATTTGTGCTGCTGATGATAGAAGAAGTTAAACTTGCTGAAGAATCCGGTGGGAACAGAGACAAAGGGCAGACAGCTCAGCCATTAGATTGGGCAGTGCAGGGTGCAAGGCTTATCACTCCAACTAGCACAGCCTTCACAGTGATGTACTGTGCACAGACCCAGACTAGTGTTGGGTGCCAATATTTTGAATTGCGAATTTTAATCGTGAATATCGGCACTTCGAGAATTTGCGAATATTTCGAATATAGTGATATATATTCGTAACTTTGAATATCCTAGATTTTTTTATTTTTTTTACAGTACACGTGATCCCTCCCTGCTTCTAGCTTGAGGGCCAATGAGAAGGCTGCAATATCTCTGTCATAGCTTAGCAACATCCCTAGCAACCAATAGGAAAGTTGCCTACCCCTTACTATATAAGAACCTCCCCAGCAGCTATTTTCTAAAGTCTATTGCAGTTATGAAAGAGACAGCAGTGTCATTGCTGAGCTCTGTGCTTTGTTGTATTACATTAGACAGTTTATACACTCACCTAAAGAATTATTAGAAACACCTGTTCTATTTCTCATTAATGCGATTATCTAGTTAACCAATCACATGGCAGTGGCTTCAATGCATGTAGGGTTGTGGTCCTGGTCAAGACATTCTCCTCAACTCCAAACTGAATGTCAGAATGGGAAAGAAAGGTGATTTAAGCAATTTTGAGCGTGGCATGGTTGTTGGTGCCAGACGGGCCGGTCTGAGTATTTCACAATCTGCTCAGTTACTGGGATTTTCAAGCACAACTATTTCTAGGGTTTACAAAGAATGGTGTGAAAAGGGAAAAACATCCAGTATGCGGCAGTCCTGTGGCGCAAAAATGCCTTTTTGATGCTAGAGGTCAGAGGGGAATGGGCCGACTGATTCAAGCTGATAGAAGAGCAACGTTGACTGAAATAACCACTCGTTACAACTGAGGTATGCAGCAAAGCATTTGTGAAGCCACAACACTAACAACCTTGAGGCGGATGGGCTACAACAGCAGAAGACCCCACCGGGTACCACTCATCTCCACTACAAATGGGAAAAAGAGGCTACAATTTGCACGAGCTCACCAAAATTGGACTGGTGAAGACTAGAAAAATGGTTTCTTGAACATGACAATGAGTTCACTGTACTAAAATGGCCCCCACAGTCACCAGATCTCAACTCAATAGAGCATCTTTGGGATATGGTGGAACGGGAGCTTTGTGCCCTGGATGTGCATCCCTCAAATCTTCATCAACTGCAAGATGCTATCCTATCAATATGGGCCAACATTTCTAAAGAATGCTATCAGCACCTTGTTGAATCAATGCCACGTAGAATTAAGGCAGTTCTGAAGGCAAAAGGGGGTCCAACACCGTATTAGTATGGTGTTCCTAATAATTCTTTAGGTGAGTGTGTAATATATATATAATAAATGTATGTATGTATGTGTGTATATATATATATATATATATATATATATATATATATATATATATATATATATATATATATATAATCAGATAGTTAGGAGGAGATAGTCAGTGTAGGTTAACTTGATCTATAGTGTAGCTGATAGGTTCTGCTGTCCATACATACATGCTACATAGTGCTGTGATGTCACAAGTTGCACGTATTGCGAAAAAATATGCGCATCATTAATTGCCGAAAATTCGCAAGCGCAAATATATTGGAGCACTCTATCTGCATATAAAGCTATTGTAATCTGCCATGCCAACCATTATCTACAGTCTCAGGAAACTTATACCAACGTAAAAAATGTGGCATAAGTGACCCATGCCTGTATTTCGCGTGCATTACGCGAATATTACATTGCCGATTTTTGCAATCAAGAATATAATCACGAATTCGCGAATTCTCAAATATATGACAAATATTTAGTAGAAATATTTAGTGAAATATTGCAAATTCGAATATTACCCCTGCCGCTCTCATCACTAAGGGCTCTTTCACACTTGCATTGTCCGGATCCGTCGTGTACTCCACTTGCCGGAATTACACGCCGGATCCGGAAAAACGCAAGTGAACTGAAAGCATTTGAAGACGGATCCGTCTTCAAAATGCGTTCAGTGTTACTATGGCAGCCAGGACGCTATTAAAGTCCTGGTTGCCATAGTAGTAGTGGGGAGTGGGGGAGCAGTATACTTACAGTCCGTGCGGCTCCCAGGGCGCTCCAGAATGACGTCAAAGCGCCCCATGCGCATGGATGACGTGCCATGTGATCACGTCATCCATGCGCGTGGGGCGCCCTGACATCACTCTGAAGCGCCCCGGGAGCCGCACGGACGGTAAGTATACTGCTCCCCCGCTCCCCACTGCACTTTGCCATGGCTGCCAGGACTTTAGCGTCCCGGCAGCCATGATAACCATTCAGAAAAAGCTAAACGTCGGATCCGGCAATGCGCCGAAACGACGTTTAGCTTAAGGTCGGATCTGGATTATTGCCTTTCAATGGGCATTAATTCCGGATCCGGCCTTGCGGCAAGTGTTCAGGATTTTTGGCCGAAGCAAAAAGCGCAGCATGCTGCGGTATTTTCTCCGGCCAAAAAACGTTCCGGTCCGGAACTGAAGACATCCTGATGCATCCTGAACGGATTTCTCTCCATTCAGAATGCATTAGGATAAAACTGATCAGGATTCTTCTGGCATAGAGCCCCGACGACGGAACTCTATGCCGGAAGAAAAGAACGCAAGTGTGAAAGAGCCTTAACACAGACCTGCCCTTCAGGCTTGTGCATTGAATCTTATCAGAGCAGGGAGAGAAGTTGACATCGCAGGTCATGTGATGCTCAGCTAAATAGGAGAACAGGACCACTGTAGATGAAGTAAACAAATTGAAAACCCCTTAAATTTGCTTAGTTAGAAACATACAAAGAAAAAAAAAAATTCTGTCTTGATAAATGCCCCCCCTTTATGTACTGAGTTTGTAGTGGGTTGACAGGCTATGTTACTTGATGGTGCCACCATGCCCTGTCTGTAGGTGCAGGTGCCAACATCAATACGAGATCTAGAGTTGCTTGATTCTGGCATAATTGAAAGGCCTGAGACACTGTGCCACAGCTGTATTGTAAGGGATCAAAGATGTGTCTGTACAAGAGAATATCTTTGAGCTTGAGGACCAACAGTGAGCTGAATGGGGCCACTAGGAATCATGGGCAGAGAGTACCTTCAGCTCTTGGACAGGTCAGCTCTTGGAGATTTCTGTTGTGTATAAGAGACATTATCCTTGTGTTGAGACAAAGGGGGTTGGATTGTGAGAAAATTTAAGCACTAGAGAAGGCTATAGCTAGGTCATGAAGGGGCTGAGTTGAGTTTCAGCTTGGGAGGCAAATGAAAGGGAGTTGAATGCTCTGTGGCCTATAATGTGGCCAGGATAGTTAGATTCTCAAAATCAGTGGTCTGAAGGGATTTGTAGAAGAGAGTAGCACTGGGGGCTGTCAGAGATGTGGGTGGATGAGTGGAGAGTATTCATTCTTATGAAAAGTCTATAAAGTTAACTTTTATATATATATATAATCTAGTTTATATGTCCTAAATTGCAGTGGTGAAGAGAATACTCCCCTGTAACATTAAGTAAAAAAAAAAAGTTTTGTCTTAGGCAAGAGTGTTGAAGTTGTGTTCTGTACAATCCAGAGTGACCAGCAAACATCAAGTTTATCGCACTTTCTAAAGTGAATTGTAACCAGCTTATTGTAACTTCCAGACTGAACTTTTTTGTCACTGCCATGTGATAATGTGAAAAAGCAATCTGTTCTTTATGGGTAACCCTAAACTACTTTTTACACACTTTTAAGGCACTACTGTGTGTCTCTTGAAACACGAACCAACCCAACATCCATCTCCTGAATTTATAAATAGAGCTCCTACTGTATATGAGAGGGCTCTTACAGATGAACAGCAAATCCTTTAGTTATTTTTTTTTACCTTTTTGATCAAAACTTCAGAGGACCATTTAAGTAGAACAAATTATAGGGATCCAGGCCCAGGATATGAAGAAGCGTGTGTCTCTGAAATGTGTTCTATAATGGTGCACATCTCTATAGGCTATTGTGTGTTTTGCGACTACCTTTCTATAGTAGACATTAACCACCTAGACATTACCTTCAGCAGTGTACATGAAATCACTGTACTTCTCCCCCAACCTGGCTGGATAGAAAATAAAATATTAATGCTTGACTGCCAAGAATTATGCAGAGTTGCTAATGAGATGCTCTTTAGTGAAATCTTTATTTTTAATTACTATTTATCTTGCTTTTGTGTCCACAGAGATTCAAAGAACTTTAGCTGACCCGAAGCTTGAGTTCACTCTAGGTAAGAAAATGTTCTTTTTAACTGATATTATGCATCAATGCAACCATCAATTTTTGGTTTTGAGTGTGTCTGCTTTTAAATATTAAACCAATTTCATTTAAATAGATAGAATTTGTTTGTGTTGTCTGCAGAAGACACTATGTCATGTTCGTACTACATAATTGGGGTCACAGTGCTTAAGACTGACATTTATATGCATTGTTATATGATTGCACTGCAGTGCGTAATGTTTAAGTTTCTTTTAGTTAGCCTTCCTATTGTGTTAGCATTAGAACAGATCTGCAGTATGGTGCTGAGTAGAACAGTAAGTTTTATTTTGCGAAATGTTATTCTTGGAAGGAAATTAACATGTATCTTATAAATTTATGCATTTTGAAAATCCATTTTGTCCTTTTCATTTAGAAGTATAGTTTCCATCATGGTTTTGTTGTATTTAATTGAACTTTATATAACATCTATTTGAAGAACACTTTATTTTGTTAACACTTCACAATTTTGCACAGTGAAGCGAACGCTTTTTTTGTAATGCACACTATGGAATATCTGTCTGTCTTGATATGTGAAATATTGGTTAAATCTGCCACAGGACGTGATACCATTCACATAGTCAGTCAATCAGGGGGCTCCCTATTTAATTTGGGGGACTGCAGTGGCACCCATAAGCTGGAGGTTTAAAGAAGTGGCCGTGGCGGGAAAGGGGACAGGCCGGCAGACCCGTCTCATTCAACACTTTCTGCACCTGTATTAGGCATAGAAAAAGGTCTAAATGTAAGACAGGTAGGAAGCTGTCTTACATTTAGACTGGCGCTGGATGCGCCAAAGTTATGTGGAGGCCTGTGCCTCTTCATAACTTCGGCAGATCCAACCCCAGATGTAGGGGTTATTAAGACTGGCGACTAAAACACCATTCTTAATAAATGATCCCCAGAGACTTTTTGGGAAAAATCTGACTGCAGTTTTTGATACAGTTTTATGAACTTGCTCCTGTTACCACACAGAAGGAAATGGCCACGATTGTTGCTCAGCCAATCGCTGGTTTAGGCAGGTCACCACTGCACAGACTGACTGGTTGAGCTCCATCCACAGACATTTACTGTTCTGTCGAGACATCAGCAGGAAGTGAAGACCCCATATGTTGGAATACCGGCAGCAGAAATTGTGATGGTTCAATGCATACCGCATATTTACCAGTAAAGAAATCCCAAATTGTGTAATGTTTTAAGCAATGCTCCAGAAGGTTCCATTTAAATACAAATTAGCATAAACTTTAGTCCAATTTGCAGTTCTCTCCATCAAGAAAACCTATCTATACAGAGTTTGCATAAAAAAGGTATCATACTTTATCTAACAATGTATTTCGAACCAAGTGCAAGGGACTTGATCTGTTGATCTGCCATTTAACAAATAAGTGCAAAAAAAATTATGGAGCAATCGGAATGAGAAATATAAAGGAAGGGCTTCTATTTTTCCTTCCTGTTAGATCCACTTTAAGCATGAAAAGGGCAAGTCTTTTCTTTTTACTTTTTTTTTTTTTTCTGGAATCCATGGTTGGCTTTAGCTTAAAGGGGTTATCCCATAAGTAATGTAAAAAAATTTAAATCAGACATCATGTAGTACATGACGATTTCTAGAATTAGCCCTGTACCTCACATGGGTCTAGAGATCTCCACATACATTGTTCTGCTAGATTTATATCAAGATGGCAACTCAATGGGAGTGTCTTTTCTGCTGCAGCTAAGGGGACGTGTCTCAGTTCTCCCTATCACAGCTCAAGGGGAGTGTCTTTCTGCTGCAGCTAAGGGGGCGTGTCTCAGTTCTCCCTATCACAGCTCAAGGGGAGTGTCTTTTCTGCTGCAGCTAAGGGGGCATGTCTGTTCTATGGGTGCTCTCTTCCTATGACAGCTCAGGAGGCAATTGAAGGATGAAACTGAGCATGTGCGGACATCTTAGTGAGCAGGATAAAGAGAAAAAAAAAACAGCAAGTGGCGCTATACAGATACATTTTATTGAATAACGCAGTGGCTATGATACAATTTTAATTACATGCAATTACAAAATAATTCAGATGCAGGTGCTGGTTTGAGAACTGTGAAATATTTTTCATGGGACAACCCCTTTAAAGACAACACATTACATGGTGGCTCAGTGGTTAGGTTCAAATCCGACCAAGGACAACCTCTGCATGGATTTTGTATGCTCTCCCCGTATTTTCGTGGGTTTCCTCCTGGTATTCCAGTTTCCTTCCACACTCCAAAGACATATTGCTAGGGAGCTTAGATCGTCAGCTCCGCTGTGGGACAGCAAATGATGATGTCTGTAAAGCGCTGCAGAATATGTCAGTGCTATATAAGTGAGTAAAATAAATAAGAAAAAACCTTCACTAAACTGCCCTTGGTGCCATTTTGTTCTTTTCATTTAGAAGTATAGTTTCCATCATGGTTTTGTTGTATTTAATTGAACTTTATATAACATCCATTTGAAAAACGCTTTATTTTGTTAACACTTCACAATTTTGCACAGTGAAGCAAACGTTTTTTTGTAAGGCACACTATGGAATATCTGTCTGTCTTGATATGTGAAATATTGGTTAAATAGAATCTGCCACAGGACGTGATACCATTCACATAGTAAGTAAATCAGGTGGTTTCCTGTTTAATTTGGGTGACTTTTCAGTGACTGCAGTGGCACCCATAAGCTGGAGGTTTTTATGACTTTTTTTGGATTTCCTAATGAACAGAAATCTGTATGGTAATAAGTTCTCTTTAGGGCCAGTTTTACATGGGTATGTTTGGTTTGGGGATTATGCGCTCTATGATGGAAGCATTTCCCAGGCTACCCTGCGGTTTAAAAGTGGTGTTTTTCCCATTTCAGACACTGACATCAATGTAAGATAGGTGTGGGTCCCATCTCTGGGGTGTGTCTTATAAAGCGAAAAATGACAAAAACTGCAACAACCTAAAAATACAACGGTGAAATATATATTTTTTTTTCTCCATCCCCACCCCCCTCCAAAAACAGAAGTTAATCAACAATGAATGTTTTTATTTAGAAAAAAAAAAAAGAACCTCATCCCGGAAATTAACAAGTCCGTATATGGCAACATTGATGGAAAAATGAAAACGTTATAGTTCATTGAATGAGCTGTCATAAAAACTATTGTTTTCCATGAGAGATGCTATTAGTCAAACATAAAAAAGCATGTTTTGTATTGCTTTAAATGTAGTGACCCATAGAAAAAAGGTTCCATGTTATTTATGTCCCTCCTGCAAAAATCAAGTCTATGTAGAGCAGCTAAAAGCAGTTTATAAATCTCTGAATATGGTGATTCCAAAACGAAAATGGTCTGCAGAAATAGGCTTGGTATTGACGGGAGTAAACCCTCTGGTACTGAAGTAAAGAGAATTTCCACTCAAAATCTATTTTTGTTTAAATAGATTGTCAAGGCTTTAGATATTTATGACCTATCCCCAGGATAAGCAATTAATATCAGATCGGTGGGTGTTCGACCTCCAGCATCCCTACTGATCAGCTATTTGAAGGGGACTTGGAGTTCCGGTTAGAGCAGCGTCATCTTCAGTGTACGGCGTCTGCCTTGTAGCAATGATGCAGTGTAATTACAGCTTTCTGTTCGCTTCACTTGAACATCTGTAATTACACTGTACCACCACTGCAAAGGAGGTGGCGTACAAGTAAACATTGAAGAGGATGCAGAGCTTGCACGAATGCCACGGCCCTTTCAATTAGCTGATCAGTAAAAAGTATTTGTAGTCGGTCCTGAGGACAGGTCAACAATATCTGTAATCTAGACAATCCCTTTAATGTATAAAACATAACTAGCATGCAGGATCACATAACAGGATATATACAGTATATACACCAATGTTTATATTTGGCTGCTGATGATTCCTAATCCTTTTCCCCCCTTGTGCTGCCTAGATGATGGACCTGTTACTAAATAGCCCATCCAATTCTGTAGAAAAAAATGTTTTGCCTACGTACTTAATTTAGAAAATTGTCTTCTCCTTGTAGTTATCCAAGTTGGATGAGATCCAGCTGTCTGAACACTTGGCTTGGCCGCTGAATCATTCCAGTTCTGTTTAGCTTGCTAGTGTGTCTGGAATATGACAACAGACCTAATAGCAGGTGTCGTCCAACGGCAGGATATTTCTTATAAGATCAAGTCTTTCTTTCTGCCTGTGCTCAGAAAATACAGTATATGAATTGTAGGCTGTTGTGACATGAGATGTGCTGGTTTTTTAGCTGCAGAAACACGGATATACT
Source organism: Bufo gargarizans (assembly GCF_014858855.1). Classification (NCBI taxonomy): domain Eukaryota; kingdom Metazoa; phylum Chordata; class Amphibia; order Anura; family Bufonidae; genus Bufo; species Bufo gargarizans. The sequence continues at coordinate 192,053,139 of NC_058080.1, forward strand.
GCCAGGGGATCTAACTAGATCATAGACCTATATAGATTGACATGTAACCTTGTTTTGCATAGAAGTCTGATACCAGTTTTTAATGAAAAACCACTCTTTTAATTGAATAACTACCATATATCATCCACATAATAGAAGGCCAATTTGGTATGATAATACAGGTGAAGTCATAAGGTTTGCATGCACCTTCATTAAAAATCAGTTTTTTACAATTCCTGACATTTAAGACTCTTTTAGGTGAGTTGAGATCACTGCTATATTTCAAGAATGTGAAATGTCAGAATAATACTAAAGATAATAATGCATTTAATATATTATTTCTTTCATCACCTCCCAAGTGGGTCAGAAGTTTACATAGCCAAGTTTTCACATCTTTAAATTGCTTTGGAAAGTTCCAGAAGAACAACTAAACTTTTGTATACAGTTTTGTTAATCTGTCCTAATGCCCTAATAACAGTTTTTGTAATATAGTTTTTTTGCACTTTTATGACACCTTTTTTCTCCCTAAAGTGCACATTTCACGTATGCTTAATGTCTACTTCTCTGTACACCACTGACTTCTCAACGGTGTACAGAGTACGGAGTTGACATTTTTATCAATGGGGCTGCAGCGCAATGAGTACGGGCAGGAGCACACATTGCTGTTCCTGTCTGTGCCCCCCAGAGGTTTACTAAATGGCATAGCACATGGGTACTCTGTAAACATGTGTTATGCCAGGATTAGCTGAGCAGAACAGGATCCTGCTTCGCTAAGAGTTGACATGCAGGACTCTTACCTTAGCGAAGCAGGCACAGGAGGGAGCCCGCTCTGCTTAGCTAATCCTAAGCTTTAGGAGGGAAAGTTATTAGGGCATTAGGAACAAGTTAATAAAAATGTAGTTACTCTTTAAGTTATTTGAAGCTGTATCTGTGGTAGTATTTTAAGGCCTACATTCCAGGCCTACTTGCCTTTTTTGCTTGATCATGGTAAAATTAAAAAAATGTAATAAAATCAGCCAAGGCATCAAAAAAAAGAATTGTGGACTGCCACAACTTTGGGAGCAATTTTCTAATATCTTAAGGTTGTGGGGATACTTTTATTTCAAGAGGAACTGGTGCACTTCAAAAAGTAAATACAATTATGAGGAAGAAAAATGATGTGGAGATATTGAATCGCGAGACATCAACCAAGAAGTTAAAGTCAACTAGGTATCAACTTTTTACTGCCCCTCATGAGGGAAGTATAAAGTAGAGACACTCACACTGATTCCAGCTGTTGCTCATGGTCTAATATTAGGTGGTTGCCAAGAACCAGCATTATAATTGTTGCAGTCTGTTCTGGTACAGAGTCAAGTCTGCCTGAGAAGAGTCATGACTATTCATATTCTCCTGCTTTCTCATCCCACTCCCTAATGACTCTCAGTTTTCTCTTAGGGAAGAAACTAAGAAGAGAACACAATCATCAGAAGGTGGGCAGGGAAAAGGGGACATGGTGAATAATCATGACTCTTCTCAGGCAACCTTGACTCTTTACCAGACTCTGACTACAATGATTATAATGCTGGTTCTCAGCAATCCCTAAATATTAGCACATGAGTGAGACACACTGATCACAAGGGTGTCTATCACTACTTTATACTGCCTTCAGCAGCATAAGGGTACGTTCACATTACCATATGTGTTTTGTGGTCCGCAATAGCAGATCCTCAAAGCATATATATCGGCTGTGTGCATTCCACATTTTGTGGAACGGAAGGGCCGGCCCCTAACAGAACAGTCCTATCTTTGTCCATAATACGAACAATAATAGGACATGTTCTATACAGATGTAGCAGGGGTAACACACACACTCTTAACTCAAATTTCTTAACTCATTGCATTATCTTGAAACAAAAGCCATCGAAAAGCAATTGCTTAAAGCATTTAGTTGCATTTAGTTTAGATAACATGTCTCATAAAGCATGTGTGTTAACCCTGCTACATCCGTATGTTCTATTTTTTTGCGGAACTGACATATGGACACAGAATGCCCACGGAATCATTTTCATATATATATTTTTTTTGCAGCCCCATTGAAGTGAGTGGTTCCACATACGGGCCCTCAAAAAAATGTAACGGACACAAGAAATAAATAAGTTTGTGTACATGAGCCCTAAAGTTAATGACGGGTTCACTTTAAAGCTTGGGCAAAAATGGGTATAACAAATCGACAGTGACCTGATACATACTTTGAAAGCTGTGGCAAAATGTGACTATACAAAGTTATGCCCATCTTATGTTCAGTAACACCCTCACATTCCATATTTTGGAATTGAATTTCTCTTTCAGTTCTGGCACTCCCTGGGGATTGATGTGACAAACCCTTTCAGGTAACCCCGCAGACAAAAGTTGCACATCATTAGGTCCGATGTCTTTGGAGGCCTCAAAACTTTGCTTACCTTATGTTCTTCTGAAAATGTCGCATGAATTTGCCACAGGGATGTGTGCCACGTGATCACGCTGATGATCAGTTAACTGTGCATAGAATTGTGAAGATGTACATGGCTGATTATGTTTCTGTCAATTATATTGGGCCCACAGTCCGCTTACCCATAGTTGCATAATAAGCGCAGATTGGATCATGAAGCAGTTGTTGGTGTGGTGAACGTGACATTTCTGTCTGCCATTACTTTGGTTCTGCAAATTACTGTAACTAGGCTGCAAGTGTGAGGCTCTTGAGACAGTGTTTCTGGGTTTGTCTGTATCGGACCAGCATTTGCAGTATTTTCAAGCTGAAAACTTGTATCCACAAAACAGGTGAAAAAGATGATACTTTGCCAGAGTTAAACAGGAGATAGACAAGAATGGCTACCAGGAAGAAGGCAGGAGCTAATTACATTAGGGCATAACAAGGAGCCAGCAGAGACAAACTAACAAAAAGCAAACTACATGAAATACAATAATATGACATAAAAGGCATAAATCCACGAGTGGGATGTGACAATTGGTGTTGAATTTTCTCAGGAGCTGCTATAGCAGTGTGTTATATTGCTCTGTCCCTGTTAGGCGACAGTTTCCCTTGTATAGATATGCGCTGTCTTGGTTGTAATGTTGCTGTTTATTTTTGCTTTGTTAAAAATGCCAGAAAAATGTTTTTATAAGCATTTTTAGGGATTTCCTTTGTCAGTCACAAAATATTTTTCTTGCCATTGTTTTTGTCTTTTTTTTTTCTACTAAAGAAAAGTCTATGGAAAAATGCCTGAAAAAATGTCACACCCAGAGTGCGATGCTATTTAAAACAAAAAAGCATTTATGCAAAAATACACCTAAAAGTTATTTTAAAAAAATGCCATGCAACATCTGGAGCAAAAACGCCAGAAAAAATGTATGTGTGACACCAGCCTAAGGGTACAACCCGAATATTAAATATGAATATGACAAGAACTCCCTGCACATTTTGAGGTCACAGAATACATTGAAATGTCTCAGTAGAAGATCATGATTTATCCATATAAATTGGATGTGTCTAGAGTATAAATTGCTGTAAAATAAGCAGCTGTAAGGGGAAATTAGGACTCCGAGGAGTTCTAATTAACAAGCAATTAATAACTTCTAATGCACTTAACTAAGAGCTCTAACTCCCCTGTAGCCCAGTTTTTCTGTACCTATGCTTGCAATTTTCATTTTTACGTGGATTCTCAGCCATGTGATGTCAAAATTCAAGTAGTTTAGTAGTTGAAAATCGGCCTGCCCTCTGAACATACACTGTAAATAAAATAAGATAGTGGTCGTTTTTCCAGTTGGACCGCGCTGCTCTAGAAGGCAGGAAAAACACCACTTTAGACTCCTTCTTCGGGTCGGGTGTATGCAATTTTATACCGCTTGTATTCTGTTCACTTTTGTGAGTATAATAAATACTGTTATTCCATTTATGTGATGGTATTTCACTATTGTGGCTATCCTTTGGTATCTGACAGAGGCGAATGAGTGGAGACTCTGCTGCTTTCTGTGGCCTTTTGCTTCCCTATATCCACGGATTATTGGAAGGAGTCTAAAGTGGTGGTTTTTCTGCCTTCTTAGCAGCGTGGTCTAACTGGAAAAAGGATTGAGATTTATGTGAACTGTACCCACTTCACGATTGGGTCCTGCGACGCAGAAAAAGGCAACGTACCAAAGACTATTTTATTTATTTATTTATAAAGATAGTGGTCATAGTGATTGGCTAAACAAACGTAAAACGGGTAGAAGGGAGTGTAAATGCTGCCCCTTACTGGTGTGGCTTGAGTGCTACACGTGAAGCTCAAACATAGCGTCTCTATACAAATTCAGCATCTGTGTTTTTAAGGATGACATGGCACAGTAACCCAGCTAGGAGCTGAAACATCACATATTGCTGAATCCATAGAAGGTTTCTTTTTCGCGTTTTTGAAGTGCTGCCTTTTTCTATTGTAACTCTTGATGGGACTGAGGGGGTGACCTCCATTTGGTTGCACACAGTACTCATCTAGTTGCATTTTTTTCAGCTTTTTAACACTATTATTATTTCATTACATTTATAGCTTATCAACAGAATAGGGAATAATTGTCTGATCTGCAGGAATTCATCATGAAAATGTTGTGCTGTCGAGCACTTGTACTCTGCTTTCTCCAGCAGTCCCAAAGTGTTGAATGGAGCAGAAGCGTGCCTGTGTGACTCCCGCTCCATTCAAATAGGGGTAGCACAGGGCCCCTATTCTCATGAGCATCAAGATCCCAGGGTTCAAATCCCTGCTAATCTGACACTTGTCCCCTGATAAGTATTTTTCATCCGAGAACAATTTGGATGGCGTTTTGAAAGCGTTTTTGTGCCATTTTGTACAAATTTTATTTAGAAGAGAAGCATTGGCAGAAAAATGCATGCTGTGTTTTGATAAAAAATGCCAATGAGCCCAAAACCTGAACCATATTTACTAATCCTATATATAGCATAAACATAGGCTGTCTAGACATGCATCAGACTTATCAGATTAGATGATAAATATGGTGCAGGGATATTTTTAGTCTATTTTATGTCAATATTATGTCTATGTCTATTTTATTAGTTGGCTTCATTTCAGACAGAATTTTATGTCAGAATTGCGGCACAGGTTTGGCGCAAAACGCTGCATTGTAGGAAACGCCTCAATTCGGCAAAGCCCCTTTTCTTATAATACTGCATCGACATTCTGGCAATATCTGAGCAAGGCATAAAGCGCGTTATGATGCAAGGAGAGTAGCAATGTAAGAATGACAGTAGAGTTGAATGAAGTATGGATAAATTGGTCCTCTTTGTATGTGGCCCTTGGGCTGTGACCGTAAGTGCATATTATTATGTGACCTAAGTAATCCTGAAGAGATGAGTAAGTTGATCATAGACTGTGTTTTCTTATCCATGAATTTAATTTAGGGATACATACATATGCCTCCAGGCGAAGATGAAAAAAACTGAATGCAGCTCATATAATAGATGTGGATATGTAAAAAGCAGACAATGCACACTACAGATTCTCTTGGCTTTTATAAACAATCAATAACCTTTCAGGGCATTTATGAGAGCTTGCATATCAGAGGGAAAAAAAAAGAGCATTTTTGTTCACATAATGAATTTAAATTGTGTAAAAATTACAAGATGTTTTATTGATTAGAACTTGAAAGCCTAGTAGCCTCATTAGAGCAATGCTATCTGTTTTATGAAGAAGCCTTTAAAGGCATTTTGCAACAAAATATGTTATAGCAATGAGACGTCTTGTAAGTCATATCAGACAGGGTTCCAGCAACATGCCCTAGAGCAAAGGGTTTATTCTTGGTCGCACATGCATGCTCAAATTCATTGAAATCAATAGAACTCCTGCAAACCTCCTCATTTGTAGTTTTACTTAACTTCTTTAGGACCCAGCCACTTTACCTTGAACATCCAGTAGTTTTGGCTTGAGGACCTTAGTTACTAGTAGTGTTGAGCGAATCGAAGTATCCAAAATGGACTTGGATCCAAATTTCAGGAACAAATTAGATTAGCTGCGGAGCCAAATTTCCTTGCGCTTCGTGATAACAAGTACATTTTCCTTGGAAACATGCTCACTAGAGATGAGCGAATTGAAGCTGATGAAGTGGAATTCGATCTGAATTTCAGGAATTACTCATCGCACCGAATCCGAATTTCTGAACTCTTCGTGGTAACGAATCACATATTTGTTTTTGCTAAAATGGCTGCTGCACATGTTAGGACATGGAGCAAGGAACTCTGGGAACAAAGGATCACCCACAATGCCATGCATGCAGCCAATCAGCAGCCAGCCAGCCCTGTGATGTCACAGTCCGATAAATAGCCTCAGCCATCTTGGATTCATACATTTTCCAGTGTACTGTGCAGGGAGAGATGTTACCAGGCGCTAGGGATGGTGCTAGGAAAGACTTGAAAGCTTATATTTTGCTCAATAAAAGTTCAGGGAAAGAGTATTAGAAGTGTATGGAAAGGATGGGTAAAAATTATTCCACACTATAAAAGGAGAACAGGGTCCAATAGGGGAGTGTACAGCCTGGGTAATAGGAGCAATTCTATTACACCTTGCTGCGCTGACTGCGGATCCAAATTGCCATTATACTGCTGCTCATTTCAGGTTTGCAATACCTCTGTTATTCCAGCAGTTATATATACTGTATATGTTCTAAAGCCTTTTTTGTCATGTAGTAGTGGGGGGGGGGGGGGGGGGGGGGAATTGGCTTATTAGCCATAGTGTGATGAAGTGAGAAAATTGCAGCCCTTTTTGGAGTGTATTAGTGGCAAAAAAAAATTGCCGTTCACGGGCACAGTTATATGTTCTAAAGCCTTTTTTTGGTGTGTATTAGTGGGGAAAAAGAAAAAGGGCTTATTAACCACTGTGTGGGAAGTGGGAAAATTACAGCCCTTTTTGGCATGTATCAGTGGCAAGAAAACTACAACTTTATTTGCCGTTCACGGACACAGTTATATGTTCTAAAGCCTTTTGGCGTGCATTAGTGGGGGGAAAAGGGGCTTATTAGCTGTTGTATGGTAAAGCGAGAAAATTAAAGCCCTTTTTGGAATGTATTAGTTTCCCTTTTATTTACCTTTTTGATCTGACAGTATGTCAGACACAGAAGTGACAGGCCCTGCACAGGGGAGGGGCACAGGCCTAAATGTTTATGGTGCAAGCACAGGTTGCACCAGAGTATGGGGGGGGGGCAGCAGTTGTCACTTCGAGATGCCTTTGCTACCAGTGTCAGCTAGCGGTCGTGTCTTGACCAGCAACCCAGCGGTTTTTGAATGGTTGACTCGATCTTTGACTTTGTCGCAAGTGACATCAGACACCCCCAGCCAAGAGTCTGTGGGTTCATCAGACACTACCCTTAGTTGGCATGGCCCAGGAGCAGGCCCTGTGCCCTCACCTGTCCTCAACATGCCTCAGTCCTTTTCTGTTCCCTCAGCCAGAGAAGTACTATATGCTGTGGGCTCAGCTCCACTATACAGCGAGGACGAGGTACTAGAGGACAGTCAGCAGCTACTGCCCAGCCAAGATCTGAAGAAGACATCCGTCGCTTCCTCCGGAAGGCGTGTAAGTAAGTATTGATGAGAAGAGTGGCGTGGGAGCTGGTGTTGCGAGCGGTCAGGCTTCTTACTCAGAGACTGTTGAGGAGGACATCAGTGACGTGCAGATAGAGATGTCGCGAACAGAAAATTTTCCATTCGCGAACGTCGAACGCAAATTTCTACAAATCTTCGCGAACGGGCGAACCGCCATTGACTTCTATAGGCAGGCAAATTTTAAGACCCACAGGAACTCTTTCTGGCCACAATAGTGATGAAAAAGTTGTTTCAAGGGGACTAACAACTGGACTGTGGCATGCCGGAGGGGGATCCATGGCAAAACTCCCATGGAAAATTACATAGTTGACGCAGAGTTGGATTTTAATTCATAAAGGGCATAAATCACCTAACAATCCAATTTTTTTTTGAACAACGTGGTTTAAAACATCCAGTGTGTGTATACGATCAGGTATGATGTTGTATCGATCAGGTAGTGTAAGGGTTACGCCCGCTTCACTTCAAAAAATTTAGGCCGGGTACCTTCGACTGCCTTCACAGTGACAGACCAAACTCTGATACACCAAACTGAATTGATTTTAGGAACCGGTGCCAAGTTGCGGCACTGCGCGTGCACGGAGCAATGTGCTGTGACACCTTATATGAGTGGTGTCTTAACTAGTACTATTCCTATCAGTTTAATCCCTGTTACGTCCCCTATCCGGGGACGTGTGTCGAATTGATTAATCATTGTCGAATTAACCACATCCTGAAATATTTTGTTCTGAGCTCTGTATTTGCTTTGTATTGGAATTGATGGGGATTTTTTAAATTGTCTGCATTATTTCTAATAAACTATTAAGAGACTTTTATTATGATTTTTTTTATTTTATGTATTAAAAACCCACCCATACAACTTTAAAAAAAAAAAAGTTTTTTTTCTATGAAAAAACATCCAGCCGTCCCGATCGCTTTTGGTCTGATCATAATGAAGCAACGGCCTTATCATCTGGGGTGTGGCAACATTGCCAACACACTCATAGAGGTGATGATCGCTTCATTGTGATACGCAAGCCCCTTCACCACAACAAGGTAACGATCACGAAAGGGGAATTGACACTTGTATGTGCCTTTTTATTTGTTTTGTTTTTGCAGCCACAGTGCAGCACCAGAGGCCAGGAAAATTAGGCATGTACACATGCCTGAAAAGCAATGCTATTGTTGCAGCCGCTGTTGTAGCAGCAGCCGGAAAAATTTATGTTTTCAAGGCAGAAAGGTGACTAAAACATTGCGGCTTGAACCCTAGTTGGTGGCGGAGAATTCACGAAAGTCATCCGGTATGCAGACATCAAATACAGCAGCATGGGGACCATTTTAAGGCCAAGGCATGTCATCAGGCCTTTTGTTAGTTAAATGTATCCCCTACTGTCAGTCCCTTCGGGATCCATGCCTCATTCATCTTAATGAAGGTGAGGTAATCAACACTTATTTGACCGAGGCGACATCTTTTGTCAGTGACAATGCTTCCTGCTGCACTGAAGGTCCTTTCTGACAGGACACTTGAAGCGGGGCAGGCCTGAAGTTCTATCGCAAACTGGGATAGCTCAGGCCACAGGTCAAGCCTGCACACCCAGCAGTCAAGGGGTTCATCGCTCCTCAGAGTGTTGATATCTGCAGTTAAGGCGAGGTAGTCTGCCACCTGTCGGTCGAGTCGTTCTCTAAGGCTGGATCCCGAAGGGCTGTGGCAATGTGTAGGACTGAAAAAGCTCTGCATGTCCTCCATCAACAATACATCTGTAAAGCGTCCTGTCCTTGCCGCCGTGGTCGTGGTAGGAGGAGGATTACTTTCACCTCTTCCCCTGTTAGATTCCCGTTGTGCTGTGACATCCCCCTTATAAGCTCTGTAAAGCATATTTTTTTGTTTGGTTTTGAACTGCTGCATCCTTTCTAACTTCCGGTAATTTGGTAACATTTCGCCACTTTCTGCTTATACCGGGGGTCTAGTAGCGTGGCCACCCAGTACAGGTCGTTCTCCTTCATCCTTTTTATACAAGGGTCCCTCAACAGACATGACAGCATGAAAAATTTGCACATGGTTGGATGCCGAGCTACTCATTTCCCTTCTTACGCTCAAACATTTCCTTTACAGACACCTGACTGTGGGCAGATGAGATGGAACTGCTGAAGGTGAGAGGCGGAGTGGCGGTTGGTTGAGAGGGGGCAAGGAGGACAGCAGTGGTTGAGGTGGCTGAACATGCTGGACCAGGAGGAGGATGGTGGCTTTGAGCTTGTGTGCTGCTTCTACTCATCATCATGTGTTGATCCCATAGGAGTTTGTGATGTGCGATCATGTGCCTTCGCAAAGCAATTGTACCTAGGTGGGTGTTGGATTTCCCACGACTCCGTTTCTTTTGGCACAGGTTGCAAATGGCATCGCTTTTGTCAGAGGCAGACACACCCAAAAAATGCCACACTGCTGAGTATTGCAATGACGGCATTCTGGTGGTGGCAACAGCATGCGTTGATTGGCGTGCTGTCTGGCTGACCCCGGGTGCCGATACATGCTGTCTGACTGTGCCACTAGCTCCTTGCGATGACCTCCCCCTGCTTCCAACTCATCTCCTCCTTCTCTCTGTCTCCCCTTCTGAACTTTCCCCCTCTTCTTCTTCTCTTCAAACAGGCACCCACGTGGCATCCATGGACACATCGTCATCATCAACCACTTCACTTGTATCTGACACCTCAGCAAAGGAAGCAGCAGCGGGTACAACATCATCATCATCATCATCATCATCACACTGTACGTCCATGTGTGTAATGCTGCCTGACTGAGACATATCCCTGTTATCTACATCCTCTGGCAATAATGGTTGCGCATCACTAATTTCATCCAACTGATGTGTAAATAACTCCTCTGAGGGATCAAGTGAAGCGGCTGTGGTGGTGGTGGCGGCGGCGGGGGGGGGGGAGAGTGGTAACTTGAGAGCAGGTGACCAAAGCTGAGCTGGAGGAGGATGGTGCGTCAAGGTTCTTAGCGGAAGCTGTTGAAGATTGGGTGTCCTGTGTAAGCCAGTCAACTATTTTCTCTGAATTTTTGGGGTTCAGGGTACGTGGCCTCTGAACACTGGTCATTATTCCAGGGCCAGTGTAAATCACAGCACCACGAACACGACGGCCCAGCGGCGTGGCCTGCCTCTGCCTGTAATTTTTTATTAGATAAGTGTTACTATGCGTGCAAGGTACTGTGCCACCCTATATAAGTGGTGGGCAGTGGGCACAGTACAGTCTGTGTGGGCCTGACACACACGGGCTTGCAAATGTGATTAGATCACAGAAAAATTTTAAATATAATTTTTTTTCCCTGCAAGGTATTTGAGTGAATAAAACCCTGTAACGGTATGAGTGCAGGCCTAGCCACTAGCCAGTGGGCACAATACAGTATGTGTGGGCCTGACACACACGGGCTTGCAAATGTGAAGATGTCACAGAAATTTTTTAAATAGAATTATTTTTTTCTGCAAGGTATTTGAGTGAATGACACCCTGTAACGGTATGAGTGCAGGCCTAGCCACTAGCCAGTGGGCACAATACAGTATGTGTTGGCCTGACACACACGGGCTTGCAAATGTGTTTAGATCACAGAAAAAATTTAAATATCATTTTTTTTCCCCTGCAAGGTATTTTCTGTCACACCCTGTATGAATGGTGTGCACACAGTGCTGTCTATGACTGAGCCTGCAGTCTCTCACACACGGGCAGCCAGGCAACTGCAATATATAGATAGATAGAGAGAGAGAGATAGATAGATAGATAGAGATATATAAAAATAAAATAAAGCACACTGATGTACCAGCCCTGAAAAGGGCTTTTTGGGGTGCTGTCAGGACGCTGTCCTTACAGCATATGAGTCTGTGGACACAGAACAATGCCCTAGCTAACGCTTTCCCTATTGAGTCAGCAGCAGCTACACTCTCCCTCCTCTCACTGTGAATGCAGTTTTCGAATGAATCTAAAATGGATGCTGTCCAGGAGGTGGGAGGGTCTGGGAGGGAGGGTCTGCTGCTGATTGGCTGGAATGCGTCTGCTGACTGTGAGGTACAGGGTCAAAGTTTTCTCAATGATGAAGTTATGGGGGGCGGACCGAACATCGCATATGTCCACCCACAGCGGCGAACGCGAACAAGCTATGTTCGCCGGGAACTGTTCGCTGGCGAATAGTTCGGGACATCACTACGTGCAGACAGTATACGATAAAGATGTAACCAATCGCAATTGGGAGTCGGGTGATGAAGGGGCTTCATCATCATCATCGGCAGAAGAGGGAGGCAGCTTGCGTGTGAGGCAGCGGTGGAGCCAGAAAGTCGGTAGGTGGGTGGGAGTCAGCAGGATGGCAGCGGTGGGAGGTCGGCAGCCAAACGTACCCGAGGTAGACCACCCGCTTCGCAGGAGCTTACTGGCCCGAAAAGTAGCGGTGCAGGAGTTCACAGAGGCAGTGGTAGTAGCGGTTAGTCAGTGCAGAGTGTTGGTGGTAAAATCATCTACTCGGCGGTGTGGCAGTTTTTTGTTAAGCCGCCGGTGGAGGTGAACATGGCCATTTGTCGAATCTGTGGGCAGTAGGGTAAGCATGGCCAGGGTACCAATGTTGTTGGCACCACGGCACTGAATCAACATAAAGTGTCCTGGGAGAAACGTGACTCCAATCTGGTGGTCCAGCCTGCTGCAGCAACCGCCAAAAGAAGCTGTCTGTCCTTCCCATCATCTGCTGGTCCTAATGCTCCTACTCCTCTTCCTCCTCCTCCTAGTCAGTAATTCCATCAGCAACTGATCACCGAAGTTATTGCCAAGAGACAACAGTATGTGTGCACTCAGCTGAACGTGCTCCTGGCCAAGTTGCTGATACTGCAGTCCTTCCCTTTCCAAGTGGTGGACTCTTCACCTTTTCAGAGAATTGATGGCTTGTGCCGAGCTAAGGTGGAGAGTCCCAAGCCGTAATTTCTTTGCCAAAAAGGCAGTACCAGCCCTGCACACATATGTAGAACAGAAGGTGGGCCAGTCCTTGAGCTTGTCAGTGTCTGCCAAATTGCACAAATCTTTGTGTCATCAGCAAAAAGACACACCTTACCATCGAGGCCTTCTGCAATTTCGCTGATAAAGATATTAAACAATATGGGTCCCAGAACAGATCCCTGAGGTACCCCACTGGTAACAAGACCATGGTCTGAATATACTCCATTGACTACAACCCTCTGTTGTCTGTCCCTCAGCCACTGCCTAATCCATTCAACAATATGGGAGTCTAAGCACAAAGACTGTAATTTATTGATAAGCCTTCTATGTGGGACCTTTTCAGAGAATTGATGGCTTGTGCCGAGCTAAGGTGGAGAGTCCCAAGCCGTAATTTCTTTGCCAAAAAGGCAGTACCAGCCCTGCACACATATGTAGAACAGAAGGTGGGCCAGTCCTTGAGCTTGTCAGTGTCTGCCAAATTGCACGACAGCGCCGACTTGTGGAGCTGTAACTACGGTCAAGGACAATATATGTCCTTTACGGCTCACTGGGTAAATGTGGTTTCTGCCCATCCAAACCAGCAACTTGACCAAGTGACGCTGCTTCTGCCTCCACATTCTCACGCCGTTGCTCCTGCGACAATGTCTGCCTCTTCCTCCTCATCCTCTGCCTTGTCCTCAGCCTCCACTGCAGGGACAATTCACAGTGCCCCACCAGCATACCACATGCAGCTCTGCACCTAGTTTGCCTGGGTGAACGAAGTCACACAGTGAAGGAACTGCTCCGCGCCCTTCAGCAAAAAATCGAATCCAGGCTTTCTCCACGAAAACTCAAAATCGGAACCATGGTGACTGACAACGGGAATAACATTGTGTCGCCGCTGCATCAAGGAGGGCTGAGCCATGCACCCTGCATGGCGCACGTGTTCAATCTAGTTGTCAAGCATTTCCTGAAGTCTTCCACCTATCTGCAAGACATCCTAAAAATGGCCAGGGAACGTTGCATGCACTTCAGCCACTCGTACACCACCAAACACACTCTCCTTAAGCTACAGCGGCAGAATGGTGTCCCTCAACATACTGTAGGCTGATATGCGACGTGTCCACCCATTGGAATTTCACCCTCCATATGTTAGACCAACTGTACGAACAGAGAAAAGCCATAAATTATTTTTTGGATGATATAGGTGGACAGAGGTACTCCTCTGTGTAACTTCGATGATAGCCAGTGGCAGCTCATGCATGACACCTACCGTTTGCTCGTGCCCTTTGAGGAGGCCACTTTATTTGTCAGTCGCCAGGACTACGGGATTAAAAACGTAATTCAACTGATTCATATCCTGGAAAAGATGCTGGTAAATCTGGCTGGTCTGGGGACTGGAGACGTGGTGCCTACATCACATAGAAACATAGAATGTGTCGGCAGATAAGAACCATTTGGCCCATCTAGTCTGCCCAATATACTGAATACTATCAATAGACCCTGGCCCTATCTTATATGAAGGATGGCCTTATGCCTATCCCATGCATGATTAAACTCCTTCACTGTATTTGCAGCTACCACTTCTGCAGGAAGGCTATTCCATGCATCCACTACTCTCTCAGTAAAGTAATACTTCCTGATATTACTTTTAAACCTTTGCCCCTCTAATTTAAAACTATGTCCTCTTGAAGCAGTTTTTCTTCTTTTAAATATTCTCTCCTCTTTTACCTTGTCGATTCCCTTTTATGTATTTAAAAGTTTCATCATATCCCCTCTGTCTCGTCTTTCTTCCAAGTTATACATGTTAAGGTCCTTTAATCTTTCCTGGTAAGTTTTATCCTGCAATCCATGTACTAGTTTAGTAACTCTTCTCTGAACTCTCTCCAAAGTATCAATATCCTTCTGGAGATATGGTCTTCAGTACTGCGCACAATACTCCAAATGAGGTCTCACTAGTGCTCTGTAGAGCAGCATGAGCACCTCCCTCTTTCTACTGGTAATGCCTCTCCATAAACACCCAAGCATTCTGTTAGCATTTCCTGCTGCTCTATGACATTGTCTGCCAACCTTTAAGTCTTCTGAAATAATGACCCCTAAATCCCTTTTCTCAGATACTGAGGTTAGGACTGTATCACAGATTTTATATTCTGCTCTTGGGTTTTTACGCACCAGGTGCATTATCTTGCACTTATCAACATAAAATTTTAGTTGCCAGATTTTTGACCATTCCTCTAGTTTTCCTAAATCCTTTTCCATTTAGTGTATCCCTCCAGGAACATCAACCCTGTTACAAATCTTTGTGTCATCAGCAAAAAGACACACCTTACCATCGAGGCCTTCTGCAATTTCGCTGATAAAGATATTAAACAATATGGGTCCCAGAACAGATCCCTGAGGTACCCCACTGGTAACAAGACCATGGTCTGAATATACTCCATTGACTACAACCCTCTGTTGTCTGTCCCTCAGCCACTGCCTAATCCATTCAACAATATGGGAGTCTAAGCACAAAGACTGTAATTTATTGATAAGCCTTCTATGTGGGACAGTATCAAAAGCCTTACTAAAGTCTAGATAAGCGATGTCTACTGCACCTCCGCCATCTATTATCTTAGTCACCCAATCAAAAAAATCTATAAAATTAGTTTAACATGATCTCCCTGAAGCAAACCCTCGCTGTTTTTCATCTTTCAATCCATGGGATTTTAGATGTTCCACAATCCTCTCCTTAAGTATAGTTTCCATTAATTTCCCCACTATTGATGTCAGGCATACTGGCCTATAGTTGCCCGATACCTCCCTACTACCTTTCTTGTGAATGGGCACAACATTTGCTAATTTCCAATCTTTTGGTTGGTTAAATGAATCTGTTAATGGTTTTGCTAGTTCACCACTAAGCTCTTTTAATAGCTTTGGGTGTATCCCATCAGGCCCCTGTAACCTATTTGTATTAATTTTAGACAGCTGACTTAGAACCTCTTCCTCTGTAAAGACACATGCATCAGAATATTCACTAGTCTTCCTTCCTAATTGAGGTCCTTTTTCCTTCATTTTCCTTTGTAAAAGCTGAACAGAAGTATTCATTGAGGCAGTCAGCTAGTTCTTTATCTTCTTCCATATACCTTCCTTGTTTGTTTTTAATTTGGTAATTCCTTGTTTTAGTTTCCTTTTTTCATTTATGTATCTGAAGAATGTCTTATCGCCTTTATTCAATGACTGAGCTAATTTCTCTTCTGCCTGTGCTTTAGAAGCTCTTATAACTTGCTTGGCCTCTCTCTCTGCCTAATCTTATACATTTTCCTGTGATACTCTTTTTTTTTCTTTTTTTTTTTTTATAATTACTAAATGCTATCTTTTTGTTTTTAATGATTTTGGCCACTTCGGCCGAGTACCAAAGTAGTCTCTTCCTTTTGTTGCTTTTACTGACAAGCCTAATGCAATTATCTGTTGCCTTCAATAGTTCCACTTTTAAGTAGTCCCATTTCTCCTGGACTCCATTGAAACTGTTCCAATCTTATAGGGACTCGTATACCACTAATCTAATTTTAGAAAAGTCAGTTTTTCTAAAATCTAAAACTTTTGTTTTTGTGTGGTGTGACTCAGTCACTGTACTTATAGTAAACCACACTGACTGGTGATCACTAGATCCCAAGCTTTCCCCTACAGTAATATCAGATAACAAATTCCCATTTGTGAATACTAAATCTAAAATGGCCTCCTTCCGGGTTGGCTCCTCCACTACTTGCTGTAGAGATAATCCCAGTAGGGAATTTAGAAAATCTGTACTCCTGGCAGAACTAGCTATTTTGGTTTTCCAGTTTACATCAGGAAGATTAAAGTCTCCCATAATGATAACTTCCCTTTTCAATGTCATTTTAGCTATTTCCTCAACTAGTAGATAATCTAATTCTTTGACTTGGCCAGGTGGTCTATATATCACACCTACACGAGTTACCTAATGATTATCAAGCTGCAACGTAACCCAAACAGACTCTAAATTGGCCTCGCTAACTTGTATTAAATTAGATTTTTTTGCTATCTTTCACATACAGGGCCACCCCTCCCCTTTCTTGCCTTCTCTGTCTTTCCTATATAGAGAGAACCCTGGTATTGTTATATCCCAGTCATTGCTCCCATTGAACCATGTCTCAGTAACAGACACTAAATCTATATTCTCAGATGCCATTATAGACTCAAGTTCACTTATCTTTTTCCCTAAACTGCAAGCATTTGTAGAAAAGACTCTGAGCTTGCCATTTCTTAACCTCTTCTGGCATTGTTCCGGGGGGCAGTCGGACTGCTGGATTATCACTCTTTTGCCCCCCTTTCTTAGTTTAAATGCTACTTAGCAAATACTTTGAATTGTTCACTGAGGAATTTTGTTTCCTTGAGAGAAAGATTCAAACCATCTATCTTGTACAGTTCTTTTCCATTCCAACGAGAGCTAACATGAGACACAAACCCTTAGTTCAGACACCATTTACCAAGCCATACATTGAATTCCTTAATGCGCATCTTTCTGTCATGCTGAAGGTTATGCACAGGCAAAACTGCAGAGAATGAAACAGTTGATGCAACCTCCCGTATATCATTACCAAGTGTGTGAAAAGCTTCCTTCACCTTTGAAACCTTGTTGCAAGCCAGGTCATTTGTCCCAAGATGGACAATAACATCCACCTCCCATTCCTACTTTGCTTGCCTAACAATATTAAGGATGTGTCATCTGTCCCTGCTAGCAGTAGCACCAGGGAGACATCTCACAAAACAATTTTCCTCAAACTTCCCACCTCTTATGATAGAATCGCCCACCAACAGCTGCTTACTATCAGTCCTCACCTTATCCTTTTTGTCTTTGGCTGCAGTCTTGCATACTTTAGGCATAGAAGATGATTGTTCCTCACCCACTGTGCCGGAGACATCCTCCATGTTGCTATTGCACTCTGAAAGTGCTGTAAATGATATATGGAGAGCCACAGACTGTGGGACATGTCTTCTATCAACAACTCTAAATCTACCAGAACCTGCAGTAACCCATCTTCCATTTCTAGGGGGCCTCTGTGGCAGTGGCATTGCAACGTTCCCAGCCTCACGGCCACATGAGCCCTGTGGGAGCTGAACTGGAGGAGGAAGAGGAGGAAAAGGAGGACATTGGTGCACAAGCAATGTGTAGCGAAATGGGCGTTTTTTCCACACAAGTGACAGGAGAGGAGGAGCAGGAGCAGAGGGAAGAGCATTAGGAAGATGAGGCAGATGACCCAGACATGGTGTGGCAGTATGCAGTGGAGATGGAGGCAGGGAGTCTCTGAGTTACTTGTGTAAATGGCAAGTTTGCCCTGGAAAAGCTGTCCTGCCCGGCCAGTAGTGTGGCCTCAGAGCGGATGTTTAGTGCGGAGGGAGCCATAATTATCCCAAGGAGACCTCGCCTTTCCACCCAAAATGTGGAGAGACTGATTAGATCATCCCTGCTGCTTCACCCAAACCTTGAAAAGAGACTGGTTTCTTCTGGCTACCTCCCTCAGCTACTTTTCTGATGCTGCCACCTGCCTGATGCCACACATCTGATGCCATGTTCTCCTTCTTACACCCACTATTGTCAGCGGGTACTGTTAGTGACACCCACCTCCACACTATGTCACTCTGTGATATCCTGATGCTGCTGCCACCTCAACACTATGTCATCTTGCCACTCTGTGGCCTCCTTATGCTGCTGCCACCTCCACACTGTCACCTTGCCACTCTGTGGTCTCCTGATGCTGCTGCTACCTCCACACTATGTCATTGGGCCACCCTGTGGACGTCTCATACTGTTCCCACCCTCCCCACTTCATGACTGGGCCACTATTTTGCCTTTTTGGCTTGGTTGATATCATCATTTATTTGACCCTCCTTCTAATCTGTCAGAAGGAAGGAACATGAGACACACAACAAATCCTGTCTGTGTAGCAGCTGTAAGGTCTATATGGTCCTATCAGAATTGGTTTATGATTTGGTAGCCAAAAGCATGAATGGGTACAAAACACAAAAGACATGCAAATATTCCATTCACGTGTCATCTTTGTTTTGGATCCACTCCTGTGTCTTGTTTTTTTTTTGTTTTGTTTTTTTGGGCATTAGCAATACTGATGGATTACTGACCAAATGCTGACCGAATAAAGGCGGATGCTCAACAGACAGGATCCGTTTCTTAGGGGGGTTATTGTTCTGATGGATCAGAGGAAGGGCAAAATAATCAGTGATGTCAACACAAACTTACTGCTGACACCCTCTCCACTCTGTCAGGGGGGGGGCTCGACTTGTATAATCGTTTAATAGAACAGGTTCTGTAGACATCTATGTGGAATCAGCTGATGACAGTGTAAAGGAAGTGCGCTCTTTCACGCTATAGTAGGATCTTGGGCCTCTGCATGGTACTTTATACCTGACACTAACATCGACCTGTAAGGTGGAATTCACATTTGAGTTATTTGGTCAGTTTTGGCCCCGTAACTGCCCAAAGAAGTGAAGTATGCAGTGATTTTAAGAGCGACACCTGTCATCTGCGTGTCATACTGACTCGCAGTATTGTTTCACTACCACAGCAGACTCACTATGCATGTTGCTGCAAAGCACAGTGTTCTACACCACTATACAGGCTCTCTGCATCCAGAAAATGGCAGTTTTTTTTACGCAATTCGCCACAAATTAATTTGAAATTCGGCAAACCTACCAAATCGGAATTTTTAAGAAATTCGCTCATCTCTAATACTCACCTTCTCTATTTGCATGTGAGGAGGCCATGGTGGCCATCTTGATTGAGAAAAGGGTTATGGCCACCACGTTTCCCAAACTTGTCCACATGTGATTTCTATCTGTGGGGAAACGGAAAGTGTCCACTAACAATCCGCATACCCTGGATGAACTCAAGGAAAACATCACAAACACTATCTCATTCTTCAATGTTGAAGAGCTGCAAGCAGTATCAGCCCACATAATCTGATGTGCCCAAAGATGCATAGATGTGAATGGAGACCACTTTCAGCATCTTTTGTGAATTGCTCATTCATCTTGCCATACTATCGCTGCAGGCAGGCTACTTTTTATTAAGCCACCCTGCTGCTATTACCCACATTCTGTCTTTGGGTCTTTCATTTGGAACATTTCCGTAGCCCTGACATATTTGGGCCTCTCAGATAATATTGTGTGCTACCTTGTTGATTGGTGTAGTAATCGCGTATATGCTGGTTTGAGTATATTTAATAACCCCCCCAAATATTTACACAATGTGGAGATGGAAATGAAAGTGAACGAATTTAGGCCTAAATTCATTAATACTCACTGTAAAGTAATTGCCATAGTCTGAGTATTGCCATACTGATCACTTGCTGGTTTTATTAAACTGAACAAGTCCCAAAATGTTTAAATTCCAACAGTGTGGAAATGGAATTCATGGAAGCGGGCAATTGAGGCCCGACTCTCAATTTCCTGTTATCACTCACAGGAAAGTTGGTTCTCTACCCTTTGTTTTGCTTTACTACTTATCTCCTATATGCTGTTTTTTTTGTTTTTTTTTTATTGAAGTTGAACCCCCCCCCAAAAAAAATATTTAAATAAATAAATTCTAACCATGTGGAAATGGGATTCATGAAAATGGACGATTGAGGCCTTAGGCTAGATTTCTCATTATCGCTCACAAGAAAGTAGGTGTCCTAGCCGATGTATTGCTGTATTGATCACCTATATGTTGGTTTAATTAAATTTATTAAACTCCCCCCCCCCCCCCAAAAAAAAAAAAAAAAAAAAAAAAAAAAAAATTGGACTGAACTGTGTGGAGATATTAAAAGGATTTTGCCCTAATATTTCGTTCTCATTCACTGATATATACAGTCATGTGAGAACCTTTCTTCTTCCTCCTTAGTGCTTTTTCCCACAACATTTGCACTAAAATGGTACTACATCAGTGGATACGTCCGAAACAAACATGAAAATATTTGGGTTTGTGTGCCGTCTGAAAAATAGCAAAGTTTGGACTGGTCCTGGTTCGGTTTGAACTGGATCGCTCATGCTTAATTGAGAGTTGAAAATTAACCTCCTTTGCCCATTTTTACCCCCAGCATCGTTTCAGGGGAAAATGGGGAAGTCCCTATATACATTAGAGTATGAGATGGGGCATACGCATTATGGAATTGCCCTGCAGATTTGCATGTGGAAATTCTGCAGCATTTTAGAGTGCCAGCAATATAAATAAGATTTTGAAAAATTTCACACTGCAAAAAAAATAAAAATCTGCAGCATAAAATGACATAGGATTGTTGCAAATTTTGGCACACATTTCCACTATGGATTTCACCTTTTGCAATGCAGAGGCTGAAATTCACAGCAAGTTAGCACTAAAATCTGTGACAAATTTACTTTACTGTGAGTTCATAAATTCTCTTCCTCGGGACATACCTTTTTAGATAGTCAGTCTCACGGAAATCAGGTTAGAATGCTGAAAATCTAATGTGTATGGGAACCTTTAGGCCAAAAGTAGGACCAAGAAAAGATAAATTTAAGGGTGTTCTGCACAGATGTTCTATGTAGAGCTGTCGGTGGGGCATGTGCTGCAGAGAGGCCTGAACTTCGAGGGCATGTTTTTTTTTAAATAGAAACAAAATAACATATATTACGGAAATGCTTTTTAGAAGATTTGTAATGATTTTCAAGGAAATTCTTTGAAGGTTTAGGTACGCTTTAAGTGTCATTCCCTGCAAAAATTACTAATGTACCAAAACATTTGTCAGAAATGTTTACATACCCAAATGTTATTATTCCAGAGAAACTCCAATGTCTTCTACTAGGCCACAACTAAAGCGTGGGCTAGCCAAGAAAATAAACTTGGTTCTGTGGTTGCAGATGCACCCGGGTCTTGATGTCTACCTTATAATATTACATATGGTAGATGAAGCATTATAAGATGGCACATTGGTAGATGAAACATTATAGGATGGCACACTGTAGATAGAGGAGGGTGCTACATATTTATCATTAGTGCCCAGGGGTTACAACGTACAACGTGATAACCAAGCAGCACTGTCATGTCACATGGCAAGGAAGCATAGCAAATACTACGTCAGCATACCAAATAACATCTGCATTGAGTTTGTATGTTCTCCCCGTGTTTGCATGGATTTCCTCCGGGTACTCTGGTTTCCTCCCACAATCCAAAGACATACTGATATGGACCTAAGATTGTGAGCCCTATTGCGGACCGGTTGATGCTAATGTCTGTAAAGCGTTCCGCAATATGTCAGCACTATATAAGTGAGTATAATAATAATATTAATAATAATAATAATAAAATACTATGACTGCCAACCACTGCAATGATTGAGAACACTTGTTCTTTAAGGCTACTTTCACACTCGCGTTTTGTGCGGATCCGTCATGGACGGATCTGTTCAGATAATACAACCATATTTCATCCATTCAGAACAGATCCGTTTGTATTCTCTTTAACATGGCCAATACGGATCCGTCTTGAACCCAATTTAAAGTCAATGGAGGACGGATCCGTTTACTATTGTGCCAGATTATGTCAGTGAAAACGGATCCATCCCCATTGACTTACATTGTGTGCCAGGACGGACATCAGACGGACACCAAAACGGAATGGAGACTGAACTGATGCAAACTTTTGCATTCTGAGTGGATCCTTTACCATTCAGAATGCATTAGAATGCAAACTGATCCGTTTTGGACCGCTTGTGAGAGCCCTGAACGGATATCACAAATGGAAAGCCAAAACGTGAGTGTGAAAGTAGACTAATTCCTGTAGCATAGTCATATTTTATTTTACATTATTCTTGTTCTAGTCGGTTTGTGTAGAGTTATCCCTGGTGTACATTTATAGTCACTATAAGAAATTTCTATTATTGTAAAGTAGGGGTTGGAGCTACGGTTTCATAATGGTGACATCAACCACTTATTTTCAAGCAGTTTCACATAAGCATCCTGGAATGTGCATACCGTATCTTTATGGATTTTATTAACCGACATACCATCCTTTATGGAAGCACAAAGGCCATGCAGGGAATTGGGCAGGGAAAAAAAAACATTTTTCAATTCTAGGTACAGTACATTCTCATTAGCAGAAACATTTCCTGAGAATGAGCTCGCTATTTGGTATGTGCTAAATAGACCATCAAGTGGCAAATCGGAGCAATTTCAATGAATGCGGTTTATACAAAGTCAATTAGGTCTAATGTTTTTAGATCAATAGTAAAAATAATCATGAAATGTGGTTGTAATATTGGCATAGCACAATTTTCCTAGGCAAAAATATGTAGAGATGAAGTGGTGGTGGTTAGATTTGAACAACTCTCAAGAAATATGTTACGTTCATTGTATTTGGCTGTTTTTGAATTGTGTTTATCTTGCTACCCTCAGAGGTATACTCTGTAAAACTATCATTATCCTCATTGTCCTCATTGCTATGTCATCATTTTATGAACTTTTACATGTACTATGTCATATACACTGCTCATCCATCTGCTTAATATTGTACAGGTCTTTAAGTTGCTTGTCGTGCATCAAAACATTTCTAGCTTGTCCAGGCATGGATCCACAAAACCACTGAAGGTAGATGTTTGCAGGAGATTCTAATTTAATTTGGTGGGGCCTCCATGGACTTGTTTTTAAAGCATATCCCACAGACTGTGAACTTAGCAATTTGGAGGCCAGGTCAACACCATGAACTCTTTGTCATCTTCCTCAAACCAATGGCAGCAACAGAGCTCAGTATCCCTGTGCAAGAACAGTATTTGAGCCAATATCTCATCGTAGAGCAACCATTTATAGTTTTCCAGCAATTCACCAGTAATTGTTAGTAATAAAATTCATTAACCCAGGCATTTCCATGCAATCCAATAAATAGTGGGCAGCTGTTTCAAAGGGGTTGGCTGGTCTCCTGTATTGATGACCTATGCTCAGGTTATAATTACAGCTGCTGTGTCCAATTCATATGGGCACTGCAATTTTTGTCATAGAGCTGATCGCCTGAGGTGCCGGATGTCAGACCCCCTACAATCTAATATCGATGACCTAATCAATGTAGGAAGCTGGCCAACCCCTTTTGGGTTTGGTACGTGATATGTGATAAACTAACATCCACATCAATACCAGTAAATATGGATTTAGCCTCTTAAGGACACAGGGCGTAATCAAAACTGAGTGCCTTCCGAATTCATTCGGCAGGCACTCTGGCACACCGCGTAGGGGGGGTCCTGTGACCCCCCCCCCCCCCCACACACACACACACACACACACATCGCCGATCACAGCAAACTGCAGGTCAATTCAGACCTGCGGTTTGCTGCGTTTACGGGTTATTCAGGTCTCTGGTGACCCGATAACACGGAACAGGATGGTGATCGGTGGTGTGATAATAATACACCACCAATCACCATCCTTAGATCCTGTGAGATGATGGTGACATCACCTCAGAGGATCTCTTCTGATTGGCTGCACTGGCGGGTGGGGGTTAACTCCCCCGTTCTCTCCTCTCCTCTATTCGGCCATTGGACTTCGCAGAGCGAATAGTCTGCTGCCCTATCTCCAGACTGCACCCCCTGATCTGTGCCCAGCACCCCCTCTTTCGATCCTCCACAGTGCCATCTGGCACTAAAAGGTAGGTTAGGGACAGGGTAGGGAAAGGTTTAGTTCAGGCAGGGAGACTTTAGGGAAAGTTAAGGTTTTTAGTGTTGCATCATCCTCTTAGAGCTTCTGGGGTCTACAGCATGGCTGTGTGACCCTAGACCCCCCCCCAGGGGTGCTGCAGCTTGCCCCCTTGCCCCCCCTTCACCCTTTCTTTGGGGCGCAAGCTTTTTTTTTTGCGTACGCTCACAGTGGCCTGCACTATTTAGCGTCCAGCCACTGTTAGTGCATCGCCCACCCCACCTCTAATTAGCTTCGGACGGCTGATCAGCGAGTTCGAATTTTATTTATTTTTCTCTGTTAGGTTTAGGGAAAAGTCTGTTAACACCCGTGATCCCCCACACACGCACGCACACACACACACTCCCCTATGGCCCGCCGGACGTTCTCGGCCTCCGAGTCCGAGAGCCCCCTTTTGTCATCCGCGTCCTCCTCATCATCAAGCGAAGATGAGCCTCCAAGGCGGCAGAGACGCCACCATGTGGATCGAGGGGACCCCCATGCTAGGGACCCTGTGGCCCACCCTAGTACGAGCAGCTCTGGGGCCCACCAGGTCAGTCCACCTTGTATATCTGACTGTAATGGCATCCCACTACAAGTCAGTTCACTCACCCCTCTTCTTCTACCCGGTAGCGTGCATATGTCTGCAGTTTTTCTTAAGAGCTGTTGCTGCGTTGCTCGGGGACCACCTTCTTCCGGTTTCTGTTCGACGTCCCACATGTTCAAGATGTCTCACGTGATCGGAGCCTCGGAGCGTCCCACGTGACCTGTACTTTGTTCGATTTGCTTGATTCGAATAGTCTGTTTTCCGGAGTCGTAACCAACCTCCGTACATGTGATTATTTAAAGACTGTTTCTATTGGTCTTTCCGCAACAGTCTATTAATAGTTGCAATGCTGTAAGACGTCTTCTTAATATAAGGATCTCATCCACTCCTGTTATACGCGTTTCGGGGTTGCGTACCCCTTCCTCAGTAGCTGGTTTATGAGATCCTACATTGCTTCCTTATATACCCATATAGGTTCCGCCCTTTGATCTAATTAAAGTTCCCTATAAGATCTGGTCAGGAACTCGTGGAATGTGGAATTTATATCCTTCACTATTCATATATAAAAATATTCTTATACAATTTTCATACGATTTTAAATGTTATGCACTTAATTACAAAATTATCACATTATAAATATGCTTTCCTACGATTATAAGTTAATAAGATTATTGTCCGCTTATAAATTTTCTTTCCTCTCTTTAAAAAATGGATTGTCTCATATATAAAATACATATATTCTTTAAAAATGTGCTTAAAATTCAGATAAATAACATAATACTATGATACATCTGAAAATTATCTATCTAAGAGGAACCGCCATGGGCACCAGGTTCGCCCCCAGCTATGCTAATTTATTTATGGCGCAGTGGGAGGACCAACATATAGCGCCAAGGATGGGGATGAACCTGGTGCTCTGGTGAAGATTCATAGACGATGTTATCTTTATATGGCAGGGAACAGAGGATGAGTTGTCATTGTTTTTGAATGATATAAATTAAAATGACAGCAATATAAAATTTCAGCTCGAGTGTTTAGTAATAAAACAGATTGAATTTCTGGATCTGACTATCAAAGTGGAGGAAGATAAGCTAATATGCCATACATACCAGAAAGAAGTAGCCAGAAATAGCTATATTCTATATACAAGCTGCCATCTACCAAGATGGCTGCTAAATATTCCTAAGGGGCAGTTCAGAAGGTTGAGACGTAATTGCACAAAGGAAGATGATTATATTAGGGAAGCTTCCGTTATGAAGGAGCAAATCCTTAATAGAAGTCCAAAATATGAATAGAGAAATGTTCTTTGAAGAAAAAGAAGCTAGCTCACACATAGATAAAAAAAAAACGGATGATCTAATGAGGATTATCCTACCCTATAGTGACAGTATAAAAAAATTGAAACCATTCAAAAAAATCATTGGCATCATGTCATAAAAGATAAAGTGATAGGACCATATCTAATTAATGGCCCACGAATGGTATACACCAAGGCACCGAATCTAGCTCTAAAAGTAGCACGACTATAAAAAAAAAAAAAAAAGTATTAATCATAATTTATTTAATCTAAAGGGATTTTATAGGTGCAATACGTGCAACAACTGTAAGAATACGAAATTTCCGAAAAAAAATAGTAAGGCTTCCTCCACTGCGAACACATTTTCATATGAAATTGACACATTTTTATCCTGCAAAACATCAAATGTCCTATATCTTGATTGAATGCCCTTGCAGGAAACAATATATAGGGCGTACAAAAAGACTACTGAAAACTAGGATTGCAGAACATATGACAAAAATCAGAACAGGATACGAGAAGCATTCACTGTCTAAGCATTTTAAATATTATCATAACCAGGATCCCTCTCAGTTGTAATTCATGGCGTTCGAAAAAGTGGATATTCATTGGAGAAGAGGTGATCATATCTCTAATGTCACGACAGGAAGCAAGACGTATATTTGATTTTAATACCTTGCTACCTGGAGGTCTTAATGCAGACTTTGAGATATTTGGCTTCCTGTAAAATATAGGGATGGGTGCCCCTCGCTAATGGGACATCGGAGTCTGGCTGTAATATCAGCACTCCGATCTCCTCTCGGTGGAGGGCCCCCACCCCCAACTTCCACTCATTCTGGACAATATGAATGAGAATCGAGTGGAACTGAAATCGCAAAAAATTTGCAGAAAGAGTGAGGATAGATAATTTTCAGATGTACTGTATCATAGTATTAAGTTATAATTTTACTGCAAATTTTATCTGAATTTTAAGCACATTTTTAAAGAATATATGTATTTTATATATGAGACATAGTAACAATCCATTTATAAAGAGAGGAAAGAAAATGTATAAGCGGACGATAATCTTATTAACTTATAATCGTAGGAAAGAGTATTTATAATCATGCGATAATTAATAATCAAACAAAATTTTTAAGTGCATAAGATTTCAAATCGTACAAAAATTGTATAATATTTTTATATATGAATAGTGAAGGATATAAACTCCACATCCCATGAGTTCCTGACCAGATCGTATAGGGAACTTTAATTAGATCAAAGGGCGGAACCTATATAGGTACATAAGGAAGCAATGTAGGATCTCATAAACCAGCTACTGAGAAAGAGGTACGCAACCCCGAAACATGTATAGCAGGAGTGGATGAGATCCTTATATTAAGAAGACGTCTTACAGCATTGCAACTATTAATAGACTGTTGCGGAAAGACCAATAGAAACATTCTTTATATAATCGCATGTACGGAGGTTGGTACCGCCTCCAGAAAACAAACTATTCGAATCAAGCAAATCGAACAAA
The DNA here is from genome assembly GCF_014858855.1 of Bufo gargarizans. Taxonomy (NCBI): domain Eukaryota; kingdom Metazoa; phylum Chordata; class Amphibia; order Anura; family Bufonidae; genus Bufo; species Bufo gargarizans. Next base: position 192,080,677 of record NC_058080.1, read on the forward strand.
GTACAGGTCACGTGGGACGCTCCGAGGCTCCGATCACGTGAGACATCTTGAACATGTGGGACGCCGAACAGAAACCGGAAGAAGGTCCCCGAGCAACGCAGCAACAGCTCTTAAGAAAAACTGCAGACATATGCACGCCACCGGGTAGAAGAGGGGTGAGTGAACTGACTTGTAGTGGGACGCCATTACAGTCAGATATACAAAAGATTGAACAATAAGCAGTAAGTACAAATATTACACTGCATATAATAACCCCCGATTCGAAATACTACCCTAATAATTTGCTACACAACTCAGACTTTCTAATCATTGAAGGACATCAGCACATCATTAGCAAGTGCTCTGCATTAATTGCACCCCATCAATTGCACTATAATGACTGCACTCTACGAAATAGTGTGGAATTTTTAAGAGTTTTAGAGGGATTTTAAGAAAGAATTTATGATACTCTAATTAACTATTAATTGATCCTTGGCTACTCCGCAGGAATCATATAATAATTCTTATCTAACCTCCAGATATTTTATGAATTTTAGGGATTGATGTACATTGTCTTTATATAATATTATTGTGATATATTGATTAAATGTTATGAAATTTGGTGGAATTTTAAATAATAAATGTGTTGTACCCAATGTGTAGTAACAGATATTGAGTGCCCACTATTTGTGTTGGTATCCTCCAGGTATTTAACAACCTCCCGTCCGCCCATAGACTAAAAACGTCCAGGAGGTGGTTCTCTATCTCTGAATAGATGTTCCTGAACGTCCATTCAGAGACTTCATCTGCACACTGCCTTCTCTAAGGGTTGCCCTGCTGTCACTGACAGCACATTGCCCTGCTCTCAGTGACAGCAGGGCAACCCTTAGAGAAGGCAGGGACGGTGCCCAGGGGTCCCTGCCTTCTAGATCGCTGTATACACAGCGCTATGCGCTTCCTGTTTCGGCCCGGCAGTCATGTGACCGCCGGAACCGGGTGAGTGCAGGAGCTGTGAGGTCTGCTACAGACCTTGATCAGCCCTGCACTGAGGCTGTACAGCACAGTATAGTGCTGTATAGCCTCTCTGGGGGAGTATTTCTCCTGTAACTGGGGCTACTATGTCAGCCCCAGTTACAGGAGAAATCAACAGTGGGAAAAAATAAATAAAGTGAAGTTAAATGTCCCCCAGAGGTCTTGTATGACCTTATGGGGGACGAAAAGTGTAAAATAAAAAATAATGTTAAAAAAAATAAAAATTAAAAAAATTCCCCAAGTAAGGAATTAAAAAAATGTTAAAAATATAATTTTTTTTAAAAAATAGACATATTTGGTATTGCTGCGTCCGTGATGGTCAGCTCTATAAATATGTTACATGATCGACCCAGTCCGATAAACACCATAAAATATAAAAACTGTGTCAAAAAAAGCAATTTTTGTCACTTTACATCACAAAAAGTGCAACACCAAGTGATCAAAAAGGCGTATGTCCAACAAAATGATACCAATAAAGCCGTCACCTTATCCCGCAAAAAATGAGCCTCTACATAAGAAAATCAGTAAAAAAATAAAAAAAATATAGCTCTCAGAACATGGACACATTAAAACATAATTTTTTTTGTTTCAAAAATGCTATTATTGTTTAAAACTTAAATAAATAGGAAAAAATATACATATTGGGTATCGCCACGTCCGTAACGATCTGCTCTATGTAAAATGTCACTTGACCGAACCCCTCAGATAAAGGCTGTAAAAATAAATAAATAAAAACTGTGCTAAAACAACCAATTTTTTGGTCACCTTGCCCCATAAAGTGTTATAATAAATGATCAAAAAATCATATGTACCCAAAAATAGTACCAATAAAACTGGCACCTTATCCCCTAGTTTCCAAAATGGAGTCACTTCTTGAGAGTTTCTACTGTAAGGATGCATCAGGGGTTCAAATGGGACATGGCATCTAAAAACCATGTGGCGCTCCTTTTCTTCAGCGTCCTGCCGTGTGCCCATACAGCAGTTTATGACCACATGTGGGGTGTTTCTGTAAACCGCAGAATCTATGTAATAAATATTAAGTTTTGTTGGGCTGTTAACCCTCGATGTGTAAAAGAAAAAATTGGATTAAAGTGGAAAATCTGCCAAAAAAGTAAAATTAAAAGATTTTATCTCCATTTTCCTTTAATTTCTGTGGAACGCCTAAAGGGTTAACAAAGTTTGTAAAATCAGTTTTAAGTAACTTGAGGTGTGTAGTTTCTACAATGGGGTCATTTATGTGGGTATCCACTATGTAAGCCCCACAAAGTGACTTCAGACCTGAACTGGTCCTTGAAAAGTCGGTTTTGGCAATTTTCTTAAAAATTTTAAGAATTGCTTCTAAACTTCTAAGCCTTCTAACGTCCAAAAAAAATAAAATGACATTTCCAAAATTATGCCAACATAAAGTAGATATTTCTGTTTTAAAGGCAGAGAAATTGAAATTTTGGAAAATTTTTCATAAATCAAGGTGAAATATTTTGACTCAAATTTATAACTAGCATGAAGTACAATCTCTGAATGGCTTGGATAAGTAAAAGCGTTCCAAAGTTATTACCACATAAAATAAGATATGTCAGATTTGCTAAATTAGGCCTGGTCAGGAAGGTGGCAAATGGCCCGGATGTGAAGTGGTTAAAGAGGTTGGCTGATAAAAAAAAAAAATATCCAGCACCAAGTAAATATAAAGCTGTGTGTTCCTTTAATATAGTGGTAAAATTCATGCAGCAAATCAACAACATCAGTGACATCCATCTGTTACGTCAACGCGTTTCAAACAGAACTGTTCTTAATAATTTAAAGAGGTTATCCCATGATTAATGTAAAAATGAAAATCGGACATCTAGTACATGACAATCTCTTTCTAACAAAGCTAGAACCAGCCCTGTACCGTAACCAACATGGATCCAGACAGATCTCCATTCATCGCTCTGCTAGCTTTATATCAAGCTGGCAGGTCAAGGGGAGTTGCTTTTCTGTTGCAGCTAAGGAGGCGTGTTCATTCTGCTACAGCTCTCTCCATATCACAGCTCGAAGGTGAAACTGAGCATGTGCAGCCGTCTCAGTGAGGAGGACAAAGAAATAAGAAAAGAACAAGCTGCAGGTGGTGTCATACAGATACATATTGAATAACTCAGTGGCTATACAAATTTTTTTATTAAATTTGATTGAAAACATATTCAGATCAAAGTATGGTTTGAAAACTGTAGAATAGTTTTCATGGGACAACTAGTGTTGATCGAGCATGCTCAGCCGAACACCAGTTCGGCTCGAGAATCGCCATGCTTGGCACATTGCTGTGTTCGACCGAATACCGCGTGTGCTCGAGCGCGATGCTAGAGTCTCCTCCTTGCACGTTTGTTGGCTGCTACGCAGCCAATAAACATGCTGGTAGGTACTGCCATTCACTGTATTGCCGTAGCCATGTTGGTTACTGGCATTACAGTGATTGTCTGGCCGGAACACGTTTTCAGGTGCTATAAAGCACCCGATGACATGTGGTTCAGCCAGTCTTAGTCAGGGAGAGCTGTGCTGTAGGGACAGATGGTGTAGGGAATTGAATTTTATTTTTTTGTTAGGCAGGGTTGGTGTTAGAGACCAAAAAGTCCTGTTAAGGACTATTGTTGTATCTGGCAGCAGTATATATTTTTAGCGCAACCTGCGCTAAATAGCTTGCAATTGTTTGGCCGCTGCAGACAGCGACATTATCTGCGCTACATCTCCTGTCTAACGTGTGCGCAGCCTAAAAATATCTGTGACATCCAGTGTACTTTTTCCGTAGATGGTGTCCGCTACGGACAGTGACATTACCTGCGCTACATCTCCTGTATAACGTTTGCGCATACCAAATATCTGTGACATTCCCTTTAATTTTTTATTAGCTGCTGGTGACAGCAGCGACGTTACATGCGCTACATCTCCTGTGTAACATTTGCGCATCCTAAAAATATCTGTGACATCTAGTGTACTTTTCCGTAGACGCTGCGGACAGTGACATTACCTGCGCTACATTTCCTGTATAACCTTTGCGCATCCTAAAAATATCTGTCACATCCAGTGTACTTTTCTGCGGACAGAGACATTATCTGCGCTACATCTCCTGTATAACGTTTGCACATTCTAAATATCAGTGACATTCAGTTTAATTTATTTGCGCGTACACTTCCAAAATCTGTGCTAGTGTACGTGTGACATACTTGCAAGCAAATATACCATTTAGTATGCAGAAGGTGAGCAGTAAGGGATGGGAAAGAGGCCATGCTGCTGATGGTGCACGCAGAGGCCATGGCCCTGGGAGCAGGGAAACTGTGCCTGCTGCAAGAGCAGAAGAAACACACTCATCCACGATACCTAGCTTCATGTCCCAGTTTGCATGGCGGCGCAAGACACCACTTTCGAAGTCAGACCAGTGCAACCAGGTTGTCAGTTGGATTGCAGCAGATAATGCTTCCAGTTGGTTAAGCATTACCCTGTCTTTTACAAAGTCCAGTTTCAGTAGCCAAAAGTCTGGTCAACAGAATCCTCACCCTGATACTCCTTCCACCCATCATGGAGAGTCTTGGCAAACAAGTGATTCCACACTTGGATATTCCAAGGAGCTGTTTTCATCGCCATTCCATAATTTGGGCCTCTCGCCAAGCCTGCTTGAAGAGGGACATGAGAAGATCTTGTGCCCTGATTCCCAAACTCTGGAGCATCCACAGTCAGAAGATGACGGTGAGGAACAGCAATTAGTGTTTCACAAGATGGATGATGATGATGAGACACAGTTGCCAATAAGTCAACCGCAATTAGTGACTCAAGAGGTTCATGATGAGGATGAGACACAGTTGTCAAAAACTGAGGTTGTTGTTAGGTCAAGTCAGGAGGATGACCAGAGTGAGGAAGTGGAAGAGGAGGTTCTGGACTATGAAATCACTGACCCAACCTGGGAAGGTGGCAAGGTGTGTGAGGACAGCAGTATAGAGGGGGAGGGATCCGCAGCACTGCAACAGGCTGGAAGAGGTAGTGGGGTGGCAAAAGGGAGAAGGCATGCCACACCAAACAGGCCCGCAACTGTTCCCCAGAGCACCCCCTTGCAGCAATCTCACTTGCCATGGGGTAGGTGTTCCGCAGTCTGGCGTTTTTTTTGAGGAAAGTGTGGGTGCAATGAAAGAATTTGCAACCTGTGTCATACCAGAATGAGCAGGGGCGTGAACACTAGCAACCTCCCCACCACCAGCATGATCCACCACATGGCATCAAAGCACCCTAATAGGTGGTCCAAACCCCTGGGACCGCATTCAATGTCTGTGGGTCACACCGCTGCCTCCTCTTCCCCTGTGTTATGTGCTGGCCAATCCCCTGTTCAAGACGCAGGCCCGGATGCCTCCCGCCCTGCACCTGGACCTTTGCAAGCACCACCAGCTAGCACATCCAGTACTGTATCCCAGCGCAGCATACAGATGTCCATACCCCAGTCCTTAGAACGAATAAGCAAATACCCAGCCACCCACCCACAGGCCATAGCACTAAATGTGCACCTTTCCAAATTGCTGGCCCTGGGAATGTTGTCATTTAGGCTTGTGAACACTGAGGCTTTCCGCAGCCTGATGGTGGCGGCGGTCCCTCATTACTCAGTCCCAAGCCGCCACATTACTCAGTCCCAAGCCGCCACTTTACTCAGTCCCAAGCCGCCACTATTTTTCCCGGTGTGCTGTCCCAGCCTTACACCAGCATGTGTCCCGTAACATCATCCGTGCCCTGACCAACGCAGTTAATGGGAAGGTCCACTTAAGGACTAATACAGTTGCAAGAAAAAGTATGTGAACCCTTTGGAATGATATGGATTTCTGCACAAATTGGTCATAAAATGTGATCTGATTTTCATCTAAGTTGCAACAATAGACAATCGCAGTCTGCTTAAACTAATAACACACAAAGAATTAAATGTTACCATGTTTTTATTGAACACACCATGTAAACATTCACAGTTCAGGTGGAAAAAGTATGTGAACCCTTGGATTTAATAACTGGTTGAGCCTCCTTTGGTAGCAAAAACTTCAACCAAACTTTTTCTGTAGTTGCAGATCAGACGTGCACAACGGTCAGGAGTAATTCTTGACCATTCCTCTTTACAGAACTGTTTCAGTTCAGCAATATTCTTGGGATGTCTTGTGTGAATTGCTTTCTTGAGGTCATGCCACAGCATCTCAATCGGGTTGAGGTCAGGACTCTGACTGGGCGACTCCAGAAGGCGTATTTTCTTCTGTTTAAGCCATTTTGTTGTTGATTCTGTTGAGCTTCAGCTGGTGGACAGAGGGCCTTAAGTTCTCCTGCAAAATGATAAACTTGGGAATTAATTTTTCCTTCGATGATAGCAATCCGTCCAGGCCCTGACGCAGAAAAGCAGCCCCAAACCATGATGCCCCCACCACCATACTTCACAGTTGGGATGAGGTTTTGATGTTGGTGTGCTGTGCCTCTTTTTCTTCACATGTAGTGTTGTGTGTTTCTTCCAAACAACTCAACTTTGGTTTTATCTGTCCACAGAATATTTTGGCAGTACTGCGGTGGAACATCCAGGTGCTCTTGTGCAAACTGTAAACGTGCAGCAATGTTTTTTTTGGACAGCAGTGGTATCCTCTGTGGTATCCTCCCATGAAATCCATTCTTGTTTAGTGTTTTACGTATCGTAGATTCGCTAACAGGGATGTTAGCATATGCCAGAGACTTTTGTAAGACCTTAGATGACACTCTAGGATTCTTCTTCATCTAATTGAGCAGTCTGCACTGTGCTCTTGCAGTCATGTTTACAGGACGGCCACTCCTAGGGAGAGTAGCAGCAGTGCTGAACTTTCTCCATTTATAGACAATTTGTCTTACCGTGGACTGATGAACAGCAAGGCTTTTGGAGATACTTTTATAACCCTTTCTAGCTTTATGCAAGTCAACAATTCTTAATCATAGGTCTTCTGAGAGCTCTTTTGTGCGAGGCATCATTCACATCAGGCAATGCTTCTTGTGAAAAGCAAACCCAGAACTGGCGTGTGTTTTTTTTTTTTTTATAAGGCAGGGCAGCTGTAACCAACACCTCCAATCTCATCTCATTGATTACACTCCAATTGGCTCTTGGAGATGTCATTAGTCTAGGGGTTCACATACTTTTTCCACCTGCACTGTAAATATTTACATGGTGTGTTTAAAAAAAACATGGTAACATTTAATTCTGTGTGTGTTATTAGTTTAAGCAGACTGTGATTGTCTATTGTTGTGACTTAGATGAAGATCAGATCACATTTTATTACCAATTTGTGCAGAAATCCATATCATTCTAAAGGGTTCACATACTTTTTCTTGCAACTGTACATGGACAAGTGCTTGTGGCCAGGGACACTACATTTCCCTGACTGCACACTAGGTGAACGTCGTGGAGGCCGGGAGCGAGTCGTACCCTGGGATGGCACAGGTGCTATTGACGCAAAGGTTTGCAGGCCCTACTTCTATCAGGATTTCCGCCACTACATTAGTGGCTGCAACACCCCCTTCTCCTCCTCCACTTCCACCTCTGAATTATCATCTTGCAGCACCAGTCAGCCATAAGTCAGTAGCTGGAAGCAGTGTAGCACTACAGTGAGGAAGCGGCAACAGGCCGGCTGAAACTAATATGTTTATGTGACAAACAGCACAACGCAGCAGAGCTGTGGCAGGGTATAAGGGGCCAGACTGAGCTGTGGCTCTCGCGGCTTTGGAGCTCTGCAAGCTCACACACATACCATGCCTACCCCACGTGTTCAACTTAGTGGTTCAGCGGTTTCTCAAAACCTTCCCCAATTTGCCTGAGCTACTGGTGAAGGTGCGCCCATGTTTTAAAAGTCATCTACAGCTGCCGACGATCTGGCCACGCTGCAGCAGAGCTTGCAATTGCGGAAATCCACGTTCTACATGTTGGCCAGGCTTTGTGAGCAGCAGAGGGCAATAATGTAATACCAGCTGAAACATGGTCGTCGCCTTTCCAGTCAGCTTCCCCTCTTCACAAGCGACGAGTGAGCATGGATGTCTGACCTCTGTGAGGTTTTACGCAATTTTGAGGAATCGACACAGATGGTGAGCGGTGATGCCGCTGTTATCATCGTAACAATCCCACTTCTGTGTATACTGAAAAGCTCGCTGCTCACAATGAAGGAGGACGCTTTGCATGTGGAAGAGGTGGAAATGGAGGAAGACAGTACACAGGGTGATAGCCAGACTATCCTTATTTCGTCTTCTCAGCACGATTCGGATGATGAGGAGGAGCAGGAGACGGTTGCCTCCGCTACAGAGGGTAGTACCCATAGCGGGTTTATTCGATCTGTTCAGCGTGGATGGGTAGAAGAGGAGGATGAGGAGATTGAGAGTCCTCCTCCTGATGAAGACAGTGAAGTCTTGTCTGTTTTGTACTATAGCACACATTGCTGACTTTATTTTATGCTGCCTTTCCCGTGACCCTCACGTTGTACGCATTTTGGCCAACACCGATTACCGGTTGTTCGCCCTTCTCAACCCCTGCTACAAAGAGAACTTTTCATCTCTAATTCCTGTGGTGGTGAGGACTAGAAAAATGGTGCAATACCGGAAGGTCCTTGTGTAAAAATTACTCCAAAAATCTCCAGCTGACAACACTGGAGGCAGAGTACGTAGTTCCCTGGGCAACCAAGGACTGGAGACGAGGGGAACACACAGCAGTTCAAACAGAGGTAGGGCAACACTCTCCAAGGTCTGGGACAGTTTCATGACACCTTGCCAGCACCCTCACCCTGATGCGCGGCCTACTGTCACAAGGAGGGAATAAAATTTGGAAGATGAAGGAGTACGTAGCAGACCATGTCAGCGTCCTCAATAATCCCTCTGTGCCTTGCAACTATTGGGTGTCCAAGCAAACCTGGCACTCTACGCCTTGGAGCTGCTGGCCTGCCCTGCCACCAGTATTTTGTCAGAGTGGGTATTTTGTGCTGTTGGGGGAATAATAAATGAGAAGGGCATCTGACTGTCACCTAAAAATGCTGACAGGTTGACTCTTATCAAAATAAACAAGGCCTGGATTGCCTCTGACTTCTCTACGCAACAAGAGGAAAGCGACTGAACATTTAAATGTGGCTTTTATGGTGTATTTAATACACTGTATTTCTTTGCACCCCTTCCACCAAAAAAAAGAGTATATGGTTCAATCTTCCTTTTCTCGTCGTCCTCCTCCATCATATCAACATCCTTATTAGGTTGCCCTCGCTCCTAATGTTTTAGAGGGTCAGCTCAGCAGCAGACCCCCAACCATAATTTTTTCCATGGTCAGCTTAGCAGCAGGCCCTCGCCCCTAATGTTTTAGAGGGTCATCAGCAGGCCCTTGCTCCTAATGTTTTTGAGTGTCGCCAGCAGGCAGCAATCATAATTTTTCAAGGGTGTGTATGTTGCCCTCCTTTATGTGTATTAAAGGGTGTATTGGAGTGCCAGTTCCTTGTAAATTTTGGCAGCCCTTTCACTTAGTGCATAGGCTTTATGAGTGTAGGAGTCACACTACTTGAACAATTGTACCACAATGTGAATGAGGCCCTTCCTTGTAATTTTTGGCAGCACTTGCACTTTATATACAAGTAAATATACAGGAAATAATGTTATTGTCAGTCTGTAAAATTGGCGTACTACTCGGACATTATCATTCCCAGCAGCGACCTGGGAGTCCAAGATGCATCCAGATATCCTCCCCATGCTGTTACCAAACCATTTCAGTGGTGTTTCCATGAATTTCTGAACCAGAATTTGAACCAGACACCCTCCCCTCTTCAGAGCAGGGGGTGCCTGGTTTATTGCTCTCGTTCTCCCATTGACTTCCATTTTGCTCGGGTGCTCGGTAGCGGAGTGCTCGGTAGTGGAGAATATAGATTGTGACCTCCAATGTGGACGGGTGCCAGTGTGAATGATAACATTCTCTGTACAGTGCTGCTGAATATGTAAGCGATATATATGAATAAAACAAAAAAGAGATACTGAAGGGCACATGTATTAAGACTGGAGTCATGAAGAGGCGTAGATCCCTAGATGTCTTACATGTGGATCCTTTTTCTACAGCTAAAACACGTGTAAAAAAATGGTAAATGAGATGGGCCTGCCGGTCTGTCCATGTCACGCCCACTTTTTTAGACCTGGCGGGAGCGTGGAGAAGTTGCAGATTGCAGTGCGCCTCTCTCTGCATCAGAAATATGCCTAATTTTAGGCGTATTTCTTTTTTACTACATGACCCCCTGAGTTTTTACAGTTTAACAGAGGACTAAGAAGATTAGCTTTAGTTCCTACGAGGACTGTTAACCCTTGAGAAATGAGGATATTTAATTCTGTGATTATTGGTAGAAGATGTTCTGTACTGATGTGATATATATATATATATATATATATATATATATATGTGTTTTATGTGCTGCACTTTTAAGAATCTAATATTATGTGAATGAGGAATTTAGCTAGTTAGTGCTTCTGTGGTCCAGAATCAGAGGAGAAGAGATTGTTATCTGTGCCACAAGCGCCTAACGTCACCTACTGCATGGCTGCTGAAAATGTTGCCTTTGTGAAATAGGAAAGTAAAGATGGGATTACAATTTTTTTAAATTTGAAAATAAATTTTACAGCACGGCACATTTCTGCTAAAGATGAACTAATAGCTGGAAAAAAGTGAGTCTTAGAATCCGAAAAGCTATTTAACAGCTGAAAGGGTACTGCTGGGATTGGACTATTTAAGGGATAGTGGTTTTATGACTGCTGTTCTGGAGTGAAGCAGCAGATAATGGGTCTGATGGCTGGCTGTGCTGTAAGGAGAATAGAAGCTCATACCGGCTGCCTTCTGACTACAGGTGACTGATTACCTCTTTCATTCTGAAAGCACAAAGCACAAACTGCCTTTTATGTGTAAATATTTTATCACTGTTCTGTATCTGCTGCGCTCCGACCAAACTTATACATGACAGGATCTAGGCTTAACAAAATCATTCACCCTACATTTGCTTTTTGGGGAGTATACTGAGACAATAACATGTTACAGTACATAATGTTACAGTGCCGCAATGCTATTGTTATATAAGTTTGAATTTGCATACATAGTATATTTTTCTGACCCTCACTACTAGAGTTGAGCAAACACCTGGATGTTTGGGTTCGAGAAGTTCGGCCGAACTTCCCGGAAATGTTGGGGTTCAGGATCCGAAGCCGACCCAAACTTCGTCCCGAACCCCATTGAAGTTAATGGGGACCCGAACTTTTCGGCACTAAAAAGGCTGTAAAACAGCCCAGGAAAGGGCTAGAGGGCTGCAAAAGGCAGCAAAATGTAGTTAAATCCCCTGCAAACAAATGTGGATAGGGAAATGAATAAAAATAAAAATAAAATAAATAAAAATTAACCAATATCAGATGAAAAGAGGTACCATAGCAGAGAATCAGGCTTCATGTCACCCACCACTGGAACAGGCCACTGTCAGATATTTAGACCCCGACACCCAGACAGAGGAGAGAGGGCCCATAGCAGAGAATCAGGCTTCATGTCATAGCAGAGAATCAGGCTTCATGTCACCCACCACTGGAACAGGCCATTGTCAGATATTTTTAGGCCCCGGCACTAGGGATGAGCGAACTCGAACTGTATAGTTCGGGTTCGTACCGAATTTTGGGGTGTCCGTGACACGGACCCGAACCCGGACATTTTCGTAAAAGTCCGGGTTCGGGTTCGGTGTTCGTCGCTTTCTTGGCGCTTTTGTGACGCTTTCTTGGCGCTTTTTGAAAGGCTGCAAAGCAGCCAATCAACAAGCGTCATACTACTTGCCCCAAGAGGCCATCACAGCCATGCCTACTATTGGCATGGCTGTGATTGGCCAGAGCACCATGTGACCCAGCCTCTATTTAAGCTGGAGTCACATAGCGCCGCCCGTCACTCTGCTCTGATTAGCGTAGGGAGAGGTTGCGGCTGCGACAGTAGGGCGAGATTAGGCAGATTAACTCCTCCAAAGGACTTGATTAACTGATCGATCTGCAGCTGTGGATCATTGAGCTGCTGATCCTCAATTGCTCACTGTTTTTAGGCTGCCCAGACCGTTTGTCAGTCACATTTTTCTGGGGTGATCGGCGGCCATTTTGTGTCTTGTGGTGCGCCAGCACAAGCTGCGACCAAGTGCATTTAACCCTCAATGGTGTGGTTGTTTTTTGGCTAAAGCCTACATCAGGGTGAAGCTGTCACACCAAGTGCATTTAACCAGCAATAGTCTGTTCATTTTTTGGCCATATACAAAATCAGGGGCAAGCTGCGCCTGTCACCAAGTGCATTTAACCCTCAATGGTGTGGTTGTTTTTTGGCTAAAGCCTACATCAGGGTGAAGCTGTCACACCAAGTGCATTTAACCAGCAATAGTCTGTTCATTTTTTGGCCATATACAAAATCAGGGGCAAGCTGCGCCTGTCACCAAGTGCATTTAACCCTCAATGGTGTGGTTGTTTTTTGGCTAAAGCCTACATCAGGGTGAAGCTGTCACACCAAGTGCATTTAACCAGCAATAGTCTGTTCATTTTTTGGCCATATACAAAATCAGGGGCAAGCTGCGCCTGTCACCAAGTGCATTTAACCCTCAATGGTGTGGTTGTTTTTTGGCTAAAGCCTACATCAGGGTGAAGCTGTCACACCAAGTGCATTTAACCAGCAATAGTCTGTTCATTTTTTGGCCATATACAAAATCAGGGGCAAGCTGCGCCTGTCACCAAGTGCATTTAACCCTCAATGGTGTGGTTGTTTTCTGGCTAAAGCCTACATCAGGGTGAAGCTGTCACACCAAGTGCATTTAACCAGCAATAGTCTGTTTATTTTTTGGCCATATACTACATCAGGGGCAAGCTGCGCCCGTCACCAAGTGCATTTAACCCTCAGTAGTGTGGTTGGTCAAGCTGTGACACCAAGTGCATTTAACCAGCAATAGTCTGTTCATTTTTTGGCCATATACTACATCAGGGGCAAGCTGCGCCCGTCACCAAGTGCATTTAACCAGCAATAGTGTGGTTATTTTTTGGCCATATCCCAGTCTAATTCTGTCACTAAATCCATACCGGTCACCCAGCGCCTAAATACTAGGCCTCAAATTTATATCCCGCTAAATCTCTCGTTACCGCTGTCCTGTTGTAGCTGGGAAAGTTATTTAGTGTCCGTCAAAGCACATTTTTTGTTCTGGGTTGAAGTACAATTCCCAATTTAGCAATTTCATAATTTAGTGGTTTCTGCTATATCAGAGCTATTTGAAATCTATCCCTAAAAGGGTATATAATATTCAAGGTGCACATTGGGTCATTCAGAATAACTTCACACACACCCGCTACTGTGTATTTTCAAGTCTAATTCTGTCACTAAAACCATACCTGTCACCCAGCGCCTAAATACTAGGCCTCAAATTTATATCCTGCTAAATCTCTCGTTACCGCTGTCCTGTTGTAGCTGGGAAAGTTATTTAGTGTCCGTCAAAGCACATTTTTTGTTCTGGGTTGAAGTACAATTCCCAATTTAGCAATTTCATAATTTAGTGGTTTCTGCTATATCAGAGCTATTTGAAATCTATCCCTAAAAGGGTATATAATATTCAAGGTGCACATTGGGTCATTCAGAATAACTTCACACACACCCGCTACTGTGTATTTCCAAGTCTAATTCTGTCACTAAACCCATACCTGTCACCCAGCGCCTAAATACTAGGCCTCAAATTTATATCCTGCTAAATCTCTCGTTACCGCTGTCCTGTTGTAGCTGGGAAAGTTATTTAGTGTCCGTCAAAGCACATTTTTTGTTCTGGGTTGAAGTACAATTCCCAATTTAGCAATTTCATAATTTAGTGGTTTCTGCTATATCAGAGCTATTTGAAATCTATCCCTAAAAGGGTATATAATATTCAAGGTGCACATTGGGTCATTCAGAATAACTTCACACACACCCGCTACTGTGTATTTCCAAGTCTAATTCTGTCACTAAACCCATACCTGTCACCCAGCGCCTAAATACTAGGCCTCAAATTTATATCCTGCTAAATCTCTCGTTACCGCTGTCCTGTTGTAGCTGGGAAAGTTATTTAGTGTCCGTCAAAGCACATTTTTTGTTCTGGGTTGAAATACAATTCCCAATTTAGCAATTTCATAATTTAGTGGTTTCTGCTATATCAGAGCTATTTGAAATCTATCCCTAAAAGGGTATATAATATTCAAGGTGCACATTGGGTCATTCAGAATAACTTCACACACACCCGCTACTGTGTATTTCCAAGTCTAATTCTGTCACTAAACCCATACCTGTCACCCAGCGCCTAAATACTAGGCCTCAAATTTATATCCTGCTAAATCTCTCGTTACCGCTGTCCTGTTGTAGCTGGGAAAGTTATTTAGTGTCCGTCAAAGCACATTTTTTGTTCTGGGTTGAAATACAATTCCCAATTTAGCAATTTCATAATTTAGTGGTTTCTGCTATATCAGAGCTATTTGAAATCTATCCCTAAAAGGGTATATAATATTCAAGGTGCACATTGGGTCATTCAGAATAACTTCACACACACCCGCTACTGTGTATTTCCAAGTCTAATTCTGTCACTAAACCCATACCTGTCACCCAGCGCCTAAATACTAGGCCTCAAATTTATATCCTGCTAAATCTCTCGTTACCGCTGTCCTGTTGTAGCTGGGAAAGTTATTTAGTGTCCGTCAAAGCACATTTTTTGTTCTGGGTTGAAGTACAATTCCCAATTTAGCAATTTCATAATTTAGTGGTTTCTGCTATATCAGAGCTATTTGAAATCTATCCCTAAAAGGGTATATAATATTCAAGGTGCACATTGGGTCATTCAGAATAACTTCACACACACCCGCTACTGTGTATTTCCAAGTCTAATTCTGTCACTAAACCCATACCTGTCACCCAGCGCCTAAATACTAGGCCTCAAATTTATATCCTGCTAAATCTCTCGTTACCGCTGTCCTGTTGTAGCTGGGAAAGTTATTTAGTGTCCGTCAAAGCACATTTTTTGTTCTGGGTTGAAATACAATTCCCAATTTAGCAATTTCATAATTTAGTGGTTTCTGCTATATCAGAGCTATTTGAAATCTATCCCTAAAAGGGTATATAATATTCAAGGTGCACATTGGGTCATTCAGAATAACTTCACACACACCCGCTACTGTGTATTTCCAAGTCTAATTCTGTCACTAAACCCATACCTGTCACCCAGCGCCTAAATACTAGGCCTCAAATTTATATCCTGCTAAATCTCTCGTTACCGCTGTACTGTTGTTGCTTGGAAAGATATTTAGTGTCCGTCAAAGCACATTTTTTGTTCTGGGTTGAAATACAATTCCCAATTTAGCAATTTCATAATTTAGTGGTTCCTGCTATATCAGAGCTATTTGAAATCTATCCCAAAAAGGGTATATAATATTCAAGGTGCACATAGGGTCATTCAGAATAACTTCACACACACCCTCTACTGTGTATTTCCAAGTCTAATTCTGTCACTAAACCCATACCTGTCACCCAGCGCCTAAATACTAGGCCTCAAATTTATATCCTGCTAAATCTCTCGTTACCGCTGTACTGTTGTTGCTGGGCAAGATATTTAGTGTCCGTCAAAGCACATTTTTTGTTCTGGGTTGAAATACAATTCCCAATTTAGCAATTTCATAATTTAGTGGTTCCTGCTATATCAGAGCTATTTGAAATCTATCCCAAAAAGGGTATATAATATTCAAGGTGCACATAGGGTCATTCAGAATAACTTCACACACACGCTTCTGTGCATTTCCAAGTCTAATTCTGTCACTAAATCCATACCGGTCACCCAGCGCCTAAATACTAGGCCTCAAATTTATATCCCGCTGAATTTGAATACAATACATTGGGCCAAATAATATATTTGTTGTTGTGGTGAACCATAACAATGAGAAAAACATCTAGTAAGGGACGCGGACGTGGACATGGTCGTGGTGGTGTTAGTGGACCCTCTGGTGCTGGGAGAGGACGTGGCCGTTCTGCCACATCCACACGTCCTAGTGTACCAACTACCTCAGGTCCCAGTAGCCGCCAGAATTTACAGCGATATATGGTGGGGCCCAATGCCGTTCTAAGGATGGTAAGGCCTGAGCAGGTACAGGCATTAGTCAATTGGGTGGCCGACAGTGGATCCAGCACGTTCACATTATCTCCCACCCAGTCTTCTGCAGAAAGCGCACAGATGGCGCCTGAAAACCAACCCCATCAGTCTGTCACATCACCCCCATGCATACCAGGGAAACTGTCTCAGCCTCAAGTTATGCAGCAGTCTCTTATGCTGTTTGAAGACTCCGCTGGCAGGGTTTCCCAAGGGCATCCACCTAGCCCTTCCCCAGCGGTGAAAGACATAGAATGCACTGACGCACAACCACTTATGTTTCCTGATGATGAGGACATGGGAATACCACCTCAGCATGTCTCTGATGATGACGAAACACAGGTGCCAACTGCTGCGTCTTTCTGCAGTGTGCAGACTGAACAGGAGGTCAGGGATCAAGACTGGGTGGAAGACGATGCAGGGGACGATGAGGTCCTAGACCCCACATGGAATGAAGGTCGTGCCACTGACTTTCACAGTTCGGAGGAAGAGGCAGTGGTGAGACCGAGCCAACAGCGTAGCAAAAGAGGGAGCAGTGGGCAAAAGCAGAACACCCGCCGCCAAGAGACTCCGCCTGCTACTGACCGCCGCCATCTGGGACCGAGCACCCCAAAGGCAGCTTCAAGGAGTTCCCTGGCATGGCACTTCTTCAAACAATGTGCTGACGACAAGACCCGAGTGGTTTGCACGCTGTGCCATCAGAGCCTGAAGCGAGGCATTAACGTTCTGAACCTGAGCACAACCTGCATGACCAGGCACCTGCATGCAAAGCATGAACTGCAGTGGAGTAAACACCTTAAAACCAAGGAAGTCACTCAGGCTCCCCCTGCTACCTCTTCTGCTGCTGCCGCCTCGGCCTATTCTGCTGCTGCCGCCTCGGCCTCTTCCTCCGCCTCTGGAGGAACGTTGGCACCTGCCGCCCAGCAAACAGGGGATGTACCACCAACACCACCACCACCACCTCCGTCACCAAGCGTCTCAACCATGTCACACGCCAGCGTTCAGCTCTCCATCTCACAAACATTTGATAGAAAGCGTAAATTCCCACCTAGCCACCCTCGATCCCTGGCCCTGAATGCCAGCATTTCTAAACTACTGGCCTATGAAATGCTGTCATTTAGGCTGGTGGACACAGACAGCTTCAAACAGCTCATGTCGCTTGCTGTCCCACAGTATGTTGTTCCCAGCCGGCACTACTTCTCCAAGAGAGCCGTGCCTTCCCTGCACAACCAAGTATCCGATAAAATCAAGTGTGCACTGCGCAACGCCATCTGTAGCAAGGTCCACCTAACCACAGATACGTGGACCAGTAAGCACGGCCAGGGACGCTATATCTCCCTAACTGCACACTGGGTAAATGTAGTGGCAGCTGGGCCCCAGGCGGAGAGCTGTTTGGCGCACGTCCTTCCGCCGCCAAGGATCGCAGGGCAACATTCTTTGCCTCCTGTTGCCACCTCCTCCTTCTCGGCTTCCTCCTCCTCTTCTTCCACCTGCTCATCCAGTCAGCCACACACCTTCACCACCAACTTCAGCACAGCCCGGGGTAAACGTCAGCAGGCCATTCTGAAACTCATATGTTTGGGGGACAGGCCCCACACCGCACAGGAGTTGTGGCGGGGTATTGAACAACAGACCGACGAGTGGTTGCTGCCGGTGAGCCTCAAGCCCGGCCTGGTGGTGTGTGATAATGGGCGAAATCTCGTTGCAGCTCTGGGACTAGCCAATTTGACGCACATCCCTTGCTTGGCGCATGTGCTGAATTTGGTGGTGCAGAAGTTCATTCACAACTACCCCGACATGTCAGAGCTGCTGCATAAAGTGCGGGCCGTCTGTTCGCGCTTCCGGCGTTCACATCCTGCTGCTGCTCGCCTGTCTGCGCTACAGCGTAACTTCGGCCTTCCCGCTCACCGCCTCATATGCGACGTGCCCACCAGGTGGAACTCCACCTTGCACATGCTGGACAGACTGTGCGAGCAGCAGCAGGCCATAGTGGAGTTTCAGCTGCAGCACGCACGGGTCAGTCGCACTACAGAACAGCACCACTTCACCACCAATGACTGGGCCTCCATGCGAGACCTGTGTGCCCTGTTGCGCTGTTTCGAGTACTCCACCAACATGGCCAGTGGCGATGACACCGTTATCAGCGTTACAATACCACTTCTATGTCTCCTTGAGAAAACACTTAGGGCGATGATGGAAGAGGAGGTGGCCCAGGAGGAGGAGGAGGAGGAGGAAGAGGGGTCATTTTTAGCACTTTCAGGCCAGTCTCTTCGAAGTGACTCAGAGGGAGGTTTTTGGCAACAGCAGAGGCCAGGTACAAATGTGGCCAGCCAGGGCCCACTACTGGAGGACGAGGAGGACGAGGATGAGGAGGAGGTGGAGGAGGATGAGGATGAAGCATGGTCACAGCGGGGTGGCACCCAACGCAGCTCGGGTCCATCACTGGTGCGTGGCTGGGGGGAAAGGCAGGACGATGACGATACGCCTCCCACAGAGGACAGCTTGTCCTTACCCCTGGGCAGCCTGGCACACATGAGCGACTACATGCTGCAGTGCCTGCGCAACGACAGCAGAGTTGCCCACATTTTAACCTGTGCGGACTACTGGGTTGCCACCCTGCTGGATCCACGCTACAAAGACAATGTGCCCACCTTACTTCCTGCACTGGAGCGTGATAGGAAGATGCGCGAGTACAAGCGCACGTTGGTAGACGCGCTACTGAGAGCATTCCCAAATGTCACAGGGGAACAAGTGGAAGCCCAAGGCCAAGGCAGAGGAGGAGCAAGAGGTCGCCAAGGCAGCTGTGTCACGGCCAGCTCCTCTGAGGGCAGGGTTAGCATGGCAGAGATGTGGAAAACTTTTGTCAACACGCCACAGCTAACTGCACCACCACCTGATACGCAACGTGTTAGCAGGAGGCAACATTTCACTAACATGGTGGAACAGTACGTGTGCACACCCCTCCACGTACTGACTGATGGTTCGGCCCCATTCAACTTCTGGGTCTCTAAATTGTCCACGTGGCCAGAGCTAGCCTTTTATGCCTTGGAGGTGCTGGCCTGCCCGGCAGCCAGCGTTTTGTCTGAACGTGTATTCAGCACGGCAGGGGGCGTCATTACAGACAAACGCAGCCGCCTGTCTACAGCCAATGTGGACAAGCTGACGTTCATAAAAATGAACCAGGCATGGATCCCACAGGACCTGTCCGTCCCTTGTCCAGATTAGACATTAACTACCTCCCCATAACCATATATTATTGGACTCCAGGGCACTTCCTCATTCAATCCTATTTTTATTTTCATTTTACCATTATATTGCAAGGCTACCCAAAGTTGAATGAACCTCTCCTCTGCCTGTGTGCTAGGCCTAAATATATGCCAATGGATTGTTGCAGTGGTGGCTGACGTGAAGCCTCATTCTCTGCTATGACATGCAGACTGATTCTCTGGTGACATGAAGCCAGATTGTCTGTTACGGGACCTCTCTCCTCTGCCTGGGTGCTGGGCCTGAATTTATGACAATGGACTGTTGCAGTGGTGGCTGACGTGAAGCCTGATTCTCTGCTATGACATGCAGACTGATTCTCTGCTGACATGAAGCCAGATCCTCTGTTACGGGACCTCTCTCCTCTGCCTGGGTGCTGGGCCTAAATTTATGAAAATGGACTGTTGCAGTGGTGGGTGACGTGAAGCCTCATTCTCTGCTATGACATGCAGACTGATTCTCTGCTGACATGAAGCCAGATTGTCTGTTACGGGACCTCTCTCCTCTGCCTGGGTGCTGGGCCTAAATATCTGACAATGGACTGTTGCATTGGTGGCTGACGTGAAGCCTGATTCTCGGCTATGATATGAAGACTGATTCTCTGCTGACATGAAGCCAGATTGTCTGTTACGGGACCTCTCTCCTCTGCCTGTGTGCTAGGGCTAAATATATGCCAATGGATTGTTGCAGTGGTGGCTGACGTGAAGCCTGATTCTCTGCTATGACATGCAGACTGATTCTCTGGTGACATGAAGCCAGATCCTCTGTTACGGGACCTCTCTCCTCTGCCTGGGTGCTGGGCCTAAATTTATGAAAATGGACTGTTGCAGTGGTGGGTGACGTGAAGCCTGATTCTCTGCTATGACATGCAGACTGATTCTCTGGTGACATGAAGCCAGATCCTCTGTTACGGGACCTCTCTCCTCTGCCTGGGTGCTGGGCCTAAATTTATGAAAATGGACTGTTGCAGTGGTGGGTGACGTGAAGCCTCATTCTCTGCTATGACATGCAGACTGATTCTCTGCTGACATGAAGCCAGATCGTCTGTTACGGGACCTCTCTCCTCTGCCTGGGTGCTGGGCCTAAATTTATGAAAATGGACTCTTACAGTGGTGGGTGACGTGAAGCCTGATTCTCTGCTATGACATGAAGACTGATTCTCTGCTGACATGAAGCCAGATCCTCTGTTACGGGACCTCTCTCCTCTGCCTGGGTGCTGGGCCTAAATATCTGACAATGGACTGTTGCATTGGTGGCTGACGTGAAGCCTGATTCTCTGCTATGATATGAAGACTGATTCTCTGCTGACATGAAGCCAGATTGTCTGTTACGGGACCTCTCTCCTCTGCCTGTGTGCTAGGCCTAAATATATGCCAATGGATTGTTGCAGTGGTGGCTGACGTGAAGCCTGATTCTCTGCTATGACATGCAGACTGATTCTCTGGTGACATGAAGCCAGATCCTCTGTTACGGGACCTCTCTCCTCTGCCTGGGTGCTGGGCCTAAATTTATGAAAATGGACTGTTGCAGTGGTGGGTGACGTGAAGCCTGATTCTCTGCTATGACATGCAGACTGATTCTCTGGTGACATGAAGCCAGATCCTCTGTTACGGGACCTCTCTCCTCTGCCTGGGTGCTGGGCCTAAATTTATGAAAATGGACTGTTGCAGTGGTGGGTGACGTGAAGCCTCATTCTCTGCTATGACATGCAGACTGATTCTCTGCTGACATGAAGCCAGATTGTCTGTTACGGGACCTCTCTCCTCTGCCTGGGTGCTGGGCCTGAATTTATGACAATGGACTGTTGCAGTGGTGGCTGACGTGAAGCCTGATTCTCTGCTATGATATGAAGACTGATTCTCTGCTGACATGAAGCCAGATTGTCTGTTACGGGACCTCTCTCCTCTGCCTGGGTGCCGGGGCCTAAATATCTGAGAATGGACTGTTCCAGTGGTGGGTAACGGGAAGCCAGATTCTCTGCTATGATATGAAGACTGATTCTCTGCTGACATGAAGCCAGATTGTCTGTTACGGGACCTCTCTCCTCTGCCTGGGTGCTGGGCCTAAATTTATGAAAATGGACTCTTACAGTGGTGGGTGACGTGAAGCCTGATTCTCTGCTATGACATGAAGACTGATTCTCTGCTGACATGAAGACAGATTCTCTGTTACGGGACCTCTCTCCTCTGCCTGGGTGCCGGGGCCTAAATATCTGAGAATGGACTGTTCCAGTGGTGGGTGACGGGAAGCCAGATTCTCTGCTATGGAACCTCTCTCCAATTGATTTTGGTTAATTTTTATTTATTTAATTTTTATTTTAATTAATTTCCCTATCCACATTTGTTTGCAGGGGATTTACCTACATGTTGCTGCCTTTTGCAGCCCTCTAGCCCTTTCCTGGGCTGTTTTACAGCCGTTTTAGTGCCGAAAAGTTCGGGTCCCCATTGACTTCAATGGGGTTCGGGTTCGGGACGAAGTTCGGATCGGGTTCGGATCCCGAACCCGAACATTTCCGGGATGTTCGGCCGAACTTCTCGAACCCGAACATCCAGGTGTTCGCTCAACTCTACCCGGCACCCAGACAGAGGAGAGAGGTCCCATAGCAGAGATTCAGGCTTCATGTCATAGCAAAGAATCAGGCTTCATGTCACCCAACACTGGAACAGGCCACTGTCAGATATTTAGGCCCCGGCACCCAGACAGAGGAGAGAGGTCCCATAGCAGAGAATCAGGCTTTATGTCATAGCAGAGAATCAGGCTTCACATCACCCACCACTGGAACAGGCCATTGTCAGATATTTTAGCCCTGGCACCCAGACAGAGGAGAGAGGTCCCATAGCAGAGAATCAGGCTTCATGTCACCCAACACTGGAACAGGCCACTATCAGATATTTTTAGGCCCCGGCACCCAGACAGAGGAGAGAGGTCCCATAGCAGAGATTCAGGCTTCATGTCATAGCAGAGATTCAGGCTTCATGTCATAGCAGAGAATCAGGCTTCATGTCATAGCAGAGAATCAGGCTTCACGTCACCCACCACTGGAACAGGCCATTGTCAGATATTTTGGCCCTGGCACCCAGAAAGAGGAGAGAGGTCCCATAGCAGAGAATCAGGCTTCATGTCATAGCAGAGAATCAGGCTTCATGTCATAGCAGAGAATCAGGCTTCATGTCACCCAACACTGGAACAGGCCACTGTCAGATATTTTTAGGCCCCGTCACCCAGACAGAGGAGAGAGGTCCCATAGCAGAGAATCAGGCTTCATGTCACCCACCACTGGAACAGGCCATTGTCAGATATTGTTAGGCCCCGTCACCCAGACATGCCTCGCTTCAGCCTCTGATGGCACAGCGTGCAAACCACTCTGGTCTTGTCGTCAGCACATTGTTTGTTTGAAGAAGTGCCATGCCAGGGAACTCCTTGAAGCTGCCTTTGGGGTGCTCGGTCCCAGATGGTGGCGGTCAGTAGCAGGCGGAGTCACTTGGCGGCGGGTGTTGTGCTTTTGCCCACTGCTCCCTATTTTGCTACGCTGTTGGCTCGATCTCACCACTGCCTCTTCCTCCGAACTCTGAAAGTCAGTGGCACGACCTTCATTCCATGTGGGGTCTAGGACCTCATCGTCCCCTGCATCGTCTTCCACCCAGTCTTCCTCCCTGACCTCCTGTTCAGTCTGCACACTGCAGAAAGACGCAGCAGTTGGCACCTGTGTTTCGTCATCAGAGATGTGCTGAGGTAGTATTCCCATGTCCTCATCATCAGGAAACATAAGTGGTTGTGCGTCAGTGCATTCTATGTCTTCCACCGCTGGGGAAGGGCTAGGTGGATGCCCTTGGCAAACCCTGCCAGCAGAGTCTTCAAACAGCATAAGAGACTGCTGCATAACTTGAGGCTCAGACAGTTTCCCTGATATGCATGGGGGTGATGTGACAGACTGATGGGCTTGGTTTTCAGGCGCCATCTGTGCGCTTTCTGCAGAAGACTGGGTGGGAGATAATGTGAACGTGCTGAATCCACTTTCGGCCACCCAATTGACTAATGCCTGTACCTGCTCAGGCCTTACCATCCTTAGAACGGCATTGGGTCCCACCAAATATCGCTGTAAATTATGGCGGCTACTGGGACCTGAGGTAGTTGGTTCACTAGGACGTGTGGCTGTGGCAGAACGGCCACGTCCTCTCCCAGCACCAGAGGGTCCACTAACACCACCACAACCATGTCCGCGTCCCTTACTAGATGTTTTCCTCATTGTTACCGTTCACCACAATAAGAAAAAAAACATTTGGCCCAATGTATTGAAATCAAATTCAGGCCTTTTTTTACAGACACCCAACACTATCTGGCTATCTATTTAGGTACCGTATTACACTAATACAGGCACAGCAGTAACGACAGATTTAGCTGAATATAAATTTTAGGCCTATTTTTTAGGCGCTGGATGACCGGTATACGTTTACGGACAGAATTAAACTTGGAAATGCACGGTAGCATGTGAAGTTATTGAGGATGACCCTATCAGCACCTTTAATCTAATATACCCTTTTATGGATTGATTTAAACTTGGCCTGATACAGCAGAAACCACTGATTTAGGGAATTGCTAAGTTGGGAATTGTATTTCAACCCAGAACAAAAATATATCCTTTGCCAGACAGCAGACAGTATTACAATTGGCTAGCCACAGCTGAAACGCCAGATTTAGGGTACTGCTATTTTGGCAATTGTATTTCACCCCTCAATAAAATAGCAAGCACAGCCAAGCCCCTGATGTAGGATATAGCAAAAAAAAAAAACACACTATTGATGGTTAAATGGACTTGGTGGCAGCTTTTGCTGGCGCACCACAAGACACAAAATGGCCGCCGATCACCCCAGAAAAAAGTGACTGAAAAACGCTCTGGGCAGCCTAAAAACAGTGAGCAATTGAATAGCAGAAGATGAATGATTCACAGCTGTAGATCGATCACTTCATTAAGTGTTTTTGCTGAGTAAATCCCTGTCTAGTGCCTAATCTCGCCCTAACAGCAGCAGCTGCATCCTCTCCCTACACTGATCAGAGTGGCGTGCGGCGCTACGTGACTCCAGCTTAAATAGAGGCTGGGTCACATTCTGCACTGGCCAATCACAGCCATGCCAATAGTAGGCATGGCTGTGATGGCCTCTTGGGGCAAGTAGTATGACGCTTGTTGATTGGCTGCTTTTCAGCCTTTCAAAAAGCGCCAAGAAAGCGCCGAACACCGAACCCGGACTTTTACAAAAAAAAATTCGGGTTTGGGTCCGTGTCACGGACACCCCAAAATTCGGTACCAACCCGAACTATACAGTTCGGGTTCGCTCATCCCTACTCACTACAGTTACGTGACAGAAGATCTGTGAGACTGGCAACACATGCTTTGATCTTACAGGTTTCCTTGTGGATCAATTAACTTCTGTGTTGTTTGTGATACTGACCACACCTCTAGTTGCTTCTCCCACAATGCTGTACGGTTTATAGCTTCAGTGGTATCTGTGGTCTTCTGGTATTTGGTTCTCAGGCTGAGTTCCTGTTGCTACCATAGCTACTGGAAAGTTAAGTGTTTCCTTTTCCTTTTGCATTTTGTTTTGTTTTATCTGTGTGTTGTTTTTCCCCTGCCCTTTGGTGTAGGCCTGAGGGAGACTCCTGCTCGTCCTTCCTTACTGGAGAAACTGGTAGTCTCAGTCCTGTCACTATCGCCAGGGTCTTATAGGGTGAGTTAGCACTCTAGGTACTCCTGCGTATGAACTCGCCTACCTTTGGGGTTTGTTCATACTGATAGTCAGTCAGGACTGTGACTAGGGATTTGACTAGGAGGTGTCCTTATTTTTTCCCTTGCTTTTAGGCCTTGTTCCTTGTTCCCTCTCCTTCTTCGTCCGGTGTGGTGTCTCCCTCCACACACGGACGTGACAAGCACTCACATTAGCGCAGCACACACATCTCAATTTATGGGTAAATTTGTTTCTGTATTCAGTCTTCCCAAAAAAAGAGGTGTGTAGTAAATACATGTATAATTCAAGCAAACATAGTTTTAACCTGAGCTTCAAAGTCAATGTTGTAATCTGATTCTGTATACAAGGTGCTGTGAGGCAGTGCTAATCTGATTCTGTATAAAAGGTGCTGTAAGGCAGTGACATGCCTCATAGTTGTTAGGGGAGATATATGGCAGGATTTGCTGCATCTTCCCCACAATCACCAGGTCTGAAGCAAGACCAGGTGCAGTAATCACCTGGGGATAAAGGAATCCTCAGAGTGAGAGGGGGTGGTGTCTTGCACACAGAAGTCTGGAGTTGTTCTGTGTGGTCGGAGCCGGGAGGGCTGAGAGACCACAAGGCTGGGTTTAGCCTGAGGTTTGGGGGGTCCAGCGACGCCTAAGGAAGAGAGTCCCGCGGTCAGCGTCGGGAAGACTTCTAGACCACTATCCCCCAAGAGACACTGGTGTGGGAGCAGCCTGGAGGCAGCTGGAGGTTAGGCTGGGAAAGCCGCACTGGAAAAATGTTGCCTGGTCTGATGAGTCTCGATTTCTGTTGAGACATTCAAATGGTAGAGTCCGAATTTGGCCATCCCTTCATGACCACCATGTGCCCATCCTCTGATGGCTACTTCCAGCAGGATAATGCACCATGTCACAAAGCTCGAATCATTTCAAATTGGTTTCTTGAACATGACAATGAGTTCACTGTACTAAAATGGCCCCCACAGTCACCAGATCTCAACCCAATAGAGCATCTTTGGGATGTGGTGGAACGGGAGCTTCGTGTCCTGAATGTGCATCCCTCTAATCTCCATCAACTGCAAGATGCTATCCTATCAATATGGAACAACATTTCTAAAGAATGCTATCAGCACCTTGTTTAATCAATACCACGTAGAATTAAGGCAGTTCTGAAGGCAAAAGGGGGTCCAACACCGTATTAGTACGGTGTTCCTAATAATTCTTTAGGTGACTGTATGTTGTATCATGTTGTATTGCACTTTCGTATAAAGATCCCTGTTAACAGGCTGTTGGGTGCACTACACAGATAGACTACACAGATAGCACCACAGTATATATTGCTCAGTTCAGGCCTAGTTTTGGTGGAGGAGGAGTAGGAGTTGAAGAAGTGAGAGTGCAGTAGCTAGCAGTGTTAGTGGAAGTCGGCTCAAGTGAGAAGTGGATAAAGTTACAAAGGACAATAGCCACTTTACTAGGCTTTAAGGACCTTTTGGATTCAAGGTGAAGGGTTTATTAGCTTCTGTTAGACTCACCATTAACAATCTGGGGAACAAGGACCAGATTTGGGACTAAATACCTGTGAGTACACAACCTCCTACCATAGCCTGAGATATAGCCACATATTCAGCATGTTACCTGGATTGACCACATCCAATCTCCATGTTCATAAGAGGTTGTTTATATCTGGATGTAAATTGCTGTCAAGACCTATTGATCCACAGTGAAAACCTGTCAGATCAAACCACGTGTTGCCAGTCTCCCCGATCTCCTGTCGCTCGAACGTCCGTGACAGAGGCTTATGCACAAATAGTGACTTTTTGGTGCTACTGTTCTCACACAGGGGCTTGATAACTCTTCTGTATAGTTCAGTTTTTGAGTACATTGCATCATTAGGTAAATTCCAAGTACTTGCAGAGTTTTTGTGGGCAAAATATCCCATTCACCTTTTTTTCTAAATTAATTTTGGCAACGTTCACAATGTGCATCATTTTGTGGGTGAATAATTCACCGGAACGCCTAGTCCCTGGCAACCTTATATACCAATGTAGCAGCTGAGATTACAAATGTTATTATGTGGTAATAAATGGCGTCTTAAACTTAACAGACCTGTATCTAAGTGAAGGCTTACACATACTTCTTCCCACAAAGGCAAATTCTGTCCATATGTCCAAATAGCGGGTCATAGACACGGGTGCCCCATGTGAGACCCTTTTTACAAGCCAGCGCAGAGAGCTGTTCTATAGCATCAGCTCCCTTTTTGGCAGGCTTGAGCATTGTATGGAAGGACGCCAACCACCAGCAGCCACTTACAGAAGGGAAATAGGTGGTTAGCCATGACTTTCCCCAGCATAACATTTTATTAAACCTTTATTAAAGGATCGTGAGTACAAAGTGCACTTAAGGGGCGAGAGAGTCTCAAGTACCAGTTTGTATTATAATATCAAAAAATATTGAAATCAAAGGAGAAAACAACAAAATAGTTGTGAGACATTATTCTTTGTATTCCTTCTACTGAGGATTTTCAGTTTCTAGTTATGGTAGAGCAAGCTCATACTAGTACAGTATATGCCCTATTAGGCTTGGGCTACACGACGGTCTTGGCTGAGACACTCATCATTCGACCAAAGATCGCTTTGTAGCCATTGAATTGAATGGGGCTGTAGCATGACTCACAAGTTGCCATGACCATAACCCCAGAATTGCAAAAAAAATCAGTAATGTTGGAATATTTAGTGATTCTGGGATCGCTTGTTTAATGTGTTGGGAAATAGATATGCAGAAATCTTGCATTAACTTCTTAAAGGGGAAGTTGTCATCGGAAAATGACCTTTTATTTAATCACGTTTTTATGTTTATATTTTTAAAGAATTTTTGGTAAGGGTATTTTTAATTTTCCAGGTCAATATCTATATGTAAACAAAAAACATAAAATCCTGCAGTATTTGCATTGGCCTCTAAGCCTATTAATAGGCGCCACTTCTTGGTCTGTACATATAACTTTACTGCAGTTATCTGCTTATCTATACACAGATGTGATATCTGTCAGTCTTATTCTGCCTATAATAAGACAGGATCCTCCATTCACAATAGGTGATTGTCAGAGCGTATCTATTCTTTCCTTGTGCAATGACATCTGCAGAGGTCACAGAGCATGAAAATTCTCCCACAGAAGTCAATGAGGTCCCCTCCTGACCATTGTGTCTATGGCCCATGGGGCTGCTATAAAGCACATTTTTGTAATGCTTTGTAAATGCTGTTAAGAACAGCTCAGGCAAGATGGCCACCCCATAATCCTATTCAAGAAATAGAACAAAAAATCTGCAATCAGAAAATAAAAACAGATTAGAATAAAAGGATTTGTGTTGCTGTCTGGTTTTAACTGGCAGATAACATTTTTGGTGACACGTTTCTTTAAACTTTTTAACCCTTAGGCCCCTTTCACACGGGCGAGTATTCCGCGCGGGTGCGATGCGTGAGTTGAACACATTGCACCCGCACTGAATCCTGATCCATTCATTTCTATGGGGCTGTTCACATGAGCGGTGATTTTCACGCATCACTTATGCATTGCGTAAAAATCGCAGCATGCTCCTCTTTGAGCGTAGCGGTGCGATAATCCACGCAATGCAGGCCCCATAGAAGTGAATGGGGTTGCATGAAAATCGCAAGCATCCGCAAGCAAGTGCAGATGCGGTGCGATTTTCACGCATGGGTTCTAGGTGACAGTCTATTCACTGTATTATTTTCGCTTATTACATGGTTATAAGGGAAAATAATAGCATTCTGACTACAGAATGCAGAGTATAATAGTGCTGGAAGGCTTAAAAAAATAAAAAAGTTAACTCACCTTCTCCTCTCCTTGATCGCGTAGTTCCCGGTCTGTTCTTTACTAGCTGTGGGCTAAAGGACCTGTGGTGATGTCAGATCACATGCTCCATCACCATGGTGATGGACCATGTGATTGGAGCATGTGATCTGACATCACCACAGGTCATTTAGCCAAAAGCTAGTAAAGAACAGACCGGGAACTACGCGATCAAGAGGATAAGGTGAGTTAACTTTTTTTATTTTTTTTAACCCTTCCAGCACTATTATACTATGCATTCTGTAGTCAGAATGCTATTATTTTCCCTTATAACCATGTTATAAGGGAAAATAATACAATCTTCAGAACATCAATCCCAAGCCTTCTGTGAAGAAGTTCGGGTTTGGGTACCAAACATGCGCGATTTTTCTCACGCGAGTGCAAAACGCATTACAATGTTTTGCACTCGCGCGGAAAAATCGTGCATTTTCCCGCAACGCACCCGCCTCTTATCCGGGCAAAAAACATGACGCCCGTGTGAAAGAGGCCTAAGTATACCGGATGTTTTTTTCACTTTTGTGTTTTCATTTTTCTTCCCTATTTTCTTTGAGCCATAACTTTTTTATATTTCCGGTCAGATAGCTGTATGAGGGCTTATTTTTTGCGGGACATGTTGACCCATGCCCTTCATTCTCTGGGTCAGTACGATTCACCATGTGTAAAGGTAATTTATGTCTAAATAGTGTAAAAATAAATTTAAACTTGCAGATTTTTTATTTTATTATTTTACATCACCATATATTGACCCCCATAACTTTTTTATACTTATATCTACTGAGCTGTTTAGGGGCTCATTTTTTGCAGAACAATCTGCAGTTTTTATTCATCACATTTTGGAGTGTGCGTGACTTTTTGATCATATTTTATTACATTTTTTGGTGTAGGAGAAGCAATGAAAAATGACAAATTGGAAATTTTTACACTTTTTTTTCCATTACGCCATATTGGATTATTTTTTTCTAGTTTAATAGTATGGGCGTTTTTGGTCACGGTGATACCCATGCTGTTTATATTTGTTATTTAGGTATTTATTTTTTAGTTATACAGAAAGGGGGGTAATTTAAGCTTTTATATATATATATATATATATATATATATATAATAGACGAAAAAATTGTAGATTGTAAGGAATCGGCCAGCAAGGAAAAAGAATCCATAGTGGTAAATATATCTTCCCATGAACTGACCAGTGCACAGACCGATCTTCTATCTAAAGGTCTATCTTTTTGTCCCGCGGTGGGAGTGGACTGGTTTCAACTGGAAGTAGACCTGCAAAAATTTTTTAGAAGTCTTAAGTTAAAGGTGTGGTTTCTGAAACCGATAGACAAATGAATAATGTCGATACCCAGCGTGGGTGTGAACTCTCCCTTCGCGGTGTAGGCTTATACGCCAAGGGGGACTTCACACCACAGATTAAGAATCCAGCTATTGACACATATATCAATGCAGTGAGGGCTGACATTGAGGCACTGAAGGAGTCCATAACTGTGGGAGGCCTCAGACATCCTAACATGACGTCTGCGGAGATGTGTGCGTTGGGTGAACTTTGCAGCAACGGCTCCCTCACGGTCAAACCGGCCGACAAGGGGGGAGCCGTGGTTGTGATGGACACCCAATGGTACATCTCCGAGATATTGAGACAATTAGGAGACTCCCTGGTATATAGGAAACTCAATCATGACCCCAAGTTTGAGGTTATTAAGGTCATCACAGGATTATTGGATGGAGCCCTATCAAGGGGTCTGATTGATGAAGCCCTTTACAAATATCTATTGATCACACAGCCCAAGACACCATTGATATATGTGTTACCTAAAGTTCATAAAAGCTTACAGAATCCCCCTGGGAGACCCATAGTGTCCGGGAGGGAGTCAGTGTTCTCAAATTTGGCCATCTTCTTAGATAAGATACTGAGATGTTATGCTGTTGGGGCAAAATCATATGTACGAGACACTGGTGATTTTCTGAATAAGATTGCTAATGTACAAGTGACGACACATACGCTGCTGGTTTCTTTTGATGTGGTGAGCCTCTACACCTCTATCAACCATGATAGAGGTGTGGAGGCAGTCAGAAGGTTTCTGGCTCAATCCCCATACACTGATGAATGTAGGGAGTTCATATTGGACCTGCTCGGTGTAGTCTTAAGATACAACTATTTTGCATTTCAGGATGGGTATTACCTACAACAGCGGGGAACCGCAATGGGTTCAAATATGGCGCCTACTTATGCCAACATGTTCATGTCTGCCCTAGAGGCTGAACACGTCTATGTATCCCACCACTACAGCCGAGTGCGGGGGTGGTGGAGATACATAGATGATGTTTTTGTCATCTGGGAGGGCACTGAGGATGAGTTGGCAGAGTTCCACACGTTTCTGAACAATATGGATCCTGAGATCCAGTTCACGCTTGTATACTCCACCGAGCAGGTCCAATTTTTGGATACCATGGTAAGAAAACAGGGTACCTCACTGGTCACTGACCTATACACAAAGCCAACTGACCGTAACAAGCTATTGAGGTTTGAGAGCTGCCATCCGAGATCTATGGTTAAGACTTTGCCACGGAGTCAGTTTCTCCGTGTGCAACGCATAGTGAAAGATCCAGCATTGTGTAAGACTAGGTTGTTGCAGATGGCAGACAAATTTACCCAGAGAGGATATCCGAGGAGTTTGGTATGCAGACAGTTGGATGGGATCGGAACTAGGAGGACTAGTGAGGTTACCAAACAGAGTAGGGTGCCTTTCATTTCCACATATAATGAGGGCAGCTACCAGATAGCGGGAGCCATTAAGAAACATTGGCCGATATTGAACAATAGCTTCAAAAAGGTGAAGGAGTTTGCTGTGCCCCCCTTGATGTCGTACAGGAGAGCGGACAGTCTGAGGGACAAATTGGTGAGGGCTGATGTTACCGGGGGTAAGGCCCCAGTTCAAACCTACATAGG
Source organism: Bufo gargarizans (assembly GCF_014858855.1). Classification (NCBI taxonomy): domain Eukaryota; kingdom Metazoa; phylum Chordata; class Amphibia; order Anura; family Bufonidae; genus Bufo; species Bufo gargarizans. The sequence continues at coordinate 192,112,644 of NC_058080.1, forward strand.
CCGCAAGAAAAATGGGTGCTACCCATGTCTAAACTGTGTTAACTGCAACTATATGTTGAAAGGGGATAAATTCGTACATCCGGTACTGAACACCCGGTTTGAAATCAGACATTTTCTGACCTGTGATAGTTCATTCGTGGTATACCTCCTGTCTTGCCCCTGCAATCTACTTTATGTGGGGGAGACAATTTGCGAGGTCAAGACCAGAATGAACTATCACAGGTATTCGATCCGACAGAAGAGGAGAGACCTTCCGGTGCCCAAACACTTTGTTGAAGCAGGACACAAAGAAAAGGATCTTAAATTCAGGGTCATAGACCACATCCCCCCACTTAAAAGGGGAGGCAATAGGGAGAAATTGTTGAAACAACGTGAGATCCTGTGGATACACAGACTACACACACTGAAGCCAGATGGCCTCAATGCGGAGTGTAGATGGGAACTATATGGATAAAGGAAATATGTGTATAGCTCATCAACGTGGGGGTTTCTTGTTCGTTCAGTCTGGTGTAGGAGAAACATAACAGTGCACGCCTTTTTGAACATACTAATATGATATACTGACACTGTATTTTTTCTATTCCAGGATGTTTTGATTAACTTGATGAACTTTTATCTTGGTATTGGATGGAGCCACCCTAGTCCTTGGATAAGGATCTGATTTTGAAATTACATGTGGACGCATATGGGACGACGTCAGACGGCCTGGGATCAGTACATGATTGCACTATTTGTCCAACACTGTTTTATATTGTACTTATAGACTGCTGATGTATGCGCGTCTCTGACCACACATTTGAGGGTCAGTGACTTGACATACACGCTATCTTGAATTTGTGTATGCTGATGGGATGAGTGTGTCCCATGACAGCCACACTACATGAAGTTATTGGTGATGGCAAGGGGAGACGACATAATCGCCTGAGCTAATGGCTGGGCTTGATTTTCCTCCCCCTTGGCCATTTCCAATCATACTGTTATTCTGGATTTGTGCGCATGTATTTGCCCTGGCCGCGCTGGGCTCGTCCGCTGGTCTAGGCTTGTTTGCGTCGCCATGGTGACGGCGGGGTCCCGCCTGCGACGTGACGTGCGCTGAACCACATGGTCTGGCCTCCCTCCCTCAGCAGCTGCGGCTCCTGCGTGCGTTCCGGTGGATGACGCTGCGGTCCATTGGAGCGTGACGTGGGGGCGTGGCGCCGTCGGGGGCGCGGCCAGAGCTGTCGGGTCCGGCGCATGCGCACTGCCGACTGGGGGACGCTAACGCTGAAGGCATGGCGATGTTGACAAGCATAATGTGCGTAGATGGTGAGCTCCCTCCAATTTTTAATATGGTTCAGCTGCAACTGCAGCATATGATTTTAACTCTGTGTGTACTGCACTGTATAATGGTCACTGTATAAAAGGGGCTTGGATCCTCTATACATTACGTATTGTATATGCACTATAATTGCTGTGCACATCACTTATGTTTTTATGAACAAGATGTACACCTTTGATGCACGTAAATGTGTATAAGTATTATGTTTATTATATCTGAACACCATGTGACTATGCAGTCCCAGGTCATGTGACTTGATTGTTAACAGGTGTAATCACTGATTGTCACTCACTTGTCTATGTAGTGTGGGTATATATACCCAGCTATTTGCACTGTTATGTAGCTTGATAAAGGCCTCATTGAGTAGGCCGAAACGTCGCTTGGATTAAAGTTTGGGGTCTTCACCCGTACACTAGAAGCTGGAAGTGCTGCCTCGTTTTTTCGTCTATTATATACCGTGGAGGAGCGGCCTGCCTCTGTGGGGATTTGCACCCAGTCCATTGGCTCTGACTGTGCTGCTGCACTATTTGTGTTTTGTATATATATATATATATATATATATATATATATATTTTTTTTTTTTATATATAATTTTTTTTTTATTGGGATGGTTTTGTGGCTCATATATGAGCCTATAAATTATGTTTTTAAATTTTTCATTTTGGTCTATCAGGGATTTTTAAAATGCCATTAAAACTCAATTTAGCTAATTTCTTATCCTGGCCTGCTATCTGGTGGCCAAAATAAGAATTGCAGCATGAACACTTTCAGCCTCATCAGCGAGGCTGAAAGTGTTCAGCGCAAGTACAGATGCCCCAATTGGCCTCACGGGGCATCGATAGGAAGCCCGGATGCGCGAGCTTCCGGGTTTTTCTGCATTTAGAAGCCGTGACCTAACTTGGTCTCGGCATGTAAAGCATTTAATTACTGCTATAGGCATTATTGATGTTCACGGTAATTAGCCGCAGATCTCTGCTGTTTGAAACAGCAGAGATTTGCCGGCCATGGCGCCCACTGCATGTGTGAGTGGGCGCCATATTTACACATCGATCCAGCACCGTACATGTACAACACTGGTATCGAACGGGTTAATTCATGTTTGAAGTAAATATAGTCGTGCACAACTTAGGTGAGGCTACTTTCACACTGGTGTTTTAGTTTTCTGGTATTGAGATCCATCATAGGATCTCAATAATGGGAAAAAAACGTAAGTTTTTTCTCCATTCATTGTCAATGGGGACAAAACTGAACTGAACGGAATGCTCCAAAATGCATTCTGTTCCATTCAGTTGCATTCCCATACCAGAGAGCAAAACACAACATGTTGTAGCTTGCTTTCCGTCCTGGGATGCAGAGCAAGATGGAGCCGACATGACCCCCAATGCAAGTCAATGGAGATGGATCAGTTTTCTCTGCCACAATCTGCCACAATAGAAAACAGATCCGTCCTCTATTGACTTTCAATAGAAGAACCGACAAAAATTTCTCAACCAGTGAGAATTATGTGAGAATTAACTCAATAAATCCGAAAAACAACAAAACACATATGCATAAATAATTTATTTGATTAAATAGTCACATAAGGACAACAACGTAAACAATAATAGATAAAAATTGATGAACAAAATAGCAGTAATGTAGTGGCACTGTGGACCAGCGCAACACCAAGGTACCAGATAATAAATCTATCCCCTAAGCGTACGTCAGCTCTTAGTCCGAATAGGCCTAACGGCTAAAATATCTGAGATAAACCATCTCATAACCGGACCATAGAGTGGCGTGAGATTATTAAATATAAATGTCACCATGCTGGCCACATTATAAGCGTGAATGGGTGCAGTGTGTAGGCGAAGTTATTTAACACCCAGTGGTTTAATCAATTACAGCATGCACCCAACACCCGAATATGCAGCCAGCATGAGAACATACATGATTGTAGCAATAATAACAAAGTATAGGGGGAACCAACCTGGAGACCTGAGTGAGCGCACGCCTGACGCGCGTTTCGCACAGCTTCCTCAAAAGGGGCGTGTCCATTCGGCCAACACGTCTGGACTTTAAATACTGTCACAGTTGAGAGAGTGCGTCCTGAACCAATCGCAGCATGTCAAACCAATTACCTAACAGTACTCTGTCACCTGCGCTCGTACTGGGCTAGCACCTATCAGAGCATCGACGTCACTGCCGCCCAGAGGTTTCAATCCCCTCTACGCTCAATCTAGTAGCGCGACGTCACTTCCGCCCTTACTCTAGGTAGAAGGCAATACGTCACTACCGCCCATATTCCAGCAACACTTCCGCCCATACCCATCAACAGCGTCGGCATCGCGATATCATCATCAGGGGTAAGCTCAACCCAAGATCCATCACCTTGATAGAAGTATATAACGAATTAAGGACGAGGGATATTGGACAAACACAAGGCTCATCATTTCACTACTTAGCCAGTACGATGTCTATATAATATTTCTACATGAAAAATGGCATAGGGGATTTCATACAACAGGTGAAATTATAATCAATGTGGGTAGTGTATGGGCAGGGGAACAGAACGAACTGTCACCCACCCAATCACTCAACCAAAGCATTGAGACAAAATTACAAAAGCAGTGATTGATAATAAAGTGAATCAATTCATCATACACCTAATATACATAATGAATATTAAAAAGTTTAAACAGGGTTTTTGTAATATATCATCATTAGTATTAATAACATGACTGGCAAGTACATACAAATATTAAAATGACAATAATAGTAATAATGGTTTTGTAACATCATGGTCAGAACCAAAAGCCCACCCATGGAACATGCCATATATGTATATACGCATGTGTATACTATATGCGGAGATCCTAGCCATCCTTACAAAAATAAAATATATCAATAAATACAGTACATAGATATCTGAGTGTATAACATCCATACTCGTATATAATTTATAAGTTATTGTCACAAAGTATATACAACTACCCTAAATAAAGTGCTAAAAGTGATAAGGTGAAAGTGCTCAGTGCGCATGCAGTGCAAAGTGATAATATACAAGGCTCATATTAATGCCCTGCAAAATCTCGGGCATCTTTAAACAATATTAAAGAAAATAAAAACAAAATAATAGTGTAAATTCCCCCCAAAAAACATAACTGTCAATCAGTACATAGAAAAAGAGTCATCAGTTTTACAACATGTATCCAGGGTATTAACCACCTCATACAATCTGGCCATTATCTTTCTACGAATCCTCCCAAGCGACACCTCAATGTTGATAGAAATCGGACACACATCTCTCAATCTGTAACACATAAAATCACATCAGTGCATCCTGAATATGACACAAAATAAATCAAGACCTGTTAAAATAAAAAAATTACAAACCGTTAAAATATCATGGCAGTTAAAACCAAAAAAGTCCTGGGCATTGGACCCAGACCAGGAGCAGATGAAACACAGAACGCCTATTGGTCTGAATCAAGAGCACAGAGGAGCACACCAACAGAGCATGATTATTATATCTAAAAGAGGAACCCTAGAGAACGGGAATGGCGATTGCACCATCTACAAAAATGGCGCAAAGCTATTCCCCTCATTCAGCCCAAACGGTGCAACTGTATTTAGCAGGAATATCCATTTTGTTTCTTTTTGGGCTAATGTTTTCTTCCAATCTCCTCCTCTTGGGGAGATCAGTACACGATCCACACCCCTAATTCTGAGTAGGGTACTATCCGAGTTATGTTTATCTTTAAAATGTCGTGGCAAGGTCTTTAATTGTATGACATCTTGTTCTTCTCTTGATGCTTCAATAGCCAGTACATGTTCCCTGACCCTTCTTCTTAATTTCCGTGACGTCAGTCCAACATAAATGAGGTTGCATGGGCATATAGCCCAATACACAACCGTGATTGTTGAGCATGTGATGGTGTGTGTGATCTTATACACTTTATCACCTGCCGCATTATGGAAATGGGTTGCTCTGTCCATATTAGTGCAGGCAACGCATTTCCCGCATTCTTTACTCCCCCATGGTGGCCCTTTACTACCAAACAGGCCCCCTTCCTTTCGGACATAAAAACTGCGGACCAACTGGTCACGCAGATTCTTAGCCCTCCGGAACGTTGTTGAAGCATGTGGGGGTATCACCTCCTGTAGTTGGGGATCAGAGGTCAGTATGTTCCAGTATTTACTTAATGCCATATTTACCTCTTTCCACTTACTGGTATATCCTGTAATGAACCTGATCTGTTGCGAATCTTGTCGAGTGTGTTTCCTGTGTAGTAAGTCGCTTCTCCTTGAAAGTCGTGCACGCTTGTAGGCCGTCTCTATACACCGATTTCCATATCCTCTCTCTTCAAACCTTCTTTTCAGGTCTTCCGCCTGTACCTCAAACAGACTGTCAGATGAGCAAATCCTGCGCGCCCGCAGGAATTGCCCCACCGGAATGCTCTTTATCAAGTTACCTGGGTGTGACGAGCCTGCGTGTAATAATGCATTCACTGAGGTTCATTCGCGGTATAGGTTGGTACCCAAATATCCATTGGCATCCACCTGGAACATCACATCTAGGAACTCGATATCCGTACGGGCCACCTTAAATGTGAGTTTAATATTCTTAGAGTTGCTATTCAATACCCGGATATAGTTCACAAATTCCTCCTCCGTCCCCTGCCAGATAATCAGTATATCATCAATATACCTACCCCAGTATTGGACCTTACTGGACTCTGGCAGGGGACTGGATTGGAGGATGTCCCTCTCCCACAGCCCCAGGAACAAATTTGCATATGAGGGTGCACATGCCGCCCCCATTGCAGTGCCCTGCAGATGTAGGTAGAAGGACCCCCCAAAAAGGAAGAAATTATGGGTAAGGACTAGGGATGAGCGAACTCGAACTGTATAGTTCGGGTTCGTACCGAATTTTGGGGTGTCCGTGACACGGACCCGAACCCGGACATTTTCGTAAAAGTCCGGGTTCGGGTTCGGTGTTCGTCGCTTTCTTCGCGCTTTTGTGACGCTTTCTTGGCGCTTTTTGAAAGGCTGCAAAGCAGCCAATCAACAAGCGTCATACTACTTGCCCCAAGAGGCCATCACAGCCATGCCTACTATTGGCATGGCTGTGATTGGCCAGAGCACCATGTGACCCAGCCTCTATTTAAGCTGGAGTCACATAGCGCCGCCCGTCACTCTGCTCTGATTAGCGTAGGGAGAGGTTGCGGCTGCGACAGTAGGGCGAGATTAGGCAGATTAACTCCTCCAAAGGACTTGATTAACTGATCGATCTGCAGCTGTGGATCATTGAGCTGCTGATCCTCAATTGCTCACTGTTTTTAGGCTGCACAGACCGTTTGTCAGTCTCATTTTTCTGGGGTGATCGGCGGCCATTTTGTGTCTTGTGGTGCGCCAGCACAAGCTGCGACCAAGTGCATTTAACCCTCAATGGTGTGGTTGTTTTTTGGCTAAAGCCTACATCAGGGTGAAGCTGTCACACCAAGTGCATTTAACCAGCAATAGTCTGTTCATTTTTTGGCCATATACAAAATCAGGGGCAAGCTGCGCCTGTCACCAAGTGCATTTAACCCTCAATGGTGTGGTTGTTTTTTGGCTAAAGCCTACATCAGGGTGAAGCTGTCACACCAAGTGCATTTAACCAGCAATAGTCTGTTCATTTTTTGGCCATATACAAAATCAGGGGCAAGCTGCGCCTGTCACCAAGTGCATTTAACCCTCAATGGTGTGGTTGTTTTTTGGCTAAAGCCTACATCAGGGTGAAGCTGTCACACCAAGTGCATTTAACCAGCAATAGTCTGTTCATTTTTTGGCCATATACAAAATCAGGGGCAAGCTGCGCCTGTCACCAAGTGCATTTAACCCTCAATGGTGTGGTTGTTTTTTGGCTAAAGCCTACATCAGGGTGAAGCTGTCACACCAAGTGCATTTAACCAGCAATAGTCTGTTCATTTTTTGGCCATATCCCAGTCTAATTCTGTCACTAAATCCATACCGGTCACCCAGCGCCTAAATACTAGGCCTCAAATTTATATCCAGCTAAATCTGTCCCTAGTGCTGTAGCTGGGCGAGTTATTTAGTGTCCGTTCAAGCACATTTCTTGTTCTGGGTTGAAATACAATTCCCAATTTAGCAATTTCATAATTTAGTGGTTCCTGCTATATCAGAGCTATTTGAAATCTATCCCAAAAAGGGTATATAATATTGAAGGTGCACATTGGGTCATTCAGAATAACTTCACACACACCCGCTACTGTGTATTTCCAAGTCTAATTCTGTCACTAAACCCATACCTGTCACCCAGCGCCTAAATACTAGGCCTCAAATTTAAATCCCTCTAAATCTCTCGTTACCCACCGCTGTACTGTTGTTGCTGGGCAAGATATTTAGTGTCCGTCAAAGCACATTTTTTGTTCTGGGTTGAAGTACAATTCCCAATTTAGCAATTTCATAATTTAGTGGTTTCTGCTATATCAGAGCTATTTGAAATCTATCCCTAAAAGGGTATATAATATTGAAGGTGCACATAGGGTCATTCAGAATAACTTCACACACACGCTTCTGTGCATTTCCAAGTCTAATTCTGTCACTAAATCCATACCGGTGACCCAGCGCCTAAATACTAGGCCTCAAATTTAAATCCCTCTAAATCTCTCGTTACCCACCACTGTACTGTTGTTGCTGGGCAAGATATTTAGTGTCCGTCAAAGCACATTTTTTGTTCTGGGTTGAAGTACAATTCCCAATTTAGCAATTTCATAATTTAGTGGTTTCTGCTATATCAGAGCTATTTGAAATCTATCCCTAAAAGGGTATATAATATTGAAGGTGCACATAGGGTCATTCAGAATAACTTCACACACACACGCTTCTGTGCATTTCCAAGTCTAATTCTGTCACTAAATCCATACCGGTGACCCAGCGCCTAAATACTAGGCCTCAAATTTAAATCCCTCTAAATCTCTCGTTACCCACCGCTGTACTGTTGTTGCTGGGCAAGATATTTAGTGTCCGTCAAAGCACATTTTTTGTTCTGGGTTGAAGTACAATTCCCAATTTAGCAATTTCATAATTTAGTGGTTTCTGCTATATCAGAGCTATTTGAAATCTATCCCTAAAAGGGTATATAATATTGAAGGTGCACATAGGGTCATTCAGAATAACTTCACACACACGCTTCTGTGCATTTCCAAGTCTAATTCTGTCACTAAATCCATACCGGTGACCCAGCGCCTAAATACTAGGCCTCAAATTTAAATCCCTCTAAATCTCTCGTTACCCACCGCTGTACTGTTGTTGCTGGGCAAGATATTTAGTGTCCGTCAAAGCACATTTTTTGTTCTGGGTTGAAGTACAATTCCCAATTTAGCAATTTCATAATTTAGTGGTTCCTGCTATATCAGAGCTATTTGAAATCTATCCCAAAAAGGGTATATAATATTGAAGGTGCACATTGGGTCATTCAGAATAACTTCACACACACCCGCTACTGTGTATTTCCAAGTCTAATTCTGTCACTAAACCCATACCTGTCACCCAGCGCCTAAATACTAGGCCTCAAATTTAAATCCCTCTAAATCTCTCGTTACCGCTGTACTGTTGTAGCTGGGAAAGTTATTTAGTGCCCGTCAAAGCACATTTTTTGTTCTGGGTTGAAGTACAATTCCCAATTTAGCAATTTCATAATTTAGTGGTTCCTGCTATATCAGAGCTATTTGAAATCTATCCCAAAAAGGGTATATAATATTCAAGGTGCACATTGGGTCATTCAGAATAACTTCACACACACGCTTCTGTGCATTTCCAAGTCTAATTCTGTCACTAAATCCATACCGGTCACCCAGCGCCTAAATACTAGGCCTCAAATTTATATCCCGCTGAATTTGAATACAATACATTGGGCCAAATAATATATTTGTTGTTGTGGTGAACCATAACAATGAGAAAAACATCTAGTAAGGGACGCGGACGTGGACATGGTCGTGGTGGTGTTAGTGGACCCTCTGGTGCTGGGAGAGGACGTGGCCGTTCTGCCACATCCACACGTCCTAGTGTACCAACTACCTCAGGTCCCAGTAGCCGCCAGAATTTACAGCGATATATGGTGGGGCCCAATGCCGTTCTAAGGATGGTAAGGCCTGAGCAGGTACAGGCATTAGTCAATTGGGTGGCCGACAGTGGATCCAGCACGTTCACATTATCTCCCACCCAGTCTTCTGCAGAAAGCGCACAGATGGCGCCTGAAAACCAACCCCATCAGTCTGTCACATCACCCCCATGCATACCAGGGAAACTGTCTCAGCCTCAAGTTATGCAGCAGTCTCTTATGCTGTTTGAAGACTCCGCTGGCAGGGTTTCCCAAGGGCATCCACCTAGCCCTTCCCCAGCGGTGAAAGACATAGAATGCACTGACGCACAACCACTTATGTTTCCTGATGATGAGGACATGGGAATACCACCTCAGCATGTCTCTGATGATGACGAAACACAGGTGCCAACTGCTGCGTCTTTCTGCAGTGTGCAGACTGAACAGGAGGTCAGGGATCAAGACTGGGTGGAAGACGATGCAGGGGACGATGAGGTCCTAGACCCCACATGGAATGAAGGTCGTGCCACTGACTTTCACAGTTCGGAGGAAGAGGCAGTGGTGAGACCGAGCCAACAGCGTAGCAAAAGAGGGAGCAGTGGGCAAAAGCAGAACACCCGCCGCCAAGAGACTCCGCCTGCTACTGACCGCCGCCATCTGGGACCGAGCACCCCAAAGGCAGCTTCAAGGAGTTCCCTGGCATGGCACTTCTTCAAACAATGTGCTGACGACAAGACCCGAGTGGTTTGCACGCTGTGCCATCAGAGCCTGAAGCGAGGCATTAACGTTCTGAACCTGAGCACAACCTGCATGACCAGGCACCTGCATGCAAAGCATGAACTGCAGTGGAGTAAACACCTTAAAACCAAGGAAGTCACTCAGGCTCCCCCTGCTACCTCTTCTGCTGCTGCCGCCTCGGCCTATTCTGCTGCTGCCGCCTCGGCCTCTTCCTCCGCCTCTGGAGGAACGTTGGCACCTGCCGCCCAGCAAACAGGGGATGTACCACCAACACCACCACCACCACCTCCGTCACCAAGCGTCTCAACCATGTCACACGCCAGCGTTCAGCTCTCCATCTCACAAACATTTGATAGAAAGCGTAAATTCCCACCTAGCCACCCTCGATCCCTGGCCCTGAATGCCAGCATTTCTAAACTACTGGCCTATGAAATGCTGTCATTTAGGCTGGTGGACACAGACAGCTTCAAACAGCTCATGTCGCTTGCTGTCCCACAGTATGTTGTTCCCAGCCGGCACTACTTCTCCAAGAGAGCCGTGCCTTCCCTGCACAACCAAGTATCCGATAAAATCAAGTGTGCACTGCGCAACGCCATCTGTAGCAAGGTCCACCTAACCACAGATACGTGGACCAGTAAGCACGGCCAGGGACGCTATATCTCCCTAACTGCACACTGGGTAAATGTAGTGGCAGCTGGGCCCCAGGCGGAGAGCTGTTTGGCGCACGTCCTGCCGCCGCCAAGGATCGCAGGGCAACATTCTTTGCCTCCTGTTGCCACCTCCTCCTTCTCGGCTTCCTCCTCCTCTTCTTCCACCTGCTCATCCAGTCAGCCACACACCTTCACCACCAACTTCAGCACAGCCCGGGGTAAACGTCAGCAGGCCATTCTGAAACTCATATGTTTGGGGGACAGGCCCCACACCGCACAGGAGTTGTGGCGGGGTATTGAACAACAGACCGACGAGTGGTTGCTGCCGGTGAGCCTCAAGCCCGGCCTGGTGGTGTGTGATAATGGGCGAAATCTCGTTGCAGCTCTGGGACTAGCCAATTTGACGCACATCCCTTGCTTGGCGCATGTGCTGAATTTGGTGGTGCAGAAGTTCATTCACAACTACCCCGACATGTCAGAGCTGCTGCATAAAGTGCGGGCCGTCTGTTCGCGCTTCCGGCGTTCACATCCTGCCGCTGCTCGCCTGTCTGCGCTACAGCGTAACTTCGGCCTTCCCGCTCACCGCCTCATATGCGACGTGCCCACCAGGTGGAACTCCACCTTGCACATGCTGGACAGACTGTGCGAGCAGCAGCAGGCCATAGTGGAGTTTCAGCTGCAGCACGCACGGGTCAGTCGCACTACAGAACAGCACCACTTCACCACCAATGACTGGGCCTCCATGCGAGACCTGTGTGCCCTGTTGCGCTGTTTCGAGTACTCCACCAACATGGCCAGTGGCGATGACACCGTTATCAGCGTTACAATACCACTTCTATGTCTCCTTGAGAAAACACTTAGGGCGATGATGGAACAGGAGGTGGCCCAGGAGGAGGAGGAGGAGGATGAGGAAGAGGGGTCATTTTTAGCACTTTCAGGCCAGTCTCTTCGAAGTGACTCAGAGGGAGGTTTTTTGCAACAGCAGAGGCCAGGTACAAATGTGGCCAGCCAGGGCCCACTACTGGAGGACGAGGAGGACGAGGATGAGGAGGAGGTGGAGGAGGATGAGGATGAAGCATGGTCACAGCGGGGTGGCACCCAACGCAGCTCGGGTCCATCACTGGTGCGTGGCTGGGGGGAAAGGCAGGACGATGACGATACGCCTCCCACAGAGGACAGCTTGTCCTTACCCCTGGGCAGCCTGGCACACATGAGCGACTACATGCTGCAGTGCCTGCGCAACGACAGCAGAGTTGCCCACATTTTAACCTGTGCGGACTACTGGGTTGCCACCCTGCTGGATCCACGCTACAAAGACAATGTGCCCACCTTACTTCCTGCACTGGAGCGTGATAGGAAGATGCGCGAGTACAAGCGCACGTTGGTAGACGCGCTACTGAGAGCATTCCCAAATGTCACAGGGGAACAAGTGGAAGCCCAAGGCCAAGGCAGAGGAGGAGCAAGAGGTCGCCAAGGCAGCTGTGTCACGGCCAGCTCCTCTGAGGGCAGGGTTAGCATGGCAGAGATGTGGAAAACTTTTGTCAACACGCCACAGCTAACTGCACCACCACCTGATACGCAACGTGTTAGCAGGAGGCAACATTTCACTAACATGGTGGAACAGTACGTGTGCACACCCCTCCACGTACTGACTGATGGTTCGGCCCCATTCAACTTCTGGGTCTCTAAATTGTCCACGTGGCCAGAGCTAGCCTTTTATGCCTTGGAGGTGCTGGCCTGCCCGGCAGCCAGCGTTTTGTCTGAACGTGTATTCAGCACGGCAGGGGGCGTCATTACAGACAAACGCAGCCGCCTGTCTACAGCCAATGTGGACAAGCTGACGTTCATAAAAATGAACCAGGCATGGATCCCACAGGACCTGTCCGTCCCTTGTCCAGATTAGACATTAACTACCTCCCCATAACCATATATTATTGGACTCCAGGGCACTTCCTCATTCAATCCTATTTTTATTTTCATTTTACCATTATATTGCGATGCTACCCAAAGTTGAATGAACCTCTCCTCTGCCTGTGTGCTAGGCCTAAATATATGCCAATGGACTGTTGCAGTGGTGGCTGACATGAAGCCTGATTCTCTGCTATGACATGCAGACTAATTCTCTGCTGACATGAAGCCAGATTGTCTGTTACGGGACCTCTCTCCTCTGCCTGGGTGCTGGGCCTAAATTTATGACAATGGACTGTTGCAGTGGTGGCTGACGTGAAGCCTGATTCTCTGCTATGACATGCAGACTGATTCTCTGCTGACATGAAGCCAGATCGTCTGTTACGGGACCTCTCTGCTCTGCCTGTGTGCTAGGCCTAAATATATGCCAATGGACTGTTGCAGTGGTGGGTGACGTGAAGCCTCATTCTCTGCTATGACATGCAGACTGATTCTCTGCTGACATGAAGCCAGATTGTCTGTTACGGGACCTCTCTGCTCTGCCTGTGTGCTAGGCCTAAATATATGCCAATGGACTGTTGCAGTGGTGGGTGACGTGAAGCCTCATTCTCTGCTATGACATGCAGACTGATTCTCTGCTGTCATGAAGCCAGATTGTCTGTTACGGGACCTCTCTGCTCTGCCTGTGTGCTAGGCCTAAATATATGCCAATGGACTGTTGCAGTGGTGGGTGACGTGAAGCCTCATTCTCTGCTATGACATGCAGACTAATTCTCTGCTGACATGAAGACAGATTCTCTGTTACGGGACCTCTCTCCTCTGCCTGTGTGTGTGCTGGGCCTAAATATATGCCAATGGACTGTTGCAGTGGTGGCTGACGTGAAGCCTCATTCTCTGCTATGACATGCAGACTGATTCTCTGCTGACATGAAGCCAGATTCTCTGTTACGGGACCTCTCTCCTCTGCCTGTGTGTGTGCTGGGCCTAAATATATGCCAATGGACTGTTGCAGTGGTGGCTGACGTGAAGCCTCATTCTCTGCTATGACATGCAGACTGATTCTCTGCTGACATGAAGCCAGATTCTCTGTTACGGGACCTCTCTCCTCTGCCTGTGTGTGTGCTGGGCCTAAATATATGCCAATGGACTGTTGCAGTGGTGGCTGACGTGAAGCCTCATTCTCTGCTATGACATGCAGACTGATTCTCTGCTGACATGAAGCCAGATTCTCTGTTACGGGACCTCTCTCCTCTGCCTGTGTGTGTGCTGGGCCTAAATATATGCCAATGGACTGTTGCAGTGGTGGCTGACGTGAAGCCTCATTCTCTGCTATGACATGCAGACTAATTCTCTGCTGACATGAAGACAGATTCTCTGTTACGGGACCTCCCTCCTCTGCCTGGGTGCTGGGCCTAAATATATGCCAATGGACTGTTGCAGTGGTGGCTGACGTGAAGCCTCATTCTCTGCTATGACATGCAGACTGATTCTCTGCTGACATGAAGCCAGATTCTCTGTTACGGGACCTCTCTCCTCTGCCTGTGTGTGTGCTGGGCCTAAATATATGCCAATGGACTGTTGCAGTGGTGGCTGACGTGAAGCCTCATTCTCTGCTATGACATGCAGACTGATTCTCTGCTGACATGAAGCCAGATTCTCTGTTACGGGACCTCTCTCCTCTGCCTGTGTGTGTGCTGGGCCTAAATATATGCCAATGGACTGTTGCAGTGGTGGCTGACGTGAAGCCTCATTCTCTGCTATGACATGCAGACTAATTCTCTGCTGACATGAAGACAGATTGTCTGTTACGGGACCTCCCTCCTCTGCCTGGGTGCTGGGCCTAAATATATGCCAATGGACTGTTGCAGTGGTGGCTGACGTGAAGCCTCATTCTCTGCTATGACATGCAGACTGATTCTCTGCTGACATGAAGACAGATTCTCTGTTACGGGACCTCTCTCCTCTGCCTGTGTGCTAGGCCTAAATATATGCCAATGGACTGTTGCAGTGGTGGGTGACGTGAAGCCTCATTCTCTGCTATGACATGCAGACTGATTCTCTGCTGTCATGAAGCCAGATTGTCTGTTACGGGACCTCTCTGCTCTGCCTGTGTGCTAGGCCTAAATATATGCCAATGGACTGTTGCAGTGGTGGGTGACGTGAAGCCTCATTCTCTGCTATGACATGCAGACTAATTCTCTGCTGACATGAAGACAGATTCTCTGTTACGGGACCTCTCTCCTCTGCCTGTGTGTGTGCTGGGCCTAAATATATGCCAATGGACTGTTGCAGTGGTGGCTGACGTGAAGCCTCATTCTCTGCTATGACATGCAGACTGATTCTCTGCTGACATGAAGCCAGATTCTCTGTTACGGGACCTCTCTCCTCTGCCTGTGTGCTAGGCCTAAATATATGCCAATGGACTGTTGCAGTGGTGGCTGACGTGAAGCCTCATTCTCTGCTATGACATGCAGACTAATTCTCTGCTGACATGAAGACAGATTCTCTGTTACGGGACCTCTCTCCTCTGCCTGGGTGCCGGGGCCTAAATATCTGAGAATGGACTGTTCCAGTGGTGGGTGACGGGAAGCCAGATTCTCTGCTATGGAACCTCTCTCCAATTGATTTTGGTTAATTTTTATTTATTTAATTTTTATTTTAATTAATTTCCCTATCCACATTTGTTTGCAGGGGATTTACCTACATGTTGCTGCCTTTTGCAGCCCTCTAGCCCTTTCCTGGGCTGTTTTACAGCCGTTTTAGTGCCGAAAAGTTCGGGTCACCATTGACTTCAATGGGGTTCGGGTTCGGGACGAAGTTCGGATCGGGTTCGGATCCCGAACCCGAACATTTCCGGGATGTTCGGCCGAACTTCTCGAACCCGAACATCCAGGTGTTCGCTCAACTCTAGTAAGGACATAATTGAGAAGGATTAGAATAAAATCACACTTCTCCTTACCCATAGTTGTGGTCCTCAAAAAGAATTGCGTGGCTTCCAACCCATCATGATGTTTAATTGAAGTATAGAGAGACTCCACGTCACACGTAGCGATCAACATGTCAGGTTCCAAATGTATGCCCTCCATTTTTCTCAAGATGTCCGTTGTGTCCTTTAAGTGAGTAGGTAACCCCTCCACCAGTGGCTGTAAGAAATGGTCAATGTATTTACAAACAGCATCATTTAAACCATTCACCCCCGATACGATGGGCCTACCAGGGGGTTTCATCGCATCCTTGTGGATCTTAGGTAAAAGATATAGGGTTGGGATCACAGGGTAATCAGGCAGCAAGTGGGAAATCTGTTTCCTTGAGATAACCCCTTGTTCAAACCCAGATTGCAGGATAACCTCCAGATCCTGCTTAAATTTTATTAGGGGATTGAATGTTAGCTTCTTATAACAATCGGCATTTTGTAACTGTCTCTGCACCTCTTTCTCATACATGCGCGTGGGCCATATCACGATGTTACCGCCTTTGTCAGCCTGTTTTAGGACCACATCATCCCACTTCCCAATCTGTTTCAATGCTTGTCTTTCACCAAACGTGCAATTATCTCTCCCTTTTTGGTCAGAGATATGTGAAAGTTCATTTTCAACTAGTTTCACAAAGTAATGCACATTGGAATATAATGACAATGCTGGGAAGTTTTTTGACTTTGGAATCAGGGATTTGGGGAACTCACCAGACTTTTCTGCGATTTCTTGTTCCTCCAAAAGTGCAATTAAATTACTTAGTGCTTCCTGTTCCATTTGTGTGGCAAAATTAGGATCCTTTCTCTGATGATAGATCTTTTTGAAAATAAGACGTCTGGCAAACAGGTGTAGATCCTTCACTGTAGAGAAGTAGTCAAATATACAGGTTGGTGAATACGATAATCCTTTCGCCAAAAGTGACATTTGATCATTAGTCAGCACATGCTCAGATAAATTAATTACCTGTAGTTGGCGTCCACCGTCTTGACCCCTCCTCCCTGCAGGTTGCTTTACTATCCCAGGCTTGCGTTTGTTATCCCTCCTCGGGTATCTGCGTGTATCCTGGCCAGATGTACTGCCATCTTCACTTCTTGATGTACGTGAAGACAGTGAGACAGACCGTGATCTGCCCTCCTGCGTCTTATACTTCCATTTATAAATTCTGTTGCTTGCCATGTCTTGTTGATCACGTTGAAATTTTCTAGTTTTCACAGCTTTGATCTGTTTTTCCCAGACCAGGAAGGCCTCATCCATTTCTTTCTTGAAGCCTTCCAGTTCAATACCATTTATCTTCTGGGAAAGCTGTTCCTCAAGTCTAGTAATCTCACCATCCAGTATTAACATATTCTTACCGTTAGATTCTATAATAAGGCGCATCAGCGTAACTGAGCATGTACCACAGGCTGACTCCCATTTTGTGCAAAATTCCTCATCTTCTTGTCCGTAAGACGGAAACATCTGTACCCTTAAACCTCTAGGGATAAGTCCTCTTTCTATATATTTATCTAGAGTGGCTTTGTTCCACCACAATTTCATGCGTCTATGTAGTGCATTCCTCAATAGTGCCCTTAGCTCAGAAGCATTCCTGCCTCCTGGGTCCGTACCCTCCGCAGCGCCACCTGCAAAAACTGCATCCACCTGGGAAACCCAGGTTGACTCTCGTGAGTGGAAGTCCATCCTCTCTGCTTTTAGCAACACCTCTGTGAAAACACAGGAAATAATTAGTAGAACCGACAAAAATTTCTCAACCAGTGAGAAAACCATATGTGAGAATTAACTCAATAAATCCGAAAAACAACAAAACACATATGCATAAATAATTTATTTTATTAAATAGTCACATAAGGACAACAACGTAAACAATAATAGATAAAAATTGATGAACAAAATAGCAGTAATGTAGTGGCACTGTGGACCAGCGCAACACCAAGGTACCAGATAATAAATCTATCCCCTAAGCGTACGTCAGCTCTTAGTCCGAATAGGCCTAATGGCTAAAATATCTGAGATAAACCATCTCATAACCGGACCATAGAGTGGCGTGAGCTTATTAAATATAAATGCCACCATGCTGGCCACAATAGAGTTCATGACGGATCCGTCTTGGCTATGTTAAAGATAATACAACCGGATCCGTTCATAATGGATGCAGACGGTTGTATTATCAGTAGAACTACAGGTAACAGCACACTGCTGGTCAATTTCACAAAGATAAAAGCAAACACTGAAAAAATAATGGCGGCTTGGTGGCCATACTTACTGCAAGTGCAGTTAGAAGCTCTTTGCGCATATAATTGATCAATACATATGTCATAGATGGGCTCGACATATAATTGATCGGTATTGATCAATTATATGCGCAAAGAGCTTCTAACTGCACTTGGAGTAAGTATGGCCACCAAGCCGCCATTATTTTTTCAGTGTTTGCTTTTAGCTTTGTGCAATTGACCATCAGTGTGCTGTTACCTGTAGTTCTACTAATCCAATTGTGTTTCAGCCAAGGTAGCGTGCACCTGCTCGCTTGTTTTTCTTCCCGGTTGTATTATCAGTAACGGAAGCGTTTTTGTTGAGCCCTGCCGGATCCAGTAAAAATGCTAGTGTGAAAGTAGCCTTACTGAAAGTGCCTTTTAACTCATTTGTGACATAATTAATTTTAGACTTAACATCCCCCCCCTTATTGTTCATAATTGTTTTAATTAATTATATGAGACCTTACATTTTGGGACAAGTTACAGTTTTTTTTTTTAGGAACCATTTCAGATTTTATTTTTAGTGGGAAAGATAAAAACAATTATTAACATTAACTTGCTTTCAAACAAGATCGGGCACATATCTCTAGCTACTACCAAGCCCAAGATATGAGGGGTTAAAGTAGCTCTTCCCCTCTTACTCTGTGGGCTGAACTGTTAAGTCCTGTTCTCAAAGTCTGGGCAGAGCTGGTTAAAAACTGTTAAGTGGCTAATGGCCATTCCCACATTTCTTTCAACATTCGTTTAGAGGTACCAGTTTAGAGTCCATTTTAGTTTTATTTGAATAGGGCTTCACAGCTGCATCAGATTATCCATGCTGACCAAAGTCCGTTGCGAAAAGTGCATACATTGGGTACAAACATAATCAGATCTGGACCATAGAGCTATGGAAGAAGTAGTCTGGTCTGATGAATCACGTTTTCTTTCACATTGTCACAAAGTGGACAGCCTGGTACGTATGTGTTGCTTTCCTGTGGAACAGATGGCACCAGGATACAACTATGGGAAGAAGTCAGCTCTTTACTATCTACAAACAGTGGAGTACAGTAGGACCTCTTTCACATCATGTTTTTTGTATTTTGTACATCAGTTTGCATGTCTTTTTTTGAAAAAATCCAGTTTTATTATTTTTAACTGGAAACAAGGCAAGTGACCGGTGATTGGTTGAATTTTATTTTTTGGTGTTTGAAAATCTGATAAATTGTATACCTAGTGCAGGACCTAACACAAGGATTTCTGTTTGGTTTCATTGGAATTCCTGTGTCATGCGCCTCGTTCTCAGGCCTCTTTCTCCCACCACCCCCCCCCTCCCCCATCAGACAGCTGGTTGTAGAGGCTACAATGCATGTTTGAGAGGTGCATCCTCTCCACACTGTCTCCCCTGTAGCAGCGTTGCAGTGTAATTAAACCTGCCTCTCACGTTCACTTAAATAGGAAAGGAAGGTGTAATTACACTAGACCACCGCCACAAGGGAGACGATGTGCAGGGAAATGTTGCAGAGGATGCAGCGCTCGCAGAAATGCGCAACCTCTTCAGCCAGCTGATCGGAGGGGATGCTGGGAGTCAGACCCCCGCCAGTCTGACGTTAAACAATACGGCCACATTCTTTAAGACTGGCACCGGCCTCTTGATCCTCCACCAGTTCTAAATGTAAGACAGCTTCCTAGAGTATTTCAGCTTAATAAATGTGCCCCTATGTCTCTTTTTTCATGGCACATTTCCCTTAAAGCATGTATAAAGTCCTGAGACCACATTTACAGTACAGCTGGTCATCATCTCTTTTGCACCATAAACTAGGATTTTTCTAATGCTTCAATGCACTTTCAAACCAAGAGGGCATCTAATTCTGGCAATGGACACACCAGCGATGCAGTTCTAAGAACCGAGCAGAGTGGTGAGAGGAGGTAAGTCATTAAAAGCTCTGTGGCTTTTGTATCTTTGGCCACTTCCTCCCAAACTAACCAAGGGAAGCTATATATAATCATAAAATATACATCTTATACTTTTTTTGCCAACTTTGAAGTGTGAAATTTAGCTTGTTTTTACAGTAAATTTCTAGTGTGAAAATAAACCCAAAACCAAGCATGTCATTAAGCTGAGGATGTTTTCCTCAATTGTATGTCAAGGTCAGTTCTATAATTAGTATTTCCCACCAACAAAAGCTGTGATCTCTGTAGATATCTGGACCTTTTGACACCCTTTATATGCATCTTACGCTTTAGAGTGGCATACTGGGACTAAGGAACAATTTCACTTGTCATTTTATCACAGTTTTTTTATACAATGCCCCAAATGATTTGAATCACTGTTGAGCGTCTTGGCATGCTGACTTTCATGTGGACTCGCTTTTAGAGATGGACTATCTGAACTGATAAGTATATGGCAATAGCACAGCACTTTTTCAATGATGCACTTTCTATTGAATTCTATGGAATGTTGGTTTTAAGATGTATGTTGCAAGCAATGACTTGAAAAGTGGCCCGTGTCGCTTGTTGTTGAGGTGCATGTGTTTTCTGCATGAAGGTTTGATTGCCTAATTGTACTTTTTGGTTTTGATGAGCAATTAGACACCTGTCTGAAAATTATTGTTTTACAGCTTCATTCATGTGTCAAAATTCACAGTAACATATAATAACCAAAACAGAGATTAAATATTCAGAGGAGCTATGATTTTGCTTCTAAATTTAGGGGGAAACCAAATACTAAAGTGGTTTTGAAATGCTCCTACAGAACTTCCCATATACTTTCATACATGTTATACATTATTTAACTTCTGTATATGTGTGTATAATGTCATGTTCGTGCCTATGTCTGTGCCCTGTTGCATCACTACTTGACTGTTTGCTGCTGTTCTTGTGGTTTTAGGCCAAAGTATAAAGTCCAAGGCGGTCCACTGTTCACAATTGCCAATTAGTTTCCTGAAATCCTGAAGTTTTTTTGTTTGGCTAGGTTTTTATGCGTCATGCAGGGCTTGTATTGTGGGACACCCCCAAAAACAATGTTAAAGGAGTTGTCCAAATTGCTCATTTTTTATTTAAAGAAACTGCCAGGAACCTATTAAGTTTAATCTCTGCAGCTCCTTTCTTATCCCTGGGCTGCAGCACGTGACACCATGTATACAGCTGCAGCCATTTTCAGGCCTCAGCAGCCTTGCGCCATACACTTCTGAGACCGGTGATTGGCTGCAGCAATATATGAGAGGTCACCACTGTAGCCACAACAGTATGTCACTAACTGAAGCCTGGAGAAAAGGAAGTAGAGGCGCCGCTGGGTTTGTGCATTACAGTGGAATTGTAAAGAGTTGCCCCGAAAAATGGAGAATCCATAGAATTCAACATTGTCAGTCGACTGCAAGGTCCAAAAGCGGTAATGGTAATTGGCCCTGGTGTTGTCCCATTAAAGGCAAACAAGAATGCTGTGCAGTGTGTGAGGCATACTCATCCTACCAGATCTCCAATATGGCTGCAGTATTGTAGAGGACTACAATAGACAAACAAGGGGGAAGTGTAAGGAGGGCAAACATGTCTGTAGTATATACTGCAGCCTGTCCAATTTTTGTAAAACCTGTATTCTACAGTTTACTATGTCTGATATGTAATGGAGGTTGGTTTTAAGTCCTACATCTCTCTATGTAGAGTGGATATATTATTACACGTGCCAACCTGAGTCAGACATTGCAGAAGATGCTAGAAAGGAGCTTGGCACTGACAGGATGTAGGACTGTGAGGAGCAGTTATGGAGAGTTATGGGAGGAGAGTCTGGAAAGATTGTGGAGAGATCCTTGAGAGGAGAGTTGTCAAGAAGAGCTGCATCTAGAGAGAGATGAGACTGAGACCAGAGTTGAGCCTCATGCAGACGTCCGTGGAACACGGTCCCCGAGGTACCGGACTGGCATTGCAGGAGCACATGGCGTCATTGGTTGCTACGAAGCCGTGCGCTCCTGCAATGCTAGTCCGGTATTTCACGGACCGTGTTCCACGGATGTCTGCATGAGGGTTTAGAAACAACACAACAACATGAGACCGGCTGGGACTGTTACCACTAAGAGCCGGAGGGGCTGTGGAAAGCTGAGGGGAGACCGGTGTCAGTGGTTTGTGGAGAGCTGCACAAACTGATCTTATGTCACTGCCCAACCCAGACTTGTATTAAGGCTGGTTACAGCCTGTATTTGTGGGCGGGGCTGCTGGCTATATCTTTCCACGCGACCTCCCCCTGAGGACGGTCGCTTCATGCAGGCTTTCTCCGTTCCGCCCCGTCACTTCCGGTTTGCGGTCGCGTCACTTCCGGTTCGCGGTCGCGTCACTTCCGGGTGAGTCTCGGCTCCCTGGGCTGCCTCGGCTGGGGGCAGCGTTCGTCCATCGCCCGGCCGGGCTCGGCCGGTCTCTCTCTTCCCTCCAGCTCCGAGGGAGCCTCCTCTTGTCAGGTCTGTTTTGGTCCTCAGCAGGGTTCGGCGGGTCCGGCGCCTGCAGCGCTTCAGGTGGGGGCGGACTGTTCCGCTCGGCTCCCTCTGCGCCTCAGGTCTTCAGCGGTGTAAAAAAAAAAAAAAAAAAAAAGAGCACACACTGCTCTGCTGCCCGTGTTCTATTTTCTTATGCTTTTGTTTTATCCAGCAGGTTCCTCAAATGTTATGTGGTTCCCTATATGCCATAGGCATGTTCCCAATGCCATCCCCATCTGACTCTCTTTGCCATGTCCATGACACCTGTCGTGCCGCCGCGTGCACCTCCGCATCCCTTGCGTATAGCTCTTAGTCAGGGTCGGCAGGACGGGTGGGTTCCGGCCTGCGGGTCTTCCCCGGGTCCCTCATCCCAGAAGGGACCCGGGGGAGTAATTGATGAATATAAATGGCCGGAGGTAACTGACATGGAAGAGTGTGAACGCCCCTTCTCGGTCCATTAGTCACAAGAAGGCTAAATCAGCCTATAAAGCAAGCCATATTGGGATAAAACATTTCCTGTACTGATAATAACGTTGCATTTTTATTTATTTTTTTCATCCCGTCAGTACAGTAAGTAATTGAGTATTGAATAATACATTCATATTCTAGAAAAGGGTTTCTGATTCGGAGCCAAGAGTTTATTTCCTTAAAGATTTCCTTCTAAATGTTTTCTTTTAAATCCAACTGCTCTTGCGAATTCTACCTTTGTTCCGTGCTTGTGCATCACTCCATATGTTTTCCGCCCCGGGGCATTGGTTTATGGCACGGCAGCGTGGTGCCGCCCTCCTGTGCACACAGGTCTGGCGGCTGTGTCTGCCGCCCTCCTGGGCGCATGCGTCTGGCACCATTGCAGTGCCGTCCTCGCATGCTCAGGTTTGGCACAAGCTGCCCCGCCGCCCTCCTGTGCACATGCGTGTGGCACCGCCGTGTTACACCTGGGTGCTGATTATTGCTTGTTGTCTATACTTGGGTCTGTTTTCCTTGCTTCTTATCTCGCTCGCCCAGGCTCATTCTGCCTCCGTCATCCTGGATCACCCAGGCCCGTTCTGCCTCTGTCATCCTGGATCACCCAGGCCCGTTCTGCCTCTGTCATCCTGGATCACCCAGGCCCGTTCTGCCTCTGTCATCCTGGATCACCCAGGCCCGTTCTGCCTCTGTCATCCTGGATCACCCAGGCCCGTTCTGCCTCTGTCATCCTGGATCACCCAGGCCCGTTCTGCCTCTGTCATCCTGGATCACCCAGGCCCGTTCTGCCTCTGTCATCCTGGATCACCCAGGCCCGTTCTGCCTCTGTCATCCTGGATCACCCAGGCCCGTTCTGCCTCTGTCATCCTGGATCACCCAGGCCCGTTCTGCCTCTGTCATCCTGGATCACCCAGGCCCGTTCTGCCTCGGTCATCCTGGATCACCCAGACCCGTTCTGCCTCTGTCATCCTGGATCACCCAGGCCCGTTCTGCCTCTGTCATCCTGGATCACCCAGGCCCACGCTGCCTCTGTCATCCTTCCTCGCTCCCCGCCCGGTCCTCCGGTCCCGCATCTTTTTTCTCTTCCCTGCTCTCCTAAAGCAATGTTTAAGAATAATGACAATATTAAAGCTAATTGGTACAAGTTCTTCTTTAGTTCACCGGACCTGGGGGTATCTACAACTGTAATCAGGTATAATTGCATGTATTGTTTCTATTTTTCATTTATTTTGCAGTACATTCCAGCCGAGAAGCCATGGTTAGCAGGCACGGGGCTGGCCGGCCTGTTTCTCCATTCCACCCTACTGAGCACTTGGTTATAGCGCAGTGGTGTGATGCCACGCTCCTGTGCACACGTGTGCGGCACCCCTATCTTATGCCACCCTCCTGGGCGCATTACACGGCTTAGCGGTGTTGTGCCACCCTCCATGCTCCGGTACCTGGCACAGCTGTCTCGTGCTGCCCTCCTGTGCACATGCGTGTGGCTCTGCCATGTTTTTCCGCCCTGCCACATGTATGGGGGAGGGCGCGATAACCCTTAAACGGGCCTTTCCTTTCTCAGGTGCAGCGGCTGTTCCGGTTGTCTTATGTGCCATTTCGGGCTCGGGGCTGTCTTCATGAGCTTGTTGTCTTCATCTAGGTGCTGATAAATTTTTCCAAAATGAATAGGGCTGCAGTACCGTCTGATATCCAGTCTTCCGGTTCGGCCAAGTTGCTGCTCAGCTTCCCGAATTTCTTCAGGTATCACGCACACGTCATTTTGTCCGTTTTCCATGCTTCTTGTCTCACTCTCACACTTCATCTGTAGTCTCCCTGGATCACCCAGGCTCGTTCTGTCTCTGTCATCCTGGATCTCCCAGGTACACGCTGTCTCTGGCCCACGCTGCCTCTGTCATCCTGGATCGCCCAGGCCCACGCTGCCTCTGTCATCCTGGATCACCCAGGCCCACGCTGCCTCTGTCATCCTGGATCGCCCAGGCCCACGCTGCCTCTGTCATCCTGGATCGCCCAGGCCCACGCTGCCTCTGTCATCCTGGATCGCCCAGGCCCACGCTGCCTCTGTCATCCTGGATCGCCCAGGCCCACGCTGCCTCTGTCATCCTTCCTTGCTCCCTGTCCACGGCCCTCCGTTCCCCCATCTTCCTTCTCTTCCTGTCTCTCCTAAAGCGGTGTCTATTAAAATAATAAGAATAAAATCTAATTGGTACAAGTACTTCCTCAGTACACCGGACCTGGGGGCATCTCCAACTGTAATCAGGTAGAATTGCATGTATTGTTTTCTATTTTTCATTTATTTCACAGTGCATTTCAG
This sequence comes from Bufo gargarizans, assembly GCF_014858855.1. Classification (NCBI taxonomy): domain Eukaryota; kingdom Metazoa; phylum Chordata; class Amphibia; order Anura; family Bufonidae; genus Bufo; species Bufo gargarizans. Next base: position 192,137,780 of record NC_058080.1, read on the forward strand.
CCGAGGAGCCATGGTTGGCATCAGTTGGCAGGCACGGGGCTTGCCGGCCTGTTTTTCCATTCCGGTGGGAGTGGGCTGGTCCTGCTTCTGCTGGGGGGAGAGTCAAGTATGAAGACAGAGAGGGGAGGGAGCGTATGCCAGAGCTTCTATTCCTGGGAACAGAACGAAAAAAAAAAAAAAAAAAAAAGTGTAGCTAACCCCATGAAGGTTGTCTTAGTAGTGGGGTTCAGTTGCCGTGCTATTTTCCGGTTTCCTAATGTACCATTTTGGGCACTATTTTCTTAAATCAAACACGGCTGCGGTTCTGTCTGATACTCAGTCCTCCCGATCAGCCAAGTAGCCGCTCATCAGCTTCCCGAACTCTTCAGGTATCATGCATACCTCTTCTGTCTGTCTTCCCTGCTTCTTGACACACTCTCACGTCATCCGAAGTCCCCTGGCGGGTCCGCCCAGGCTCGCTCTACCCCTGTCATCCAGGATCGCCCTGGCCCGTTCTGTCGTCCTGGGTCGCCCAGGCTCGCTCTGTCTCTGCCATCCTGGATCGCCCAGGCTCGCTCTGTCTCTGCCATCCTGGATCGCCCAGGCTCGCTCTGCTTCTGTCATCGTGGTTCGCCCAGGCTCGCTCAGCTCCTGTCATCCTGGATCGCCCAGGCTCGCTCAGCTCTTGTCATCCTGGATCGCCCAGGTTCGCTGCGCCCCTGTTATTCTGGATCGCCCAGGCTCGCTCTGTCTCTGCCATCCTGGATCGCCCAGGCTCGCTCTGCTCCTGTCATTCTGGTTCGCCCAGACTCGCTCCGCCCCTGTCATCCTGGATCGCCCAGGCTCGCTCCGCCCCTGTCATCCTGGATCGTCCAGGCTCGCTCCGCCCCTGTCATCCTGGATCGTCCAGGCTCGCTCCGCCCCTGTCATCCTGGATCGTCCAGGCTCGCTCCGCCCCTGTCATCCTGGATCGTCCAGGCTCGCTCCGCCCCTGTCATCCTGGATCGTCCAGGCTTGCTCCGCCCCTGTCATCCTGGATCGCCCAGGCTCGCTCCGCCCCTGTCGTCCTGGATCGCCCAGGCTCGCCCTGCTCCCGTCATCTTGGTTCGCCCAGACTCGCCCTGCCCTTGTCATCCTGGATCGCCCAGGCTCGCTCTGCTCCTGTCATCCTGGATCACCCAGGCTCGCTCTGCTCCTGTCTTCCTGGATCGCCCAGGCTCGCTCTGCTCCTGTCTTCCTGGATCGCCCAGGCTCGCTCTGCTCCTGTCATCCTGGATCGCCCAGGCTCGCTCTGCTCCTGTCATCCTGGATCGCCCAGCTCGCTCTGCTCCTGTCATCCTGGATCGCCCAGGCTCGCTCTGCTCCTGTCATCCTGGCTCGCCCAGGCTCGCGCTGCTCCTGTCATCCTGGCTCGCCCAGGCTCGCGCTGCTCCTGTCATCCTGGTTCGCCCAGGCTCGCGCTGCTCCTGTCATCCTGGATCGCCCAGGCTCGCTCTGCTCCTGTCTTCCTGGATCGCCCAGGCTCGCTCTGCTCCTGTCTTCCTGGATCGCCCAGGCTCGCTCTGCTCCTGTCATCCTGGATCGCCCAGGCTCGCTCTGCTCCTGTCATCCTGGATCGCCCAGCTCGCTCTGCTCCTGTCATCCTGGATCGCCCAGGCTCGCTCTGCTCCTGTCATCCTGGATCGTCCAGGCTCGCTCCGCCCCTGTCATCCTGGATCGCCCAGGCTCGCTCTGCTCCTGTCTTCCTGGATCGCCCAGGCTCGCTCTGCTCCTGTCTTCCTGGATCGCCCAGGCTCGCTCCGCCCCTGTCATCCTGGATCGTCCAGGCTCGCTCCGCCCCTGTCATCCTGGATCGTCCAGGCTCGCTCCGCCCCTGTCATCCTGGATCGTCCAGGCTCGCTCCGCCCCTGTCATCCTGGATCGCCCAGGCTCGCTCCGCCCCTGTCGTCCTGGATCGCCCAGGCTTGCCCTGCTCCCGTCATCTTGGTTCGCCCAGACTCGCCCTGCTCCTGTCACCCTGGATCGCCCAGGCTCGCTCTGCCCTTGTCATCCTGGATCGCCCAGGCTCGCTCTGCTCCTGTCATCCTGGATCGCCCAGGCTCGCTCTGCTCCTGTCTTCCTGGATCGCCCAGGCTCGCTCTGCTCCTGTCTTCCTGGATCGCCCAGGCTCGCTCTGCTCCTGTCTTCCTGGATCGCCCAGGCTCGCTCTGCTCCTGTCTTCCTGGATCGCCCAGGCTCGCTCTGCTCCTGTCTTCCTGGATCGCCCAGGCTCGCTCTGCTCCTGTCTTCCTGGATCGCCCAGGCTCGCTCTGCTCCTGTCATCCTGGATCGCCCAGGCTCGCTCTGCTCCTGTCATCCTGGATCGCCCAGCTCGCTCTGCTCCTGTCATCCTGGATCGCCCAGGCTCGCTCTGCTCCTGTCATCCTGGCTCGCCCAGGCTCGCGCTGCTCCTGTCATCCTGGCTCGCCCAGGCTCGCGCTGCTCCTGTCATCCTGGTTCGCCCAGGCTCGCGCTGCTCCTGTCATCCTGGTTCGCCCAGGCTCGCGCTGCTCCTGTCATCCTGGATCGCCCAGGCTCGCCCTGTCTGTCATTCGGCATCGCCCAGGCCCACGTTGCCTCTCTCATCCTGGATCGCCCAGGCCCACGTTGCCTCTCTCATCCTGGATCGCCCAGGCCCACGTTGCCTCTCTCATCCTGGATCGCCCAGGCCCACGTTGCCTTTCTCATCCTGGATCGCCCAAGCTTGCCCTTCCGCTGTCATCCTGGACCGTCACTTTACCAACTACCCAGTGCCTTCCCGGCTCGCTCAGGTCATTTAACAGCCCAGCTCCTGCCTGAATCACCCTGGCCCTTGTTACTTCCCGTGTCGGTCGGTCCAATTAACTATTTCCCTCCTACAGCGTGGGTAGTCTTTTTGCCCACTTATTCAGGCCTACCCCGCACTGGCTCCGGGCACAGTTCAGCCAGATGGATCATGGAGGGTGATAGGCATCCCTCCCGACTCCACGCCAATGTACACCTCAGCCCCTGCCACAAGTATTAAGGCTGGTTACAGCCTGTATTTGTGGGCGGGGCTGCTGGCTATATCTTTCCACGCGACCTCCCCCTGAGGACGGTCGCTTCATGCCCCACCCTCCCGACCCTTCTTTCTTTCATTTCACTCTCTTGGGTGGCCCACTTATTCAGGCCTACCCCGCACTGGCTCCGGGCACAGTTCAGCCAGATGGATCATGGAGGGTGATAGGCATCCCTCCCGACTCCACGCCAATGTACACCTCAGCCCCTGCCACAAATATATTTCATTACTGGAGTAAAGTTGTGTAAAATCTGCCACCTGTCTGGTTCCTGTGCTAATATACTACTCTGCTTGGGCCACCCTTACATGCTGTGGAGAGAAACAGTAAGATCTTCATAACTATGGACCTGGGGCCAAGGCTTAGGTAGTGCGTCACAGAGGGCACAGCCTGGCATTGCGTCTCACTAAGACCGCAACTAAGACCGCAACATCACTGGAGCCCTCACAAATAAGTTGGTGACAATCATTGCAGGTTTTCCGTATATAGATCTGTAGCTTTAGCCTTTATGAATTATGCTTGTGCTCCTCATAGTACTAGCATTATCTATAATCTATGTATGTACCAGAGCCCGGATTTCGTAAATAATACACTTTGATGATTGCTGGTGAGTGAAACTGTGTCATGCTATTGCTGCTGTCATCAGAATTCTGCTGCAGCCAACATAGCTATGCATACTCTAATGATCTAATTACGGCAGATGAGCTGTCTACACTCCTCTCTATTGCTGCTCTAAGTAAGAAGGTCTTTCATTTAAATGTAAGGTTAGGATAGTAAGTCAAAAGACACATCTGACTGAAGGTATGTTTCTCATATTCCTGAAGGATATCTCAGTTGTTGCTGACGTTCTTGTCTCCTGCCAGAAGTCCTGATGAAGGAGACAGAGGGAAATAAGAATTTCAGCATCTTTTGGAGATACCATTTAAGAACATTTTTGATCTTAAAGATGATCTGCCAGCGATCGTGATATGCCTGTATTGGAGCATCTGGCAAAGTGGGTAAAGAAAATTAAAGCACGCAGTTGTAAATGTATTGTTACATTTCCTTGTGGAAAATGCCCAATTAACTACAACAACTAGAAAATGTTTTCATGGGAAGCGCTTTATAGACAACAACCCATAATTACTAAACAATTTACAGCAGTTTTTGGCTTAAACAGAGCCAAAAAGTCATAAATTATGATTTGAGAAATTGGCACCAAAACGTAAAACTTTTTTCTTTTGACAGATTTGAAATGAGAATAGAAATGTTGACGTGGTCTCCAAGGAAACGTACTTCAATTCACATTTATTAAGAAGAACGCCTCTAAATAGCTAAAATTTTGGCATAAATCTATGCCATGATCAGGTATAGATTGCATTTTGTGACTGTTAGTTCCGGTTGCACTTTATTAAAAAACTTGCTACTTTTAATAAGTGTTGCACAAATCACTTAAAGGGTTTCACTATTAAACTGGCTGATTAGCGATGTGCTAATGTCAGCTGCGCCTAACTATGCTATTCCTGTGATTATTCATGCCTCCGTTACTGCAGAATTCTTAGGCTGGTTTCACACAGGCGTTGCGGGAAAAGATGCGGGTGCATTGTAGGAAAACAATTTTTCCCCGCGAGTGCAAAGCGTTTTAATGCGTCTTGCACGCGCATGAGAAAAATCTGCATGTTTGGTACCCGGACTTCTTCACAGAAGTTCGGGTTTGGGTTCAGTATTCTGTAAATTTTATTATTTTCTCTTACAAAAAAAAGAATTGTAGAATATAATGGAAAAAAAAAAGAATGTAGAAATATAATGAATATTTGAATTTGCGAATATTCGATGAATATTCTACAATATTCTACAAAACATTTGCGAAATATCATGAATTCGAATATTCCCCCTGCCACTCATTACTAGTCACTGATTAGTTTGCCCTTCCTCTGATCCGTCAGAACAGTAACCCACAAAAATCGGTCAGCATTTGTCAGTAATCCATCAGTATTGCTAATGGCAAAAAAAACAGGAGTGGATCCAAAACAGAGATGACACGTGAATGGAATATTTGCAAGTCATCTGTGTTTTGTATCTACTCCTGCTTTTGGCTACCAAATCACAAGCCAATTCTGATGGGACCATATAGGCCTTACAGCTGCTACACAGACAGGATCCGTGGTGCGTCTCATTTTACCTTCCTTCTGACAGATCAGAGGAAGGGTCAAATAAATGATGATGTGAGCCAATACAAAAAGGCTAAATAGTGGCCCAGCCATGAAGTAGGGAGGGTGGGAACAGCATGAGAAGTCCACGATGGACTTTCTCTGTTCGTACAGTTTGCCCAAAGTATGGAGGGTGGAATTCCAACGGGTGGAAACGTTGCATATCAGCCTAAGTTGGGGGATGCCGTTCTGCCGCTGCAGCTCAAGGAGGGTGTGCTTTGTGGTGTACAAGTGGTTAAAGTGCATGCAAAGTTTCCTGGCCATTTTTAGGATGTCTTGCAGATGGGCGGAAGACTTAAAGAGGACCTTTCACCAGAATAAAACTTCTAAACTAACTATGCAGACATTTATGGGCGCCGCTCTGTTCTCCCGTTATTGCCTCAGGTATTTTCATAGTTAGGCTCCACCCAGGGGAACCTACCGTCGGCTCATTCTCCCATGCTGTAGCGCTGGCCAATCGCAGCGCTCAGCTCATAGCCTGAGAGAGAAAAAAGCCTCTCGGGCTATGAGCTGAGCGCTGTGATTGGCCAGCGCTGCAGCATGGGAGAAGGAGGCGCCGGCAGGTTCCCCTGGGTGGAGCCTAATTATGAAGATACCGGAGGCTATAACGGGAGAACGGAGCAGCGCCCAGGTTTAACAGTAAGTGCAGGGGGGTCCCTGGGCGCCGCTCTACATGTCTGTATAGTTAGTTTAGAAGTTTTTTTCTGGTGAAAGGTCCTCTTTAAGGAACCACTTGACAACCAGATTGAACACGTGTGCCATGCAGGGTTCATGGCTCAGCGCCAACACAAAGTTCTTCCCATTGTTTGTCACCATGGTTCCAATTTTCAGTTGTTGCGGAGAAAGCCAGGATTCGATTTCTTGCTGAAGGACATGGAGAATTTCCTCCCCTGTGTGACTTTGTTTGCCCAGGCAAATGGGGTGCAGAACAGCGTGACACCGCCATGCCCTGCACATGTGGTTTGCTGGAGGGTCACTGTGCATTGTTCCTGCAGTGGAGGCTGAGGACAGGGTGGAGGATGAGTAGGCAGAGGTGGACATTGTTGCTGGACCAACAGCGTGGCAACATGGAGGCGGAAGCAGCGTCACCTGGCCAAGTTGCTGGTGTGGCTGTGCAGGAACCACATACACCCAGTGGCTGAAAAGGACATGTATTGTCCCTGATCATAGTTACAGCTCCACACGTCCGCGCTGCCTTGGACTTTAGCAGACAATGACAGGCTCAAGGACTGGTCCACCTTCTGTACTGCATGTGTGTACAGGGCTTGTACAGCCTTTTTGGCAAAGGTATGACGGCTTTGGACTCTCCACCTCGGCTTGGCACATGCCATCAGTTCTCTGAAAGGTGCAGAGTCCACCACTTGGAAAGGGAGGGACTGCAGAACCAGCAACTTGGACAGGAGCACGTTCAGCTTCTGCGCCGTTGAATGAGTGCTTGCATACTGTTCTCTGCATACTGTTCTCTCTTGGCAATCGCTTCGGTGATCGATTTGCTGATGGAATGCATGACGAGGAGGAGGAGCAGGAGCATCAGGACCGGCAGATAATAGGAAGGACAGATGGCTCTCTTCGGCTGAGGTGGTGGAGCCTTGACTGCCAGAAATCGGATGCGTGCCAGTGGGTGATGCAGCGGTTACTGCGGCAGGCTGGACCACCACATCAGAGCCACGGTTGTCCCAGGCCACTTTATAGCAACGCTGCATATGTTGACGCAGGGCCGTAGTGCCAACATTGGCACTCTGGCCACGCCTCACCCTCTGCCCAATATTCTACATACGGGCACGTTCATCTCCTCCGGGGGCTTAAAGAAAAACTGCCACACCACCGAGTATGTGATTTTACCCCCAACAGTAAGCACTGACTGACTGCTACCGCCGCTGCCTCCTTGAGCACCTGCACCGCTACTTTCCGGGCAGGTAGGCTCCCGACCTCCCACTGCTGCCATGCTGCTGACTTCCGGCCATGCTAGCTTTACTTTTGTCACTAATACACGACAAAAAGGGCTATAATTTTAGCACTTTACCACATAATGACTAAAAAGGCCTTTTTTTCCCACTAATAAAAGCCAAAAAATGCTTTAGAAAATACAGTATAACTGCACCACACTAGGGCAAATAAAACGTATAAATATTTCCTTGTAATCAACCATGTTAATGCCTGTACCAAACAGCACTTGCACCCTAATAACGGTTTGCTGGAATTACTCAGCTGTATAATGGCAATTTGCATTGCCAGTCAGTGCAGTAAAGTGTAAACAGATTGTTCCTATTACCCAGGTTGTAACCCCCACAACTGAAACCTGTTCAACAGAAATGCTGTGGATTGATTTCCCCACACCTTGAATAATCTTTCCCTGCATTGTCCCTAGCACCTGCAGACACGTCTCTCCCTGCACTAAGTACGCTGGTGAATGGCAGAATCTATGATGGCTGCCGTATTTATATGGCTGTGACATCACAGGTCTGGCTGGCTGCTGATTGCCTGCATGCATGTCAGTATGGGTGATCCCACTTTCCCAGACTTCCTTTCTTCATGTCCTCACATGTGCAACCACAATTTTAGGAAAAAAGTGATTTGTCACTACGAAGCGCGAGGAAATTCTCATTCTGTGCGTATCGAATTTTTCCTGTAATTCGTAACGAATTCCACTTCGTCAGCTTCGATTCGCTCATCTCTATTGACCAACTGAGCTTGTGGTCGCTGGTTACTACTGCCAACACTCTGGCATGATATGACTGGGCTGGTGAACTGTGGCATAGCAGAATTATGCTGTACATAACATACTGCTTGGAATTAAGAGGATTTCATGAGGACGCAGGAACACTGAAAATAAATTGGTATTTTTACATAAATCACTGCCTATTTTATGGAAATACATTGCACATGTGATCACTGTAACGGTCTGAAAATTTAGGTATAACTGCACTTAATATTATACATGAGTTACGCAGTAAAATGTAACTGTGTCCCTGTCTCTGAAGCATCCATGTCTTTCAGCAAATGCCCTGGGTGTCCAGTGCTTGCAATACCACCAGACTTCAGATTTCCATCAGATTTAGCTTCAGACGATAAACAAGTTGTTTTATGGCAATCCATGTGTGCTGCTTCATAGAAAGAGTAAAGGCTGCCAAAGTACACTCGTGACTGAATTCTCCATTGCTACTCTACATTCGTTATCATGATCATAATAATGAGCATGGGTTCCTTTTGCTGTCTTGAGTGGTCCCTCAAGATACAATGGCCTCGGGTACAATATTTATAGCTTACAATGGTCTTTCCTGGGTAATTGTAAGCTTAAACCAGACTCAACGTACAATGCAAAGTATGGCCATGTCTCTGTTACAGTGCAGGACTACATGTCCCGCACTGTCCTCTGTCTTTGCCAGGATGGGCTTTTTCTTTGGATGTCAGGTGAGGGAGGCTCCATTTTATTTTTCTGGAACACAGTGTGCTATATAGGACCCTACACTTATCATAAAAAGTGATTTATAGCTTCCAGCATTTATTACAGACTGTTATATGTAAGGTCTTGGCTTTTTCTTTGGATGTCAGGTGAAGGAGGCTCCATTTTATTTTTCTGGAACAAAGTGTGCTATATATGACCCTACACTCATCATAAAAAGTGATTTATAGCTTCCAGCATTTATTACTGACTGTTATATGTAAGGTCTTCCTTTTCATCTTTGGGAGCAATTTATTTTATTATTGCATTGTACTCATTTTGAGCTAAAAATGGAATTAGTCTTTATTCAAAATTTGTAGCCTTTTTTTATCTGCACAGGACTGAGACGCTCTAGTAGCAGGATCTAAATTTTCTCTCTGCTCCGTCAGCCAGTTCACCTGACGGACTCCTTATCGCTGATCTCTTACCTTATAAATAGCTCCGTTCTTATCTTACTAATAAGAATGTGGCTTAAATACGTTTTTCATTACCTTTTAAGTAATAGGTTTAGGTTTAGTGAAAGTGCCAGTCACACAGCTAGAAAAACAGTTACCCCTTTGTGACAGAAGTGCTCAATATTTTTAATAAAAGCGGTTTGATAAAATTATTCTTAACCCAAATTGAGTAAGATGCAATAATTAAAAAAAATTGCCACAAAATGTGTACATAGCCTTTGACTTTTCATATTCTTTTATCTTGGGATTATATTTTGGGGCTTTGAAACCAATAAACAGTTTGCCATAGAGTCATAATATTGCAAGTTGAGAGACCACTGTATACACTGTAATTGTTGGTTTACTTGAGGACAACCTACACTTTAACCCTTTCAGGACCCTGCCATATTTCACCTTAAGGACCAGGCCGTATTTTGGAAATTTGACGTGTCACTTTATGTGGTAATATCTTTGGAACGCTTTTACTTATCCAAGCCAGTCTGAGATGGTTTTCTCTGGATACATTATTCTTTATAATAGTGGTAAGTTTCAGTCAATATATTTCCTTTTTATTTATAAAAAATCCCAAATTTGCCAAAACAAATGGGAAAAATGTGCAACTTGCCAAATTTCAAGTTCTCTGCTTTTAAAAAAGATAGTGATACCTCATACAATAGTTATTACTTTACATTTCTCATATGTCTACTTTATGTTTGTATCATTTTGTGAATGCCATTTTATTTTTTGGGGACGTTAGAAGGCTTAGAATTTTAGAAGCAAAGAAAATTTTCTGATAATTTCCAAAACCCACTTTTTTTTTTAAGGACCAGTTCAGTTATGAAGTCACTGTTGGGCTTACATAATAGAACCACCCATAAATGGCACAATTTTAGAAACTACACCCCTCAAGGTATTCAATACTGATTTTACAAACTTTGCCAACCCTTTAGGTGTTCCACAAGAATTAAAGGAAAATGTAGATGAAATTCCAGAATTTCAATTTTTTTTTGCAGATTTTCCGTTTTAATCCATTTTTTCCTGGTTACAAAACAAGGGTTAACAACCAAACAAAACTCAATATGTATTACCGTGATACTGCAGTTTACAGAAACACCCCATTTCTGATTGTAAACCACTGTAAAGACGTACGGCAGGGCACTGAAGAAAAGAAGCGCCATATTTTTTTTGGAGGGCAGATTTCACTGGGATAATTTTAAGTTGCCATGTCACATTTTAAGACCCCCTGATGCACCCTTAGAGTAAAAACTTTTAAAAAGTGACCTCATTTTGGAAACTATGGGATAAGGTGGCAATTTTGTTGGTACTATTTTAGTATATGTATGATTTTTGATTGCTCTATATTACACTCTTTGTGAGGCAAGGCAACAAAAAATAGCTGTTTTGGCACCGTTTTGTTTTTGTTTTTTACAATGTTCATCTGACAGGTTAGATCATGTGCTATTTTTATAAAGCAGGTTGTTACAGATGCAACCATACCAAATATGACTTTTTTGGGTTTGTTTCAGTTTTACATAATAAATAGGGATGAGCGAACTCGAACTGTTACATTTTCGTAAAAGTCCGGGTTCGGTGTTCGTCGCTTTCTTGGCGCTTTTGTGACGCTTTCTTGGCGCTTTTTGAAAGGTTGCAAAGCAGCCAATCAACAAGCGTCATACTACTTGCCCCAAGAGGCCATCACAGCCATGCCTACTATTGGCATGGCTGTGATTGGCCAGAGCACCATGTGACCCAGCCTCTATTTAAGCTGGAGTCACATAGCGCCGCCCGTCACTCTGCTCTGATTAGCGTAGGGAGAGGTTGCGGCTGCGACAGTAGGGCGAGATTAGGCAGATTAACTCCTCCAAAGTACTTGATTATTGATCGATCTGCAGCTGTGGATCATTGAGCTGCTGATACTCAATTGCTCACTGTTTTTAGGCTGCCCAGACCGTTTGTCAGTCACATTTTTCTGGGGTGATCGGCGGCCATTTTGTGTCTTGTGGTGCGCCAGCACAAGCTGCGACCAAGTGCATTTAACCCTCAATGGTGTGGTTGTTTTTTGGCTAAAGCCTACATCAGGGTGAAGCTGTCACACCAAGTGCATTTAACCAGCAATAGTCTGTTTATTTTTTGGCCATATACTACATCAGGGGCAAGCTGCGCCCGTCACCAAGTGCATTTAACCCTCAGTAGTGTGGTTGGTCAAGCTATCACACCAAGTGCATTTAACCAGCAATAGTCTGTTCATTTTTTGGCCATATACTAAATCAGGGGCAAGCTGCGCCCGTCACCAAGTGCATTTAACCAGCAATAGTCTGTTCATTTTTTGGCCATATACTACATCAGGGGCAAGCTGCGCCCGTCACCAAGTGCATTTAACCCTCAGTAGTGTGGTTGGTCAAGCTATCACACCAAGTGCATTTAACCAGCAATAGTCTGTTCATTTTTTGGCCATATACTAAATCAGGGGCAAGCTGCGCCCGTCACCAAGTGCATTTAACCAGCAATATTCTGTTCATTTTTTGGCCATATACTACATCAGGGGCAAGCTGCGCCCGTCACCAAGTGCATTTAACCCTGAGTAGTGTGGTTGGTCAAGCTATCGCACCAAGTGCATTTAACCAGCAATAGTCTGTTCATTTTTTGGCCATATACTACATCAGGGGCAAGCTGCGCCCGTCACCAAGTGCATTTAACCCTCAGTAGTGTGGTTGGTCAAGCTGTGACACCAAGTGCATTTAACCAGCAATAGTCTGTTCATTTTTTGGCCATATACTACATCAGGGGCAAGCTGCGCCCATCACCAAGTGCATTTAACCAGCAATAGTGTGGTTTTTTTTTGGCCATATCCCAGTCTAATTCTGTCACTAAATCCATACCGGTCACCCAGCGCCTAAATACTAGGCCTCAAATTTATATCCCGCTAAATCTCTCGTTACCGCTGTACTGTTGTGGCTGGGAAAGTTATTTAGTGTCCGTCAAAGCACATTTTTTGTTCTGGGTTGAAATACAATTCCCAATTTAGCAATTTCATAATTTAGTGGTTTCTGCTATATCAGAGCTATTTGAAATCTATCCCTAAAAGGGTATATAATATTCAAGGTGCACATAGGGTCATTCAGAATAACTTCACACACACACTACTGTGCATTTCCAAGTCTAATTCTGTCACTAAATCCATACCGGTCACCCAGCGCCTAAATACTAGGCCTCAAATTTATATCCCGCTGAATTTGAATACAATACATTGGGCCAAATAATATTTTTGTTGTTGTGGTGAACCATAACAATGAGGAAAACATCTAGTAAGGGACGCGGACGTGGACATGGTCGTGGTGGTGTTAGTGGACCCTCTGGTGCTGGGAGAGGACGTGGCCGTTCTGCCACATCCACACGTCCTAGTGTACCAACTACCTCAGGTCCCAGTAGCCGCCAGAATTTACAGCGATATATGGTGGGGCCCAATGCCGTTCTAAGGATGGTAAGGCCTGAGCAGGTACAGGCATTAGTCAATTGGGTGGCCGACAGTGAATCCAGCACGTTCACATTATCTCCCACCCAGTCTTCTGCAGAAAGCGCACAGATGGCGCCTGAAAACCAACCCCATCAGTCTGTCACATCACCCCCATGCATACCAGGGAAACTGTCTCAGCCTCAAGTTATGCAGCAGTCTCTTATGCTGTTTGAAGACTCCGCTGGCAGGGTTTCCCAAAGGCATCCACCTAGCCCTTCCCCAGCGGTGAAAGACATAGAATGCACTGACGCACAACCACTTATGTTTCCTGATGATGAGGACATGGGAATACCACCTCAGCATGTCTCTGATGATGATGAAACACAGGTGCCAACTGCTGCGTCTTTCTGCAGTGTGCAGACTGAACAGGAGGTCAGGGATCAAGACTGGGTGGAAGACGATGCAGGGGACGATGAGGTCCTAGACCCCACATGGAATGAAGGTCGTGCCACTGACTTTCACAGTTCGGAGGAAGAGGCAGTGGTGAGACCGAGCCAACAGCGTAGCAAAAGAGGGAGCAGTGGGCAAAAGCAGAACACCCGCCGCCAAGAGACTCCGCCTGGTACTGACCGCCGCCATCTGGGACCGAGCACCCCAAAGGCAGCTTCAAGGAGTTCCCTGGCATGGCACTTCTTCAAACAATGTGCTGACGACAAGACCCGAGTGGTTTGCACGCTGTGCCATCAGAGCCTGAAGCGAGGCATTAACGTTCTGAACCTGAGCACAACCTGCATGACCAGGCACCTGCATGCAAAGCATGAACTGCAGTGGAGTAAACACCTTAAAACCAAGGAAGTCACTCAGGCTCCCCCTGCTACCTCTTCTGCTGCTGCCGCCTCGGCCTCTTCCTCCGCCTCTGGAGGAACGTTGGCACCTGCCGCCCAGCAAACAGGGGATGTACCACCAACACCACCACCACCACCTCCGTCACCAAGCGTCTCAACCATGTCACACGGCAGCGTTCAGCTCTCCATCTCACAAACATTTGAGAGAAAGCGTAAATTCCCACCTAGCCACCCTCGATCCCTGGCCCTGAATGCCAGCATTTCTAAACTTCTGGCCTATGAAATGCTGTCATTTAGGCTGGTGGACACAGACAGCTTCAAACAGCTCATGTCGCTTGCTGTCCCACAGTATGTTGTTCCCAGCCGCCACTACTTCTCCAAGAGAGCCGTGCCTTCCCTGCACAACCAAGTATCCGATAAAATCAAGTGTGCACTGCGCAACGCCATCTGTAGCAAGGTCCACCTATCCACAGATACGTGGACCAGTAAGCACGGCCAGGGACGCTATATCTCCCTAACTGCACACTGGGTAAATGTAGTGGCAGCTGGGCCCCAGGCGGAGAGCTGTTTGGCGCACGTCCTTCCGCCGCCAAGGATCGCAGGGCAACATTCTTTGCCTCCTGTTGCCACCTCCTCCTTCTCGGCTTCCTCCTCCTCTTCTTCCACCTGCTCATCCAGTCAGCCACACACCTTCACCACCAACGTCAGCAGGCCATTCTGAAACTCATATGTTTGGGGGACAGGCCCCACACCGCACAGGAGTTGTGGCGGGGTATAGAACAACAGACCGACGAGTGGTTGCTGCCGGTGAGCCTCAAGCCCGGCCTGGTGGTGTGTGATAATGGGCGAAATCTCGTTGCAGCTCTGGGACTAGCCAATTTGACGCACATCCCTTGCTTGGCGAATGTGCTGAATTTGGTGGTGCAGAAGTTCATACACAACTACCCCGACATGTCAGAGCTGCTGCATAAAGTGCGGGCCGTCTGTTCGCGCTTCCGGCGTTCACATCCTGCTGCTGCTCGCCTGTCTGCGCTACAGCGTAACCTCGGCCTTCCCGCTCACCGCTTCATATGCGACGTGCCCACCAGGTGGAACTCCACCTTGCACATGCTGGACAGACTGTGCGAGCAGCAGCAGGCCATAGTGGAGTTTCAGCTGCAGCACGCACGGGTCAGTCGCACTACAGAACAGCACCACTTCACCACCAATGACTGGGCCTCCATGCGAGACCTGTGTGCCCTGTTGCGCTGTTTCGAGTACTCCACCAACATGGCCAGTGGCGATGACGCCGTTATCAGCGTTACAATACCACTTCTATGTCTCCTTGAGAAAACACTTAGGGCGATGATGGAAGAGGAGGTGGCCCAGGAGGAGGAGGAGGAGGAGGAGGAAGAGGGGTCATTTTTAGCACTTTCAGGCCAGTCTCTTCGAAGTGACTCAGAGGGAGGTTTTTGGCAACAGCAGAGGCCAGGTACAAATGTGGCCAGCCAGGGCCCACTACTGGAGGACGAGGATGAGGAGGAGGTGGAGGAGGATGAGGATGAAGCATGGTCACAGCGGGGTGGCACCCAACGCAGCTCGGGTCCATCACTGGTGCGTGGCTGGGGGGAAAGGCAGGACGATGACGATACGCCTCCCACAGAGGACAGCTTGTCCTTACCCCTGGGCAGCCTGGCACACATGAGCGACTACATGCTGCAGTGCCTGCGCAACGACAGCAGAGTTGCCCACATTTTAAAGTGTGCGGACTACTGGGTTGCCACCCTGTTGGATCCACGCTACAAAGACAATGTGCCCACCTTACTTCCTGCACTGGAGCGTGATAGGAAGATGCGCGAGTACAAGCGCACGTTGGTAGACGTGCTACTGAGAGCATTCCCAAATGTCACAGGGGAACAAGTGGAAGCCCAAGGCCAAGGCAGAGGAGGAGCAAGAGGTCGCCAAGGCAGCTGTGTCAATGCCAGCTCCTCTGAGGGCAGGGTTAGCATGGCAGAGATGTGGAAAACTTTTGTCAACACGCCACAGCTAACTGCACCACCACCTGATACGCAACGTGTTAGCAGGAGGCAACATTTCACTAACATGGTGGAACAGTACATGTGCACACCCCTCCACGTACTGACTGATGGTTCGGCCCCATTCAACTTCTGGGTCTCTAAATTGTCCACGTGGCCAGAGCTAGCCTTTTATGCCTTGGAGGTGCTGGCCTGCCCGGCGGCCAGCGTTTTGTCTGAACTTGTATTCAGCACGGCAGGGGGCGTCATTACAGACAAACGCAGCCGCCTGTCTACAGCCAATGTGGACAAGCTGACGTTCATAAAAATGAACCAGGCATGGATCCCACAGGATCTGTCCGTCCCTTGTCCAGATTAGACATTAACTACCTCCCCTTAACCATATATTATTGGACTCCAGGGCACTTCCTCATTCAATCCTATTTTTATTTTCATTTTACCATTATATTGCGAGGCTACCCAAAGTTGAATGAACCTCTCCTCTGTCTGGGTGCCGGGGCCTAAATATATGCCAATGGACTGTTCCAATGTTGGGTGACGTGAAGCCTGATTCTCTGCTATGACATGCAGACTGATTCTCTGCTGACATGAAGCCAGATCCTCTGTTACGGGACCTCTCTCCTCTGCCTGGGTGCTGGGCCTAAATTTATAAAAATGGACTCTTACAGTGGTGGGTGACGTGAAGCCTGATTCTCTGCTATGACATGAAGACTGATTCTCTGCTGACATGAAGCCAGATTGTCTGTTACGGGACCTCTCTCCTCTGCCTGGGTGCTGGGCCTAAATATATGCCAATGGACTGTTGCAGTGGTGGCTGACGTGAAGCCTCATTCTCTGCTATGACATGCAGACTAATTCTCTGCTGACATGAAGCCAGATTGTCTGTTACGGGACCTCTCTCCTCTGCCTGGGTGCTGGGCCTAAATATATGCCAATGGACTGTTGCAGTGGTGGGTGACGTGAAGCCTCATTCTCTGCTATGACATGCAGACTAATTCTCTGCTGACATGAAGCCAGATTGTCTGTTACGGGACCTCTCTCCTCTGCCTGGGTGCTGGGCCTAAATATATGTCAATGGACTGTTGCAGTGGTGGGTCACGTGAAGCCTGATTCTCTGCTATGACATGCAGACTGATTCTCTACTGACATGAAGCCAGATTGTCTGTTACGGGACCTCTCTCCTCTGCCTGGGTGCTTGGCCTAAACTTATAAAAATGGACTGTTGCAGTGGTGGGTGACGTGAAGCCTGATTCTCTGCTATGACATGCAGACTGATTCTCTACTGACATGAAGCCAGATTGTCTGTTACGGGACCTCTCTCCTCTGCCTGGGTGCTTGGCCTAAACTTATAAAAATGGACTCTTACAGTGGTGGGTGACGTGAAGCCTGATTCTTTGCTATGACATGAAGACTGATTCTCTGCTGACATGAAGCCAGATTGTCTGTTACGGGACCTCTCTCCTCTGCCTGGGTGCTGGGCCTAAATTTATGAAAATGGACTCTTACAGTGGTGGGTGACGTGAAGCCTGATTCTCTGCTATGATATGAAGACTGATTCTCTGCTGACATGAAGCCAGATTGTCTGTTACGGGACCTCTCTCCTCTGCCTGGGTGCTTGGCCTAAATTTATGACAATGGACTGTTGCAGTGGTGGCTGACGTGAAGCCTGATTCTCTGCTATGACATGCTACTGATTCTATGCTGACATGAAGCCAGATTCTCTGTTACGGGACCTCTCTCCTCTGCCTGGGTTCCGGGGCCTAAATATCTGAGAATGGACTGTTCCAGTGGTGGGTGACGGGAAGCCAGATTCTCTGCTATGGGACCTCTCTCCAATTGATTTTGGTTAATTTTTATTTATTTAATTTTTATTTTAATTCATTTCCCTATCCACATTTGTTTGCAGGGGATTTACCTACATGTTGCTGCCTTTTGCAGCCCTCTAGCCCTTTCCTGGGCTGTTTTACAGCCTTTTTAGTGCCGAAAAGTTCGGGTCCCCATTGACTTCAATGGGGTTCGGGTTCGGGACGAAGTTCGGATCGGGTTCGGATCCCGAACCCGAACATTTTCGGGAAGTTCGGCCGAACTTCTCGAACCCGAACATCCAGGTGTTCGCTCAACTCTAATAATAAATAATTTATTGTCTCCATATTCTGAAAGCCATATATTTTTTGGGGGGGGATAATTGTCTTAGGTAGGGTCTCATTTTTTTTGCGGGAAGAGATGACTAATTGGTACTCACAGGCTCCCGTAGAAGGCAAGCCCCGATGCCTATGGAAGTTATCGGGCTGCCTTCTCTGCTATCAAGTCCCCGTCACTGCAGCACGGGGACCCGATGGGAAAGCGGAGGGAAGCCGTACCCTCCGCAAACCCCCTGCTTGCCGTGGTCAGCTTTGACCGTGACATACAAGGGGTTAATACACCAGAATCTGTGTTTTCATCAATGCCAGCGTATAGAGTAGGGGCAAGGCTGTCAGTGACTGTTCTTTGGTGGTCTTTAAGTCACGTCCACCAGCACCGAACATGTACTGCCGAGGTCCTCTACGGATTAAGCTTTTTGGCAGCAGTCTTTACGGCTTTGGAGAAATTTGAAGTTTAATGGTGATTTTGTTAAGGCATAATAAACAAGTGTAATGGGTATTTTGTAAAGAGCAATATCAAATCCATCACAATAAAGATTAGTATTACTATCATGTAAGGCAGCAGGACAACATTCGGTCAGATTTTGTTTATTTCTTTAACAATATACAAAGAACATAAAAAAAAATAAAAAAAAATAAAAAAAATATATATATATATATATATATATATATATATATATATATATATGACAAGCCTGTGTGTGGGATATTTAACCTTTCTTTTAGCTATATCAAGTTGATACTAGTTATTTCTTTGTTATATGGATTGGGTTATTCATGCAACTTTTGCACACACAGTTTTTCAATTGCATTTTTTTATTGTGTTACACACAAAAATTATACATTGTATACTGAAAACCACATGTTGCCAGTTGGGAAAAACTCCACACTTTGGCCAAGCATTTTGAAGTTTATACAGTATTTTAATATGTCAGCTATGGCAACTGCAACATTTTCATGGCAACTGCGACATTTGTGCAAAATTTCTAGATTAGACCTGAATTATGGCTCATTTACTCGCAAAAAAGTCGAATCCCACACCAGACAACCTTCTGGTCTACTTTTACACCTAAAGGTATAAACCACATTGGCCTCATATATATTATTAAGGTGCACCAGTTCATAAATTTGGTGCAGACACAGACTTAAAACTGACATAAAAACAACCTCAAATTATAAATGACCCCCATAGTTTGTAGGGCTGAAAAAAGACATATGTCCATTAAGTTCAGCCTATTATACTGAAAACTGATCCAGATTCAAAACATGTGATAAAATACAGGGCAGTGAAAATACCATCAGTGTCATACTGGTAAAAACAGCAAATTTGTGGAATCCAGAGTAATATAAGGTGCTCTTAAGAGAATATTTTTGTTGGTCATCTAAGGAAGGAAATTAAAGAATTAAAAGAAGGGAAAAGAAGCATGGTAGATAAGGAGGCTCTGGAAGGCATTAAGGAGAAGAGAGGCGAGCAGAGATCATGGGTATGGGTCTCCAAAGTTAAGACTGAATAACAATGAAAGGAAAAATGACCAAATTTGGAAACGCATTCTCTCATCCTTTGATCTTCTTTTTTAGTTCCAGAATTTGTGTTGATTAAATTCCATACGTAGTTTAGACTCTTTGAGCTCAGTTTTCTGATACAGAGCTCCAAATGCCCTACATAGTTGTAGATTTAAAGAGGTGTTTAGCAAGAAACCAAGCAATTCTGTGAAATAGCCTCCAATAATGAAACTGCACAGCACTTACTTAACATGTATCCCATCTTGCATCACTGAGGCCAGTGATCTTTTGAAATGGTGCTACTACTGAGCCAAGTGAACAAACCTGGCCAAGCGAATTGAAGCAGCGGTGCTGGATTTGAAAGGCAAGTACTGCTCATTTCTGGTTTTCTCGAACCAACATATTGATGAACTGTACATAGGCGAGGTCACCAAACCAAGAACAGTGGTGGTCTAACCCCTTCCCCCACACCCCGCCCCACTGATCAGCTGTTAGAGGCAGCTCAGGTTACAGATGTAAGCAGTGTGGGTATTGGGAACACCTCAGGTCCATAAATTGTGTAGTATAGCCAGCTCTGCTATTACCATAAATCCACCTATCCTCAACCGGCACTTACTTTGGTTAATCCCATCTTGGCTGTGAAACTGTTAGATGTTTTCACTAATAAAACTGATAGAGTTTGATCTAAAATTTGCAAGCCAGCAATGAGCTGCTATATGGTATGGATCACAGTGGTATTTGGAATAGTGTTCTACCTTCCTTCTAGAAGTAAAAATTGTTCCTCAACCTCTCTCACCTTCCAGTGTAGCTAAAACAGTCTTTCTATTCCTAGTAGTCCACAATAGTCCACCCCCTACTTTTTCAGCATTCAAAACAGTGCTCCTACCGCTCCAGTGAAAGGAATCGCTACTGCCCCAGGCATGTGTAGCAGCCACAGATTCCCCAACCAGTAGTCACAGCATTCTCATCCAGCAGTCAAAGCAGCGCCCCATTCTCAGTAGTCACATCTCCTTTTCCCAAGCAAACATTAACCTGTCAGGAGATTCATGGTGACCAAACTATGTTGATTCAAGAGCATGAATTTCCAGACAGGTTCCCTTTAATTTATTATGTGAGTACTAAAGTCTATAGCCACAGCGCTCCGAAGTGAATTAATGTAACATGCTATGAAATTGCAAATTAATGTTAAACTTCTAATAATAGCATTTAATTCAATATGTCATTATATGAATACACAGCGTCTCAAATATAGACAGTATAATTAAAATATAAAGGCCTACATTCAAGTGTTCAGGCAACATTGTATTCCTGGGGCCAATAATGGGGGCATAAATCACACTGGGGCACTATAGACATTATACGTTCACAAGACATTTTTAAACTATTTTTGCATCCATTTTCTGGCCATTTGTCCATTTATTTTTTTTATCCCATCCCCTGCAGTGCCCTCTGTATACACAATGTCCCCTAAAGTGCCCCAATGTGATTAACCCCTTCCCAACATATGATGTAATAGTATGTCTTGTCGCATTTTTATGTACTATTATGTCATGGTGATCGGACGGGCACCAGAGCGGTGCACACCCCAATCACTGCAGGGGCCTGATAGCCAGGCCCCTGCTATATCCACCGGCATCGCTGTAAAAGCCGATGCCGGCAGATTAATCCCTTCTATGCCACGGTCAGCGCTTACTGCGGCATATAAGGTCCATGCGGCGGGTGAGGGAGCCCATCGGCTCCCCACGCTGCTGTAGCGGGGACCCGATGGGTGACAAGGCAGCCCCCGTAGAAGACCGGAACCTGCCTTCTATGGGAGCGGAGGAGATCCAGCCTCAGGCTGGGTCTCCTAGGCAACCTGTTAGTGCATTACACTCAGTAATACATTAACAGGCAATGCATTACAATACAGATGTATTGTAATGCATTGCAGAGGGGATCAGACCCTCAAAAGTTGAAGTCCCAAAGTGGTACAGAAATTAAGTTTAAAAAAAAGCAAAAAAGTTTCAAGTAAAAAAGAGGAAAAAAAACGCCCCTTACCCGTGATTTCATAATAAAAAATAGAAAAAAAGGATAAAACACACATATTAGGTATCACCGCTTACGTAACAACCTGCTCTATAAAAATATCACATGACCTAACCCCTCAGTTGAACACCGTAAAAAATACTGTGCCAAAAAACCCAAGTGATCAAAAAGGCGTATGCCCCGCAACATAGTACCAATCAAACTGTCACCTCATCCCGCAAAAATGAGACCCTACATAAGAAATTTGCTCAAAAAATAAAAAACTATGGCTCTCAGACTATGGAGACACTAAAACATCATTATTTTTGTAAAAAAAATGCTATTATTGTGTAAAACTTAAATAAATAAGAAAAAGCATACATATTAGATATTGCAACATCCGTTATGATCTGCTCTATAAAATTGTCACATGACCTAACACCTCAGATGAACGCTGTAAAAATAAATAAATAAAAACTGTGCTACAACAACAAATTTTTTGGTCATCTTGTCCCATGAAGTGTAATAATGAATGATCAAAAAATTACATGTACCCAAAAATGGTACCAATAAAAACGTCAACTCTTCCTGCAAAAAACTATACCCTGCACAAGACTACCGGTAGAAAAAAAAATAATATGGCGTTCAGAAAACATACCGTATTTTTTGCCCCATAAAATGCATTCCCCCCCCCCCCCCAAAAGTGTGGGAAAAATGCCCGTGCATCTTATGGGCCGAATACTAATGAGCCCTTCCATTATGGAAGTGTTCATTAGTACCAGAGGACCAGGAAGCGGTGAAGGCTCTGTACTCACTGCTTCCTGGTCCTCGGCTTTCAGCTGTGCAGTGGCTGCGCACAGTGTGAGGGCGCTCGATGACCTCACACTGTGCACATCAGGTCACAGCACAGCCATTGGCAGGAGGAAGCAGATTGTGGGTGGAGAGGAGCTGCGGCATCCAGGAACAGGAGAGGTAAGTGTATTTTTTTATTTATAAAACATGGCAATATGGGGCTGATGTGAGGCAATATGGGGTGATCTTTGTAAATATGGGGCTGATCTTTGGCAATATGGGGCTGATGTGAGGCAATATGGGGCTGCTGGGGGCTGATCTGAGGCAATGGGGGCTAATATGAGAGGCAATGAGGCAATGGGAGCGCTTATCTGAGGTCTAATTGGGGGTCATTCACATTGGGGTCTGAGCTGAGGTCTGATTGGTGGTCTGACCTGAGGTCTATTTAAAATATATATTTTTCTTATTGTCTGTCTTATTCTTGTGGAACACCTAAAGGGTTAACAAAGTTTGCAAAATTAGTTTTGAGTAACTTGAGGGGTTTAGTTTCTACAATGGGGTCATTTATGGGGGATTTCCATTATGTAAGCCCCACAAAGTGGGTTTTGGAAATGTTCTTAAAAATGTTAAGAGTTGCTTTTAAAATGACATTTACAAAATGATGCCAACATAAAGTAGACATAGGGAATGTCATGTAATAAATATTTTATGTGGTATCACTTTCTATTTAAAAAAACTGAGAAATTGACATTTTGAAAATGTTTCAACATTTTTTGGTAAATTGGGTATAAAAATCATTATTACCACATAGTGACACATGCAGATTTGCAAAAAAAAGCCTGGGCAGGAGTGCGAAAACTGGCCCAGGGTAGAAGGGGTTAATGCCCCCATTACTGGCCCCAGGATTGTTAGTGCCCTATTAGTGCCCCCTTAGTATTAATAATTGCTCCATCAGTGGTTCTCAGTATTAATAATGACTCCCTTAGTGGCCACTAGTATTAATAAAGCTTTCATTTGTGGCCCCCAGTATTAATGCTTTTAAAAGTGGCCCCCAGCATTAATAATTACTTTGATAGTGGCCCCTGGTATTAATAGAGCCTCCATTAGTGGCCCTCAGTATTATTAATGCTCTCACCAGTGCCCTCGGTCTGCTTGTGTGAAAAAAAACAAAAAAACATTTTCCTTATACACTTGAATGCTGGGAGAGCAGTTATTTTCCTGCTATATCCAGTAAAGAGTAAGTGTCCCCGTTACTGGAGACAGCAGGACCTGCTCTCCCAGCATGATGATGTCATCACACTGGGAGGGCAGGTCATTTCCTGCTGCATGCAATGAGGAGTGAGTGACCCTCTGCATTTAGGTGGATTAGTATTACATTTTATTTTTTATTTATTTTAACCCATGAAAGGCCCTTTGTACCTGTTTTTACAGCCGTTCGATTGGGTGCACTCCTTTACATCTACAAACATGATCCACGTGATCTAGATGGTTTTTCCAGAATAGCGCCGTTATGTAAATCTCTGTCACTGGGGCCTTTTGCCTGTAATACTATTTCCATTTTAATAGAGAAATATACTGTAATTCTGTGATTAATGTTTTCTTGATTTCTTCAATAAAAAGAACATTGGAAAAAAAAGATGGGTGTACTCCTGCCTGTATGGCTGTTAAAAATGGTCCCATTGATTTTCAAATGGGGTCCGTCTGGCCGTAAAAAAATGGCCATGTGAATAGCCCCATTAACTTCAATTGATTTTAAAATTAAACGGCCTTTACTATTACACACCTTATTAATTCCAACTAGGTTAACCTTTCCATCCAACATACAAATTCATCTTCTCCATTCTGGCACTATAAGTCCTGCCTGTTAAATCCATATTGTGATTGAAAGTCATGTTTCTCATACACAAGCAGGGCCAGATTAAGCTTAGTGGATGTCCCTGAGCAAAAAGTCCAGCAGAGGTCCCTCATAATTTAAATTGTTTTCATAGCTGGGGGAATAAGAGTGCATCTGAGCTGCATGCCTGTCTGCTGCTTCCACACTCCTCAACATCCACACGCAGTTATCCAACTTGGCAGCCAGTCCACAGTTGAGTATAAATGTTATGGTCAGACAGTCCATAGACTAGTGTAAACTCTAGAGTCAGTCCATAGCCATAATGAGTGTTGAGCGAATCAAGCTTCGGTTCATGGATCCAAAGTCGATTAAGTCAAACACTTTGATTTTAATGCTGTCTGTGTACAGCGTTAAAATACATTGGCTTAGTGGAGACAAACTTCATTTCACTCGCACGAGACTTCAGTGAATTAATTTGATATTCATCACCATTTTCTGCTAGCCATAACTTTTTTTTATATTTCAGTTTACAGAACTGTATGAGGGCTTGTTTTTTTTGCGGGTCAAACTAGTCTTTATTTGTACCATTTTTGGGTAACATACAACATTTTGATTACGGTTATTCAACTTTTTGGGGGGACAAGGTGACAAAAAAATTGCATGTTTTATTGTTTTTTCCTGTTGCGGTGTTCACGCAGACATTTTTTAAAAATATTTTAATAGTTCAAACATTTTCAATAATCAGTTTTGTGTTTTATAAATTTTTAGATGTATACAATACTTTGAACTTTTTATATTTTCGCATTTTGTTTTCAAACTTTGTTTTTTGCAAATGTCCCATTCGCTATAATTGAGATCTATTATAGTAAATAGGATTCTGTCACTTTGCCTGCTGAGCTGTGCCTCATGCACAGCTTAGCAGGCAGATTACCATGCCAAGCCAGGAGGCCTTAGTCTTTTTCAACCAATGGTTCAGCAGGGTGTCTGAACTTTAAGTTACCTAGCTTGCTAGTTAACAGTGAAGGTGTGCTGCTCTGTTTGTCTGCACATATACTGACTTTTACCTGTTTACTAACTCTGCTGACTGTACTCACCATAGCCTGTTTACAGTTGACCTTTTGCTGACTGCTTTGATCTTGGACCTGTTTCACGGATTCACACGTTCTCTGCCTGCCCTAACCTTTACTGGTTTCCTGACTACAAGTACTGCTTGACCCCTTGGTGCATTACATAAGCGTCTCGAGCCCCAGTAGACATTACTTGACAGGATTCTGTGGGGTACGGTGATGCAACCTGGCAGGGCTCTTTGGGGAAAGTAGGACAGATGAACAGATGATCTAAATGGCACAAACCAGGCAACAGAGGCAGTGCAGAGGACTGACATTATTTTTTAGGATCTCTGGGAGTTTCAGTTTAAAATACAAACCATTTCATTTAAGGCTGTTCACAACCAGTCCCCTCCTTAAATCTTGCTTTCCCAATACATCCCCAAAAGCAATCTGCGTTCCTCACAGGACCTCCTTCTCTGTTTTGTTTTCACACAATTGACTACAAGATTTCTCACGTTTCCTCCCCCTACCTACTCTGGAATGCACTACCCTGGTACATCAGACTCTCCCTCAACATCCAAACCTTCAAAAGTAACCTGAAAACCTTCTTCTTCAGGAAATACTACCACCGGCAAAGAGCATGCTGCCACTACAAAGCCAGATGTTCACCTTTCACCCTTACCTACTGTATTCTTCCCCCTTCCCTTGTAGATTTTAAGCTCTCATGGAAAGGGTTCACTCCTCTCCCCCTCTGTACCTGTCTGTTAATAGTTTCTTGTTTTTTATATTATGTTTGTGTAACCCCCTCTTGATGTACAGCATCATCGAATTATTGGCGCTTTCAAATAAATAATAATAATAATGTTGTGGCCATGCTGTGTGAGAGGTGTAGGAGGGACATATGGTATCTTGAGGGGATGGACAGAAGGGACAGAAGGAAATGCAAGACATAGTTTACCAGGGCCCATGTAGGAGGAGGGTGCAAAGAGAAGACACTATTGGGTGATAGGAGCTCTTGAGGGGAGTAGAGAGACACATGTAAAAAATACCTGTACTAAACATAGGCAGGCAGCAGCTTCATCAGTGCCTCCACCTCCCTCTCACAGTTACTCACCAAAAATTAGAAACATATAGATGACCCTCATGCATCTACTTCTGGTTGTAGGGAGCAATGAAAGAATGCTGCAGACATCTGCTCATACTGTGGTCTCGCTTCCCGTAATATTCTAATGCCAGCAGAAGGCAGCATTGCTGTGTATGCAGCAGTATGTTTTCTACTGGCCACAATAATTATCTCTCCTCTAAGATTTTTGTGGATTTTATTTATCTCATCTTTTTGTACATTGTTATTTTTGTCAGTTTTTGTATGTAGAATGGTTTATTACCACAGTCATCATTATAAATAAATTTGAAACGTGATTGATTTATGCCTAGAGTGTCTCATCCTCTTTTCTATTTGATAAATGTGTCTAACAACATTTATGCCAAAATTACGTAACAAAAGCAATGCAACTCCAATAATAAGTGTGGGTCAGTGTGTCGGTTATGGTTTATGGCACTGGTGTCCTTTCAGCACATGGACACTGGTCAGAGTATGACTAACCCTGATTTTCTTTCATGGATTTCATTTTTATTTTTGTTAGGTATATGCAATAAAAGACAGTTGTTGTTTTTCTGATACTGTTTTGGAGCTACTGCATTATTAAAAGACCTGGTATTAAATTGACAAAACTGCATCAAATACCCTGTCCATGTAAACCCAGCCTGCATGAAAGACAGAGACCGTTGCATCTTATCTGACAGCAGGACTAGGTATATTCAGTTTTGCAGTTTCTCAATGCAAACAAGAGATTTCTCATTACTGATGGCAAACAAATATAATATAGTGATTAAGCTTTATTTACATAAAATCGCGAAACCTTAATGGACACCGCCCCGCTGTGGGAGCTCCTGAGTCAAGGAAGTGCACGTATGATTATTCCAACTAAGTGTTATTACTAGGGATGAGCGAATCGACTGCGGATGAAACATCCGAAGTAGATTCTCATAAAACTTTGTTTCAATACTGTACGGAGCGAGCGCACTGTACAATATTAGGATGTGTTGGCTCCGATGAGCCAAAGCTATTACTTTGCGAAGTCTCGTGAGACTTTGCGTAATAACTTCAGAAATGGATTTATACTGTAAAATACCATTTTCCAAACTCTGGTTCGCTTCCAAGGTACCACTTGGAACCGAATCTGAGTTCAGGAAATGTTTTTTCACAGTATAAATCAATTTCTGAAGTTATTATGCAAAGTCTCACGAGACTTCACGAAGTAATAACTTTGGCTCATCGGGGCCAACACATTAAAACTAAGTTTTATGCAAATTGACTTCGGATGTTTAACCCGAAGTCGATTCGCTCAACCCTAGTTATTACCCTTGAGGCATATTATACTTGCGCATTGCACAATGGCATTAAATTCCGTTTCATTCTTTTTGTTTTACAAAGTCAGCTTCTGCTGTAAAGCCCCCCATGCATATTAGTGTATTGTCGGCTGAACCTGCCATTTTCAGCAAGACTGCCTGCCAATCTAATGGGTATGCGGAGTTCCTGACTCTCCTTCAACAGATGTCAGGGGACAGAAGGACATGGTGAATTCAATTTTCTTCACTGAACCTTGGACCGGAAGTGTGATGTGCTGTCTGCAAGCATAACATCGGTGCTGGCCAATCAGTGACCTCAGCAGGTTCGCCATGTGACCATTGCCACCACTGAGGCCATTAGTTGGTCAGCAGTGATGACGTGCATGTAAATGACTTGTGACATTTCTGGTCTAGCAGGAATTTGAAGCGGCAGATATGGGAACTTGATGCTGGGACTGAAACAACGGCGATCATAGCGGCAGTGCAGTGTAATTACAA
Source organism: Bufo gargarizans (assembly GCF_014858855.1). Taxonomy (NCBI): domain Eukaryota; kingdom Metazoa; phylum Chordata; class Amphibia; order Anura; family Bufonidae; genus Bufo; species Bufo gargarizans. The sequence continues at coordinate 192,165,442 of NC_058080.1, forward strand.
TCGCTCATCTCTTTCAAGTTGTAATTACACTGCACTGCTGCTAAAAGCTAGACTGTGTGCAGGTAACCAATGAAGAGGACACAGCAATCCATACAAATAGCTGATCAGTGGGGGTGCTGGAAGTCAGACCCCACCCCCATTTGTAATTGATGACCTATCCTGAGGTCAGCTTGCACTCAACCATGGTCTCAGCGAACCCTTTAACCACTTCAGCCCCGCTAGCTGAAACCCCCTTCATGACCAGAGCACTTTTTACACTTCGGCACTACACTCCTTTCACCGTTTATCGCTCGGTCATGCAACTTACCACCCAAATGAATTTTACCTCCTTTTCTTCTCACTAATAGAGCTTTCATTGGGTGGTATTTTATTGCTGCTGACATTTTAACTTTTTTTGTTATTAATTGAAATGTAACGATTTTTTTGCAAAAAAATGACATTTTTCACTTTCAGCTGTAAAATTTTGCAAAAAAAACGACATCCATATATAAATTTTTCGCTAACTTTATAGTTTTACATGTCTTTGATAAAAAAAAAATGTTTGGGCAAAAAAAAATGGTTTGGGTAAAAGTTATAGCGTTTACAAACTATGGTACAAAAATGTGAATTTCCGCTTTTTAAAGCAGCTCTGACTTTCTGAGCACCTGTCATGTTTCCTGAGGTTTTACAATGCCCAGACAGTAGAAAAACCCCACAAATGACCCCATTTCGGAAAGTAGACACCCTAAGGTATTCGCTGATGGGCATAGTGAGTTCATAGAACTTTTTATTTTTTGTCACAAGTTAGCGGAAAATGATGATGATTTTTTATTTTTATTTTTATCTTACAAAGTCTCATATTCCACTAACTTGCGACAAAAAATAAAAAATTCTAGGAACTCGCCATGCCCCTCACGGAATACCTTGGGGTGTCTTCTTTCCAAAATGGGGTCACTTGTGGGGTAGTTATACTGCCCTGGCAATTTAGGGGCCCAAATGTGTGAGAAGAACTTTGCAATCAAAATGTGTAAAAAATGGCCTGCGAAATCCGAAAGGTGCACTTTGGAATATGCGCCCCTTTGCCCACCTTGGCTGCAAAAAAGTGTCACACATCTGGTATCGCCGTACTCAGGAGAAGTTGGGGAATGTGTTTTGGGGTGTAATTTTACATATACCCATGCTGGTTGAGAGAAATATCTTGGCAAAAGATAACTTTTCCCATTTTTTTATACAAAGTTGGCATTTGACCAAGATATTTTTCTCACCCAGCATGGGTATAAGTAAAATGACACCCCAAAACACATTCCCCAACTTCTCCTGAGTACGGCGATACCACATGTGTGACACTTTTTTGCAGCCTAGATGCGCAAAGGGGCCCAAATTCCTTTTAGGAGGGCATTTTTAGACATTTGGATCCCAGACTTCTTCTCACACTTTCGGGCCCCTAAAAAGCCAGGGCAGTATAAATACCCCACATGTGACCCCACTTTGGAAAGAAGACACCCCAAGGTATTCAATGAGGGGCCTGGCGAGTTCATAGAATTATTATTTTTTTTGCATAAGTTAGCGGATATTGTTTTTTTTTTTGTTTTTTTTCTCACAAAGTCTCACTTTCCGCTAACTTAGGACAAAAATTTCAATCTTTCATGGACTCAATATGCCCCTCACGGAATACCTTGGGGTGTCTTCTTTCCGAAATGGGGTCACATGTGGGGTATTTATACTGCCCTGGCTTTTTAGGGGCCCTAAAGCGTGAGAAGAAGTCTGGAATATAAATGTCTAAAAATGTTTATGCATTTGGATTCCGTGAGGGGTATGGTGCGTCCATGTGAGATTTTATTTTTTGACACAAGTTAGTGGAATATAAAACTTTGTAAGAAAAAACAAAAACAAACAAAAAATTTCCGCTAACTTGGGCCAAAAAAATGTCTGAATGGAGCCTTACAGGGGGGGTGATCAATGACAGGGGGGTGATCAATGACAGGGGGGTGATCACCCATATAGACTCCCTGATCACCCCCCTGTCACTGATCACCCCCCCTGTAAGGCTCCATTCAGACGTCCGCATGATTTTTACGGATCCATGGATACATGGATCGGATCCACAAAACACATGCGGACGTCTGAATGGAGCCTTACAGGGGGGTGATCAATGACAGGGGGTGATCACCCCCCTATCACTGATCACCCCCCCCCTGTAAGGCTCCATTCAGATGTCCGCATGATTTTTACGGATCCATGGATACATGGATCGGATCCACAAAACACATGCGGACGTCTGAATGGAGCCTTACAGGGGGGTGATCAATGACAGGGGGTGATCAGGGTGATCACCCCCCCTGTCACTGATCACCCCCCCTGTAAGGCTCCATTCAGACGTCCGCATGATTTTTACGGATCCATGGATACATGGATCGGATCCACAAAACACATGCAGACGTCTGAATGGAGCCTTACAGGGGGGTGATCAATGACAGGGGGTGATCACCCCCCTATCACTGATCACCCCCCTGTAAGGCTCCATTCAGATGTCCGCATGATTTTTACGGATCCATGGATACATGGATCGGATCCACAAAACACATGCGGACGTCTGAATGGAGCCTTACAGGGGGGTTATCAATGACAGGGGGTGATCAGGGTGATCACCCCCCTGTCACTGATCACCCCCCCTGTAAGGCTCCATTCAGATGTCCGCATGATTTTTACGGATCCATGGATACATGGATCGGATCCACAAAACACATGCAGACGTCTGAATGGAGCCTTACAGGGGGGTGATCAATGACAGGGGGGTGATCAGGGAGTGTATATGGGTGATCACCCGCCTGTCATTGATCACCCCCCTGTAAGGCTCCATTCAGACGTCTGCATGCGTTTTGCGGATCCGATCCATGTATCCATGGATCCGTAAAAATCATGCGGACGTCTGAATGGAGCCTTACAGGGGGGTGATCAATGACAGGGGGGTGATCAATGACAGGGGGTGATCAGGGAGTGTATATGGGTGATCACCCGCCTGTCATTGATCACCCCCCTGTAAGGCTCCATTCAGACGTCTGTATGCGCTTTGCGGATCCGATCCATGTATCCGTGGATCCGTAAAAATCATACGGACGTCTGAACGGAGCCTGACAGGGGGGTGATCAATGACAGGGGGGTGATCAATGACAGGGGGGTGATCAATGACAGGGGGGTGATCAGGGAGTTTATATGGGGTGATTATGGGTGATCAGGGGTTCATAAAGGGTTAATAAGTGACGGGGGGGGGGGTGTAGTGTAGTGTAGTGTTTGGTGCGACTTTACTGACGTACCTGTGTCCTCTGGTGGTCGATCCTAACAAAAGGGACCACCAGAGGACCAGGTAGGAGGTATATTAGACGCTGTTATGAAAACAGCGTCTAATATACCTGTTAGGGGTTAAAAAATTCGGATCTCCAGCCTGCCAGCGAGCGATCGCCGCTGGCAGGCTGGAGATCCACTCGCTTACCTTCCGTTCCTGTGAGCGCGCGCGCCTGTGTGCGCGCGTTCACAGGAAATCTCGCGTCTCGCGAGATGACGCGTATATGCGTCCAGGAGGAGTAAAGCAACCACCTCCCGGACGCATATCTGCGTACAGCGGTCGGGAGGTGGTTAATGCAGAGATATGCCCTCCTCAATTCTTATTGTTCTTGTGCTGGTTGAGATTTATTTATAAATTTCTTGGTAGTTTTTATGTGTTTGGTCTACTGCATGAATCTATTTCCTGATTTTAAAAGATACACTTCCCTACATATTTTACAGATTTGCGTTTTATTGTGGACTGAAGTGGAAGCAATATTACCATTTAAATTGTTAATGTAATAATGGTTATGGGAGTTCTCTGAGATGAATTAGCTCATTTGTATGAATATGCTATACTGGGCAGTTTATATAACTTCTTTTATTTGCAATAGAGTTTATACTTCAAGTTAATACCGACTTGAACTTCAAACCCTTTCCTTGGCTCATACATAATTTAGTGTTTTCACAGTGTGCCATTTCACCCTTTTCTGAAATGCCAGGATCCCCTGTGTTGGCATTCTTCATATCACAGATTGCCTTTTTTTGTTTGTACTATTCTTTTTGTCCTCGTTTTAAAGTCTGTTTTTCTTTCTTTTTTTTTTTCTTTTTTATTGTAACACTCTGTCCTGAGAAATCAGGAAAGAGGAAACAGCAAAGATGTACAGGAAAAGCCATGTTTTCTAAATTTCCTCTTACACATGAAATACCACCCAGATCAGAGCTCTCTGATGGTTCTTATTAGCAGAATGTTTTATTATGTGTGTTTTTGTGTGTTTAAATTGAGCCACCCAACATAGTATTGAATGCCTACTTCTTACATGCATGCAATTATGTGTTATGGAATGAAATGCAGCAGCCACCATCTTTTATAGGTTAGCTTCAGGATGAAGTTTTGAGATGGTATAGACCCTTGAAACATAGGTCCCTCAGCTTAGTGTCCCAATTCTATTATAAGCCTCAGAGGTACAGGGCAATATATTGAAACCGGAAGTTGATTGGAGGGGTGGGAGAATGTGGAAAAAGTTAAAGGAACATGATACAAAATTTGTTATTTGCTCACCACGTTCTTCATATTCATGTCCTACATACCTGTATGTCATTGATACAGAGTGCAGTTCACTCTGTTGCGCAAGTGTAATCCATAGAACAGTCACCCACAGCAATTCTTCTATTAAAACCAGTTCATTATTGTTCCTTCATTAAAAGTAAATAACAAATTCCCTACTAGAGGCAACCCACCCTAAAATCTTAACTCTTATTTACATTTTGAGTAACATTACGAATGGTTAAAATCACAAGATACATTCTCCTGTTTCTCTAATAAATACGCATCTAATAAATATTATACAATATTTGTGCAGCGCAAGCGTGAATCTGATTCTCTCACCAAAGCTCGCTCAGGCACTCCATGTTCTAACTCCAGTCAGGGATCACGTGTCCATTGTCCAATGTAAATTTAAATTAAAATACATTTCAACATTAAAGTTTAGCAGCAACTGTCTTTAGTACTGAGGCTGAGTAAATTAAGATCTATCAGAGGGAGCATAGAAGCACTTAAAAAAAATATATAATTTTACCTTGACGCTTAGTTAGACTATACAGCAAATATTATGTAAAGTCTCTGTGCATAGTGATCCAGCCATTTTAGAGACATCACAGATCTCTCCGGGGATTTAGAGATGAACACCTAAAGTAATTAAGAGTTGGCTAGATGATCAAGAAAGAGTTAAAAAATTGGGGCTGTTTAGCTTGAAGAAAAGTCTGTGCAGGATTGACCCAATAGTGTGTATAATTAGCAAAGCGTAATTAACTGGGGCACATCCACTACATCTCTCGGTGTCACGGTGGGGTGGGGTGGGGGTGCGGTGTCAAAGGGTAAAAGGGAATCAGCCTGGCCAAAAGGAGTAATAAGGGAGCAGGTCACCTCCTACAGAGTCCCTAATCCTCTCCCTGACTCCTCACCGTATGAGCGGACCCCAATGGTAGGACGACTAATACTCAGGATTCCTAGAGACCCTCAGTCGCCCTGGTAATCCCTCACCAAGGAGCAGGAAAGAGACGACCTGTTCATCCCAGTAGTGGAGGAACAGCAGTCTCTATCTGAGGCCAGGCTGCAAAGAGAGGGGAACACATACAGCATAAGGAGATGGCAGGTAAGCGAAACCAATAACATGCTTACCTGCCCCAGACACACTGACTTGAACCTGTGCACTAGTGCTCCTGTCCACACCAACATTAAAGGACACAGCACACACCACAAACCACACAGGAACCCAGGACACTCATAGCTGCAATAAACAAGAGACAGGGGAATGTCTAGTAAACATGCTGGACACCAAACACCACCAGACATGTGTAGTGTCAGACTAGGTAAATGTGGGCACTACGCAAAGGTCAATTGGGCCACGTTGTTCTCCACCTCCTGTGGAACAGTGGCATTATATTTAACAGTCCATTTTAATGTATTTTTTATATGTATTTATGTGTATTTTCCCTGTGATGTGTGTAGCAGGCCTATTAGGGTGTAGTTCATCCTCCTAGACACTAGAGGGAGCTAGGGAACCCCTAATACATATAGTTAGGCCCAGACAGGGAGGAGGGGGTCTGTGTGCAGAGTCTGAAGCAAGAAGACACTTTAGCCAGAGAGGAGCTGAGGTGCAGGCTCTGACATGCAGCTAGACAGCCTAGGCTTCTAGCTGATCACCAGGAGAAGGGTTTGCCTCCTGAGGAACAAGTTCCCATAACAGAGCAGAGCAGAGCCAGTATTCCAGCCAGACAAGAGAGCTGAAGGGCAGAAGGATCCTACCTAAAGCAAGGATATATATACCTGAGGAAGTTTTCTACCAAGGGTAAAGCCAGCATTAGGGCATACGGGCCTTGGGATAAAGACAGACAGGAGTTCTGAGCAATAGTGCACAGGATTTCTGAGGAAAAGTGCAGCCTGTTCTGTAAGTGTTTTTACCCTTTGAGTATCTTGCAAAGAACATTGTACCTGCCATTGATCTTAAAGCCTGCTTATGATTGCTGCTGCCATGTGGAACTGAACCCAGACTGTACAAAGTTAACTGTTTCCAGTAAAGGAAGCTTTGGTTCACCAAAACAACGGGTTCCTCAATTATTCCTATCTTCAATCGGTGTGCCACCATTACAGGCACTGGCGTCACAAATCCTAAAGGGACCTTGCCCCCGGCACATTAAACACCTGCAACATCCAGGGCACCTCATCTACCATCAGGCCTGGTCCCTATACACCGAGAGTGCCCCAGAGGTCCCCTGTGCCAGCCTCTCCATCACTGCTGTACGCCTGCCCAGGGTCTTTCAAGAAACTGTGATTAACCCAGAGCAACCCTCGTTTGCCTATTAACCGTGACCTCACTATTGCCATACCCTGCAGGGCTGCGTACTGCACATGTAACACCAAACTAGACATACAAACACCCTGAACATAACCCACTCATACAAATAGGGACAGGAAGGAAGGAGACACTGGGATAACATTGATGACCACAAGGGTGGCCCTCACTAGCACCAGCACCAACCACAGCTGAAGTACAACAGACTCCAGCTAGGAAACCACAGAAGATATAAGCCAAGTGACCACACCCAGTCAGGGAGTTAACCCTTACAGCACCAGACAGAGGGAGGCTACAACTTAAAGGGGAAGTGCACACACAAGCATACTAAACCACATGTTACCATCGGAAACAGCATGCATGGCAACCATGTCACGGCAATCACGCAGAAGTCCGAGACACTGCCACCGCAAGCTCTCACAGCAACACATTGCTGCAGGCAACCGCAAGTGTGGCAATGGTGTCACAGCGCAAACCAAAGGCTGTGACACTCGGAGGCTTCATCGTCAGCATTACTAAGAGTTGGAGATATGAGAGGCTATGGAACTCTCAAATGTAAGATGTAGCGGTGGTTTAGACTCTAGAATAAAATAATATACTGAACTATAAGCTATACGGTGATGTAGAAAAGCAATTTTCTCCTTTCTTATGTCTGTAGTTGTAGATGTATAACACTAAACAATTAAACACTGGTGTTAAAATAACACAACACAAAGGAAACATGAGTTTTTGACAAACTGTATTTAAAAGGGGTTGTGCGGTACAAAGATATTGTTGACTTATCAAATTATCTTTGCATCACACAACCCCTTTAACCCCTTAGTGACCACCAATACACGGCAGTCACTATGGAGCCTTAGGCTGGCCGCTGTGTCTAAGCACTGCACTGGTCTCCTGTGCAGCGCAGAGCAGGGGCTCTGCTCTAATATGAGAACCTCACTCCTGCTGTAACAGCCTGGGCTGGCAGGAGAGACCATCTGAGCTTTTTAATGCCCCCAATTGTGCCCACCACATGTAAGCAGTTACAGAGGGAGCAGACTCCCTCTGTATCCCATCGGCACCCTGCAAATGATATTGCAGGGTGCCGATGCCTGTGTAGGTAGGCCAGGGCCTAGTGTATGCCTTAAGCCTGCCTCCAGCATTTCCCAGCAGGCTGCACCTCTCTGACGCAGCCTGCTAGTCAATGTCAGTATAGCACTGACATTAAAATGCATTGCACTATAGGAATAGTGCAGTGTATTTTAGAAGCGATTAAATGATCGCCTATTAGTGGAGATAGATGAGGGTTTTGAAAAATTTGATTCGACAACTTAGCCAAAGTTAGCCAAGAAATTTGATTTGTTACAAATTAATTTGTTAAGGATCGCTCAAAATCAGGTACACCCAGGCCACTCTACAGGTGCACATGGAGCGGCCGTGCTGCAGGTGGGTTGCGGCCATGCTGCGGTGAAGAACTGTGTGCCTAATAAGCCCTCAGATGCCTTTCATGTAATAATTAAGACAGCACTGTGTAGCTGGTCTTCACTGTTAATGGCAGCGCGTCACTGGGCTGTTGCTAATATGGTGTTTGGCTGGTTAGGTTGGGGGGAAAATATGCTTATTATTGCTGTTTTTGCCTGCAATCTCCTGCAGATTGACAGTAAACCCAGAATATTAATCAGCTCTGGCATACCCACTTCTCCAGCACCAGCACTCTCCTGTCCTACAGGTGGGAGCCCTTCTTCTGCCATGTTCTTTTCCTCCTTTTCCACATCATCTAATATCAATGAGAATATGTAATCAGGAACATCCAGCTCCTCCTCTCTCTACATCTTCCTGACTTTTCCAGAACGTGGAGACTTTGAAGGATGATTTGGAAGACGTAAAGCCAGCAAAAGATGAGGATGGTCATCCATAAGACCTGGCGTCCCTAATGAGTGCAGACTGGGTCGTATTGGTTGGCACGCTGGCACTGGAATAATAAAGGCTTCCATCTTATTGGTATTGAATTACATATCTTAGTTGACGGCTGATGTAGGAATAAGTAAATGTAGGAATAAATAAATACTGATGCAGCATAAGTCTCCCTATATTTATATCCAATATTCTTCTATTAATCATTTTCAGCAACACTGTCCCCAGTGGATGACCGCTTACTATGTCTCTCCCTATGCTCAGCTCACAGAACAATGGTGGAGACTGCGCGGGATGAGGTTTTTTTAGGGCTGTGACATCACAGGTGATGGCTATCTGTGGATTAGCTGGCTGCACGGCATTATGGGTGATCTCATGTTCCCAGGCTTCTTACTCTTACTTTGTAACATGTGCAGCTGTTATTTTAGGAAAAACAGATTCATTTCTACAAAGCGTGACAATTCAGATTACTGTAGTTTAGTTTCGAAAGTTTTAAAGTTTTTCTAAACATCTGACCAAATTCAAATGCTTTGCTTCACTCAACACTACCTATTACACTTCCCTTTTTTTCCCATTGAAAAAATGCTTTTCAATGGAGAGAAATAGCAAAAATAAAATCTCCACATGCTTGGTATTGCCACATCCGTAACTACCCACACTACTCAAATATTATGTCAATTATCCAGATGGTGATAAAAAAAAGCCAGAATTGCTGCTTTTTAATTAGAAGTAGATATAACTGTATGCAAAAAATAAATGTATCACCTTTCCGACAAAGTTGAGCCTTTAACCCCTTTGTGCATTATCACGTACGTGTATGTTAAAGAATACAGTCTCTTGCTACATCCTCAAGTGCATGCACGTGATCTGATTGGGCGGGTGCAGGAGCATGCGCCCGCCCAATCGGCAGCACAGGCCCAGCGGTTATTGACATCCGGGCCCCTGCTGCATCTGCCATCATCGATATATGCAGTGTTGTCCACGGATTAACCCTTCACATGCCACAGTCAGCGCTGACCGTGCACGTGCGGGCTTTACATTTCCTCTGACTCCATCGGCCCCTGCACTGTGGTGATAGGGGGCCAATGGCTGCTATGGCAGTGATGGAAGCCTAGGAAATCCAGTCCCCAGGCTGAGGCTCCTAGGCAACTGTCAGCGTCTTACATTGTAAGACACTGACAGTTCAATACAGTACAATACAGCATGTATTGTACAGTATTTAAACAGGGATCAAACCCTGAAAAGTTGAAGTCGCACAGTGGAACAAATATAAAAAGTAAAAAAAAAGTGTTTTTTAATAATAAAAAAAAAATTGTTTCTAGTAAAGAAAAAACAAATCCCCTTCACCATAAAACTGTGTATAATGAAAAAATAAAAATAAGGAATATACATATTAGGCATAGCCATGTCGGTAACAACCAGCTCTACAAAAATGTCACATGATGTACCCAAAAAAAACTATGAAAAAGATTTTTTTTTTTATCACCTTACTTCAGAAGAAGTGTAATGCCAAGCTATCAAAAAGACATATGTACGCCAAAATAGTCATCAAACTGTCATCTCTTTCCACAAAAAATGAGCCCCTACATAAGACAATCACCCAAAAAATAATAAAAAAAATGGCTTTCAGAAAATGCTTTTTATTGTGTAAAACTGAAATAGAAAAAAGTTGACCTATTGGGTATCACCACATTCGTAAAAACCTGCTGTATAAAATTATCACATAATCTACCACCTAAGGTGAATTCCATAAAAAAAATCTGCAAAACTGTGCTAAAATAACACATTTTTTTGTCACTTTTCCCCATAAAGAGTAATATTAAATGATAAAAAAAATCATATGTGCTCAAAAATGGTACCTATAAAAACATCAACTCTTCCAGCAAAAATGATCTACACAAGACTATCAGCAGAAAAATAAAAAAATATAATAGCTTTCAGAAAATGGTGCCAAAAAACATTGTTTTTTATTGTACAAAAAAAATAAATAATAAAAACTGTGCCAAAATAGCCATTTTTGTCACATTGCCCCAAAATATTGAATGAAAATGGCAGAAAATGTAAAGAAATGTAACTTTAAGAAAATAGGCACAAAAACATTATTTTTGTTTTCAGAAATGCTTTATTAGGTGAAACTGAAGCAAAAACAAAAAAATACACATATTTGGTATTGTCTTGTCCGTATCAACCGGCTCTATAAAAACATGATCTATCCTGTCAAGACAACTTCGTAAAAGCCCCCAAAAAAATTTAACTGTGCCACAGCAGCCATTTTTGGGTTACTTGACTTTCAAAAAGCATAATATCAAGCGATCAAAGATCATGCACAGTAAAATAGTACCAATAAAACTGTCATATTCCGTAGTTTACAAAATAGGGTCACTTTTTGGGAGTTTCTACTGTAGGGGTGCATCAGGGGGTCTTCAAATGCGACATGACAACTTAAAATTATCCAAGCAACATATGCTCTCCAAAATTCATATGACACTTCTGTCCTTCTGCGCCCTGCTTAGCGCCCATACAGCAGTTTACAACCATATATGTTGTGTTTCTGTAAACTGCAGAATTAGGGTAATAAATATTGAGTTTTATTTGGCTGTTATACCTTGCTGTGTTACAGGTAAAATGTATTGAAGTGGAAAATCTGCAAAACAAAAGTGAAATTTAGAAATTTCACCTCAATTTTCCTTTTAAGTTTGTAAAATCAAATTTGAATAACTTGAAGGGTGTAGTTTCTTCAATGGGGTCATTTATGGGTGGTTTCTACTAAGCCCCACAAAGTAACTATGTAAATAAACTGGTTCTTAAAAAATAGGTTTTGGAAATTTTCTTTAAATTTTTTAGAATTGCTTCTTAAATTCTAAGCCTTTTAAAGTCCTTAAAAATAAAATTACATTTTCAAAATGATGTCAACATAAAGTAGATATCTTGGAAATGTACAGTAACAACTATTTTATGAGGCATCATTATCTGCTTTAAAAGCAGCTAAATTCAAATTTTATAAAATGTTGACTTTTTCAAAATTTTCGGTAAATTCTGGATTTTTTTTTATATAGAAAGGTGAAACATATTGATTCAAATTTGCCACTAATATGAAGTACAATATGTCATAAGAAAACCACAATATCAGAATGGCTTGGATAAGTAAAAGTGTTCCAGAGTTATTACCACATAAAGTGAAACATGTCAGATTTGCAAAATAAGGCTTGGTCTGTATGGTAAAACTGGCTTGGTCTTGAAGGCACCCAGGGATAATGACACCCAGGGTTAATCACTGACTATGATTGGCGTCAACGCCGATAGCAGACATTTAACCCCTCAGATGGTGATTATGACCATGACATCTGAAATGCTTTCCCCAGGAAGTGTTTTGCTGCTGGTGTCCAAACTGTTTCCTTACGCTAAGATTAGAGAAGGCTTCAGGTCTCAGTACCTCTGAAGGATCTGAGGCTACCACAGGAACATAATTATTGCAGTCTATGTGACACGTGAGCTAATGATTGTATCCTTAAAGGGGTATTCCCATCACAGATAATGGGGGCATATCGCTACACTGAGAATAGAGCGGGGAAAGGTGGTGGAGGGCACACAGCACTTGCCGGCTGGCTCAGCTATTTTCATCGGCCCCATAGAAATTAATAGAAGTGGTGGCCGCAAAAGCGTGGTGCGCTCCCATTCACTTGTATGGGGAGAGTTCTTGGCGGTCGATGGACTCAGAGAAACCGTTCATGGCATAAGTACCTATCAAACAATTGGGGCATATCATAGCGATATGCCCTCATTGTCTGTGAAGTGAATACCCCTTTAAGTCCCCGAAGGGGACTAAATATAAGTGTAAAAATAAAAAATGTTAAAGTGAAAAATTGCAAAGTACTAAAAATTAGTCCACACACAGCTCCATAGACATAAATATAAAAAGTAATGAAGGTCAGAATATGACAATGCAAAGCAAAAATTCGATTTTTTTCAAAACTTCATTTTTTTAAATATGCATTAAAAACACAAGAAAAACTATATAAATGTGGTATTGCTGTTATAGTACAGACCCAGAGAATGAAGAGAACATACAGAACACCACATACAGAACACTGTAAAAACAAAATCTATAAAATTATAGCGAAATTGTGTTTTTTATTCCCAATAAAGCCCAACTTATCCCACAAAAACCGAACCTTCATACTATGTGAATGAAAACGCAAAAAAGTCTTGGAAGGCAGGGAATAAGGCTAGGAATACACGACGACACAACTACACTGCAACATTTGTCGTGCAACATTTTGTTGCACCAATGTCGCGCGACAAATTTTATAATGGCAGTCTATGTTGTCGTACTGCAACATGCCACATCCTGCGACTGCGACGCGACAGTCACAGAAAAATCCATCCCGAATGGATTTTCTGTGACTATTGCATCACAGTCACATCATGTCGCATGTTGCAGTGCGACACCATAGACTGCCATTATAAAAATTGTCGTGCAACAAAATGTCGCGCAACAAATGTCGTCGTGTATACCTAGCCTAAAAGTCAGGGAGAAAGTACCATCCACCCTGAACTAGCAATTATTTCCTCCATACTTCCTAACTACCTAGTCATATTTTAAAGGGGTTTTCTGGGGTTTTAAAATTGATCATCTACCCCTAGGATAAGCCATCGAAATCAAATCGGTAGCGATCCAACTCAGCTGTTTTCAGGAGCTGCAGTGCACAGAAACCAGGCATCAAAACAGCACTGCTCTGTAAGGCCTCATGCACACGGCCGTGTTCCGCAGCCGAGAGCGGACCGTGGAAACCCTGCCGGGATTCCTCCTGACAGCATGAGCGCATAGCGTCATTGGTTGCTATGACGCCGTGCGCTTCATGCAGCCACTGCTGCACAGTAATGCACTGTCAGCAGGAATCCCGGCCGGGTTTCCACAGTCCGCTCTCGGCCGCGGAACATGGACGTGTGCATGAGGCCTAACACTGTGTAATGGCATTGGTGGTTGATGCAGCACTGCAGTAATATTAAAGTCTCCAGGGAAAGAGAAAAAAAACTAAAAAAAACTTTATTTTGTCCCTTCCAACAGTCTTCTCTGGCTTCTTAATTCTATAGTTCTCTGGTGTTCAGCACTTTCTGTATTTACACCAACATTTTTAGAAGCAGTCTACTATATGTATTCTTGGTATGTACTGACGTTCTCCCCTCCAATTAGTTGCCAATGTATGTTGATTTCACTTATTTTAAGTAGGCTTAGTTATGTTTTTGGTGTCGTTTTGACGCAAAGCCAGGGCTGGATCCAAATACAGTAAGAAACTGAGATGAAAGTGCACTGGAGTTTAAAGGGCTTTTCTGAGATATTGATATTGATGACCTATTCTCAGTACAGCACAACACGGTCCATTGTATTGAGGCTGTGCTTGGTATTGCAACTCGACCCCATTCTCTTGAATGGGACTGAGCTGCACCTAGGCCATGTGCCCTATGAACATGATTTCACTGGTCTAGGAAGAGACCTTGACCTCACAGAAGCCTCTTCAAACAACAGATCGGCAGGGGTCCCGGGAGTTGGACCCCCGCCTCTATGACATTGATGGACCTATCCCGAGGACAGGACATAAATATCAAAATCCCTGAGAACTCCTTTAATTTCCAATCATGGCTACTGCTGACCTTACATTGACAGTCCCCAAACACATGCAGGCTCATTTTGGCTGAGGGTACATGTGTTTTCAAAGATGGAGAGGGGAGTAAGCAGTGACAGAAACATCTTTTAGAGGAAAGAGGTTCTGCATCGGCACAAAATCACTTGGTGGAAGCAGTCTTATAGATGTATTCTTCTTTTATTCAGAAACAACGCGTTTCGGGGATTAGAGGTTCCCCTTCATCAGGTTTCACAAACATATAGTGGGTATTGTGGCAAGAACATATTTATAGATAAATTCTTTAAAAAAAACCGCCAAAGGATGCACCTGGGTGACGCCCCTTATGGGAGGAGCTATCCTCAGGTGTCATCCAAAACATATGGGTGTACAAATCATACATAACATTCACTTATAGTGACACAATGTATACAGTATACTGGCTTTGATCGCTTCCTTATTTTATTAAAATTCGCTGCCGATTGCTTAAATAAACATAAACATAAAGATGAGGTTCGGTTCCCGGTCATGTGATCGCTATTGCAAGCGTCACATGACTCGGGAGGTATATGCTGTCTTCACGCCGCTGGCATCTAGCCGGGCGGAAGTAGCAGTGATGTTGCGATCCCCCTGCCGGCGCATGCTCACATGGACACTCTGAGCTGGCAGCCGAAAACCAGAGCAGGGGGTGTCACATGATCGTATAGTGCGGTCATGTGACCTGTCGTCTTTCAGCAGAGTTCATTCCTAAGCTGTAGCAGTCTATCGTATTTGGTATTCATGTGAAAAAGAAACCTGTATCTTCGGTTAGAAAGCTAATTTCAACCTGGTCTATGCACTCTATATATGTTATGTGTAGGGAAATATTTAGTATATATTAGCCACTGATTAAGAGATATTATAAAATGTATACAAATAAAAGACCTATTCTGTATATATATAAAAACATATAGGATAAAATAGATAAAAATGTAAAAGTAAACGTGTGTATATATAAATAAGGGGGAGGGGGGAAAAGATTGAATCTATATGTATCTCAAGTATAGACCATGAAAAATATTTATATCTATATATATATAAATGTATATATATATAAAGGTGTAGACCCATGTATAGGAAATGTGCATAAAACATGTAATTTAAAGAGTAATAAATAATAAATATAAAATATAATAATAAAATAAAGAAAAAAAAAAAAATATATATATATATATACACATATATAAATATATATAAAAAAAAAAAAAGGAGTTTTTTTTATATATATATCCTTTCTCTTTGAATATCCTTTCACTTTATTTAGAGGTTTATTTCGAAGGCCTCATTGAGCCCGTACGGATTGAGACTATTAAGTTTGAAGATCCAGTACATCTCCCGACGTCTGATATATTGGGCATCTGTTTGGAGATGTACTGGAATGAGTTCAATGGGTGTTATCGTGAACCCTACGGTATTGCCATCATGGTGTTCCGCCGCATGTCTAGAAACGCTATGTTTCATGTATCTTTTCCGGATTTTTGAGCGATGTGTATTGAAACGTTTACGTAATTTTGATCTTCATCTGGGATGGCGATTTATCTTCAATAAAAAATTTCTTATCTCATCTAAATGCCAATAACTGGGGAATTAAATTCACAGGCACATACGACAAAACAAAAACCGAATTCTTGGATCTAGAAATCTTCATCCTGAATAACGAAATCAAAACACGTACTTTCTTCAAAAAGGTGGATAGCAACAGCTATCTTGATTTTAGCAGTACACACTATAGGAAGTGGAAGTCAAATGTCCCCTTCAGCCAATTTAAACGGATCCGCAGAAATTGCACATTAGATTCAGACTTCGACTTACAATGTAACATTCTGACATCCCGGTTCACCCAAAAAAGGTACCCCAGTAGTATTATTGCAGGTGCTAGAGAAAAAGCGAACAAGCTGACCCAATCAGAAAGCCTAGCCCCCCCCAAAAAAAGAGAGGATAAAAATGATCCCAACTTATACTGTTATAATACTTATACTGTTATAATTTCATTACAACCTATAACCAAAATCATAATGCCATTAAAGATACATTGGGGAAACACTGGCATATCCTCAAAAGGGATCCCATACTCAGCCAAATCATTCCGGAGAACCCCAAATTTACATATAGAAGAGCGAAAACTCTGAAAAACATTCTAGCTCCGAGCAAAATGAGATCATTAACACATTCCGCCAACAATGATTTTGATACTGAGGCCCTCAAAGGAAGTTTCAAATGTGGTCACCTAAGATGCCTTTGTTGCAATAGCATTAACCAACGATCATCTTTCCATAGCAGGAGCACTGGGGAAGTATTCCAAATTCAACATCACCTGACCTGTAACTCTGACTATGTCATTTACCTATTAGAATGCCCCTGTCACCTACAATATATAGGCCGCATAATACAAAAATTACGTAAACGTTTCAATACACATCGCTCAAAAATCCGGAAAAGATACATGAAACATAGCGTTTCTAGACATGCGGCGGAACACCATGATGGCAATACTGTAGGGTTCACGATAACACCCATTGAACTCATTCCAGTACATCTCCAAACAGATGCCCAATATATCAGACGTCGGGAGATGTACTGGATCTTCAAACTTAATAGTCTCAATCCGTACGGGCTCAATGAGGCCTTCGAAATAAACCTCTAAATAAAGTGAAAGGATATTCAAAGAGAAAGGATATATATATTAAAAAAAACTCCTTTTTTTTATTTTTTATTTTTTTTATATATATTTATATATGTGTGTATATATATATATATATATATATATATATATATTTTTTCTTTTTTTTTTCTTTATTTTATTATTATATTTTATATTTATTATTTATTACTCTTTAAATTACATGTTTTATGCACATTTCCTATACATGGGTCTACACCTTTATATATATATACATTTATATATATAGATATAAATATTTTTCATGGTCTATACTTGAGATACATATAGATTCAATCTTTTCCCCCCTCCCCCTTATTTATATATACACACGTTTACTTTTACATTTTTATCTATTTTATCCTATATGTTTTTATATATATACAGAATAGGTCTTTTATTTGTATACATTTTATAATATCTCTTAATCAGTGGCTAATATATACTAAATATTTCCCTACACATAACATATATAGAGTGCATAGACCAGGTTGAAATTAGCTTTCTAACCGAAGATACAGGTTTCTTTTTCACATGAATACCAAATACGATAGACTGCTACAGCTTAGGAATGAACTCTGCTGAAAGACGACAGGTCACATGACCGCACTATACGATCATGTGACACCCCCTGCTCTGGTTTTCGGCTGCCAGCTCAGAGTGTCCATGTGAGCATGCGCCGGCAGGGGGATCGCAACATCACTGCTACTTCCGCCCGGCTAGATGCCAGCGGCGTGAAGACAGCATATACCTCCCGAGTCATGTGACGCTTGCAATAGCGATCACATGACCGGGAACCGAACCTCATCTTTATGTTTATGTTTATTTAAGCAATCGGCAGCGAATTTTAATAAAATAAGGAAGCGATCAAAGCCAGTATACTGTATACATTGTGTCACTATAACTGAATGTTATGTATGATTTGTACACCCATATGTTTTGGATGACACCTGAGGATAGCTCCTCCCATAAGGGGCGTCACCCAGGTGCATCCTTTGGCGGTTTTTTTGAAAGAATTTATCTATAAATATGTTCTTGCCACAATACCCACTATATGTTTGTGAAACCTGATGAAGGGGAACCTCTAATCCCCGAAACGCGTTGTTTCTGAATAAAAGAAGAATACATCTATAAGACTGCTTCCACCAAGTGATTTTGCGCCGATGCAGAACCTCTTTCCTCTACCACGATTTTCTTTTGGGGGACTGGACATCCCATCCGAGAGACTACAAAAATCTGCGGCTGCAATCCTGGTGCAAAAGCCTTATTTATATTAAAGCTTACAGTAGAGTTGTGCCTGCCGGAGCACAACTCCATAAGGTGAGTCTGATTATTTCTCACTTTGATATCTTCATCCGGTGAACGTATTACACTATTGTGCGCTCCCCTTTTTTCTGTTTCCCTGTTTCCGAGGGGAAATTAGATTCGTCCGTGAGAAACATCTTTTAGTCTCCTGTGAGAACATCAACTGGGGAATGTGGAACTTAAAGTTGCCCAACTCTTCCTTTCTCCAACATCATCTCTCAGGTGAAAGTCGGAATCAAACAGGAACATAGCTGATTTATAGACTGTTTCAAGTTTGTGTAAGAGGTTGATCTTTTTTTCGAGTTCGTGAAGTTCTGTGGTCTGTTTTCATATTGTTTGTTTTATGTCCTCTTGTGTGGCAGGATGAGCTTGGAAAGTAAGTCATCAGAGGCAAGTATGTGGTTATTTTGACTGGTGCGTGCCAAAGCTCCCAAAAGCAGATGCTGTGAATCTTTTTCATTTTATTTCTGCTTCTGGTACATTTATGAACTAAATGAATAGCGGTTATATTGTGTAGACTTGTACAGAATTGGAAACTGTAGGCACTCTATATAGAAATGCCTGCAAGCTAGCTTAATAGTGTTTGCATCATTGGAAATCTCATTGCCAGTGATAACCAGGTTTTAAGCACCCAGCAGTGCAGAGAATCAAATTACTAAGCAGTGTATAATTTTCTGTAGTGCTGCTAAATACAATCTGAGTGAGCAGATTCTGTTCTCAAATAAAATTCTTCTAGTGTTGACAATAGTAATTTGAACCAAATTTGTTCTTTCCTATGCAAACTGACTATGGCTTGGCACTCTATAACTTTGCACAACTTCTTATTAAAACAGTATGGAGGGAAATTATCATTCCCCCACACCACTTTCCTGCGGTAAAAAAGTCACAAACCTTGTGCTTGAGACTTTTTAAAAACTACTGCGACAAATGTTTGTCACAAGTGGTCTCTCTACGCTACCTTCTCTGCTTTCCAAAAAGGGGGTGGTGATGGGGCCAGTGGCCCTGGCACATTTATCTTCATTTACATAGTAACATAGCAACATAGTTTATAAGGCTGAAAAAAGACATCTGCCCATCCAGTTCGGCCTCTTATCCTGCAAGTTGATCCAGAGGAAGGCAAAAAAAAAACTGTGAGGTAGAAGCCAATTTACTCACTTTAGAGGAAAAAATGTCTTCCAACTCCAATCAGGCAATCAGATAACTCCCTGGATCAACGATCCCTCTCTAGTAGCTATAGCCTGTAATATTATTACGCTCCAGAAATACATCCAGGCCCCTCTTGAATTCCTTTATTGTACTCACCATCACCACCTCCTCAGGCAGAGAGTTCCATAGTCTCACTGCTCTTACCGTAAAGAATCCTTTTCTATGTTTGTGTACAAACCTTCTTTCCTCCAGACGCAGAGGATGTCCCCTCGTCACAGTCACAGTCCTGGGGATAAACAGATGATGGGAGAGATCTCTGTACTGATCCCTGATATATTTATACATAGTTATTAGATCTCCCCTCAGTTGTCTTTTTTCTAAAGTGAATAACCCTAATTTTGATAATCTTTCAGGGTACTGTAGTCCACCCATTCCAGTTATTACTTTAGTTGCCCTCCTCTGAACCCTTTCCAGCACTGCTATGTCTGCCTTGTTCATAGGAGCCCAGAACTCTACACAGTACTCCATGTGTGGTCTGACTAGTGATTTGTAAAGTGGTATGACTATGTTCTCATCATGGGCATCATGCCCCTTTTGATGCAACCCGTTATCTTATTGGCCTTGGCAGCAGCTGCCTGACACTGGTTTCTACAGCTTAGTTCTCGGTTCAAGAAAATTCCTAGGTCCCTTTTCCATGTGAGTGTTACCCAGTGTTTTACCATTTAGTATGTACTGGTGACTTGCATTATTCCTTCCCATGTGCATAACCTTACATTTGTCAGTGTTAAACCTCATCTGCCACTTCTCTGCCCAAGCCTCCAATCTATCCAGATCACTCTGTAGTAGTATACTGTCCTCTTCAGTGTTAATTACTTTACACAGTTTAGTGTCATCTGCAAAAATTGATATTTTACTGTGCAAGCCTTCTACAAGATCATTATTAAATATATTGAAGAGAATAGGGCCCAATACTGACCCCTGTGGTACCCCACTTGTGACAGTGACCCAATCTGAGTGTGTACTGTTAATCACCACCCTCTGTTTTCTATCCCTCAGCCAGTTACTTACCCACTTACAGACGTTTTCTCCCAGTCCGAGCATTCTCATTTTATATACTAACCTTTTATGTGGTACAGTGTCAAATGCTTTGGAGAAGTCCAGATATACAACATCCATTGATTCGCTGTGGTTAAGTCTAGAACTTACCTCTTCAAAGAAACTGATTAAATTCGTTTGACATGCCCGATCCCTTATGAAGCCATGCTGATATGGCGTTATTTGCTTCTTTTCATTGAGGTACTCCGAGGTAGCATCTCTTAGAAAATCTTCAAACGGTTTACCCACGACAGATGTTAAACTTAGGCTACTTTCACACTCATATTTGGTGCGGATCCGTCATGGATCAGCACAAACGCACCCGTTCAGATAATACAACTGCATGCATCCATTCAGAACGGATCCGTTTGTATTATCTTTAACATAGCCAAAACGGATCCAGAAAAAGATAACTAGTTGGTGTAAGCTACCGCTCTCGGTTATAGGAAGAGCCAATCTAGTTAAAATGGTACCGATGCCACAGTTTCTTTAGGTTTTGTATAATAGTCCAGTGTGGATACCTATTTCTATAAAATACAGGGATTATTTAGATCTCTGATTTGGGGCAAACAGTCTCAGAGAATCCGGTTAGAAACCCTACAAAGAGATATGGATAGTGGAGGATTGACGATTCCTAATCTGTGGCTATACTTTCTGACGGCACAGGCTCAGCAATGCAAGACATGGGGTGCACTAAATAGTTCGGGTCCGGTGAGTGCGCTAATGTCCTATAGCTTGGTTCAGTTATTTGCCCCCAGACAGTATCCCGAGCGTACATCTACTATGTAAAGTATGGCAAAAATGGAGACATTACTAAAATTTTGGGTTGCTGTGACATTATTCCTCTCTGGACCACTCATAATTTATTAGAAATAAAACAATTGGAAGGTTTTGGTAATTGGGAAAGCAAGGGAGTACATTGGCTGTCGCAACTCCACATTAATGGGGCACTCAAAAGCTTTGAATAACTGAGGGTGGAGTTTGGCCTTCATAACAATCAGTTTTATCAGTATTTGCAGTTACATCATGTACTGGCAGCGCAAGGAAAAGTTACTAACCTTACTATACAAGCATCTATGATAGTGGAGCATATTAGAAAGTGAGGAGAGACTAGGGGAATGATATCTGCCTTTTATAAATTATTGCTCTCCTTTTATCAGGAAAGTTTCCATTGAAAGTCAGGGAGAAGTGGTCTAGGGAAGTCGGTCCCATTACAGACGCACAATGGTCAGAAATGTTATCTAAGGGCCCCATGTTATCACTGTGTGAGACACACAGACTTTCACAGTTATACCTCTTACATAGAGTGTACCGGACACCAGCGTTCCTTCATAGAATTGGTGTACGAGATACCTCTAACTGCCCTAAATGTGATATGCGGGACGCTCATATAATCCATATGTTCTGGGAATGCTCTGCCTTAGGACCGTTTTGGCGAGCAGTTTTACATGTTATCTTTGAGGTCTATAAAATTAGACTTGTACTGGGCTTATTACAAGATGATTCCACAGAGGGGGTTAGTATTGGTATAAGCAGATCACTATATCAGACAAGGAAGTTGATAGCCAAATACTTGATAAATGTAAATGTACCCACCAAGGAGGAATTCATTGCTAGCATGAACGAGATAATTTATTTAGAGAGGGGAGTGTATTATAAGAGAGGTACTAATACGAAATTTTAGTCTATTTGGGGACCGTGGCTTGCGACTCCGGGATTACCCTCTAGACGTCGGATATCTATGTTACCGGGGTATTCTGTCTAGTAATATAAAGACAAACACATTACTGGTTTGTTGGAACGTGAGACACAATAGAATTGAGAAGTATGTCTTAACAAACGGGAAAGGGCAAGAATAACAAAGTCATTACGGCATGGTACGGTTCAGGGGAGGGGGGGTTATGAATATGTATGTTTACTCTTTTATTATTGTTATATCCAAATTGGATTTCTGTATGTTCATACAGGTGAATTTGTACTAATTTCATATATGTACAAAACAGAATATATGATTAATGAAATAGATTTGATTTAAAAGAAAGTCAATGGGGGACGGACTCATTTTCTGTTGTGCCATATTGTGGCAGTGAAGACGGATCTGTCCCCATTAACTTACATTATGTGTCAGGACAGATCCAGTCGGCTACAAAGTGGAATGGAGGCGGAACGGAGCCAAACTGATGCATTCTGAGAGGATCCTTATCCATTCAGAATGCATTAAGGGCAAAACCGATCCGTTTTGGACCACTGTGAGTTCCCTGAATGGATCTCACAACCGGAAACCAAAACACCAGTGTGAAAGTAGACTTACCGGCCTATAGTTTCCAGGCCCTGTTTTTGGACCCTTCTTGAATATTGGCACCTTATTTGCTATGCGCCAATCCTGCGGAACACTCCCTGTCAGTATAGAGTCCTAAAATATCAGAAATAAGGGTCTGGCTATGACATTACTTAATTCTCTTAGGATACGGGAGTGTATGCCATCTGGTTCCGGCGATTTGTCTATTTTAATCTTTTTAAGACACTGCTGTAGTTCTTCCTGGGTCAGACAGGGCACTTTTAATGACAGTTTATTTTCTTTAGTTAATACAGTGGAGAAAAAATAGCCTTGTTTTGCTTTCTCCTTATCGCTCTCTGCAACTCCCCCCTCATTACTTTGTAAAGGGCCCATTTATAGTTTTTACCATTTATATAATTGAAGAAGCTTTTAGTGTTAGTTTTAATATTTTTTGGGAATTCATCTCTTAGTCTCTAGTTTGGCTGCTTTTATTTATTTTTACATTTTAAATTTTTTTCAATGCTTCCTCGCTAACTTCCTGTTTTAGTGATTTTAAATGCCTTCTTTTTGTCATTTATTGCTTTTTATTTATTCACATAGTTTTTTTTCTTGTTCCTTAACCTTTTATTCCCATAAGGTATGTACCTCTCACAATTAGATTTTAGGATGCTTTTAAAAATATCCCATTTTGTGACTGTATTTTCATTTTTGAGGACTTTGTCCCAGTTAGTTAGGCCTATGGCCTCTCTTAGTTGGCTAAATTAGGCTTTTTTGAAATTTTGGTATTTTTGTTACTCCCTGAAGAAACATTCTTTTGAATGACAACTGGAAGGCTATTACTTTATGGTCACTATTTCCCAGGTGTCCCCCCCAACCTGCACATCTGTTGTTCTGTCAGGTCTATTGGTTAATACTAAGTCTAGTATGGCTGTCCCTCTAGTTGGATCCTGAACCTGTTGGGAAAGGTAATTGTCTTTAGTTATTGCCGAGAACCTGTTTCCTTTATGAGATGTACAGGTTTCAGTTTCCCAGTCTAGATCTGTGTAGTTGAAGTCCCCCATAGTGACAACCTCATTATGATTTGCCACCTTTTGTTTAGAAGTAGATTTTCTGTGGAATATTATGTGGTATATTAGGTGGCTTATAATAAACTCCTATGAGTATTTTATTATTGTTTTTTCCTCCATGTATTTCTACCCACAGTGACTCGACATGTTTATGTCACTCACTTATATCTTTTCGGACTGTGGGCTTTAGACAGGACTTTACATAAGGGCAGACCCCTCCCACTCTCCAGTTTTGACAATCCTTTCTAAACGCACTATAACCTTGTACGTTAAATGCCCAGTCATAGCTATCATCCAGCCATGTCTCAGTTATTCACACTATGTCATAGTTCTCCTCACACATCACTAATTCCAGTTCACCAGTTTTATTAGTCAGGCTTCTGGAATTAGTATACATACAGTTGTGTTCAAAATTATTTAACCCCAAATGCTGTAAAGGGTTTTAGGGCATTTAGTGTACATTTGTAATTGTGTTCAAATTGAAATCTTACAAGGACTTTTTAAAGAAAAACCTTGCCTACTGTGAAGCATGGCGGGGGGTCAATCATGCTTTGGGGTTGTTTTGCTTCTACAGGTACAGGGAAGCTTCAGCGTGTGCAAGGTACTATGAATTCTCTTCAGTACCAGGAGATATTGGATGAAAATGTGATGCAGTCCGTCACAAACCTGAGGCTTGGGAGACGTTGGACCTTTCAACAGGACAATGATCCCAAGCATACCTCCAAGTCCACTAGAGCATGGTTGCAGATTGAAGGCTGGAACATTTTGAAGTGGCCATCGCAGTCACCAGACTTAAATCCGATTGAGAACCTCTGTTGGGACTTAAAGAAAGCAGTTGCAGCACACAAGCCTAAGAATGTGACTGAACTGGAGGCTTTTGCCCATGAAGAATGGGCGAAGATACCCGTAGATCGCTGCAAGACACTTGTGTCAAGCTATGCTTCACGTTTAAAAGCTGTTATAACTGGAAAAGGATGTTGTACTAAGTACTAAGATTGAATGTCACTTGGGGATTGAATAAAACTGATAATGATGTGAGCACAGAAAAGACATTTGTGGTTATTTAATGAAAAATTTTATGTTATATTTGTCTGACTTACAAGTGCCTCTTTGATTTAATTGTAAACAAGATGACTGAAATGATCAAAATCAATGTCAAACTGGCCAAAACAGTCAATTTCAGTGGGGGTTGAATAATTTTGAACACAACTGTACATTTAGAGGTTTATGTATAGTTTTTACCCTATATCTTTCCTTCTAAACTGTTCTAGTCCCCCCTTCCATTCCTCCCCCTTTCCATTACCTTGCCCTAGGTCTCTATTTGCACTATCTTCCCCTACTATAATGTAATTACCCTCCCCAGTCCCTATTTTAGACACTCCTCCAACCTTCTAGCCATTTTCTTCCCCAAAACAGTTGTCTCTTCCCCATTGAGGTGCAGTACATCCCTACAATAGAGCCTGCAGCCGGCAGAGCAATCGGCCCAGTTCTCCAGGAACCCAATACCCTCCTTCCTACACCAGTTCTTGAGCCACTTGTTAACCTCCCGAATTTCCCGCTGCCTTTGAGGTCTTTGCCCTAAGCTTGTGACCTAAATCCCTAAAATAATTTTTAAGGACGCTCCACCTACCTCTAACTTTGTCATTTACACCAGTTTTGTGGTGTAAATGAAGACAGAAATCTATGACAACTCAGAGCTACCATAGATTTCCGTTGAGGTGCATAGACTGCTTGATGATGCCCCTAATTTATGACAACGCTTGACCTTGTCAAAAAGTAGTCACATCCTCCGACAGCGCAGAGGGTATCGTAGACCAACGTAAAAAGCCGGTCTGTGATAAAAAAAAAAAATCCCCCCCTTTATCCCCCTGTACGTGAAATTTTGCAAAACTGGTGTAAAGGAAAACTTTCTTTGTTGCCCCTAGAAACTAATCAAATTCCACCTTTCATTTTTAAGGGCTCCTTTGGAAAATAAAAAGTGGAATCTAATTGGTTGCTATTGGAAGTAAGACAGTTTTCCTTTACACCAGTTTTGATAAAACTGCCCCTGTGTGTTTGCTTCATGGGCATCGTGTTGATTTTGCCAATTTTACATAATCTTGATACAATAATTGATTGCCCCAATAAATTAGAGATTGCTTGTCATTTTCTGTAATGCTTTGATTCTTCATTTGCATCCTTTGTTCCAAACAAATAACAAAATTGCAACAAAGAGTAATATAAAACATTACTCTTGGTAGTAACATTTGCTGTTGCCCTTTTGGTTAAAGGGATTCTGTCACCTGCTTTTAGCATTTTAAGCTGGCACCATCGCTATGTTGACTAAAGTACCTTATTTCCAGGACTCTTCTTTTTACTTATTTTCGTTTGGTAGTTTTGATATAAAAGAGATTTTTATGTCATGCTAATTAGGGTCCAAGGTGCCCAGAGGGGCGTTTTGTTCACTCTTCGGTGCCCAGTGACGCCCCCCTGCAGTGCCCAAGACAGCCTCCTGATCATCAAAACACCTCCCACAGCCCAGCAAACGGTTCACCCCCTCCCCACGTCATAATCTACCTTATAGATATGCCCCGTCCTTCCTGTCTGCGGCCAGAAAACTCGCGCAGGCGCAGTACCGCCTGCGGCCTGCGCCTGCGTGATCATCAACCTCCTGAGGGCAACAGCCTCAAAAGTCTCACTGGGCATGCGCCGAGCCCAGTGATGTGACCTGAGCGCTGTTGCCTTCAGGAGGTTGATGATCGCGCAGGCGCAGGCAGACAGGAAGAAGGACGGGGCATATCTATAAGGTAGATTATGACGTGGGGAGGGGGCGGAACCATTTGCCGGGCTGTGGGAGGTGTTTTGATGATCAGGAGGCTGGGCACCGGAGAGTGAAAAAAACGCCCCTCTGGGCACCTTGGACCCTAATTAGCATAACATAAAAATCGCTTTTATATCAAAACTACCAAACGAAAATAAGTAAAAAGAAGAGTCCTGGAAATAAGGTACTTTAGTCAACATAGCGATGGTGCCAGCTTAAAATGCTAAAAGCAGATGACAGAATCCCTTTAAGTAGCTTCACATTCAGTACTGGTGTTACTGGTTCTGCTGTGGTAAAATTTCCTCCATCTTCAGGATGTTAGAGATTCTTATTACTATTATACACCAAATATAGTTGTGGTAGGGGCTGAGGTGTACATTGGCGTGGAGTCAGGAGGGATGCCTATCACCCTCCAAGATCTATCTGGCTGAACTGTGCCTGGAGCCAGTGCGGGGTAGGCCTGGATAAGTGGGCCACCCAAGAGAGTGGAATGAAAGAAAGAAGGGTCGGGAGGGTGGGGCATGAAGCAACCGTCCTCAAGGTGAGGACGCGTGGGGGAGATATAGTCAGCAGCCCCTCCCACAAATGCAGGCTGTAACCAGCCTTAATACTTGTGGTAGGGGCTGAGGTGTACATTGGCGTGGAGTCAGGAGGGATGCCTATCACCCTCCAAGATCTATCTGGCTGAACTGTGCCTGGAGCCAGTGCGGGGTAGGCCTGGATAAGTGGGCAAGAAGACTACCCACGCTGTAGGAGGGAAATAGTTAATTGAACCGGCCGACACGGGAGGTAACAAGGGCACGAGTGATTCAGGCCGGAGCTGGGCTGTTAAATGACCTGAGCGACCCGGGAAGGCACTGGGTAGTTAGTGACGTAACGGTCCAGGTGACGGCAGGAAGAGCAAGCCTGGGCGATCCCGGATGTGAGAGGCAACGTGGGCCTGGGCAATCCAGGATGAGAGAGGCAACGTGGGCCTGGGCGATCCAGGATGAGAGAGGCAACGTGGGCCTGGGCGATCCAGGATGAGAGAGGCAACGTGGGCCTGGGTGACCCAGGAAGACTAAGGTAGAGCGGGCCTGGGCGATCCAGGATGACAGAGACAGAGCGGGCCTGGGCGATCCAGGATGACAGAGACAGAGCGAGCCCGGGCGATCCAGCATGACCGAGGTAGGGCAAGCCTGGGGGGAGCAGAGCGAGCCCGGGAGATCCAGGGAGACAGGAGCAGAGCGAGCCCGGGCGATCCAGGGAGACAGGAGCAGAGCGAGCCTGGGCGATCCAGGGAGACAGGAGCAGAGCGAGCCTGGGCGATCCAGGGAGACAGGAGCAGAGCGAGCCTGGGCGATCCAGGGAGACAGGAGCAGAGCGAGCCTGGGCGATCCAGGGAGACAGGAGCAGAGCGAGCCTGGGCGATCCAGGGAGACAGGAGCAGAGCGAGCCTGGGCGATCCAGGGAGACAGGAGCAGAGCGAGCCTGGGCGATCCAGGGAGACAGGAGCAGAGCGAGCCTGGGCGATCCAGGGAGACAGGAGCAGAGCGAGCCTGGGCGATCCAGCGAGACAGGAGCAGAGCGAGCCTGGGCGGTCTAGCGAGACAGGAGCAGAGCGAGCCTGGGCGGTCCAGCGAGACAGGAGCAGAGCGAGCCTGGGCGGTCCAGCGAGACAGGAGCAGAGCGAGCCTGGGCGGTCCAGAGAGACAGGAGCAGCGCGAGCCTGGGCGGTCCAGAGAGACAGGAGCAGAGCGAGCCTGGGCGATCCAGGGAGACAGGAGCAGAGCGAGCCTGGGCGATCCAGGATGACAGGAGCAGAGCGAGCCTGGGCGATCCAGGATGACAGGAGCAGAGCGAGCCTGGGCGATCCAGGATGACAGGAGCAGAGCGAGCCTGGGCGATCCAGGATGACAGGAGCAGAGCGAGCCTGGGCGATCCAGGATGACAGGAGCAGAGCGAGCCTGGGCGATCTAGGACGACAGGAGCAGAGCGAGCCTGGGCGATCCAGGATGACAGGAGCAGAGCATGCCTGGGCGATCCAGGATGACAGGAGAAGGGTGAGCCTGGGCGATCCAGGACAACAGGGAAGACAGACAAAGGCGTATACATGATACCTGAAGAATTCGGGAAGCTGATGAGCCGCTACTTCTGATCAGGAGGGCTGAATAAACGACAGCACCGCAGCCCTGTTTGTTATAAGAAAAGATTGCCCAAAATGGTACATTTAGGAAACCGGAGAATGGCACCGCAAAACCCCCACGCCTAAAACAACATTCATGGAGTTAGCTACCCCGGAGGGGATAACCTGTGCTGCACTTGGTAGCAGCAGTGGAAGGTGCAGTTTCTGGTTCCAGTCGAGGAGGCAGAGAGCGATTGTGCAGTGATTAAAAGGCACTTGTGGGAATAGGGGTCCACTGGAGGTTCGAACCTACTTAACCTGGGCCAGCGGTAGCCTAGACGATGGGAACCAGAATCGCAGATCCAGACCCCGCAGCAGCGTCCGCAAGGCAGCACCTTAATGACCACACCGGTGTCTGGTCTCTCCGCTGCGTTCCTGAAGCTTCTTTCCTCTTTTTCCCTTTTTTTTTTTTTTTTTTTTTTTTTTTCCGAAATGGAGAAACAGGCCGGCCAGCCCCGTGCCTGCTAACCATGGCTTCTCGGCTGGAATGTACTGCAAAATAAAAAATAAAGAATAGAAACAATACATGCAATTATACCTTATTACAGTTGTGGATACCCCCAGATCCGGCGTACTAAAGAAGAACTGCACTAATTGGCTTTAATATTATCATTATTCTTAAACATCGCTTTAAGAGAGCAGGGAAGAGAAAGAAGATGCGGGACCGGAGGACCGGGCGGGGAGCAAGAAAGGATGACAGAGGCAGAACGAGCCTGGGTGATTCAGGATGATGGAGGCAGAATGAGCCTGGGCGGGCGAGATAAGAAGCGTGGAAAACGACCCAAGTATAGACAACAAGCAATAATCAGCACCCAGGTGTAACACGGCGGTGCCACACGCATGTGCACAGGAGGGCGGTGGGACAGCTTGTGCCAAACCTGAGCATGCGAGGACGGCACTGCAATGGTGCCAGACGCATGCGCCCAGGAGGGCGGCAGACACAGCCGCCAGACCCGTGTGCACAGGAGGGCGGCACCACGCTGCCGCGACATAAACCAATGCACCGGGTCAATTCTTAACGGAAAAAGAGCTTACAGAAGGTTACTAAACAGGATTGCAGACATTTGTCAGAGAAAGGTAACACATTTATATAGAGGCTACAGCCATCCGCAATAAGCTTCAGGCTTCCTACTGTGCCAAAAAGGGCAGAAAGGATCCACTACTCAGAGACTGTATTCCCCTGAGGATACCTGGGTATCTAAATATACCCAGAGACAGTGCAGGAAAGATTGTGCAGGCTATAAGAAAGGGATTCAGCCCAGTCCTCCATACACAGCCTTGGAAATTGCATATATCATTGTAAAGACTGCATTGGATGTACAGTGCTTGTGTGAACCACCTACAAAATAGCCGCAGTAAAGTACAGTGGATTTTTGTACCTACCCCCGGCCTCCTCCTCATCGCACTGCACCGCCATTGCCCAGTTGTGAATGCCTTATAATGCAATAAATACATTCACTATCGAAGCAAACTGTTCAAATGCAGGTGAAGAAAAATATTGTACATTACAATGGGGAACCACGTGACCCTTGAGGAACCTGTCCAGCTCTGCTATGCCGCTGAAGACCTGAGGCGCAGGGGGAGCCGAGCGGAACAGTCCGCCCCCACCTGAAGCGCTGCAGGCGCCGGACCCGCCGAGGACCAAACAGACCTGACAAGAGGAGGCTCCCCCGGGGCTGGAGGGAAGAGAGAGACCGGCCGAGCCCGGCCGGGCGATGGACGAACGCTGCCCCCAGCCGAGGCAGCCCAGAGAGCCGAGACTCATCCGGAAGTGACGCGACCGCGAACCGGAAGTGACGGGGCGGGACGGAGAAAGCCTGCATGAAGCAGCCGTCCTCAAGGTGAGGATGCGTGGGGGAGATATAGTCAGCAGCCCCTCCCACAAATGCAGGCTGTAACCAGCCTTAATACTAGTACTAAAAAATGTAAGCAGCTTGTGGCTCGGCGGTTAGTACTGTTGACTTGTAGGACTGGGGTCTTGGCTTTGAAGCACGAGATCTGAAGCTGTCTATGGTGATGGTGATTGTACAGGGTTAGAGTGAAGGAAATAACTCCCCTTGAGTGAAGGCCCACGTTAGCTGCCTGCATCGCAAAACAGAAGTGGATTCAAGGATGGAATTATTGTGGCCCTGAACTCTGGAATGGAAGATGCTTGATGCTACACTTAAATCAGCATTTGGTAACTGTACTAAATTCACAATTATTAACCAGTTCAAGACTGGGCCATTTAACCCCCCTTTCATGATCAGGGAAATGTTCAATTTTTTTGAATATATATCTTTGAAAAATATAACTTTTATACCTTTGTTCGGTGATACAAGTGGCTTTGTTTTATCATTTTTATTTTACAATTTTTTTGTTTACATTCTTTTTGTTTTCGGAAAAATCTGAACAAAATAATCTATTTCTCAAATTTTTTATGGGGAGTGCTACAACTAACTTCCACAGGACAGGTATACTTTTAATCAAAAGGATCAACCCTAGCAGTCAGGATGTCTGGTTTGATAGGGTTTATCCTGCTGACAGGTGCTCTTTAAGTAAGGACTACTTATAGTAAATGGGCGCCCCCCCACAAACACTTCCAGTTTATTAGCCAGAGTGTTGATGTCTACGAAAAGAATTTCCCACTCTGGAAGACTGAGCATATGCATGCTTAATTTTCACTCAAGCGAGTGAGCACTTTGACCTCAAAGGTGTTTCTTAAAATTAGGAAACACTTGGCAGTGAAAATTAAAAATTTCATTTTTTTTCTAGAAAAAGTTGCTTTACACGCACATTTTTCTCTTTTACAAAGGGTAACAGGACAAAATGCACCCCAAATTTTGTTCCCCATTTCCCCCCGAATACGGTAACAGCCCATATGTGCTCAAAAAATTATGTATGGGCGCACAGCAGGCTTCAGAGTGGAAGGCGCACCATATGGCTTTAGGTGAGCGGATTTAGCTGGAATGGTAATTGGGAGCTATGTCGCATATGAAGTATTTTGGAAATACACACCTCAAGGAACCTTTCAAGGTATGTAGTGAGCACTTTGACCTCAAAGATGTTTCCTAGAATTAGGAAACAATTAGCAGTGAAAATGAAAATTAGCATTTTTTTCTAGAAAATTTTGCTTTATACCTACATTTTTCACTTTCACAAAAGGTAACAGGACAAAATGCACCCCACATTTTGTTCCCCATTTCCCTCTGAATACGGAAACACCTCATATGTGCTCAAAAAATTATTTATGGGCACTCAGCAAGCTTCAGAGTAGTAGGAGCACCATATGGCTTTAGGAGAGCGGATTTAGATGTTATGGTAAGTGGAAGTGTGACACAGTAAAGGGAGTTGCATGGGGAGGCAGGTATTTTCCTCCCAGTGTGTGCTGCTGGACTGATTAGCGGCCAGGTGGGGTCAAACACTGGAAAGGTCTGGGTTTTGACAACACCTAGCTGCCTTTAAAAGACAGCTGGGTTCAGCAGAAAGATCTCTGTATTGGTATCTGAGACTTGTGCTGGGATTGGAGGTTTGAGACCAGTGTGAGGGTAAACAGGCTGCCTAAAGTCTGTTCATGGACTCTCTGAGGCAGAACTGCCAGCTGGGTGTAAACTAGCACCAAAACCAAAAGGTGACTTTTTGTGTTGAATGTGACTTTTTGTTTATGAACTTGCCAAGAGTGTGAATAAACACTGAACTGTTTGATTTAAGATCTGGTTGGTGCCTCTATACTGCGTCCGCTTATCCTGTCTACCAGAGCAAATCCCCACAGTGCTATGTCGCATATGAAGACACCCTGAGGTGGCCCAACAGTGGAAACCCCCAAAAAGCGACCCCATTTTAGAAACTACACCCCTCAAGGAACCTTTCAAGGTGTGTAGTGAGCACTTTAACCTCAAAGGTGTTTTCTACAATTAGGAAACAATTGGCAGTGAAAATGAAAATTTGCATCTTTTTTCTCGAAAATGTTGCTTTATACATACATTTTTCACTTTCACAAAAGGTAACAGGACAAAATGCACCCCACATTTTGTTCCCCATTTCCCTCTGAATACGGCAACACCCCATATGCACTCAAAAAATGATGTACGGGCGCACAGCAGGCTTGACAGTGGAAGAAGCACCATATGGCTTTAGGGGAGCGGATTTATTAGCTGGAATAGTACTTGGGAGCTATGTCGCATATGAAGACACCCTGAGGTGGCCCCACAGTGGAAAGCCCAAAAATGTGACTCCATTTTGGAAACTACACCCCTCAAGGAATTTTTTAAGATGTGTAGTGAGCACTTTGACCTCAAAGGTGTTTCCTACGTTCTGGAAACACTTGGCTGTAAAAATGAAAAATAGCATTTTTTCACACAAAAGTTGTTTTAAACGCACATTTTTCACTTTCTCAAAGGGTAAAATGCACTGCTCATTTTGTTCCCTATTTCCCTCCGAATATGGCAACACCCCATATGTGCTTAAAAAAAATGATGTATGGGCACACAGCAAGCTTCAGAGTAGAAGGCGCACCATATGGCTTTAGGAGAGCGGATTTAGCTGGAATGGTAAGTGGGAGCTATGTCGCATATGAAGACACCCTGAGGTGGCCCTACAGTGGAAACCCCCAAAAAGTGATGCCATTTTAGAAATTATACCCCTCAAGGAATCGTTCAACGTGTGTAGTGAGCACTTTAACCTCAAAGGTGTTTCCTAGAATTGGGAAACACTTGGCTGTGAAAATGAAAAATAGCATTTTTTTTTCACCCAAAAGTTTTTTCACACCCACATTTTTCACTTTCACAAAGGGTAACAGGACGAAATACACCCCAAATTATTTTTTCCGAAATCTTTGCTGGCAGGCCTGAATTGGCAGAAAAGGTTTTTAGGTGCCATGTCGCATTTAAGATTCCTGAGGTCTCCAAAAATTTAAAACCCCCAAAAGTTTTGAAAAGTGAACCCCCGTACAAACATTTTAAGGGGTGGAAAGTGCACTTTTGACCAAACAGGTGTTTCACAGAAATGAATATGTATTGGTTGGTGAAAAGTGGATCTGTAAGTAGTGATGGACGAATATCGGCCGGGACGATTCGCGAACGCGCGTTCACGATTGGACCCATTCACTTTATTGGCAGGCGAACCTGAAAAACCTTCAGGTCATATTTGCAGCCAGCAAACACTTACTAGAAGTACACAAATAGTCCCACAACATGGACAGTGATATACCAGAGGGGGATCATTGGCAAAAATTCCCACAAAAAATATGTATTTTAATCAGGGGTCATTTTAGGGAAACTCTCAAAAAAGTGCCCTGCTGGAGCCTAGAAATTTTTATTTCCTATCGGGTTTGATGAATATAAATGTGTATCACTCCACGTTTTTGTATACTGCAGAGTCCATAAAAAAAAATGCATACCCTAACGTACATTTTTTTTCTACCATGGAACTGAATGGTGAACGGACGCCACTGTACGGCATCAGTCTGAGGCATCTGTTAACGCATACATTTTTGGTATGCATAAAATGGATGGCAAAAATAGGATGTGAACCCAGCCCTAGTGTCAGAATAAGCACCAGTACACAGCAGAGCAGCATGGAGGAGAGGGGAGGCCACCATGTACTGACAGAGCGCTACCTGGTACTGGTGGTCAGGGATGAGGACTTTGTTTCCCAAGGATCATTTTCTACTGAGAAATACAGGGCACAGTATAATACACTAGAATCGATATAATATAAAGATGATATCCCTATCCCCATTAGGTGGTCATTTATTATATAGAAATAAGTCTATTTTAGGCGTATTTCTGACTCAGATTGTGGCGCAAAGGTCCCTAGCACTGCAATCTGCATATTTTTCCCGCTCATACCAGGTCTAAAAAAGGATGGCATGGGCAGGGAAAGGGATACAGTTATCGCCATCTAGTTATTGGATACCACCACCATACATTGACCGGATAACACCTCTGTACAGTGACCGAATAACACAGCTATACCGTGACCGGGTAAAAGGATATAAGAGGGCATAGTACAGGGAATGACTAGGGGCACTGCATAGGGTGTGGTAAGAG
The DNA here is from genome assembly GCF_014858855.1 of Bufo gargarizans. Taxonomy (NCBI): domain Eukaryota; kingdom Metazoa; phylum Chordata; class Amphibia; order Anura; family Bufonidae; genus Bufo; species Bufo gargarizans. The sequence goes on from NC_058080.1 coordinate 192,200,413, forward strand.
GGCACAGTGCAGGGTATAAGGGGACACAATACGGGGTGAGGGGCACACTACGGGGTGGGGGGCACAGTCACATGACCCTGTGACATTAGAAGGTCCTTATGGGGAATGCTGTTCATATGCCACCATAATGAGAGGCAGAGGAGTGAGACAGGGGTGTGATTATGTGGCTAGAGATAAAAAAAAAAGCAACTGTCGGCCAGTACAGGCCCCAGAAATTAGGCAATAGACATTCACCTGACAGCAAAGAACTTTGGATTCTGAGGCTGGAGGTACATTAGGTGGTCACAGGGTAAATATGTAACTGTCAGCCAGTATGGGCCCCAAAATTTAGGCATTTACATGACCGAAAAAGGTCTTTCATGCTGCTGTATATACATAAGGCAAGGACCATTTTTTGTTCTGGGTGATGGCAAATATGTGTGGGCTGGCATAATGAAATTCAATTGCACGTGTTCATCACAGGTGTTGAAATCCTCCGAGATCCATGCCTCAATCATTTTAAAAAACGTGAGGTAGTCCACACTGTCGTGAGCTAGGCGAGTGCGCTTATCGGTCACGATCCCCGCCCCTGCTGCTCTGAACCTCCTTTCGGACAGGACACTCGATGAGGGGCAAGCCAAGAGTTCCATTGCAAATTGTGCCAGCTCTGGCCACAGGACAAGCCTGCACACCCATTAGTCCACGGGATCCTCGCTTCTCAGAGCGCCCACATCGGCCGTTAACCCGATGTAGTCGGACACCTGTCGGTCTAGGAGTTCCCTGAGGCTGCATCTGGATAACAGCTGTCGATGGGTTGGTTGCAAGAGTGATCTCATATCCGAAGTGACCAACAAATCTTCAAACTGCCCTCTTTTTGCAGGCGCAGTAGGATTGGTACCCACACCTGTTTTGCTGTGGGTGGAAATTCCTCTGCCATCGCCCGCAACAGCAGCATCTATCGCAGAAATGCTGCATTCTGACAGCCCTCTGTGATGCTGGTAACATGTCTGCCATTTTGTGTTTTTACTGGGGGTCTAAGTATGTTGCCACCCAGTACAGGTACTTGCCCTTTATGCTTTTATACGGGGGTCCCTCTTCGAAACACTGGAGCATAAAGGCCCCCATTTACACTAAATTGGAAGCGGTGGAGCTCATCGCCCAGGAGAATGTGGTCCTCGGTCTCCGACCCCCAGCCATGGACAACACTAGGGACCCCCGAAAAGTTTAAAGCCTGCTCTTCTTGCTCCTCCTCCTGCCCCCCAGCCGCCATCCTCCTCTGACTCCTCTTCAGACTCCTGCTGACTTGTCTCAGATGGAGTAGCCCCTTTCTGGGAATTCATTCAGCATTGCGACTTCCTCATCTTCCAGCTCCTGCTCCTCAATGGCTTGATCAATGATACAACGCAATGTAAGCTCCAGAAAGAAGGTGTAAGGTACGATGTCACTGATGGTGCCCTGTCTGTGACTGACCAGTTTGGTGATCTCATCAAATGGCAGCAGACGTCTGCATGCTTCGCACATGAGCAGCCACTGGCGCGGTGAAAAGAAACCAAGCTCCCCAGAACCTGTCCTGCCGCAGATTTCATACAGGTATCGTTAATGGCACACTTCTGCTGGAACAGCCTATCAAGCATATACAAGGAGGAGTTTCAGCGCATCGGGCAATCATAAATCAGACGTCTGACGGGCAAGGGGTGTTGCCGCTGAACGTCAGCAAGGCGAGCCATGGCCGTGTAAGATCTTCTAAAATGGCCAGAGATTTTCCTGGCCTGCCACAAGACATCCTGGACCCCGGGGTATTTGGCAACGAATCGCTGCACGACTAAGTTCAGGACGTGTGCCATGCAAGACATGTGTGTCATTTTGCCTTGTTTCAGCACGCTCAGCAGATTGGCACCGTTGTCGCACACCACTTTACCAACTGCTAAATTGAGCGGTATTAGCCACTGATTGGCCTGTGACCGCAAAGCTGAAAGCAGTGCAGGACTGGTGTGGCTCTTGGCTTCCAGGCACAACAGCTGCAGCACAGCATGGCAATGTCTCACCTGGCACATCGAATAAATTCTGGGGAGCTTGGGGGTGCAGCGGAAGAGGCGGTAGCAGTGGAAAAGAAGGAGTCAGCCGAGGAGGAGACGAATGATAAAGTAGGAGGAGGAGAATTAGAGGCAGGCCTGCATGCAATCCGTGGTGGTAACACCAAATCCACACGGGTGCCACGGGTTACATGCTTGACGGCTGTCAGAAGGTTCCCCCAGTGGGCAGTAAAAGTTATGTACCTTCCCTGCCAGTGTTTGCTAGACCACGTATCTGTGGTTAGATGTATCTTGGCACCGACACTGTGTGCCAGAGATATATTCAATTGCCGCTGAACGTGGCCATATAGCTCTGGGATGCCCTTCTGGGAGAAATATTTCCTTCCGGGGACCTTCCATTGCAGTGTGCTAATGACCACAAATTTTCTAAAGGCCTCCGAGTCCACCAGTTTATATGGCAGTAGTTGGTGGGCTACCAGAATTTGTGACCGGAATTAATGAATATAGAGAATATAGGGCTATATTCATTATCTTCGTTATTTGTATTTTACGAATATTCGCTATATTGCTATATCTTCAGGTTTTAGAATATGACGAATATTCTAAAAAACTAAGTTATAGCAATATAGCGAATATATTCGTTATTTATAATATTCGTCTTTTTTTTTTTTTCAATGTGTACTATTATTTTACTTTGGCATACTCCCCCCCCCGATAAGCATCCCCGTCACCATGGGAACGCCTGTGGGTTAGAATATACCATCGGATCTGAGTTTTCACGATGGTGACTGGGACGCTTGTCTGGGAGGAGTATGCAAACAACTGTACAGATTGGGGGAACAAATTGCGAATATTCTAAATAATGAATAACTCATTGGCCCACAAGCAAGAAGCAGTGATGAATCATGTTTTCAGATGTAAAAAAATGACGAATATTCGATATAGCGAATATATAGCACTATATTCAAAATATTCGCGAATTCTCGAATTTGCGATTTTGAAATAATGTATAATGAAAAATTTGCTATTCGAATATTCGCGCTCAACACTAGTGCCCGCTTCCTAGGAGTGCAAGATGTGACCGTGCATGGTGGATAGCTCGCTCCAGATACATTTGCAGTCTGCTTTTTGCCTCCTGTGCAATGCGAGTTCTGCCTGCTTCTCCTACTTCTCCTCCCTATTTGCTGCTCTTTCTCTCCCTCTGAACTCCCCTCCTCTTCCTCTCTTGTGGGCACCCACATGACGTCCATCAACACGTAATCATCGCCACCTTCACCACCACTGACCTTAGAGATCTCAGAGTAGGCAGCAACAGCGGGGACCGCCCTCCTTGGGCCGATCTTGGTACTGTCTTCAGACCACTTGGTGGCCACCGTTGCTACCTCCTCTTCCTCATCTGATGCCCAGAATGGCTGCGTATCGGTAAGGTCTGGGAATGGATTCCTCTGACTCGAGTAGAAGGGCTATGGTGGTGGTGGTGGTGTCTTTGGGGGTGCACACAGCAGAGAGTGAGGAGGGTGCAGATTATGTCAAAGGACGCACTCTCGTGCGTCCTTTGACATAATCGCGCGCACCTTCTCCAACTTCCCACTTAGGCCTGGTGCACCTGCCCGACACCTACCATCCCTGCGGAACGGCCTGCCTCTTCCTCTGCCTGTCATTTTTAAAATGACCCTGTGCCAAAGTCCCTAGAGAAGAGCAATATTTGTGGAAGCAGGTATATCGCAGGCCTCAATCAGTATTTAGTGGAAGCTGGTATATCGCACCCCTCAATCAGTATAGTATGGAAGCGGGTATATAGAACCCCATAATCAATATTTTGTAGAAGCAGGTATATCGCACCCCTCAATCAGTATTTTGTGTAAACAGGTATATAGAACCTTTTAATCAATATTTGGTGGAAGCAGGTATATCGCACCCCTCAATCAGTATTTTGTGCAAGCAGGTATATCAAACCCCTCAATCAGTGTTTTGTGGAAACTGATATATGGAAGGCCTCAATCAGTTAGTTGAAACAGGTATATCAAAACCCGCAATCTGTATTTTGTGGATGCAGGTATATGGAAAACATCTATCACTATTTTGTGGAAGCTTATATATGGCAGGCCTCAATCAGTTGTTAGTTGAAGCTAGTATATCACCATCAATCAGTAATTTTGTGGATGCAGGTATATGGAAAACCTCAATCACTATTTTGTGGAAGCTGATAGATCGCAGGCCCCAATCAATATTTTCTGGAAGCATACAAATGCACTATAATATACTTTCTATAATAGCTTGCTGCTTTTTATAAGTGCATTTGAGATATTCAGGCTATTTTCATACTAGCGTTGTTTGAATCCGGCGTTCAATTTTGTCACCATAACTGCCCGCCGGATCCGGAAAAACATGTGAAAACGGATTACATTTGAATCCTGATCAGGATTTTGATCACAATGAAAAAATGCATTGGAAAAAACGGATCCGCCATTTATGGACTTTAACTTTTTTTTTTCACATTTTTTCGGGTTTAACATACAAAAGCCAGATCCGGTTTGATGGGACACACAGCGCCGGATCCGGCGTTAATGCAAGTCAATGGGAAAGAAAACGGATCCGGCGTTCAGTCAAAGTGTTACAGATTTTTGGCCGGAGGTAAAAATACAACATGCTACGGTTTTCTGAAAAGCCTAATCAGTCAAAAAGACTGAACTGAAGACATCCTGATGCATCTTGAACGGATTACTCTCCATTTAGAATGCATGGGGATAAAACTAATCAGTTATTTTCCAGATTTGAGCCCCAAGGACTGAAAGTAGCCTTAGACTAACTTAGAGCTTTTCCACTGTAGCAGAACTTCAGCTTTGTTTCTGGTGGATACTCAGACACTGTGTTTCAAAACAGGTAAGGAATTTGTTAGACAGGTTATCACTATTGTCTGATTGCAAAGAAGCATGGGTGATTAAGGTCTTAAATTTGTTGTTGGGGGAGGAGCTTTTGTGGGGGTGTGTATATATAGCCACATCGTATTAGCTTGCCTAATTATAGCTTGCTGCATTTTCCAAGTGCTACTTTTTATAAGTGCATTGGAGATATTCAGGAGGTAATCTGGAGGTGGATACAATCTAAAAAAGTAAGATTTGTTTGTTTAAAATCTTTCCCCTCTTTAAAATGGCAGACCTGATTCTGTGTAGGAATTGTTGAGAGTTTTTGATAGAAGACATGTCCCATAGTCTGTGGCTCTCCATAATTCATTTGCAGCACTTTCAGAGTGCAAGAGCAACATGGAGGATGGCTCAAGCACAGTCGTTGAGAAACAATCATCTCTCATGCCTAAAATATGCAAGACTGCAGCCAAAGACAAAAAGGAGAAGGTGAGGACTGATAGTAAGCAGCTGTTGGTGGGCGATTCCATCATAAGAGGTGTGAAGATTGAGGAAAATGGTGTTGTGAGATGTCTCCCTGGTGCTACCACTAAAAGGGATAGACGACGTATCCTTAATATTGTTAGGCAAGCAAAGCAGGAAAGGGAGGTGGATGTTATTGTCCATTTTGGGACAAACGATCTGGCTTGCAATGAGGTTTTAAAGGTGAAGGAAGCTTTTCACACACTTGGAAATGATATATGGGAGGTTGCATCAACTGTTTCATTCTCTGCAGTTTTGCCTGTGTATAACCTTCAGCATGACAGGAAGATGTGCATTAAGGAATTCAGTGTATGGCTTGGTGAATGGTGTCTGAACCAAGTGTTTGGCTTTGTGTCTCATGTTAGCTCTCATTGGAATGGAAAAGAACTGTACAAGATAGATGGTTTGCATCTTTCTCTCAAGGGAACGAATGTCCTCAGTGAACAGTTCCAAGTATTTGCTAAGGAGCATTTAAACTAGCAAAAGGGGGCAAAAGAGTGATAATCCAGCAGTCCAACTGCCCCGCGGAACAATGCCAGAAGATGCCAGTAGCACTTAGGTTAAGAAATGACAAGCTCAGAGTCTTGTCTACAAATGCTCGCAGTTTAGAGAATAAGATCAATGAACTTGAGGCTATAATGGCATCTGAGAATATAGATTTAGTGGCTGTTACTGAGATGTGGTTCAATGGGAGTAATGACTGGGATATAACAATACCAGGGTTCTCTCTATTTAGGAAAGACAGAGAAGGAAAGAAGGGGGGAGGGGTGGCTCTGTATATGAAAGATAGCATAAAATCTAATTTAATACAAATTAGCGAGACCAATTTAGAGTCTGTTTGGGTTACCTTACAGCTTGATAATCATAAGGTAACTCGTGTAGGTGTGATATATAGACCACCTAGCCAAGTCAAAGAATAAGATGATCTACTAGTTGAGGAATTAGCTAAAATGACATTGAAAGCGGAAGTTATCATTATGGAAGACTTTAATCTTCCTGATGTAAACTGGAAAACCAAAATAGCTAGTTCTGCCAGGAGTACAGATATTCTAAATTCCCTACTGGGATTATCTCGACAGCAAGCAGTTGAGGAGCCAACCCGGAAGGAGGCCATTTTAGATTTAGTATTCACAAATGGGAATTTGGTATCTGATATTAATGTAGGGGAAAGCTTGGGATCTAGTGATCACCAGTCAGTGTGGTTTACTATAAGTACAGTGACTGATTCACAACCACACAATAACAAAAGTTTTAGATTTTGGAAAAACTGACTTTTCTAAAATTAGATTAGTGGTATACGAGTCCCTATCAGATTAGAACAGTTTTAATGGAGTCCAATGGAAATGGGACTACTTAAAAGTCGCACTACTGAAGGCATTAGAAAATTGCATTAGGCTTGTCAGTAAAAGCAAAAAAAGGAAGAGACCACTGTGGTACTCAGCAGAAGTGGCCAAAATCATTAAAAACAAAAAGCATTTAGTAATTTAAAAAAACGAGGATGACAGGCAAATTTATAAGATTAGGCAGAGAGAGGCTAAACAAGTTATAAGAGCTTCTAAAGCACAGGAAGAAGAGAAATTAGCTCAGTCAGTGAAAAAGGCATAAGACATTCTTCAGATACATAAATGAAAAAAGAAAACTTAAACAAGGAATTACCAAATTAAAAACAAAAGAAGAAAGGTGAGGGAGGTGCTCATGCCGCTCTACGGAGCACTAGTGAGGCCTCATTTGGAGTACAGTACTGGAGACCATATCTCCAGAAGGATATTGATACTTTGGGGAGAGTTCAGAGAAGAGCTTCTAAACTAGTACATGGATTGCAGGATAAAACTTACCAGGAAAAATTAAAGGACCTTAACATGAATAGCTTGGAAGAAAGACGAGACAGAGGGGATATGATAGAAACTTTTAAATACATAAAGGTAATCAACAAGGTAAAAGAGGAGAGAATATTTAAAAGAAGAAAAACTGCTACAAACGGACATAGTTTTAAATTAGAGGAGCAAAGGTTTACAAGTAATATCAGGAAGTATTACTTTACTGAGAGAGTAGTGGATGCATGGAATAGCCTTCCTGCAGAAGTAGTAGCTGCAAATACAGTGAAGGAGTTTAAGCATGCATGGGATAGGCATAAGGCCGTCCTTCTTATAAGATAGGGCCAAGGGCTATTCATAGTATTCAGTATATTGGGCAGACTAGATGGGCCAAATGATTCTTATCTGCCGACACATTCTATGTTACTATAAGTATATTACACCCCTCTGTGTATTACACCTAACAATAGCACAACGTTACGAGTCCTTAAAAGGACTTTTGTGGCCCCATTAGCTAGCATTTGGTGTCCCTAAGTTCCTAACAGCCTGTCCCTGCTCCAAAATGTAACCTCTCCCTACACTGGCAAAACACATATGTAAAATGGCTGCAATATCATATTCTGTTATAGGGTTGGGGGTGGGTCCATGTGCTGAAACGTCTCAATTGGCTGTCTTGTCCCACCTGATGTATGTGTCATGGGTAGGGATGAGCGAACTCGAACTGTATATTTCGGGTTCGTACCGAATTTTGGGGTGTCCGTGACACTGACCCGAACCCGTACATTTTCGTAAAAGTCCGGGTTCGGGTTCGGTGTTCGTCGCTTTCTTGGGGCTTTTTGAAAGGCTGCAAAGCAGCCAATCAACAAGCATCATACTACTTGCCCCAAGAGGCCGTCACAGCCATGCCTACTATTGGCATGGCTGTGATTGGCCAGAGCACCATGTGACCAAGCCTCTATTTAAGCTGGAGTCACATAGCGCCGCACGTCACTCTGCTCTGATCAGCATAGGGAGAGGTTGCAGCCGCGACAGTAGGGCGAGATTAGGCTGATTAACTCCTCCAAAAGACTTCATTCAGAGATCGATCTGCAGCTGTGGATGATTGAACTGCTGCTATTGACTTGCTCACTGTTTTTAGGCTGCCCAGAGCGTTTTTCAGTCACTTTTTCCTGGGGTGATCGGTGGCCATTTTGTGTCTTGTGGTGCCACCAAGAGAATTTAACCCTCAATGGTGTGGTTGTTTTTTGGCTAAATCCTACATCAGGGTCAAGCTGTCACACCAAGTGCATTTAACCATCAATAGTCTGGTTATTTTTTGGCCATATACTACATCAGGGGCAAGCTGAGCCTGTCACCAAGTGCATTTAACCCTCAATAGTGTGGTTGGTCAAGCTGTCACACCAAGTGCATTTAACCATCAATAGTGTGGTTATTCTTTGGCCATATCCCAGTCTAATTCTGTCAGTAAACGTATACCTGTCACCCAGCGCCTAAATAATAGGCCTCAAATTTATATCCAGCTAAATCTGTCGTTACTGCTGTGGCTGGTCAAGTTATTTAGTGTCCGTCAAAGCACCATTTTTGTTCTGGGTTGAAATACAATTCCCAATTTAGCAATTTCCTAATTTAGTGGTTTCTGCCGTATCAGGCCTACTTTCAATTTATCCCTAAAAGGGTATATTAGATTCAAGGTGCAGATAGGGCCATTCTCAATAACTTCACACACACGCTACTGTGCATATCCCAGTCTAATTCTGTCAGTAAACCTTTACCTGTCACCCAGCGCCTAAATACTAGGCCTCAAATTTATATCCAGCTAAATCTGTGGTTACTGCTGTGCCTGTATTAGTGTAATACGGTACCTAAATAGATAGCCAGATAGTGTTAGTTGTCTTTAAAAAAAGGCCTGAATTTGAATTCAATACATTGGGTCAAATAATATTTTTATTGTTGTGGTGAACGATAACAATGAGGAAAACATCTAGTAAAGGACGCGGACGCGGACATGGTCGTGGTGGTGTTAGTGGACCCTCTGGTGCTGGGAGAGGACGTGGCCGTTCTGCCACAGCCACACATCCTAGTGTACCAACTACCTCAGGTCCCAGTAGCCGCCATAATTTACAGCGATATTTGGTGGGGCCCAATGCCGTTCTAAGGATGATAAGGCCTGAGCAGGTACAGGCATTAGTCAATTGGGTGGCCGACAGTGGATCCAGCACATTCACATTATCTCCCACCCAGTCTTCTGCAGAAAGCGCACAGATGGCGCCTGAAAACCAAGCCCATCAGTCTGTCACATCACCCCAATGCATACCAGGGAAACTGTCTGAGCCTCAAGTTATGCAGCAGTCTCTTATGCTGTTTGAAGACTCCGCTGGCAGGGTTTCCCAAAGGCATCCACCCAGCCCTTCCCCAGCGGTGGAAGACATAGAATGCACTGACGCACAACCACTTATGTTTCCTGATGATGAGGACATGGGAATACCACCTCAGCATGTCTCTGATGATGATGAAACACAGGTGCCAACTGCTGCGTCTTTCTGCAGTGTGCAGACTGAACAGGAGGTCAGGGATCAAGACTGGGTGGAAGACGATGCAGGGGACGATGAGGTCCTAGACCCCACATGGAATGAAGGTCGTGCCACTGACTTTCACAGTTCGGAGGAAGAGGCAGTGGTGAGACCGAGCCAACAGCGTAGCAAAAGAGGGAGCAGTGGGCAAAAGCAGAACACCCGCCGCCAAGAGACTCCGCCTACTACTGACCGCCGCCATCTGGGACCGAGCACCCCAAAGGCAGCTTCAAGGAGTTCCCTAGCATGGCACTTCTTCAAACAATGTGCTGATGACAAGACCCGAGTGGTTTGCACGCTGTGCCATCAGAGCCTGAAGCGAGGCATTAACGTTCTGAACCTTAGCACAACCTGCATGACCAGGCACCTGCATGCAAAGCATGAAATGCAGTGGAGTAAACACCTTTAAAACAAGGAAGTCACTCAGGCTCCCCCTGCTACCTCTTCTGCTGCTGCCGCCTCGGCCTCTTCCTCCGCCTCTGGAGGAACGTTGGCACCTGCCACCCAGCAAACAGGGGATGTACCACCAACACCACCACCTCCATCACCAAGCATCTCAACCATGTCACACGGCAGCATTCAGCTCTCCATCTCACAAACATTTGAGAGAAAGCGTAAATTCCCACCTAGCCACCCTCGATCCCTGGCCCTGAATGCCAGCATTTCTAAACTACTGGCCTATGAAATGCTGTCATTTAGGCTGGTGGACACAGACAGCTTCAAACAGCTCATGTCGCTTGCTGTCCCACAGTATGTTGTTCCCAGCCGCCACTACTTCTCCAAGAGAGCCGTGCCTTCCCTGCACAACCAAGTATCCTATAAAATCAAGTGTGCACTGCGCAACGCCATCTGTGGCAAGGTCCACCTAACCACAGATACGTCGACCAGTAAGCACGGCCAGGGACGCTATATCTCCCTAACTGCACACTGGGTAAATGTAGTGGCAGCTGGGCCCCAGGCGGAGAGCTGTTTGGCGCACGTCCTTCCACCGCCAAGGATCGCAGGGCAACATTCTTTGCCTCCTGTTGCCTCCTCTTCCTACTCTGCTTCCTCCTCCTCTACTTCCACCTGTTCATCCAGTCAGCCACACACCTTCACCACCAACTTCAGCACAGCCCGGGGTAAACGTCAGCAGGCCATTCTGAAACTCATATGTTTGGGGGACAGGCCCCACACCGCACAGGAGTTGTGGCGGGGTATAGAACAACAGACCGACGAGTGGTTGCTGCCGGTGAGCCTCAAGCCCGGCCTGGTGGTGTGCGATAATGGGCGAAATCTCGTTGCAGCTCTGGGACTAGCCGGTTTGACGCACATCCCTTGCTTGGCGCATGAGCTGAATTTGGTGGTGCAGAAGTTCATTCACAACTACCCCGACATGTCAGAGCTGCTGCATAAAGTGCGGGCCGTCTGTTCGCGCTTCCGGCGTTCACATCCTGCCGCTGCTCGCCTGTCTGCGCTACAGCGTAACTTTTCCCGCTCACCGCCTCATATGCGACGTGCCCACCAGGTGGAACTCCACCTTGCACATGCTGGACAGACTGTGCGAGCAGCAGCAGGCCATAGTGGAGTTTCAGCTGCAGCACGCACGGGTCAGTCGCACTATGGAACAGCACCACTTCACCACCAATGACTGGGCCTCCATGCGAGACCTGTGTGCCCTGTTGCGCTGTTTCGAGTACTCCACCAACATGGCCAGTGGCGATGGCGCCGTTATCAGCGTTACAATACCACTTCTATGTCTCTTTGAGAAAACACTTAGGGCGATGATGGAAGAGGAGGTGGCCCAGGAGGAGGAGGAGGAGGAGGAAGAGGGGTCATTTTTAGCACTTTCAGGCCAGTCTCTTCGAAGTGACTCAGAGGGAGGTTTTTTGCAACAGCAGAAGCCAGGTACAAATGTGGCCAGCCAGGGCCCACTACTGGAGGACGAGGATGATGAGGAGGAGGTGGAGGAGGATGAGGATGAAGCATGTTCACAGCGGGGTGGCACCCAACGCAGCTCGGGCCCATCACTGGTGCGTGGCTGGGGGGAAACGCAGGACGATGACGATACGCCTCCCACAGAGGACAGCTTGTCCTTACCTCTGGGCAGCCTGGCACACATGAGCGACTACATGCTGCAGTGCCTGCACAACGACAGCAGAGTTGCCCACATTTTAACGTGAGCGGACTACTGGGTTGCCACCCTGCTGGATCCCCGGTACAAAGACAATGTGCCCACCTTACTTCCTGCACTGGAGCGTGATAGGAAGATGCGCGAGTACAAGCGCATGTTGGTAGACGCGCTACTGAGAGCATTCCCAAATGTCACAGGGGAACAAGTGGAAGCCCAAGGGCAAGGCAGAGGAGGAACAAGAGGTCGCCAAGGCAGCTGTGTCACGGCCAGCTCCTCTGAGGGCAGGGTTAGCATGGCAGAGATGTGGAAAACTTTTGTCAACACGCCACAGCTAACTGCACCACCACCTGATACGCAACGTGTTAGCAGGAGGCAACATTTCACTAACATGGTGGAACAGTATGTGTGCACACCCCTCCACGTACTGACTGATGGTTCGGCCCCATTCAACTTCTGGGTCTCTAAATTGTCCACGTGGCCAGAGCTAGCCTTTTATGCCTTGGAGGTGCTGGCCTGCCCGGCGGCCAGCGTTTTGTCTGAACGTGTATTCAGCACGGCAGGAGGCGTCATTACAGACAAACGCAGCCGCCTGTCTACAGCCAATGTGGACAAGCTGACGTTCATAAAAATGAACCAGGCATGGATCCCACAGGACCTGTCCATCCCTTGTGCAGACTAGACATTAACTACCTCCCCTTAACCTGATTCTCTGCTATGACATGCAGACTGATTCTCTGCTGACATGAAGCCAGATTCTCTGTTACGGGACCTCTCTCCTCTGCCTGGGTGCCTGGGCCTAAATATATGCCAATGGACTGTTCCAATGTTGGGTGACGTGAAGCCTGATTCTCTGCTATGACATGCAGACTGATTCTCTGCTGACGTGAAGCCTGATTGTCTGTTACGGGACCTCTTTCCTCTGCCTGGGTGCTGGGCCTAAATTTATGAAAATGGACTGTTACAGTGGTGGCTGACGTGAAGCCTGATTCTCTGCTATGACATGTAGACTAATTCTCTGCTGACATGAAGCCAGATTGTCTGTTACGGGACCTCTCTCCTCTGCCTGGGTGCTGGGTCTAAATATATGACAATGGACTGTTACAGTGGTGGCTGACGTGAAGCCTGATTCTCTGCTATGACATGCAGACTGATTCTCTGCTGACATGAAGCCAGATTCTCTGTTACGGGACCTCTCTCCTCTGCCTGGGTGCCGGGGCCTAAATATATGCCAATGGACTGTTGCAGTGGTGGCTGACGTGAAGCCTGATTCTCTGCTATGGGACCTCTCTCCAATTGATATTGGTTAATTTTTATTTATTTTATTTCTATTTTTATTCATTTCCCTATCCACATTTGTTTGCAGGGGATTTACCTACATGTTGCTGCCTTTTGCAGCCTTCTAGCTCTTTCCTGGGCTGTTTTACAGCCTTTTTAGTGCCGAAAAGTTCAGGTCCCCATTGACTTCAATGGGGTTCGGGTTCGGGACGAAGTTCGGATCGGGTTCGGATCCCGAACCCGAACATTTCCGGTAAGTTCGGCCGAACTTCTCGAACCCGAACATCCAGGTGTCAGCTCAACTCTAGTCATGGGTCAAAGTTCGGCACAATGCAAAAGCCATATGTTCGCATGTTCGGCGGATCGCGAACGCGCAAGGTTTGCCGCGAACCGCAAGGCCATCACTATCTGTAAGCTATGCAGACTAAATTAGAGAAATAAGGGGTGCATGATGGATGAAATTTAATTAATACTCCATGGGTGAGCGGTAGATTTTAAAACACTCCTGCATGCACAGGCCAGGTTTTTCAGGGCAGGTTTCGCTTTGGTAAATGGTGTATTTCCTTATCGCCCTTTTGGAACACACCCTGCATCTTTTTTGGGTCCTTCCTTTCCTTGCTGTCTGGGGGACTTGACCTGAAAAATGTTGCCCTGGTACAACACGGACACCATGACTTCCTGAAGTACTGGGACCCTCCACGGCCTGTCTTTGAAAAATTAGGGCCTTGATAACCACCTCTTGGAATTAAATGAAAGTTCCTGTGTGACCTGCAGATTGAAATAGCGCATTGCCATCTGTGCAATGTGTACGCCCAGCTTTTTGTACCACACTTTCGTGTGGCACTGTAGGGCTTTAGAAGTTGGTCCTAAATATCCACCCCTCCCATGTGCCTGTTGTAGTCCAGGATACAAACATATATATATATATATATATATATATATAAACTAACTACATGGAAAAAAAAATAATCTGCACAGTAAGGTTACTTTCACACTAGCGTTAGTATTTTCCAGTATTGAGATCCGTCATAGGGTCTCAATACTGGAAAAAAAAAAAGCTTCTGTTTTTTCCCCATTTATTGTCAATGGGGGACAAAATGTAACTGAACAGAACAGAATACTCCAAAATGCATTCCGTTCCGTTCTCAGAGAGCAAATTGCAGGATGCTGCGATTTGCATTCCGTCCTGAGATGCGGAGCAAAAATGGATCCATCATGACCCACAATCTTCTCTGACACAATAGAAAACGGATTCGTCCCCTATTGACTTTCAATAGAGTTCATCATGACGGATCAGTTTTGGCTATGTTAAAGATAATACAACCTGATCCGTTCATAACGGATGAATACGGTTGTATTATCAGTAACGGAAAGGTATTAGCTGAACCCCGATCCAGCAAAAATGCTAGGGTGAAAGTAGCCTAAACTGAGCAGAACGATCAGAAAAATTTATGTTTCTGATCAGCGATCAGTAGATGCAGAACGCACGCGCACAGATCTTATGTACGTGCAAAAATCTACACTAACACTACCTAACTAAAATGGATTTCTATATATATATATATATATATATATATATTATATGTATATATTTAAATATATATATAACTGCCAGAAAAAAATGATCTGCACAGTAAGCAGGACGCACGGACGTACACAGATATTATGTGCGGCAAAAAATCTACACTAACACTACCTAAAATTGATTTCTATTTAACACTAAATGTATGAAGGGACAGGGACGGAGGGTGGTTTAGGGATCTGGAACAGCTGCAAATGAAAAAAATATGTGCAGCAATTTCAGGTGTTCTTCTTCTTTTAGCAGGCCACACCACAAGTCCCAGCAAGCCAACAAGCAGCACAGAACCTCTCTGCATGCAGTCACAAGCTAGAATGGCTGCATGCAGAGAGGTTCAGCCCTTTCTTGTACTGCTATAGCGCTGCCATTGGTTGGAGCGTTGTTCCAGCCAATTACAGTGGTGGCAGTGGATGCCAAACACTGGAGTCCCCTGCCTGACCTCAGAGGAGACCGGTGCTGACTAGTTCAGCACCGGTCACCTCACCAAGCATCCCCCCCCCCCCCCGACCCGTCCCACAGCTTCCTTCTGCTGCCGGCGCTGCGATGTGCCGGTCTTCATTGACTGACCAATCACAGCGCTTGGAGCTGTCGGAAAGACACCATGCTGCCCTTACCCGGCATGGATGCCTCCTGTTAAGAGCAGCAATGGTGCCCCGATTCCCCCGCGATCCTGCCTAAGCACCAGGCAGTCCTTAAGGGCCCTTTCACACTTGCGTTGTCCGGATCCGGCATGTACTCCACTTGCCAGAGGTACACGCTGGATCCGGAAAAATGCAAGTGTACGGAAAGCATTTGAAGACGGATCAGTCTTCAAAATGCTTTCAGTGTTACTATGGCAGCCAGGACGCTATTAAAGTCCTGGTTGCCATAGTAGGAGCGGGGAGCAGAGGAGCGGCATACTTACAGTCCGTGCATCTCCCGGGGCGCTCCAGAGTGACGTCAGAGCGCCCCAGGCGCATGGATGACGTGTACATGCAATCACGTCATCCATGTGCGTGGGGCGCCCTGACGTCACTCTTGAGCGCCCCGGGAGCCGCACGGACGGTAAGTATACTGCTCCCCCGCTCCCCGCTACACTTTACCATGGCTGCCAGGACTTTAGCGTCCCGGCAGCCATGGTAACCATTCAGAAAATGCGCCGAAACGACGTTTAGCTTAAGGCCGGATCCGGATCAATGCCTTTCAATGGGCATTAATTCCGGATCCGGCTTTGCGGCAAGTGTTCAGGATTTTTGGCCGGAGCAAAAAGTACTGCATGCTGCCGTATTTTCTCCGCCCAAAAAATGTTCCGTTCCGGAACGGAAGACATCCTGATGCATCCTGAACGGATTTCTCTCCATTCAGAATGCATAAGGATAATCCTGATCAGGATTGTTCCGGCATAGAGCCCCGACGACGGAACTCTATGCCGGATCCGGCCAACGCAAGTGTGAAGTCACATCCAGCTGTGCCGTACATGTATGGCGCGGGTCCTTAAGGGGTTAAAAAACACCTTTTTCCCCACCTTTTTTTTAATAGGCCTCACCAATAGGCCTCACCAATTTCAGTCTACCTTGCTTAACCTAAAATAACTAGCTTTTCTCTTGTGCACCTGGAAAAGTTATATTTGAGGCTAGGAAGTTATTACTTACTATTCTATTCTTCTTTGAACTTTATGTGCCTTGTAACTATTTTACAAAATAGAAAAAAAAAAACACTAATGCTCTGTTCCCAATGTCTCCTAGCCATTACAGCCTGTTGCCAGGAGATTGCTATGATTTAAAAAAATTGATGTATTGATAGAGTGGAAACAGAAGGAACTTAGACCCAACATCTGTTTTATGTCATAATAGGTACATTTTTTATTAGTGCTAATTATGAATATATTTTATAGTGCCAAATCGGAATATATTTTATAGTACTCTGTAAGGGCACTGTACGTATTTGCTCTTGAATATAAATATGAAGTCTGCCTTTTCACAAAGTTTTCAACCCAACGGACATATTTTCTGAATAGGTCAGTTCTTATTTGAATCCAACCTTAACTGCCTCAATATAAATGCCTGTGTAAAATAAAATCTACCTCTGCTACATTACATACAGATAGTGGCAGATAGTATAATTCCTCTTCTAGAAATACAAAGATATGTATCTATCAGAATACTGAAGCAAATCCGAAAGTAAAGAATTGGGATTTTTTTAAACCTATTCTCTACCGTAACTTTTGCTTACCATTATTATGTTTTATTAACCATGGACCAGGTCAAGAAGATCAGTCAAAGAGCGGTTGTGAGGCAAGTGTTCTTGGAGAAGGAGATATCTTGCTATTGGCATTCCAGTCTTTCCAAAGATGTTCAGTGGTGTTCTAATTCAACCCAAAAGTATTTGATGAGATTGAGGTGCACCCCACTTCAGTTTCTACATGCCAAACTCATTAAACCATTTAGTTATGGATCTCATTTTGTCTACTGAGGCACTGCCATCCTGGAACAGGAAATAGTCTTGTCCAAACTGTTGCCACAAAGTTAGAAACATACAATTGTCATAAATGTCTTCATAGGTCACTATATTTTCTGAAACAAAGTTGGCATTAATAGGTGTTCTCTATCATCCGTGAAACCCAGGTGCATCCATGAGAACGCCAAGTAGTGAAACATGATTCATCACTCCAGAAACCACTGTTGCGCTTCGGTGTGGGAGGAAAACACCACACCGAGCATAGGAGGGAAGGGGGAAACAGGGAATCGGGCCTGAGAACTAGGGAAGGAAGATGGACACCTCCTAACCAAAATCCTGACTGACTACCAGTATGAACAGACCTTAAAGGTAGGTGAGTTCATATGCAGGACTACCTAGAGTCCTATCTAGCCCTATAGGACCCTGGTACTAATGGCAGGGAAGAGACTACCTGTTCCTCCAAAAGGAAGGACGAACAGGAGTCTACTTCAGGCCTAATACAAAAAATAGGGAAATGCAACACACAGAACCTAAACAAAATACAAAAGGGAGAGGAAAGACTTAACTTCAAAGGGGCTATAGAAGCACCAGGAACTCAGCCGAGATCCAACCACAAATAATCCACAGGCACAGAAGCTATAAACCGCACAGCATAGTGGGAGAAGCAAGTATAAATAAGGAAGGTTAAATGACCACATAAGCAACACCTGAGGCAAGGGGTGTGGTCATTACAGAAACAACACAGACACCTATGGATCCACAAGGAAAACCTGTCAGATTAAACCATGTGTTGCCAGTCTCACAGATCTCCTGCCAGTCACTTTGCCTTGGACATCTGTATGTCTTGGTACATCTGTGACAATCATATTTGCACTGCTCCAGAGTCCAGATGCTTTACATCCCTCCAACCAATTCTTAGCATTGCACTTGGTGGTCTTGGGTTCGCAGGCAGCTACTTGACATGGAAACACATTATATGAAGAATGTACAATTCTTGTGTTGATGGCACTTTTAGGGGCAGTTTGTAATTTTGTAGTGAGTGATGCAACAGAATATAGGTGATTTTTATGTGTAGCGAACTTTAGCATTCAGCAGTTCGACTTTGTAATTTGGCATGGTCTACTGATTTGTGGCTGAGCTCTTGTTACCCCTAGATGCTTCCACTTCACAATAATAACATAGTTGACAAGGGAAGCTCTTACTGATTCCAAATTTAACATAGGTAATATCCAATGCAAGATTTAAAAGGTTTTCCTGGAGTATGATATTGATGATCTATACTTAGAATAGCTCAGTAATATCAGATTGTCGATCTTCCAAATCCTGACACCCCTGCCGATCAGTTGTTTGAAGGAGGCCTCAGCACTCAGGCACAGCATTGTACATTGTATAGCAGCTGTGCTTGGTATTACAGCTCAGGGCTATTCACTTGAATGGGACTGAGCTGTGACTAGGTCATCTGATTGATGAACATGAGGCTGCAGTGCTCACAGAAGCACCACAACCTCTTTAAACTGGCCAGATCCCCACGATCATCTTGAATATTTGCAATTATGAATATATAGCACTATATTCTACACCTTCGCGAATTCTCGACGTGGCAATATTCGCAATAGAAATTTGTGATTAGAATATTCGGAATCAACACTATGCACTGTCTTTACTCGTCATAGGTCCTCCAAGCAGCTGCTGCCTCATTGAGGGCCTGGAGGGCCCATGTAGAGTGAAGACAGCAAGCAGCTATGAGGCACCTCTGGTCCCCTCCCACTCTGGGCCTGGTCCTTCACCTCTAGCAACCACAATCATTACTCCCCTGCTTTTATTTCTGTGACAAAGTACAGCTATATTTGTTGTTACTCTAGAACAGGGGTCGGCAACCTTATATGGAGTGCAGATTTAAAAAATAAAATCAAAGCTTGTGCAGAGCCATACAGGAAAGTAATATAACACAAATATGTGACATAAAACTTGTATTATTTACAAAATTCTCAACAATGCTTCCAAACTTGCACGGCTTAAAGGGGTTTCCAACCTTCTGGAAAAATAGCCTTCTGGCAAATATATGGATAGTAAAGCTTGTCACTACTCCTCAGAATCCAACTACGGGACCAGTATATGGGGGACGCCTCCACCAACCATACATTTACTGACAGTGGGGGAGAGCACCCCTCACTCATTTTAAGTGACTGGGATCTGCTTTCCACAATCACTGTCCGACATAAATTGGTGCCCCATATACTGGTCACCCCCACAATAATAGCAATCAGAGCTGCACCAATCACACCTAAAACTCACTCCCACACAGACCAATCACATTCCAACTCACCATGCATACTGCACCCCCCAAAGTAGTTGGGGAGCTTGTTCCCCATCCTCCCAGCAATCATTTTCAGGCTCACCATTCCTTCCCCCAATCCCCCAAAGTAGTCAGAAAGCTGGTTTCCCTTAATAACAAGCCTCCCTTATCTCCCCAGCAATCACTTCATAACAAGCCTCCCCTATCCCCCCTTCTATCATGTCAGGCTCACCACCCTCCCTCCACCCCTGAACAGGTCATAGTGCTCGTTCCTTCATCTCCCCAGCTCACCATTCTCCCCCACCCCCAATCTGGACACAGTGCTTGTTCCCCCATCCTCCCAAGCTCACCATCTTCCCTCCACTCCAAATCTGGTCACAGTGCTCATTCCTCCATCTCCCCAAGCTCACCTTCCTCCCCCTACCTCAAATCTGGCCACATGCTCATTCCCACATCTCCTCCCCAAGCTATGATCAAGTGCTTCTCTCTAGTATTCAAGAAGCTAGCTATTGCTTGCAAGCCCTGATTCATGGTCAATGAAGCTCTATAATCCTTTGACATCAATAGAGGCCAGTAGGGTTGATTTGTCAAGCTGCGTGCCCTCTAATCTTAATAATAAATCAGAGGTGTCTCTGATGTATGAAGGTAGGCCTTCAACAAATGGTTATAATATTGCATCCACATATACTCCCACAATTTGGTTCACACTCCCAACTCCTGATACTATTGGTCTCCTTGTAAATGGGCTTATGTATTTTTGGTCATGCATAAAAGGCAGCAGTTATAGAATATGTAGGTAGAAGAAAACCCTAATTTCTCCTGATTTGTGAGTTTTTATTTTTTTATAAGCATCTCTTTTAATTTAAGCAGGAATATAGGACCGGCTAGTATCTAATTTGTGGTAAAATTCTAGTTCCACCAGTAATCCTACATACATCTTTTTATATTCTTATGAATCTAGAGACCTCTCATTGGCTGTTGGGACCCCATAAGCTCCCAAATTGGGAAGTCGTTTGACTTTAAAAGATGGTTTCTCTGTTCCAGATGTGGCTACTGTTGCTCCCAGGTGATATGAATTATCGGCAAATTGTGTCAGAGGAGGGACTGATAGGCTATAGATCGAGGAGAGAGATTTATTAGGTCAAGCCTGAGGTTCCTGCACTATCTAGGTCTCATGGTGGTCATGTTTCAATTGATAAAAAATATATGATGCACTGCTTCTGGACTCTGGAGACCATGAAATGACAGTACTGTAGATTTCTTGAAAACGTTTCACTCGTTCTTCCAACCAACTTTCTCAATTCTGAGTGACCGTACAAGAATTTTCTGGGAATAAATATGTAACTGAATCAACATCTGGTAATTATACCCAGCATGGGGTCAGAGGTCATTATACCCAGCATGGGGTCAAAGGTGTTAATTCCATTATCCTAATTGAAGTCAGTAGGTGATAACGACTTCCCAGAAAAAGGTGTCAAGACAGCATTGTATGTGGCAGACAATAGATGTCCAACCCCCCCCCCCCCCCCCCCCCCCCACAGTGCTGTCTTGACACCTTTTTCTGGGAAGTCTTTATCACCTACTGACTCCAATTAGGATAATGGAATCAACACCTTTGACCCCATGCTGGGTATAATTACCAGATGTTGATTCAGTTACATATTTATTCCCAGAAAATTATTGTACGGTCACTCAGAATTGAGATAGCTCGTTGAAAGAACGAGTGAAACGTTTTCAAGAAATCTACAGTAAGTCCAGTTGCCTTGATTTATTCTTTACAGATATACCATGACCTGGATAAATGAGAACCTTCCCAGACATGAAATGACAGGGAACAATGTTCTTTAAAAATTAAGTCAAGGACATAGGTGAGAACAGGTTGACCATTATGCAAGTGATCTATGTACAAGACATTTGTAGCCCAAAATCATGGCTTAAAGAATTACAAAAACATATTTCTCCAATTATCTAACATGTCTCAAAATAATATAAATGTTAATGTTGAATGCCCTCCAGTAGTGATGAAAAATATATGAAAGTTTTAATAGCATGGTAAGTAGGCCAAATCAGAAGTCAATTCCAGTTCTGTTTTTAATCCCATTATACTGGTCACAATACATACAGCAAAGTATTATATTTGTAGGTAACATGAACCTAATAATATTATTCTGCTCCCTTGTGCATCTACAGCCTTGGTGACCTACATGGTATCTGTTTGTTATTTTTATGTGATATCTAAAAAAAAAGAATTAACCTGGCTCACACCTCCTCATGCTATGCTTTTATCTAATAACTGCTTCTCAGCATAATTAACATCACTTCTCAGCGCCATAATTAGTATACAGGCCCCTATGTTGCATGCTTACGTGAGGCATTAGTTCACATTTTGATCAAAAAGCCCACTCACAACAACAGGGTTGCCTCCTCGATGTGGGAACCTATTCTAAATTTGGCGTGGCACTCCATGGCAACCACTGGTGCCACAGCACCACACCAACAGACAGCGGAACTCAGCAGCCAAACAGCACCCCTGCTGTTTGGCAATGCCACCCTGGCACTGGGCCCCACTGACCCACCAGCACAGCATCACAGCAACAATGACTGCCACCGCATTTTGTTATTTTTATGTGAATTTGAGCATCTAAGTTTTTTCCTTTGACCTTCATCTTTATTTTAATTGTTAATCAGAATTTCACAGGAACTGCAAAATGACAAACTGTTGATTAACAATTCTTCACAGGCCACAAAAAGAAACGTCCTAATTAGGAATCGTTGATCTGATTGAAAGAGAGGGAAAAGCTCAGAGACTGCTGTAGGAGGAAACAATATAAATGGAGCAAAAGGAAAAAAAAGTTTAGGATATATTTAATTACAGAGCAGACATAGTAATATGTGAAATGCATAAAATACCCGGGTCTGCTGTAGATAGCCTTACATCATAGATAGAGATGAGTGGATCGAATTTCACAAAGTGGAATTTGATCCGAATTTCAGGATAAATTTGATTCACCCCGAAGCCTAATTTCCTCATGCTTCATGTTAGCGAATCGATTTAACCTGAAATAGTGTAAAAAACGAAAAAATGAATACTTACTTCCTCCATTTGCTTGCGACGGGCCGCCAGCCGCCATCTTGATTGAGGATTTCATTCGAAATCCCGTTCCGCGCAATATTTTGCGCCAGATCTTCAAGCAAGATGGTGACGGTCGGCCCGTCGCGAGCAAAGAGGCGGTAAGTTTGATTTAAAAAAAAAAAAGTATGTTAATTTTACACTGTTTTTACAATCAGATGCCGCGATCATGTATCAACGCAGCATCTAAGGGTCACAATGACGGGGGCGGTTCTATCGCAGCTCCCAGTCATTGCACCCGCTACTTTTAAGAAAATGCGCTTTGTGACATAGTAATTTGTCACAAAGCACATTTTTTTTGCAAAATTCATACTTACCTCATCCATTAGAGCGCAAATAGCCGCCTCTATCTTTATTGAAGATCTCCCACGAAATCCCACGCGCGGTGATGTATGATGTCACCACGGGCCGCAAGAGATTTGTCGCTAGATCTTCAATCAAGATGACAGCGGCCGCCTTTTTGCAATCAAATGGAAGAGGTAAGTATGTGTATTGTTATAAATTTGTATTTTATTTTACACATATTATTGCTGTCAGATGCTGATATAAGCTATGAACGTGACATCTGAGGGGGGCGGCTCAATCATCATTGCACCCACTACTCACTTCTTGGGACCACAAAAAAGCACTGTGCGCTGTCCGCATCCATATGTCCATTTCACAATCCTGCAAAAAAGATAAAACATGTCCTATTCTCGTCCATTTTGCGGGTTTGCAAAAAAAACTGATGCCGCACGGACATCACATGGAGGTCACCTGTATTTTTGCGGATCTGAGTTTTGCAGACTGAAAAACACATAAGGTCTTATGAATACACCCTTATTATACACCAGCCAACTTGTGGATATAAAACTACTTCTTCCTGCTGGAGAGGTACAGAAAATCTGACTCCTGTGAAGGGGGTGGTGTGGTGGTGGAGTCCAATATGGCACCCTGCTCAGTGTCCTGGCTTCTATTTTGCACCCTCTTCATAGGCCCAGCTCCTAAGTCAGCTGGCCTGATCTGATATGTCTCAGGTCATGGCTGCTCTTGCTTCCAGTTTATTGCTGGAGCCTTTGTACCCTCACTTTGTTCCACAGCACTTTTGCACCTACTTTCAAAAAGTTACTCTAAGGCCTTATGCACACGACCGTTGTTGTGTTCCGTTCCGCAAAATGGGGTTCTGTTGTTCCGTGATCCGTTTCCGTTTTTGTTCCATGTGTCTTCCTTTATTTTTGGAGGATCACCAGACATGAAGGAAAGTAAAAAAAAGTCTAAGACAGGTTTGCTATGCAAATGATAGGAAAAAAAGGACGCAGACGCGGATGACAAACTTGTGTGCGTTTTTTAGCGGTCCCATTGACTTAAATGGGTCCGCAAACCGCTTTCCGTGGAAATAATAGGACAGGTTATATTTTTATGACGGGCTGGAACCACGGATCACGGACTCGGATGGCAAACGGTGCACTATCCGCATTTTTTAACGGCTCCATAGAAATGAATGGGTCCGCACCTGAAACGCTAAAATCGGCGGAACGGACGCAGAAGCAAACAACGGTCGTGTGCATGAGGCCTAACTTGGCTGCATGGTGGGAACGTAGGGTCTCTATACTCTATACTGCCACACTTTAATCTCCTCAGTGTCGGGTCACAGGGTACTACACAGGGCACCCTGTCCCCTCTCAATATGGAACCACCTCCTCTAAAATGGAAGCTGTTTATACTTTGTGTAAGCGACCACTACACTCCTCCCACAAGCTTTGACATTAAACCATGGTGGTGTGATAAAATCACACAAATGTTTCAGAAAACAGAATTCCGCTTACTCTTAACCAAAAAATGGTGCACATACTTTGTAACATATGTATTTTCTGTTTTAGACACTTAGGGGGAGATTTATCAAACTGATGTAAAGTAGAGCTGGCTTAGTTGCCCATAGCAACCAATCAGATTCCACCTTTCCTTACTCGCAGCCAGACCAGTTTGATAAATCTACCCCATATTGTGCTCTGTCCAACAATTATGGTTTAACCGTTTTAACGGGAGAGGGGGCACATCTTTAAATGTGCCAATGTGCAGCCACATTATGCCACAACGTGAGCCAACCAATAGGTGAAGCAAAGTTTCTGATGATGAACCAAATTTATCATTCAGCCATTTTGATAAATTTCAAGCATCTGTAAAATATAAATATTGGGAAGGATGGGTAAATCTGCCCCACTATTTAGAAAATGCCTGCAAAAATGCCATTAAAAACATTGCACGTATTTATGTAGCCGTTTCTATATGTGCTTCTATATGAGCCGTTCCTACATCCGCTTTGCGGCCAGCAAATCGCGGATCCACAAGATATGGACGTGGTCCGTGTGCATCCCACAATTTTCGTGGGACCTTAACACTAGCGTTTTTACTGGATCCGGCAGGGTTTAGCAAAACCGCTTCTGTTACTGATAATACAACCATCTGCAGCGTTATGAACGGGGAAGGTTGTATTATCTTTAACATAGCCAAGATTGATCCGTCATGAACGCCATTGAAAGTCAATGGAGGACAGATCTGTTTTCTATTGTGGCAGAGAAAATGGATCCGTCCCCAGTGACTTGCATTGGGGGTCATGCCGGATGCGTCTTGCTCCGAATCCCAGGATGGAAAGCAAACAACGACATGTTGCGGTTTGCTCTTCGGTATGAGAATGCAACTAAACGGAATGTAATGCATTTTGGAGCATTCCGTTCAGTTAAGTTTTGTTCCCATTGACAATGAATGAGGACAAAACTGAAGCTTTTTTTACGGTATTGAGCCCCTATGACTGAACGCAATACCGTAAAAAACTAAAACGCTAGTGTGAAAGTAGCCTAAAAAAGCCTATTCTTGTCTAAAAAACAGACAGAAATAGGACCAGCAGACCCAAAGAAATAAATGGCTCCGTGTGTGATCCGTAAAAAATGCTGATCGGACACAGACCAAAAATATGGTCGTGTGAAAAAACTCATATGAACATGGTCTAACACACATTGACGTAATTTAGAAAGTTTAGTAATTATCTTTATTACGAACTTGTGCATACAGTAGGTACTGTATGTAATAGTCAGATTCCAGGTTTACTTTGTCTTAAAAACATTACAAGATAAGTATTCTTCTCACAGATAACATAGAACTAATGATCTTATTCTTCTCTTTCTTTTTCATCCACAACTTTTGTGACCTACTTTGAAATGATAGTTCTTTGACTAAAATACTGAAAGTGGCATAAGGGAAGGCACTGAGTACTTCAGTGGAAGCCCTTCCAAGCCTCCCTTCAAAATGGAGCTGTAGTATGGCCATGTATAAGCCCTTAGGCCTATTTCACACTTAAAGGGGTTGTCTCATCATGGACAATGGGGGCATATCGCATGGTGAAGAGTTATGTGTATAGGTGTTAGGTGTAATAATGTCATGTTGTGTGACTTGGTTATGAAAATACAGCACTCCTTTTTCTCCCCCTCCCTCTCGTTATCTCCCATTATACTCTGGAGGAGCTCAGAACAATGTTATTCTGGCAGGCTCTTGCTAGAGCTGTCTGGAGCGATTAGCAGGTGGACCCCTGTGGTGTGGCGAGGGGAAGGGGGATGTAATGGGATTTTAGTTTTATCTGATCACAAGTTCTGTATATAAGTTTGTGCAGTTACTCAATAAAGGAGATTTTTGTTTCACCTACACGTAGTCTCGACCAGTGAGTGGGGAAACTGGAAGCTACAGATCAGCGGTTTGCAATATCTCCTGAGTAAGGAAGAATACAGAGGTGGACATACTCTTCCTGAGTACTGGGGGTCTGTCACATTGGTGGCAGCAGTGGGATGCTCT
Source organism: Bufo gargarizans (assembly GCF_014858855.1). Taxonomy (NCBI): domain Eukaryota; kingdom Metazoa; phylum Chordata; class Amphibia; order Anura; family Bufonidae; genus Bufo; species Bufo gargarizans. Next base: position 192,226,846 of record NC_058080.1, read on the forward strand.
TCCTTGCCTGAGGAGACATTCAAACCACCACCAGGATTTATTTCTCAACCGGCTGAGAACTGACTCAAGCAGCCATGAGCCTGGCAGTGGAGTACTCCAAATTGTTGTGGATCATCTGTCCAAAGGGAGAAAGGGGTCTGTCTAAGAAAGACTACTTCACCCTCAGGCAGACGGCACAGACAGCTCTATGGAATATTATAAAGGCACACCGGGGCCGGTTTCATCCATTTCCAGAACAAAGGGTCCGGGATCAGGTGGGCCTGCGAATGCGTATCCTGGGAGAGCAGCCTCAGGAGCATTGGGTGGCTGATTTGCACAAGTTGGTTTGGAGAAGTCAAGATATGGGTCCTGAACGCCCCCCCCCCCCCATAAAAACTGATTAAATAAAATGACATGACCGATGCCTCATGAAGCCATGCTGTTACAGTGTTATTTGCTTATTTTCATTGAGGTACTCAAAGATAGCATCTCTTACAAAACCTATAGTTTCTGGGCTCTGTTTTTGCTTTGCACCAGTCCTCTGGAACACTCCCTGTCAATATAGAGTTCTAAAATATCAGAAATAAGATTCTGCCCATAATATTACTTAATGATACGGGGGTGTATGCCATCTGGTCCCAGCGATTTGTCTACGTTAATCTTTTTAAGATGCCGCTGTACTTCTTCCTAGGTCAGACAGCTCACTTTTAATGTGGAATTTACTTTTACAGTTTTACAATATTTAATAGCTTAGCTTTCTCCTCATCACTCTCTGCAACTCCTCCCTCAACACTCTGTAAAGGGCCATCACATTCAGATTTATATATTTTACCATTTATATAATTGAAGAACATTTTAGGCTTAGTTTTATTCTCTTTGTAATGAATCTCTCTGTATTCAGTTTGGCTGCTTTTTATTTGTCTTTTTTTCAGTATATACTATTTTTTTCCTTATAGTTTTTCAATGCTTCCTTCTTTTTGTCATGTATTTTACATTTCTATTTATTAACATAGTTTTTTGTTTGTTTTGTTTTTTGTTCCTGCCCCTTTATTCCCATAAGGTATGTACAGTGCATCTCACAATTAGAGTTTAGGAGGATTTAAAAAATATCACATTTTGTGACTGTATTTTTATTTTTGAGGACATTAGTCCTCAGCGGCCAATGGCCTCTCTTAGCTGATCAAATGTTGCTTTTTTGAAGTTTTGGTATTTTTGTGCCTCCCTGAAGAAACACTCATTTGAATGACAATTGGAAGGTTCTTATTTTACGGTCATTATTTTCCAGGTATATCCCCACCTGCTCATCTGTTTTGTCAGGTCTATTGGTTAATACTAAGTCCAGTATGGCCTCTAGTCGGGTCCTGAACCAGTTGGGAAAGGTAATTGTCTTTGGTGATTGCCAAGAACCTGCTTCCTTTATGATATGTACACTTTTTAATTTCCCAGTTTATATCTGGGTGGTTGAAGTCCCCGTAATAATAAACTCATTATGATTTTCCGCCTTGTCTACTTCCCTTAATAGCAGATTTTCTGTGAAAACTGGTATATTAGGTGGTTTTTAATAAAATCCCATCAGCATTTTATTTTTTACTTTTTTTTTTTTATTATTTGTTTTTTACTTTAGTTTTATGGGAATCCCTTTAAAGGGGCTGTCATAGTTGAAAAGTTAGGCAGCACTCGAAAATGTGCTAAAATAAAAAAAGAGATGCTTAGTCATTTTCTCTGCTTCAGTTCCTTTACCCTGCTATTTTCCTTTCTGGCTGCAGCATTGACGTTCTATGCACCCAGGCCATTGCAGCCGCCAATCATTGGCCTCAGCAGTTACATCCTGTATACTGCTGAGGCCAGTGAGTGGATGCATGTTGGCAAAGGATATCACTATTATAGATGGGAATATGATGTCAGCAGCAAGAAGGCCCGGAGTGCAGTGCTGGAAGTGGTAGGGTAAGTAAAGGGTTTAGTATAACTTCTTTTCTTAATTTTGCATATGTATAGGGGCTCCTAAATATATTTTTTTTAATCTTGGACAACTCATTTAATGCCTTGTCGATCTCCAGCGTTGGATCTTTAAACATGACACCTGCTCAGAAGTTGAGTGGACACCCGGCGATAATTTCTGTGATTGGCGATTCCTACAGTTATGTAGCAAAATGATTGTGTTTAACCTCTTCGGGACCGTCCTGTTTGCTTTTTAAAAATGCTCTAGATAACTATAAAATGGTTATGAGGGTCAGAGTATGGTGATGCAAAGAAACAAAATACAGGGTGGGCCATTTATATGGATACACCTTAATAAAATGGGAATGGTTGGTGATATTAACTTCCTGTTTGTGGCACATTAGTATATGTGAGGGGGGAAACTTTTCAAGATGGGTGGTGACCATGGCGGCCATTTTGAAGTCGGACATTTTGAATCCAACTTTTGTTTTTTCAATAGGAAGAGGGTCATGTGACACATCAAACTTATTGGGAATTTCACAAGAAAAACAATGGTGTGCTTGGTTTTAACATAACTTTATTCTTTTATGAGTTATTTACAAGTTTCTGACCACTTATAAAATGTGTTCAATGTGCTGCCCATTGTGTTGGATTGTCAATGCAACCCTCTTCTCCCACTCTTCACACACTGATGGCAACACCGCAGGAGAAATGCTAGCACAGGCTTCCAGTATCCGTAGTTTCAGGTGCTGCACATCTCGTATCTTCACAGCATCTCGTATCTTCACAGCATATGCTAACATTACACTCATTGCTACAAAAACATACAGGGTAAAACGGTTAAACATACTTCTTACATCCAGTGACATCTCCTCTCATGTAGAGGTTCTCTTTCCTTATCTTCTCCATTCAGACCAGACCACCATGATGATGTCATTCATTTATGTCTCGTCTCTGCAGAGTTTGATAAAAAGACATCTTAGTTTCCTACTTTTCCATGATCCTCACAGCTTCTCAACACCGCATCCTGCCACCCCAATACTGTGCCCACTCTACTGCCCAACATTATACTGCAGAACCAGTCCCCCTGAAAATACTACTACCACACAGATTTGCACAAAGTATCCTAAAAATTAACTGCACCCAATAAAAAGTGTTCAATGCTAATAGTGTAAACATTGTGCTAAGCTAATACTGTGCCAGGGTGCCCCCACAGTAATAGTGCTCCCAAAAGTCCTGTACGCTGCCCAACTCAAGTGGCGCGATGATGATTACGTCAACGCACCAACTGTGCCTGCCTCTAACTGGGCCTGGAACCTACCAGAGGTAGCCGCAGGGCAGGGAGACTTTGCTCCCATGCCCTTGCCACAGCATCAATACATAATCAGTGGTGCGCCACTGGCAACAGGGGCCCAGTCGAAGTTGCTGTGACCCCCATAGCTACACCAGTGAAAGAGCCTGTGCCACTGAGTAAGCATTTAATTTACAACGATGCAAATGAAGTGCCTCCTCCAGTAGTGAGTGCGGCTGTCACAATGCTGTGTCATGGTCTGGTGGTAGTGGACCGTGACACTTGTGCCGTGCATGCTTGTTGCCGGTGGCAATGTGTTGTTTTTGCATGTTTGGACACTTCCCCTTTAAGTCTGGTGTTCCTTCCCATTTTGGTATGTAAGGGGTTAAGGTGTGTGCAAGGTGGAGCTGGGTGTGGCCTCATGGCTCTTCTTATGTTGGAGTTTTGAGCTTGAAGTCAGTTGTTTGCCTTTGTAGGAGAAGGAGCTTTGCTCCTCTATGGATGAGTCACCTGTCCGTGAGGGCCTCCTGGTGGAACATCAAGGTCTTTGGCTATGTCATCCCGATGTTTCCCCGTGTCCCCTTACCCTTCCTTTCCTATTTATGATGTTTGGTGTGGGTTTATGTACAGGGTGTATGTTGTATGTCATTTGGTGTTCCATGTCTGGTCTGTTTGGTGTTTGTAGTCCAGCATGGTTGTTTGACATTTCCCCTGTCTGTCTGTGCCTGCAGAAGTGTCCCGGAGGGGTGAACCACAAGTAAGCAAGCTGTAGCTGTAGTAGTTCCACCCAGTCATTGTGGCAGCTAGGTGGTAGTTGTTCCAGTGCGTGCCTGTTGAGCTGGGCTCTTACCTGCCGTTAGGTGTTTATGCTTGCTCTCTGCTCCTTTATTGTTGTTAGGCCTGTGGGAGACTCCAGTTCTTCTGTGTCTTGGAGAAACCAGTTGTCTCTTTCTCCTTACAATACCATCAGGGAGAATTAGGGTCCAAGGTTCCGGGTATGAGCCCTCCCACCATCAGGGTTGGCTCATACAGTCAGGAGGTCAGGGATTGTATTTAGGGATGCATAGGAGGTGATTGGCTCCCTTATCCTGGCTTCTAGGCCTAGTGGAATGGTCTATTGTGCGGTGAGGGTTTTCCCCCACTCCCCATCGTGACAGCGGCAGACTGATGTCTATGGCAGGTCAGAGCTGCTGTAGATTTCAGTCAATTGTTATGCAAGTTTCTGGTATGAATAATGATAAAAGTGCCAGGCCCATGGCCTTGCCTACACCCCCTCCTAACCACACTGCCTTTTCGCAGACCTAGCGAGGGTGGCATAAAAATGCCAGTTGCAAATAAAAAAGTCACAGTGGAATTTAAAGACAGTAAACCAAGTGAGAAGATACAGTGCAACAGGTAAACCTCAAGTCCAAGCACACCACTGTTATTTAAAAGGGTCTCTGTATTAGCAGTAATGGTCAGCAGTGCAGTCCGTTCACCTATTGCGCTCCGGGATCTCACTTGATTTACAGTCATTCATTTATGTTATGTTTGAGGAGAGGAACAAGACCCATTTGAGCAGGGTGTTTGCACTTTTTTTATTTTACCATATTTGTGTTTTAATTTATTTAATTTAAAGTGTCGCAAAACCCTGGTTTTACATTTTTTTTATGCTAGAAAACTTGTGTGGGGGGAAAGGATCAATTCACCCCTTAGAATATAAATAATGTGGAGATTAAATGGACCCCTAAATATTTTTTGCATCTGTATTTATTTCTTATTTACTGTACCATTAAAAAGTATTTGGTAAATTGCTAACTTCGCAAATCTTAACATAACATACACATAGGAAAAAGAAGATTGTATACAAGAAGCATGATCCCTGGACATCCTGTTATAAATTTCCATTGTTCCTGTGGGAAAAGTGTTCTACTATCCAGACTACAGTTTCCTGCTACAGTCAGTCTTTTGGAATTGATCCAGATGTGAGCAGGTTTATTAGGATCACCAAAATCGTGTACCCGTCCCAAAAAAAGTTGCCACCAAAAATATTTTGGTAGACCGCCTTTAGCTTTGATTACAGCACGCATTCGCTGTGGCATTGTTTCGATAAGCTTCTGCAATGTCACAAGATTTATTTTGATCCAGTGTTGCATTAATTTTTCACCAAAATCTTGGTTTAATGATGGTAGAGTCTGACTGCTGCGCAAAGACTTCTACAGCACATCCCAAAGATTCACAATGAGGTTAAGATCTGGACTCTCTGGTGGCCAAGCCATGTGTGAAAATGATGTCTCATGCTCCCTGAACCACTCTTTCACAATTTAAGCCTGATGAATCCTGGCATTGTAATCTTGGAATATGCCCGTGCCATCAGGGAAGAAAAAATCCATTGATGGAATAACCTGGTCATTCAGCATGTTGAGGTAGTCAGCTGACCTCATTCTTGCAGCACATACTGTTGCTGAACCTAGACCTGACCAACTGCCGCAACCCCAGATCATAGCACTGCCCCCACAGGCTTGTACAGTAGGCACTACGCATGATGGGTGCATCATTTCTTCATCTGCCTCTCTTCTTACCCTGATGCGCCAATCACTCTGGAACAGGGTAAATCTGGACTCATCAGACCAAATGATCTTCTTCCATTGCTCCAGAGTCCAATCTTTATGCTCCCTAGCAAATTGAAGCCTTTTTTTCTGGTTTGCCTGACTGATTAGTGGTTTTCTTGCGGCTACACAGCTGTTCAGTCCAAATCCCTTGAGTTTCCTTCGCATTGTGCGTGTGGAAATGCTCTTACTTTCACTATTAAACATAGCCATGAGTTCTACTGTTGTTTTTCTTTGATTTGATTACACCAAAAGTTTAAGTGATCGCCGATCGCGATCATTCAGGATTTTTTTTTCCCGCCACATTTCTTCCTCGAATATGATGGGTCCCCACTATCCTTCCAGTTTTTAATAATGCGATGGACAGTTCTCAACCCAACTTTAGTAGTTTCTGAAATCTCAGATGTTTTCTCTGCTTGATGCATGTCAATGATTTGACCCTTCTCAAACAGACTAACATCTTTTCCACGACCACGAGATGTGTCTTTCGACATGGTTGTTTAAGAAACGAGAAGCAACTCATTGCACCAGTTGGGGTTAAATAACTTGTTGCCAGCTGAAAGATAATCACCCATGCAGTAATTATCCAATAGGAAGCTCATAACTATTTGCTTAGTTAAATCCAGGTGGCGACTTAATTTTTTGGGGACAGGCAGTATATTAGAAAGTTATGTGAACTAAACTAGCTAATATTATAATTGAACATTTTTCACATACAATTAAAATAAGTAACAGGGAAAGTGAATAACATTGATTATCTCATGAAAGTGGTATCTGTCATGGGGTGGAATATACTAGGCACTAGGTGAACAGTCGGGTCTCCAAATTCATGTGTTGGAAGTAAGAAAGCAGGCAAATATAAGGATCTGAGCAAAAGTTACCATTGTGGTCGTGGCCACCAGGTACGTACCTGACCCCTACCTAGGGAACCTAACCCTAAGCGGTCAGAGTTGTGCCGCAACCGCGTCGTGGAGGGACGCCTGAAAGAGGGCATCCCCTTTGAGAGTAACAGAAAAAAGGGGGTCGGGTGGGAGGGAGAACTTCGTACGTCGTACACATGTGGGAGGGTGCCGGCGGCTGATATAGGCGGCCAAGCCCCTCCCACAAATACAGGCCAATGAATCGGCCTTACACTTGTGGTCGTGGCCACCAGGTACGTACCTGACCCCTACCTAGGGAACCTAACCCTAAGCGGTCAGAGTTGTGCCGCAACCGCGTCGTGGAGGGACGCCTGAAAGAGGGCAAGAGACATACTGATAGGCAAAGTACTTTATTGTGGCGTAATTACAAAGCCAGGTTCTGAAACGCTGTTGACATTTCGGTATCGGGGTGAGGTATGTAACGGGTGAAACATGCCGAGTGCCAACGCCCTAATTTCTGAATTACGTGCGCTGGTACCTGATTCTTGGAGGCTGCAGATGCAGCGCCTATGCGGAACGAATGTCCTGAGATAGCGGAGGGGTCACCACCCAGGCTGGCCACCAATGACCTGACATGGGACACGAACTGATGGGTGGTGAGTGGAACCACCCCGAAGGGTAACAGTGGGCTGTTAGGCCCGGACCCCGACAAGGCGGACCGTAGTTGACGGAGCACCGTGACGGGACACCACTGGTGTGAAGTGGGATAGAAGGAGACCGGGACAGGGGGGCCCACCTGGGAGGTCTTAGACGTCCTGAGCAGTAACGTGAACCCCTCGGAGTTCTGGACCAGCTGGCTGACCGTGAGGAACTTGCTATTGCCGGAAGAGCAGGTGAACTCCCCGGGCCTCAGAAAGCCGTAAAAGGCTAAATAGATGGCAGATTTGAGTACCAAGCTGGGCAAAACCCCGAACGGATTACTGTCCAGGACGTCGGATAGATTGCGGAAGAGGGGCCCGGTGACCGCTTGCCTACTGCCTCGGCCTTGAGGCCCGCATTTACTTAAGCCCTTGAGTGCTGCTTTAACAGCATGCATGGCGAAAACTGATGGTTGTTCGGGATGACTGACGGAGAGAAAATGTTGTACTCCCGCTAGGTATGACCTTACTGTACTGTGGGAGAGCTTGTGCACTGAGTGGCAGTAGCCAATAAACGCCAGGATGTAATCTGGAAAACTGGATTCCCCCTGAGGATGCTCCCCTTGGAACCTGCAGAACATCTTCCACCCGGTGTGGTATGCTTGAGTCGTGTTGGGCGAGAGAGAATTGCGAATCAGAGCGTGGGCCGTCTCAAGGTGGTCGGTTATGTTAACATTAAGGACTCGTGAGGAGGAACGGTGGCGCCTGTCGCATCTGCCTCTGGCATGATCTGAAAGAAACGGTAAAAGTTAGCCCTGGATAAGGCGTCGGCAGCCAGGTTTCGCTCACCTGGTACATGTGCGCTATGGACGTGGAAATGGTGGTGTAGGGACAGCTGAACTAACCGCCTAAGGAAACCCATGACGTGGCTCGATTTTGACGATCCACTGTTTATGATGTCTACGACGGCTGCGTTATCTGTCACAAACAGGACGGACTGGTTCGCCCAGAGACTGCCCCATAC